>NC_081411.1:687674056-688995556 GCF_030272615.1 Cryptomeria japonica
AGGAAAAGGTTTAGTGAAAATATCTGCAGTCTGCTCTTTAGTGTTCACATAAACCGGTCTGACTTCATTCTCTTCCACCTTCTCCTTCAAAAAGTTCTACTTGATAAATATGTGCTTTTTCTTAGAGTGAAATACCAGATTCTTTGATATGAAAATAGCAGCAGAGTTGTCATAGTGAATAACTATCAGTCCAATGCAATGCTCTTTGATATCTTTCAACATTTGCTTCATCCATAGAACCTGTGTATAGATAGTAGCATCAACAACATACTCAACTTCAATAGTAGATAAAGAAGTACATGACTGTTTCTTGTTGATCCATGAAACCTACTTCTTTCCAAGAAAGAAAACTTGACCAGAAGTACTTTTTCGATCATCAACATCTCCAGCCCAATCAGCATTTGTGTATGCACATAAAGTGAAGTCATCATCCTTAGGGTACCACAAACCATATTTTGATGTACCTTGCAAGTATCTAAAAATTCTTTTCACCACACTCTCATGATTTTCTCTAGGATAACTCTAAAATCTAGATGCAATACAAACAAAATTCATTATGTCAGGCCTAGTCTAAGTCACATAAAGTAGACCTCCTATCATAGATTTGTATCTTGTAGGATTTATCAGTGCAGAAACATCTTTCCTTGTCAATTTCTCACTTATAACCATAGGATTACTTACCGGTTTAGAATCTCCCATACCAAATTTCTTCAATAATTCCCTAGCATACTTAATTTGATAGATGAAAATACCTTTATCAGTCTGAGGAATCTGCAAAACTAAGAAAAAATTCATTTTCCCAATCATAGAAATTTCAAATTATTTCTCCAAATTCTTAGAAAATTCCATGCATAACTTATCTTCACCTCCAAAAATGATGTCATCAACAAATACTTAAATAATCAGTATATCATCATTAGTGATCTTATAATATAAATTACTGCTAGCATTACCCTTAGTAAAACCAATCTTCAAAAGATATTTATCCAACCTTGCATACCAAGCTCTAGGTGCCTGTTTCAATCCATATAAAGCTTTCCTTAACTTACAAACCATGTTTGTATCATCTGATAGTGAAAAACCATTAGGTTGCTCAATATAAACTTCCTCATCAACATCACCATTCAAAAATGCACACTTAACATCTATTTGATAAACCTTGTAGTTTTTATGGGCAGCATAGGCAAGAAATGATCTTTCAGCTTCAATCCTAGCTACAGGTGCAAAAGTCTCACCATAATCAGTGCCTTCCTTTTGAGAATATCCTTTACAAACCAATCTAGCCTTATTCCTTACAACTTGACCATCCTCATTCAATTCATTCCTAAAACCCCATTTAGTTCCAATAACATTCTTATTTTTAGGTTGGGGAACTAAAGTCCATGTGTTATTCTTCTCAATCTGATATAATTCTTCTTCTATATCTTTCAACCAATATTCATCTTTACATGCTTCAATTACTGATATAGTTTAACTTAAGAAATTAAACATACCTCATTAGTTACCAGTCTTCTTCTTGTCATCACTCCATTGTTCTTATCCCCAATGATCTGATCTTTTGAATGATTCAATCTCACATACCTAGGAATCTTCTGACTCTGTATTCCTCCTCCCAGTTCTTCAGTTACTATTGAATTTTTTGATACTGCTAGAGCAACTAGTTCAACACTCTATTCTGATAAAGATGCTATTGGTTCAAATATAATCATTTCCACCGCTGGTTCTTTCTCATAAACTATGATTTGACCTCTATTTAGCTCATCCACCTTGACATTAGCACTCTCCACAATTCTCCACAATCTCTTGTTACAACATCTATATGCCTTGCTTTCATTAGAATAACCAAGAAATATGCCTTCATCACATCTAGGATCAAATTTTCTAATGATATCATCTAACCTGATATAACATTTACTACCAAATATTCTGAAATACTTAACTTTAGGTGTATTGCCAAACCATAATTCATAAGGTGTCTTTCTGGTTTCTCCTTTCACATGTACTATGTTGAATGTATAAACCACTATGCTCACTTCTTCTCTCCAGTAGATATGAGGTAGACTAGCTTCCATCATCATTGTTCTAGAACATCCAAGATAGTTATGTTCTTCCTTTCCACAACTCATCGTTATACCATGCTTCTCACAAAATTTATTAAACTTGCCAGATGTGAATTCTCCACCATGATCTGACCTCAAACATTTAATCTTCAATCATGTCTCAGTTTCCACTTTAGCCTTAAATATTTTAAACTTTTCAATTTTTTTGGATTTCTCCCTTAGAAAAGTAACCCACATCAATCTAGAATAATCATCAATGATTAGCATGAAATATCTATCACCTAAAAACACTTTTAACTCTAGCAGGGCCACACAAATCAATATCAATAAGATGAAGAACATCACTAGATTTATCTTGTATACTCCTAAAAGAGGTTCTGACATGTTTACCCATTTGACATTCTTTACATTCCAGATTATAGGGCTTCACAATCTTAGGTATATCTCTAACTGCCTTAGTTGAACTGATCTTCACAATGCAATCAAAATTGACATGACACAGCCTTTTATGCCATAGCCAACTCTCATCAATTTGTGCAATCAAACATGTCTTATCACCAAAATTCAAATGAAATATATTACATTTTGTCTGTGTACCGATTGCAATCTCCAAACCAGATCTATTAATGATTTTGCATTTTCCATCCTTGAACTGTAATTGAAATCCCTTATCCACCAATTTTCCTACACTCAAAAGATTATGCCTTAAACCTTCAACATAATAAATGTTATCAGTAATGTTCTTACCATCCAGTGATATAGTTCATTTTCCTTTGATCATACATGCTTTGTCATCTTAAAATCTAACCAGACCACCATCAAATTCTTGCAAAGATAGAAACTTCCATTTATCTCCAGTCATATGATGTGAACAACCACAATCAATTACGCATTCATCCTTGTCTTTAATTTTAGCAACAAGTGCCTTCTCTTCAGGTACATTCTCTTCCAGTGCCAGAACATCTTTCTTGACAGCCAGGAATACCCATTCCTTTCCATTGTCAGAACCACTAGTAGAGTCTTCTAATGGTTCATCATCAGAGTCAGTAATGCCTTCCTCATCTGCTATGTAGCATTATTTGTCTTTGTTTTTCATGTACTTATATTTGTTCAGATATCCAGGGTTAGGCTTAAAAGATCTTCTAACTCTTTCTTCAAATCTTGAATTCCTTTTAGGACATCTAGATGCAAAATGACCAATCTTATTACATGACAAACATTTAAAAGGTGCTTTTCCTTCATACTCACTTCCTATTGGTCCTCTATGTACTCTTCTAGTAAATAGTGCTTCAAGTTGCTCAAAACAATCATCTTCTCTCTTCATATCATCCAATTCCTTTTCATATAAAGCTTTCCAGTCTTGCTTACCGGTTGCTAATGCAAATGCATGAAAAGAAGGTTCAGACTTCACACCTCCAGAAGGTCCAAATTCTTCAAGCTCAAAAGAAGATAATTTCCCAACCAAGGTATCTATGTTGACAAATGTATTAGCCATTGTTCTCAATTCATTAATTGCAGTAGCCTTCATCTTGTAAGATGGTGGTAAGGCTCTTCAGAACTTTAGAAACAATTTCATCTTCACTCAGAGTTCCACCACAATATTGAATTCCCATAACAATCTCATTTACTCTTTCCATGAATGCAGTAATCCTTTCATCTTCTTCCATCTTTAGATTTTCATATCTCACCCGGTAACCATGAATTTTAGCAATCTTCACTATAGGGTCACCTTCATTAAGAGTCTCCAACTTATCCCATATAGCCTTTCCAGATGATTTGTCAGTTAATTCTGTTGTTTGTTGATCATAAAGTGCACACAAGAGGGCTTCTCTTTCTCTACAATCATTCTCAAGCTCCTTATCCAAGTTTGCCGAAGGAGGATTCCTAGATGCCAGATTATGAGGTGTAACACCATTCTGTGTGATTTCCCAAATCTCCTTGCCAAGACATCACAGATGAGCCTCCATCTAAATCTTCCATACTATGTAATTTATTCCATCAAGCCTAGGAATATCTCTCTAAAAGATAGCTCTAGATGAACTAGATGAACTTGAACTGTTAGTTGCCATAGGATCTTCCTCAAGCAGTTAAGCTTTCTACAGAGAGGACTAGATCTCTGATACCAATTGTCAGGCAGTTCAAATAACCAGAAGACAACTAAGAGGGGGGGTGACTCAGTTGTCATAGATTACCAAAACATTTAGAAATTAAAAATTTAATATTGGAATAGAAGTTAAACCAATTAAGCATAAATAGTAATCAAAGAATAAATACCATCCACATGACACCAAGATTTATATGTGGAAAACCCAGTAAAGGGAAAAACCATGGTGGGAAGCCTACCCACAGTCAGATAATATTTCTGCATTAAGTACATTAAGTATGTGAATTACAATTGAAGGGCCTACACTTGCAGGAAGGCCAACAGCCTAGAGTGCACTTCTCATCACAAAAGGAGTCTCACTGACTACATAGAAATCCATAGTACAATTTGAAATACAATCTGGAAGAAGGAATGAACTGCAAAGATAGCATCTCCTATGCCTGAGTACAGTTCTGACTAAGCTCAATACCGGAGGACTAAATCCTCTTACATAAACCCAATTCGATCTCCAATGATCGACCAAATCCTCTGCCTAAATGATATTGCATTATTCACACATTACATCCATATCCCATTCCATGATCCTGATCTACAATGGGATCCTACATCATATATATATAAACCCTCGACCATAAACAATCAGATAGGCCACCAGATAATAAACCAATTACATAATTACAAAACATGTCGGCCTTAGACCAAATAAATAATATCCAGCTCATAAGACATCCTAGAAACATATCGAGAGGTCTAATCCACACGTTACATTAAGTCAGTCCATAACGTAGATCAATTGGGACCCAATATAGCTCCACACACTAAAGAAATGATCCCAATCCGCCAAGTCTCTAACATGATCACCATCAGCATCTTGAATCCATACCAGGAAGTTGCATCAACACCACTTATGCATATCATAAAAGATCTTCAACAAAACTCTATCGGTGAAACCCTCGCCGGAACCACAAACCAAGCTTCCAAGCAAACAGGATAGCATCCAATCACCAAACCAAAACCAACTAACTAAATATGAACATGAGTAGCATGAATAAGCCAATTCCATAACCAAAACATACCAAAGCATACCAAATCATGTCAGATCCAAACCAACTAGAAACCACTCAACCTATTGAGACTAGAAGGGTGTCTGTAAAGCATCCAAAATAGCTAGTGTTGACATCAATGACAAAACATCAGTGCAACACATAATCAATTCCTCCAAATGGCCAACAATCTCCCCCTTTGGCATTGATGGCAACACTAGATGTGAAAAACATCTAAGTACGAAGAAATGTCAAACAAGTCTCCCCAATGGAAGACAACCAACAATCTCCCACTCAAAAATATAGCAATGAAGTTCTAAAACAAGGACCGAACTCCCCCTTTGAATAATATCTCTATAAAGATTTGAATTACACATATATCTCTCCCCCTAATGTATACAACTCCTTAAAATTTTCACATCAATATCTCTCCCCCTTTGACATCAATGTCAGAAATCTAACATAAATACCAAAGCAAAAACATAAACCACTAAAACACAAAGCTAACTACTCCCTCTGAGTAGTAGCATCCCACATCAGTGCCGGAATGAATAATATCTTTCATAATACATACTGGACTGATGCCAAAAAGCATCAATCAGTTATCTACCGGAGGGGCAGAAACCCCTAACCTATCTCTTAGGTACTCAAATGATTATTTAGGAAAAGGTTTAGTGAAAATATTTGCAATCTTCTCTTTAGTGTTCACATAAACCAGTCTAACTTCATTTTCTTCCACCTTCTCCTTCAAAAATTTATACTTGATAGATATGTTCTTTGTCTTAGAGTGAAATATTGGATTCTTTGATATGTCAATAGTAGCATAGTTATCACAGTGAATAACTACCGGTCCAGTGCAATGCACTTTGATATCCTTCAACATTTGCTTCATCCATAGAACCTGTGTACAGTTAGTATCAATCACAACATACTCAGCTTCAATAGTAGATAAAGAAGTACATGACTATTTCTTGCTGATCTATGAAACCAACTTCTTTCCAAGAAAGAAAGCTCCACCGGAAGTACTTTTCTGATCATCAACATCTCCAGCCCAATCAGCATCTATATATGCACATAAAGTAAAGTCATCATCCTTAGGGTACCACAAAACATATTTAGATGTACCTTGCAAGTATCTAAAAATTGTTTTCACCACACTCTCATGATTTTCTCTAGGATCACTCTGAAATCTAGATGCAATAAAAACAACATTCATTATGTCAGGCCTAGTCTGAGTCAAATAAAGTAGACCTCCAATCATAGATTTTTATCTTGTAGGATTTACCGGTGTAGAAACATCTTTCCTTGTCAATTTCTCACTTGTAACCATCAGAGTACTTACCAATTTATAATCTCCCATACCAAATTTCTTCAACAATTCCCTAGCATACTTAGTTTGACAGATGAAAACACCTTTGTCAATCTAAGTAATCTACAAACCTAGGAAAATTTTCATTTCCCCAATCATAGACATTTCAAATTCCTTCTTCATATTTTTAGAAAAATCCATGCATAACTTATCTTCACCTTGCATACCAAGCTCTAGGTGCCCGTTTCAATCCATATAAAGCTTTCCTTAATCTGCAAAACATGTTTGTATCATCTGAAAGTGAAAAAACATTAGGTTGCTCAAAATAAAATTCTTTATCAAGATCCCCATTCAAAAATGCACACTTAACATCCATCTGATAAACCTTGTAGTTTTTACAGGTAGCATAGGCAAGAAATAATCTTACAGCTTCAATCATAGATACAGGTGCAAAAGTCTCACCATAATCAATTCCTTCTAAGAATATCCTTTACAAACCAATCTAGCCTTATTCCTTACAACTTGACCATCCTCATTCAATTTATTCCTAAAAACCCATTTAGTTCCAATAACATTCTTATTTTTAGGTTGGGTAACTAAAGTCCATGTGTTATTCTTCTCATTAGTTGCCAATCTTCTTCTTGTCATCACTCCATTGTTCTTATTCCCAATGATTTGATCTTTTGAATGATTCAATCTCACATACCTAGGAGTCTTCTAACTCTTTGTTCCTCTTCTTGATTCTTCAGTTACTATTAAATTTTCTGATACTACCAGAGTAATTGGTTCAACACCCTATTTCAATAAAGATGCTACCAGTTCAGATATAATCATTTCCACTGTCGGTTCTTGCTCATAAACTCTAATTTGACTTCTATTTAGCTCATCCACCTTGACATTAGCACTCTCCACAATTCTCTGCAATCTCTTGTTATAACATCTATATGCCTTCATTTCATTAGAATAACCAAGAAATGTGCCTTCATCACATCTAGGATCAAATTTGCCAATGATATCATCTCTCCTGATATAACATTAACTACCAAATATTCTGAAATATTTAACTATAGATGTATTGCCAAACCATAATTCAAAGGTGTCTTACTGACTTCTCCTTTGATATGTACTTTGTTGAATGTATAAACCATTGTGCTCACTACTTCTCTCCAGTAGATATGAGGTAGACTAGCTTCCATCATCATTGTTCTAGTAGCATCCAAGATAGTTATGTTCTTCCTTTCCACAACTCCATTCTATTGAGGTGTCCGGGGAGCAGTAAATTGTCTCCTTATACTATGCTTCTCATAAAAGTTATTAAACTCACCAGATGTGAATTCTCCACCTTGACTTGACGTCAAACATTTAATCTTCAATCCTATCTCTATCTCAACTTTAGCTTTAAATATTTTAAACTTTTCAAAAGCCTTAGATTTCTCCCTTAGAAAAGTAATCCACATCATTCTAGAATAATCATCAATGATTAGCATGAAATATCTATCACCTTGAAAACTTTTAACTCTAGTAGGGCCACACAAATTAGTATGAATAAGATAAAGAACATCATTAGATTTATCTTGTATACTCCTAAAAGAGGTTCTTACCTATTTACCCATTTGACATTCTTTACATACCAGATTATAGGACTTCACAATCTTAGGTATATCTCTAATTGCCTTAGTTGAATTGATCTTTACAATGCAATCAAAATTCACATGACACAACCTCTTATGCCATAGCCAACTCTCATCAATTTGTGCAATCAAACATGTCTTCTCACCGGAATTCAAATGAAATATATTACCTTTTGTTTGTGTACTGGTTGTAATCTCCAAACTAGATTTGGTAATGATTTTGCATTTTCCATCCTTGAATTGTAATTGAAATCCCTTATCCACAAATTGTCCTACACTCAAAATATTATGCCTCAAACCTTCAACATAATAAACATTATTAGTATTGTTCTTACCATCTAGTGATATAGTTCATTTTCCTTTGATCATACATGCTTTGTCATCTCCAAATCTAACTAGACCACCATCAAATACTTGCAAAGATAGAAAATTCCCTTTATCTCTAGTCATATGATGTGAACAACCACAGTCAATTACCCATTCATCCTTCTCTTCAATTTTAGAAGCAAGTGCCTTCTCTTCAGGTACATTTTTTTCCAGTGCCGAAACATCTTCCTTGATAGCTAGAAACACCCATTCCTTCCCATTGCTAGAACCACTAGCAGAGTCTTCTACCGGTTCATCATCAGAATTAGTAACACCTTCCTCATCCGCTATGTAGCATGATTTGTCTCTATTTTTCTTGTACTTATACTTGTTTTGATATCCAAGGTTAGGCTTAAATGATCTTCTCACTCTTTCTTCAAATCTTGAATTCCTTTCAGGACATCTAGATGCAAAATGACCAATCTTATTACATTATTCACATATTACATATCCATATCCCATTCCATGATCCTTATCTACAATGAGATCTTACATCATATATATACAAACCCTCGACCATAAAGAATCAATTCAGCCACTAGACAATAAACCAATTACATAATTACAAAACATGTCAGCCTTAGACCAAACAAATAATATCCAACTCATAACACATCTTGGAAACACATTGAGAGGTCCAATCCACATGTTAAATTAAGTCGGTCCATAACCTAGATCAATCAGGACCCAATATAGGTCCATACGCTAAAGAAATATTCCCAATCTATCAAGTCTTGAACATGATCACCATCAGCATCCTGAATCCATACCAGAAGATGCACCAACACCACTTATGCATATCATCAAAGATCTTCAACAAAGATTTGTTGGTGAAACCCTCGTCGGAACCACAAACCAAGCTTCCAAGAAAGCCAGATAGCATCTGATCACCAGAAACTAACTGACTAAATATGAACATGAGTAGCATGAATAAGCCAATTCCATAACCAAAACATTTTGAAGTATACCAGATCATGTTGGATCCAAATCAACTAGAAACCACTCAACCTATCGGGACCAGAAGGGTGCTGGTAAAGCATCTAGAATAGCTAGTGTTGACATCAATGAAAAAACATCAATGCAACACATAATCAATTCCTCCAAATGGTCAACAATCACATCCTCTTGGCATAAACGATGATGCAATAGTTAAACCATCTAGCCCTGGTGAGCCCATTCAACATGTGTGTCCTATTTATTTAGGTATATGCTCTAGGTTAGATACTGAGGCCAGTATAGATAGTTCCACATCCCATTTGTGTACATTTTGTGGGGTTATATGTTAGGCTAGCACTGCAGAGGATATGGTGTCGAATGATGATTTCATGGATATGGTGTTTCACGATCAAACATAGACATGGGTGTGTTGATTTGAATGGATAACATTTTATTTATTAATCACTTAAAACTTGTAAATGTAAATAAATTTTTATTTATAGATCGATTTAAATTGATATGAACAATATGCATTTTAGGATGCAGCAGTTGGTCTTAATAAACCATCCCATATGCCTTTGATAGGGAGATTCTCTCAAAAGAGTTGCAATTTGATTTATATATTAGGAAAAGGTGTTATTGTGGGCTTCCTTGTTTGTTTTATGCCCTACTCTCCTTCTACAACAATTTGAACACCTAAACCCCTTTGGAGAACTCTCTACCAACTAGATTGCTCCAGTTACTCAAACCCAAGGCTAGAACTCACTTGAGTAAGTTCAACATCCAACATGCCAAGTTCAATGCTCTTCACTGGCAGGGGACTAGGAAGGATTTGAGAAGGTTTATCAACTCCCTCCATGTGGTTTTAATGTTTTCTCCCTTTCATTTCCCTATCACTTTCATGGTTTATATAGTTTAGGCCTTCTAGCCCTATGAGCCCCTTTTAGCCCTCCTTCCACGGTTTTTGTTCTTTTGTTCTAAAAACTTCCAAAGGACCCCCCAGAATATTTGGTGATATGGATACCCATTTTCACACTCTTCAATATTTCAAAGGTTAGGTGGTCTGACATGTCTATATAGGTACGGTACCCAAAATGACACTTTTCAAGGGTTTTAGGTTTGTGTGTTAACATCCATGGGGTTTATAGGTTTCCACACCCTGTCAAGCCTCCATACTCACACTGAGGCTCTGCATAACATCCATCCTCCATGCCAATCACTTGGATCTATCAAATTTGGTCACCCCTGCAAGCAATAAGATAAAGAGCAGTCATGTTCCCTAGTCGGGCTATGGCAGAGCTCGCCTAGGGCATGATTGTAAAATTATCCAATGCAACTTCCAAGATACAAAATTGAGTATTTACATTGTACATATACTCCATTACTTGAATCCCAAAAGATATTGAGAAACCACAATGGGAATTCAAGTTGCAGCCATTTTTAGGGCCTTAACCCCTTTAATTAGACCGAGAGCAGTGAAAACAAGAAAGAATTTCAATACACCAATTAAACCTACACAATGAAGGGACACAAATACTTCTTAAGAACCAAAACAACAATTACTAAGTATCCATTAAGGTATAGTATGGAAACTAATCCATCTGGTATGGACTGTAATAAACAATTTGACCAATTGTTGTGAAAACCAAGAAATTGCTTCCAATTGCTTATTGAGAAATTCAATTTTAGAGCTTCCAACCCCTCTAAAATGTTTTTAGTGGCCTTATATATGCCTACTCCATCAAATCCAACCACCAATCGGACCTCTTACTACTGATTTGAGCATTTTTGTAAAATGTTTTTAAGCCGCCATGACAACTTTTACTCTACAATGCATTTTGATAAATATTGCACATCTTCACACTCTTGACCCCCTAGGATGATTTCCTAATCTCAAATAAACATCTTCTAAAGCCTTCTTACAAGGATTTTTACAAAAAAATTCTATGTAATGCCATTTAAAGATTACAAAGGCATATAGGCCCAAAATAGAGTAAATAAACTAATATAAATGACAAGAAAACTACAATAAAACTCAAGCATACTTTTGCACTCTTCAAAAGTCCTTTATTCAATCATTGACCCAATGAGGATCATTCACACCAAAAATTTGAAAGTTCACTAAGAAACCTTAGGTGCTCCTGCACCATACTCCCCCAATGAGAAAGAATTCAACTGAATCCTTTATGCAACAAAGAGAGGTCAATTCCAACCTTGGAAAATTCTTCTTCAGGTAGCCAAGTGGCCTCAGATTTGGGAAGATGTTGTCATTTAACCAAATGCTCCATGTAGGTGGTTTGCCTAGTCTTCTTTAGAATCCTTGAATCCAACCTTCTCGGCTTGTAGCATGGTTGGAGGTGGCAAAGGTGGGTCTAAATGTGCTAAGAGACACCTGAAACTCTATTGTACTACTCTAGAATTATGCCTTTGTACTGCATCAAATTTGCAAAATTGAAAATAGGAGACAAAGCTATGTCCCTAAGTAGATCAATCTTGTAATCATTTTCTCCATACTTAGCCAAGACCTTACAAGGTCCAATCCTTCTCATTTTAAGCTTGTTGGGTACACATTTTTTTAGTCTTTCTTTTTTCAAGTGGACCATTATCAAGTCGCCAACAGCAAATTGCACATTCTTTCTCTTTTCATCCACTTTGTCCTTGATTCTTTGAGAGTTTTCTTGTGAAGATTGCCTAACTTGCTCATGAATCTCCTTCATGGACTGAGCCATATCAACAACATGTCCACTCCTTTGCTCCATGCTTCCAAGGTCTTTAAGCTCCAACACACCTCTTGGATGAATCCCATAAACTACTTCAAAAGGACTCTTGTTGGTTGATCTATTCACACTATCATTATAAGCAAACTCAGTTTGTTGGATGACCTAATCACAAGCTTGCCCATACTCCTTTGTCAAACATCTCAAAAGGTTCCCAAGTTCCCTATTTACCACCTTTATTTGGCCATCTATTTGGGGATGGTATGTTGATCTAAAAGACAAGTTAGTACCCAATCTTTATCATAAAGTTTTCCAAAAATGACCAATGAACTTGGTATCTCTATCTGATACTATGCTGATTGGCAAACCATGAATCCTAATGACCTCTTTGCAAAACAAATGAGCAATATGGATAGCATCATGAGTCACCTTACATGGAACAAAATGGGCCATTTTACTGAATCTATCTACTACAACATAGATGCTATCAAATCCAATTTGGGTTTTGGGTAAACCAACAACAAAATCCATACTCACACACTCACATGGCCAGTTTGGGATAGGTAATGGCTGATATATTCTAACATTGGAAGAGGTTTCCTTTTCCTTTTGACAAACAAAACATTGTTCAACATACTTTCTTATATCCCTTTGCATCTTTGTTTGGCCAATAATAGAATCTTTGAACAAGTTCCAAGGTTTATTCAACCCAAAATGACCACTTAAGCAACCATTGTTCTTCTCTTGCATCAAGTTCTCTCTCATGGACCCTCTTGACACACAAATCTATCCTCCCTTAAACAAAAGACCATCTTGCAAATTAAAATTTGCATTCTTGGAAAACCTTGTAGATGTCAACAAAATCTTCATCATCTTGATATATCCCTTTTAAACTATCAACTCCAATGCTCTTGAGCTGCACTTCTTGAACTGCTAGTAACCTTCTACTTAATGCATTAGCAACCTTATTACATTGACCTTTCTTATGCTTAATGGTAAAACTATAAGATTGCAAGTACTCTACCCATTTGATATGCCTATGATTCAACTTTTCTTGGGAGTTGAGGAAACTAAAAGCTTGATTATCAGTATAAACCACAAATTCTTTAGGCAATAAGTAATGCCTCCATTTTCTAAGTGATTGAACAAGTGCATATAATTCCAAATCATATGAAGAATACCTTTTCTTGGCTTCATTGAGCTTTTCACTAAAGAATGCCACCAGTCTATTGTCTTGGCTTAGGACTGCTCCAATTGCTATGTTGCTTGCATCACATTCAATGGTGAAGAGTTTGTCAAAGCTTGGAAGAACAAGGACAAGCTGAGTAGCCACCTTTGTCTTCAAGAGTTCAAATCCATTTTGTGCCTCTTTTCTCCATTGAAACTTAGTCTTTACACCTACTATGATTGTATCAAGTATAGGTGCACATATCTCACTGAACCCTCTGATGAACTTCTTGTAAAACTAAGCCAAATCATGAAAACTTCTCACTTCACTTGCTATTTTGGGTGTAGGCCAACTGATTATTGCTTCCACCTTTGAGGTATCCATCTTCAAATCTCCACTTGATATTATAAACCCAAGATATACCAACTCCTATTTCATGAACTCACATTTCTCCAAATTGATAGTTAGTTGTTCATCACATAATTTCTTCAATACAATCTCTATATGCCTAAGATGTTCTTCTTTAAATTTACTAAAAATCAAGATGTCATCTAGATAAACAACAACAGATTTACCAATTTAATCTTTGAGCACATCATTCATGAGCCTCATGAATGTGCTAGGGGCATTTGTGAGTCCAAATGGCATAACAAGCCATTCATAAAGACCTTCAGTGGTTTTGAATGATGTCTTCCACTCATCTCCCTCCTTGATTCTGATTTGGTGGTAGGCATTCTTGAGGTCTATCTTGGTGAAATACTTAGCACACCCTAAACAATCCATCAAATCTTCAATTCTTGGAATAGGAAATCTATATCTGATTGTAATCCGATTGATGGATCTTGAATGAGTACAAAGTCTCCAAGTACCTCCCTTCTTATGTGCCAAAATGGTGAGAACTGCACATGGGCGGATGCTCTTTCTTATCAGACCATTATCCAAAAGTTCTTGGATTTTCTTAGCCAGTTCTTTGTTCTGCTACAGTGTCATTTTGTAGGATGTACATTAGGTAATGAGGCTCTGGGTATAAAGTCAATCTGATGGCTAATGGCTCGTTGAAGAGGCAAAGTAGCAGGTGTTCCATCACTTACAATCTCCTTAAAATAATTGAGTATTTGTTGCACTTCATCAAGTATGCAATCCTTATTTTCCTGATTTTCCTCTTTTGGTTTCACAACAAGTGCAAATCCCACTCCTTCTCCTTCTTTGAGAGTGTTCATGAACTCCTTATCACAAACTAGTAGCACATTTGAACCTTTAGATGTGTCTTCTTCTCCATTTCCTATGGACTGAATTTTGTAAGTAGCTCCATCTTTTTGGAAGGTGTAGGAGTTCTTTTCTCCATGGTGTATTGCTTTTCTATCAAATTTTCAAGGCCTACCTAGGAGTAGGTGGCATGCATCCATTGGCAAGATATCACACAAAATCTTGTCT
This sequence comes from Cryptomeria japonica, assembly GCF_030272615.1. Classification (NCBI taxonomy): domain Eukaryota; kingdom Viridiplantae; phylum Streptophyta; class Pinopsida; order Cupressales; family Cupressaceae; genus Cryptomeria; species Cryptomeria japonica. The sequence goes on from NC_081411.1 coordinate 687,688,825, forward strand.
TTGGAGCCTCATATGGTGAACTCCACTAAAGTTTGCTCATTCACCAAAACATTTTGCCCCTTACCAAGTAACCCTATAAGCATCACTATGTGAGATTCTTTGTAGTTTGAGTTTTCTTACTACTTCTTCTGACACTATGTTATCAGTGGATCCTGAATCCACCACCACTCTACACACCTTACCCATTATCTTTCACTTTATCCTAAACAAGGATCTTCTTTGAATAGGTTCCTCCTTTACTGGTTCTTTGATCAAAACTCTTATTATCATGAGGTTCTCTCCAACCTCATAATCTAAGCTCACCTCTAGTGACTTCACACTTGTTGCATCCTCTTGGATATAACTCACTCTCATTTCACCTCCTTGGGATGAACAAGACTTCTCAGGGCATCTATAGGTAGGGTGCGCAAGTTGATGATAGTTGTAGCACTTCATTATGGAGAGATAGGACCCTCTTCCTGATCCACTAGACCTTCCTCTACTAGAGTTGCTAGATCCCCTTCATCTATAGCTTCTCTTGCTATTGGAATCCCCACTTTTCTCTACCAACTTGGATTCTCCTTGGGATCTTTGGTCTACACCTCTTCCACCATAGCTACCTCTGTGACCTCTGCAATATCTTCCCCTACCTCTGCCTCTATTACTTTTCTCTTATTTCTTTTTACTCTTCTCTTCCACCTTGAGTGCTAATTGATAGCACTTGTGGACAGTACTATTACACAACAAGCTTATATATTCTTGGATATTCCACCACAAACCATTCAAGTACCTTGAAACCTTGATGCTTTCATCTTCTACCACCTTGGATCTCAAACACAACTTCTGAAATTCTTCAGTGTAGCTGCTCACATCTAGTTCTCTTTGTCTCAAATTCGGTCTTCTTTTGTGTAGTTGGATCTCATAGATTTAGGGATGTAGGTTTTTCTGACCTTGGCTAAAATTCTTTTCCAAGTGGCAATTGGGTTCTTACCTTCCTTTTGTCTCTCCTCTTGGACGAAATTCCACCAAGTCAAGGTTGCTCCCCTCAATCTAGATTTGGCTACCTTCACCTTTTGGGCTTCGCTAACTCCATCACACTCAAAGTGATTCTCTAACCCTTCAATCTACTCCATAACCACTTTTGGTTCCATTTTACCACTAAACAGTGGCACTCCTTCTAGGGACTTACCCCCTAAGGCTTTGATGGCTCTAAGGAAAGGTTCTTTTGGAAAAATAGGATATGGTTCGGGTGTGCCATCCTCCTCTACCACTTCTTTACCCTTTTCTTCATTGACTTTGATAGTCACCTTCTTGGTTTTGTCTTCTACTTCACCTAGTTTATTCTCCAATCATTCCAACTTTTCCCTGAGGAGTCTATTCTCTTCCTCTTGGTCTTCTACCCTTTTGGCTAACTCTGCATTAGTCACCATACTGAAACTATTTTCACCCACTGATTCAATCTCTGACATAAACTAGTTCCTTCCCAAGTCTTATTGGACTCTAATACCACTTTGATAGGGAGATTCTCTCAAAAGAGTTGCAATTTGGTTTATAGATTAGGAAAAGGTGTTATTGTGGGATTCCTTCTTTGTTTTATGCCCTACTCTCCTTGTGAAACAATTCCAACACCTAAACCCCTTTGGAGAACTCTCTACCAACTAGATTTCTCCAGTTACTCAAACCCAAGGCTAGAACTCACTTGAGTAAGTTCAACATCCAACATCCCAAATTCAATGCTCTTCACTTGTAGGGGACTAGGAAGGATCTAAGAAGGTTTATCAACTCCCTCCATGTGGTTTTAGTGTTTTCTCCCTTTCATTTCCCTATTGCTTTCATGGTTCCTATAGTTTAGGCCTTCTAGCCCTATGAGCCCCTTTTAGCCCTCCTTCCACAGTTTTTGTTCTTTTGTTATAAAAACTTCCAAAGGACCCCCCAAAAGCTTTGGTAATATGGATACCCATTTGGACACTCTTCGATATTTTGGAGGTTAGGTGGTTTGACATGTCCATACAGGTATGGTCCCCAAAATGGCACTTTTCAAGGGTTTTAGGTTTGTGTGTTTACATCCATGGGGTTTATAGGTTTCCACACCTTGTCAAGCTTCCCTACTCACACTGAGGCTCTGCATAACATCCATCCTCCATTCCAATCACTTGGATCTATTAAATTTGGTCACCCCTGCAAGTAATAAGTTAAAGAGCAGTCATGCTCCCTAGTCGGGCTATGGCAGAGCTCGCCTAGGGCATGATTGTAAAATGATCCAATGCAACTTTCAGGACACAAAATTGAGTATTTACACTATACACAGACTCCATTGATTTAATCCTAAAGGCTTTTGAGAAACCACAATGGGAATTCAAGTTGGAGCCATTTTTAGGGCCTTAACCCCTTTATTCAGACCAAGAGCTATGAAAACAAGAAAGAATTTTAATACACCAATTAAACCTCACAATGAAGAGACACAAATACTTCTTAAGCACCAAAAAAAAAATTACTATGCATCCATGAAGGTATGATATAGAAACTAATCCATCTGGTACGGACTACCATAAATAATTTGACCAATTGTTGTGAAAACCAGGAAATTGCTTCCAGTTGCTTATTGAGAAATTCAATTTTATAGATTCCAAAACCTCTAAAATGTTTTTAGTGGCCTTATATATGCCTACTCCATCAAATCCAACCACCAATCGGACCTCTAACTACCGATTTGAGCATTTTTGCAAAATGTTGTCAAGCCACCTTCACAACTTTTACTCTACAATGCATTTTGACAAATATTGCACATCTTCACACTCTTGAACCCCTAGGATGATTTCCTAATCTCAAATAAACATATTCTAAAGCCTTATGAGGCCTTACAAGGAGTTTTACAAAATTGCTATGTGATGCCATTTAAGGCTTACAAAGGCACATAGACCCAAAACAAAGTAAATAAACTAAGATAAATGAAAAGCAAACTACAATCAAACTCAAGCACACTTTTGGACTCTTCAATAGTCCTTTATTCAATCATTTACCCAATGAGTATCATTCACACCAAAAATTTGAAAGTTCGCTAAGAAACATTAGGTGCTCTTGCACCATCCTCCCAGTTTTGTTGCAGCTGCAACTGCAACTTCAACTCCCGATGTAAAAAATTTGTAACATGTTAAAATAGAATAATACCTTGAATTCAAAATATTATTTTATAAGATATGATAACACTCTTTAATGTATATTTATTTTGTGTTTTATAGGCATTGTGAGGGGATCAAATGTCCCAGATTGATAATGTCATGCTTTCAGCCATTGATTTTGGCCTAAAAAGCTATGTGGTATCATATTTTGTACACCTCTTATTTATGTTTTTTTTTTAATATGCAAGTCATTTAAATTTAGATTTGTTAAATTATATTTAATATTATCTACTAATATCTCTTGTGTTAATTTTATTTCTTTTAGGGTACCCCACATTTGTCTAGGACACCTCCTGGGTGAAAAGAATCCTTGAGGACACATAAAAGTCAACAAGTAATTGAACACATTTTAATTGACACAATTGTTTGAAAAGATTGATATAATTATTAATTGGAACTTGTAGATTGATTAGTCTTTTTTGTCTCTTTTATATACATCAATAATTGGGCTTTGTAGAATTGATGAATGCACCTAATATGCTAGAGGTTGAAGAGATGGAAGAGGTATGTATCTCTACTTTATTTCTTGATTTCATCATTATATACACAAGTACATGTGAACTTTAGATAAATTATAATCTTATTATTTTTCATATAGGAAATAGCCTATTGTCGTCGATTTCAGCTAACCAGAATTATGGGATAGCCCCTATGAAACTTGTCTATTTCATAGCCCATGTCCTCCAAGGTCGGTCAACTTACCTCATAAGTTGTGTCAGTTTTCGATCTTGCCTTGCATCTTTTTATGTTTTTGACTTATCCTTTCAAAAACTCTTTAAATTCCACTTTGGATTTAAAACTCGAAATGCAGTGGTTTTGAGAATTTTTGCACTTCGAGTTTTAAAACCTGAAGTGCAGTTTTATCTACCTTTCATTGCAAGTCAGGTTTTAAAACCCAGCCTGCAGGTCTTTCCCCAACACATGCAGATTGGGTTTTAAAACCCAATCTGCAGGTTCTTCCCAGTGCAGATCAGGTTTTAAAACCTGACATGTAGTGCGCCATGCAACTTGAAGTGCATTTATTGCATTTTTTTGTTCATATAAACTCGATTCTAATGTTTTAATAAGCATTTTAAACTTGTTTTATCATCCCTGAACTCTATAAGCGCATTTTTGCCATGGAGAATCATTTTGTAAGGAAGTAAAGTAGCGGAAACAACTTCCTACACTAACCTTGAGAGGAGGGTAATGCAAAACTTTTTCAGATCATTACAATAGTTACAGAAAATAGAAATAGATATAATAGCATTCATACCACAACACAATGATTTACGTGGGGAAAACCCTTTCGGGAGAAAAACCCCACCCTCCAAAAGCAGCTCAATATTTTATTCAGCAATCAAAAACAGATTACAAAATACTTGCAGAGCAAGCTCTTCGCAGGAGTAGCACTAATCAGAGATTCAGAGGCAACTCAATAGCCATAAGACTCTTACACACAACCTCTATCTCACACACCTCATAAATAGGAGATACAATACAAGAAACCATCAAACGGTATTACAAAACCATGGGCTAAAACCACCCAATAAGGTGTAGCCGACCTTATCTCCCTTCTATGACATGTTAAAGCACACATCAACATGTGTCGCTCCCTTTTATAGCTCATTTATGTATCCGATACAAATTATTTTTCCTATTTCAGGAGTACAAACTTCCGGAGGCCATAACTTGAGAACCGGGTGTCCGATTGACGAACCGTTTGAAGCGCCGGAAAGCTCGCGAAGTGCTCTATCACCTCGTAACCCGCTTCGCCGGTTACGGCAACTTTTCAGGGCGTTTCGGAGCCTCTAAAGTCCCCAAAATTAAGTTTAAACATTTTATTGCACCCCTCCAAGACGAAAACTTTAATATCTTCAAAACTAGTTGTGACCTTGCGACGAAACTTTACCGGAATGCTTATCTAGCCAACCAGAAGCTTCAGGGAGAGTTTCGCACTATTTCGTGCTCAAATGAAAACTTACTATAAATAGTAACCTCGCATAAATGCAAGGTTGAGACACCATTTTTCCCAACAAATCTCCCACTTGTCGAACACCTTGCATGAGCGGAAGGGAATGTCAACACAATGAATCAATTGCTAGGGGCCATAAGGCCCATAGACTCTGAACACCATCTGAACTTCTCTGTGCTCACAGCCTTAGTTAAAGCATCTGCAACATTCATCAAAGTGTCCACCTTAACCAGCTTCACCCTACCATCTTCGACCATATCTCTAACAAAATGATACTGAACATCAATATGTTTGGTCCGGGCATGAAATGTCGGGTTCTTAGCTAGGCTAATTGCACTCTGACTGTCACAGTAAACTGTCACTGTACCTTGTTTTATTCCAATATCCGAACACAGTCTCTTAAGCCAAATGGCCTCTTTACAAGCATGAGTAGCTGCCATATACTCTGCTTCAGTAGTGGATAGAGCAACCACAGCCTGTCGCTTACTCATCCAACTAATTGCACCACCAAACAAAGTAAACACATAAGCACTGGTGGATCTTCTTCTATCAATATCACCTGCCCAATCTGAATCCACATAACCATGGATATCAAGGGAAGTCATGTCTCCAACTGAATTACCATGATAACACAAAGAATACTCTGAAGTACCCTTCAAATATCTGAAGACTCTTTTGACTGCATCCCAATGAACTCTACCAGGATTAGACATATATCTAGAAAGTACTCCCACTGCTTGGGCAATATCTGGTCTAGTACAGACCATAGCATACATCAAGCTTCCAACTGCACTCTGGTAAGGCACTCTGCTCATGTCTTCCATCTCCAATGGGGATGTAGGACAATCTGAAACAGATAGTTTCGTTCCAACTGTAAAAGGAACACTCAATGGTCTACAATTCTGCATGTTGAACCTCTGTAACACTGAATTCACATACTTACTCTGGCCTAGCCATAGCTTTCTGTTCGCCCTATCTCTTCTAATTTCCATCCCAAGAATGTGCTTTGCTGCACCAAGATCTTTCATTTCAAATTTAGCAGTGAGCTGAGACTTCAGTTCTGAAATCATACCTTTCCCTTTACCAATGAATAACATATCATCAACATACAATGCAATGAATAAGAAATGATCACCATAAGATTTATAATAAACACAGTGATCTGATTTAGAACGTTCAAATCCCAAACTCAACACATATGTATCAAATTTCTGGTACCACATCCTAGGACTTTGTTTGAGGCCATACAAAGATTTCTTCAATTTACAGACCAAATTACTTTTGCCTTTCACCACATAGTGCTCTGGCTGTGTCATATAAATATCTTCCTCCAAATCACCATGAAGGAAAGCAGTTTTCACATCCATTTGTTCAACCTCTAAATCATAAGCAGTAGCAATAGAAAGCAAAAATCTAATGGACGTCATTTTTGCAACAGGAGAAAATATCTCACCGTAATCAACACCCTCAACCTGAGAGTAGCCTTTTGCAACCAACCTTGCTTTATACTTCTCAATGCTTCCATCTGAACCAATATTTTTCTTGAACACCCATTTACAACCAACAGGTTTTCGTCCTTCAGGCAATGGTACAAGATCCCATGTATCATTCTTTTTCAAAGCTGCCATTTCTTCCTCCATAGCAATCTTCCAGGATTCTGCATCATTCATACCTAATGCCTCTTCTACAGATTTCGGTTCATCCACACTAGTATTCAAAGCAAAAATACATCTCCAATCGTCAGGTGAGTACCTTTCAGGTGGTTGTCTATGTCTTGTAGACCTTCGAACAAGCTGAGTTGGAGGTTCTTCCTCCTCTTCTGAAGATTCAGAGCTAGACGAGCTCTCCTCAAATTCTTGCCTATCTAGGGGTCTTGATTCAACTCTTTCAGGTGTAGAAGGAAGTTGAATCACATCTTCTTTTTTAGTCTGTTCTGGCTGCAATGTAACAGAAGGAGACTTAATTTCTCTAAAAATAACACTTCTACTGTGAATTACCTTTTGTGCAACAGGGTCCCAAAGCTTGTATCCTTTCACACCATAACTATACCCGATGAAGATACATTTCACAGCCTTGTTCTCCAACTTTGTTCGCTTCTCCTTTGGCACATGTGCATATGCCTCGCAACCAAAAACTCTAAGATGTCTCAATGAAGGCTTGTGACCTGACCATGCTTCCATAGGCATTTTATCAACAAGAGCTGATGTAGGAGACCTGTTAATCAGGTAGCAAGCAGTGGCAACAGCTTCAGCCCAAAACTTTTGTTCGAGACCAGCACCACTCAACATACTCCTAGCCTTTTCCATCAGTGTCCTGTTCATTCTTTCTGCAACTCCATTCTGCTGTGGAGAATACGGAGTTGTCTTCTGCCTGTTAATTCCACAGTCTTTACAGAATCTATCAAAATCATTAGAGCAAAACTCACCGCCATTATCAGTTCTCAAACATTTTATTTTCTTTCCAGTCTGCAACTCAACCATTGCTTTAAATTCTTTAAAACGACTAAAAACTTCAGATTTACTCTTTAGAAAATATACCCATGTCCTTCTACTAAAATCATCAATAAATGAAACATAATATGTGGATTTTCCAATCGAAGAGACATCTACTGGACCAAACACATCAGAATGGATAAGATCCAAAACACCACAAGTTTTATGAGAACTCGAGTAAAACTGAACGCGGTTTTGTTTTCCATAAATGCAATGCTCACAGAAATCAAAGTCAAGGTTACAGTCATTCAAACCTTCAACAAGGTTTTTATTTTTCAAGGTCCTTAGACCCTTTTCTCCAATGTGGCCAAGTCTCTGGTGCCATAACATAGTCTTCTCTGCAGGTAACTTTGCTTCAGACGAAAGTGCACCCTTAGGTACCCAAAAACCATTTCCATCTGCTGAAGGTGAAACCTTCAAATCTTCCAGTGAGGTATCCATAGATTTACTTTTTACAGAAGTGCTATTACACTCAACAGTGTATGCTTCAAGCTTATACAAAGTGCCAAACCTGACACCTCTAGCAACTACCATAGCACCCTTAATCATCTTACATCCTGTTTCAGAAAAGACTACCTGCACACCTGCATCTATCAGTTTGCTCACAGATAACAGGTTTCGTTTTAATCCAGGGATATGCAACACACCATTAATCCCTTTTATTCTACCATCAGAAAACCTGATTCTAACCTTACCTCGACCAACAATGTCTAGAGGTGAATCATCACCCAAGTACACCTTACCTCCATTAAATCCTTCATATTCAGAAAACCAATCTCTATTGGAAGTCATATGAAAAGATGCACCTGAGTCAATTAGCCAGGCATCATTACCTGCATGAGTCGCCAAAGCCGCAATAAATGCATCGCCATCTTCCTTGTCGGACTCAGAATCAGAATCGAACTTTTTCTTTTTCTTCTTCTTTTCTTCTTTGCAGTCCTTACGGATGTGACCCGGTTTACCGCAATTCCAGCAAATGACTTTGGACTTTCCAGGAGATTTCGATCTCCCTTTGGATTTGGACTTGCCACGCTTCTCATTCTTCTTGCCTTTCTCCTTAGGTCTTCCACGAACGGTTAGGGCTTCCTTTGAACTGATGGATACCTTCCTTCGCATCTCTTCACCGAGTAGGGCACCCACCACGTCTTCAGATTTCAAAACAACAGAAGTACTACCAATAGCCATAACAAGAGAATCCCACGAATCAGGCAAAGAACAAAGCAAGATCTGGCATTTCTCCTCCTCATCCATCTTAACACCGACGGATACTAATTGAGCCACAATCATATTGAATGCTTCTAGGTGGTCTGCAATTCGTCCACCCTCTTCCATCTTCAAGGAATACAATTTCTTTCTTAAGAAAATTTGATTTAATAAAGATTTCACTTGATACATCTCACCAAGCTTAGTCCATAGCTTCTTTGCAGAGTTCTCTTCATGGACATTGATTAGAACAGAGTCTGCCAGGCACAGTCTGATTAGACCCTTGGCTTTTCGGTCCATAACATCATACTGAGCTGCCGCAGTAGGATCTGAGGGCCTTTGGACATTCGCATCAACAGCATCCCAAAGATCTCGATCTATTAGCAGATCTTCCATCTTCAGCTTCCACATCTCAAAATTACTTCCATTAAATTTCTCCACCTCTATTCTCCCTGACGAACTCGCCATCTGAATATTCCTGCAACAAGATCAAAAAGTGTCTTCTGCACAAGCTCCCACTCAAATCTGGATTAGTTCAAAAAACCCAACTGCCCACAATTGAAACCAAAGGTGATCAGGCTCTGATACCACTTGTAAGGAAGTAAAGTAGCGGAAACAACTTCCTACACTAACCTTGAGAGGAGGGTAATGCAAAACTTTTTCAGATCATTACAATAGTTACAGAAAATAGAAATAGATATAATAGCATTCATACCACAACACAATGATTTACGTGGGGAAAACCCTTTCGGGAGAAAAACCCCACCCTCCAAAAGCAGCTCAATATTTTATTCAGCAATCAAAAACAGATTACAAAATACTTGCAGAGCAAGCTCTTCGCAGGAGTAGCACTAATCAGAGATTCAGAGGCAACTCAATAGCCATAAGACTCTTACACACAACCTCTATCTCACACACCTCATAAATAGGAGATACAATACAAGAAACCATCAAACGGTATTACAAAACCATGGGCTAAAACCACCCAATAAGGTGTAGCTGACCTTATCTCCCTTCTATGACATGTTAAAGCACACATCAACATGTGTCGCTCCCTTTTATAGCTCATTTATGTATCCGATACAAATTATTTTTCCTATTTCAGGAGTACAAACTTCCGGAGGCCATAACTTGAGAACCGGGTGTCCGATTGACGAACCGTTTGAAGCGCCGGAAAGCTCGCGAAGTGCTCTATCACCTCGTAACCCGCTTCGCCGGTTACGGCAACTTTTCAGGGCGTTTCGGAGCCTCTAAAGTCCCCAAAATTAAGTTTAAACATTTTATTGCACCCCTCCAAGACGAAAACTTTAATATCTTCAAAACTAGTTGTGACCTTGCGACGAAACTTTACCGGAATGCTTATCTAGCCAACCAGAAGCTTCAGGGAGAGTTTCGCACTATTTCATGCTCAAATGAAAACTTACTATAAATAGTAACCTCGCATAAATGCAAGGTTGAGACACCATTTTTCCCAACACATTTGGTGTCTCATATTTAACTCATAGCTTGTGTTTTCTCCGATTTTCAGAGCAATCGAGTATTGATTTTCATTACTCATGTTTTTTTATTTACTATTCTTCCATGCGATTAGGTTTTTTTGCTAAATTTAGGTTTTTGTTTTCATTTTTTATATGTATGGGTAGTGATTTTTTATGCTTGTTTGCCATTTTTGTTTTCCCTTATGCGAGCTCTGTTTTGCTCATTTGACAATCTGGGTTTTTAAGCCCAACATGATTTTGTGTTAGCAAGTCGCCATCAGGTTTTAAAGCCCAATGTGTGACCTCGATCTGCCCAAAGGGCACATCAGGTTTCATACCTTGACATGTCTTGGTTTCCTTTCAATGACTGGCATGTCGGGTTTTAAACCCTAATATGCTCATTATCTTTGTTTTTCCCTTTTCGTAGGTTGTGTTTTAAAACTCGACCTGCAAGTCGACCTACCCATGTATCTTGTTAGGTTTGAAAACTCGACATGTCAATCAAACTTTGCTAAAGTGCAGGTCGGGTTTTAAAACCCGACCTATAGTTTTTTACCTACAAATGTTTTTCTTACAACATGTTGATTGTTTTACCCAAGGTGCAGGTCAGGTTTTAAAACCCGGCCTGCAGCCTTTGTTCTATCCACATGCAGATCGGGTTTTAAAACTTGACCTACAGTCTTGAACTGATTATCTACAGATCGGGTTTTAAAACCCGATCTATCAATTTTCCTTCCTTTAAAACCCGATCTATCAATTTTCCTTCCTTTTTGTCTAAGTTCATTTTGGCCCTTCAAACTTCATTTCAATCAACAAAGTCAGTAATTTGATGATGGATATTGGTTCTTGAGCTAATCCAAGATGAAATATTGTAGATTATTGAAGATGTCTAATCCTTCCCCGAGAAAATTCGGAGGAAAGAAAATGAAGTACAAGTATCAAAAGTGTTGGGATCCAAGAACACTAAGAGGGGGGGTGAATCAGTGTTCTATCAAAATGGAGAAATTTAACCTTATTAATACAACTCAAAAACCGGTAAACATAAAAGCATATAAAAATAAGCAATAATGCAACCATAGAGATAAACACCATAGCACCACAGATTTATACATGGAAAACCTCAAAGAGGAAAAACCACAGTGGGATTGGAGACCCACAATATCTATCCATTGATCAGATGAATATATATTACAATAAGGGGCCTACACATGCAGGAAGGCCAATAGCCTAGAGCACACTGCTCATCACAAAAGGAGTCTCACTAACTACATAAAACATCAAACAACAATCTGGAATGAAGATTGAACTGTGAGTATAGCATCTCCCATGCCTGAGTACATTTCCAATTAAGCTCAATACTGGAGGCCTTAAGCCTCTTCCACAAACCCAATTTGATCACCTATGATCGATCAAATCCTCTGCATGAATGATTACAACATTATTCACATAATCCCATACCGTACATGATCTCCTATGACCTACAAAGAGATATTACATCATATATATACCAACTCGAGACTTAAACAATTAGGTCGGCCACCTAAAAGATAATACAATAAATTCATAACTTAAACTCACAATTTAATGATCAACCAAGTTGGCCAAAGACCAAAACAATATAATCCAATCAATGAATCCAACTGGTAATGCATCAGGCCACACGTTACATAAACCAATCCATAACCTAGCAGAATAACCACTAGACCTATAATAGGTCGCCATAAGCTAAATGAAACACCATGAAAAATAGAACAAGTGATAGCTTTTGGATCATCAAATCCCGAACCAACTGAATGTGATACACACCGGGAAGACATGAGTAACCAATCCAAACAAATTCCACAGACCAAAGCATACCAGATCATACCAGATCAACATGATCTTACCAACCAGAAACCAATCCTACTACCTGGACCAATCAGATACCGGTAAACAGCCAAAGTAGCTAGTGTTGACATCAATGACAAACATCAAAGCAACAAATAATCAATTCCTCCAAATTTCCAACAATCTCCCCCTTTGGCATTGATGGCAACACTAGATGTGAAAAACATCCAAGTGCCAAGAAATGCGAGACAAGTCTCCCCCAATGGAAGACAACCAACAATCTCCCACAACATGATATGAAAATGAGATCCTGAATAAAATGTCTATGTACCAATTAACCATCCATAGACCTAAACCAAACTACCCCAATGGGATACAACCAATCTAAAATTTTATTCCTCCTCCTTGTGCCAATGATCTCCCCCTTAGACTGATATTTCTACTAAGCTCTATATATCACATAAATATCTCTCCCCTTAATGTATATAACTCCTAAAGTTTTTCACATGAATATCTCTCTCCCTTTGACATCAATGCCAGAAATCTGACACAAACATCAAAGCAAAATCATAAATAACTGAATCACAAGACTAACTACTCCCCCAGAGTAGTAGCATCGCCACATCAATCCAGAATGAATAATAACTCTAAAAATGCATATTGGAATAATACCAAATAGCATCACTCAGGTTTCTACCAGATGGGAAGAAAACTTCAACCTGTCTCTCAAATTTTCTTCCACCTACTCCTTGAGAAAATTATACTTGATAGAAATATTGAATTCTTGATATGTCAATAGCAGCAGAGTTATCACAGTGAATAACTACCGGTACATTGCAATCCAGCTATATAGCCTTCAACATATGCTTCATCCATACAACTTGTGTACAGTTAGCAGCAGCAACAACATACTCAGCTTCATCAATAGATAAAGAAGTACATGACTGCTTATGTTGATCCATGAAATAAGATTCTTTCTATTGGCATTTGTGCTAAGTATGTTGAGATGATGATATTATGTTGTCATTCATGTCAATATGTTGGAGAGTGAACTGACAATATGCTAAAATGTGAACCGGTACAATGTGGTGAACTGACATATATGCAAAGAAGTGAATAGGTATATTGAAGCTAAATAGTTGGTGAAGTGAACAGGTATAGTGGTATAAACCAGTATATTGAGCAATAGGTGAAGTGGTATGTTTGTCCAAGAGAACCGGTATGATGAAATGTGAACCGGCATATGGAATGTTCTCTATGAAGACTTAACATGATATAACTATTAGTTGGTAGTCTTAGTTTAATGGTTTCTGGTTGAAGTGTTCCAAGCATGTGTCACTCAACCAATGACATTGTGTGATGAGTTAGCATTGTAATGAAGATTCGATCATGTTGCCACATCAGCTTGAGCATGTGAAGGATCTTGCATGAAGGAGATTGATCCTATCTACCTCGGGAATGTGCAAAGTCCCTGTAAATGGTGGAGAATGTATGATGGGTTACAAGCCACCATGAAAGCGGTGAAGAATGAATGATGGAGAATGTCTTGAGATATGTTCAAGACTTTTGTATTCAAATGCAAAGTGTTCAATGTCCAGGATTGAACCACCTGAATCACATAACCTAAATGTTTAGGGTTTAGGGTTTATGCTACCGACCTATCTATTTCCTATAAGGTCAATGTTGTGTTTCTTTCTAAAGTTGTTGGCAAATGGTGTGTGTGTATCCAAGTGAAGAGATACGTGATTCTTACCAGACCAGATGAGATAAGAGGATTGATTCTTCCATTGTGTGTGTAGAAGGAAGGAACTTAAGCGGATCTACATTAGGCATTGAGTGCTATTATCAAATCATTGTAATACTTGTTGATCTTTAACCACTTCAATAGTTGGAAAATCCCTTAACCGGGTAGCTTTAATCAGCTTGTTGTAAATCCTTTAACAGGGTGACTCAAAATAATTGAGTTCTTGAAATCCTCTAACAAGGTAACCTCTAACAGGGTTTAACCCTTAACCGGATATTTAGCCATCCCTTAACCGGGTGATCCCTAATAGGATCGGTTCCTAGCAGAACCTATTGTAACAGTCTTTAACCGGACTAGGCTCCTAACAGAGTGGACTTCTAAAGAGTTCAAAAGAAGCTTGTGGGTATTCATCCCCACTGTGGTTTTTCCCAGTTGGATTTCCACATGAAAAATCTATGTGTCATGTGTAGTATTTTTCATGTGATGATTTAAGTGATTTCTGTCTGAAGGTAAATCATGTTGAGCTAGTTGTTATTATATTTCTGGTGATAGATTACCTATTCATGCATAAGGTTGAAATGGAAGTGTAGTATTAAGTTGAGTGGAAAGCTAAGTGATCAACTAGTTAATGCTTGTCACAGTTATTCTTAGCTTTACCGGTTGCACTATGTTTCAGATCAGTGTTACTGTCTATCAGACATTTGCAGTGTTTGCAGTCAAACTGGTTCGGGAAACATTTTTGTGACTGTACTGATTCACCCCCCCCCCCCTCTCAGTACCGGTTTGGTACTTATTTTTCATCATTGAGTTATCAATTGGTATCAGAGCATCCTCCAGGTCCTATATGTTGTAATCTTAACCGCTTGAGGGAAAGATCCTATTGTAATGATGAAGAGAGAAGGTCCAAAGTTCAACAGAGATAACTTCAAAATTTGCAAGGACAGAATGAAGATTTACATCAGAAGCATGGGTGCTCAACACTGGAGCTATGTTGAGAATGTTTTTGTTCTTCCTACTGGTACTCTCACCGATGATCAAAAGAGAGAAATATAGGAGAATGGGCAAGTCATGGAAGCCCTAATCAGCAGCTTATCTAGCATTGAGTTTATTGATGTCCAGGATAAAGATAATCCCAAAGAAGTATGGGACACTCTTGAGAATATCTATGGCGGTGATGAGCATGTAAAACAAGCTAAGGAAGAAAGCCTTAGAGGGAAGTTTGAAGACATGCGAATGGTTGAAGGTGAGACCATTCAACAGTATGGAATAAGAATCAAAACTATTGTTCAAAATATCAAGAGCACAGGTGGTAAAATGGAAGATTCCACTGTGGTAAGAAAAGTTTTGAGATCCTTATTACCGGTCTATGCAATAAGGGTTGTTGTTATTCGAGAGTTGAGATCAATAGACAAGACTAAGGTATCCCTAGACTCCATCATTGTAAAGTTGATAGCCTATGAGTTAAATAGTTTTGATGGCAATGTTCAAAAGACTGAATCAGCTTTAAGAGCTTCTGTTGTACCATCCAGAAAAGGAAAAGAAGCAAGCACCAGTGGTGAACCAAGACATAGTAGAGAAATGGATGATGAGGAGATCCTGATGGAATTTGAATCTCTTCTTGCCAAGAAACTTCCTAAAGGAACCAATAAATATAGAGGTAAGCTCCCTTTGAAATGCTTTTCTTGTGATCGGATAGGACATATTGCTATAAACTGTCCTAATGGTGACAGCAAGGACAAACCGGAAAGGTTCAAGAAATTCAAAGGAGGAAATCAGAGAAACTTTTTTGTTGCAGTTGATGAAGGTGTCACAGATGAGGAATCAGAAGAAGAAGAGAATGAAGATATTGTGTTTGTTGAAGTAAAGGAAGATGTGTCAGACAAGAAGACTCTTGTCTCCCGCTTTGATAATTCCAATGAGTGGATTATTGACAGTGGTTGTTCTCACCATATGACTGGTGACCGGAGTAAGTTTCTATCTTTGGAAGAATATGATGGTGGTGTGGTTCACTTTGGTAATGATGCACCATGTTTGGTTAAAGGAAGAGGGTCCATCTTTATGAATGGAAAGAGCAGTGCTGACAATGTGTATTGGGTGGAAGGTCTTAGACACAATCTATTGAGTGTTGCCCAGCTGAATGATAGTGGACTCACTCTAGAATTCAAAAATGGAGCGTGCAAAATCAGAGGAAAGAAAGGTGAATTGATGGCCATCGGTATGCAAACCAAAGGTAACTTATTTCAGCTAAATGTAAATGTAAGTACATGTCTTATGGCTAAATTTGATGATAGCTAGATATGGCATAGGAGACTCTGCCATGTAAACTTTGATAACATTGTGAAGGTCGGTAAGACCAAGGCAATCAGAGGATTGCCGGTGCTGAGCAAACTAGAAAATCCTTTGTGTAGAGAATGTCAACTGGGGAAAATTTCTTCCTCAACTTTCAAAGGTAAATCTTTCACAGTAGACAATTTACTTGATCTTGTGCATACTGATTTATGTGGTCCTATGGAAGCTAGGAGTGTGCAGAGAGATAGGTATTTTATGATTCTTATAGATGATTGCTCAAGAATGATATGGGTCACATTCTTGAACGACAAGTCTGAAGCCTTTGGAAAGTTCAAAGCTTTCAGAGCATTGGCAAAAAATGAAAGTGGTAGAGGAATCAAATGCCTTAGAACTGATCAAGGAGGAGAATTCACTTTCGGTGAATTCAACAAATATTGTGAAGAGAATGGCATCAAGAGGCAACTGCCTACCCCCCAAACTCCACAGCAGAATGGCTTAGCAAAGAGAAACAACCGGACTGTGGTTGAGGTAGCTAGAACTATGTTGATCCAAGGAAACATTGCTCACACCTTTTGGAGAGAAGTGGTGAGCACTGCAGTATACACAATGAACTAGGTACTCATCAAGAAAGGAAAGGATAAGACTCCTTATGAGTATTGGACTAGTAAGACACCAGTGGTAAGCTATTTTAGAATGTTTGGTAGCAGATGTTATATCAAGAGAAGTGAACATCAAAGCAAGTTCGATGCAAAATGTGATGAAAGAATATTCCTAAGATATCCCACCAAGAGCAAAGCTCTCAAATGTTTCAACAATAGGACTCAGAGAATTGTTGAAAGCATCAATGTTTGAGTTGATGAAAATTCTAGAAAACCTAAGGAAACCGACAGTAAGTAAGAGATGAACCGGCAGTAACCTTCTGGGAACCAATTGCTAATCAACCAAGTACTAGTAACAGTGTTCCTACACTGGTAGATGTTGATGCTGATGAAGATGAGGATGAAGAAGAAAAGAAGGAGGAATCAGTCAAGAGCATTCCTCGATATGTCAAATGGAATCATGATCCAAATCAAATCATAGGAGATAAGGATGTAGGAATCCTTACAAGAAGAAAGGTTAGAGAGAATTCTTGTATGATCTCTGAATTTGAGCCTAAATCATTCAAAGAGGCACATAAAGATGAAGACTAGATCAATGCAATGGAGGAGGAACTTGACCAGATAGAGAAGAATGGTACACAGTCTTTGGTACCCAAACCGGAGCATAAAAATGTCATTGGTACCAAATGGGTTTTTAGAAATAAGTTGAATGAGGACGGCACGGTGGTAAGGAACAAAGCCAGACTAGTATGTAAAGGATATGCTCAAGAAGAAGGACAAGACTATGGAGAAACCTTTGCCCCAGTAGCCAGATTGGAAGGAGTTCATATGCTTCTTGCATATGCAGCTTTTAAAGGATTCAAGGTATACCAAATGGATGTAAAATCTGCATTCCTAAATGGACTACTTGAAGAGGAGGTGTATATAGAGCAACTAGGTGGGTTTTCCCTATCAGAAGACAGTGACATGGTGTGTAGGCTGCATAAAGCCTTGTATGGGCTGAAGCAGGCACCTAGAGCATGGTATGAATGCTTGCACTCCCATCTTGTGAAGATTGGATTTGAAAGAACAAGTGAAGATAGCAATATCTACTTGAAATCAGAAGGAGATCATATTCTGATCTGTGAAGTATTTGTTGATGACATCATCTTTGGAGGAGATGACAAGATGAGTCATGAATTTGTTGATGAGATGAAAAAGGAGTTTGAAATGTCACTCATAGGGGAGATTAAGTTCTTCATTGGACTACAGATTCAACAAGTGAAAGATGGAATCTTTATTACTCAGTCCAAGTATGTCAAAGAGGTGTTGAAGACCTTTGGCATGGAAGATAGTAAATCGGTTGGTACACCAATGGTGACTGGTTGTAAGCTATCAAAAGAAGATGACTCAGCGATGGTAAATGAGAAGGATTACCGATCAATGATTGGTAAGTTGCATTATGTAGTGCATAGCAGACCGGACATTGCACATGCAGTGGGTATTACTGCTCAGTTTCAGCAAACCCCTAGAGAATCCCACTTGGTAGCAGTCAAGCAGATTCTTAGATATCTGAAGGGAACTATTGACTATGGGTTATGGTATCCATACAATAATGATTTAAACCTGAAAGTGTTCACAGATGCTGATTGGGTTGGTAATGTAGATGATTGGAAGAGCACAACCGGTGGTGCATTCTTCCTTGGAGGTAGACTAGTCTCATGGATGAGTAAAAAGCAAAGTTGTATCTCTCAGTCTACAGCAGAAGCGAAGTATGTTGCAACTTTTATGAACTACACCCAAACTATTTGGATGAAGCATGTATTGAATGGCTTCAAAGTTCCTATATCTGAACTGGTAAGCATATTTTGTGATAATACAAGTGCAATTAATATTTCCAAGAATCCAGTTTTGCATGCTAAAACCAAGCACTTTGAGCTCAAGTATCATTTCTTGAGGGAAAAGGTTTAGAACAAGGAGGTTGTACTGGAACATGTTTCCAGTAAGGAGCAGTTAGTAGATATATTCACCAAGCCTCTACCAAAGGCTTCATTTACCTATTTGAGAGGTGAATTAGGGGTGATGCCCCTTCAAGAGGTGAATTGAAAGTATGAACTCCACATCAATCAGGTATTGCAGTGTCCAAATTTTTTCGGATTGATGTGTTGAAGGATGCTACTCCTCAGGGGGAGCAGCATAGTGAAATAGGAAAGCTTGTGCCTCCACTTTGGCATTGTCATCAAAGGGGGAGAAGATATCCACAACAATGGGGAGAAGATGTGATGCCGAAAGAGAGATCTTTATATATTGCCATCAATGCCAAAGGGGAAGATTGTTGGCATTTGTGTTGAGTATGTTGACATGATGATATTATGTTGTCATTGATGTCAATATGTTGGAGAGTGAACCGACAATATGTTGGAGAGTGAACTGGCAATATGCTAAAATGTGAATTGGTACAATGTGTTGAATCGACATATGTGCAAAGAAGTGAAGAGGTATATTGAAGCTAAACAGTTGGCGAAGTGAACCAGTATAGTGGTATAAGAAGTCATATGTTTGTCCAAGAGAACCGGTATGATGAAATGTGAACTGGCATATGGAATATTCTCTATGAAGACTTAACATGATATGACTACCAGTTGGTAGTCTCAGCATAAGGGTTTCCGGTTGAAGTGTTCCAAGCCTGTGTGACTCAACCGATGATATTGTGTGATGAGTTAGCATTGTAATGAAAATCCGATCGTGTTGCCATGTCAGCTTGAGTGCGTGAAGGATCTTGCATGAAGGAGATTGATCCTGTCTACCTCGGGAATGTGCGAAGTCCCTGTCAACGATGGAGAACACGTGATGGGTTACAAACTGCCATGAAAGCAGTGAAGAATGAATGATGGAGAATGTCTTGAGATATGTTCAAGACTTTTGTATTCAAATTCAAAGTGTTCGATGGCCAGGATTGAACCGCCTGAATTGCTTAACCTAAATCTTTAGGGTTTAGGGTTTATGCTACTGACCTATCTATTTCCTATAAGGTTGATGCTGTGTTTCTTTCTGAAGTTGTTGGCAAATGGTGTGTGTGTATCTAAGTGAAGAGATACGTGATTCTTGCCAGACCAGATGAGATAAGAGGATTTATTCCTGCATTGTGTGTGTGCAGAAGGAAGGAACTTAATCGGATATACATTAGGCATTGAGTGCTATTATCAGATCATTGTAATACCTGTTGATCTTTAACCACTTCAATAGTTGGAAAATCCCTTAATCAGGTAGCTTTAATAAGCTTGTTGTAAATCCTTTAACAAGGTGACTCAAACTAATTGAGTTCTTGAAATCCTCTAACAAGGTAACCTCTAACGGGGTTTAACCCTTAACCGGGTGATCCCCAACGTGATCGATTCCTAGCAGAACCTGTTGTAATAGTCTTTAACCAGACTAGACTTCTAACAAAGAAGACTTCTAAAGAGTTCAAAAGCAGCTCGTGGGTATTCATCCCCACCGTGGATTTTCCCAGTTGGGTTTCCACATGAAAAATCTGTGTCATGTGTAGTATTTTTCATGTGATAATTTAAGTGATTTGTGTCTGAAGGTAAATCATGTTGAGCTAGCTGTTATTATATTTTTTATGATAGATTACCTATTCATGCATAAGGGTGAAATGGAAGTGTAGTATTAAGTTGAGTGGAAAGCTAAGTGATCAACCGGTTCATTCTTGTCACAATTATTCTTCGCTTTACCAATTGCACTCTATTTGAGACCGGTGTTAATGTCTATCAGACATTTGCAGTGTTTGCAGTCAAACTGGTTCGGGAAAAGTTTTTGTGACTGTACTGATTCACCCCCCCCCCCCCTCTCAATACCGGTTTGGTACTTATTGTTCATCATTGAGTTATCACATTCCAAGAAAGAAAGCTTCACCTAATGAGCCTATTCGATTACCTATATCTCTAGGCCAATTTGCATCTGAATATGCTCAAAGTGTACAATCATAAAACAAAAACCATACAAGATAATCCTTGAAAATCCTAGCTACCGAAGCAAGGATTCAACATAATCAATTCCTTCCTTCTAAGAATATCCATTGCAAACCAATCAAGCCTAGATCCAATAACATCCAAGTCCATGTGTTTTCCTTTTCTAACTGATCCAATTCCTCTTCCATAGCTTACATCCAACATTTAACCTTACAAGCTTCAATAACTGATATCAGTACAATTAAAGAAATTAAGTATACCTCATCAGCTGCCAACCTTCTTCTTGTCCAATTATATGATCTTCTAAATGATTCGGCCTTACATACCTAGGAATCTTCTGACTTTCTATTTCTCTTCCTTGATCTTCAGTTACTGTTAAATTTTTTGATACTGTCGGAGTAACTGGTTCAACATTTTGTTCTAGTAAAGGTGTTATCAGTTCAATTAAGACCATTTCCACTACTGGTTCTTGCCCATAAATTCTGATTTGACTTCTATTCTTCTTATCCACCTTGACATTAGCGCTCTCCACAATTCTCTACAATCTTTTGTTATAACATCTATATGCTTTGCTTTCATTAGAATAACAAATAAATATTCCTTCATCACATATAGGATCAAACTTTCCAATGAAATCATCTCTTTTGATATAACATTTACTACCAAACATTTTGAAATACTTAACTGTAGGTGTATGACCAAATCATAACTCATAAAGTGGCTTACCGATAAACCAAACTAGATCAAGATCAAAGATCCAAGATCCAATAAATCTTTGCCAGTTAACCTCCAAACTGACTTCCAAAGATCTGAAATAGGCTTTCAGACCACTACCAAGGGCCATTCAAGATTTGTCATCAATTTGCCTCCCCCTAAGGCAAATGCCTTAGCTAGTGGATGAGTTTCCTGTTGGTGTAGGAACATTTTGTTCTATCGATTGAGTAACTGGGTTATATCCTTTAGGAAAATGAACATCTGGGGCAATTGATTCTACCAGTTGAGCCTCAAACTTCATAACCCACTTCTTCTCATGCTCCTTCCGAGTGTTATCAACCTTCTGCTTTCCTTTCTCATTAGATTTATCACTTCCTGCCGATAGGTTCTTTCTTCCGCAAAATTTAGCAATATGTCCTACTTCATTGCATGCATAACAAGTGACATTGTTCTTCTGAATTGCTTTACTATAACCTTGACCATTCCTTGACTTGCATTGATTAGCCATATGTCCAAACTTTCCATATGCATGACATTTCACATTCATTCTATAATCTTTTGTCCTATGACCATACTTCTTACAATTTGAACATTGATCGGGAACTACATTATTATTCTTAGTTGCTATATTTCTACAATGTCTAGCCATATGAACAAAGCATCTACCATTAAATTTATGTGCATTGAGTTACCTTACTGGTATCCTCTAATTTTGGTTAACCTTCTGGTCTTTATTTTTAGTACCAAAGCTTTCTCCATGCTCAAATCCAAGACCTCTAGTGTCTCTAGTGTCCCTTTGATCCTTCAATAATTCATCAAGCATAGTAGAATTAACCTTGAACTTACCTTTGTATTCATTTGAAATAGTCAAATCATCTCTTAGGATTGTTACCATTCTTTCCAATTCTTGCTCATTGTTCTGTGATTGCAACAATTCAGTTCTCAACATATCATTCTCATGAACCAACCGGATGCAATTCTTAGATCTGTCTTTCAGAGATATGGCAATATTTTCTTCATTCTTCTTCTGGTCTCCAATCCCCTTGGACATCCTTATAGTTAGGGATTGCATTTCATTCTTCATGACCATATTCTCCTAACTCGGCTTCTAACATTGTTCCTTAAGGGCATCCTTCTCTTCATCATCCTGATTTTGTAAAGTTCCTTCCTTTTAGCTTAGGCATATGACAACCTCTCCTACATAGTAAAAATGAATTCCTTTTGTAGATCTCAACTCATCTTGAATCTTCATGTTCCTTAAACTTTCAGCATCATAGTCTTCAAGTGCTACTTGAATTTCCTTCCTTAGACTTATCTCCATAGATTCTAGAAATAGGATCTTCCTCAAGCTGTTAGATTTACTCTGAGGCACCAGGCTCTGATACCAATTGTTGGGATCCAAGAATAGTGAGAGGGGGGGGTGAATCAGTGTTCTACCAGAATTTTGAAATTTAACCTTATTAATACAACAACTCAAAAACCGGTAAACATAAAAGCATATAGCAATAAGAAATAATGCAACCACAAAGATAAACACCATAACACCACATATTTATACGTGAAAAATCTCAAAGAGGAAAAACCATGGTGGGATTGGAGACCCATGATATCTATCCATTGATCAGATGAATAAATATTGCAATAAGGGGCCTGCACATGCAGGAAGGCCAACAGCCTAGAGCACACTGCTCATCACAAAAGGAGTCTCACTGACTACATAAAATATTAGACAACAATGTGGAATGAAGATTGAACTTCAAGTATAGCATATCTCATGCCTAAGTACAATTTTGGTTAAGCTCAATACCAGAGGCCTTAAGCCTCTTCCATAAACCCAATTTGATCACCTCTGATCAATCAAATCCTCTTCATGAATGATTACAACATTATTCACATAATCCCATACCTTACATGATCTCCTATGATCTACAAAGAGATCTTACATCATATATACCAACCCAGGACCTAAACAATTAGGTCAGCCACCTAAAAGATAATACAATAAATTCATAACTTCAACCCACAATCTAACGATCAACCAAGTCGGCCAAAGACCGAAACAACATAATCCAATCAATGAATCCAATTGGTAACACATCAGCCCACACATTACATAAATCGGTCCATAACCTAGCAACATCAGCCCACACATTACATAAATCGGTCCATAACCTAGCAGAATAACCACCAGACCTATAATAGGTCACCATAAGCCAAATGAAACACCATGAACAACAAAACAAGTGATAGCTTCCGGATCATCAAATACTGAACCAACTGAATGTGATACACATCAAGAACATATGAGCAACCAATCCAAACCAATTCCATAGACCAAAGCATACCAGAGCATAATAGATCAACATTATCTTACCAACTAGAAACCAACCCTACTACCGGGACCAATCAGATACCGGTAAACAACCAAAGCAGCTAGTGTTGTCATCATTGACAAACATCAAAGCAACACATAATCAATTCCTCCAAATTTCCAACAAAAAGTACTTAAACATGTTCCCCGAAAGCTCTGTCAAGTCCAATGTGGAACACATCAGGGACACCAAAATCGGGCACATTGACATGAATGAGTTCCTGGAGCATGTTGAGAAATATCCTTCAAAGATGACAAAC
Organism: Cryptomeria japonica; assembly: GCF_030272615.1. Classification (NCBI taxonomy): domain Eukaryota; kingdom Viridiplantae; phylum Streptophyta; class Pinopsida; order Cupressales; family Cupressaceae; genus Cryptomeria; species Cryptomeria japonica. The sequence goes on from NC_081411.1 coordinate 687,712,864, forward strand.
CTAATTGCAAGTGCTTTTCATATTTATGCATCCTTCCTAGTGGCAACTCATGACCCTGATTTTGTTCTAGTAGTAGCTGACCATTTTGATGCTAAAACAATACAAGTCAAGGATACTGATGGCAATGTAGTAATCCATCTGGATAGCAAATTTTTCAACAGTGTGTTCAAAGGACTAGTCTTTGATGAGGTTGTAGGCATTACACATGTATCTACTCAAGCCCACTATAAGGAGAATATGAACAAGTGTAGGAAGAAAATTAACACCATTTTCTTGAAGAGTGATAGATATTCCATAATATCCAGATGACCTAAATCATTCCACATAAGTGATTTTCATATGGAATACAATGATATGGCTACATTGTTGGTGAGAATCAAAGGCATTCCTGATTCACACCATTTCCAAACCTGTATGTTCTTATACATGAATATTATCAGAAAAGGAAATTATAAGATTGATTGGGGAGAATAGATTAGTGATGCCATCTGCACTCAAATGATAGAGGTTAGGACAACTCTCAAATTTTACATGACCTCTTACCTAGTGTATGCATCTTCCTCTATGAGGCATTTTCCAGAGTTGTCTACAAGGGGAGACAAGAGATATATGCCAGTGTGGGATTATTACTATCAATTAACCATTCATAACTAGAGGAGTCACTTCAAAAGAATCAATGATGTGTTCTTTGGCGCATGGAAGTGTATGTTTGATAAATAATTTCAAAAGAAGAGGCTCTCAAAAGAAGCCTATGACAAGGTCAGTGATTATGGTTGTGTTTTTCCCCAATTCCCAACCTTCACTTATATCTTTGTTGGTTGCTATTTTGCTGCTCCATTTATATTGCCAAGATATCCATTGAATAAAATCATTGTGATGGAGCTTTACAAATAGCTAATTCATGTACATGAAAGATAATCGGTTTCACACAAAGCTAGTCTCAGATTTCCTCAATCAATTGGAAGGTATTCAGTTTAACTTCTCCTAAAGCCAAGAATATAGAGGATGAGATGCATTGGGTAAAAATAAGAAGGTTCAAGGCCCATGATAACTTTGATTTTTGTGGAATGAAGAATAAAATCCAGAGGATCTATGTACATGTGCATAGGCTGGAGGATGTTTGGGTTGAGTGAAGGGATGAAGAGTGTGTAAGAAGATTAGATTTCAATCGCCTTACTTTGGAACAAATAGAGAATTTAGATTTGGCTAGAATCCTAGAAATTATGAAAGATACAGATGATATTGTTGATCCTAGATATTATGAAAATAATATTGCTAACACTCCTTTGCTTGCAATTCAATGGTCGCAGAGGGAAAACAAGTCAATTTCGACAAGGTTTGCTCCCATTATGGCAAACATGAATGCATGGCTACTAAAGAAGGGAATAAGGATGAAACAACTTCCGGTGAGTTCTCATGATGAAAAGATGAAGAAGGTCCTATGGGAAAGAGATCGGAATCAAGAACAAATAATAAATAGGATACACAAGAATTGGTACCAATCTTGTCTCCTAAGTCAAAGGGAAAGGTTCCAAGATACAAGTTTATAGTGAAGGGTCCTAAGGGAGGAGAATATTCCTCTTCATCTCAAACAGTACAAAAACTTGCTACTAAGGAACCTATTACAAAAGAACTAGAAAAAGAGCAGGAGGAAGGAGAAATCCCACAAGAAGAGGAAATGCATGATGTGGAGGAGTCAATGCCACCATTAGTTAGTACTTCTTCAACAACACCACAGGTTTCTGCTCCTAGTTCTCAGGTTCCAACCTCATCAACACATGATGATGAGTTACCATATGCAATCTCTCAAGGAGAAGGTGAAACTAAGTTTGTATCATTGTCAAGTCTTCCTAGTTTTGATGATGTCCCAGCTTCAATGATTGAGTCCTCCATTTTGGATTTCAATGAAGCAATGGCCCAAATCTCTCAGGCTAGGCAATCAATTTCTATTCCTACCACTACTACCATCACCATAGAGATACCAATTCTTGTTGCTACCACTGTTGTTACTGTTGGCAATTGACACTCATCCGGGTTATAGGTGTTGTCATTGTTGGCAACACACTTCATGGGAGATCCAGAAATCAAGGTAACCGACGTTCACTTCACCGACATTCAGGGAACAAGCAGGCATGTAACCACCAAACTTGGAACCGATATTATAAGGCTGACATAGGAGATTGATCCGGCAAGCGTGGAAGCAGAACGATCATATTGTTTCATGTTTATATTTTTTTTGGACCGACATGTGTCTTATCATTTGTAATATGATTGTAAGCTGACATAAGGCATTTGTGTTTATTCATGTAAATGGGTATATAAGTCAGTTTGGGTTAGGTCATTTTGAATATATGATAGATAAGAGATGTGATAGGCTATGTGATGTTATGTGAGCAAGATCTTGATCGATAGAATGCAAAGGTAAAGATCTGTAATCGGTCTTGATTATTAGTCTAGAGGTTTGGGAAGTGATCTAAGTTCCTGGTAAGGGAGGTTACAGTTTAACCAGTACAGACATTTATTAAACTAGAACTCATCTAGCATAGCAGATGCACATTCTGAGTTTGGTTTTTGTTTTTAATCCAGTACTTTGGATCTATAGTTAGTGAGGCTCCTTTTGTGATGAGCAGTGTGCTCTAGGAAGTATGCCTTCCTCCATGTGCAGGCCTCTCTTGAAATATTTTTTCAATTGGCCAGTGGATAGATATTATGGGTCTCCAATCCCACCGTGATTTTTCCTCTTTGAGGTTTTCCATGTATAAATCTTTGTATTATGGTGTTGATTCATGTGGTTGCATTAATATTACTTGTTGTTACTTTCTTTAATGCATACCGATTAATAAGTGGATTTGTTAATAAGGCTACAAATATTATAACTGGTAGAACACTGATTCACCCCCCCCCTCTCAGTGTTTTTGGATTCCAACAATTGATATCACATCTTGGTGCCTCAGAATAAGTCTAACAGCTTGAGGAAGATCATGTATTCAAAATCCATGGAGATGAGTCTACAGAAGGAGCTTAAAGTAGCACTTGAAGACTATGATGTTGAAAGGTTGAAGAACTTGAAGCTGAAAGATGAGTTGAATTCTGCAAAGGAATTCATCCTTACCCTGTAGGAGAGGTTATCATCTACTCAGGCCGAAAGGAAGGGGCTTTTATAAAATCCAGATGATGAAGAGAAGAATGCCCTTAAGGAAATATGTCAAAAGTTGAGTCAGGAGAATAATGTTATGAAGAATGAGATGCAAGCCATGACCATGATGATGTCCAAGGAGATTGAAGAACATAAGAAGAATGAAGAAAATCTTTCTATATCTCTGAAAGATGGATCTGAGGAATGCATTAGGCTAGCGCATGAGAATGATGTGTTGAGAACTGAACTGGTGCAATCACAGAATAGTGAGCAAGAGTTGGAAATCATGGCAACAATCCTAAGAAGTGATATGGATGTTGCAAATGAATACAAAGAAAAGTTCAGGGTTAGTTCTACAAGGCTTGATGAATTATTGAAGGATCAAAAAGACACTTGAGACACTAGAGGTCTTGGATTTGAGCATGGAAAAATCTCTGGTACTACAAATCAAGGATATCCACTAGACAACCAGAATTTGAAATTACCAGTAAGGAAACCCAATGCACACAAATTTAATGGTAGATGTTTTGTTTGTAATAAGTTTGGTCATAGAGCAAGTCAATGCAGGAATAGAGCAAATCATAAACATAATGCAGTTCCCAGGCAATGCTTAAATTGTAAGAAGTATGGTCATAGGATAGAAGATTGTAAAACAAATGTGAGATGTCATGCATGTGGAAATTTTGGACATGTGGCTAATCAATATAGGTCAAAGAATGGTCAAGGACTCAACAAGGCAATTCAAAAGAACAATATTACTTGCAATGCATGTAACAAAATAAGACACATTGCTAAATATTGCAGAAGCAAGAATACACCTAAAGGGAATGACACATCCAATGAGAAGGGAAAGTAAAAGGTTGATGAAATCCAACAAGCTCATGCTAAACAGTGGGTTAGGAAATGGTAGAGGCAAATTCACTAGTTACTCAACCAGCAGAGCAAAATGCTCTTGTACCGATAGGGAACACATCCAGTAACAAAGGAATTAGTCTTAGGGGGAGGCAAATGAATGACATATTTTGCATTACCCCTGGTAGAGGTCTGAAAGCTTGTTTCAAATCTTGGTGAAGTTAGTTTGGAGGATAACTGACACTAAGATAATGGATTTTGAATCCAGTATGATATGTTGGCATGCATTAATGTCAATAAGAAATTAGGGTTTTGTAGATTAAAAAGGATAACCTACTTCATTTCTTATCGCACAACACTCAGACCAAAGCAAAGCAATTTTAAGTTGATCAAGGTGATTAAGAGCATTTTCCAATGATTTCTAGTATCTTCTGAGTGGATTTTCAAAGGTTTTCACCAGCTTATGTTGAGAGGTATTTTCTTTGTTTTCAAGCTATTTTTATGAAATTGTTATGGATTATGGATCTACTCCCACTTTGGTAGATGTGGCCACCCCTATTGTGGTGGACATTAAGGATCATCCACATCCATAATTTAAGCAATGCCCTCAAATTGCACAAGTCGATGACTCAATCGACGCATTTTCTAAGGTGCTTGATGGAGTTCTTTATGTGGAAGATGTTAGAGCATATATTCACTATACTTTGGAGGATCTGGGATCATCGAACATTAAATCAATGTACTTGTCCACTTTGTTGAACAAGGATAGATTGATCAAACTAGTATTTCAAATTTTCAAGGATCAGGGTTTCACTGATATTTTGGAGATGCCCGAATTTGAGGATGAGATGATTCAATAAATCCTGAGCTAAGTCCATGGTGAGATCATGTGGCTTGAAGACCCTACAAAAACACCAAGGAGGAAATTAATGCTATCACCGGTTTACCCCAGGTCGAACAGACACCGAGTGGGAGGAAGATTTTGAACAATGAAGTGAACAAGCTAACCAGTGCCACCTTTGACAACCAGTCGATGCAGATTAGCACTATCAGAGACAAAGATGTTATATTTGAAAGCATGGTAATCAGATACAAGGTAACTCAATCCAACCAGTTGAACTCTATTTCTAGTTCTTGTATCTGCTATGCACACAAGATGGTAAAGGAAAATGTGAAATATGATCTATGTTAATGGATGTGCAATGAATTTGTAGCATCATAAATTGTACACACTCGCTAGGGTGGTACAATTTCACACCTAGTTTAGCACCCACCTTAGTGCATTTTACATTCTGCATTGCATTTCTCCTTAAGCACTTAATTAATCAAATTAATTTGGTCTAAGGTCCTATTTCATCATCCTCTACATCATAAAGTTGGGCTCTTTCGCTAAAGCGTGCCCTTTTCATTTTATTCCTCCAATACATCACTCAATCAAAAACCCTAATTAAGTCCTATTTCGAACTTGGGGGCTTGGTTTCGGGGTCAAAACATCTCGAAATCATCTGTAACTTTGGGATTCTCTCTAAAATCATCATATCTGACGGCCCTGAAAATTTGGTGAAAAGTTGTCGGGACCGTGGGGCCCGGAGTGCACATGGTCCCGGACATTTTTCCCAAAATTTTAGGAGCACGATCCAATCATAAAATAAAGCTTAACCCCAAGAAATTGGCGGGATATTCAATCTCTAGGTTGGCCAAAAGATGAAATTACGACCTAGGGTTTCATACATAAGAGCTCTCTTTCTTCATTTGAAGGGATCCGATTTTTGTTTTCAGGAACTTCATATGCAACGAAAGAGCAGATCTTGGAAGACTTCAACAACATTCAACATCCTCTATCAAGAACTTATCAATTTCATTCATCCATTTAGGGCTTGGAAGACATTGAAGAACAATAGGAGATTACTGACTGAAGATTGCCTTGTAGTCCTCCCTTGAGGGTTGGGTATGATTTCATGTTGTTTTCATGTCTTTGCATAAGCTTCAATACATCATTTATTCATGCTTTAGATCACATTGCATCTTGATTTAGAGCATTTACATTGTCATTTACAAGCAATTAGGGTTTACTTTCTATGTTGCTCTAGTTTGCTTTCTTGCATTTTAGGACCTTGCACACACACTAGGTTTGCACACACAATACATTTTACAAAACAACTTGGCTATTCGTGGAGGTGGAAATCACCGAAGCGGGGGTTTGACTAAGGCAAAACCCTATATAGCTACCCATACACCCTTTTTCAGATATTATTGCAGGTTTCGGGATTCGGACGATGCCGCAGGATACAGATCTGGAGAGAACAGGTCGAGACAGCACTCTGTATCAAATTGCAGAGCAGAAGACTGGGACAGGGGTGCTGGGTGCCCTGGTCCTGCCAGGATAGGGGCGCTGGGTGCCCTGGTCCCTGGGACAGAGGCGCTGGGCGCCCTGGTCCTCTGGACAGACAGCTTTCAGACAGCTTTCCGACAGTGTTTCAGAGTGCAGAACAGCAGTTTCCGGTGCAGTTTTTAGGACAGGGGCGCCCGCGCCCCCATCCGGAACATTTTCAGTCCGATTTTGACTCTGGGTACACAGCTACATTCTTATTTCGTGCTTGTATTTACAACTGTTCATTGTTTAATCTCAATTCTGCAATCTGGTCATTAGTTCATACTTGCATTTTGGGATTAGGGTTTGAACTTGCATCATTTTAGCTTTCAATTTCAACAAGGGAATAGAAATCCTAATAGATATCTCGTGGCTCTCTCTTTCACAAAAAGAAGTAGCCAATTGTCCGATATCTCTAGGCTCTTTCGTATTCCGTAATGTGTGTCAAAAGGTAGGATTAGGGCATGTTAACCTAGTCTCGCTTTTTCCCCTACACATTTTGGTGAACCCGACGTGAATCTATCATTGCTTCCTCTTGCATTGCATTTGTTATATCTAGATCTAGATTTAGTGTGTTTTCATTTCATTTTCATTAAAAGAAAAAAAAAAGAAAAAAAAAAGTGCGTTTCTTTGCATTGTGTGTTTAAATTTTATGCAATCTTTTTAAAATGTCAGATTTTTATTTGCAAAATGTTCATGCTTTTGATGATTATTATGAGTATAGCCAAGATGAATTAGATGAGGCTTTAGATGAGTTTTTAAACCCTAAGGATGTTAAACCTTCATTTTACCAAAAACTCATAAACTTTGTTACTATTGCATTTAGGTGTGATGAGAAAGATAAGTCGAATGATTCCTCTCAAGGATACATTCCTATCAACTCTTCCCCTGAATCTAGTAACATGGTTGTTTTCAATAATCCCCTCTATGAGGAGATGTCTCCTTTTGAATCAAAAGACAAACCTTTTAACCGATATGATCATGCTTTGTTGGATGATGCTCTTGATGACTTTGTGGCTTTGTCGAAATCTTTAAACAAGAACAAGACTTCTAAATTGGTTAACATGATAAACTTGAATGAACATAATAAGCCTCTCTTTGAAGTCCAAGGTGCTTATCCTTCTCCCACCTTTCAAGTTCCTAAATCACCTCTCCTTGCTGTCCAAGGAAGGTATGATCATGATTCCTTTTGTACTCTGAATAAACCAATCATCACTGTGCAAGGAAGAAAACCTATAAGTCCTTATAGTTATGCCAAACAAATAACTAGAGAGAGTTATCATGCGGTTGCCCATACTTATCATACCAGAAATAATAGGCAACCTAATCCTCCTCCTGTTATTCCAGTTTCTCTTCCTAATCCTCAACCAATTCTTCCACAAGCTCCCCGTATTTCGCAAGTTATGGGTAAGGAATATGATCTCATAGAACAACTTAAAGCTACCCCTGCTAAGATATCCCTTTGGGATTTGATTCAAACTTCTTCCGCTCATCATGGAATGTTACAAGATGCCTTGAAAGATTTGAATGTTCCTCCACCAAATACATCTAGTAATATAGCATCTTTGGTTAACTCTGTGATGAATCCTAAAGCTCAAATTGTGTTTACCCAAGATGAGTTGCCTACTAGTGAAATTCAACAACAATATGATCCCTTGATGATTGTGGTTATCATGAAAGACACTGCTATAAGATGAACACTAGTAGATAATGGCTCTGGCCTTAATGTATGTAGCATTAATCTATTGCATAAGATGAATGCGGATAAGTCTCTTATTGAGCCAGACTCTTGTCCCATTCGTGGTTTTGACAATGTGGCTAAGACTTCATTAGGTATTATCACCTTACCTCTCACAGTGGGACCCGTTACTTTGCCTACTCCTATCCATGTTATGTCAGGAAATTTAACATATAACTTGTTATTAGGGAGGCCTTGGATTCACAGCATGCAAGCTGTCCCCTCTACATTGCATAGACAAGTTAAATTTGTACATAACAATAAGACATATACTTTGATAGGTGATACTAAATTTCAAGCTTGTCTACAAACATCTACTTCCAAAGGAGGTTCTTCTAAGCCATCCTCGTCTAGTGATGACTCTTTAAACAAGATACCTATCGATGAGTCTTCGCTCTCTGATGATCAAAATTCTTTGGATGAGTCTGGAGCTCCTGAAGAAGATCCTTCTCGACTTGAAACTACACATAAAAAGGATTTTGATCCTGAGAAGATTCTCGCAGAGGATGATTGGGGATCTCTTGATTTTAACCCTACCTTTGTAGGTGAATATAAGGTTCCTTCTAGAGAGCTTAAAGTTGAAAAGAAGGAAGAAGCTGAAAATCATAAAGTTGAAAAGAAAGAAGAAGCTAAAAATCAATCAACCTTACCTGAATCTATGAGTAATAATTTTGTGGCCGCTTCTCAAACTTCTTCTCCTCACACCTCTAATTATGAAGAGTTTGATTCTCTGTCTTATGAAAAACCACCTTCTCTTCCTGAAATGGTTGATCGTTATGGTCGTGGTTTTCGCATTTTTGCTAAGCATGGGTATCATGGAAAAGGTTGTGGTGCTCATGAACAAGGGATAAGAGTTCCTCTAGAGACTAATTTTCACAATTATGCCTTTGGATTTGGCTATAATCCCTGCAAACGTACTAAATCTTCTAAAAGACCATGCATTAGTGTTAATGCTATCTCTACATCTTTATCAATACAACACCCTGAGTATATTGATGGGGATCCTTCGGGTGATTGTGCTTTGGATATCTTCCCTACCGATGATGCTTTAGCTGAGTTCTTGGGAGCCTATGACACTCTTCCTCGTTATCATCACAATAGGGGACTCCCTTATTGTTTGAAAACTGAAGCCTATTTTGGAATAGAGATCGATAATGATGAGATTGTGAAAGAATTCCCTCAGTTAAAGGATACTCCTCAACAAAGTAATCTTCTCATAAGTGACACCACTGATGTTAAGATGGATCCTTGCAATAAAGAGAAAGTTATTAAAATTGGGAAATGTTTGGATGAAGAGGAACAAAAACAATATGAAGATTTATTGCATGAATTCCCTGAGATCTTTGCTTGGACATACTCTGACATGCCTGGTATAGATCCTAAGATTGTTACTCATAATATTGTCTTAGTTCCTGATGCTAAGCCCGTGAAACAAAAGATTCAAAAAATGAATCCTAAGGTAGCTCTGCTTGTTAAGGCTGAGATTGAAAAGTTATTGGAGGCTGGATTTATCCGCCCTATTGACTATTCCCTGTGGATTTCAAATATTGTTGCTGTGGCTAAACCAGATAACAAAATAAGAATGTGTACCGACTTTCGGGATCTAAACAAGGCTTCTTTAAAAGACGATTTCCCTCTTCCAAACATCGACATGATAGTTGATTCTACGGCAGGACATGCCTTGTTATCCTTCATGGATGGTTTTTCAGGTTACAATCAAATTTTCATAAACCCTCAAGATCAATTCAAAACCGCTTTCACCACTCCTTGGGGTACGTTTTGTTGGATAATGATGCCTTTCAGACTTTAAAATGCTGGTGCAACTTATCAACGAGCGATGACGCTTATCTTTCATGATTATATGCATAAGATTTTAGAGGATTATGTTGATGATATTTTAGCCAAATCCTTTCTTCGCATGGATCATGTTAAAATCCTTCGTCAAATTTTTGAAAGAATTTGTAAATATCACATGCGCTTGAATCCCCGAAAATGTGTTTTTGGTGTGGATAGTGGAAAACTATTAGGGTTCATAGTTTCGCAACGTGGGATTGAGGTGGACACTAAGAAAATAGATGCTATTGTTAACATGCCACCTCCTAGGAATGTGTCTCAACTTAAAAGCTTACAAGGAAAGATTCAAGCTATTCGTAGGTTTGTGTCTCAACTCGCGGATCGTACCTTTCCTTTTACTCAACTCCTTAAAAAGGATATCACCTTTCAATGGAACGAAGATTGTCAGCAAGCATTTGAAGATTTAAAAGTGTATTTGGCTAGTCCTCCTATTCTTCAACCTGCCGAACCTTCTAAACCTTTCCTTCTATATACAGCTGCTTCTTCTCATGCTCTCGCAGCATTGTTGGCCCAACATGATAAAGATGGTAAGGAATGTCCGGTTTATTACATAAGTCGTACCTTACTTGATTATGAGACCCAATATTCTGCGATAGAAAGACAATGCTTGGCCTTGGTGTTTGCGACTCAGAAATTGAGACATTATCTTTTAAATTCAGAAGTCCACGTCATGGTAAAGTTTGATCCTTTGAAGCATCTTTTCTCTAAGACTGATTTATCAGGACGCCTAGCTAAGTGGGTTATGATGTTAACTAAATTTGACCTTAAATTTGTTTCACAAAGAGCAATTAAAGGACAAGCATTGACCAATCACTTAGTTGAGGCCCCTTCACCTTTCTCCTTCCCTAACCCTGAGTCTTTTCCTGATGACTTCATTCTTTCTATAGAGAAAGATGAAACTTGGGAGTTATACTTTGATGGCTCTAAGTGTCATATGGGATCGGAGGCAGGTGTTGTTCTGATTTCTCCTACAAAGAAATCTATTCCCTTATCATATCGTCTAAATTTCCTGTGTACCAATAACATTGCTGAGTATGAGGCTCTTATAGTAGGAATAAAAGTAGCCTTAGCTCTGAATATAAAACACATACATATCTATGGAGATTCGCAATTGATTATAAGACAAGTAACAGGACTATATCAAGCAAAACAAGACAAATTATCACAATATAAAGATCTTGCTATCTCTTTATTACAAAATTTCGATTCTTACACCATGGAACTTGTTCCTCGAAAAGATAATCGACATGCGGATGCAATGGCATGTGTGGCTTCTCTTGTATCTTTAGAGGACCCTGTGGTCGATCTTAGTTTTGTTATTCACAACCTTATTTCTCCAGCTATTGTAGACGATGCTAGCTTAGTAACATGTTGTGACTTTATAGATTCAGGCAAATGGTACTCGCATATCATAAGATATTTGACCGATGGTACCTTTCCTGATTCCGCTAATAGGAACACTAGGGCTAGAATCCGCAAGCTGTCTGCTAGGTATATCATTCTTTCTAATGTCCTTTACCGAAGGGGTTATGATGGTCTTCTCCTTCGCTGTCTTAACAAATCGGAAATCCCCGTTGCTCTTGAAGAGGCACATTCAGGTGCCTGTGGGGGGCATTTTGGAGGCAAATCCTTGGTTCATAGATTGCTTCGTATGGGATACTATTGGCAAACTATGTAGAAGGATTCCTTTTCATTTGTTAAGAAATGTCATCAATGTCAACAACACAATAATCTGATTCATGCTCCTGCCCAAGAACTTCGCTCTCAAGTAGCTTCTTGGCCTTTCTCCGCATGGGGTTTGGATCTTATTGGTAAAATCTCTCCTCCTTCATCTCAAGGACACACCTTCATTATAACCGCAACAGATTACTTTACGAAGTGGGTAGAAGCTATTCCTCTTCACTCTACTACTGCTGAAGTGATTTGTCAATTTCTTCTAGAAAACATCATTTCTCGATTTGGGATACCTTCCACTATAATCTCGGATAATGGGACATCATTTAAGAACAAGGACGTGAAGAAATTCCTCGAGAAGTATCATATCAAACATCGATTTTCTACACTGTATTATCCTCAGTCAAATGGCCAAGCCGAATCATCCAATAAGATAATTGAACAAATTCTTCGCAAAACCGTGAATAAGCATGGTAAGGATTGGAGTAACCAGCTAATCTATGCTCTTTGGGCCTACCGAACGAGTGTATGAATTGCTACGAGAACTACTCCTTATAATCTTGTTTACGGTGCTGACGCTATTATGCCCTTAGAGTTAGAGATTCCATCACTTAGGGTTTCTCTCAAAGGTATAGTAGATGATGACTCTTATAGAGAACAACGACTTCAACAGCTTGAGATGCTTGATGAACAGCGCATAAACGCTCTTGAGCATATTCAAGCGTATCACAAAACTCTACAACGAAGCTATAATGATAAGGTCATTCAACGTTCCTTCTCAGTAGGTGACTTAGTCCTCTATGAGAATCAGCACAATGTGAATGCCTTGCCTGCAGAAAAGGGAAAATTCAGTCCTAATTGGCTTGGACCATATATCGTTAATGAGGATTATGGATCAGGTGCTTACAAAATAGCGGATGTAGACGGTACGCCTCTTAAAGAACCTATCAATGCTATGCACTTGCGTAGACATTATGCTTAATTCTTCATTCCTTCTCTTCTTTTCAGTTCTTCAACATTGGATAATATGTTAGTATCTCCTAATTAGAGAAAAATAGAATTAAATATTATAGTGTTTTAATCTATATTGCTTCGTTCCTGACAAGTGTGTCTTCTTACTTTATAGTTTGTCTTGAATTAATTTATGTAAATTGTAAAAGGTTTACATTTCCATTATGCTAGCATATTATACAGTGTCTTTATGTGTTAAGTAGAATCGTATCATGTTGTGTTTAAGTTCAAAATTAAATCACATTAGTTATATGATTCTTAGACTTAATGCATATTTCTTCCCTATCATCAATGTAGTACTTGATTAAATATTTTAATTAAGTCACACATGTATCAATTTAATGATGGAGCATTGAGAAATCAATCACATGGAAATTAAATTCTGAACATACATGTACATTTACCAAATGTATAGATTTAATCAAAGCAAAATATACATTGTTTTAAGCATTAAAGATAACACATTTGAGACAAAAGAGAAGCATGTATATATACATATATATATGTGTGGATCGTATACAAATATAGGTCACTATATATCCAAAACGTGACCTCTCTTTTACATCTAGTGACTGGAGAGTGTCGACTGGATGCTCCCTCCTGATCTGGTTGTGAAGGTGGACCCATGGGTGTGTAGCGCGATACAGACCATGAGTGACTCCGAGAGGAACTCCTACGATCCCTATCCATAACGATCGCGCGATAGGTGGTAGCCTCAGCCTGAGCTGCTGCTAGATCTCGTCGTGCCTGCTGAAGGTCCTCTGATAGGACTCTCTCTCTCTCCCTCCATATGTCTACCTGTACTCGGAATGGGGAAAACAAGTCCTCATGCCGACCCACGTTCCCCTGAGGCCTATAGGCAATCTGTGAGGAACTGGGGATCTGTGCTATCATGGAAATGTCTGTCACTGCCTGCTGAATCAGGGAACGCCACTCCTACACATTAGCTATAGCAGTAGAACAGATTTTTGTTAGTACCATTCTATATTGTTAAAACATGAAATCAATCAATACAAACCTACTATACCTGGATCTCCCTCACGCCAGTAGGGATCATGATATGGTAGCATCTGTGCCTAGGAACCGCTAGGCTCCCCTCGCTCGAATAATCTGTGCACGATGGGTGTAGGCTGGATGGTACTAGGAACGGGTCTCCGTATCGCCTCATGTTCCCCCTGTTGGGGAATAAGAGGAGGATCCAGAGCTATGGTATCGTCTCCTAAATGGTGGGGAGCTGCATCCGACTCTTCCTCATCATCTCTATCCTCCTCCTCCTCGTCCTCCTCATCATCTCTATCCTCCTCATCGTCCTCCTCGTCCTCATCTGCATCCTCACTTGCATCCTCCTCGTCCTCCTCTCTATCTGTGTCCTCCTCCTCCTCCTCCTCGGCACTGGGTTGATCGCCTGTAGGTGGATCAGGATCTCCCGCCTCCTCATGACTCTCTCCCTCCTCTGGTTCTTCTGACCTGGATTCCTGGTCCTCGTCTCGGTCTCCATGTCTCCATGGGCCTGGATAGCCTGTCGGATGATCTAGTGGAAAGATAGGACCTGGATATGATCTCATAAACCATGAGACATACCTGCACTGTGCTCTAGGCTCTGCAGAATAATTAGTAACTACATCCTGATCAGATCCCTCTATATTTGTGGTCTCGATGTCATCTATCGTCAGTCTCATTACTGCTCTAGGTCTGGGAAGGACCCGTGAGTGTCGAGTATAGATGGGCACATCAGCTGGAACACACTGCTCTAGCCCAAACTGCCTCCGTACTCGGTCGAAGTAGAAAGGGACTATGATGTGTGAATATCATCCCCGCAGTAGGCGGTTCCTCTGTAGACATGCTAACTGTCTCTCCATCCCATCCCATCTGTGCATCCGCAGGTAGGGTCTCCACACTATCACCTCGGCTGTCAGTCTATCAAAAGTCACTCTCCAATATAACAAATCTCCAAATCTCCACTCGCTGGTAAGTGGATAAGCAAACACCCTAGGTCGCTCGCTAGCTGTACTCAGCGGAAAGCCGACGGGCCTGGTGCATGTGAAGTGCTCTAAAATCCACACCTGCAGAAGTGTGCATGTCATCAAACTGAAACCCTGTCCGAATACATACTCCTCAAGGTCGTGATAGAGATGTGCAAGCATACTCTGACCCCAAGCATACACTCTCCTGTGTCTCTCCATCGCTCTGATACACCATGTGAGACCCCCGTGCATGTGCGTCCCTCGCCCATTAGGGCAAACAGCTAGTGCTATGATGGCAATCATAAGGCGTCTCAGAAGGGGTACCTCCCCTGTAGGATGTAAGAGCCAGCTGATCATGATGTGACCTCTCATCTCGCTCGGCATGACTCTCCTTATGCAGTACACCTGCTCTCTTTGATGATCCTCCGCTGACCGATCGGTCGCGTATGTAACAGTCGCTCCTCTGATAGGAAGACGAAGTATACAGTACACATCCTCGAGTGTAACTGTCAGCTCCCCTACCGGAAGATGAAAAGTGCATGTGTCAGGATCCCATCGCTCCATCAATGCCATCAGCATCGCAGGGTGGAACCGAATGGCTGGCATGAGAATCACATACCACAATCCCACAATCGATAGTGTGTCTCTCTCTGCCTGAGTCAGCCGCAGAATCTGATCTCGCAAACTGTGAAGAATATGTCCCGCTGTATGCTCTCTCATGTATGGGAGACCCTGCAACACAAAAACATAATCGTAATCAGTACTCGATCATCAAAATCGGTCGTGCAAATTGTCGAACATCATATGCCAGCCCTGAAACCCCTCGCCAAGCCCTGATTGGGGACCATCGCGCCCTGATGGGGACCATGGCACCCTGTCAAGGACCATGGCGCCCTGAAGGGACCATGGCGCCCCTGTCAAGGACTATGGCGCCCTGAGGGGACCAGGGCGCCCCACAGGGACCATGGCGCCCTGGGTGGGCCCCGGGTCAGCCTTCAAGGCCCGCATACGATCACAAAAAAGTCAAAATGCAAAAAAATCAAAAGTCAAACATTCAATCAACTCACCTCGTCCAGTGGCTCATCGTCGATCACGGCCTGGCGTAGGATCTCGATCCTCATGGGACGCTCCGGTCATCGTGAAGGCATGATGATGGCTACGTGGGCTCCGCTGCAATGAACAGTATTCAGAAATCAACAAAGTGACAAATGTGAGTGTCACTTTCAAGGTATATACTTTCATTTCTTTATCTTTACTCTTGAAACCCTAAATTTTCTCTATCATTCATTTTATCATAACTTGAGTTTGGGAGATGCGATTTTCGAGCCGTTTGTTGCGTTGGAATCATATTTTCATTCCCCTACTCTCGGGATGTTCCAACAAGTGCTCTGATGAAGCCTATTTAGTGAACATCCCTCATCAATCCTCTCTTACACAATTTGTCGCAAGTAAACATGCTACCCTGTTTCACCTCCCTAATAAGCAAGTCGAAACAGGGGGGGGCATACAGCTACTCATAGATTTCATCACTTTCCTTAGTAAGCATTAGGTGATTTTGTGATCTAACGTGTGTTTTGTAGGGTGCGGTTCCTAACTGTGTACTGCAGATACCGCTGGGGGCTTCGTCCGACAACTTATGGATATATCCTTTTTCAAATGATGTTTACTTTTCTGTACTTTAGCTTGCATATGCACGTAGTACTCATATGACCACTAAAGTGGGGGCTAAATGTAGCATCGTAAATTGTACGCACTCGCTAGGGTGGTACAATTTCACACCTAGTTTAGCACCCGCCTTAGTGTATTTTACATTCTGCATTGCATTTCTCCTTAAGCACTTAATTAATCAAATTAATTTGGTCTAAGGTCCTATTTCATCGTCCTCTACATCATAAAGTTGGGCCCTTTCGCTAAAGCGTGCCCTTTTCATTTGATTCCTCCAATAC
Organism: Cryptomeria japonica; assembly: GCF_030272615.1. Classification (NCBI taxonomy): domain Eukaryota; kingdom Viridiplantae; phylum Streptophyta; class Pinopsida; order Cupressales; family Cupressaceae; genus Cryptomeria; species Cryptomeria japonica. The sequence continues at coordinate 687,729,410 of NC_081411.1, forward strand.
ATCACTCAATCAAAAACCCTAATTAAGTCCTATTTTGAACTTGGGGGCTTGGTTTCGGGGTCAAAACATCTCGAAATCACCTGTAACTTCAGGATTCTCTCTAAAATCATCATATCTGACGGCCCTGAAAATTTGGTGAAAAGTTGTCGGGACTGTGGCACCCGGAGTGCACATGGTCCCGGACATTTTTCCTGAAATTTTAGGAGCACGATCCAATCATAAAATAAAGCTTAACCCCAAGAAATTGGTGGGATATTCAATCTCTAGGTCGGCCAAAAGATGAAATTACGACCTAGGGTTTCATACATAAGTGCTCTCTTTCTTCATTTGAAGGGATCCGATTTTTGTTTTTAGGAACTTCATATGCAGCGAAAGAGCAGATCTTGAAAGACTTCAACAACATTCAACATCCTCTATCAAGCACTTATCAATTTCATTCATCCATTTAGGGCTTGGAAGACATTGAAGAACAATAGGAGATTACCGACTGAAGATTGGCTTGTAGTCCTCCCTTGAGGGTTGGGTATGATTTCATGTTGTTTTCATGTCTTTGCATAAGCTTCAATACATCATTTATTCATGCTTTAGATCACATTGCATCTTGATTTAGAGCATTTACATTGTCATTTACAAGTAATTAGGGTTTACTTTCTATGTTGCTCTAGTTTGCTTTCTTGCATTTTAGGACCTTGCACACACACTAGGTCTGCACACACAATACATTTTACAAAACAACTTGGCTATTCGTGGAGGTGGAAATCACCAAAGCGGGGGCTTGACTAAGGCAAAACCCTATATAGCTGCCCATACACCCTTTTTCAGATATTATTGTAGGTTTCAGGATTCGGATGACGCTGCAGGATACAGATCCAGAGAGAACAGGTCGAGACAGCACTCTGTATCAAATTGCAGAGCAGAAGACTGGGACAGGGGCGCTGGGCGCCCTAGTCCTGCCAGGACAGGGGCGCTAGGCGCCTTGGTCCCTGGGACAGAGGCGCTGGGTGCCCTGGTCCTCCGGACAGACAGCTTTCAGACAGCTTTCCGACAGTGTTTCAGAGTGCAGAACAGCAGTTTCCGGTGCAGTTTTCAGGACAGTGGTGCCCACGCCCGCGCCCCCGTCCCGAACATTTTCAGTCTGATTTTGACTCTGGGTACACATCTGCATTCTTATTTCATCCTTGTATTTATAGTTGTTCATTGTTTAATCTCAATTCTGCAATCTGGTCATTAGTTCATACTTGCATTTTGGGATTAGGGTTTGAACTTGCATCATTTTAGCTTTCAATTTCAACAAGGGAATAGAAATCCTAATAGATATCCCGTGGCTCTCTCTTTCACAAAAAGAAGTAGCCAATTGTGTGATATCTCTAGGCTCTTTCGTATTCCTTAATGTGTGTCAAAAGGTAGGATTAGGGCATGTTAACCTAGTCTCTCTTTTTCCCCTACATAGAATTGATTTCAAAATTGGGAAATATTAAGGGAGAAAAGAAGGTACATTCTGGTATAGGAATCTCATTGTCTATTTAATGATTTTCATTTTGAATGAGATACCAGGATCCGATAAGAGGCAATAGGCCTTTGATATACCGGTAGGAAAATAGATTAAGGATTTCTTAAGGAATTTGGGACCAGACAAAGACTCCATTATGTGGGGTTATTTCAAAGCATTTCAGAAAGAAATGAAGAAGAGGGAAAGGATACCTAAGCATATAGTTGACAAATACTCTACTGACATATGCTTCATGGTGAAAAAGGATGAAACTTTAATGGAGGTGGTGCAACCTAGAACTATCTGGGTTACTAAAATGGGCTATGAGGTTGATGCATAGATCTTGGATCTTTATGCCAAGATGCTTATAGATGCCCTGGTTGATGAGAAGGAGAAAATTTTTGGTGATGCAAAGCAGGAATCTGAAGTAAAGATAGGTTTCAGTAAGACGAAAAGGGAAGGACAAATAAAGAAGATTGGACAGGTTGTCCAGAAGATGTCCTTAGAGATCAAACAAATCATTAGTTTAGCAGAGACATCTCCTCTGGAAACTATACAAGCTTCTATGGAATCAGGAACCGGAAGGGGTCTATCAAAGAGGAAAAAATCGGAGACCTTTATTGCTCCTGTTGAATCTGGTTCTGAGACTGAGGAAGAAACCCCGAATCCTAAGATCTACATGAGGATTTGGAGGAAGAAGCTCGAGGAAGGGAAGTTGCAGAAAACCAAAGTGACTCCTCTGGCAGCATAGAAGAAAATTTTTAAGGAGAGGAAGCTTACTGAGAAAAGGAAACTGGCCAAGGAGTCTGCTCCCACCCCCGGTAAGAAGAAGAAATTAGATCTAGATAAAACTCTTGAATCTGGTAAAAGTGTTAAGGTTATTGGTCCTCTTTTCGCTGAATTAATTGATCAAATTACAAAGGATGGAATTTTGAGTAACATACAACATTATTATGGCGATATGGATGATAAAGAGAAAAAGGAGATGGAGGAATCAATTTTGTTATATTTAGACATATATAAGAAAGCTTTACTTGAGATTGAGAAGAAAATACTAGTAGATTTGTATAATAAGTTAGATGCTAGGAGGTTATCTGCTATTGATGAAGACAAACATATAAAGCTTCAAGAATTATTAACTGTTTGTGGTGCTATAACTTGAGATGAGATGCAACAGTGTCTAGATTTTGCTAACAAAATAATTTTCCATAGTAGACACCGACATATAACTCTTATGGTGGGAAGAGTAAATGAAATTTTCAAGGAAACTCATGAGGCTTGGGTTAAGTTCTTTGTTGATAAACCAGGTTTCTTTACATCACAGGATACACCACCTAAGTCTGACATTCCATACATCCTGGTTGATGCTAAGGGTAAAGGTATACTAGGTGGAGATCCACTGGTTTTTGGAACAAAAACTAACTGGGGACATTCCTTCGACAATAACTCATGTATAGGATGTAGAGATCAACATATTGCTAGAATACAATCCTCCTCTAGTAATTGATGTTGATATAATTGAAATTTATGATGTAGAGGTTGCAGAAATAACTGCACCAAGTGGTGAAACCACCAGTGTTGAGGAGAAGATAAAGGATGCAATTGAACAAAAGGCAAAGGAGAAAGGTCAGGATGAACAAACTAAATTTAGGATACTGGCACCCTCTCCGGTTGTTGGTCCCTCATTGTTGGCACTTGACTCATCCAGTCAAGAAGATTTTGGTCATTTTGGGAATAAGAATATTGAGCAACTAAGCAGTTTTGAATTGATGTTTGTTGCGGCTCAAAAATTGAGGAAGGAAGGATCAGAGGATAAATAGGTTATTGAGCAAGCTATTCCAATTTTACAGCAACTTGCACTGAAATGCAAGATAGGTCAAGTTGCAAGTCCATCCGGTAAGTTGAAAGGTTTGACTGAGCACATTGCAAAAGATTATAAAACTCTTCAACAAGTGTACAACTAGCAGTTGGTGGAAAGGTATAATACATCTAGAAAGGTCACCTGTGATAATATGATCACATCTGACAAAGCTAATATGCCAGAAGAGATAACAAGGATTGATGAAGCTCTTCATCAATGTATTCTCATATACTGGTCTTGCACTAACACAACAAAACTTATAGCAAACCTGGATAATAAAGTTAAGGCGAATAAGGACAAGTTGGAACAACTTGTAGTCACTTTTGATGGTACTAAATCATTGACCAGCTCTACTAATGGTCAATTTTTTCTTTTAGAGTCTAAAATTTTAGCCCTAGAGAAGAAAAAGGACAAATTAATCTGGTGGGCCAAAGAATTGAGAGGTTTGGTAAGTCCCCGACTTAATACTTAGTTACTTCATAAGCGGGAATGTATGGACCAGATGAATATGCCCACACTGGCAACCTTAACAAAAGAAGAATTGTACGCTTACATTTTGAATGGGTTTGTATCAATTTTGGGAACTTTAAAATCTGGCTAGGATACTTATTTGGCATTTTTGAAGGGTGCTTATCCAGATATTTTCAAGTACATTTAGATTCGATATTCACAATTTTGCTTTGTACAGAATTTCATTGATTTTTTTTAAAAAAAATTGCCCTAGCCTTTGGCATTGTTGTCAAAGGGAGAGAGGTGGATGTGAAAAATGTCAAGGGACATAAGAAGTATTTGTTGGAATAATGATATATTTGTCATTAGTGAATACACTTAGTGAAAACACTTATTCGATTTTGAATGGTTACCAAGCTCATCACTCAGTCCACAGCCTATACCGAGCATTCAGTAAAGCTCACCGATTAAACAGTTCAAACCGAGCAGTAAGACTGTCACCGAGCATATGAGACAAACAGCAGTTACCGAGAAGTCAGTTCTCACCGAGTCACCAGTGGTTACCGAGTGACACTATATCTACCGAGTCACCACAGCTACCGAGTTCCAAGCTACACTTCGGGACTAGTATGGACCGAGCTTCTACTCTTACCGAGAGCATGACGATGCCGAGTACTATAGTGGACGCCGTGTATCAGAAGATCACCGAGCCAGCTTGAGGAACCAAGTATCTACCGACTCAGTAATATTTTGTTCACCTATGTAAGGCCGACTTAAGAATGAGTTTATGTTATTAATTTGTATGAGGCCGACTTTATGAAATGTAAATGTAATTATGGACGGTATATATATGTGATGTATTATACCATCTGTAGTATGTATGAAAAATGTAAGATGTATGGATATGCAAAATTAGAAAGAGCAGAGCAGAAACTGCATTAAGGCAGCAGATCAGAACATTTTCGCAGAGTCAGAAAAGGAGCAGAATCGACATATCTATCTCAGAAGGAGATCAATACTCAAAGGATCTTATCAGCAATAAAGTTGTAAGTCAAGATCTACTGTTTCATCCTAACAGTTGAATCAGTTTATAAATCCTTTTACCGGGTAGACTTAACAGTCTTTTGTAAATCTCTTAACCGAGTGCATACTTCATTGTATGTTTGTAAATCCTCTAACAAGGTGGACCTAGCAGTCTAAATTTGCTTCTAACAGGGCAGTTCATCAGAAGTGATCATTGTAAGCCTTAACCGGCCAACTTTTACTGCAGTACCAAAGTTTTGTGGGTACCATCCCACCCCAGTTTTACTTTCTATTTGGAAGGTTTCTGGGTCACCAAATCTTTGTGTTATGTGTTGTGAATGATTATATTTTCATGCATGCAGTAGATTAAAAGAATGAATGGTTTAATATATGCAAGTGCCGAAATGAATTAAAAGATTTAAGTGTTACTGATTCACCCCTCCTTTCTCAGTAACTTGGTTAGTCCTGAATATTTTCAACAATTGGTATCAGAGCATTGTGGTTCTCAGAGTAAAAGTTTGACAGCTTGAGAAAAGATCAAGACAATGGAGATATCAGACTTGACAAAGCTATTGAGAATGAAAAGCTAGATCTAGAAATGGCCATAGCACAACTCAAAGAAGCAAGAGAACATCTTTCCCAATCCCTAAAAAGAAGAAAGGAACTAGCAAAAGAAATAAATGATCATGAGTATGTTGAAACAAAAATTGAAGATCTCTTTCCTACAAGTAGTTCAAATGAAGTAGATGAAGAAAACAATGCAATCAAAGAACTCCTAGAAAAAAATGGATTACTGCAAAAAGAAGTAAGGATGCTAAGAAGAGAACAGGAAATTCAGTCTGCAAGATTTTGTGAAATCCTGGAACAAAGGAATAAAATGCAAAATGAAATAGAAGGAAGAAACAATGAAATTGTATAGCATGAAGATCTCACCGAGCAACTCTCCAATGCAAATGAAGAGATCAGAATTCTCAAAGAACAGAATGAAAGTTTGAAAAATGAGCTAGATATTCAAAAGCAAGCAAATGAAAGGATGATGAAATCTCAAACAAACTTGGATCAATTAAATGAGCAAAATCTTCACAAACAAAAAGGTAAAGCTGGTCTTGGTTACAATGAAGAAGGTGAATCTTCCGAGCAAGGTAGCCAAAGAAATCAAAGACCTACATGCAATTACTGTGGTAAGACAGGTCACACATCAAACAAATGTTGGAGCAATGGAAAGACAAGATTCAAAGGCAAATGCTACAGCTGTAATCAGCATGGTCACAAGGCTAGTGAATGCAAGGAGAAACCAAAATTTGAAGGCAAATGTCACAAATGCAAGAAACAAGGTCACAAGGCATCAGAATGTAGAACAAAGACATTCACTCCAGTAGAACAAATTGTCAAAGCAATATTTGGTTGGGATTACAATACCTGGTGCAGATGTCATTATTGTGGAGAATATGGACACATTGGGATGAATTGTACAAGGCATCATCTAAGGAAGAAAGATACAACCATAAGATGTTATACATGCACTGAACTCGGACATATAGCCAAGAACTGCATGAACACAAAGAAGGTTGAAGATGAAAAGAAAGCTAAAGCTGACAACATTCGGAAACAGATGAGACAGCAGTGGGTTCCTAAATCTACCGAGCAGGATAATTCAAGCAATGGTCCTGTCACTCAAGAATTGGGTGACCCCACCATTACAAATTAGATCCATTAAAGAAGATAAAGAACTGCATCTTCAAAGCCTTACCATAAGCAGTTCCAAAATACAAAAGCATAATCGATGAAATCAGTATTTCCGATACATACAGAAAAGTCACTTACCGAGTTGAATGTTACCGAGCATGGTAAAACTGCAGGCCTTACCGAGTTAGGTCAGACATAAGAACACCGAGTTAGGTCAGTCTTACCGAGCAATCGCTAAAGTCATTAAGTCATCTCACCTACCCACTTATCAAGCATTAATGACAGAATTTTAATAAAAAGGGCAAAATCGACTTCATTCTTCACCGCGTTATTCAGCATTCGAAGAGCTTAGGTTTTCAAAGTGCTTAAGGAGATTTAAGACTAATTTGTAGTGAAGGATCTAAAAAGAACTCGTTCCACTCAGCAATGACTTCCACTAGCACCACCAGCAGGAGCAAGGCGAAGAAGACTTCCAATATGTTAGTGAAAGGAGTTGAATGGACAGCGCCAAACTTCAAACTCGTTCCAGTGATCGCAGAATCACTCGACCCAAGTGGAGCACAGTCCAGAATCCCTTCCAAGGTACTTCTTATCAATGACATTCGTACTCATTTCAAATGTACTATTCAGGAGTTAGGGACTTTAGAAATGGACAATGCCCTAAGTCAGCTATGTGTTGACAAAACCCTAAAACCCGAGCATAGACATTTGGAAATCAAAGGTTTGACCCATATCCCACACCTACCAAGAAACTTTCAAGTGAAATGGATTAGGTATGTATTGAGCCATGTACATGATGGGCAGCTATGGTTAGATCAACCTATCTTAATAACAAAGAAGATGATTCATAGAATCACAGGTTTACCGATGTCAGACAAAGCAAAATCCACCAAAACCCTAGGTCGGGATGAACTGCAGGAGTTAACTCTTGCCGAGTGGGATGGCAGAGGATTGAAAATTAACAATGTATCTGATGTTGAATTTAAATTTGGTATTATTATCATTGCATATAAGCTGTATAGTTCCAGTAGGCTAAATAGTGTGGCATGTGAGGCAGTAGACCTTGCCTACAAGGTAGTAAAGAAGAACATGGATTTTGACCTAGCAGAGGTCTTACTAACACAATTCAACAAGAACATGGACAGTATAAGGACATCAAAGAATAATCCATGCAAATTTGGTTCTTTGTTGATTTGTATATTTTTCTATGTACAAAACTTTTTCCCTTCTAAAGGCACAGTAGTATGGAGGAAGGATACTCCAATTTTGTATCAAATAAATGAGTTTATAGCAAAAATAGGTCAGAATTTTGAGACAGTAATGGATAATTATTTTGAAGAATTTAAGGACAAAATGAACAACAAGTTCAGGATTCCTCCTAAGTTGGTAAAAGATTACAAGGATGATATATGCTTCATGGTAGACTGTGATAAAGTTTACATCCAGGCAGCCATACCCTGAGTGGCATGGGTAAAACCATTGCCCTATGAAATTAACATAGATGAAGCAAGGGATATAATAGAAGCCCTGATAAATGAACCAGCCATTCCCAACACCCCTGCATTTGGCACTTATGATGAGGCCAAAGCCAGAATTGAGCTTGAAATCAAGCTTCCAAAGGCCATCACCAGTACCAAGAGAAAGGCAGCTAAAGAAACAGAAGAGGAATCAGAAGAGGAAGCAGAAACACCAAAGAAGAAAGGCAAAGTAGTAATCACCAAGCCCAAACCTAAAACTGCAGTGTTCACAAGGAGAACCAGGAAAGGGCAGAAAGAAAGTAAAGTTGTATTCAGGAAACCCCCTCCTACCTTCGAAGAAAAATTGAAACAGTTGGAACAAGGATCTGGCATGTCTAACTTCAAGGCACTGAAGTATGAAAGCAGATCAGATGCAGAAAAGATGCAGATCGAGGAGCTTTTACTGAACAAAATGGGTAAATGGAAATATACCCCAGATGATATCAGTTCTCAAATTCCAAATGAGCTTCTAGTCAGGATTAGACCAAGATGGACTTCAGCAGTGCAAACTGTCAAAGACATTTATGCACAATCCTTAAAACAGTTGTTACTGAACCTGACATATAAAGAAGTAAAAGAGGCATTAAAGGAGAATGAACACCAAATGACACTTAGGTTTCATACCTTCTTAGTTCTCTCCAAGAAAATAGAAGCAATAGTAAATAATGCCACAATTGTGTGCAAAAGGATATATAATCTGCCAATGCCATCTGACCCCACGGTAACAATTGAGGGTGATAAAGATGATGAAGAGGATGAAGAGAAGAAGGAAGAAGAAGAAGCAGCTGAGGAAGAAGGTGACACGGTAATAATAGGTGATGAAGAAGATGATCCTGAACAGGTAGTAGCAGAAGTCATTGCATCTCTTCCTCACTCACCTCAGAAAGGCGTTGCATCATCAGCTTTAGCCAGCAGGATTGTGAGCACAGTAGCTACATCTATTGCTCAATCCTTGCCAATCACCTCTCAGCTCCAGACCCCAACAGTTACCTCATCCATCGAGTTGCAGAGCATGTCATTATCTACCAGGATGCAGAGTGTTGCCTCTACCGAACAACAAGTGACTTCTTCAGTCACCGAGATCACAACTTCTCCTGCAGCATGTATAGTAAGTTTTGCAACCTCTCCAGTTTTGACACATTCTTTAGCACAAATGATCACACCAATCAGCACTCCTGCATGTACATCAATTTTGGGAACAGTCGGTACATCCATGAGTCTTCCTCTAGTAAATCCCATTCCAGTTCTAACAGCTACTCCAACCTTATCAACCATTGTAACTACATCAAAAGATAAGGAAGTAAGCACAGAAGTAATACAAAAGACACCTTTAAAACTTCTGCTTATCGGCAAGGCTATAGAGGATGATATAGATCTGGATAAAGAGATTGTCATTTCACAAATAGACCTCAATACTACATCAATTGATGAAATGAGATTGATCAGCCAGTTGTTAGAACAGAAAGCAAAACAAAAACAACTAAGAAGTAAGAGAGACAGGGAATTCAACATCATAAACGGTGCAAAGACCATTCTCACAGATGCCTTAGGTATAAAAGTTGATCCCTCTCAACACATTTTGCTACAACTCGAAGAGGCTGTGAATAGATTCAATGAGGACTCATCAGGAGAAGAGAAACTGATAGAAAGAACCTAGAAGAAATTTGATAACAAGGTGCTTGAGCACATTGCTCAGCAGATAGCAATAAAACAAGTTGAATTGACCACTATTTTGGCCAAGTTAGAAAATTCTTTTAATAATGTAACTTCATTTTTTGCAAAGTTATGTGATGTTACCAAGTTCACAAAAGGAATCAGAGATCAACTGAAGAAAATTGATGATGATCTGAAAGCAAGTGCACAACAGTTGTAGCTTGACCCCAGCTCAAGCTCAACTCACCATTCAAACATCAGATTCCTATTAAATAAGCAATCAGAATTGCTCAAGGAAGATGCAAGGATCCAGTCTACATTGTTAGATATTCAGAATATGATCCTTCCTAACATGGATACAATGCAGAAACACATTACACATTCCAAAACATTGATCCATGATAACAATTTTTCAGTTGCAGAGCATGTAATTGAACTCTCAGCCAAAGTTCAAGTCGCATTGTCTATTTGCACAATTTTGCAAGAAAATTGGGATAAGACCTTGGCTCATATCAAACAAGTACACTCAGAGTTTATCTCACACTTTAATATTTCTATTTGAGTTATCTATTCTTTGGCATTATTGTCAAAAAGGGGGAGAATATGGAACATATTATTAGAGACAAAGGGAGAATGATCAAGGGAGAATGTAAATAACAATTGGTATAGAGATAAGTGTATAGAATCATATGTATATTCTATGGGGGCGTTATGTACAGTGAGATATACAGGTATATACAGCAATCTACAATTGGTATCAATTTTGAAGAATCAAGTCAGCATGACAGATTCATTTTTGTCTCATAAGTGTTTTTGTCACTAATGCCAAAGGGGGAGATTGTTGGAATAATGATATATTTGTCATTAGTGAATACACTTAGTGAAAACACTTATTCGATTTTGAATGGTTACCGAGCTCATCACTCAGTCCACAGCCTATACCGAGCATTCAGTAAAGCTCACCGATTAAACAGTTCAAACCGAGCAGTAAGACTGTCACCGAGCATATGAGACAAACAGCAGTTACCGAGAAGTCAGTTCTCACCGAGTCACCAGTGGTTACCGAGTGACACTATATCTACCGAGTCACCACAGCTACCGAGTTCCAAGCTACACTTCAGGACTAGTATGGACCGAGCTTCTACTCTTACCGAGAGCATGACGATGCCGAGTACTGTAGTGGACGTCGTGTATCAGAAGATCACCGAGCCAGCTTGAGGAACCGAGTATCTACCGACTCAGTAATATTTTGTTCACCTATGTAAGGCCGACTTAAGAATGAGTTTATGTTATTAATTTGTATGAGGCCGACTTTATGAAATGTAAATGTAATTATGGACGGTATATATATGTGATGTATTATACCATCTGTAGTATGTATGAAAAATGTAAGATGTATGGATATGCGAAATTAGAAAGAGCAGAGCAGAAACTGCATTAAGGCAGCAGACCAGAACATTTTCGCAGAGTCAGAAAAGGAGCAGAATCGACATATCTATCTCAGAAGGAGATCAATACTCAAAGGATCTTATCAGCAATAAAGTTGTAAGTCAAGATCTACTGTTTCATCCTAACAGTTGAATCAGTTTGTAAATCCTTTTACCGGGTAGACTTAACAGTCTTTTGTAAATCTCTTAACCGAGTGCATACTTCATTGTATGTTTGTAAATCCTCTAACAAGGTGGACCTAGCAGTCCAAATTTGCTTCTAACAGGGCAGATCATCAAAAGTGATCATTGTAAGCCTTAACCGGCCAACTTTTACTGCAGTACCAAAGTTTTGTGAGTACCATCCCACCCCAGTTTTACTTTCTATTTGGAAGGTTTCTGGGTCACCAAATCTTTGTGTTATGTGTTGTGAATGATTATATTTTCATGCATGCAGTAGATTAAAAGAATGAATGGTTTAATATATGCAAGTGCAGAAATGAATTAAAAGATTTAAGTGTTACTGATTTACCCCTCCCCTCTCAGTAACTTGGTTAGTCCTGAATATTTTCAATAGTATTGTATAGCTCAGGGGGAGAAGCCTTCTAAGATTAGTTTTGGGAGATCAGATTTTAGACAGGAACTGGTACAACACTTCAACGATCCATTTTTCACATGAGTGTTGCCATCAATGCCAAAGGGGGAGATTGTTGGCAATTGACACTCATCCGGGTTATAAGTGTTGTCATTGTTGGCAACACACTTCATGGGAGATCTGACAATCAAGGTAATTGACATTCAAGGAATTGACAGGCATGTAACCGGCAAACTTGGAACTAGTATTCTAAGGTTGACATAGGAGATTGATCTGGCAAGTGTGGAAGCGGCAACGATCATATTGTTTCATGTTTATATTTTGTTTGGACTGACATGTGTCTTATTATTTATAATATGATTGTAATCCAACATAAGGCATTTGTATTTATTCATGTAAATGGGTATATAAGTCCATCTAGGTTAGGTCATTTTGAAGATATGACAGATAAGTGATGTGATAGGTTATGTGATGGTATGTGATTAGCGAGATCTTGATCAATAGAATGCGAATGTAAAGATCTATAATTGGTCTTGATTATTTATCTAGAGGTTTGGGAGGCGATCTAAGTTACCAGCAAGGGAGGTTACAATTTAACCGGTACAGACAATGCTTAAACTGGAACTCATCCATCATAATAGATGCACATTCTAAGTTTCATTTTTGTTTGTAATCCAGTACTTTGGATTTGTAGTCAACGAGGCTCCTTTTATGATGAGCAGTGTGCTCTAGGCAATGTCTCTTCCAACATGTGCAGGCCCCTCTTGTAATATTTATTCAATTGGCCAATGGATAGATATTGTGGGTCTCCAATCCCACCATGGTTTTTCCTCTTTGAGATTTTCCACGTATAAATATTTGTGTTATGGTGTTGATTCATGTGGTTGCATTAATATTACTTGTTGTTATTTTCTTTTATGCATGCCAGTTAATAAGTGGATTTGTTAATAAGGCTAAAAATATTCTAACTGAAAAAGCACTGATTCACCCCTCCCCCTCTCAGTATTCTTGGATTCTAATAGTGACAACTTATGCCACTCAGACACTACAAGTTGATGTGCTTACATCAACTAGTTGAGATACATCATAGGTTCTTGACTCTACTCAAGCAGAAATCACAACTCTGCCACTACAACCAAATACTCCATCGTGGCTGGATATTGTGGCTCTGAAATGAAAGTAGCATGTAGTTTCTCTTGATGAGTTTGATTTTGGTTAGCTAGCTCCTATAAAACCTAAGACCTCCAAGAAGGCCAAGACCATTTCTAGAATATTGGTTGATCCGGCTAGTAAAAGAAAGTATGTTGAGGTTCTAGTGTTGCCTCCAGATAAAAATAAGGATGAAGTTCAGCCTTCAAACTATGTGATGCAAACTCTGGAGTTGGGAATAGAGACACATGAAAGTGTCAAGCAGGATACTTATACTTCACTAAATTCTCTCATACGAAGATTTGATGAAGAGAGGATTGAGAAAATGGAATGGAAACATAAATGTGAGTAGCTAACTAGTGTTCTCCTCAAAGTTAATCAATCATCATGAGAAGTAGAACCTTTAACTTCTTATGTAGATGAATCATCTCTCAAGAAAGAAGAAGATGTAAGCATCAAAGGCAAAGTGGATGATGATTGGATTGATCTCCTAAGGTCGGAAGGTTCACATCTTTTAAGTTCTATAGTTAAACTGATGCTTGATTTTGAGCTTGTGCAAACTTAGGTTCAAGATGTTGAGTCATTGTTACCCCAAGAAGTAGAAGAACTTGAAAAATATTTAGCACTTTGGGATAAGATGAGGGAATACAGGGTGGACATCCTTGTGTAAAATAATGTTATGTTATCTCGAGGTGAGTACATCCAAACTCAAGAAATGCTGAAGCACAAAGAAGAACAAAGAAAACTATTGGTTAAGGATCTAGATCAAGACAAAAAAGCATGTGATGATGGAATTTCAAATATTTCATAAAGGATAGCTAAAATGTCTTTCCAGTTGTATGATGAAGATCAAAAGGTTTTATCCCTTGATACTATTACACAAGAATTCTTTTCAATGGTAGACCAGCTAGTGGATGGTGAGTTTTTTTTGACATAATTTGATAAGTTGATTGAAATTCAAACCAACTCTGATGATCTTGTGTTTGTGTTTAAGAAAGCTAAGAAAAGATCTATGAAAATCGGAGACTCAATTTCCCGCATTCTCACAATCGCCATCTCAACATTGACACCAGGCAAGTCTGAGATGCAGCCTACACTAGCCAGATTTGAAGAATTCCAAAGTCAAATGATGAGGAGAATGAAGAATAAAGTGTCCTCTTAACACTAAGTAGTTTAGATTCATGTAGTTGCATTTTGTTTTGTTGTATTTTTCTATGTAGCTGGACTTTTATTTTATGCACAAGTTGTAAGCATTTTGGACTCTGTAGTTGAATTAGTCAACTATGCCCATATTTTTCTTAGCTCCTTTCCTATAAAAGGAGGAGCCTCATTTGTAATATTTTCTTTTGCGAGCCAAACGAAAATCTACCAAATTTTTGTCTCGAGTGAAAATTTTTGTTCTCTTGTGTTGAAAATAATCAAGTGAATAAAGAAAGCAATTTTATGCTCCAAACTTTGTGTTGAGCAAGGATTGTGGCTTATAAGTAGTTATGTCATTTTCTTATATATGCTTCCAGTTTACTTGATGGTATTTGTATGCATTAAGTGAAGGACTTTCTAAGTGTGGATGTAAACTTTGGGTTATATTGCATATATAGAGCTTTATTGTAGTACAGTGATTACGTGGGAGACTTTGGGCTACTGCTACTTACTTTTCAATTTTGTAATAATTTATCTTGAAGACTTTGGGCTACAAGATATCTTAGTTGTTAAGCTAGGAAAAGTATCTTTGTTTATGTAAGACTTTGTGCTTATGTTAATATAGATTGGATTAAATTGTTGTATGCAAATTTAGTTGGTTGTTATAAGAAAATTGTATCAAGCAAAGGGATTAATGTTAATTCTGAAAAGAAAAAAAATTATACACCCTAAGCTTACCCCCATGATTTAATTTTTAGTTGTTGAACTATCAAGTTCTATCAGGGAATCTCCCCTTGCTAAGAGGAGAGACTTTTTCTCATCATAGTTGTGTGTGAAATATATATTTTGTCTTAAGTACGCTGGTGACAAAATATTCACCCAACATAGTCATAGCTACTTCATCAATGGTGAGCCCTCCTAGGTCAACAAGAGAAGCATCTCAGGCTCTAGTATGCTTTTGTTCTATATATTGTATTTTTTTAGTGTTTCTGATCTATATATGTTATTACCTTGTATTAATTGTATTTAACCTACAATAGCCCCCTTCGCGGTTTGGCCATAACATGGATCTCTCCTGTACCAATTTAAAAGGACTCCTAAGACTGACAAGGCAAGGAGAGAAAAGATGATAGATCCCAGATCAACACATGAGGTAATCTACAATTCAATTACAAAGAAAAAATAGTTGAATGTATAGTTATTTTGATAATTGTGAACTATTTTTTACAAAAGGAATATAATTTGGCTTCTGAATTGTGGTTGTGCAACCATCTACAAAGTCGCATATTGTATCAAAGAGGCTCGATTTTGATGATTCACCACAACTATTGGATCATATAGTGTTAGTTGTGGTCATTAAAGGACCAATACATGTAAATATTCAACATTTTTTTATTGTATATCGATCTGGACATGGCATATGCCATGTTTTTGTAAAACTTTTATTGACTTGGCATATATGCCATTTTGTATACATACATAATTATTGTGCATTTTGATATACATAAATGTTAATATTTGATCCAATTTGTTCATTGTGTGCATGTCTTTGTACTTTTAAACTTAAATATTTACAATTGAAATGTGATCCAATTATAGCATATTGTGGATTTATCAAATTAGAATCTAATAGAATTTGTTCATTTTTACAATAGGCTCTACATAGTGGTATGAGTCATGATCATTACATGGAAATTGTTTGACAATTTTTTCATTGATGTGCATCCAAATCTTGTAATATGTATAATGTATTTGTGTATATTTACATGTTGAAGACACATCAGTCATGAGGCACACATAAATACATACGTTGAAAACATATCAGACATGAATACATAAGACATATGAATACACTCAAGCATAAAGTAAATCCTTAACATAGGAAGTATTCACATGAATGCATGAAGACACAAAGCATACTCAAAGTATCCACTCAATACATGCATTGTTAGATTCTTTCTTATTAACGTCAATGTCAACCTTTGTTAATGCAAGTTTCGGCCTTTGTTACAGCTTTAATTATAAAAAGAAGAATATTTGAATGTTACCAAAGCACTTAGAGACCAAATATAATAGGATCCATCAAAGTTTACAGATCCAATCCCTTACCCTAAATTGGGACCATGTCATCAAGGTTTATGGGACATTGATCCCTACCCTATGTTGGGAGTCATCCTATTGATTGGATTTAGACCGCTCCTCTTTGGAAACAACTAAATTCCCAGCTTCTTAAATGCTGACAATGGTAACAAGTATTATATATAAATATATTCTTCTTATTGTTATTAACTTAAGAGTTCTTTGTGATATATATTCTATTATTTATAATTTTATTTGACTGATTAATTACTCAAGACATCATATATATTTTGCATATGACATTATTAGGCTTTATATATTAAGCATACATAATAAGAACATCCCCATGCATACCACAAATAACAATAATTTTTTATTTTCTATAAATTATTAACAATTATGACCATATTTGATCCATGGTAATGATCACTGGATGCTTTTGATTCCTTTCCTTTATATCTGTCAATGTGAGTGGTGCAGGAGCACCCCCATGCTCACAATGCTCAAGTTTGGATTTTTGTCTTGTTTTATGTTGTTTCATCTAAATAAGGTCATTTGGGACCATTAATGATCATTTGGAGTCATATGTGAAAGTTTGGGGTCATTTGGATAAAAGATGTAAAAGTTGCTCAATTATTGTCAAAGTTGTCATGATGACTTTTTGCATTGTAATGACAAATTTTTAAAAAGTTGTTAAAAATTAGTTTGGGGTTGGTTGGATGATGGAAAATAATTGTATTCACATAAATAGTCCTCTTCAAGATGACCCAAGGGTTGAAAAAATTTGTATTGAAGTTTTGAATGAAGTTGGAATCAATTTGGAGACTATTTTTGTGCAATATTGCTTCTCTTTCACATCATATATATTGTGTGGATAAAATAAAGACCTAAGACCTATTGGAAATGTTAGATATGTTAATATAGTTTCATTTACACTTGGTTTCATCATTCTTCACCTAGTACTTTAGGAGATATTATAATTTTGGTAAAAACTATGCGAAAACCATCAAATGCGTGCAATGCAAGGTTGCAAGATAGGCTAAGTTTCATTTCATTCATCGTCGGCATGAGCTAACAACACAAGCACATTCGGGTGGAAAATTTTATGGTAGGCATTCTTTTGTTGTGCATCCCAACTCGGTGGAACATTCAGAGCCATACCCTACCGACACTATCTCTCAAGTGCCCTAAGTCCAAAAAAATGTCAAACTTTGACGGACTCTTTCTTAGAATCCAAGACACATATGAATTATATGTTTGAATCTATAAGGTCATGTGAGGCCCATCTACAATGACCTATCTCAAATTTTGAAGACTCGGGGCCATTTTCAAAGGGTAGCATTTTTCCAATTGGTGCGAAAAAACATCAGATGCATGCAATGCAAGGTTGTAAGATAGGCTAAGTTTCATTCATTCCTCATGGGCATGGACTACTAGCACGAGCATGTTTGGTGGGTATTTTTATGGTAGGAATTATCCTGTTGTGCATCTCAATTTGCTGAAACGTCTAGAGCTATACCCTACCAGTGCATCTCTTAAGTGCCCTAAGTCCAAAAAATTGTCGAACTTTGATAGATTGTTTCTTGGAGTCCAGGACACATACAAATTATTTGTTTGAAGATATAGGGTCATGTAAGGCCCATATATAATGACCTATCTCATATTTTGAAGACTCAGAGCCATTTTCATAGGGTAGCATTTTTTTCAGGTGGAGTGAAAACTGTCAGATGCGTGCAATGCAAGGTTGCAAGACAGGCTAAGTTTCATTCTGTTTGTCATGGGTATGAACTACCAGCACAAGCGCATTCAAGTGGGTAGGTTTATAGTAGGCATTCTTCTGTTGTGCATCCCAACTCACCAGAATGTCTAGAGCCATACCCTATCAGCGCTATCTCTCAAGTGCCCTAAGTCCAAAAAATTGTCAAACTTTGATGGATTGTTTCTTAGAATCCAAGATACATCCGAATGATCTATTTGAAGATATATGGTCATGTGAGGACCATCTACAATGATCTATCTCATATTTTAAAGGCTCGAAGTCATTTTCACAAGGGTATCATGTTTTTAGCTGGTGTGAAAATCATCAAATGCATGCAATGCAAGGTTGCAAGATAGGCTAAGTTTCATTTTGTTCATTATGGGCATAAATTACCAACATGAGCATGTTCAGGTGGGTAGGTTTAAGGTAGGAATTCTCATGTTGTGAATCCTAACTCATCAGAAAATCCAGATCCATACCCTACCTGCGCTATCTCTTGTGTGCCCTAAGTCCAAAAAATAATCAAACTTTGATAGATAGTTTCTTGGAACCTTGGAATCTAGGACGTGTACTCATAAATAGTCATACAAAATTAGGACATGTACTCATAAAAATTCATACAAAATTTTAAGTAGAATCATAAATATAAAATTCATCACAAAATTCCATTTATGCATTTATAATCAAACAATGCAAAAATTACATATACAAAAATTTGCCTCTAAATATGGACAAATTAGATCATCACTATTTAAATATACAAAGCATTTATGCACAAATCAGCTCATGGCCATTTAAATATACAAATTTTGGCATTTAATTATGCACAATTTGATGGGATGATGAAAGAATAAGTACCGATAGAATACTGAGAGGGGGGGTGAATCAGTATATTGAAAAACTGATACAAACCTCCCAAACTCAAATTCAATCACACAAAGTAAACTTTCACTATCAAGATCAGTACTCACAAGAATACTCAACATCAACCAGTTAACTATTATAACAACTTAACAATAAACAACATTCAACTTGTAAACATCCAAATGCTTAATCATATATCAACACACTCCATCTCTCAATGCTTCTAGTTATCATGCCTTATCAAAAGCTAATCAAATCAACAAATAAGATCATAACCACAAAAACATTCACCACTTGACACAAATGTTTATACATGGAAAACCCAAATAGGTAAAAATCAAGTGAGATGAGACTCACAAGATAGCTATCTGAACTCTTCTGAAGTTCACCCTGTTAGGAGTCAAGATTGTTAAAGCTTTTACAATAAGTCCTATTAAGAATTGATCCTATTAGGAATCACCCGATTAAGGGGTTTACAAAATGCCTTGATGAAAAGCAAATACCCTGTTAGGAGTAAACTCGGTAGAGGATCTGAGAATCCAAGCTAATGGACCACCTTGTTAGAGGATTTAAGAAGTAACCAAGCTTGTTAGAGCTTACCTAGTTAGGGGATTTCAAAGCTACTATAATTGTTAGAAAACAACAAGTTTTCTTGATTTGTCTGAATAGCACTACATTTGTTTGATCAAATCCTTCTTAAGCTTCAATCTGCCTTTACACAAACTGTAGATCCATTCACTGGTTAGGCAACCACACACTCAATTGATTTCGACCAACACTTTGCCAACACTTTTACAAACAACTTCATCAACCTTAAATACAAATCAAATAGGTCGGTAACACAACAAAAACCTAATTCTCTTCATAGAGATTACAAACAAATCAGTTCAAGTGTGACCATTGGATTTACATAGCAATCTATACACATTCTTCAAGAAAATTCCAATTGCTCCATGATCACTGCTTCATCGGACTTTGTAACTCATCACACGCTATGCATTAGATGCAATCCACTTTACTCATTCCTTAGACAATCAAACAAATGAAAAAACTTGATCGGTTAGGGTTTAACAAAAATAATTGGTAGGGTTTACCAGTTACATAACATAGAAAGTGTTTAACCTAATACACTAATTTACCGGTTCAACTCACAAACTTACATACTACTTTATAACATCTTCCTCAAAGCTCTTCCTACCAGTTACAAGACAATATCAATAACAACAATATCAACAATATCATAAATACCATTACTGGTTCAATTGACATCAATGACAACATAACATATCATTAATGCAATCTTCATGCAAATGCCAACACAATTAAGCTCATGGCCATTTAAAATATACAAAATTTGGCATCTAAATACACAAATCAGGTCATGATCATTTAAATATACAAAATTTGGCCTTTAAATATGCACAAATTATCTCATGGGCATTTACATATACAAAAAATGAATATAGAACAATTCACCAATGATATATACAAAATTCTCAAAATCATTCTACCCTAAACTATAGAATCATGCTTCATTGTAATGCTCCAACACACTAAAAACTTGTAGATGACCTAAAATCAATCAAGTGAGTCTGTTAGATCAGCTCTAACCTTTATTGTGTCAAGTATTGCCTCGTGGTCAGATTCACAAACTTTCCATAAATTCTTGTTATGAGGTCTACCACAATACTTAATCAATTGAATATTTGTTGCACCAACAAGGTTGGAGAAATGAAGAATATGTATATGTGTTTCAAAGTCCTTGAACAACCAAACATTAGAATTCTTGATAGGGTATATGTTAGTTAAGATGAGAGGGGGGGTGAATCATAAACACTTTACTATACAATATATTCACCAGATTCAACCTTGGTAGCCTTTACTAATATGCAACTATGACTGTAAATCATTCAATACTCATAAACAGATACACTTAAAACATCATAACACATTTAACACCAGATTTAATGTGGAAACCCAAATAGGGAAAAACCATTGTGGGATTTCAGACCCACTAAGAAATATACCGTTCTAGAGTATGCTCGGTTAAAAGCTAATCCAGTTACAGATTACAAAAGCACATTGCTAGATGTGACCCAGTTAAGGGATTTCCCTCAGACTTTTTAGAGTCTTGCACTTTGTTAGAAGTGACCTTGTCAAAGGATTTCAAACACTCATTTAGAATGCTACCTTGCTAGAGGGTTTACAAATAAGACTGTTAAGTCCACTTGGTTAAGAGATTTCCTGTCACTTACAAAATAAATAATAGTAATAAAATATATCTGCAACTTCACATCTGAAATGCTAAAGCAGATTCTATGTGCTCAAAAAAATCTTGTCATAAGACTTATCTTGCTTCTTGTTGAGCTTCTCAATCTGTTCTTTAATCAGATCTTCAATCTTCTGTGCTCGGTGATCACTACTGTCGTGTCACTTTTCTTCTATTTTGCCAGCATGCATTGTTTATCAATAGTTTCTTATTTATGAATAATACCTAACCGCTTAATCTCCTTGATCACATTTCCCATGATCAATCTTAGCCATCAGATCTTAAAATGTGACTAGGTTCATTGTATCCTTCGATCTGAAAATGTTTTACCTTGCCTTGGAACTTGTGCTAGGTTATGACCGTTCAATCTGCAGTGTAGATCTTATCTCTTGTATTTTTGATGTCGTAGATCCTCAACAAACTTCTTGTACGACATACCAATCATTTGATCAACTCCAACTCATTGGTATTCTACATTTAATAATGTATTTATCCATCCAATGCATTCTTTTATTACTCAGTTGTTACTCGGTAAATACTGAACTTCACTCGATAGATGTTCTGCCTTCTTTAACTGATAGTGATAACCTTAGGGTTTATCGACTAGCATTTTGCTCGGTAACATAGAACAATATCAAGCCTTAACTAATTCTATAGCTTGAAATATTTTCTCCTTTTTGTTTAGTCTTTGAATACTCACATATAGGATATCAAAACAACCAAAACAACATAATCTCATCACTTTCTAACTCGGTAATAGTTGCCCATTGAATAATTTATTATTCCCCTTTTATTTTCACATTCATTCTGTGTCTCTTACCGACATCTTTATACTTATCAAAACATACTCATTAAGATATGGCAACATCATACTGAATCAAAAAATCAATTGCTTGACATCAATGACAAAATAATATTATTAAGATAGTAATCATCCTTTCTCAATTATATCAACAATCTCCAACAACCTTCTCAATATCCTCATACCAACAAACTTACTGAGATGCTAACAATCTCCTTTTGTGAAAATGCTAACAATCTCCTTTTGTGAAAATGCTAACAATCTCCCCCTTTGGCATTGATGGCAATACCAACATGATTTATTTCAATTGATTCGGATTCGGATTGCTATTTAAACTTCTTTTGAAATTTTCTGGAATTCTCCCCCAGTCATTAGTCTTCTCCCAACTTCTTATGTTAGTTCCTTATAAATTAGTCTTATCCCCCTTTGACAACAATGCCAAAAAGAAAAACTAATTCATGATTTCTTCCTTTGTGAAGTAATTTCCTTGCAATCTCATTCATGGTTAGAGCATCTTTGTCTTCAATCACTTTTTCCTTGTACAACTTTAGGCAACCTCCTAAAGTGTGTAAAGCAACATCAACTCATAAATAGTTGTCCTTTAGATTCATAGAATTGATGCTTTCACCGAACTCTGTCAGTGAGTACTAGATAGGGGTAGGACCCCTAACTAACTTCTGAGATACTCAAAAGTGTCCTTTGGCAATGGCTTTGTGAAAATATCTGCTATTTGTTCCTTTGAATTGATATATTCTAGCACAACTTTCTTCTCTTCAACTTCTTCTCTGAGATAACGATACTTTATAGAGATATGCTTTGTCTTAGAGTGCATTACCAGATTCTTTGAAATGTTAATGGCACTAGTATTATCACATAATATAGTTACCGGCTCAGTAACTTTCTCATTCATACCTTCCAACAGTTATTTGATCCATGCTATATTGGTACAATTCAATGCTGCAGTGACATATTTAGCTTCAGCTGTTGACTGTGAAATGCATCCTTGTTTCTTGCTAAGCCAACTTACTAGTCTATCTCCCAAAAAGAAAGCTCCACCGCTTGTGCTTTTCCTGTCATCAATGTTTCCTACCCAGTCAACATCAGTATAGACTTTTAAGTCAAAAACATTTATCTTTTAATACACTAATCCATAGTCTTCAGTGCCTCTCAGGTATCTGAAAATTCTCTTGATTGTTGTCAAATGAGTTTCTTTGGGATCTATAGAAAATCTTGCAACTATACCTACTGCATGTGCTATATCTGGCCTGTTGTGAACCACATATTGCAGCTTTCCAATCATAGATTGGTAAAGTGTCTCATCAATAGATGTAGATTCATCACTCTTTGATAGTTTATAATTAGTAGTCATAGGAGTGCTTACAGGTTTAGAATCTTCCATTCCAAATTTCTTCAAGATTTCCTTTATATACTTGGATTGACTAATGAAAATCTCATTTTTCATTTGTAGTATCTGCAAACCTATAAAAAAAATTATTTCATCGATTAATGACATCTCAAATTCTTTGCACATTTCATTTCCAAAGTTCTTGCATAAGTAGTCATTACCAGAAAAAATAATATCATCAACAAATATGGCTGAAAGTAGTATACCACTGTTTTCATCATTTTTCATATACATGTTGTTGTTTTCACTTGTCCTTATAAATCCAATCTTGATCAAATAAGAGTGCAGTCTTTCATACCATGCTCTAAGTGCTTGCTTTAAACCATATAAAGCTTTGTTCAGCTTACATACCTGATCTTTATTCTTGTCTTCAATAAATCCTTCAGGTTGTTCAATATAAACTTCTTCTTCTAGTATACCATTCAAAAATGCAGATTTAACATCCATTTGATATACCTTGAAATTTTTGTAAGCAACATATGCCAACAATGTTCTCACTCCTTCAAGTCTTGCCACAGGTGCAAAAGTCTCACCATAATCAATTCCTTCTTCTCGAGCATATCCTTTGCAAACTAGTCTTGCTTTATTCCGAATGACCTCTCCTTTTTCATTTAGCTTGTTTCTGAAAATCCAATTTGTACCAATTACATTTTTCTCTTTTGGTCTTGGGACCAGTGTCCATGTTTCATTCTTCTTGATTTGTTCAATTTCTTCTGTCATAGCATTTATCCAATCTTCATTACTAAATGCCTCTTTTACTATCCTCGGTTCAAATTCAGATATCAGACATGTGTTTTGTCTCAATTTGTTCCTTGTCATCACTAAATCATCCTTATCTCCTATAATCTGACTTGATGCATGATTTCTTTTGACATACTTGGCTAATACGGGCTTGGTATGCTCTATTTGATCTTCTTCATCACTCGGTAACTAAGTATTTTCTTCATTTTCTTCATCAACTTTCTCGGTAGGATTTCTCAGTTGAACATAAACAAATTCTTCATAATTTTCTAGTTCTCTGGAATTTCCTTCATCATTTCTTTCTACAAATTCATCAATTTTCACATTTGCACTTTCTACTATTTTGTTAGATGATTTGATCGAACATTTAAATGCTTTACTTCTCGAAGAATAGCCAAGAAATGTTCCTTCCTTGCTTTTCTGATCGAACTTTCCTTTTCTGTCATCTTTGTGAACATAACATCTACTTCCAAATATTTTAAAATAACTTACATTGGGTTTCTTATCATACCAGATTTCATATGGTGTCTTCAAAGTTCCTTTATTCAATTGTACTCGGTTCAGGGTGTAAACTACAGTGCTGATTGCTTCTCTCCAAAATGTTTGAGGTACCCTCTTTTATATCATCAGGGTTCTGGCACAATCTACAATTGATCTGTGTCTTCTTCCAGCTATCCCATTTTGCTGAGGTGTTCTTAGTGCAGACACTTGTCTCTTTATACCATGATCATTGCAAAATAGGTTAAATTCATCATAAATGAATTCTCCTCCTCTATCAAATCTTAGACATTTCAACTGTCTTCCTGTTTCTTTTTCAACTCTAGCCTTATACCATTTGAACATTTGAAAGGCTTCTGATTTTTCTTTTAAAAACATGACTGACATCATTCTTGAGTAATCATCTACAAATAATATGAAGTATTTATCTCCATAATAACTTTGAACTTTCATAGGACCACAAAGATCAGTGTGCACTAGATCTAAAATTCCTTTAGAAGTGTAGGACTTAGTTGTAAAACTTGACTTTGTCATCTTACCCATCTGGCGTCCTCGACATATTGCATTCTTTGGTTTTTCCAGGCTCGGTAGACCTCTTACTCGGTGCTTCTTACTTATTTTGATCAGGTTATCAAAATTTACATGACAAAACCTTTTATGCCATAACCAGGCATCTTCTAGTTTAGCATACAGACAATTGTTCCGACTTGAGTCAAGATGAAATGTATTACCTTTTGTTTGTGTCTCAGTAGCAGCTAGCTTTCCATGTTTGTCATGAACTTTGACACATCCCTTTTGGAATTTTATTCAGTATCCTATATTGTTTAGTTGTGCTACACTCAACAAATTGTATTTCAAACCTTCAACCCAATATACATCATCACATTTAGCATTGTCAAGAAGTGTTATAGATCCTTTACCTTTCTTCATTTGATCCATCTTTGATAGCCACATAAACAACTTCCTTTGTATCAGTCCCATCATATTTATCATCATTGGATTTCTCATCAGCTACTAGGCATGTCTTTCTATCTTTCCTTCTGAAGTCTCGGTGTCCTCTATATTGGTTGTCTTTCTGTCTGTCATCTCGGTATTCTCTCTTTTCACTATATTCTTTGTTAGGACAGTTAGAAGCCATATGTCCTATTCTATCACAGTTAAAACATTTTAAAGGTAACTTTCCTTTATACTTACCTTTGCCTCTCGGTAACCTTCTGGCTAATAATGCTTAAAACTCTTCTTGCTTTTTGATTTATTCATATAGTTTGTGTACCTCTTCCATGTTTTTGCAAAATCTTTCACTTGCTCCACTGTGATTTCCTTCAGTATACTTATACATTCTATCATTGTAATCATCAGATTCACCAATATGAAAAGAACTAAATGCAGATTCAACTTTATTTACCAAGGACCCACTATTATCAAAATTACTTAACTCAAATGCATGTAGCTTACCGATAGTAGCATCCAAAGAGACTAGCATGTTTGGCACAGACCTTAATTCATTGATTGCAAAGACTCGAATGGCATAAGCAGTTAGAAGTGTTCTAAGCAACTTACTTGTTACATCCTTTTCTTCAATAGTTCATCCTGCTCCTTTGATTTGATTGATAGTTTCCTTTAACCTTGTACTATATTGGGTTATGTTCTCACCTTCATTCATTCTCATGGATTCAAGTTGACCTCTTAGACTGTCTACTTTTTCTCTCTGAACATGTTCATCACTACCATACACGGATATAAGCTTGGTCCACATCGCTTTGGCATCATTGCAGCCTTCTAGATCATTAAACTCTGAGTCGGTTAATGCAGATGTTATTTCAATCATAGCTTGAATATGTTCTTGCTTTGCCTTTATCTCTTCCATTGCCATTGAGTTGGTGCTAGGTGCTATGTAATCATTCTCCAGATAATATGTTGCATATTCTCCAATTCCTAATAAATGCAGCTTCATCCTTTTCTGCCATGTGGAAAAACTTGACTTGTTCAACTTTGGTGCATCCCTTTTATACATCTTCGGATCTTGCCTCAAGTACCTTTAAACTTTTCTTCTGGAGTCCAAAGCTCTAATACCAATTGTTAGTTAAGATGGGGGGGGGGGGGGGTGAATCATAAAAACTTTACTATACAATATATTCACCAGATTCAACCTCAGTAGCCTTTACTGATATGCAACTATGATTGTAAATCATTCAATACTCATAAACAGATACACTTAAAACATCATAACACATTTAACACCAGATTTAACGTGGAAACCCAAATAGGGAAAAACCACTATGGGATTTCGGACCCACTAAGAAATATACCCTTCTAGAGTATGCTCGGTTAAAAGCTAATCCAGTTACAAATTACAAAAACACATTGCTAGATGTGACCCGGTTAAGGGATTTCCCTCAGACTTGTTAGAGTCTTGCACTTTGTTAGAAGTGACCTTTTCAAAGGATTTCAAACACTCATTTAGAATGCTACCTTGCTAGAGGGCTTACAAATAAGACTGTTAAGTCCACTTGGTTAAGAGATTTCCTGTCACTTACAAAATAAATAACAATAATAAAATATATCTGCAACTTCACATCTGAAATGCTAAAGTAGATTCTATGTGCTCAAAACAATCTTGTCATAAGACTTATCTTGCTTCTTGTTGGGCTTCTCAATCTATTCTTCAATTAGATCTTCAATCTTCAGTGCTCAGTGATCACTACTGTCGTGTCACTTTTCTTCTATTTTGCCCGCATGCATTGTTCATCAATAGTTTCTTATTTATGAACAATACCTAACCGCTTAATCTCCTTGATCACATTTCCCATGATCAATCTTAGCCATCAGATCTTAAAACGCGACTAGGTTCATTGTATCCTTTGATCTGAAAACGTTTTACCTTGCCTTGGAACTTGTGCTAGGTTATGACCGTTCAATCTATGTTGTAGATCTTATCTCTTGTATTTTTGATGTCGTAGATCCTCAACAAACTTCTTGCACGACATACCAATCATCTAATCAACTCCAGCTCATTGGTATTCTACATTTAATAATGTATTTATCCATCCAATGCATTCTGTTATTGCTCGGTTGTTACTCGATAAATACTGAACTTCACTCGGTAGATGTTCTGCCTTCTTTAACCGGTAGTGATAACCTTAGGGTTTATGGACTAGCATTTTGCTCAGTAACATAAAATAGTATCAAACCTTAACTAATTCTATAGCTTGAAATCTTTTCTCCTTTTTGTTCAGTCTTTGAATACTCACATATATGATATCAAAACAACCAAAACAACATAATCTCATCACTGTCTAACTCGGTAATAGTTGCCCATTGAATAACTTAGTATTCCCCTTTTATTTTCACATTCATTCTGTGTCTCTTACCGACATCTTTATACTTATCAAAACATACTCATTAAGATATGGCAACATCATACTAAATCAGAAAATCAATTGCTTGACATCAATGACAAAATAATATTATTAAGATAGTAATCATCCTTTCTCAATTATATCAACAATCTCCAACAACCTTCTCAATATCCTCATACCAACAAACTTACTGAGATGCTAACAATCTCCTTTTGTGAAAATGCTAACAGTATCTTCTAAGCCATGTCCCTATCACGACAATAGACCCTATTGGGTACTCAATACCCTCTCCATCAATGGTTATGGTTGTCAATTTTCTTTTAGGCTTAATACAACGACATAAAAAGTAATCTAGTCCTTCTTCATTATTCTCTTATGCAACAAATATGTATACATTACCTGCATTTTATATAATGATAATTAAAACCAAAAATAATGTGAGATGTAACAAAAGGAGCCAGTAAATTCCTGCAAAACAATAAACCGAAAATATCACTTGGTTCCACTAGATCTGATACATGGTCAAAATCCATTGATGCTTCCATCTTATTCAATTGCAGTGCTTTGGGAGCTTGATATGTATCAATGGGAACCAATGGTCTACAAGACCATTTGTCAACCCACTCTTGTGATTGACATTCTTCCCACAAAATAATCATACATGAAGAGAAAAAGTATACAATCTCTCTAGTATAAAATACTAGTGAACTTGCATTTGAACTTCTAAATGAGTGCATGTCACTTGATCCTACAACTGTATAACAATCTTGATAGTTTTCAATGTTAGATTCACTAATAAACCAAAAATATCTATGAACCATAGACGTACCTGCATTACCTAGTCCCATTATAGAGTTACACCATCACACAATTGTTGTTGCATCTATCAACTTGGCACCACCTTCGTACTTTAATTCTTCTCTAGCAAGAGCTCTTTTTATGCATTCTCATGTGCCATCATGCTCTCCCTTTCCATGTCCAACCTCAGTGAAATCCAAAAAATGTTGTATACCTCTTGTCACATGTATCCTAGTCAACCAATAGAACATCCTTGCGTTCTTTAATTGTGAGGTGCAATTATCTGACCATATTATGTGTTGGTTGTATCTTATGTTTCTTTCCCTTAAATTATCATAGAAAACTTTAAAAAATCCTTGCACAAACTCTGACAAATGAGAATGATCATCACTTATGTAGAAGTGATACTCCCTTAAAACCTTTCTATCCTCCCCTGTGGTATCATCTGCATGCATGAATGTTATGTGTACAAAAATAGTAACTTGTATAGAATGGTAATACATATATTACACTTCATTTTGAGGTTGTCGTGTATAATTCTTAGCAAAATCAACAATAGAGATAATGGTACCAAGAGGAAATGTGTCCTTGCATAGCTTGAATTACTCATCTAACCACCGAGCTCTATGTGTATGCATTATGTACTCATAAACTAGTTTCTCTTCAAACGTTTTCATAAATTTAGCTACACATATATCATTTTTCACTAACTAGCACCTCTTCAATTCTTTTCCATATTTAACCCCATATGTGAGTGTCTTGTATTTTCCAAAAGAAAATAGTTTCTTACCAATTTCATTTTTGCTCTCTAAAAGTAGACATCTAGGTAAATGTTGCAAACCACCACATGTAGCACAAGAACCTTTCAAACACATCATCTTATAATAAATACAACCATCATCTCTTTTACATAGTACACTTGAAATAAATTCTCTTGGTGACTTAGGAAGTGCTTGTATACTACATTCCTATAAAACATCGTTAGTGTGCAAAGTAAAACATATATGAGGATAAATATCATAGTGCATGGAAAATTCAATATGCATCCTACAACAACACATGGTGCATACATGATTAATCTGAACATAAAAAGGTTTTACCATTTCAAAAAATCTTTGACTAATTCTTATTTGAGGAAACTTTTTAAGGAATCTTTCATACAATTTTGTTTGAGTCATATCTAAATAGTGTTTGGCATGTGGCTCACGATTTCTAGATCCAATTCGCCATCTAACAACATCTCTTTGGTTGGGAAAAACCCTTGTGTTGCCATGTCAAAAAAAATTCAATTAATGTTCTTAGTGCATCAACAACAACCTTGTTTTTGTGTGGTAGTCTATCCTAGAATGCCCAAAGAGAATTATTGTTAGGATCCTTTATTTTCTCCCGCCAATATAATGCATTACATAATGTTGTTCTACTTATGTTCAATGACTTACTTGTTTTACTTATCTAACAATATTTTTGTATTTTCTTTCTCATTATGGTTGATGTAATAACACATCAAGTAACATTAGAATCTTTAGTACGTGATTTTGAACCAATTTCTCGATATACGTCAAATAGATTTCTCAATAGTTCTTTCACTATTATTTTCGAGTGATCTTAAGCCAAGAATTTCATTATCTCTCTAAATTTTTAATTTTTAATCATTTCAACAATTAATTGGCATCTTAGAGTTTGATTTATTCTTTTCAAAATAGTGTTACCATATTCTTTTAACCATTCTTCTACAAGTTTGTTTGTACAATTTATCAGGTATTGGCATCAAAATATTCTCATCAATGTCAATTGGATACTTTGGTTTCCTATGAATAATTGTAGGAGGTGTTAACATTGGTACATTACGTGCATTAAGTACATTCATTACATCCAATTGAGTTGGTGTTTTTTCATAATTTGATTGATTATTGATTGTGGTCTCTTCTTCAATTGCATTAGGTTCATTAGGTAAATCAAATCTATTTGGTGGATGTTCATCATTTGATTGATTATTGGTCGTGGTCTCTTCTTAAATTGCATTAGGTTTATTTGGTAAATCAAATTGAGTTGGTTCATGTTCATTGTTTGATTGATTATTGATTGTGATTTCTTCTTCAATTGCACTAGGTTCATTCAGTACATCCAATTGAGATGGTGTAGATGGTGTACCTTCTTGTCTCATTTTTCTTAGTTCATGTAATCTCTTCATACGCTCCCTTTGTCTTACCTTTTTAGCCTCTCAATGTTTGGATGTTCCTCACTTTTTATTTCCCATCATTAATAACAATTGTCCTAAATAGAATCATTTTGCACGGATATGTTACAAAAACTTATACAATCAAATCACCATAAAAACATGTATTATCATTATTTTTAATAATCAAAATAACATTGAACAAACCAATTAGTACAACAATTCAAGAATTTGAACTCATACAAAACAAAAGGTTCACTTACTTTGACATAAAATTGTCGCAAAATTGCACAGTCAATTGCAGTGGGGCCTTCAACAAGTTCCA
This sequence comes from Cryptomeria japonica, assembly GCF_030272615.1. Taxonomy (NCBI): domain Eukaryota; kingdom Viridiplantae; phylum Streptophyta; class Pinopsida; order Cupressales; family Cupressaceae; genus Cryptomeria; species Cryptomeria japonica. Next base: position 687,760,475 of record NC_081411.1, read on the forward strand.
AAAGTGATTATGTGGTCATTGACAATAAAATTTATGTGAAAGAAACATGTATAGGTTATGTTTGGTTAACCTGTTCACGTATTTAGTCCCTAAAATACCCCAATGAACTAATGTTCATAATTCCAATAACTCGTACGCATTACTTAGAGTAAAGAAAGGGGGCAAGAAAAGGGATGGAGAGAGAGAGAGAGACTTAAGGGGAGGCAAAGAGAGAAAGGGACGAAGGGTTGAAGGGAGAGAGGGAGAGAGAGAGAGAGAGGGGGGGGGGGACACCATGTGGCCCCTTAGGACATCATATTGTTAGAACACCATGTGACCCCTTAAGACACCATATGACCCATTAGGACATCATATGGTCTTAAGGAGTCATATGATGTCATAAGCAGTCATATGGGGTCCTAAGGGGCCACACATGTGCTAGAACACCATATGACCCCTCAAGACACCATATGACCCATTAGGACATCATATGGTCCTAAGGGGTTATATGGTGTCATTAGGGGTCATATGGGGTCCTAAGGGGCCACACATGTTAGAACACTATATGACCCCTTAGGACACTATATGACCCATTAGGACATCTGAAGCAGTCACCGGTGAGGAGGGACCTCAAAGAGATCAATCTAGACCGGTTAGCAAGAGTAAACACAATGGAAACACAAATATACTATGGAGGAAATGCAAAACAAATTTTTTTATTATATGAGAATTGATTATAACCAATCAGTAACAACCAGGTTATAGCATATCGACTCATAGGCCTGGTAGAATATACAGAATAGGTCACAATCGGGACCTTGAATCTTGAGATCTATCTTCTACGCATAGTCTAGCTGCTTGATTCTCTGATTGATTACATTTTAATGCTCAATTACAATTATATATATCGATTCAAAGGATCCAGTCGGGCCAAAAGGGATCAAAACCCGAAGAACAAGACCTAACATGTAAAATAACAAGGTCGGCCTCCACCAAGAGATTCCTTCAAAAAATCCAAAGGATGAAACATAGATCATAGGAAAAGGTCGGCCACATGCCAAGGAACATCAGAATCAATGCCCAAGGTTCCGCAACCTTTGAAAGGGGTTCTAGTAGGTCACCAAAATAGGTTCGGGCAACCGGTAGCAAAGGACTGTAATGGAAACCAATAGCGATATCTTACCAGAAAATGATTCAAATGTGATGCAGTCTGGAAGCAAGAAAGATGATCAAGTCTTCAATTAGAATCCAACTCCATAGGATCTTGTGAGCCAAAACCAAGACACATAGAAAGGAATACTGAAACTACAAACATAAAGCAAAATAGAAAGGAAAATGTTTTTGTTTGATGCAAGATTGCTATGAACCGGGGATGCTCCTACATCAGACATTCAGGGTTATTGAAAAAGTGAGCCTCTCACTTTGTAGGGGTCAGAGGAAAACCAAGGTGGTCTACCTCTGCCTAATAAATCCAAGATGAATCTTCAACTAGTCTATCCTACCACTTCACAAGATATTCCTTATATTGACTGCTCTGGGTACTACGCCCAATCCTACTATCCAAAATCTCTTCAATCTGATCTGGTTCCTTTTAGGGCAACTGTTTCTCCAAGTATGCAACATTGTTCTCACTGAATTATGGTTCATGATACTCATGAAGATTTGCAATGTTAAACATAGGTGAAATACTCAAACTATCTGGTAACTCCACTTCATATGCATTTGAAGAACTGAACTTCCTCAAAATCCTGCAAGGTCCAAACTTCTTCATCTACAACTTGTTATAAGTTCCAACTAGGAATCTCTCTTTTCTCAGATATACCATCACTTCATCACCAATGTCAAATTCCTTATGTCTCTTCTTCTCATCTACCTTCTCCTTATAATTGTTGTTCATGCCTTCCAAATGCTTCTTAACCTGAATATGCAATGTTGCCATGTGATCTGCAAAGTCTTCTACTTTTGAACTTCTCTAGTCTTCACAGCTAATGTCTCTCAATTTGGATATGTCTCTAGGATGCACTCTGGTAACAATCTCAAAAGGTTTTCTTCCGGTACTTCTATTCACTGATTTTTTGTAGGGAAACTCTTCTTGTGCAAGGATCAAACCCCATCTTCTGGTTTTATCTCCCACTAAACATCTCAACAAGTTTCCCAAACTCTGGTTAACAACTTATGTCTGTCCATCAGTCTATGGATGAAAAGTAGAACTGAACTTCAAATTTCTCTTCATCTTCTTCCAAAGTGTTCTCCAAAAATAGCCAACAAACTTAGTATCTTTGTCTGAAAATATGCTCTTAGGTAATCCATGCAATCTCACCACTTCCTTGAAAAATAGGTCTACTACATGCAATGCATCTGATGTCTTCTTACAAGGTATGAAATAAGCCATATTCGAGAATCTATCCACTACCATAAGTATAGAATCATTCCCTCTCGGTGTCTTAGGCAATCCAAGTACAAAGCCCATGCTTATGTCCTCCCAAGGTCTTATCGGTACTATCAAAGGTTTATACAATCCCACATTCTGACTACTACCCTTTGCAGATTGACAAACTCTACAAATTTGCACATATCTCTTAACATCCTTATGAATATGGGGCCAAAAGTACCATTCAGTAGCCAATGCTACGGTTATGTCAATGCCAAAATGTCTAGCTAGTCGTCCACTGTGTTTCTCCTTTATCAGATTCTCCCTCATAGAACTCTTAGGTATGCACAACTGAACTCCTCTGAATAACATCTCATCCTGAATGAAGTAATCCAACCACTTACTTCTATCTACCATAACCGATTCTCTACATGCTTTCCAAGGTTCTACAAAATCTGGATCATCATCATACAAGGTCTTCAAATCCTAATACTACCACTCTCACCTCTGTCAGCAAATTCCTTCTCCTACTAAATGCATCAACAACTTTGTTAGATTTCCCACTTCTATGCTTCAACACAAAGGTGTAACTCTGCAAGAATTCTACCCATCTCATATGTCTCTGATTCAACTTACTCTGATTGTTCAAATACTGTAAAGCTTGATGATTTGTATACAACACAAACTCCTTAGGCAACAAGTAATGTCTCCACTTCTTCAAGGCTTGAACTATGACATAAAACTCATGATCATACACTCAATATCTCCTTCAAGCATCATTCAATTTATCGCTAAAATAAGCTACTGCTCTCCCTTCTTGACTCAAGACTGCTCCTATTGTTGTTCCACTTGCATCACAATCCACTTGAAATACTATTGAAATATGGTAAAGCTAACACAAGCTGCTCAGACACTTTCTGCTTCAACAGGTTCAAAACTTTTGTTTGCTCCAGTGGTCCACTTGAATTCCTTCCGATCTCCTCTCATGGTCTCAATCATAGGGTTACAAACTGAACTGAAATTTTTTATAAAGTTCAAGTAAAAACTAGCCAATCCATGAAATGATCTTACCTCTCCAATGCTTTCCGGTGTAGGCCATTCAACAATTGCTTTCACTTTCTCAAGGTCCATCTTCAAACCATCCTCAGATATCACAAGTCCCAAATAGACTAACTCATCCTTCATGAAAGTACACTTCTTGATATTGATCAACAAATTCTCCTCTCTCAGCCTTTGCAAAACTTGTCTTAACTACAACAAATGCTCCTCTTTTGTCCTATTGAAAATCAAAATGTCATCCAAATACACAATAACAAACTTACCAATAATTTCTTCAATACCCCATTCATCAGCCTCATGAAAGTACTCGGTGCATTAGTCAATCCAAAAGGCATCACCAACCATTCATACAATCCTTTATTTATCTTAAATGTTGTCTTCCACTCATCACCTTCTTTGATCCTGATCTGATGCTATCCACTCTTCAAATCTATCTTTGTAAAGTATTTTTCTCCACTCAAATAGTCCATTATGTCATCCATCCTAGGCAAAGGAAACCATTATTTCACTATGATCTTGTTTATTGCTCTGAAATCGATATACATTCTTCATTCTCCATTCTTCTTATGTGCTAATATTGTTGGTACTGCACAAGGGCTCAGACTCTCCCTGATAAAACCTTTCTTCAACAACTCATGCACTTGTCTATTGGTTCTTCATTCTCTATCGATGTCAATTGGTGCATAGCTTTGTTAGGCAAACTAGCTCTAGGAACCAAGTCCATGCAATGACTAATGCTTCTCATGGGTGGCAATCCATCAGTTACATTATCTGAAATGATGTCCTCATATTCTGTCAACAAATATTTTATCTCTTCTGGGTGTTCTCCTTCCAGTTTCGATTTCTCGGTCTTCTTAGGAATTAAGGCAAAACACACATTCTCATGTCCCGACCCATCCAAGAATTTCCTTTCATCTATTAAATAAATTCTAGCATTCGTACAAACTTCATTGTTCAAAGGTTCCTCCAAGGGTAACAAGGTTTGCTTCATCCCATTGGCCACAATAGTGTATGTATTCTTCCTCCCATCATGTATTGTCTGTCTATCAAACTGCCAAGGTCTACCCAACAAAAGATGACAAATATCCATAGGCATAATATCACACAAGACTTCATCATGATAATTCCCAATTTTTAATTTCACCAAACATTGTTCACTTACTAACAACTTATGTTCATCCTCAATCCATGCTATTCGATAAGGCTTAGGGTGTTTCAATCTCTCCAATTTCAACTTATTCACCATTTCTTCTGAAACAAGATTATCTGAACCACCATTATCAATAACAACTTAACAACACTTACCAGATACCTTACATCTGGTCTTGAACAAATTATTCCTCTGCAAGGGCTCTTCATCTCCTCCAGTATGACACAAAGCTCTCCTCATCACCAACAGTTCTCCATCTTTCAGTTTATTGTCTGATCCGGTGGGCTTTTCTTCCACCACTACTACTCTTCCAGTAGTTTTTGTCTTCTTACACTTGAATGCACGATGTCCTTCTCCTCCACATTTAAAACAGGTCCCTCTGAATGTCCTCTTGTCTTATCTTCCAACATTCTCATTCCGGTAACCATCCGGTTCTCTCCCCCGGTAGAAATTTCTATCATCCTTCTTGTATGGATTACCTTCTTTGTTCACTTCCTTGTCCTTACTCTAATCTATACTAGTTCCTCTTCCTCCTTGAAATCTTCCTTCGATAAACCTTCCACCTCTGCCTCTTTGTCTCTGCTCATGTCTTTTGTTTAACTTGTCTTCTTCCTTTAGGGCTTACTGGTAAGCCTCTTCAACACTCCCCAATTAGATCAAACTGAGTTCATCTTGTATAGACATTCACAATCCATTCAAATATCTTGCAACTTCTAGAACAGGTTTACTTGATAATCAGCTAGCATAAAGTTCGATTTTAACTTAGCAATTATCCAATCCCATGTCTTAATCTTCTCTTTACCTCTTCTCTATCTATCAACTTGCTAATGCTCCCACCAAAGAGATGCATGACCTTTCAACCGGGTACAGGGATATTTCACCTTCCTCTCTTTTGCAGTGTTTTGAAAATCAAAATACTTTTCCATCTCCGAGATCCAATCCATCAATTCATCTGAATCTAACTTCCCATCATATTTCGGTGGGGTAAAATGAGTTTTAGTATTTGCCCTACTGAAAACCCTTAAAAACTTTTCCTCATCTAGATCAACCATAGGTAGGTTTGCTTGTTCTGTTGGGGCTTCTTCTCCTTCATCTTCACTCACATCTTTAATATGTTAGCCTCTTCTCTAGGCTGTCTCCACGGCTTCCAACTGGGCTGCTCTACCTCACAACATCTCCATCACAGCAGGGTCTACATTCCCACATTCTCCACCATTCCTAGCTCCTCTTCACACCATCATTCATGCTAGTCCTCTGCAGCTGCAGGTCGGATCCGCAATCCGCCACCCTACAACAAAATTTTAGGACACGCAACCTTCAGAATGAAACTTAGCTCTGATACCACTTAAAGCAATCACCAGTGAGGAGGGACCTCAAAGAGATCAATCTGGACCGATCAGCAAGAGTAAACACAACTGAAACATAAAGATATGATGGAGGCAATGCAAAACAAATTGTTTTATTGCATGAAAATTGATTACAACCAACTGGTAACAACCAGGTTATAGCATACCGACTCATAGGCCTGGTAGAATATACATAATAGGTCACAATCGGAACCTTGAATCTTGAGATCTATCTTCTAGGCACAGTCTAGCTGATTGATTCTCTGATTGATTAAATTTTAATTCACAATTACAATTATATAAATCGATCCAAAGGATCCAGTCGGCCCAAAAGGGATTAAAAGTCGAAGAACAAGACCTAACATGTAAAATAACAAGGTCAGCGTCCGCCAAGAGATTCCTCCAAAAAATCCAAAGGATGAAACATAGATCATGGGAAAAGGTCAGCCACACACCAAGGAACATCGAAATCAATGCCCAAGGCTTCGCAAGCTTCGAAAGGGGTTCTAGTAGGTCACCAAAATAGGTCCAGGCAACCGATAGCAAAGGACTATCATGGAAACCGGTAGCGATATCTTGTTGGAAAATAATCCAAATGTGATGCAGTCTGGAAGCAAGAAAGATGATCAAGTCTTCAAGTAGAATCCAACTCCACAAGATCCGGTGAACCAAAACCAGGGCACACAGAAAGGAAAACTGAAACTGCAAACAAAAAACAAAAAAGAAAGGAAACTTTTTTTTGGGTTGATGCAAGATTGCTATGAACCGAGGATGCTCTTGCATCAACATCATTGATCCTAAGCAGTTAAATGGTGACCTAAGGGGTCATGTCATGTATTAGGATGTTAGAAGGGGTCATATGGTGTCCTGAGGGGTCATATGGTGTCCTAAGGGGTCATATGGCGTCACATGGGGTCATATGGGGTCCTAAGGGGCCACACATGTGTTAGAACACCATATGACCCATTAGGACATCATATGGTCCTAAGGGATCAGATGGTGTCGTAAGGGGTCATATAGGGTCCTAAGGGGCCACATATGTGTTAGAACACCATATGACCCCTCAAGACACCATATGACCCATTAGGACATCATATGGTCCTAAGGTGCCACACATGTGTTAGAACATCATATGACCCACTAGGACATCATATGGTGTCCTAAAGGATCATATAGTGTCGTTAGGGGTTATATGGGGTCTTAAGGGGCCACACATGTGTTAGAACACTATATGACCCCCTAGGACACCATATGACCCATTAGGACATCATTTGGTCCTAAGGGGTCATATGGTGTTGTTAGGGGTCATATGGTGTCCTAAGGGGCCACACATGTGTTAGAACACCATATGAACCCTTAGGACAGCATAAGAGAGAGTATTAAATAGGCTAAAAGGGGATAAAGGGATAAAGGTCCTAAAAGGACTTAAGGATAGGGAGAGAGAGAGAGAGAGAGAGAGAGAGAGAGAGAGAATACAATCTGTGAAGATATTGAGAGACAATACACACACACACACACACACACACACACACACACACACACACACACATACACATATTATATACATATACATTTCTATATATTGGTATGTTTTTATGTCAACATAACCTGCACGAGTTTTTAGGGCTAAAAACTGCAATCGAGCTTTTATATTTAAAAAACTCATTCAAATTTTTATTTTCAAAATCCGATCACATTTAGGCTCATTAATAGCCTTGGATGACAAGGCTAAGGATTGGGAGTTTGGTTTCCCTCCATTTCCCTCCTTTTTTATGTGTTTTGTTTTATCAAATTGGTTTCTCAACTTCCTCATCATCAGGTTTACACCTCATCAACTAGGTATTTGTATTTAATTACCACCATAATTTGACATGTCTTCTAAGCTTTCTAACCATATAATTTTTTCTATATTTGGACAACATTAACATATTAAAGTTTTGTTTTTTTACCAGTGTCTCCATAGTTCTCAGATATATATGTGTACCATTTTTTTTTTAATAATGTTTTATCTACTTATCCAAATTTAAAACAAATTATATATTATTGTAGTGCACTTGATTATTTACACTTAAAAGCAAAATTACATTTTCAATTATTTTGATGTAAGTTATGCTTCACACATGAACATGCATCTACTTTTTAGGATGTGCCCATTTCAAAAAATAATTAAAAAAAATACTCAACAAAAAATACACAACTTCTAGTGCTCACTTTTAACTATCTTTCTACCAAAGTATTTGTCAAAATACTAAATCTAACTATGACTTTTTTGATGTGCATGCTAGACACTATGTTATTTTTTTTTTAAAAATCAGGAACTATTTTTTGCGTGCGAAGGATTTGACCCCCTAAATCTTATCCAATTTTGAAAAAAGTTAGAAGTTTGGAAACTACATTCAGAGTACTACAATCTTTGTTCTTTGGGTATCTTCATATTTTGAGTGGATGAGTCTACAATTGCTCCTCAAAGTTCAGGGTTAGTTGTTTTTAAAAAAAAAGGTGTCCACTTATACCCCCCTTTTTGGACACCATCTTGGTGCACTTACCCACATATACTAAAAGATCTTGTCAAACTATTTTAATTCTTCCATCATTAATTCAATTGTTATCAAATAATAAAATCTAACCAATGTATTAGTATTTTTACTAACTAACAATAAATATATTATTTTGTTTTTTTAATCGGTAATAGTAGTTTTTTATTAATATTTAAAAAAGAAAGTTTATATTTTTAACTAAATGAAATCATCAAAACCACCACCAAAAGGCATCCAAAATACCACCCATCTAAACCATCCTATAGTAACCAAGAACCCACCAAACCCAACCACCCATGCAACCACTACCCCCCCAAAAAATATATAATGATTGCAAGCATACAAAATTCGCTCGATACAACATCCCAACTTATCAAAGTTTATAAATTTTTGTATGGTCTAGATCAAAAAATCTAGAAAAACCTATAGGGATTAACCCCATAGACCAGAAACAAGAAAAAATACCATGTAACAGAGAACAGACCACCAGAAACTACCCGAAGAAACTACTAGGGTTCATTGGCCACCCACTTTCTCTTCCTCATCCATCGCCCTCCACATTCCATTGCTCTTGCCTCCTCTATGGCATGTTGCAGTGTAGCTTCAACCTCCATCGAGTCCACGAAAACCTTCAGGGAATCCCATCCAAAGCGCACCTCCTCTCTAAATCGTGCATTTATATCATCATCATGCCACCTCACAAACGAGATGAAATTTTCCTCGGCCACATGATGAAAATTCTCAATACCTTCACAAATGTCAAAACCAGCACCAAGAACCTCCCTCTCAATAATTGACTCCATTCCCAAGTGGTAATCTTCCGGGACAATGACATTCATCGCCTTCGTAACTGACTCCACATAATTTTCCAGCTCCAAACCCCACACCAAGATGAGAGAGTACACATCCATGTTGGTTCTCTATCGATGTTCCACCACTCTAATGGTTTCCCCCATAATCCTCTGCACACATTTCACCAATCTTTCATCTTTGAAGAGAAACATCCCATTCATCTACCTCTCTGAGACAGGTCCAAGAAATGGACAAAGTTGTTTCTTTGTTTTCAATGTAAAATTCACCTCCATTACTTCATGTTTCGACAATGATGCCACCTCCACCAACCTTTACTTGTTATTAACTTCACCCAATGCCACTTGAAAATTTGAGAACACTGTAGTGGGAGCCATAAAAACCAAATTGTCGAAATTAAAACACCCATTTAAGCTCCATAAATGTAGCGTACCATCATTCCCCATCGCCCTTCCTAGCCAAGTTGGCACAGTTCACATGCTTTCCAAGGATGGATAAATGTAGGCTCATTTATGTCTCATACCTGCCACAAAGGATTTAAACATTCTCATCCAACGGTGTCCATCTGAAATCTTCAGACTTTATTTCACCTTTCATGAGAGTTCACTCTCCAAGCATAGTGCACTTAATTTGGTGCCAAGTACCCTCATCAGCACCTCAAAACACTAAGGACAATGACATCAGCGACCAACTAGGCTGACCAAAGTACTTCCTCATCAACACTATCCCACCATCGGGTTACAAAAGGGTCCAACTCACATGCCACATTGGACAAAAAGTCCACCACCCATTTCCTGCCCTTCTAATATGTAAAATTCAAAAACTTGAAAAGAAAGTAACTTTGAATAGATGATTGAAATAAATTTACTAACACGCCAATTGGAGAAGAGCCCTTCGAGATTGCGTCAACTACAATTTTGGAATCTCCTTCTAAGTGTACCTTCAGAATTTTAAGATTGCTAGCCAACTCGATTGCAAGCAATGTTGCTTGCACCTTACACCTCATTATTAGTCCCATCTTGCAACCTTTGAGCTCCTTTAATTAACACCTTGCCTTCTGCATCACAGGCCACACATCTTGCACCTGAGATTCCCGGATTGCCTCTCGAAGAATATATTGTTTTGTTACCAAAGAATTAGAGTGCTACTATTACTTGTATTTATCTATAAACATGATCCTTAATTTATTTTTGTTCCATAGCTTTTTTAGAACTCAACAGGGACATTGTTTTTCAATTATATTTTTAATGAAAAAGTACACACACACACACATATGACTTGTAGGTTGAAGTTAATGGATTTCTATTACTTTTACTCTTACTCTTCCACAAAAAAATTGATGGAAAAGATAAATTTGTATCCTTTTCTTTTGGGTCATGCCAAACCAGTGTTGAGCACATGGGACAAATCATACCCCGAATGAGGTAGGTTCTCCCATCAATATAAGAGAGTAAAGTAAAAATAAAAAGAATTTAAATTTCTTATCTTAATGTATTTTAAAAGTTTTTTTAAATTATTTTTTATTGATTTTTTTTTTACAAATTTTAAAGACAATGCAAATGACTTAAATTTACAGCACATTCATATGGAAAACAATTTAAATTTGAGCATTACATGTGTCGGTGGATTTGAATGTTTATACAAATGAATTTAGGTGTGGATCTTCCTTGCTTCCTATGGACTTGAATATGAATTTAAAAAAAAAAAGATAAATGCAATATTTAGTAGTTTTTAATTCATTTTGTTTTACATAGATTTAAAACATTTATGAAGTGGATTACTAAAGATTAGTATAAAATTTATGTAAATATTTAAAATATATTATTTATCAAACTAATTTTAAATATTACCAACTTAATAGAAAAATTTACAAATAATCTAATTAAAAATAAAAATAAAAATTACATAAAATTATTTAATTCATCTATATTTCAATTTTAATTTTATTATATATCTTACTATATTTGAAACACAACTAAAATAAACTCAATATATATGTAATTATATTTTATATAAATATTATTTAAGTTAGCCTAAAATTAAATTAAATTAAAGTTACTACCCACAGTTATATAAATAATAAGTCTAACAAAAGAAATAAGTTTGAGGAAGCTCAAATTTCTTGCCACAATTCTTTTCACCAATTTTTTAATTTTTTTTTTCTAAGAAGAGGCTCCATAAATTAACACTAGAAATTAAATAAATCGGAACTTTTTAAATTGGCAAAAAATACAAGTTAGACAATACACAAAGATACCTTTTCTACCACACATTGAGTGTTGGACTCCATGAATAATGAGGATGTATAAAGACACTTGTGGAAGTGCCATTGGACAAGACACTTACGAACCACCATGCCATTGGATACTGATATTTAATTTATTTGTTGAAAATTGATTAATTCATTTTATTGTGACAATTGAGATGACATACACATTGTGTGTTGACAATTTGGGACGCATCTATTCTGGCTCCAAAACGACAGTATGGATTGACTAACACGCGTGTTAGTCGTGCGTTTTACATCGTCGATTTTGCAATAAACGGTTGTGATTGACTAACCTGTCACTAACACATTGTACGAAAGGTCTGTTTTGGAGCCAGAATAACTTCAACCGACAATTTGATTGCGGTGACGTAGAAGAGTAATAAATGATGTACTCCCTTATTTATAATAATTTGCTTAAAGTAATTAATAAAGTAAAAAAATTGTGTATTTTTCTTTGGAAAAAATAAATTTTCTACCCACTACTTTCAATATAGATCAATAGAAACAAAGAAAAATCACATTTTTTAATTATTTAAAATAATAATTAAACATGAACTATAGAATTTTTGTTCACAAACTTTAATTATGTAATATAATTGATTAAATAAATTAAAAAAAGAATTGAATGAAGGCATTAGCATCATGTCATGACAAAAACTAATAACTAGAAAAAGCAATCTAAAACTATTCAAGAAACCTAAATATGAGATTAATAATCTTCCCAAAATTTAGAAAATTGAATACATTAATGAAGAAGAAAGATAATTCATCATCTCAAATATTAATTGTTGAACTAATTATGATTGAACTCTGAAGAAAAAAGAGATTTCCTTCTAAGCTCCAGAGACCAAAATCCATGAGATCAAATAATAGATTCCACATTCTCATGCTTTTTTATAATAGTAAGAGAGTAAACAACAAAATTGCATTATAGCAACTTAAAAAGCTTGAGACTTCACAACTTATTTTAGAGGATAGATCTTATGTTGTTAATTCTAAACAAAAGTTCTTCGCCTTGGGTAATATTTCCCCTACAAAGGTAGCAGGGGGAGACTAAATCCGTAAGGTCAAGATGTATTTGGATTGAATGAGGCTTGAGTGTTGCATGATATGAAGTCATTCTTTCTCCAATGGAAATCACTTCTAAGGTACAAAATAAACATATTCACCCTTTTCTTCATCTTTTGGTGTTTCAAATTTCACATGTGAGTTGTTGGTCCCTATTACAGCTATTGAAGCCTATTTGGGGTGATTATTAGCTTTTCTAGATTTGGTAAAAATGTTGTTTGATATGTCTAAGGTAAACTTTAATGATCTCATCTAAGTATCTCAATTTGCATTAACTATTCATTTTGTATACCATTTCAACGATTTTATTGATCAAGTTTTAAATCATGCTTATTATCTAGGTGGTTAGTTGTGTTTTTTTTTTTGTTTTTTAAGATAATTTAATTATTAATAGGGAATATGTTTTAAAAATAGTAAGATATGTAGGGTTCAGAAGGGAACTGATATTTTTCAATTAGTTGGAATTCTTAAGTGTATGATGTGAATAGATGCATTATGTGAATGGTGTGGGAGTGATTACATTAAGGATTGGTTTTGGGAGGATCGGTATATTATGAAAAACATTTAGTGATCTTATCTTGCAGATATAATGAAGAATCTATCTTTTGTACTTAGTATAATAAAGGTTGTGTATTGATGATGATCTTATGTGTAATCTCATATGTTTTGTACATTCTTTGGGAAAAAGTCATTTATACTTATATGGGTTAATACTGATTGCACATGAAGGTTGTGTTCATCATCTAATTTATTTGAAATCCATGAGAGAACCTATATATACATGTGCATAATGATAAGTTTTGATCTCAAAATATTGTTTTCCCTTGGTATAGCGTGGACTAGTGACATTGGGATATGATCAAATTATTCCCAAATTGTTGTGAAAAATGAACCTAGTTGATATACATTATTATTGGCCAATAAAGTATGCAATGGTTCAAGTCAAAATAGGTGAACTTCAAGGCCTCTAATGCAAAAACTTTTACATATCTTTACAATAGTTACAGAAACTTAACAGAGATAAACATAAATAGCATGCATACCACAACACAGTGATTTACATGGGGAAAACCCTTTTGGGATAAAAACCCCACACTCCAAAAGTCATCCAATATATTATTCAAAAATCAACAACATATTACAATATACTTGCAGAGCAAGCTTCTCACAAGAGTATCACCAATGGAGATCTAGAGATAACTCAATAGCTATCAGACTAGCTATCAGACTAATAATACATCACACTACATAGTTGCAATACATTGCCCTTATAATATAGGATTGTCTTCAAGGGCAAAAAAAGCACACAAGATATCCACTGTTAGATCTATGACCAAATGATAAATGGTCAAGATTTACAATGATAAGTTATACACAAAATGTGGCTTTATCAAATATTGAGCATTCTAGAAGCACTTCTGTAGTACACAAAATGCACAAATCGAGCATTCTTTATCTAGCACTCTAAACACACTTAAACACTTATGTTTTTTTCAGCCATCTAAATGTACCAGTACAATATTTAGCACTCTATATGACATATTTTAAAATTATCATAATTATTTTATTTTGATGGAGAGACTAATTATGTATCTAATTTTGTAGATATGTTGTAGGTGTAAGACATTGGAACCAAGCGAGTTGCTAATAAATTTGTGAAACAAAGGAAATATGACTATGGTAAGATATGGTCATATAATAATCCATCTTATTTGTCTAAATTTGGTGAAATTCCATAGTCATATCTTATAATTAAGCAAAGTGAGTTGTACTTGTAGCTCTAGTCTTAGGATACTTTGTGTAATGATATAGTGATACATTATATTATGTTAAGTAAACTGATGTAATGATTTATTATATTTTATATTTGATATTGAATCAAATTAGAAGATTGATTCAAATAGATAAATTTTCAATCTCTCTAGTTAGAGTAAATTTTACATGATATGACTCACAATTGTGATTGGGTTGTAATAAATGTTGGTTAATTTTAGTTATTGTATCTTGGTGATGTAATATTCTATGAACTATGTCTACTTTTATTTGAAATTTAGCTATGATGTATCAAAACTACTATTTTATCTAGCCGAATTTTATGAGGTGGCTTAATTATTGTATGTTTAATTATGGTTATGTTCTAATGAAGTGTGTGCAATGCTAAAATAAATTCATGAGTTATTCAATTAATTATGGTTAGTATTGGTGTTTTGTGTTGTGTCTTTAATTGAATATTTTGGGTATGAAAATGTGAACAAGTATGTAACCACACATCGCATGCCATGCTTCAAACCCTCACATGTGCAACCTACAAGAGACACTCTCAAAAGCCAACCTCATACGCCAACCCCAAACTAGCCAACTAGCCAACCCTAGATTGATGCACACGTACTTTATTTTATAGACATAATCTTGCACAAAATCACCAAGTGTTTTCTTTTTTTTGTTATTGGTAATCACTTTTGATTGGAGCTTTGAACCAATAGAACCACAACAAAAGAGGACGTAGCTATTCAGGCTCCAAAATATTATATTTATATGTCGTATTATATGACATTCGTAAAAATCACAATCGTTAATCGCGTAAGTGACGATCAATAACAAGTGAATGTCATATAACACGAAGCATGAATATAACATTTTAAAACCAGAATAACTATAGCCAACAAAAAACCCCATCCCCAAAATCAAATCATAACCTTAACACCTCCTCTTTTTTAATTCCTTTCATTCTTTAAATCTCCCTCTCCCTCATTCCCTCCTTGTTTCTCCTCTACCCCAATCTCCCTTTCTCCCTCTTCTCCTTGATCTCCTCCGGCCTTGCCTTTCCCCTCTTCTTTGTTCTTCTCTACTCTTTCTCCACTACTTCACTGACCACATCCTTCCAAAAATGCGTGACTTTAACATATCTTACTTGTTTTTTCTTTCAAGCTACTGACTTGGCACACCCTTCGACCATTATACCCTTCCTTCTCTATCCATTATCCTCCTTTTTTTCTTTTGTTCTTCCTTCACCCCATCCACCCTATCTTCCTTCGTCTACATCCACCTGTCGTTGTTTTTTCCTCTGTCTTTCCTTCTACTTCGAATCCCACACCACCTGCACACCTTGATTGTTACGAGGCACTTCCATCCGTGCATCGTTCTTTCCCTTCGTTCATCTCCCTTTCACATCGTCAACTGTCGCCACCTGCTGCACTGAACTGCCACTGTGTCTGTTGATACTGTATCCATCTTCCATCTATCAAGATTCAAATGGAGGAGGCAGTATAAATATTGTACAGGGGTCAACCCCCAAAATCATCAATTGTTATTACATAAATCATGTGACTAATACTTTGGGCTTACAAAACTTTCTTTTCACATTTAGTTTTTGGTATTAAGTTTTTCAATTATTGAATATTTTGTCAATGTGCAAACCCACATTAAATATTTATTCTAATGTCAAATACAACTCATAAAGTGACCCCAAAAATGTTAAACTCATATGATGCACATGTATCTCTAGATTTATCTAGGTGCACCATCAATAATATTATATTATAATATCATGTGAGATATACAACAAACATTTTCATAAATATTTGCAACATATTTTCTTTTTGTGCAATTTGTTTTGTTACACTTAAGTATAGCCTAGGTTGAAAGAGTAATGTTGGTGCATCCCATACCACACCATGCATCTCACCCTTTTTCCCATCTCACTACTAGTTATGGTGATGATATAAACATCACATACTACTTGTTGTCATTGTTAGCAAGGGAATACATATAACAACACACAAAATTTGATGTCATTAAAATTATTTTCTTTACTTGTTAAACACTTTGGGTCATTAGATATTTATATCCATGACCTCCATGTTATTGATGAAAGTTGTTCCAACCTAGTATGGGGTAGCTCTTGGCATCTATCATTTGCATGGTACTATTGAAAGCCAACGAATGTAACCTATCATACTGTGGGTAGCTCTTGGCATCCATCATTTGCATGGTACTATTGATACCCAACTAAAACCTATCATACTATGTGTAACTCTTGGCATCCTACACATGTGTGCAACTAGCATGAAAGGTAACCAATCCATAAGATAAAGAAGTTTTCTCGTAGCATTCATCACCTTCAAGGTACTAGTTATAGTTAGATAAATTGCACTTGTATTAAAGCTTATTCAAACATATGAGATCATCTTATAGTTAGGTAAACATAATCATGATATCTGCATATTCACAAATATTTTATTAATTGGCCTAGTTACATTACCACATAGATCGATCCATTAACCTATACACATATTCCTATAGGTTCTAAGGGTCAAATTATAAACAAACAAATAATGTACATTGAACTCACATGAGAATTTTTTTTGATCTAGTCACATATACATACTTGTAAAATAAGAAATCTTAAGATCATCCTCTCTATTCACAATATTTCTTACAATTTTATAAAAAAGAAGGTCAAGCTCTATAATGGCTGATAAGCTATTATGGCTATCAAAACTCATTATAGATACAAGTAAAAAGGCTCTATGGTTTTAAGCTATGACTCAATATATTGTGGGCTATTTCAAACCTTATTTTTTTCATATATTATTAGAGTCATATCACAATGATAGTGACTCTAAACATTCATCCAAAGTTGGAGTAGATTTTAAAAATCCAAACATAACATTTACCTCAAAGTAGATAAGATTGATAATGATGGATTACTTCATACCTATATAGTAAGGAACTATTAATTAGAAACGTGAGTTTACAACCATATAATTTGCAATTTTAACCTCAAGCTAAATCACACTAAAGAGGGGACTTGATCAAGTTTAAGAACAACCCCAAACTCTAAAGAAATTCCATAAACACCTCCTCCACAAACTTGGGTCATAGGGGCACCCTTTTCCCAAGGAGTGTCATACATATGTACTCACTTCCATATAGGATTTAGGATGCATGTAATTATCACAATAATAACTTAGTTACATTTTCTTGAAATTAGGAAAGGATTTCCAATCTCAATAAAAGGTCAAGTACCAATTATTTTTATCTAATTTCTAGGACATAATAGTTATCAAGGATATAATAATCTTAGCTTGGATATATCTTTAGCTCATCATGTTTAGTTGACCAACACCATTATGTCTAATAAATTTTTGAACCTAAAGAGTTTATTAGTCACATTTACCCTAGCACAAAAGTACATAATGATTTTAAGATTATCAAGGTTAAGGTAATAATCCTATAATTTTATGTATCACTATTGAATCAAAGTATGTGCAAATGTTTAAGGTTCTTCTAATGAAAAATCAACAACCATCCAACATAAGGATTCACATCTCTTAAGTTCAAATCAATTGTCTTCAAAATATTTTTATAGATTTATATTTGTTCATTCAAGTGAAAAAATGAGCACTCTTTATTCCTCACACCATCAATTGAATGAATTACATCCATTAGAAAAATATAATTAGATAAGACATCATAATTTGCAAGATGTCATTACATACTAAATGACATAAATATATTTATGTTTAAGACAATGTCATTTACTTATATCTTATTCATACTACAAGAAAAATGCAGGATTGTATATGATTGGAATTTACCATAGTTCAAATCCAAAAGATGATTGCACCACTTTATAACTATTTAAGGCATTTGTAGAGATAAAATTGATATTGCCTTAAATGGTTGAATCTGAGTTATACACCAAAAAATTGTACTTTCATCCTTAATAGTTTATTGAACTAATACCATAACTAAAAATTATTGATACATACTTTAGCATGTGTACAAGATCATCTTAAAATGCCCTCTTATTGACAATATAATAGACAAGTATAAATTGATGCTTTGCAAAATGGGCAAGTGTTAGATTAAAGCCTGTGGTCGTATAACACACAAAAACACAAGAAACCGTTAGTGTTAATCAACCAAAAACTATTCTAAGCAGACATATCAAAAGAGACACTAAAAACATAATAAGATATTTAACTATGGAAGCAAATACAACAAGGCATCTCCAAATGCCTTCTACCATGCTCTTAGCTCCTTCTCTTTTGTTCCTCTCCTCTCCAAGTTCCAAATTAGTGTAGCTCTCAACAACTTTTTGCACTATGGATGCTTATGGAGGTTCAAGATTGAAATGTTTTAACTATGCTATGCAAGTGTAAAACAGACTTAATTAGACATGGTATGAAAATGAACTAAGATTTATTTTAGTCCAAAATGACAATATATGTGATTTATGCTAAATGCTCTCTAAAATTCACTATAGATTAAATGCATACAAGTTTTCAGGATCTGGATTATGAAGAAATGAGCTCTATTTATAGGAAAAATGGAGCAATGGATGGTTGAGATCGAGTAATCTTAACAAGGGTCAGGATTGAATGATATTCAATCCATGTGAGGACTTTCAACCCAATCCCAAGATGACAAGTGTCAATGTGAGATAGGTTGAGAGGAGAGGGAATAAACATTAAATGCTTGACATGACTTGAGAGTTAACTTAGGAGTTAAGGTCAAGGTTGGGTTGAGTGAATAAATTCTTTATTCAAAGAATAAAGCCTTATCCAATGGATAAACTCTTGTGCAAGGGTTAAAGGGATAACCATGGTCAAAGCAATAAATGCTTGAGGAGACACATGAGTCACATGAGGGTTGAGTTAGGGGTTAACCATAAATGGTCATGTAAGAGCCATAAGTGGTTTGGAAGACTTTAGAGGTTAACTTGTTGAACACACCAAGCATTTAATGCTTTTCAAAGACTTTGAAGTCTTTGAGAAGTGACTCCAAGTTGTTTAGGAATGTGACAATAATTAGGGGATGGATTAGGCTAATTGATTAGGATTAGATAGGCTCTAGAAGAATTTAGGAAGGGCAAGTGGGAGATGTAGGAAAATGCAAATGGGGGGGAATAAATGATTTAAATAAATGTTTTGTTTAATTTATTTAAAAGAGGAAAGAGGATTAAATTGAATAAATAGTATTTATTTATTTAATTGAGTGTGAATTTGGTTGAATGAATTAATTAAAATAAATTGAATAATTTATTTAATTAATAGGAGAATGTTTGAAGATGAATTAATTAAATATTAATTTAATTAACTAATGGCTAGTGGATTTTTAATCAAATAAATATAAAATATTCATTTAATTAAAATGAACATATTTATGTGACTACATAAATTTATTGAAATACTACTCCAACTATCATCTATTTAGTTATAACGTCTAGAGCATATCTCATTCTAATTGAATGGTCTTAAAATAGTCAAATATAATGACCATAGTATCATACTAGAACTCCTTAACCATCACAATTGAAATCTCAATTGTACACATAATTCATCACTCCCAAGGATCCCTAAAATCACTATATACATAATTATGAATGGTCATTCAATGGTCATACTTATCATAACTAAAAGTCTCATACTCAGATCAACAATATTATGCATGTAAAACATATACTTAAATGGCAATAGGATAATCAAATCAATTATATTTATCCATTATAGTAATAGTAATCTCTTCACCCAACATGAAAACCACAAACCTTTTGCATAATAACATAAGAGCATGATTATTATACCATGAAACATTGCTTAGTAACATATTAACTAATGTATATCACAGTCTACGCAATTGATAATCTTATAGAACGTATCTATATAATAATACCTTTAAACAAATAACTATTAAACCGTGTTTTTCATAGAATATAATTTTTTTGTAAGATATGGGATGTAGGTCCACTACCATAAAACATAGATATCAAAAAGGAAGAAAGCTTCAAACTCAAAATTGAGAAACAAAAAAAGAAAAGAAATAAAGAGCAATACATGAAAAAACAAAAACATAAAACGAAAATTTATAATAATATTATATCACAATACATTTCAATGATTCGAAATACAATATAATCATACTATATTATACCATCATTTCTATAAAAACTAATCAATATTTAATTCACATTTCATGATTGTGAAAGAGAAAATTGTAAAAACCAACCATTATCTAGAGACAAAATATAAACATGATATACTTGTTAAGTCCACCCTAGAAGATGTCAACAATATAAACACTATAGTACAACTAATAATAAAATAGTATAGTATAGAGGTGGAGGTAAATCCAAGCATGTGGAAACCATGGTTAGTATTTGTCACCACATGGTTTAGATGGTGGTGAAACAATCCTTATGTAAGTACATTGAATTTGTTTATATCTAACTTTTAGCCCATTAGTAACCTTGAAAACTTACCTACCTACTTAAGCCATCTTCTTCATCATTTTGTCCCCACTTTCGACTTTTACTCCCAAGATGTCCTCTTTTTAATTCTAATTATGATCAATATCCATATCATATTAGGAATGTCGACATGTTAGAATGATTATTAGTTTATTTATACTTGCATTACAACTTACAAAATGTGCTATTTAAATTATTATTAATATATATTATAATGGTAAGATATTTTTTTGAGATGGGTTTAAATTATAATATGAGAAGATAATATTATTTGTACTTTTATTTTAATTTAGTGATGGAACATCAATCAAAAATTATTATTGTATATTATAATAGTAAGATATTTTTTTGAGATGGGTTTCAATTATAAATTGAGAAGACAATATTATTTGTACTTTTATTTTAATTTAGTGATGGAACATCAATCGATAAAAAATAGTGTAGTGACTATTAATTTAAGTTTTCTTGTCTTTATTTTTGTTTTTTATTCATTTCAAAATCATTTTGATTTCAACTTTCTTTGTCATATAGAACAACATATTATTACCATTTTAAATGTGGAAACTTTTAATGACACTATTTAAGTAATCATAATTTTTAAATTGAAAAAAAAATGTCAAAAATGCTCAAACAACTCTTATTCAAGATAGTGTAAATGTACTCCAAGTTCTTGAGAATGATTGTACACCTTGCACTATCCATTTATTTAAAAAAAATGAATACATCTAAATCATGCGGTTAAAAAAAACTAAAGCAAGAAGCCATCAATTATGTTGGGTTGATAGTCTAATTTAAGCTACAAAAGACATAGATATAAGAATTCAAAAAAATAAATAGATCCGTTAATATATTAAGATGCATCTACGCACATTGTCACTTGTTTAAAAAATGACTTATGGTATGGACTTATATAATTTAAGCTTTGAGATAGTTAATTGTCCTTAAAATCCAATGTTAATTGATGTTGTTATATAGTTGAAAAAACACACAAATCATAATTAACAGGTCCGAAAATAAAAATTGGGAAAATGGACTAGGTAGTCTTTTTTTACCCAAAGAACTCGTTGGATTATCACAAGTACAAAGAATGGATCGCACTCTAGAAAAAAAAATAAACTATCGAACCATTTTATTGGGAATGACAAACGCATCTCTGAATACTCAAAGTTTTGTCAGAAGTGAGTTTTCAGGAGATTGCTCAAACATCAAAGACTAACATCTAAGTCAATTTTGCTAGCACCATGCCAAACATAAATATTTTATGCCACCTCCCACAATTATACAATAAACAAAATAATCCTATAAAACTAGTGTTATAGAGGTTTGCAATGATTATACAAGTTGTTTCCCTAGACCTACACAATTATAATATTTTATCATTGTTGATTTGTTCTCCAACAAACTTCTTGTAATAAGAAACCTCGACTATTGTTGTAGTATCAAATTAGAAGAACTTTTAGTGCCTTCAATGTTGAAAAGTTTTAAAATTTAATTTTTAATAACCAATCATATGTATGCATGATGTGTGTATATGTATGTATGTGTGTATATGTATATTATATATGTATATATATATATACATACATATATGTATATGTGTATAATTGATATTAGCATATCTATCTTAATATATCTAGATAAATTACATTAAAATATATTCTTTTGAAAAATCCATATTTATTTTGAATATAATATGTGTGAATCAATCTTTAAAAAAATGATGTATCTCAACATAATTTATTTAATTATATTAAAACAAATATACTAATATATATAATTTAAAAAATCTACTATACAAATTTCATCTCTCTCCTTCAACGAAATTTTACTATAATCAGAAATCTATTAGCGCGTCCACTGAACCTGGACGAATTCCTGGTCATACTCGATAAACCCACGGGCCACATGAAAAATGAATGAATTAGGACTTAATTAAAATAATGAAGCTATACGGAAGTTCCAAGGGCTTGTAAATCGACGGCCAGCAGAATGTTTTGGAATTTAGGGTCACTTTCCTATTTGAATTCGCGTATCCATGCGCGCAATGTGTCCCAATAAAAATCCTCTCTTATAATTCGACAGGCAAGCAGTTATAAAATTTTAAGTTGGGGAATGATTGGGGCCCAGAGGCTACTCCAATATTAAGAGAAATGAGCCGAAATTGATCTCCAATGAAGAATTGACAATCTGCCATACCCAATTGGGTTTTAGTCTGTATTCAGTTGGAGGTGTGTGCGTGTGGTGTTTTTCAAACTTTATATGTAGTTTGGAATGAGAATTTGGTCTGAATGATTTGCTGTAAGATCTTTCACAGAATGCTTATGTCGATTTTGCAGGATGTTTGCTGGTAGCTACTGAGAGAAGTTATAGGAATTACGAAAGAGGATTTGAGTCCCACTTCTAGACTGTGAAAGGTATGCATCCCAAGGATTTGAATACAACTCTTTGATGGCCTAGCTGAAAAAGAAGAGGGTATATCTGATTGAAATGGCTTGATCATGTCTGCTGAGGAAATGTCTTAAAATTTTGCTCTGATTTTCTTTTCCTTTTATCCAATCATGGAGGAAATTCGTTCGTCTTATATTACTTTTAAGGAAAAATTGTTAATTCATGAGAGCTATCTTCTTAAAAAACTTAGCACAGACAAGATATGTGCCTTTACGCTTAGGGGCATTGGCTAAACATGAGAAGCAATACCAGTTCTGGCCTGAACATCTTTAAGTTCCTTTCACTGTGCAGGGTAGAGGGATCTTTTTGAAACATAGCCTTACATCTTGATTGTGACCAAAATCCTGTAGCAGTGAAGTTTTGCTCTGTTTGCTTTTTTATTTGTGAGTTGCTCCTTTTTTAAAATGAAGGGAACTTACCTTTGCAAAATATGCTGCCGCTGGGAGGTATCTATTTTTTAGCTTAGCTTGTTGAGGTATGCCACACCCAGAATTTTGGGTTTGGCTAAAACATCATCATGTCTTTCAGGAATTGAACCTAGGGCCGTGCGATTAAAAACCCAATGATTTATGTTATGAGCTCCTTCTAATTAACCCTTTTCTTTCTGTGATTGTGATGATATTGAAAGCAAAGCTTCTCCTTGGAATGTTATAGAATGGGTATTATGGTACTGTATGTTTTGTTGAGGAATGAAACGGTAAGGTAGGGTTCTTGGTTCATATAAAGATAAAGTGTGTTTTGTCGAAGGCATCCTATTGACTATTCAGCTATATTTATGCCATGTTTATGTGATTCAGATATAATTTCCAGAGGTCAGTCAAGGAAGGATCGGGTGAGTTTTAGTTGCGAAGCACTTGACGAGGATTCCTATAGAAGGGTTGCATTTTGATTATTGACAGTTTTCGGTGGGTGGCTGTAATTTTGATGTAAACGGATTGATACTTGTTTTAGAAAACACACTACGTTATTTGTGCTATGTTGTAGGGATCAGGCGACTCAAAGGTGATTGTGTGCTATAAGATGTTTATAAGGATGTGCAGACACGTTACTGAATGTGCTCTCTGAAGCTTTCGAGAATCTTAAGGAACAGTTGTTATCAAGTTGTAGACGGTTTCGAGGATGACTTCAGACACTTTTTCAGCATCTGAAAAGAATGACAGCAAGGCCTCTCTGCTGCCTGAGACCGAGAGTCAGCATGGTCTACAAGAATCCGAGTGTAAAAATGCTTCATTTTTAGGAGCAGTTTTCAATCTATCAACAACTATTGTTGGGGCTGGAATCATGGGATTGCCTGCTACCATGAAGATTTTGGGACTTGTCCCAGGGATTTCTCTGATTGTGCTTGTTGGAATTCTAACATATGCGTCTATTGAGATTCTACTCAGGTTTAGCAGAGCCTGCAAGGTCTCTTCTTATGGAGGTGTCATGGGCGATGCTTTTGGTCCACTTGGAAGGGTTGTACTGCAGATTTGTATCATAATTAACACTCTTGGTATTCTTATCGTCTACATGATCATCATTGGTATGTATAGCCAAAGAATATGGATTTGCTCCTCTCATAGTATCCATTTGATTTGTTAGTTTCTTGTTAAAGTGGCATTCTCTTTTTCTGGACAGGTGATGTTGTCTCTGGCACATCAGCAAATGGTATGCATCATTTTGGTATCTTAGAAGAATGGTTTGGTGTCTGTTGGTGGACTGGCCGACCGGTTACACTGTTTCTCACCACAATTTTTATTTTAGTTCCCCTTGTATCTTTCAGACATGTAGGTAAGTGCATTTCTACAACTGAAGTAGTTAAAAAGATTGCCTTTTTCCAAGCTTTCTGTATTTCCTCTCAAGAACACTCTTTACATTGGTTGAAAATGGCATATATGATTATCTCGTGTTATGAGTGAATGTAACTATTTCTGCAGAGATGTATCCCAGCTACCCTGTTATTGTAAGTGAAATTTGAGTTATCTCTCTAAAGACAATGCATTAGATATTCCTGGTCTGCTGTTTGTGTAACTATTAATGGGAATCTTGTTTGTATATAGTATGCTTATAAGTGGTAATCAAAATTCTGCTTAGAAGACAGATTTGTTTTATTAGTTTAAGATGCTTTGAGACCTCTTTTAGTCTAGGCAAAATTATTATTGATTCTATTGATCTTGGGCATTTTTAAAGTTCTTATATCCTTGGACATGCAGATTCCTTGAAAGTTACTTCTGCATTATCAGTGGCATTATCTGTTCTGTTTGTGATGATCACTGCTTGCATTTTAATTTTGAAATTGCTCAGTGGCAACATCAACATGCCAAGATTGCTTCCAAAAGTTGTTGATCAGACTTCATTGTGGAAGCTGTTCACAGCCGTCCCAGTGTTAATCACCTCTTACCTCTGTCACTTCAATGGTACTGAAAATTTTATTTTTAATCATTTATTAGTAGCTTCCTAGATAATGTATTCAGGAAAAGCTTATGATTCATATCATCCAGTTTGGATGTCGTTCGGTGCAAGCATTTTCTTGTGAAGTAACTTCTGGCATCTGTGGTTTGCGCAGTTCATCCAATACACCGTGAATTGAAAACCTCTTCACAAATACAAGCAATTGTTAAAGCATCACTTACCTTATGTGGGGCAATATACATAACTACAAGTTTATTTGGTTATACTCTATTTGGGGATCAGACTATGGATGATGTTCTAGCCAATTTTGACAGAAATCTGGGAGTCCCTTACAGTAATATTCTGAATGACATTGTTCGTATAAGCTATGCTGTTCATTTGATGCTTGTATTTCCAGTGATAAACTTCTCGTTACGCCTTAATCTTGATGGACTTATCTTTCCATTGGGACGGCCTATTTCTTCAGATATTCGGAGATTTGTTTTTATCACAACTGGGCTAGTTGTGATTATTTTCTTCGGTGCTGTGGTCATACCTAGTATCTGGGTTGCGTTACAATTCACAGGAGCTACTGCAGCAGTCTGTGTGAGCTTCATCTTCCCAGGAGCAATTGCACTCAGGTAATCACTGAATGCTTTACTGACCTATTCTTTGTTATGTGTTTTATTACTTGTTTTTGTAGGAATTTGGAATTTTTCTTGTTTGTTTCTAAGTCTTGACAATCTCCTATTGCAGAGACACACATGGCATCTCAACAAGGATAGATAAATTCATTGCATTGTTTATGATTATACTGGGAGGGATATCTTGTTCAATCGCTTTATACAGTGACATTGATCAGCTGTCAAAGAAAAGTAGTATAGTTCCAACTACTCCCACATCATGACAATTTAGTAATTTACAAAATGATGTGTGCCTGTGGCACGGCTCCTGTATATGTAGGCTCCTTTTGGCAGTATATAATAAGCAGGAATAAACTCATATTTGAAACATAATGAGCAATCCCAGAGAAGCATAATGTATCACAATCAAATGAAAATGTGTGCAATAGCAAAAATCTGGCCTACTTCCAATTTTTTGAATTAAACAGAGGATTATGGCATTTATAACTGTAAATCATGCCACATATGCATTGTCCCGCCTCAGTACTTATTGTGGCAGCATAAGTTTATGGGACATATGTAGTTTTGTACTTATGCTTTACTCTTCTTACAAGCCTTATCTTTTCAGTATGTAATTCTGGGTTCTGTATTTGTATTCATATCGATTTTATGATGAATGCGCTCTGTAATGATGTGTCACTGTCACCACAATTCAATTTTACATCGAGACAAATCTAATAATTCTGGTTGTAGAGTGGCAAAGCATTCAATTGCTAGGCAAAGTCAGAAGACTGTTTCACAGTGCCCAGTTTACATGCTTATAACCACGATAACTGCATACAGTCCTAATGCAACTAAGGCGATAATTTTATTAGTTTATGACCATTGTAGTTGTGGTGCACATATTTGACCAAAATTGAGCTGCACCCAATATTATGGGTACAAAATGCACCCAAAACTACACCCCATGCACACCAGGCAAAGTTAGATCTCCTGGTTCAATTCAACTAACTGCAACAGGCACATTGATACATTTGTCTCAATTGCAGAGACACCATATAAGAAGATCAATCAGATAACAAAAGGTTAAACAAGAATTCAAAATGCATGCTTTCCTAAAACACTTAAGCATTTAGGACCAGATGGTGCTTGAACAAAATGGATACTATTTTTTGGTTTATACATTCATTTGTTAATTCTTTTATTTTAAGGTCATGATCAAACCTGATGTCAATGTGATACCACTTTAGTCTTTGATACCTCCATTTCAGAGTCCTCAAAGGGTAATATCTAGTTTACTCAGTTTCATGGTTATCTTATGTTTGAAGATTCAATTAAAAGTGTGATGTTCTGATTTTAATATTAGGATGTACTTGTTTTGGGGGATTTTTCTGTCTCCCTGCATCATTGAACCTTTGTAGCCAGATTTCAGGTTTTCAATCCAAGCACCATGCGTATCTGCACACCCATGAAACCTTAGTGATCTTACAATGGAGCCTTACAAATTTGGGTATACCATTTTAGGATATTTGGTGACAAATAAGTGAAATAAGCATTTCCGTGTGGCAGATTGAGTTTCCTGCCTTGACAATGTTAATCTATGTATCTATGTTCTTCCAGGCTTCAACTTTCAAAACATTTCCATTAGTTTGATTGTAGAATGGTCTTCTTACGGGGATACTTTGTCTCTTTGTTTTAAAACTTGCTTAATGTTTTTTCGTAAATCATTGCTAACACCTTGTGTGGTCTACTGATGGTTTTAAATGTAATCAGGTTTTTCTGAATGTGTGAGCTGAGTCGGAAGCTCAAGAAGAGCTGTATAGTTGGTTCTTTTTTCTTCTGAGTAGAGATTTTAATGTTGTTTTATTGTTATGCTAGTACCTTGGGAGAGCATGTGAGGGATTGGACTGATCTTGTGCTAATTACCTCATTTTGAGAGAGTTGCTTGTAGGTCCTTACCAAGATGATGTAGAAATGAGAATTATAGTATTCGAACAATTTAAGATGGATTTATAAATTAATTTTTTTATGTTGTAGACCACCTAATGATGACATATCATTAGGTAATGAGTCACCCTTCTTAGATCTATCTTGAGGTAACTAAACATATTTTAGGTTACAAGTCACCTTTCTTAGATCTATCTTTGAGGAAACTAAACATATTTTTGGCATGATTTGACGGGGTGTGACTTTCTAAAGATATTGAATGCATTCATTTTAATTATGTAGATTAAGCATTCAAAAACTATACATTTTTAGAGTATGAGAGCAATCAACAACAACACATTTTGATTTGGTGTAATAAAAGGAATAATGAATCTGCATATTTAGGTGTTTTCTTGTTTTTGTTATTGTTCAATTTTAGGGGGTTGATCAAGGCAAAGAGCCCTTACGACTTGAGCATACAACAACCTAACACAATATTGTTTGCCCAAACTTTCATATAAAGCAAAGCAAAAGATTGTATTTTAGGTGAAGTTGTAGAATGAAGCCTCACAAATTACAAAGTCAAATCTAGAGCATAGGTACTAAATTCTTTTTGAGTATGTCCTTTGACAAGGTAGATATCTTGTGTAGAATTTTGAGTAGTTTCACTAATAAAGAATTTTTTTTTAGATATGATGATAAACAAATTTCATAATCATATCCATTTTGCATCATTCTTCAATTATTGAAATATGAATCATCATCATTCTAATCCAACTTTCGATGCATTAGGGGAAAAGACTTAGTAGATGAGCATGCTCCAAAAATATGTACGATGTGGTGTGGCAATGACCTATTTTTATGTATGTTTTTACCCATTACTTATAAGGTTAAGCACTAATAGCCATTATGTTTGCTCTTAACAATGCACACAAAGTCTCTAATTTTACAAGTCATACTAAAGAAAGAACCAATCATCTGGTAAAACAAAGCAGTTGATAATACATGCCTTGCTACACATGTTTTGGTCTAACTTTTATGTGGGATTTTTTTCAACAACTCAATGTAGATGTATGATGTGGCTACATCATCAATGGTGGTATCTAGTAAAACAAAGCAGTTGATAATACATGCCTTGCTACACATGTTTTGGTCTAACTTTTTTGTGGGATTTTTCAACAACTCAATGTAGATGTATGATGTGGCTACATCATCAATGCCTACCACCCCAAACAATAGCTTTAAGCTCTTAACTCCCGCAAAGTATATTTTTTTGTGAAAATTCAATTAACCATTTAAGAGCTTCATCTGTGAAAGTTAGGGTGCATGACTATTGGGTCGTCTCCCCTAATATTAATTTTCCAATCCCTAACCCAACTCTTAAATTCTATGTAGTTGATCTATGTTGATTATGCTTTTTTGATCACATTTATTTAATTAGTATGGGTTAACTCCGGAAATATCGTTTTCTTTTCCATTTTGGCGAACTTATACGATCCTACACATCCCAAGTTTCTTGTTAGGGCTTTATATCATTTTAGGGTTTTTAGACTTGCAATTTGTTTTATTTTTAGATATAGTATACCAATGTTACTTTTTATTGTTCAATCTAAAAGTTGGCATTTGAGCCTTATTTTCGTATCCTTTGTCTATGCTACCTAGGATTGTTGACCTAAACCTTAGCATGACCATATCAATAAAAAAAGGAGTATATTTCATTGCTTATAATGAGAACAATGAGGACTATGCTCATGATGCTTATGTATATGCTCAATATTTGGCAAACGAGTTGGCTAGTTTGGCTATACAAGAAAATCCTATGCAACTAACAATGATTTTTCATGATATGTTTGCAAGAAAAACTTATGGAAATGAACATTTGTAAGAAAATTTGGGTAAGATTCCTTCTATATTTATTGTTGTATCTATCCTCACATCTATCATAGATTCCTCTAAAACCATTAGTCATTCTAATAATAATATGACCAATAGTGTCCTACTACTTAGGACATATCTCTTTTCCACTTACTCTTTAACTTGTGGGCTAGCACCTACATATAGTAGTATCACATCCACCACCCCTACAATGACCCATATTTTTACACCTCATTCCTCCACTATCACTTGATCTATAGCAACTGCACTTAATCAAGCCACTTCCATACCCCATGGGAGATCACATGTTTTTAATACCCTTAAATATCATTCATCTTCTATGCCTTTATCCAAAGCCATTACTTCATCCACCCCTCTCACTTCCCTTACTCCTCCTAGCGGTTCCACTTTAGTTACCATAACTTCCTCTACATTAGATGGACTATTTCATTGAATAGATCAAGTAGAAAAGAGAATGGATATTAAGCCTAATGGTAGTGATTAATTTATGGATGCTAGATATGCACCACTATCTTATGATATTGTGGCATGTCCATTAACCATGAGATTTGTGGCAACATGGTTTTCCATGTGTGAAGGCAAGGGTGATCCTAATATACAAATTATAACATGTAATTATATTTGTAAAAAAAAATTATGATGAAAATTTGTTAACAAAGCTATTTCCACACACTATGAAAGATTTCTCTATTAGTTGTTTCTTTTCACTTTTTTGAGGATCTATTTATTCTTTTGATGAGCTCACTAAAGTGTTCCTAAAATAAATCCAATATCAATATTATCCTTAGAGAATTTTTTGTTGATTTGTTTAAGTGTGTCCAAGGATGTAATGAACATAATGGTAATTATTTTACTCAATTTCAATATCTACAGTCCAAGTCAATTACACCTTTACATGATACTAGAATGCAAAACATATTTGTTAAGAATTTAATTAGACCATTTCAAGCCAATGTGTATTTAAATAATTTTACTTCTTTTATGTATTTGAGTGCACACATGTTAAAAATGTGGAACTTAAGTTGCTTGCACATAACCCCTTTTTAGATGGATCATCAACTCAAAATTATTTCTACCATTCTAAGTACCAAATATCTCAAAAACATAGGACATGTCATTATACACCCACAAACATATAAAGGATCATGATAGAATGTATACACATCCATCACACAATTAAATTAGGGACATGCATGACAATATTAAACCATATAATCTTATGCCTCCATATATAGAAATTATTGCATTAAAAGCACACATCATATTAAGCATCTATGTAATACCATGCATCTCATATAGAATCATAATCATCATATTCATAAACCATAGGAACATGCATCCATCATAAGCATACATCATAGAAGCATTGTAAAAGCATCATAGAATATCATAAAACATCACATAAACATGGAATACACCCATCACATAATGAGCATCATAACATAGAAAGTAAACATGCATGTAGAACACATAACACATGATAGAATTGTTGCCGTACAAAAATAAGGCCCGCAAGATAAATCGTAAATGTACAAAGTGTCTTGTTGACGAGTGTTTTGACACACTCTTCAACAGTCAGGTAGTTTATGTGAACACTCACCACCTCTCTTGAAAAGCAATAAGTTTTTGGGAACGAACCACTCCAAGGTCTCTATAGTCAGTTCTCGACAGTGATGGGCAACTCAATGGCTGATGCAGGCATACTTGTTAAGGGGGGCTGCTGGTTGAAACGACTTCCAATAGCTTAACTTATTTTATATTTTTTGTATTTTTATGATTTAGATCATGTCTCAAAATAAACAACAAAAGATAGATCAGGGAAATAAGAAAGTAACAGTGAAACCAATACAATAACAACTTAATGAACTATGCAATTATCAATATCATTCAAACCAACATTCAGTAATAGACCTCCAATAAACATGCAAAGTCATGCAACCTCACAAATTCACGAAAACAAATACCACCACAATATTGTTATATCACATCAATTCTCATACACCACTTACATGCGCAATATGATTCATAAAGCAATAGAACATAAGATCAAAACAAGTTGCTGATAGACATTACTAGATTGCAAAGAATAAATTCACAGCACATATGCATAGATCATGCAATCCATAAGATGCTTCTTGTATTAACTCCAAAGAATATATTATAACATCTACTCAAACTCATAAAATCTACATAAAATCTCTAAAATAATTTCTAATTGGGCCTCAAATCATCAATTTGTGGACCCTTACAATGAATCAAAATCTCTAATTTATAGAGTTTCTTGTCTTACTTTCTAGGAAATAAATCTATCTAAATTAAGCACTAAAAAAAGCAAGGAGTCACAGTTGACATGCAAGTCTCTGCCTTGAACTTCAGTTAACTACTACAAAACTGTGACTGAGTGAGCATTATGAAAATAATGCTGCATGAGCCAACACTTCGTAATCATGCAAAACTTTCTCAATAATTAAGGTACATGTTGGAGCAGCAGTTGAAGTCCCAGTACTAGTGACATGGAAAATTCTTCAAAAATATCATGCTATCATTAGCAACTGTATGTTTATCTTTTACTTCTTTTTATAGCTCTTGTAGTTGCTAATGAAGCATGCAACTACCTCAGGAGGAGGATCAACAACATATTTGATTCCGAACTTGAACTTCTTCAAAATCTCCTCTACATTCTTAATTTTATCCTCTAACTTCTCTATTATTCTCGTAGCCTGTTGACATTGAGTCACCAAGTATGTATACCTGTCCATTAACTCAACACTCAATTCGGTAGAAATTATAAAATAACGGGCTACATGAGTCCCACTAACAGAGTACATTGTCCTCCTCCAAATGTCTAGCACTAGGAATACCAAGTCCAAAAATACCTAAAAACTTTCCTACAAACTTTTCATATTTCTTTATCGAACCAAGGAGAGGAAGATGGATATCTAGTATGCCCTTTCCATACTGCTGCAACATCTCAATCTTTAATTCTATAATGTATATATAAGACTGTAAATTCTCAACACTATCTCCTCCCAAAAGATCTTCCTTCATTATGATATCTGCCCCAAGATTCAGAATCTTATGTAATATCTCATATTGTTTAGTAAGAATGTTGAGCTTTCGGTCCCACTATTGAGAACATGAAGCCAAAGCTCCTCCTATCTCCGAGGCTTTCTCATATATCTCCATAGTATTCTGCAAAAACAATCTAATTTTAGAAGCATTATTTTGTGCCCATGATTTTGTTGTTGCGGCCACCTTTCTCACTTCAACGAGTGTCCTCACGTCACCTTCCGGAAGCAATGAAGTTGAAGGCAAATTGTTGTCTACACATACATCCAATGGCTTGCCTATTTCTACAAGCAATTGCTTATATTGTTCCAACTATGCTTTAACTTCTACCTGAGAATTGTGTTCTTTCTCCATTCGGCTCCTTATTGCACTGGTGGCAAATTCCAAAGTATCTAACTTTCCCCACTTGGTCTGTTTACCCAATCTAACTTGTGAAACTTGGTATTTTGGGGAGCCTCCTCCTTCAACTTATATAGGAGTTGCAATATCAACAATCACTGCACCAGAACAGGTTCTAGACAAATGATGTATAGTCTTCGCTTTCTTTGTTTTCCTTGGCTCTTCAGTGATTGCTTGCTATAAGGTGATTCTTGGCAATACCACTTTCTTCTTCTTCTCAAAGGTGAAACTCAGCCACTGTGGTTTGTCTTCATCCTTGTCACCTTCGTGTGCTACGATCTCTGCAGTCACCTTGTGTACCTTTCGTAACTTCTCTTCTCCTTCATCTTTTTCTTCCTCTTTATTCTTACTTTTACCCACTTCTTGCTCAAGATTTTAAACATCTTGGGTTGAAGTAACCTGTTGAGCTTGGTTTGTTTGGAGAGCAATATCAATATTCAACTGTTGTTGTTTATGCAACTCTCCTAACCTTTCGCTCACTTCTTCTTCAAACCCTTTATCAACTTTATCTATCTCTTTCAATCCTCCTTTAGCCTCTATTTCCTTGAACAAATTTTCCTGGTCCTCAGGAGTTAAAACAAGTCTTTGATCGTGTTCATCATCAAGCTCATCTGGTTCTTGCTCCCCTTTAGCTAGCTCCTTCTCTGGTTGATCCTGCTGATCCACATCCATGGGATCCACCCATTCTTATCGAAGCACCTATGAGTGTTTCCCAAGTTGAACAAATTTCTTTCATTTCTTTTTCTCAACTTTCCTTCATGCCAATTGTATAATAGGTTGTTCATCTTCTTGATCAGAATCAGACTCAATATTATGAATGGTCACCCTTTTAGTAGTAGGAGTCATTATAAGTGCAGTCTTTTGTATTAATGGGGGTGACATTACTGATGTTGTAGCAAATGTATCAGTCAATGTAGAAACTGATGATGTCACATGAATTGTAGTAGTTGACGATGTAAATATAGGAGGTTGTGTTGTTGCAGTAAGTGGAGGTTAAGTTGATGTTGTTATTGTGTCAGGAGGAGGTTGAGTCAATGTAGAAGTTCCTTCATCAACCTTTCCTTTCTCATCTCTCTCCATGG
Organism: Cryptomeria japonica; assembly: GCF_030272615.1. Lineage (NCBI taxonomy): Eukaryota > Viridiplantae > Streptophyta > Pinopsida > Cupressales > Cupressaceae > Cryptomeria > Cryptomeria japonica. Next base: position 687,795,131 of record NC_081411.1, read on the forward strand.
TCCCTTCTCCTGGCATTTTCTTGATAGCAACCCTAACGAGATGCATTTCTACAAGTGGCACATCTCCTAATCCCTCCCTTATTCCAAAATTTGTTGCTTTCTTTAACATCTCAAATTTTTGCATTTGTATCTTTACTTGTTCCATGAGCTCCTCTATGGTTGGCACAGGTCCAACAACTTCCTCAGGTTCCTGTAGATGTGTTCTTTCTAGAACTAGACCTCATTCTTTGGGCATATTCCTTGTGTACCTTTGACCGAGGATTATCAGTGGCTGATTCTTTCTGTTTTCCGTTTGAAGCACTAGGCCTTCCTCAAACTCAGCCATTGTTTAGTTCTTTTTATAACATTTTGAGTTACTAAATCTATATCTACTTCTTCTTGTCCCGACCATCTTATTGGTGAAAGGGGATTCTTATCAATTCCTTTCTCCTTGTAAGTTTGGTCTCATAGCTCACCATCATCCCTCAATTCTTTAGGAAGATTCGTCTCTATTTCAAAATTTCTTATTTGTGGAACTGAGAGCCTAGAATAATTCTTCTCCCTAACTTCAAAACTATCCCGAAGGTTAGCCCAGAAGTTTTCCAACTTAGGTTTGTGTCCATCATATACTATTGGCATCATTTGCTTCAATTTTCCATATGGACCATAATATTCTCGAGCATAACTAAATTCTTTCAAATGCAAGTCCTGTAACTCTTGCTCGGCTGCCTTAGCCACTTGAATTTTTCAACAAGAAAAATAACCAATTGTTATAGAGAAATTAACACCTGTTTTGTGTTTTGAAGATAGCAATGATTGCAATCCAACCATTTTCTTGACATACTCTAAAAGTATCACCTGTTCATTACAATATCTGGGAAACAACATGGGATTTCTAGTAAAGCCACTAACCTTGATATATGTAGAGCGTTGATTCTAGATAAACCAACATCCCCATTCCCTTATTATTGCCTTCACCTGTGAGCTTATTTTGTACCCTTCATCACCTGTGAGCTTTATGATAATAGGGAAGAGGAAGGCATCATTTATCGTCTTGAAATGTGCTTTTTCCTTGCTTAGAGGGAATTGGGTGTAATACTCCCATACATTCTTCTGCCCTTCTTCACCCCCAAATTGGCTTTCTGTTTGTAGCCTCAGAAACTTGCCTGCCCGAGCAACTACCCATATAACATAAGAAGTAAAGAAGAACTTCTTCGTTTTATGCACATCAATCAATTGTTTATGTATGTTATTTGATAGTATATGGGCCCAATCATAATATTGTTTCCTAATCAAAATAGTAGTCATATACTGGAACATCCAAGGGTGAAAATGTTGGCAATTTGGTTTACCGAAGACCTTGCTTAACATGATTATCAGGTCCTGCTGTGGCTCCTTGAAATCAACTCTTAAAATATCACTTGCCTTTAGAACTATCTTTCTCTCTTCTTTCATCCAATGTTCATCCATCCGTCTCTTACATGAAGCAGTATCCTTATCCTAGACCTCTGCAACCTCCTCCTTAGTGGTCAACAACACTTCATCACTTGAAGAAATACCAAATGCAAAACCTAGCATATTTGCTGGTAAATCTATCACTGTTCTGCCTTTGTCATCTACACATTTTCGAGTATCCGCGTTATAGAATTGTACAATAATCATAATAAATTCTGGGGCCTGTATGGATTGTGGAAAAATTGTTGCCTCTACTAGCCCTGACCTCTTGATCCTCCTATAAGGAGCATCTAACCCTATCTTATCCAACTGTGTTCTAATATCTTCTAGTTCAATATGTCCTACTTCGGTATCAGTCACCCATTTGATCTAGTCTTCCAATTTAGAAGCATACGTCTGGCCTTGGTAGTGGTACTTCATTGTTATAGGTAGCTTATCCAGATCTTTGACCTTCTTGCTGGAGGTTGGGTCCATTTAATTGCTCTAATCTGCAAGAAAGAACCAAAAATTAGCCTATCACATAGTCAAAACATCAATTTTATCACCCACTTCAGGACTCCGGGGTTCCGAAGTGGAAAACTCCTTCAAAACAACTAACTTTGGAACTTCGGGGTTCCGAGGTTCCAAGATTAGGATAAGCTAAAACAACAAAGCCCAAAACTCCAAGGTAAGATGAAACAACAGAGCCCAGAACTCTGGGGTTTCGGGGTGGACTGGTTAGAATGGTTCGGGACTTTAGGGTTCCGAGGTTGAAAAAGGTGGTCGAAGGGAAAACTTCATTTTCCCTATTTATACCCCCCCGATAAGCTATATGTACAATCGCCTTAAACACAACCTCAGGAGTTCGGGATTCTAGACTTCCGAGATGACAGACAAAAGAAACACAAACACACCTTGGGACTCCAGGGTTCCGAGGTTCCAGGGTGTGTCTCAACAACAAGAAGGCACCTCGGGATTCTGGAACTTCGGAGTCCTGAGGTAAAACATGAAACAACTTCGGGATTCCGAGGTTCCAAAATTTTGAAGTTCACAAACAATCAGGCGACAAAACACGAAGAACTCGGAGTTCCAGGATTCTGAGGCTACAATGAAAAAATAATAAGGCAAGACCTCGGGGTCTCGGGATTCCAGAATTTCGAAGTTTAAACAAAAGACAAGAAACAAAGAGCCCACCTCGGAACTCCAGGGTTTAGGGGTAGAAATCAAAACAAAGCAAAGACCACCTCGGAACTCTGGGGTTCTGGGGTGTAAAAGGCAAAAACTAAGAAAGCAAAACTACAAAAAGAAAAAGAGAGGGGACCCATCTTTTCAAGACAAGGAAACTAATGGGATTAGGTATGCAGGGCATAACAAATGGCAACTATCTGGGAAAAATGACTCTAGGCATTTTAGAACTTCAGAATATTTGATGTAACTTGATGCCTAAGGCTACTATCATTCAAAACAATGTATACGAGCAAAAATATGAGTAAACTGATGAATAAACAACCGAATCTAGAATTGAACAAGATCAACTCTTCAATGTGTGTGCATGATTCATTACTCCATCATTCTCAACAATGAAGATAAACAAAGGAAATTGGGCCCAGTTACGTAGGTGAAGCCAATCAAAGTGTTTCGTGCAAGGTCATCCTGGGGATAGCTCTGCTGCCAATCAGGTGTCCATAGCCCCGACAGAGATACCTCTAGATCCTATCAAGTAGCACTTCACTGCCAGTCGGGTGTTCATAGCCCTAGTGGAGATTACTTGAAACACCTAAATTTAGTTGTTGTAAGTGAGTTATTTTTATTTTTTATATTTTTTAGAGTATAGGATGTTCCTTCGTAACCTTTAAGCAACTTTCAAACATTGAAGTCTGATTATTGGGTTGGGAGCCACGATGGACAACGTGAAACATCTCGACTTCTGATTTTTCACTTGGAAACAAGTTCATTTGATACCTTACAAAATTTCCTGATGTAACTTAATGTGATGGTAGTGCTGAGTAATCAGGTTAGCCATTTCCAATTGATAGCAAAGAACTCAAATCATAATTAAACCATTATATATCACCTTGGACAAGTGTAGATAAAGATTTCAAGATCAACCAAACAATAATGAAGTTGTAAAGAGCAAAGAGTCGAAGTCTCTCAAAATTTTCCAACCTGTTATGCAAAGAACACCAATCCTTTAGAATCCTTGAGAACAAACATGTGTCTCGACACAACAAAATGAAATGAACAAAACAAGACAAACGAACCAAAAAAACAAAAAGGGAAACAAACACGCAATAAAAGCAAAACCATGCAACCAAATCAAACCCAAGAAAACAACAAACCAAAATAAAATGACTAAACTACTATAGTGCAAAGGATCCAGCTCCACCGAGGTTTAGTCAAAATAATGCTTGAGGATGATGGTACGAAAGAATAAGTATCCGGTAGAAAACTGAGAGAGTGGGGGGGGGGGGGTGAATCAGTATACTAAAAGACTGTTACAAAGTTCCCAAACTCAAATTCAATCACACAAAGTAAAAATATCACAGTTAAGATCAATATTCATAAGAATACTTGACATCAACCGGTTTGACTGTTATGACAACTTAACAGTAAACAACTCCAATCTTGTAAACATCAACAATGCTTAAACATATCTCAACATATTCATCTCTCAATGCTTTTAGTTATCATACTTTATCAGAAGTTACTCAAATCAACAAATAAGATCATAACCACAAAAACATTCACCACTTGACACAAATGTTTATATGTGGAAAGCCCAAATAGGTAAAAACCACGGTGAGATGAGACTCACAAGGATAGCTATCTAAACTCTTCTAAAGTTCACCCTGTTAGGAGCCGAGGTTGTTAAAGCTTTACAATAAGTCCTGTTAAGAACTAATTTCGGTTAGGAATCACTCGATTAAGGGATTTACAAATATGCCTTGATGAAAAGCACAATACCCTGTTAGGAGTAACCTCATTGGAGGATTTAAGAATCCAAGCTAATGGACCACCTTGCTAGAGGATTTAATAAGTAACCAAGCTTGTTAGAGCTTACCCGGTTAAGGGATTTCACTTCTGTTGTAATTGTTAGAAAACAACAGGTTTTCTTGATCTGTTTGAATAGCACTACATTTGATTGATCAAATCCTTTTAAGCTTCAATCGACCTTACTCAAAGTGCAGATCCATTCACCGGTTAGGCAACTACACACTCAACAGGTTTCTTCCAATCTTGCCAAAAACTTGTACAAACAACTTCATCGACCTTAAATACAAATCAATTAGGTCGATAACACAATAAAAACCTAATTCTTATCATCGAGATTACAAACAATTCGGTACAATATTGACCATTAGAAATCATAAAAATCTCTTCACATTCTTCAAGAAAATTTCAACCGCTCCATGATCACCGCTTCATCGGACTTTGTAACTCATCACGCACTGTGCATTAGATGCAATCCAATTTGCTCCTTCCCTAGACAACAAATAAATGCGCCAAAACAATTTGAACATATCTTTATACAATGATCACACTTGTCTCTATCATTACCACTCATAAGATAATAAACCAACAAACTTGATCGGTTAGGGTTTACTGGTTACATTGCATAGAAAGGTTTAACCCTTTACACCGGTTTACCAGTTCAACTCACAAACTTAACACACCAGTTTACAAATCTTCCACAATGATCTTCTTACCGGTTACTAGCCAATATAAAAAACAACAATCTCAGTAATAACATGAATACCATTATCGGTTCAATTGACATCAATGACAACAGATCATTAATGCAATCTATATGAAAAATGCCAACAATCTCCCCCGTTGGCATTGATGGCAATACAAAAATCAACGCCTCTGATTGCTGCTGAGATTGGTGAATAAGAATCCTGGTTTATATTACCAAGTATTCACCTTGCTCTTGTCTGTCTTTAGCCTACCGTTGGTTCACCTAATCAAACATATAATTCTTCTCCCCAATCACATAATTCTTCTCCCCCTTTGACAACAATGCCAAAGTGAAAGTAAAAACAGGTAATTCTGCTCTCATTGTGCATCAACAACATACTGCAACTTGATGCTCCCCATCACTCCTTCATCAATCCATGTAAGATTCTACAAGTAATTTAGGGACTGATGTAATCAACATCATGCTCAATTAATTTTATGAAGAGGGCAACTCCCAATTGACTTCTAAGATACTCAAAAGTGGTCTTAGGCAGAGGTTTGGTAAAGATATCTGCAAGCTGCTCCTTGGTAGAAGCATGCTCCAAGATAACATCTTTACTTTGAACTTTTTTCCTCAAGAAGTGATACCTCAATTCAATGTTCTTAGTCCTTGCATGCAAAACATGATTTTTAGAAATGTTTATTGCACTTGTATTATCACACAAAATCTTTATTGGTTCCAAAATTTTCATCTTAAAACCTTCCAAAATGTGCCTCATCCAAATAGCTTGTGTGTAATTCATATAAGATGCTACATACTCAGCTTCAACAGTAGATTGTGAAGTACAACTCTGCTTTTTGCTACTCCATGAAACTAGCCTTCCTCCTAGAAATAATGCTCCATCGGTAGTGTATGCGAGAAAAGTGGTATGATAAAACTTAATATGTGAAAATATTGTAAAATGACTTATCCACACACACACAGAGGACTTCTTGATGCAAGCTATGGAGTAATAATGTATTACTCAGCTTCCCAAGGTGGGTCCCATGGTTCTCTATCTCACAATGTCCCTCAAACCAATGTTTTTGCTCTCATATCACTGAGCAAAATGGTTTAGGGATGGCAAATGCAAGAACGAGGGATGCTTTGATAGTTTTTAGTATGAAAGGTATGCTAAGCTATGCATGATCTTAGAAATGCAATAAACTAAATGATAAGATGACAAGATTAGTATAAATACTATCCTAACATGATATATTAGTCTATGATTGAGCTAAATGATAAAGAAAGTATTCTAAACATGCATATTTAGACCAATTCCTGATTTCAAAGAGACTAAAATGATGAGCATAAAAATGATATGAAAGCTTGAATGTATTTGAGCATAAGTGTGATACTACAAATTTGGATTCTTTAAAATGGAGGAATGAGAGCTCTATTTATAGCAAAAATAGGGCAATGGATGGCCAGGATTGAAAGATTCAATCAAGGGTTGAGTTTGAAAGTTGGGGATACATGTGCACAATTTGCACCAATGAAATGGTGACAAGTGTCAACATAGGGTTGGGTTGAGAGAAGGGGTTGGAGGCATTAAAGGCCTGAGAAGACCTCATGGTTATCTAGAGGGTAAGGGTCAAGCTTAAATTAGGATTACCCACTGGATTAAGAGTTAATCCAAGGATAAACCTTTGTGCAAATGATTAAGAGATAATCATGGTCAAAGCATTAAAGTCCTGATGAGACCCTTGGGTTGGGTGAAGGTTGAGTTAAAACAAATGTTTTAACCATGTAAGAGGGTTTGAGTTAACCATTAATGGTTATTGAAGACTTTGGGAGATTTAGTGGTTGAAGGTTGGAAGCCTTTAATGGCTATCAAAGACTTTGAGGAATTAAGTGGTTGGAGGTTGGAAGCCTTTAATGGTTATCAAAGACTTTGAGGTTTGAGAAGTGACTTCCCTTTGCTTAGGGATGTGACAAAGTTTAGAAGATGGGTTAGGCTAATTAGAAGCGATTAGAAGATTCTAGAAGGGATTAGAAAGAGGTTTAGGATTTTGCAAGTGGATGGAGGGATAATAGGATTTAATTGAAATAAAATAATTTAATTCAATTTGGTTGCAATTTGAGGAAATTAAATAAATTAGATTTATTCAATTTTAGGATAACTATTTAATTAAATTTTAATTTAATTAAAAGTGGATAGGGGGATTTAATTGAATAAAATGATTTATTCATTAAATGGGTATAGTGGATTTTATTTAAATAAATTGAGTAATTTACTTAATAAAATAGAGGAATGCGGGTAATTTAATTAAATTGGATTTAATTAAATAGAGAAATGAACATAAAATATTCATTTAAGAATATGGTCATTTTTATACGTCTACATTTTGCCCCTCTTTGAAGTGACGTGTGTGCACATGTTATTTCAAAGAAAATGATGCTTTATCATGATTTATGATCAAATGCAATTTTTGTGTTGCTCTTATGATTTGCCAGTCGTGCCCCTAATTTGATTTGATGTGTGATGCCCCAGATTTGATATTTTGATGGTGATGCCCCCTCGGGAGATGAATCAATATTTTGAAAATTTTTGATTTTTTTTTAATTTGATAAGTTGCGTATGATATGTAGGATTTCGTTGATGTAATTTGTGTGTAAATTGATTCATCTCCCGATAAGTTACAAATGTTATGGTATAGAGGAGACTGCGACCATATTACAGGTCCATTCGGCTAACCCTAATTTCATTTTCCTCCTATAAAAGGGGAAAAGGGCTTGATTTAGATTCATTTGTGCTTTGTTGACTTTGGAGAAAGAGAATTTGGTCTGCAGAGAAAATGTCGATTCCTTATCATAGACACCGTTTCGAGCGCATTCGGAGGTATCGGAGACCTGTCGCGTATGGACCACCAGTAAGTCAATGTTTTTGACCCTTTTTTGACTTTTCATTTGGTCGTTTTTAGTCATTTTTTGATTTTCAAAGTTCGGGTTTAACGGTTTAGTGCGTCTAGGATATAGATTAGCGCATACGAAGTTTAAAGTAGCGCATCTAGTCAAATATTAGGGGTCGCGTCCGAAATAGATAGGATAGCGCATAAAACAAATATGGTAGCGCATACATGTAGAATAGCGCATAGCAATCGTCGGGTAGCGCATCCGGTCAACAAGTTAGTGCGTAGGGTAGACCTAGCACATAGGAGTTGCAGGGGTTCGCATAGGTAAGGGGGTTTAGCGCGTAGGGTTAACCTAGCGCATAGGGTCAAATAGGTAGCGCCTAAGAGGTGTAGATTAGCGCGTAGAGTCAGTCTAGCGCATAGGGTAGGTTAGGTGGCGCATGGGGGGAAAGTGTTAGCGCGTAGAGTTAGTCTAGCGCATAGGGTAAATAGATTAGCATGTAGGAAAAACAACCTAGCGCGTGGAGGAGTTTTAGCGCAGTGGGAGTATGTTTTAGAGCATCTGGAAAATTTTTGTGAGATGAGCCGAAATGTAGATTTGTCGTGTCTATCTACCATGATTTTATGGATTTGTCCAATATGAGCGTCGGTATAACTTGTTTTGATTTGTGATTTTTCAAGTTATGTATAGATATCAATGTGATGTTTTGGTCAAAATATGATTTGTTTGCGTGTTCTGTTTCAAGTTCAATGTGTGAAGCCTGAGTTGTGTTACAAGCCGATATGGGTTGGAAACTTGATTTGTGTTACAAGCTGATATGGGTGGGAAACTTGAGTTGTTTTACAAGTTTATGTGATTATGGAGACTTGAGTTGTGTTACAAGTTTTGATATGGTTTTTGAGAACTTGAGTTGTTTTACAAGTTGATATGAAATGATAGGATTTTGAACTTTGATGTAGATGAGCAAATTGTTTCATGTTGTTGATGTAAGTTTGATTTTGATATCTTTGTTTTGATGTGGAAACTGATATTGGATTTGTTTTGCTTGTTGATAGAAGCGATTGGGCATGGTTCAGTCGCAGGAGAGATTCCCCAGATCGTGGACATTGATACCGCGGTTGTCGCAGGCCGATCTCGATATCATCGAGAGATGCATTTTGACTTCCCTCTTGGATATGCCTTGGTTCACTGTGAACCGAGGGTTACTGACAGCTTTGGCAGAGAGGTGGCATAGCGACACCAACACCTTCCATTTTGCCACTAGAGAGATGACTGTCACACCAGAGGACTGTTACAGGATCTTGCGCATCCCTGTAGTAGGTGCACTACTACCATATGAGCAGTCCGAGGAGGGTGGGACAGAGGCACTGCGCCGCATCTTCCAGGATGATACCGTCTGTGGCTATGAGATCCCATGGTACGAGTTTCTAGACCTGGACTACGCACCACTGCCATCCGTACTAGCAGGGTTCATTGGTGGATTCCTTTGTCCTGATCGCAGGTCAAAGGGATTCTTGGTGGGATGGGGGTTGGTGTTGGAGGAGATGGTTACACAGGGGCAGAGGTTTTCATGGGGGACAGCTATGCTGGCCCATTTATATAGGGGTCTACATGAGGTAGTATACCTTGGTTACGACAGTTTGTCAGCTGGCGTGACATTATTATAGGTAAGGTGCTGGGAGCACATTCCAGCAGCGAGGCCACTAGCAGACAGGGACAGGCCCGTAGGATGTGCATATGCCTATGGATATAGGGGTCTAGTTGTCCAGCGTAAGCTGGGCAAACTAGAGCATTGGAGGAGAGTGCTGGATGACATAGATACGGTTACCTGGCGACCGTATACAGGATGTGAGGTGTGGGCTGAGGACAGGCTATAGATGCCCTTTGTATTTATGACCAAGTACCTGATCGAGGGGACCCCATTCGTTATAGAGAGGTTCATGGTGACCCGAGTTTTGAGGCAGTTTGAGTGCCAACAGGGTATACCGTAGGGAGCTTGCCTTTATGCATGACGGAGGCAGGATGTGGCTCATTGGGGGCCGACCATTGATAGTGGAGTGGCGGTGGAGGAGTTTGTGGGGTTAGCAGGGTAGATATGGGACTATGCCCCAGAGATTCAGGATGCGAGCATGACGGATGAGTTTGCCCGATTGTTTGCTACGTGGGCGGTGGCTAGGATATCTGATCCTGAGGAGATGAGGCCAGCCTTTGATTCGGATGAGGAGGAGGGAGACGAGGGAGATGATGGAGATGATGGAGTGGGAGGACGAGGGAGAGGAGCTAGAGGGAGGCATGGGGAGAGAGGGAGGAGAGGAGATAGAGGTGTGGAGAGAGCAGTGTGACAGGGGAGGATAGATAGGGGGCAAGGTGGATTGAATATCGGAGCCGGTGGAGAGGGGAGAGTAGGGGAGGTGCTAGCTGCGGTGGGGGGTGATGATGAGCCTAGGCGACCAGCGTAGAGGAGGAGGAGGGATGTGCTCCCACCTCCAGCACCGAGGACAGGCCAAGTGGGAGGGGTTCCTCCAGCATAGGTACCGCTACGAGTTCGGGTCCTAGGTCATATGGAGGATGCACAGATCCGGACTCTACAGGTGACTGTTCAGCAGCTCCAGGCACAGATTTTGACCTATCAGCGGCAGATTTTTCAGTTGACCACTGAGCGAGATACCGAGATAGAGCGGAGGGGACGAGCGGAGGAGGTGGTGTCGAGTATGCAGAGAGCAGCGGCGGGTGGTCCGATGAGAGACACCCTGAGAGAGCTGGCGCTGAGAGCTCAGGAGGCAGAGTATTATAGGCAGCACTATGAGGCTGTAGTACCCAGGGATCGCCGAGTACAGAGTTTTGCACAGTCGAGATCTAGTCGATCTCGAGATACTGGGTCACAATCTGAGAGCCGAAGTGTTATGGGGCCACTGAGACAGGACCCTCCTGGAGATCGAGGAGTGGGTGCATCTGGAGCGAGACCATCTCTGTCAGGGGATAGTCATACTTGAGAGACGTGGTCTTTGTTGTATTTTTGAGCATTGTTATTCTTTGTACTGGACACAGTATTGGACACACTTTGTACATTTTGATCATTTTTGAGATATATATATATATATATATATATATATATATATATATATATATATATATATATATATACGGCCCCATTTTCTTTGATCATGTGGTGTGTTTATATGGATGCATGTTATGTGGGTTATTTCATTACTTAATGATGATGCAATGTTTGAATACATGATGTAATGTATGATGCAGGATGTATGCTTTTATATGCTGTGAGATATATTGAGAATGAAATGTATGATTTTAGTATGTTGCTAAATGTATCTTGATATGCAAACATGTTAAATGATATGCAACTAATTGTAAAATGATATGCAAACTAATATGAAAAATGATATGCAAACTAATTGTTCTTGGAGCATCCTCATTTTGCATTTGCCATCCGATATAGCCATTTGTTTGCTTTCTTTGTAGATATCATCGTTGAGCATTGATTTGCTTAGGATATGTTGAAAATTTATACAAGCATAATGGTATAATTGAACCATGATGACCTGAGAAAAATTTACATGATATTTAATTTTGCAAGATAGCACAAGCATCAAGGTATAATGGAACCAGGATGACCTGAGTGCGTATTGCATAAACAGACAAGATTAGATCATTTGTATGCGTGAAGTGGAATCAGGCCTTCAGTGATATTCGATGTATCACGTCTCGAGGCATGTATTCACATAGTACAAGTGATCGCTTCCCAAATAGAAAACTAAGAAAATATTGGAAGTTCCTCATGATCTCTAGCTTTAAAGCTTTTGAGTGAGAAAAGGAAGAGAATCCAATAATTCATAAAGTTCAAAATGCAAAATAGTCAAAATTTTAATGCGATAATGCAACATTTAGTACTTCAGAAAATCATCCATCTTTGGTATTTCTGTGAATTGTTTTATTTTGCAATGAAGCGCCGTTTTGGTTGTTGGATGTCATGTTTTTGAGTTTTGCAAGTAGTCTTGATGCCTTGAGTGTTTACCATGTTTAGATGATTGGAATGCCCCTAGCTGAGTGTGCCTCTTGATGTGAATATGTACAATGATTTCCAAGCCATGGTGGATTAGTGGTAAGAGGATATATATAGATAAACTAGGATAGTGACTACGCTAAGTATGTCCTGAATGGATATGTGCTAAGTGTCGGGCGATGGCCGATATTGTTTGTATGGATAAAATGGCATGGAGATAGATAAAGGAGCCATTATTTCACAAGAGCGCCTGTTTACCAGGTTTTCACCCTTTGTTTTTATTGTACTTTGTTTTTGTTTTTTTTTGGATTTTTTTGCTTATTTTGGCTTTTTCCGTGCACTGGGTTACTTAAGTGTAGTACCTCTTTAGATGGATGCTGTTAGTTGGTTCGTCGAGCACATCACCTTTTGAATTTGTGAGCTGATAGGCACCTAATCCATAGACTGATATGATAACATAGGGGCCCAACCAGTTAGGTTCAAATTTCCCTTTCTTTTCTCGATCTTGCTGATTTCTTGGATTTTCTTTGAGGACTAAGTCACCAACTTTGAAATTTCTGGGAATGACCTTGTGATTGTAGCTTTTGCACATACGTTGCTGATATGCTTTGAGATGAGTGTAAGTATGTTGGCGTCTTTCATCTAATAGTTCAAGTTCTTGTAGTTGGTTAACTCGATACTCTTCATCTGGGATTAAGCCTTTCAAAGAGACTCTGAGAGATGGGATTTCTACCTCCAGGGGTAAAATGGCTTCTGATCCATACACCAATGAATATGGTGTTGCTCCTGTAGATGTGTGGATGCTGGTTCTGTATGCCCAAAGTGCTGGATTGAGTTGTACATGCCAATCTTTGCATGCATCATTCACTGTTTTCTTGAGGATTTTCAGGATTGTTTTGTTAGATGCTTTTGCTTGACCATTGCCCTGTGGGTAGTATGGTGTAGAAAACCGATGTTGGATTTTAAATTTTTCACATAGTTCTTGGACATCTTGATTTTTGAAAGGCCGTCCATTATCTGTGATGATTGAATTTGGAATACCATATCTGCAGATCAGATAATTGAGGATAAAAGAGGCAATTTGTTTCCCAGTCACTGTGGTCATGGGAACTGCTTCTATCCATTTGGTAAAGTACTCTGTTGCTGTTATAATGAACTTGTGTCCATTTGAAGATGAAGGATGAATTTTGCCTACTAAGTCTAGTCCCCACTGACAAAAGGGCCAGGATGTTGTAAATGACTGCAGTTCCTGTGTTGGTGCATGTATCAGATTACCATGGATCTGGCATTTAGGACATTTCTTGGCGAAGTGATATGAGTCTTTCTCCATTGTAGGCCAGTAATATCCCATCCGTAGAAGCTTTTTAGCAAGAGTAGTACCACTTGAATGTGTGCCACAAATACCTTCGTGAAGCTCGTGTAAAGCAGAATCGGAATCATTACGATCAAGGCAACGAAGAAGAGTACCATCTAGACCTCGATGATATAAAGTATCAGCGGTAAGGGTGTAACGGGCAGCTTGTCGGATAAAGTTACGTTTTTGGTTATGGGATTGATCAATTGGTAAGATATTGTGCTTGAGGTAGTCGTATATTGGTCCATATAATGGAGAATCTGAACTAGTCAAGGTATAGATAACCTAGGATTCATAGTGGTCATAGGCGAGGGAGAACAGTTGCTCTACCAGGAACTCATAACGACTCTGTTGCTCTGGAATTTGTAGTAGTGAAGCGATAGTAGCCATTGCATCGGCTGCTTTGTTATTCAATCTTGGTATTTGTTCGAAGGTGATGTGTACAAAATACTATTTGAAGTTGTCCACCATTCGCTTGTAGGGTAGTAGTTTGTCATCCTTTGTTTGATAGTCGTTATTGATTTGATGGATGACTAGTTGTGAGTCTCCATAGACCTTTAACTCTGTGATTTTCCATTCTACGACCATTTTGATGCCTATAACCAATGCCTCATATTCAGCCACATTATTTGTGCATGGAAACATAAGCCTGTATGATCTTGGTATAGTGTGTCCTTCAGGAGTGATGAACAGAATGCCAGCACCCGAACCATGTTGTGTATAGGATCCATCAAAGTATAGGGTCCATTGTTTAGTAGAAAGAGCAAGAACGTCCCTGTCTGGAAATTCAATCTTCATGATGTGTTTGCCTGGTAGTGGTGCTTCAGCCAACTGATCTGCAATTGCTTGTCCCTTGATGACTCATCTTTCTGTGTATTGGATGTCAAATTCATTGAGAATCATGATCCATTTAGCCAATCGGCCTGTAAGAGCTGCCTTGCTGAGTAGATATTTGAGAGGATCAATTTTTGCGACCAGCTTGATGGTGTGTGCTAGCATATAATGTCGGAACTTCTGAGATGCGAAGACCACTGTTAGGCAAGCCTTTTCAATGAATGTATAGTTGAGTTCATAGCCATTCAATGTCCTACTGATGTAATGTATGGCGCATTCCTTCCCTTGTGGATTTTCTTGTGCCAATAGTGCCTCCAGCGATATATCTGTTGTTGAGATATATAGGATAAGAGGCTTTCCTGCGACTGGTGGTACCAAAACTGGTGGATTCATCAGGTACTGTTTGATTTGGTAAAAAGATTCTGCACACTTGGCCTCCCATTTGAATGGTACTTTTTTGTGTAGTAAATGGTTAAATGGTAGACTTTTATCTACTAGCTGAGCGATGAATCGCCTGATGGATTGAAGTCATCCTTGTAGAGATCTGAGTTGGCTGATATTCTTTGGTGGTGGCATGTCTATAATAGCTTGTACCTTTGCTGGATCTACTTCAACACCTTTAGCTGAGACAATGTAGCCTAGTAACTTGCCTGATGTAACCCTGAAGACACACTTCTTAGGGTTGAGCCTGACTTGGAATTTATCCAATCGATCAAAGATCTTTGTTAGGATGCCAAGATGTTCTGCTCTGGTGAAGGATTTAGCTAGTAAGTCATCCACATAGTCTTCCATAAATGTGTGCATCATGTCATGGAATATTGTGGTCATTACTCTTTGATAAGTGGTCCCTGCATTCTTTAAGCCAAAAGGCATAACATTCCAATAGCATGTTCCCCAAGGACAGGTGAACGCGGTTTTATCTTGATCTTCTGGAGCTATTTTGATTTGATTATAGCCTAAGAAACCATCCATTAGTGAGAGCATTGTGTGGCCTGCTGTGAGATCTACATTTATGTCGATACTGGGCAGAAGAAAGTCGTCTTTTGGACAAGCTTTGTTGACGTCCCTGAAATCAGTGCATATTCTGATACTACCATTTGGTTTTGATACTGGAACGATGTTGGAAATCCATTCTGCATAGTCAATGGGTCGGATGAATCTGACGTCTAATAATTTCTTTAGTTCAGTTTTGACCATGAGTGCCACCTGTGGATTCATTTTTCGTAGCTTTTGCTTGACGGGTTTAACTCCTAAAGAGATGGACAAGTGATGCATGATTAAGTGTGGATCTACTCTAGGCATATCAGCATATGACCAAACAAAGTTAATTTGTTGTTCTTTAAAGAAGATGATGAATGCTGATCTTTCTCCCTCTGTCAGAGATTCTGCAAGGTGTATGTTTCTGGCTGCTTCCGTGGTACCAATGTTGATTGATTGAGTGGGCTCAATCAATATGGGTGATCGCTCATGAAAGTGCTCAGGAAGAGTGTCAAGTCTCCCATCGTTAGGTGTCTTAAAAAAAGGTTTTCACCCTCAGATGCGTCCTTTATTTTTACTTTTTTGTGATCTAGAGCTGCCATTGACTGGTTTTCAGCATTAGATCCTTTATTTGGTTCATTTTTGCGACTGAGAGACTTGGCACTCCCTGGTTTGTAGACATCGTTATTGTGTTCACTGGTAGAGCCTGTTTCTGGGTTTACGGTACATAGGTAATGGATAATAGATTCATCATTTGGGAAAATTGGTATATCATGGATTTCAGGTTCATCCCAGTCGATGAGGTCAGGAAAGACAAGCGGTAAGGAATCATTAGGTGGATCAAGTTCAGCTACTGTGAGTGTGAGGATAGAATTTTCATCGTGAGTGTTCTTGGTTTTGAAGAAGTTCAGGATTTCGTCGAGGTCTTCGATGGTATTATCCTCTACATAGACTTGTTCATAATGTTCCTGTTCGCTTTCCATGGCGTCATAGATATTTTGCGGTCCAAATTCAAGAGGTCTATCTCTTGCATTATGTTCTTCTTGGGAAAGAGATATAGAATCAGTATCATTAGGGATATCTGTAGTAGCATTGGAGCAGGTACCCCATTCATATTCATTGGAATCTGTTTCATAGGCATCATTCCAGATTCTATCTATGTTGTGAACTGGTATGTTGTATGGTGAAAACAAATTTTTGACGATAGATACCATTTTGATAGTTTTTGTTAATTCTGTGTCAGATCCATCTTCTACTTTCTGGATTTGTTCATAGACTGTGCTTCCTCGGGGAGGAATAATGGTATCTGAAGATGATTTCATTGTTTCTTGAGATATTGGTGTTTGAATATGAGCTACTGCTACAGATATGGCCCATTTGTGTTTTAGAAGCTTTTCCTGATGGAACTTCTGATCCTGACGTTCCCGGGCCTTGCAGATTGTTTCTGCTAATTCAAAGAGTGCTTCCTGCCAGGATTCTTCTTTGTACTTCTTCTTTACTTCCATTGAGGTTTTGTAGTTAGGTGTGGCGGTCGTTTCAATAGGAACGTGAGTTTAGAACCCAATCCTACTTTGTTTCTACTAGGTTGTGAAGGAAGATCTATAGGTTCAGTGACTCCTTCTTTGCGTTTCCCAATAGGTCCTTTACCACCATATCCCATTTGCTGCATGATTAAGTATCCTTTTCCATATAGGTGTGTAGGTAGAACAATGTCCAGAGCGGTTGCTCTATTATCTTCTTTCTCATCTTTGTATAACCAGCTAAGAATGTCCTTGTCTTCTGATTCATGTGCTAGAGTACCCAATCGAATGAAGGTACCATCAAATTTGGTGATGGGTTGAGTAACCAGATGTGTTGATGTAGTAGGTAATCCATGAGATCTAGGTGATGTTGGCAATTTAGCCAAACATAAAGGCTCCAAAGAGTATTCTCCCATACCTTGGTCTTTGATTTGCATTTTCTGTTTGAAGTCTCCCCATAAGGAGTCAAATTTTGCTGTTTGTTGATCTGATGTTGAAGATCGCTGTTTTTCTCTATTATGAGGAACCAAACTCTCCTAGGCTACTCCCATTGTGTTGCAATGTTGAAATGGATTGTGATCAGTAGATATGGATATTTCTTGTCCATCATAAGGAAACTTGACACACTGGTGATATGTAGAAGGTACTCCTTGCATTTCATGTATCCAGGGTCGTCCTAACAAGATATTGTAGGTTAGATCTATGTCTAAGACTTGACATATAGTATCCTTTTGTATTGGTCCCACTTGAATAGGTAATATCATAGTTCCTTTAGAAGACCTTTCCTCATCATCATATGCCTTTATGGTAATCTTCTTGCAGGGATCAATAGATTCTTCTGAGAAGCCTAATGCACAGATAAGCTTTAAAGTACATATATTAAGGTCGGCTCCTCCATCTATTAGGACTCTTTTTACTCGGTGTTTGCAAACAATGACTTCGATATGGAGAGGAGTATTATGCGGATGGATTAATGAAACATCGTCATGTTCTGAGAAGGTAAGGTTATGCGGTCCAGTCATATGGGCGACCATGGCTTGAAATATGTCCGTATCCAAATTTTGAGGTACATTGGTTTCCAATAGCGCTTGTTCTAATATGTCTTTGTGCCTTGGTGATAGTTTCAGCAATTCTAGTATAGATATCTGCGCCAGAGTTTTGCGTAATTGGCTGACTAAGTCATATTGGATTTTTGGTGTGGTAGTTATAGGTGCAGTATGTCCTTTCAAGACATATTTCTGAGTTCAGGTTGTTACATTGACAGATTCATGATTACGCTGATCTCGGATGGTGATGACATTTACTTGATGATCGTCAGCTGATATGTGGTTGATGGTGTTGTTGTAGATGTGATTAATACGAGCTCCACGTGTATCATTTGAAGTTGATGCTCCATCTTTGTTGTAATTTGGGAGAGGATTTTTGAAGGCTCCGTGATCACCATTTGTTTTAAGACCATCCACCGTTAAGTCACCTCGATCAATCATGTCCTGTACTATGTGTTTCAATCTCATGCACTCGTTTGTTCTATGACCCTTGTTGCGATGGAGATCACAATAGTGTGAATCATTCCACCAAGGTGGTTTGATTGGGGGTTCATAGTTGCTGATTGGAGGCAAAGAAAGAATTTTGTTTGCCAAAAGTTCTCTTAATGCTGATTCTAGTGATTGCCCCAGTGGTGTGAAGATACGCTTTTGGAAATTGTTCGTGTTGTTGCGTGAATTGTTGTTAGGTCCTGGATTCATGTTTTTGCTTTGAGTATCATTGGTGTTGTTTGTGTTGAGTTGTCCTTGATCGGTGTTTTGTGCATATGTGTTAGCATTGGGATTAGCATTTTTAGGATTTTTCGTGTTTTGAGGATTTTCGGATAATGCAAGCACTGGTTGCTTAGATTTTGGATCATGTGTTTCATTGGTGCCTTCGTTTTTGTTTCGAGTCCAAAATCGAGATTTATCAAGGTTGGTGTTGTTCTGGTTATTGTAATTTGATGAGTTGGTTCCTTGTAGAATTTGAGTGTTCCCTTTTTAACATAGGCTTCCTCTACTTGAATACCATTTTCAATCAATTTAGCGAAAGATGGTATGCATTGAAGTTTTAGTCTATAACTCATTTCACTATTCAAGTTATCAATGAAGATTTCCATTTTCTCCTTTTCAAGGATATCTCGAGGATATCTAGAGACCATGCGTTGCTAGCGTTGAAGGAATACCATGAATGTTTCATTGTTCTTTTGCTTGGTGTTGCAAACATCTAGCATGGTTATGGCATGTTGAATGTTATAGGAATAGTGGGTTATGAATTTGTTAACCAACTTATCAAATGATCTCACAGGCGGTGTAATTCTGGATAACCATTCCATGGTTTGCCCTCCCAAGCTTCTGGGGAATAACCTCATCAAATAGGTGTCATCATGAGCAAATTCAAGGCTTAGTGTACAAAATTCTCGAACATGGTCTCGGGGATCACTTTTCCCATCATATTTATCAAATTTGGGAATGTCTGAGTTTGGAGGAAAAGGCACCATGTTCAATCTTCTGTCAAATGGATAAGGACAGATTTCGTTCAAAGAGTACCGCACTGTTGTCCCTTGTTGCATATCTTGTATTTGCCTTTGCAACATTTGTATTTGTTGAGTAAGGGCAGCTAAAGGTATACTTTCTTGTCGAGGGAACAGTTCATCCCTTGTATTTGTTCTCAGTTGAAAAGGTGTGGTAAATGGTATATGTTGCTCTGGGGTTTCTAGTTCGGGTATACGCATTTCTGGTATGCGTTGTTCTGGAATGTGTTGGTCAGGTATGTGTTGTTCAAAGTTACGAGTTTCTTCTTCTCTTTGTTGTTCTTGGTATGCATATTGTTGAGATCCCATTTTAAAGATGTTTGAGTCTAAATCTTTGGGAAGTTTAACGCCTTTACTTGTAAGCATGAGCAGATATTTTTCTGTCATTTTCCATGAGCCTTTCTACAAGCTTTTGGAATGAAGGGTTTTCCTGACATTCTTGAAGAAGTGCTTCAGTAATTTCAAGTTCTTTCGAGTGTGGAACTTCAAAAGGATTTGACAGTCTGCGATTCATACTTGATTCCGCGTGTGTCTCACTTTGTTGGTTCTTTTGAGAGCTAGTAACAGACATTTTAGTAGAAACTTTCGATGACGAAAGAGACAAAATCCTCTTCGATGTGTTGCTCTGGGGTAGGTGGTTCTGGTTGAGATGTGTAATACGTGATGCACTCATCGGGAAAGAATGCTGGATTGATCTTTCTGCTGCGGTTTATGGTTTGATTAAAAATAGACTTTTGACAGTATGCTCTTGTTTTCAAGGGTTCCTTATCAAATTCGCTAGATTTGTTTTGGTTATAACGTTTGACGTGATGTAGGAATACCCGATGAGATTTGAAGAGTTGATGATTGATGTATAAAAACTTATTTCTCTTGATGAATTTGGAAAAACTAGGTTGTTGTTTCTTCAATGTGATGTTGCGATAAAGGTTCTTTCTTCTCAGAATAAGGGGATTAGTCATGCATGAGTGATCAATGGTTTCCTTTGATTGGTTTGGATTCAGTTGATTCTTGTTTTTAAAAATTTCAAATCTTACTCTATCAAAGTGAAGGTTTAGATGTCCCTTCACGACAAAGTGTGTCAAATGATATGGATAAAAGCCTTCCGATCTGGAAACTTGATTTGACAATTTGAGATTTTTAAACAAGTGTTTTGAGATAAAAATCCGTAAGATGGTAAAGGATTTTGTTGATACTGATGATGAAATTTCCGGATTATGATAGGAGAGACATCCTTTATGGCTCGATTCGCTTCGGATTCTGACAACGTTTGTTTTGACACAAATTTAACGCAAGAAATAGTTTTAATAGTTTGTTTGTCACTCTATTTTGATGAAAGATGATGTTGATGGAAAAAGGCTTAAAAAAATATTTTTGAAAATGTCAAAATTTTTCTCGGTTTGGCTCTTTGTTTTTTTGTTTTGGATCACGTGCTAGAACAGAGTCTACATGCGCTACTAAAATTCCTTTATGCGCTAAAAGAATAACCACACGCGCTAGGTTGCCCCCAGACACGCGCTAAAGTTTTTGGACTATTAAAATTATTTTTCTAGCTGTTGAAAAAGCTATGCGCTATACTGGGTCTAGCATGTGCTATCTGTTAGACTTTATGCGCTAATTTTTGGTTTCCACGTGCTAAGCTGTTGCTTCCACGCGCCAGACTGTTTTTCTGATGCGCTAAAACGTTTCAACACTGATTTGTTTTCGAATAAAACGCTACTGTTTGGACCCGACGCGCTAACTTGATGTTTGGATGCGCTAACAGAATTACCCCACGCACTAAGAGGTTGCTCTTATGCGCTAAACTGACCTGATTGTTCCTTTGGGTGATTTTTTTTTTGTGAATTTTTGAATTTTTGCTGTGAATTTTTCAAGTTCGATGGATGATTTTCTGAAGTAATAAATGTAAGCACGACACAAAAAGTACAACCATTTTGCCTAATCTAACAAAAAGTGTATGTTCTGCGAGGATGTGTTCAAATCCCCAATGTTTTAACAGGTTTGGGTACAAATAATACACTTCAGATAGACTCTTTAGTCAAGGGTCATAAATAAAATCATAGCCCACTAGTCTCGATACTCCGTCAGCTCAAACAAACGTGTCACCCCCTAGAGGGCGCCTATTTTTTTGTCTTTTGCCAGAAAGTAACCCAAAGTGAATCGCTTCACAGTTGGGTAGTTATCTTGGGAGATATATGGTGAGTAATCTTGGGGGTGGATTCTTCCCCACCCTTGCACTATGATGTTATAAATGTTTGGTTACTGACTCGGTTCAAAGTTTCTATTTCTATGGTTCGTAATCAGGCTTCCCGTTCAGCCGTCAGTGATAAACTCCCTCAGGAGGCTTCCCAACCTTTAGAACAAAGGCTTTACGTATCTCAAGGATACTGGGGGAAGGCTAATCGCTGCGCGCAACCGTTGAAAAAGACTTTCGTCACTTTTCACATTTGATTATAGTGGGTTGGAATTCTTAGCGTCAAAGCCGTTCCTCACTTAGGTCGTTCCCTTCACACCGGCCATAAACGGCTTTAAGAGTTGATTGCAACTCCTCGGGAAGGGAGGCTTGCTAAAAGATGTAAATGTGTGAAATACCGAAAGCTATAAGAGTGCTCTGGATTTTTGATCACCCAATTAAGGGGAGAGCATATTCCTTCCACTTTCGAGACAAAGCAATCAAGTTGGTTCTTTTTAGCCTTTCAATTCAGTGATTTGCTAAAATCTATGTGGAGATGTTGCTCCACGAAAACATGGTGTTTATTTTATCTGTGCAAGGCAATGATTTTCTGATCTATGAAAATGAATTTGGTCAACAAAGTAAATTCGATGTTTTGGTTAGCAAAAGAAATCGCTTTAAAAGAAAATGGCTTGCTCCACCTACAAGAAAATTGTTAGAGTCCTGCCAAAAGTCAATTGAATAGTTAGAAAATCTAGATTTTGGGGTGGACTTCTACAAGTCTAAAATTTTATTTTCGGTTACAATTTTTTGTTTTTGTTTCTGTCTTTGATGCGCTACATAATAGACTGTATGCGCTACAATATACCCCCGATGCACTAAAATTAAGTGCCCACGCGCTACACTGTTTACTGGATGCGCTACTCTATACGTCGAAAGCGCTGCTCTGGTTTTATTTTGCGTCGAGACCTACAGGAAAATTAGTGTTTGGATGTGCTAAAATATGGACTGCACGCGTTGGATGATGGACTGCACACGCTGAACAGTGGACCGGATGCGCTACGCTGTTTACTGGATGCGCTAAACAGTGAACTGAACGCGCTAATTAATTTTTCCTGCGTGCCTGCAAAAGTAGTTAGTTTCAAAAATTGATTTAATATTTGGGGTCGGGCCCCACGATGGGCGCCAGAAATGTATGCGGGAAAAGTGGGCTGATAAAAATTAATATGTGAAAATAATGTAAAATAACTTATCCACAAACACACACAGGACTTCTTGATGCAAGCTATGGAGTAATAACGTATTACTCAGCTTCCCAAGGTGGATCCCATGGTTCTCTATCTCACAATGTCCCTCAAACCAATGTTTTTGCTCTCAGAGCACTGAGCAAAATGGTTTAGGGATGGCAAATGCAAGAACGAGGGATGCTTTGATAGTTTATAGTATGAAAGGTATGCTAAGCTATGCATGATCTTAGAAATGCAATAAACTAAATGATAAGATGACAAGATTAGTATAAATACTATCCTAACATGATATATTAGTCTATGATTGAGCTAAATGATAAAGAAAGTATTCTAAACATGCATATTTAGACTAATTCCTGATTTCAAAGAGACTAAAATGATGAGCATAAAAATGATATGAAAGCTTGAATGTATTTGAGCATAAGTGTGATACTACAAATTTGGATTCTTTAAAATGGAGGAATGAGAGCTCTATTTATAGCAAAAACAAGGCAATGGATGGCCAGGATTGAAAGATTCAATCAAGGGTTGAGTTTGAAAGTTGGGGATCCATGTGCACAATTTGCACCAATGAAATGGTGACAAGTGTCAACATAAGGTTGGGTTGAGAGAAGGGGTTGGAGGCATTAAAGGCCTGAGAAGACCTTATGGTTATCTAGAGGGTAAGGGTCAAGCTTAAATTAGGATTACCCACTGGATTAAGAGTTAATCCAAGGATAAACCTTTGTGCAAATGATTAAGAGATAATCATGGTCAAAGCATTAAAGTCCTGATGAGACCCTTGGGTTGGGTGAAGGTTGAGTTAAAACAAACGTTTTAACCATGTAGGAGGGTTTGAGTTAACCATTAATGGTTATTGAAGAATTTGGGGGATTTAGTGGTTGAAGGTTGGAAGCCTTTAATGGCTATCAAAGACTTTGAGGAATTAAGTGGTTGGAGGTTGGAAGCCTTTAATGGTTATCAAAGACTTTGAGGTTTGAGAAGTGACTTCCCTTTGCTTAGGGATGTGACAAAGTTTAGAAGATGGGTTAGGCTAATTAGAAGCAATTAGAAGATTCTAGAAGAGATTAGAAAGGGGTTTAGGATTTTGCAAGTGGATGGAGGGATAATAGGATTTAATTGAAATAAAGTAATTTAATTCAATTTGGTTGCAATTTGGGGAAATTAAATAAATTAGATTTATTCAATTTTAGGATAACTATTTAATTAAATTTTAATTTAATTAAAAGTGGATAGGGGGATTTAATTGAATAAAATGATTTATTCATTAAATGGGTATAGTGGATTTTATTTAAATAAATTGAGTAATTTACTTAATAAAATAGAGGAATGCGGGTAATTTAATTAAATTGGATTTAATTAAATAGAGAAATGAACATAAAATATTCATTTAGGAATATGGTCATTTTTATACGTCTACAGGTAGTACTCTTCTGATCATCAATATTGCCTGCCCAATCAACATCTATGTGTGCCTTCAAATCAAAATTTCTACCATATGGATACCATAACCCATAGTCAATAGTACCTTTCAGATATTGAAAAATTCTCTTGGTTGCCATCAGATGTGCTTCCTTTGGATTCTTCTGAAATCTAACAACAATACCAACTGCATGGGCAATATTCAATTGACTGTGAACAACATAGTGTAATTTTCCAATCATTGACCTATATTCCTTTTCATCTACATACTTAGATGCATCTTCCTTGGACAACTTACAACCTGTAACCATCGGGGTTCCAATTGGTTTACAGCCACTCATACCAAAAGTCTTCAAAACCTCTTTCACATACTTAGATTGAGTAATGAAAATACCATTCTTCATTTGCTGTATCTGCAAGCTTATGAAATTTTTTATTTCCCCTACTAATGACATGTCAAACTCATTCTTCATTTCATCTGCAAAACAATTACTCATGTCATCATTACTTCCAAATATAATGTCATTAACAAATACTTCACTGACTAGTATTTCATCTCCTTCAGACTTGAGATAAATGTTGCTGTCATCACTAGTTCTAGCAAAGCCTATCTTCATCAGATATATATGAAGTCGTTCATACCATGCCCATGGTGCGTGCTTTAATCCATACAAAGATTTATGCAATTTGCATACCATGTCTTCCTTATCTGTCAATGCATAACCATCAGGCTGGTCTATATAAACCTCTTCTTCCAATATCCCATTCAAAAATGAAGACTTAACATCCATCTGGTATACCTTGAACTTCTTATGAGCTGAAAATGCAAGTAAAGTTTTGACACCTTCCAGTCTTGCTACTGGTGCAAAAGTTTCTCCATAATCTTCTCCCTCTTCTTCCACATAACCTTTGCAGACTAATCTTGCCTTGTTGCGAACTACAACACCATCTTCATTTAACTTATTTTTGAACACCCATCTAGTACCTATAACATTCTTGTTTATAGGTTAGTACAGGATCAAGGGGGGCCAAAAAGTGGTGATGTGAAAAAAATAGCCTTCCTCACTCGCCTAAAAACGTGAAAATCTGTGTTGACTTTTTGCTTGGCCTGGGTGTCAGTACACCTTGGCCTGGTAATTACCTATGCAAATCAGATATCGGATTTTATCCGATATTCGATTTTTATTTGTAATTTTAATTTAAAAAATATATTATATGTTATGTATTATATGTTACGTATTATATAATACATATTATATAATACAATATTATATATAATATAATATAATATAATATAACATAATATAATATAATATAATATAATATATTATAATATATATAATATAATACAATTCGTATTATATAATATAATAATATATTATATAATTATATAATATAATAATATATTATATAATATATTATTATATTATATATGTTATTTAAAAATAATTTAAGTTTTGAAATCGGATATCCAATTTTCTGAGACTTTTATATTTCGATAGTGACAGTCCCGTGAGTCATTTTTAACTCACGGGTCACGCCAATTCGTCAAAATCCGATATCCGGTGTTTTGACAAAAAATTGCTAAAAAATAGATTTAGAGGTAAGAATTTTGTCGTTTTGAATCATTTTCATTCATTTTTGTATTTTTTGTGAATGTTTATTTGATTTTTCATTGAAAATATGGTTTTTTTTAATGAAAACTAGTTTTTTTAAAAATCAAATACCTAATTGTTTAAATTTGTTAACTAAATTTAATTGTTTACATTCAATTAGGTTAAAAATGGGGGATAACAATGAAAACACTGACCAACCACAACTGCAACAACCAAACCCTCATTTGCCAAACCCCCCCTCAATTCAAGATTTGATTGCACAAAATTTGAATGAATTGAGGGGGATTGCAGAAGTATATTGTAGGATCCCTCGTCTAAACCCATTGTTTAATCCTCTCACGTCGATCGTAAAAAGTATGGAAACCATGACTGAGGAGCACGATGCCGCCATTTTGTGGCGAGATTCTATGAAGGAAAAATATGCAGATGGCTTGTCGTATAAGGATATCAAGGATCTTGAGATATCCAAAGCCGAAATCACCTCATTGTTTGTCAATCCCCATACTGGTCAGCGCGTAGATCTCCAAAAAACAAAACTTTCTATCAAATGGTGCACAAATGATGGGATTGTGAAAAATTTTTGGGATCGTTGGTGGATGGTTTTCAACAAACCACCCAACAACAATCTTGATATCCCCTTCTATTTCATAAAAAAATTGTATGCTGAGTTTGTTTTACACAAACATGTGAACTACTTTGACATCCAACCTTTCCAGGGTGTAGGTTTAGGTTTAGGTATGCCCCAAAATAGACCTGGGGTAGTCAGAGTAGTCTAGGGCCCATATGTCCCCCTCCTCCTGTTGATCCCCCACCTACAGTTCAGCATCCTGATATCATTTGTGAGGTGGCTTCACGGACCATATCGACTATTCACTCTTTGAGTAGCCTTTTGGTTTCTTAGGTTGCATCAGTAGCTCAGCTTACTCTTGATGGTAGCAGTGCATCTGGTGCTAGTGACATGTCATCCTCGGCTCCACACATATGCGTGCCCCATAGTTGTGTCATGTGTGGGCATGTATGCTTGGGTCTAGTTGGACAACCCGTTGATCTTGCTGTGGACAGTGCAGATTACAAGGTGCATGAGATGCATGATGCACCAGAGGTTATTACACAGACTGGAGGATACCCTAGGGAGTCCTCACATGCTAGAGGCGAGGAGGCACCGTCATCATACGTTGATGATGTATTGGTAAGATTTGTGTTTTCACAGTTCATGTTATATTTTAATTAAATATTTATAAATTAGATAATATTAAGTACTAATTTTTATTTACATGGTCTATTTAATAGTTGATGACCGAGGATGAGTTGAGACAGATTTAGGAGGGCACCTTGTCGGCCATTTCATTTGGCCTCGATAGCTTGACGATACATATATTATTGCACCTAGTCGTTTGTATTTTATTGTACATACATGCTCATCATTTATATTTGTATTAATTAGATTATGTAGTAACTTGCATGTATATCTTATTTTACTCTTGTAGGGGACAAGAAGCATGAGTGTGGTGCAGTGTGATCTAGGATCTGGTATTGCAATTAGAGACAAGGGAAAGGTAATTGAATGCAAATATGATTGAATGAATAGTTTAAATAACTTATAGTGATTATACATGTCTAGACATAGATTGATAGTTTCATATACTTGTTGTGTATATATACAGAGAACTCTTGGCTTCACATCCTTGATGACTACACCCATTATACCTGAAGAAGAAGAAGAGATGCCTCGAGTAGATGTGTGTTTATTTTATTATTTGATTAGTAGATATAATTTGTTATTATCAGTGACAATTATATGCTAACTTGTATCAATCTCATGTTTCTGAACATATGTAGGTTGTGTATCAAAATATTCAAAACATACCTCCTCTACCAAAGACATACATCAAGAGTCTTGCAAAGCTGAAGAGAAAACATGGAGATGAGGTAAACATGAATAGTTCAATTAAATAGTTCATTTTTATGTTAACTTTTCAAATGTGAATTATATAATATAACTGTAGTCACATAAATCTGTCCATTTTAATTAAATGAATATTTCGTATTTATTTGATTAAAAATCCACTAGCCACCAGTTAATTAAATTAATATTTAATTAATTCATCCCCAAACATTCTTCTATTAATTAAATAAATTATTCAATTTATTTTAATTAATTCATTAAATCCAATTCAAATCAATTAAATAAATAAAATCAATTTATTTAATTAAAATCCCCCTTTTCCTCTTTTAAATAAATTAAATAAAACATTTATTTAAATCATTATCCCCACCCCACTTGCATTTTCCTACAAATGCAACTTGCACACATTATTGAAATAAATGAATTTTTATTTCAATAAAATCCTATTTTCCCTCACCCACCAAATCCACTTGCAAAATCTAATCCCCTTCTAGATTCTTCTAAACCCTTCCTAATTAGCCTAAACCATTTCCTAAATATTGTCACATTCCTAAGCAAAATGGAGTCACTTCTCAAATGGCCCAAAGTCTTGGATAACCATTGAAGGTTTTCAACCTTCAACCACCAAAAACCCCAAAGTCTTTGAAAACCATTAAAGGCTTCCAACTTTCAACCACTTAATTCCCCAAAGTCTCCAATAACCATTAATGGTTAATTCAACCCTCCCACATGGTTAAAACATTTGTTTGACTCAACCTCTACCCAACCACAAAGGTCTCATCAAGCATTTAATACTTTGACCATGATTATCTCTTAATCATTTGCACAAAGGTTTATCTTGGGATTAACTCCTAATTCAGTGGGTAATCCTAATTTAGGCTTGACCCTTAGCCTTTAGATAACCATGAAGTCTTCTCAGACCTTTAATGCCTCCAACCTCTTCTTTCAACCCAATCCTGTGTTGACACTTGTCATTATTTTATTGGTGCCAATTGTGTACATGGATCCCCAACTTTCAAAGCTTGACCCTTGATTAAACCATTCAATCCTGGCCATCCATTGCTCCATTTTTCCTATAAATAGAGCCCATTCCTTCATAATCCAGATCCTAAAAACTTGTAAGCATTTAGACTATAGCCATTTTAGAGAGCATTTTAGCATAGCATAACTAAATCTTGTCTTTTTGGTTAAAATACTTCATTTTAGCATTAAAATAGCTTTTCATTTCATATTTAGAGCTATTCTATAAATCTCAATCCTCCATAAGCATCCATAGTGCAAAAAGCTGCTGAGAGCTACACTATTTTGGAACTTGGAGAGGAGAGGAACAAGGGAGAAGGAACTAAGAGTATGTTAGGAGGTATTTGGAGATGCCTCATCATGTTTGCTTTGATAGTTAAATATGCTTGCATGCTTATAGTCTCTCTTTTGGTATGCCTTTTTAGATTAGTTTTCGATTGACTAACACTAATGTTTTCTGTGTTTTGTGTTGATTGATCTTAGACTAATCTTGTGCCATTTAGGAGGGCATCATTTGGTGAACCCGACGTGAATCGAACACGCAACCTTCTGATCGTTGTTTTTGAAAATTAACATTTTTGCTTGTTGAAACTGCCACACAGGTCGCGCTTCGGCGCTATTGAACACGTTCTAGCGCTATTGCAACATTTTCTTTTAGCGCTATTGTCCATATAATAGCGCTAATGAAAAAGTTTTAGCGCTACTGATTCCATTCTGGCGCCTTTGTCACAGTTCTAGCGCTATTGCAACTATTTTAGCGCTTTTGACTTTCCGGATTTTTCTATTATTTCAGCGCTATTGTGTAAAATAGCGCTTCTGCGACCGCAGACTAGCGCTATTGTATTAATTAGCGCTTTTGTAAAAAAAAGCAGAATAGCGCTATTGCGACAGAGTGTTGTCCAATTCGCTTTGTAACCCAAAATCAGCATTTAGGCTTGTGTAAGCCCACACTAACGCTTTGATTATTGACCAGGTGCAGGTTCTAATCTTTTTGTGTGCAGGGAAAGGAGTTAGTAGATGCTCTAAAAAAATCTTTCTTTTTACTTTCTTTAAAAAGTTGGCTAAAAAGAATTCATTTTTCCCTTATTGCATAAGTTAAAATAAACCTCACATCTCATTTTGGAGTGCATAAAATGAACCTCAAATTTGTTTTTGGTGCTTAAAACAAAATTCATCTTTCTTTATTTGCAAGGTAAAAAGAACAACAAAATTCAAACATTTGTTTTCTTGCAAGTTAGGAAACACACTTTATTTGGTGCTTAAAACAAAACAAACTTTCTTTCTTGCATCAATTGGGACTTAAAAATCACAATCCACACTTCAAATTTTTGGTGCAGTAAAAAGAACAATCCACTTGTCTTCATTTTTGGCAAAAACAAATTTTCCTTCATGCAATCGTGTTTTTCATTAAGTTGACCAGGACTTTCAACTTCTAGATTACAAAAACATATTGCTTTGAAGTTAAAATAAACACCATGGCTGTTGGAGCAACATCTCCAAATAGTTAGAACACATTTGCAAATGTTGGATTAAAAAGAACAAGTGAATTTCGTGTTTGGCACGCTTGTGCACAAAAAGTCAGTCGAGTGGTCCTACTTCTAACACACACTATCCTCTCCCTTGGCTCTCGTGGTCCTAGGTGCAAGAGAAAAGTGTTAGTAACGCTCAAATTTTATCTTTTTAAGAGAGGCCTGCCAAGGGATCGATACTCTTGGGAACGACCTCGAGCGGTAAATCCTTCGAGCCGCTATAGAAATCAGGTGAGAGCGAAAGCTGTAGCCTTGGGTATAGCTGTTCCTACAGTGTAACTGGCCGAAAGGACAAATGGGCCCCACCACCAGTTACAAGGCTCTTAAGTGAGTCATTGCAGAATGAACTTATGTCCAAAGCCATCGAACATGACTAAACACTTTTAAGTAGTAGCCCACCTGTTCTATTGATTGAGGATATTTGAGGTATAATTTAGTGCAAGAGCATAGATGGTTTTGCTCCCAAGATACTCACCATACATATTTCCTTGAGTAGAAACATAGCTTTTTGAAAAGTCACTTGTGGCTTGATAAAAGTGGTGACTCCCCCATCATAGGGATCATCTATTTGTTATGATCGTGCAAGACTTAGTATATCACATCCTTACCTGCCACGACGGGATTCATAAGGTATGTAGTACCAAAGTCGAAGAAATATCAAGATGTGGGCTAAATTTATCACAACTGGCCATTTGACCTTAGGGATAAAAAGTGTTTGAAGTGTGTTCGTTTTACAGACCTAGTGCAAATTGAGCCGACTTCAGGCTTTGGAAATACACCTTAAAATAAATCAAAAGGAAGGGTCAAAAACAAGTCCAAGGATTGGGTTGATCTAGACCCATACTCATTTGTGCCTTTTTTAGGCAACATTCTTGTGTTTGTGTGCTTGCTTTGTTTTCTTGTCAAAGAAAAATCAGAAAATCAATCCCAAAAACAAAGTACTCATCCAACATCTATCAACAACCAAAAATACCAAAAACAAAGTACAAACAACACAGAGTCACAACTTTTATGACCATTCTTCACATCTTGCGAAAGAAGAAGTGTCATCAGAATATTACCTTGAAAAGAAGACCATTGAGCTCAAAGGCTTTAATCAAAAGAAGGAAATTCTTCTATATCAATCGGCAAATCTTTGTCTCACATAGAGTCTTTCTACATCGCATGCGTCTATACCTTCAAGGTAAAACAAACGAGTTTGATTCAGAATCATTGAACCGCAGAGCTTTTATGCAATATAGAGCTCTGAGTTATCACAAAAATCAAGGAGGAAAGATTAATCCCAACTTCTTCCCAAACATCTGTATCACCTACAACACAGCTCGAGAAGTGCCACCAACGCCTGAAAGGGAAGAGATAGAGTTTGTCCCATTTGTGACACAAAGTTTTTATTGAAGTTGAAAACAAAACATCCATCATCTTATTCATACATTATCACTCCATCATCAATTCATCCCAAAACTCTCAAAACATTCAGAGGTTCTTGTCCCAAATTCTCTTTTTAGATATTGCTTGAAATCAAACACATCACATCACTTTTTAGATTGTTTCTACATCTAGGATAAGCTCATCCTAAGAGACACATCTACGCAGGTTAAAACTAGTTCATGAGTGAATCCTCTCATTACTAGGTAGTCAAAATCTGTAACACATCTCAGATTTCTCTACACCTTATCACATCCAAAATCATCAAAACAAGCAAGCAATTCAACGAAGGAATTTCGGTTACATATACCTTAAAGTGCTAGAAATCCCCCATACAATACAAATCACCAACTAATCAATCTTTCATTTCATCACCACTCATCATCATCTTCAATCAACTTCAAAAACAAACTTGCAAACAAAATGGCTCAAACCCGATCACGATCAAGGCAGCGAGAAATAGAAATTGAGGAAGAAGAGGACAACCTCAATGAATTTCAAGAAGCACTTGGAGGAAATGTGAATGATGAAAACCCAAGTACTCCCACTCCTTCAACAATCGAAAGGGTTCAGCATAACCCTCATTTTAACAGATTATTTGATGAAATATTAAGGAGCAATGCGGATGCTCACTTTTTAAGACTCGCTCAAGAAGGAGCCAAACTCCCCTCTGACTTTGATCTTGCCCAATTAAGACAAGCATCAGAAAGACAAAGTCGCCATGAGGAGGAAAGGCGTAGAGATCCCATCAGATATAACATCCCTCGAGGTAACCCACCACCTCCTCCTCCAAATGAAATGGAGATGTTGCGGCAACAAGTCGAGAATCTCGCCCAACAACTTCATAGTGGTGTTAAGACCAATCAATTCTCACTTAACGACATCTGTCCCTATCCGTTTGATAGGAATCTTTATATGCCACCTTTTCCACGCGGGTTCGAAACACCAAAATTTGAAAAATATAGAGGAAAGGGAGATCCCCGCGATCATGTCCGAGAATTTCATTCCGCTTGTCTTGAAGTGGCTTATGAGGACACATACCTAATGCGCCTTTTTCCCCAAAGCTTGGGAGGAACAACCACATCATGGTTTTCTCGACTACCAGGTGGCATTAGAACATTTGAGGAACTCATCCAGAAGTTCCTATCTCATTACTCTTATAATATTGAACGCGACATCACCATGGCTGATCTATGCAACACCAAACAAAAACCAGGTGAATTATTCTCAGTATTCCTGCAACGATGGCGCCAAATGTCTAGCAGACGTTCTCTTCAGTTACCTGAACGAGAACTAGTGGAAATTTTCATTTCCAACTTAAACGAAGAAATGGAATTTCACCTGGATGTCAAAGACACAGATTCTTTTAACGATATGATCACCAAAGGTATAAAATGTGAAAGGGCACTCATCAAAAAAGGACTCATCAAAATCTTTAATGAACCCAAAGATGGTCCTCGCCCGCGCTTCAATAGCGATAAACCGAACTTCTGGAACAAGAATAAGAATATCGTCAATGATGGGGTTGTGGATGCTCGGACTGTCCAAAATGCACAACCTGTGGTTTGGTTTGCAGGACAAAATCCTCCACCTCAAAATAACACAAATGTTCCTCCTAATCAAGGTCGCGTCACATCTCATGATGAACCAAGACCCCGTCCACAAAAACAAAAACGCACATACACTCCCTTAGGGGAACCCATTGAAACAGTGATGCGACAACTCATTTCTCAGAATTTGATCACTCTACCTAAGCTATCAAACTATGAGCCTCAGGTCAAACCGGCATGGTGGAGAGATACTGAACATTGCGAATTCCATCAAGGAAGAGGACACAAGACAAGTAATTGTCATCGATTGAAAGATCTCATTCAAGATCTTATTGATCGAGGAGAAATTGAAATTGAAGGGCATGACCCCAAAATGACCAATAATGATCATCAGATGTTCAAGAATCCACTTCCATCGCAAGATCAAAGGGGTCCTTCCACATCCAGATGAGGTCCTGATACCACTGATTATACAGAAGCTGCGTATAATTACACTGTCAATCACCTGTATGATGCCAGTGAACAAATTGCAACTATCACCTTCAAAAATCCCACCTCAAATTGCAATGTTGTTACACGTCGTGGCAAGGTCACCATAAAGGCAGCTCCACAAGGCACCACCTCCATCCCAAAGCAATACAATCTTGTGGAACAATTAGACAAAACCCCTGCGCTTATATCCATCTTGGAGCTTTTGCATCTGTCACCCTCTCATAAAACAATCTTGGATCAAGCACTCCAAGAGGCGTCAGTCCCTACAAACCTGAACACGGACCAATTTCAAGCCATGGTTGGAAGTCTAAAGTCATCACCCTGTCTCACTTTTTCTGAAAGTGATAACTCTTCCTTCCAGCAACCTCATAACGCCTCACTCCACATTGAAGGCTTTGTCAACCAACACAGGATCAAGCGAGTCTTGATCGATAATGGAGCAGGCCTAAACATTTGTACACTACAGTTGGTCACAGCATTGGGATATGCAGTAGAATCAGTGGATCCTCGCAAGAAGATCACCATCAAAGCCTATGATGATGCAGAGCGTTCATCCAAAGGAGCTATGGTACTACCAATCCGAGTGGGCCCCGTGGTAAAGCACATAATTTGTCAGGTTCTGGACCTTCCTCTGCCATATAATCTATTATTAGGGAGACCTTGGATACATGCCATGCAAGCCGTTCCATCTACCTACCATCAATGTATCAAGTTCCCACATAACGGTGTAGAGATCACAATCCTGGGCGATGCAAATCCCTTTGCATTTTGCCATAATATCAGCCATCAACCAGAGATTACTGTTCCTAATAATAGGGAAGCCATTTCCTCCACATCATATGTAAATCCCGCCTCTCTTGCCAGTTCAAACACTCCTATACCCAAGCAAGAAAAGCTTAAGATGAAAGTCACAGAGGAAGGTCCCGGGGAATATAACTTAAGTCAGCTCTTTTGTGTGGGACAAATGCCCACTTCTCCTAGAACACATGGTAAACCACAGCAGTTGCTCCAACAATCCATAGTCACGCCCGCATGTGCCTTGACGCCTTTCATCCTTGGAAAGAGTCAAGAGGAAGAGACACAAGATGAGGACCTAGCTGACTGGATCTATAAAGATCCCATCACCACTGACAAACCACAAGTTACACTTCCTACGGAACAATATGGCAAAGGCCTCCTCATTATGCAAAGAATGGGATATGATGGTCAGAGTGCTTTGGGATCCTGCAAACAAGGACGACATGAACCGCTGCTGCCAGAGTTCAAGCCCAAAGGTAATACAGGCCTAGGCTTTGAAAAAGAAGTCCTTCCTAAACTCAGATTTAAAGGAAAACCTAGCAAACCATATTGCCCACCTACTGCAAAGAGGACACCTTTCATACTCAAAGCACCATCAAACACTATCCCCACTGCCCCATCGAGGCTCACAACCCCACTGCAACCATCACCAGTGCCAAACATACCACCAATCGCACCGGTAATCCCATCAATAACACCAATAGTAGCAGCAATTACATTGGAACCCGCAGTAACATCTATGGCACCAGCCGTTCCAACAGCAGCCACTAAATCAACACTGTCGATACTTCCAGTGACAAATCCTTTAAATCCCATCACGGTTCCTGCAACACCGATCACTACAAAGATACATAAACCAATCACACCTGCCGTGTTTAACTCTAAAGACATCCCAATATGGTATAGCAATCGAATGCTGGAAAGTGATTCAGAGACCGACTCACATGAGTGGGAATTTGATTCAGTGCAACTTAACACTTCAGATGAGGAAGACACATCACCACCTCCGCCACGCAAAGACATCCCTGTTTACGGAGAGGCACAGATAAAGACCACTTGGGTACCTGAGCTGGAAACATCTTCCACAGACCCTACGTCTCATCCTACGCCTGATTCTGACAGGGAAAGTACCATCAACTACCTTCACCACACTGTCTTAACCCTCACTGATACATCTCCCGCACTTAACTTAATCGATGAAGTAATGCCCATTATCCACCCTGAACTCATCGAATGGAACCAACCAAATCCCCCATGTCTTGACCTCTTCCAAAACGATGAGGCTATCATTGACTTTTTGGAATTAAGGGATAATCTACCAAGCGGGGATCACAAAGCTGGATTCGCCATTGAACTTAATAGCGCAGCATACTTCGGGGCGAATGCCAAACCCTTCAGCTGCAAAAATATAACATTAAAACATGGATCTTCCAGTGAAAACCACACTGTGGCACTGTTTGATCCAACAAAAGTAAAAAGAAAGAGCGTATCCAACAGTGAAAACCTCTCTGAGGCACTTGAGGATGAAGGGTTTGACATTCTCCCTGCTAGTACACAACATGAACGATCAACGATTCTCATTGAGGAGACTAAAGAATACAATGTAGGGACTCCTAAAAACCCTCATATCATACATCTGGCATCTCTTCTCACTCCAGAGGAACAGCCTAAGTTTATAAAGTTCTTCCAGAAGCGTCAGATCAACTTTGCATGGTCATATGCAGACATGCCTGGGCTTGATCCTGATTTAGTCATGCATCATCTCACAGTAGCAGAAGGAGCCAAACCTGTCAAGCAGAAGCTTCGTAAGATGCATCCCCAGATTGCAGTGCTAGTCAAAACAGAACTCAAGAAACTCCTGGATGTTGGTTTCATTAGACCAATTGATTATGCAGAATGGATCTCCAATATTGTGCCAGTCGGCAAACCAAAAGGGGGCATCCGCATTTGTACAGACTTCAGAGATCTGAATAAGGCATGTCCTAAGGATGACTTCCCCCTTCCAAATATTGACATCATAGTGGATCTAACATCAGGACATGCCATGCTTTCACTCATGGATGGCTTTTCAGGATACAATCAAATAAAGATCGCACCAGAGGATCAACATAAGACAGCCTCCACATGTCCATGGGGCACATATTGCTGGAATGTAATGCCTTTTGGTCTAAAGAATGCAGGAGTGACCTATCAACGAGCAATGACCACCATCTTCCATGACATGATGCATACTATGATGGAAGATTATGTGGATGATTTACTAGCAAAATTGTTGGGAAAAATGGTGTCTCAACCTTGCATTTATATGAGGTTACTATTTATAGTAAGTTTTTATTTGAGCACGAAATGGTGCGAAACTCTCTCTGAAGCTTCTGGTTGGCTAGATAAGCATTCCGGTAAAGTTTCGTCGCAAGGTCACAGCTAGTTTTGAAGATATTAAAGTTTTCATCTTGGAGGGGTGCAATAAAATGTTTAAACTTAATTTTGGGGACTTTAGAGGCTCCGAAACGCCCTGAAAAGTTGCCATAATCGGCGAAGCTGGTTACGAGGTGATAGAGCACTTCGCGAGCTTTCCGGCGCTTCAAACGGTTCGTCAATCGGACACCCGGTTCTCAAGTTATGGCCTCCGGAAGTTTGTACTCCTGAAATAGGAAAAATAATTTGTATCGAATACATAAATGAGCTGTAAAAGGGAGCGACACGTGTTGATGTGTGCTTTAACATGTCATAGAAAGGAGATAAGGTCGGCTACACCTTATTGGGTGGTTTTAGCCCATGGTTTTGTAATACCGTTTGACGGTTTCTTGTATTGTATCTCCTATTTATGAGGTGTGTGAGATAGAGGTTGTGTGTAAGAGTCTTATGGCTATTGAGTTGCCTCTGAATCTCTGTTTAGTGCTACTCCTGCGAAGAGCTTGCTCTGCAAGTATTTTGTAATCTGTTTTTGATTGCTGAATAAAATATTGAGCTGCTTTTGGAGGGTGGGGTTTTTCTCCCGAAAGGGTTTTCCCCACGTAAATCATTGTGTTGTGGTATGATTGCTATTATATCTATTTCTATTTTCTGTAACTGTTGTAATGATCTGAAAAAGTTTTGCATTACCCTCCTCTCAAGGTTAGTGTAGGAAGTTGTTTCCGCTACTTTACTTCCTTACAAGTGGTATCAGAGCCTGATCACCTTTGGTTTCAATTGTGGGTAGTTGGGTTTTTTGAACTAATCCAGATTTGAGTGGGAGCTTGTGCAGAAGACACTTTGTGATCTTGTTGCAGGAATATTCAGATGGCAAGTTCGTCAGGGAGAATAGAGGTGGAGAAATTTAATGGAAGTAATTTTGAGATGTGGAAGCTGAAGATGGAAGATCTGCTAATAGATCGAGATCTTTGGGATGCTGTTGATGCGAATGTCCAAAGGCCCTCAGATCCTACTGCGGCAGCTCAGTATGATGTTATGGACCGAAAAGCCAAGGGTCTAATCAGACTGTGCCTGGCAGACTCTGTTCTAATCAATGTCCATGAAGAGAACTCTGCAAAGAAGCTATGGACTAAGCTTGGTGAGATGTATCAAGTGAAATCTTTATTAAATCAAATTTTCTTAAGAAAGAAATTGTATTCCTTGAAGATGGAAGAGGGTGGACGGATTGCAGACCACCTAGAAGCATTCAATATGATTGTGGCTCAATTAGTATCCGTCGGTGTTAAGATGGACGAGGAGGAAAAATGTCAGATTTTGCTTTGCTCTTTGCCTGATTCGTGGGATTCTCTTGTTATGGCTATCGGTAGTACTTCTGTCATTTTGAAATCTGAAGATGTGGTGGGTGCCCTACTCGGTGAAGAGATGCGAAGGAAGGTATCCATCAGTTCAAAGGAAGCCCTAACTGTTCGTGGAAGACCTAAGGAGAAAGGCAAGAAGAATGAGAAGCGCGGCAAGTCCAAATCCAAAGGGAGATCGAAATCTCCTGGAAAGTCCAAAGTCATTTGCTGGAATTGCGGTAAACCGGGTCACATCCGTAAGGACTGCAAAGAAGAAAAGAAGAAGAAAAAGAAAAAGTTCGATTCTGATTCTGAGTCCGACAAGGAAGATGGCGATGCATTTATTGCGGCTTTGGCGACTCATACAGGTAATGATGCCTGGCTAATTGACTCAGGTGCATCTTTTCATATGACTTCCAATAGAGATTGGTTTTCTGAATATGAAGGATTTAATGGAGGTAAGGTGTACTTGGGTGATGATTCACCTCTAGACATTGTTGGTCGAGGTAAGGTTAGAATCAGGTTTTCTGATGGTAGAATAAAAGGGATTAATGGTGTGCTGCATATCCCTGGATTAAAACGAAACCTGTTATCTGTGAGCAAACTGATAGATGCGGGTGTGCAGGTAGTCTTTTCTGAAACAGGATGTAAGATGATTAAGGGTGCTATGGTAGTTGCTAGAGGTGTCAGGTTTGACACTTTGTATAAGCTTGAAGCATACACTGTTGAGTGTAATAGCACTTTTGTAAAAAGCAAATCTGTGGATACCTCACTGGAAGATTTGAAGGTTTCACCTTCAGCAGATGGAAATGGTTTTTGGGTACCTAAGGGTGCTCTTTCGTCTGAAGCAAAGTTACCTGCAGAGAAGACTATGTTATGGCACCAGAGACTTGGCCACATTGGAGAAAAGGGTCTAAGGACCTTGAAAAATAAAAACCTTGTTGAAGGTTTGAACGACTGTAACCTTGACTTTGATTTCTGTGAGCATTGCATTTATGGAAAACAAAACCGCGTTCAGTTTTACTCGAGTTCTCATAAAACTTGTGGTGTTCTGGACCTTATCCATTCTGATGTGTTTGGTCCAGTAGATGTCTCTTCGATTGGAAAATCCACATATTATGTTTCATTTATTGATGATTTTAGTAGAAGGACATGGGTATATTTTCTAAAGAGTAAATCTGAAGTTTTTAGTCGTTTTAAAGAATTTAAAGCAATGGTTGAGTTGCAGACTGGAAAGAAAATAAAATGTTTGAGAACTGATAATGGCGGTGAGTTTTGCTCTAATGATTTTGATAGATTCTGTAAAGACTGTGGAATTAACAGGCAGAAGACAACTCCGTATTCTCCACAGCAGAATGGAGTTGTAGAAAGAATGAACAGGACACTGATGGAAAAGGCTAGGAGTATGTTGAGTGGTGCTGGTCTTGAACAAAAGTTTTGGGCTGAAGCTGTTGCCACTGCTTGCTACCTGATTAACAGGTCTCCTACATCAGCTCTTGTTGATAAAACGCCTATGGAAGCATGGTCAAGTCACAAGCCTTCATTGAGACATCTTAGAGTTTTTGGTTGCGAGGCATATGCACATGTGCCAAAGGAGAAGCGAACAAAGTTGGAGAACAAGGCTGTGAAATGTATCTTCATCGGGTATAGTTATGGTGTGAAGGGATACAAGCTTTGGGACCCTGTTGCACAAAAGGTAATTCACAGTAGAAGTGTTATTTTTAGAGAAATTAAGTCTCCTTCTATTACATTGCAGCCAGAACAGACTAAAAAAGAAGATGTGATTCAACTTCCTTCTACACCTGAAAGAGTTGAATCGAGACCCCTAGATAGGCAAGAATTTGAGGAGAGCTCGTCTAGCTCTGAATCTTCAGAAGAAGAGGAAGAACCTCCAACTCAGCTTGTTCGAAGGTCTACAAGACATAGACAACCACCTGAAAGGTATTCACCTGATGATTGGAGATGTATTTTTGCTTTGAATACTAGTGTGGATGAACCGAAATCTATAGAAGAGGCATTAGGTATGAATGATGCAGAGTCCTGGAAGATTGCTATGGAGGAAGAAATGGCAGCTTTGAAAAAGAATGATACATGGGATCTTGTACCATTGCCTGAAGGACGAAAACCTGTTGGTTGTAAATGGGTGTTCAAGAAAAAGATTGGTTCAGATGGAAGCATTGAGAAGTATAAAGCAAGGTTGGTTGCAAAAGGCTACTCTCAGGTTGAGGGTGTTGATTACGGTGAGATATTTTCTCCTGTTGCAAAAATGACGTCCATTAGATTTTTGCTTTCTATTGCTACTGCTTATGATTTAGAGGTTGAGCAAATGGATGTGAAAACTGCTTTCCTTCATGGTGATTTGGAGGAAGATATTTATATGACACAGTCGGAGCACTATGTGGTGAAAGGCAAAAGAAATTTGGTCTGTAAATTGAAGAAATCTTTGTATGGCCTCAAACAAAGTCCTAGGATGTGGTACCAGAAATTTGATACATATGTGTTGAGTTTGGGATTTGAACGTTCTAAATCAGATCACTGTGTTTATTATAAATCTTATGGTGATCATTTCTTATTCATTGCATTGTATGTTGATGATATGTTATTCATTGGTAAAGGGAAAGGTATGATTTCAGAACTGAAGTCTCAGCTCGCTGCTAAATTTGAAATGAAAGATCTTGGTGCAGCAAAGCACATTCTTGGGATGGAAATTAGAAGAGATAGAGTGAACAGAAAGCTATGGCTAGGCCAGAGTAAGTATGTGAATTCAGTGTTACAGAGGTTCAACATGCAGAATTGTAGACCATTGAGTGTTCCTTTTACAGTTGGAATGAAACTATCTATTTCAGATTGTCCTACATCCCCATTGGAGATGGAAGACATGAGCAGAGTGCCTTACCAGAGTGCGGTTGGAAGCTTGATGTATGCTATGGTCTGTACTAGACCAGACATTGCCCAAGCAGTGGGAGTACTTTCTAGATATATGTCTAATCCTGGTAGAGTTCATTGGGATGCAGTGAAAAGAGTCTTCAAATATTTGAAGGGTACTTCAGAGTATTCTTTGTGTTATCATGGTAATTCAATTGGAGACATGACTTCCCTTGATATCCATGGTTATGTGGATTCAGATTGGGCAGGTGATATTGATAGCAGAAGATCCACCAGTGCTTATGTGTTTACTTTGTTTGGTGGTGCAATTAGTTGGATGAGTAAGCGACAGGCTGTGGTTGCTTTATCCACTACTGAAGCAGAGTATATGGCAGCTACTCATGCTTGTAAAGAGGCCATTTGGCTTAA
Organism: Cryptomeria japonica; assembly: GCF_030272615.1. NCBI lineage: Eukaryota > Viridiplantae > Streptophyta > Pinopsida > Cupressales > Cupressaceae > Cryptomeria > Cryptomeria japonica. Next base: position 687,836,600 of record NC_081411.1, read on the forward strand.
GAGACTGTGTTCGGATATTGGAATAAAACAAGGTACAGTGACAATTTACTGTGACAGTCAGAGTGCAATTAGCCTAGCTAAGAACCCGACATTTCATGCTCGGACCAAACATATTGATGTTCAGTATCATTTTGTTAGAGATATGGTCGAAGATGGTAGGGTGAAGCTGGTTAAGGTGGAAACTTTGATGAATGTTGCAGATGCTTTAACTAAGGCTGTGAGCACAGAGAAGTTCAGATGGTGTTCAGAGTCTATGGACCTTATGGCCCCTAGCAATTGATTCATTGTGTTGACATTCCCTTTCGCTCATGCAAGGTGTTCGACAAGTGGGAGATTTGTTGGGAAAAATGGTGTCTCAACCTTGCATTTATATGAGGTTACTATTTATAGTAAGTTTTTATTTGAGCACGAAATGGTGCGAAACTCTCCCTGAAGCTTCTGGTTGGCTAGATAAGCATTCCGGTAAAGTTTCGTCGCAAGGTCACAGCTAGTTTTGAAGATATTAAAGTTTTCATCTTGGAGGGGTGCAATAAAATGTTTAAACTTAATTTTGGGGACTTTAGAGGCTCCGAAACGCCCTGAAAAGTTTCCGTAACCGGCGAAGCGGGTTACGAGGTGATAGAGCACTTCGCGAGCTTTCCGGCGCTTCAAACGGTTCGTCAATCGGACACCCGGTTCTCAAGTTATGGCCTCCGGAAGTTTGTACTCCTGAAATAGGAAAAATAATTTGTATCGAATACATAAATGAGCTGTAAAAGGGAGCGACACGTGTTGATGTGTGCTTTAACATGTCATAGAAAGGAGATAAGGTCGGCTACACCTTATTGGGTGGTTTTAGCCCATGGTTTTGTAATACCGTTTGACGGTTTCTTGTATTGTATCTCCTATTTATGAGGTGTGTGAGATAGAGGTTGTGTGTAAGAGTCTTATGGCTATTGAGTTGCCTCTGAATCTCTGTTTAGTGCTACTCCTGCGAAGAGCTTGCTCTGCAAGTATTTTGTAATCTGTTTTTGATTGCTGAATAAAATATTGAGCTGCTTTTGGAGGGTGGGGTTTTTCTCCCGAAAGGGTTTTCCCCACGTAAATCATTGTGTTGTGGTATGATTGCTATTATATCTATTTCTATTTTCTGTAACTGTTGTAATGATCTGAAAAAGTTTTGCATTACCCTCCTCTCAAGGTTAGTGTAGGAAGTTGTTTCCGCTACTTTACTTCCTTACAAGTGGTATCAGAGCCTGATCACCTTTGGTTTCAATTGTGGGTAGTTGGGTTTTTTGAACTAATCCAGATTTGAGTGGGAGCTTGTGCAGAAGACACTTTGTGATCTTGTTGCAGGAATATTCAGATGGCAAGTTCGTCAGGGAGAATAGAGGTGGAGAAATTTAATGGAAGTAATTTTGAGATGTGGAAGCTGAAGATGGAAGATCTGCTAATAGATCGAGATCTTTGGGATGCTGTTGATGCGAATGTCCAAAGGCCCTCAGATCCTACTGCGGCAGCTCAGTATGATGTTATGGACCGAAAAGCCAAGGGTCTAATCAGACTGTGCCTGGCAGACTCTGTTCTAATCAATGTCCATGAAGAGAACTCTGCAAAGAAGCTATGGACTAAGCTTGGTGAGATGTATCAAGTGAAATCTTTATTAAATCAAATTTTCTTAAGAAAGAAATTGTATTCCTTGAAGATGGAAGAGGGTGGACGGATTGCAGACCACCTAGAAGCATTCAATATGATTGTGGCTCAATTAGTATCCGTCGGTGTTAAGATGGACGAGGAGGAAAAATGTCAGATTTTGCTTTGCTCTTTGCCTGATTCGTGGGATTCTCTTGTTATGGCTATCGGTAGTACTTCTGTCATTTTGAAATCTGAAGATGTGGTGGGTGCCCTACTCGGTGAAGAGATGCGAAGGAAGGTATCCATCAGTTCAAAGGAAGCCCTAACTGTTCGTGGAAGACCTAAGGAGAAAGGCAAGAAGAATGAGAAGCGCGGCAAGTCCAAATCCAAAGGGAGATCGAAATCTCCTGGAAAGTCCAAAGTCATTTGCTGGAATTGCGGTAAACCGGGTCACATCCGTAAGGACTGCAAAGAAGAAAAGAAGAAGAAAAAGAAAAAGTTCGATTCTGATTCTGAGTCCGACAAGGAAGATGGCGATGCATTTATTGCGGCTTTGGCGACTCATACAGGTAATGATGCCTGGCTAATTGACTCAGGTGCATCTTTTCATATGACTTCCAATAGAGATTGGTTTTCTGAATATGAAGGATTTAATGGAGGTAAGGTGTACTTGGGTGATGATTCACCTCTAGACATTGTTGGTCGAGGTAAGGTTAGAATCAGGTTTTCTGATGGTAGAATAAAAGGGATTAATGGTGTGCTGCATATCCCTGGATTAAAACGAAACCTGTTATCTGTGAGCAAACTGATAGATGCGGGTGTGCAGGTAGTCTTTTCTGAAACAGGATGTAAGATGATTAAGGGTGCTATGGTAGTTGCTAGAGGTGTCAGGTTTGACACTTTGTATAAGCTTGAAGCATACACTGTTGAGTGTAATAGCACTTTTGTAAAAAGCAAATCTGTGGATACCTCACTGGAAGATTTGAAGGTTTCACCTTCAGCAGATGGAAATGGTTTTTGGGTACCTAAGGGTGCTCTTTCGTCTGAAGCAAAGTTACCTGCAGAGAAGACTATGTTATGGCACCAGAGACTTGGCCACATTGGAGAAAAGGGTCTAAGGACCTTGAAAAATAAAAACCTTGTTGAAGGTTTGAATGACTGTAACCTTGACTTTGATTTCTGTGAGCATTGCATTTATGGAAAACAAAACCGCGTTCAGTTTTACTCGAGTTCTCATAAAACTTGTGGTGTTCTGGACCTTATCCATTCTGATGTGTTTGGTCCAGTAGATGTCTCTTCGATTGGAAAATCCACATATTATGTTTCATTTATTGATGATTTTAGTAGAAGGACATGGGTATATTTTCTAAAGAGTAAATCTGAAGTTTTTAGTCGTTTTAAAGAATTTAAAGCAATGGTTGAGTTGCAGACTGGAAAGAAAATAAAATGTTTGAGAACTGATAATGGCGGTGAGTTTTGCTCTAATGATTTTGATAGATTCTGTAAAGACTGTGGAATTAACAGGCAGAAGACAACTCCGTATTCTCCACAGCAGAATGGAGTTGTAGAAAGAATGAACAGGACACTGATGGAAAAGGCTAGGAGTATGTTGAGTGGTGCTGGTCTTGAACAAAAGTTTTGGGCTGAAGCTGTTGCCACTGCTTGCTACCTGATTAACAGGTCTCCTACATCAGCTCTTGTTGATAAAACGCCTATGGAAGCATGGTCAAGTCACAAGCCTTCATTGAGACATCTTAGAGTTTTTGGTTGCGAGGCATATGCACATGTGCCAAAGGAGAAGCGAACAAAGTTGGAGAACAAGACTGTGAAATGTATCTTCATCGGGTATAGTTATGGTGTGAAGGGATACAAGCTTTGGGACCCTGTTGCACAAAAGGTAATTCACAGTAGAAGTGTTATTTTTAGAGAAATTAAGTCTCCTTCTATTACATTGCAGCCAGAACAGACTAAAAAAGAAGATGTGATTCAACTTCCTTCTACACCTGAAAGAGTTGAATCGAGACCCCTAGATAGGCAAGAATTTGAGGAGAGCTCGTCTAGCTCTGAATCTTCAGAAGAAGAGGAAGAACCTCCAACTCAGCTTGTTCGAAGGTCTACAAGACATAGACAACCACCTGAAAGGTATTCACCTGATGATTGGAGATGTATTTTTGCTTTGAATACTAGTGTGGATGAACCGAAATCTATAGAAGAGGCATTAGGTATGAATGATGCAGAGTCCTGGAAGATTGCTATGGAGGAAGAAATGGCAGCTTTGAAAAAGAATGATACATGGGATCTTGTACCATTGCCTGAAGGACGAAAACCTGTTGGTTGTAAATGGGTGTTCAAGAAAAAGATTGGTTCAGATGGAAGCATTGAGAAGTATAAAGCAAGGTTGGTTGCAAAAGGCTACTCTCAGGTTGAGGGTGTTGATTACGGTGAGATATTTTCTCCTGTTGCAAAAATGACGTCCATTAGATTTTTGCTTTCTATTGCTACTGCTTATGATTTAGAGGTTGAGCAAATGGATGTGAAAACTGCTTTCCTTCATGGTGATTTGGAGGAAGATATTTATATGACACAGTCGGAGCACTATGTGGTGAAAGGCAAAAGAAATTTGGTCTGTAAATTGAAGAAATCTTTGTATGGCCTCAAACAAAGTCCTAGGATGTGGTACCAGAAATTTGATACATATGTGTTGAGTTTGGGATTTGAACGTTCTAAATCAGATCACTGTGTTTATTATAAATCTTATGGTGATCATTTCTTATTCATTGCATTGTATGTTGATGATATGTTATTCATTGGTAAAGGGAAAGGTATGATTTCAGAACTGAAGTCTCAGCTCGCTGCTAAATTTGAAATGAAAGATCTTGGTGCAGCAAAGCACATTCTTGGGATGGAAATTAGAAGAGATAGAGTGAACAGAAAGCTATGGCTAGGCCAGAGTAAGTATGTGAATTCAGTGTTACAGAGGTTCAACATGCAGAATTGTAGACCATTGAGTGTTCCTTTTACAGTTGGAATGAAACTATCTATTTCAGATTGTCCTACATCCCCATTGGAGATGGAAGACATGAGCAGAGTGCCTTACCAGAGTGCGGTTGGAAGCTTGATGTATGCTATGGTCTGTACTAGACCAGACATTGCCCAAGCAGTGGGAGTACTTTCTAGATATATGTCTAATCCTGGTAGAGTTCATTGGGATGCAGTGAAAAGAGTCTTCAAATATTTGAAGGGTACTTCAGAGTATTCTTTGTGTTATCATGGTAATTCAATTGGAGACATGACTTCCCTTGATATCCATGGTTATGTGGATTCAGATTGGGCAGGTGATATTGATAGCAGAAGATCCACCAGTGCTTATGTGTTTACTTTGTTTGGTGGTGCAATTAGTTGGATGAGTAAGCGACAGGCTGTGGTTGCTTTATCCACTACTGAAGCAGAGTATATGGCAGCTACTCATGCTTGTAAAGAGGCCATTTGGCTTAAGAGACTGTGTTCGGATATTGGAATAAAACAAGGTACAGTGACAATTTACTGTGACAGTCAGAGTGCAATTAGCCTAGCTAAGAACCCGACATTTCATGCCCGGACCAAACATATTGATGTTCAGTATCATTTTGTTAGAGATATGGTCGAAGATGGTAGGGTGAAGCTGGTTAAGGTGGAAACTTTGATGAATGTTGCAGATGCTTTAACTAAGGCTGTGAGCACAGAGAAGTTCAGATGGTGTTCAGAGTCTATGGACCTTATGGCCCCTAGCAATTGATTCATTGTGTTGACATTCCCTTTCGCTCATGCAAGGTGTTCGACAAGTGGGAGATTTGTTGGGAAAAATGGTGTCTCAACCTTGCATTTATATGAGGTTACTATTTATAGTAAGTTTTTATTTGAGCACGAAATGGTGCGAAACTCTCCCTGAAGCTTCTGGTTGGCTAGATAAGCATTCCGGTAAAGTTTCGTCGCAAGGTCACAGCTAGTTTTGAAGATATTAAAGTTTTCATCTTGGAGGGGTGCAATAAAATGTTTAAACTTAATTTTGGGGACTTTAGAGGCTCCGAAACGCCCTGAAAAGTTTCCGTAACCGGTGAAGCGGGTTACGAGGTGATAGAGCACTTCGCGAGCTTTCCGGCGCTTCAAACGGTTCGTCAATCGGACACCCGGTTCTCAAGTTATGGCCTCCGGAAGTTTGTACTCCTGAAATAGGAAAAATAATTTGTATCGAATACATAAATGAGCTGTAAAAGGGAGCGACACGTGTTGATGTGTGCTTTAACATGTCATAGAAAGGAGATAAGGTCGGCTACACCTTATTGGGTGGTTTTAGCCCATGGTTTTGTAATACCGTTTGACGGTTTCTTGTATTGTATCTCCTATTTATGAGGTGTGTGAGATAGAGGTTGTGTGTAAGAGTCTTATGGCTATTGAGTTGCCTCTGAATCTCTGTTTAGTGCTACTCCTGCGAAGAGCTTGCTCTGCAAGTATTTTGTAATCTGTTTTTGATTGCTGAATAAAATATTGAGCTGCTTTTGGAGGGTGGGGTTTTTCTCCCGAAAGGGTTTTCCCCACGTAAATCATTGTGTTGTGGTATGATTGCTATTATATCTATTTCTATTTTCTGTAACTGTTGTAATGATCTGAAAAAGTTTTGCATTACCCTCCTCTCAAGGTTAGTGTAGGAAGTTGTTTCCGCTACTTTACTTCCTTACAAGTGGTATCAGAGCCTGATCACCTTTGGTTTCAATTGTGGGTAGTTGGGTTTTTTGAACTAATCCAGATTTGAGTGGGAGCTTGTGCAGAAGACACTTTGTGATCTTGTTGCAGGAATATTCAGATGGCAAGTTCGTCAGGGAGAATAGAGGTGGAGAAATTTAATGGAAGTAATTTTGAGATGTGGAAGCTGAAGATGGAAGATCTGCTAATAGATCGAGATCTTTGGGATGCTGTTGATGCGAATGTCCAAAGGCCCTCAGATCCTACTGCGGCAGCTCAGTATGATGTTATGGACCGAAAAGCCAAGGGTCTAATCAGACTGTGCCTGGCAGACTCTGTTCTAATCAATGTCCATGAAGAGAACTCTGCAAAGAAGCTATGGACTAAGCTTGGTGAGATGTATCAAGTGAAATCTTTATTAAATCAAATTTTCTTAAGAAAGAAATTGTATTCCTTGAAGATGGAAGAGGGTGGACGGATTGCAGACCACCTAGAAGCATTCAATATGATTGTGGCTCAATTAGTATCCGTCGGTGTTAAGATGGACGAGGAGGAAAAATGTCAGATTTTGCTTTGCTCTTTGCCTGATTCGTGGGATTCTCTTGTTATGGCTATCGGTAGTACTTCTGTCATTTTGAAATCTGAAGATGTGGTGGGTGCCCTACTCGGTGAAGAGATGCGAAGGAAGGTATCCATCAGTTCAAAGGAAGCCCTAACTGTTCGTGGAAGACCTAAGGAGAAAGGCAAGAAGAATGAGAAGCGCGGCAAGTCCAAATCCAAAGGGAGATCGAAATCTCCTGGAAAGTCCAAAGTCATTTGCTGGAATTGCGGTAAACCGGGTCACATCCGTAAGGACTGCAAAGAAGAAAAGAAGAAGAAAAAGAAAAAGTTCGATTCTGATTCTGAGTCCGACAAGGAAGATGGCGATGCATTTATTGCGGCTTTGGCGACTCATACAGGTAATGATGCCTGGCTAATTGACTCAGGTGCATCTTTTCATATGACTTCCAATAGAGATTGGTTTTCTGAATATGAAGGATTTAATGGAGGTAAGGTGTACTTGGGTGATGATTCACCTCTAGACATTGTTGGTCGAGGTAAGGTTAGAATCAGGTTTTCTGATGGTAGAATAAAAGGGATTAATGGTGTGCTGCATATCCCTGGATTAAAACGAAACCTGTTATCTGTGAGCAAACTGATAGATGCGGGTGTGCAGGTAGTCTTTTCTGAAACAGGATGTAAGATGATTAAGGGTGCTATGGTAGTTGCTAGAGGTGTCAGGTTTGACACTTTGTATAAGCTTGAAGCATACACTGTTGAGTGTAATAGCACTTTTGTAAAAAGCAAATCTGTGGATACCTCACTGGAAGATTTGAAGGTTTCACCTTCAGCAGATGGAAATGGTTTTTGGGTACCTAAGGGTGCTCTTTCGTCTGAAGCAAAGTTACCTGCAGAGAAGACTATGTTATGGCACCAGAGACTTGGCCACATTGGAGAAAAGGGTCTAAGGACCTTGAAAAATAAAAACCTTGTTGAAGGTTTGAATGACTGTAACCTTGACTTTGATTTCTGTGAGCATTGCATTTATGGAAAACAAAACCGCGTTCAGTTTTACTCGAGTTCTCATAAAACTTGTGGTGTTCTGGACCTTATCCATTCTGATGTGTTTGGTCCAGTAGATGTCTCTTCGATTGGAAAATCCACATATTATGTTTCATTTATTGATGATTTTAGTAGAAGGACATGGGTATATTTTCTAAAGAGTAAATCTGAAGTTTTTAGTCGTTTTAAAGAATTTAAAGCAATGGTTGAGTTGCAGACTGGAAAGAAAATAAAATGTTTGAGAACTGATAATGGCGGTGAGTTTTGCTCTAATGATTTTGATAGATTCTGTAAAGACTGTGGAATTAACAGGCAGAAGACAACTCCGTATTCTCCACAGCAGAATGGAGTTGTAGAAAGAATGAACAGGACACTGATGGAAAAGGCTAGGAGTATGTTGAGTGGTGCTGGTCTTGAACAAAAGTTTTGGGCTGAAGCTGTTGCCACTGCTTGCTACCTGATTAACAGGTCTCCTACATCAGCTCTTGTTGATAAAACGCCTATGGAAGCATGGTCAAGTCACAAGCCTTCATTGAGACATCTTAGAGTTTTTGGTTGCGAGGCATATGCACATGTGCCAAAGGAGAAGCGAACAAAGTTGGAGAACAAGACTGTGAAATGTATCTTCATCGGGTATAGTTATGGTGTGAAGGGATACAAGCTTTGGGACCCTGTTGCACAAAAGGTAATTCACAGTAGAAGTGTTATTTTTAGAGAAATTAAGTCTCCTTCTATTACATTGCAGCCAGAACAGACTAAAAAAGAAGATGTGATTCAACTTCCTTCTACACCTGAAAGAGTTGAATCGAGACCCCTAGATAGGCAAGAATTTGAGGAGAGCTCGTCTAGCTCTGAATCTTCAGAAGAAGAGGAAGAACCTCCAACTCAGCTTGTTCGAAGGTCTACAAGACATAGACAACCACCTGAAAGGTATTCACCTGATGATTGGAGATGTATTTTTGCTTTGAATACTAGTGTGGATGAACCGAAATCTATAGAAGAGGCATTAGGTATGAATGATGCAGAGTCCTGGAAGATTGCTATGGAGGAAGAAATGGCAGCTTTGAAAAAGAATGATACATGGGATCTTGTACCATTGCCTGAAGGACGAAAACCTGTTGGTTGTAAATGGGTGTTCAAGAAAAAGATTGGTTCAGATGGAAGCATTGAGAAGTATAAAGCAAGGTTGGTTGCAAAAGGCTACTCTCAGGTTGAGGGTGTTGATTACGGTGAGATATTTTCTCCTGTTGCAAAAATGACGTCCATTAGATTTTTGCTTTCTATTGCTACTGCTTATGATTTAGAGGTTGAGCAAATGGATGTGAAAACTGCTTTCCTTCATGGTGATTTGGAGGAAGATATTTATATGACACAGTCGGAGCACTATGTGGTGAAAGGCAAAAGAAATTTGGTCTGTAAATTGAAGAAATCTTTGTATGGCCTCAAACAAAGTCCTAGGATGTGGTACCAGAAATTTGATACATATGTGTTGAGTTTGGGATTTGAACGTTCTAAATCAGATCACTGTGTTTATTATAAATCTTATGGTGATCATTTCTTATTCATTGCATTGTATGTTGATGATATGTTATTCATTGGTAAAGGGAAAGGTATGATTTCAGAACTGAAGTCTCAGCTCGCTGCTAAATTTGAAATGAAAGATCTTGGTGCAGCAAAGCACATTCTTGGGATGGAAATTAGAAGAGATAGAGTGAACAGAAAGCTATGGCTAGGCCAGAGTAAGTATGTGAATTCAGTGTTACAGAGGTTCAACATGCAGAATTGTAGACCATTGAGTGTTCCTTTTACAGTTGGAATGAAACTATCTATTTCAGATTGTCCTACATCCCCATTGGAGATGGAAGACATGAGCAGAGTGCCTTACCAGAGTGCGGTTGGAAGCTTGATGTATGCTATGGTCTGTACTAGACCAGACATTGCCCAAGCAGTGGGAGTACTTTCTAGATATATGTCTAATCCTGGTAGAGTTCATTGGGATGCAGTGAAAAGAGTCTTCAAATATTTGAAGGGTACTTCAGAGTATTCTTTGTGTTATCATGGTAATTCAATTGGAGACATGACTTCCCTTGATATCCATGGTTATGTGGATTCAGATTGGGCAGGTGATATTGATAGCAGAAGATCCACCAGTGCTTATGTGTTTACTTTGTTTGGTGGTGCAATTAGTTGGATGAGTAAGCGACAGGCTGTGGTTGCTTTATCCACTACTGAAGCAGAGTATATGGCAGCTACTCATGCTTGTAAAGAGGCCATTTGGCTTAAGAGACTGTGTTCGGATATTGGAATAAAACAAGGTACAGTGACAATTTACTGTGACAGTCAGAGTGCAATTAGCCTAGCTAAGAACCCGACATTTCATGCCCGGACCAAACATATTGATGTTCAGTATCATTTTGTTAGAGATATGGTCGAAGATGGTAGGGTGAAGCTGGTTAAGGTGGAAACTTTGATGAATGTTGCAGATGCTTTAACTAAGGCTGTGAGCACAGAGAAGTTCAGATGGTGTTCAGAGTCTATGGACCTTATGGCCCCTAGCAATTGATTCATTGTGTTGACATTCCCTTTCGCTCATGCAAGGTGTTCGACAAGTGGGAGATTTGTTGGGAAAAATGGTGTCTCAACCTTGCATTTATATGAGGTTACTATTTATAGTAAGTTTTTATTTGAGCACGAAATGGTGCGAAACTCTCCCTGAAGCTTCTGGTTGGCTAGATAAGCATTCCGGTAAAGTTTCGTCGCAAGGTCACAGCTAGTTTTGAAGATATTAAAGTTTTCATCTTGGAGGGGTGCAATAAAATGTTTAAACTTAATTTTGGGGACTTTAGAGGCTCCGAAACGCCCTGAAAAGTTGCCGTAACCGGCGAAGCGGGTTACGAGGTGATAGAGCACTTCGCGAGCTTTCCGGCGCTTCAAACGGTTCGTCAATCGGACACCCGGTTCTCAAGTTATGGCCTCCGGAAGTTTGTACTCCTGAAATAGGAAAAATAATTTGTATCGAATACATAAATGAGCTGTAAAAGGGAGCGACACGTGTTGATGTGTGCTTTAACATGTCATAGAAAGGAGATAAGGTCGGCTACACCTTATTGGGTGGTTTTAGCCCATGGTTTTGTAATACCGTTTGACGGTTTCTTGTATTGTATCTCCTATTTATGAGGTGTGTGAGATAGAGGTTGTGTGTAAGAGTCTTATGGCTATTGAGTTGCCTCTGAATCTCTGTTTAGTGCTACTCCTGCGAAGAGCTTGCTCTGCAAGTATTTTGTAATCTGTTTTTGATTGCTGAATAAAATATTGAGCTGCTTTTGGAGGGTGGGGTTTTTCTCCCGAAAGGGTTTTCCCCACGTAAATCATTGTGTTGTGGTATGATTGCTATTATATCTATTTCTATTTTCTGTAACTGTTGTAATGATCTGAAAAAGTTTTGCATTACCCTCCTCTCAAGGTTAGTGTAGGAAGTTGTTTCCGCTACTTTACTTCCTTACAAGTGGTATCAGAGCCTGATCACCTTTGGTTTCAATTGTGGGTAGTTGGGTTTTTTGAACTAATCCAGATTTGAGTGGGAGCTTGTGCAGAAGACACTTTGTGATCTTGTTGCAGGAATATTCAGATGGCAAGTTCGTCAGGGAGAATAGAGGTGGAGAAATTTAATGGAAGTAATTTTGAGATGTGGAAGCTGAAGATGGAAGATCTGCTAATAGATCGAGATCTTTGGGATGCTGTTGATGCGAATGTCCAAAGGCCCTCAGATCCTACTGCGGCAGCTCAGTATGATGTTATGGACCGAAAAGCCAAGGGTCTAATCAGACTGTGCCTGGCAGACTCTGTTCTAATCAATGTCCATGAAGAGAACTCTGCAAAGAAGCTATGGACTAAGCTTGGTGAGATGTATCAAGTGAAATCTTTATTAAATCAAATTTTCTTAAGAAAGAAATTGTATTCCTTGAAGATGGAAGAGGGTGGACGGATTGCAGACCACCTAGAAGCATTCAATATGATTGTGGCTCAATTAGTATCCGTCGGTGTTAAGATGGACGAGGAGGAAAAATGTCAGATTTTGCTTTGCTCTTTGCCTGATTCGTGGGATTCTCTTGTTATGGCTATCGGTAGTACTTCTGTCATTTTGAAATCTGAAGATGTGGTGGGTGCCCTACTCGGTGAAGAGATGCGAAGGAAGGTATCCATCAGTTCAAAGGAAGCCCTAACTGTTCGTGGAAGACCTAAGGAGAAAGGCAAGAAGAATGAGAAGCGCGGCAAGTCCAAATCCAAAGGGAGATCGAAATCTCCTGGAAAGTCCAAAGTCATTTGCTGGAATTGCGGTAAACCGGGTCACATCCGTAAGGACTGCAAAGAAGAAAAGAAGAAGAAAAAGAAAAAGTTCGATTCTGATTCTGAGTCCGACAAGGAAGATGGCGATGCATTTATTGCGGCTTTGGCGACTCATACAGGTAATGATGCCTGGCTAATTGACTCAGGTGCATCTTTTCATATGACTTCCAATAGAGATTGGTTTTCTGAATATGAAGGATTTAATGGAGGTAAGGTGTACTTGGGTGATGATTCACCTCTAGACATTGTTGGTCGAGGTAAGGTTAGAATCAGGTTTTCTGATGGTAGAATAAAAGGGATTAATGGTGTGCTGCATATCCCTGGATTAAAACGAAACCTGTTATCTGTGAGCAAACTGATAGATGCGGGTGTGCAGGTAGTCTTTTCTGAAACAGGATGTAAGATGATTAAGGGTGCTATGGTAGTTGCTAGAGGTGTCAGGTTTGACACTTTGTATAAGCTTGAAGCATACACTGTTGAGTGTAATAGCACTTTTGTAAAAAGCAAATCTGTGGATACCTCACTGGAAGATTTGAAGGTTTCACCTTCAGCAGATGGAAATGGTTTTTGGGTACCTAAGGGTGCTCTTTCGTCTGAAGCAAAGTTACCTGCAGAGAAGACTATGTTATGGCACCAGAGACTTGGCCACATTGGAGAAAAGGGTCTAAGGACCTTGAAAAATAAAAACCTTGTTGAAGGTTTGAACGACTGTAACCTTGACTTTGATTTCTGTGAGCATTGCATTTATGGAAAACAAAACCGCGTTCAGTTTTACTCGAGTTCTCATAAAACTTGTGGTGTTCTGGACCTTATCCATTCTGATGTGTTTGGTCCAGTAGATGTCTCTTCGATTGGAAAATCCACATATTATGTTTCATTTATTGATGATTTTAGTAGAAGGACATGGGTATATTTTCTAAAGAGTAAATCTGAAGTTTTTAGTCGTTTTAAAGAATTTAAAGCAATGGTTGAGTTGCAGACTGGAAAGAAAATAAAATGTTTGAGAACTGATAATGGCGGTGAGTTTTGCTCTAATGATTTTGATAGATTCTGTAAAGACTGTGGAATTAACAGGCAGAAGACAACTCCGTATTCTCCACAGCAGAATGGAGTTGTAGAAAGAATGAACAGGACACTGATGGAAAAGGCTAGGAGTATGTTGAGTGGTGCTGGTCTTGAACAAAAGTTTTGGGCTGAAGCTGTTGCCACTGCTTGCTACCTGATTAACAAGTCTCCTACATCAGCTCTTGTTGATAAAACGCCTATGGAAGCATGGTCAAGTCACAAGCCTTCATTGAGACATCTTAGAGTTTTTGGTTGCGAGGCATATGCACATGTGCCAAAGGAGAAGCGAACAAAGTTGGAGAACAAGGCTGTGAAATGTATCTTCATCGGGTATAGTTATGGTGTGAAGGGATACAAGCTTTGGGACCCTGTTGCACAAAAGGTAATTCACAGTAGAAGTGTTATTTTTAGAGAAATTAAGTCTCCTTCTATTACATTGCAGCCAGAACAGACTAAAAAAGAAGATGTGATTCAACTTCCTTCTACACCTGAAAGAGTTGAATCGAGACCCCTAGATAGGCAAGAATTTGAGGAGAGCTCGTCTAGCTCTGAATCTTCAGAAGAAGAGGAAGAACCTCCAACTCAGCTTGTTCGAAGGTCTACAAGACATAGACAACCACCTGAAAGGTATTCACCTGATGATTGGAGATGTATTTTTGCTTTGAATACTAGTGTGGATGAACCGAAATCTATAGAAGAGGCATTAGGTATGAATGATGCAGAGTCCTGGAAGATTGCTATGGAGGAAGAAATGGCAGCTTTGAAAAAGAATGATACATGGGATCTTGTACCATTGCCTGAAGGACGAAAACCTGTTGGTTGTAAATGGGTGTTCAAGAAAAAGATTGGTTCAGATGGAAGCATTGAGAAGTATAAAGCAAGGTTGGTTGCAAAAGGCTACTCTCAGGTTGAGGGTGTTGATTACGGTGAGATATTTTCTCCTGTTGCAAAAATGACGTCCATTAGATTTTTGCTTTCTATTGCTACTGCTTATGATTTAGAGGTTGAGCAAATGGATGTGAAAACTGCTTTCCTTCATGGTGATTTGGAGGAAGATATTTATATGACACAGTCGGAGCACTATGTGGTGAAAGGCAAAAGAAATTTGGTCTGTAAATTGAAGAAATCTTTGTATGGCCTCAAACAAAGTCCTAGGATGTGGTACCAGAAATTTGATACATATGTGTTGAGTTTGGGATTTGAACGTTCTAAATCAGATCACTGTGTTTATTATAAATCTTATGGTGATCATTTCTTATTCATTGCATTGTATGTTGATGATATGTTATTCATTGGTAAAGGGAAAGGTATGATTTCAGAACTGAAGTCTCAGCTCGCTGCTAAATTTGAAATGAAAGATCTTGGTGCAGCAAAGCACATTCTTGGGATGGAAATTAGAAGAGATAGAGTGAACAGAAAGCTATGGCTAGGCCAGAGTAAGTATGTGAATTCAGTGTTACAGAGGTTCAACATGCAGAATTGTAGACCATTGAGTGTTCCTTTTACAGTTGGAATGAAACTATCTATTTCAGATTGTCCTACATCCCCATTGGAGATGGAAGACATGAGCAGAGTGCCTTACCAGAGTGCGGTTGGAAGCTTGATGTATGCTATGGTCTGTACTAGACCAGACATTGCCCAAGCAGTGGGAGTACTTTCTAGATATATGTCTAATCCTGGTAGAGTTCATTGGGATGCAGTGAAAAGAGTCTTCAAATATTTGAAGGGTACTTCAGAGTATTCTTTGTGTTATCATGGTAATTCAATTGGAGACATGACTTCCCTTGATATCCATGGTTATGTGGATTCAGATTGGGCAGGTGATATTGATAGCAGAAGATCCACCAGTGCTTATGTGTTTACTTTGTTTGGTGGTGCAATTAGTTGGATGAGTAAGCGACAGGCTGTGGTTGCTTTATCCACTACTGAAGCAGAGTATATGGCAGCTACTCATGCTTGTAAAGAGGCCATTTGGCTTAAGAGACTGTGTTCGGATATTGGAATAAAACAAGGTACAGTGACAATTTACTGTGACAGTCAGAGTGCAATTAGCCTAGCTAAGAACCCGACATTTCATGCCCGGACCAAACATATTGATGTTCAGTATCATTTTGTTAGAGATATGGTCGAAGATGGTAGGGTGAAGCTGGTTAAGGTGGAAACTTTGATGAATGTTGCAGATGCTTTAACTAAGGCTGTGAGCACAGAGAAGTTCAGATGGTGTTCAGAGTCTATGGACCTTATGGCCCCTAGCAATTGATTCATTGTGTTGACATTCCCTTTCGCTCATGCAAGGTGTTCGACAAGTGGGAGATTTGTTGGGAAAAATGGTGTCTCAACCTTGCATTTATATGAGGTTACTATTTATAGTAAGTTTTTATTTGAGCACGAAATGGTGCGAAACTCTCCCTGAAGCTTCTGGTTGGCTAGATAAGCATTCCGGTAAAGTTTCGTCGCAAGGTCACAGCTAGTTTTGAAGATATTAAAGTTTTCATCTTGGAGGGGTGCAATAAAATGTTTAAACTTAATTTTGGGGACTTTAGAGGCTCCGAAACGCCCTGAAAAGTTTCCGTAACCGGCGAAGCGGGTTACGAGGTGATAGAGCACTTCGCGAGCTTTCCGGCGCTTCAAACGGTTCGTCAATCGGACACCCGGTTCTCAAGTTATGGCCTCCGGAAGTTTGTACTCCTGAAATAGGAAAAATAATTTGTATCGAATACATAAATGAGCTGTAAAAGGGAGCGACACGTGTTGATGTGTGCTTTAACATGTCATAGAAAGGAGATAAGGTCGGCTACACCTTATTGGGTGGTTTTAGCCCATGGTTTTGTAATACCGTTTGACGGTTTCTTGTATTGTATCTCCTATTTATGAGGTGTGTGAGATAGAGGTTGTGTGTAAGAGTCTTATGGCTATTGAGTTGCCTCTGAATCTCTGTTTAGTGCTACTCCTGCGAAGAGCTTGCTCTGCAAGTATTTTGTAATCTGTTTTTGATTGCTGAATAAAATATTGAGCTGCTTTTGGAGGGTGGGGTTTTTCTCCCGAAAGGGTTTTCCCCACGTAAATCATTGTGTTGTGGTATGATTGCTATTATATCTATTTCTATTTTCTGTAACTGTTGTAATGATCTGAAAAAGTTTTGCATTACCCTCCTCTCAAGGTTAGTGTAGGAAGTTGTTTCCGCTACTTTACTTCCTTACAAGTGGTATCAGAGCCTGATCACCTTTGGTTTCAATTGTGGGTAGTTGGGTTTTTTGAACTAATCCAGATTTGAGTGGGAGCTTGTGCAGAAGACACTTTGTGATCTTGTTGCAGGAATATTCAGATGGCAAGTTCGTCAGGGAGAATAGAGGTGGAGAAATTTAATGGAAGTAATTTTGAGATGTGGAAGCTGAAGATGGAAGATCTGCTAATAGATCGAGATCTTTGGGATGCTGTTGATGCGAATGTCCAAAGGCCCTCAGATCCTACTGCGGCAGCTCAGTATGATGTTATGGACCGAAAAGCCAAGGGTCTAATCAGACTGTGCCTGGCAGACTCTGTTCTAATCAATGTCCATGAAGAGAACTCTGCAAAGAAGCTATGGACTAAGCTTGGTGAGATGTATCAAGTGAAATCTTTATTAAATCAAATTTTCTTAAGAAAGAAATTGTATTCCTTGAAGATGGAAGAGGGTGGACGAATTGCAGACCACCTAGAAGCATTCAATATGATTGTGGCTCAATTAGTATCCGTCGGTGTTAAGATGGACGAGGAGGAAAAATGTCAGATTTTGCTTTGCTCTTTGCCTGATTCGTGGGATTCTCTTGTTATGGCTATCGGTAGTACTTCTGTCATTTTGAAATCTGAAGATGTGGTGGGTGCCCTACTCGGTGAAGAGATGCGAAGGAAGGTATCCATCAGTTCAAAGGAAGCCCTAACTGTTCGTGGAAGACCTAAGGAGAAAGGCAAGAAGAATGAGAAGCGCGGCAAGTCCAAATCCAAAGGGAGATCGAAATCTCCTGGAAAGTCCAAAGTCATTTGCTGGAATTGCGGTAAACCGGGTCACATCCGTAAGGACTGCAAAGAAGAAAAGAAGAAGAAAAAGAAAAAGTTCGATTCTGATTCTGAGTCCGACAAGGAAGATGGCGATGCATTTATTGCGGCTTTGGCGACTCATACAGGTAATGATGCCTGGCTAATTGACTCAGGTGCATCTTTTCATATGACTTCCAATAGAGATTGGTTTTCTGAATATGAAGGATTTAATGGAGGTAAGGTGTACTTGGGTGATGATTCACCTCTAGACATTGTTGGTCGAGGTAAGGTTAGAATCAGGTTTTCTGATGGTAGAATAAAAGGGATTAATGGTGTGCTGCATATCCCTGGATTAAAACGAAACCTGTTATCTGTGAGCAAACTGATAGATGCGGGTGTGCAGGTAGTCTTTTCTGAAACAGGATGTAAGATGATTAAGGGTGCTATGGTAGTTGCTAGAGGTGTCAGGTTTGACACTTTGTATAAGCTTGAAGCATACACTGTTGAGTGTAATAGCACTTTTGTAAAAAGCAAATCTGTGGATACCTCACTGGAAGATTTGAAGGTTTCACCTTCAGCAGATGGAAATGGTTTTTGGGTACCTAAGGGTGCTCTTTCGTCTGAAGCAAAGTTACCTGCAGAGAAGACTATGTTATGGCACCAGAGACTTGGCCACATTGGAGAAAAGGGTCTAAGGACCTTGAAAAATAAAAACCTTGTTGAAGGTTTGAATGACTGTAACCTTGACTTTGATTTCTGTGAGCATTGCATTTATGGAAAACAAAACCGCGTTCAGTTTTACTCGAGTTCTCATAAAACTTGTGGTGTTCTGGACCTTATCCATTCTGATGTGTTTGGTCCAGTAGATGTCTCTTCGATTGGAAAATCCACATATTATGTTTCATTTATTGATGATTTTAGTAGAAGGACATGGGTATATTTTCTAAAGAGTAAATCTGAAGTTTTTAGTCGTTTTAAAGAATTTAAAGCAATGGTTGAGTTGCAGACTGGAAAGAAAATAAAATGTTTGAGAACTGATAATGGCGGTGAGTTTTGCTCTAATGATTTTGATAGATTCTGTAAAGACTGTGGAATTAACAGGCAGAAGACAACTCCGTATTCTCCACAGCAGAATGGAGTTGTAGAAAGAATGAACAGGACACTGATGGAAAAGGCTAGGAGTATGTTGAGTGGTGCTGGTCTTGAACAAAATTTTTGGGCTGAAGCTGTTGCCACTGCTTGCTACCTGATTAACAGGTCTCCTACATCAGCTCTTGTTGATAAAACGCCTATGGAAGCATGGTCAAGTCACAAGCCTTCATTGAGACATCTTAGAGTTTTTGGTTGCGAGGCATATGCACATGTGCCAAAGGAGAAGCGAACAAAGTTGGAGAACAAGGCTGTGAAATGTATCTTCATCGGGTATAGTTATGGTGTGAAAGGATACAAGCTTTGGGACCCTGTTGCACAAAAGGTAATTCACAGTAGAAGTGTTATTTTTAGAGAAATTAAGTCTCCTTCTATTACATTGCAGCCAGAACAGACTAAAAAAGAAGATGTGATTCAACTTCCTTCTACACCTGAAAGAGTT
This sequence comes from Cryptomeria japonica, assembly GCF_030272615.1. Classification (NCBI taxonomy): domain Eukaryota; kingdom Viridiplantae; phylum Streptophyta; class Pinopsida; order Cupressales; family Cupressaceae; genus Cryptomeria; species Cryptomeria japonica. The sequence goes on from NC_081411.1 coordinate 687,855,555, forward strand.
GAATCGAGACCCCTAGATAGGCAAGAATTTGAGGAGAGCTCGTCTAGCTCTGAATCTTCAGAAGAAGAGGAAGAACCTCCAACTCAGCTTGTTCGAAGGTCTACAAGACATAGACAACCACCTGAAAGGTATTCACCTGATGATTGGAGATGTATTTTTGCTTTGAATACTAGTGTGGATGAACCGAAATCTATAGAAGAGGCATTAGGTATGAATGATGCAGAGTCCTGGAAGATTGCTATGGAGGAAGAAATGGCAGCTTTGAAAAAGAATGATACATGGGATCTTGTACCATTGCCTGAAGGACGAAAACCTGTTGGTTGTAAATGGGTGTTCAAGAAAAAGATTGGTTCAGATGGAAGCATTGAGAAGTATAAAGCAAGGTTGGTTGCAAAAGGCTACTCTCAGGTTGAGGGTGTTGATTACGGTGAGATATTTTCTCCTGTTGCAAAAATGACGTCCATTAGATTTTTGCTTTCTATTGCTACTGCTTATGATTTAGAGGTTGAGCAAATGGATGTGAAAACTGCTTTCCTTCATGGTGATTTGGAGGAAGATATTTATATGACACAGTCGGAGCACTATGTGGTGAAAGGCAAAAGAAATTTGGTCTGTAAATTGAAGAAATCTTTGTATGGCCTCAAACAAAGTCCTAGGATGTGGTACCAGAAATTTGATACATATGTGTTGAGTTTGGGATTTGAACGTTCTAAATCAGATCACTGTGTTTATTATAAATCTTATGGTGATCATTTCTTATTCATTGCATTGTATGTTGATGATATGTTATTCATTGGTAAAGGGAAAGGTATGATTTCAGAACTGAAGTCTCAGCTCGCTGCTAAATTTGAAATGAAAGATCTTGGTGCAGCAAAGCACATTCTTGGGATGGAAATTAGAAGAGATAGAGTGAACAGAAAGCTATGGCTAGGCCAGAGTAAGTATGTGAATTCAGTGTTACAGAGGTTCAACATGCAGAATTGTAGACCATTGAGTGTTCCTTTTACAGTTGGAATGAAACTATCTATTTCAGATTGTCCTACATCCCCATTGGAGATGGAAGACATGAGCAGAGTGCCTTACCAGAGTGCGGTTGGAAGCTTGATGTATGCTATGGTCTGTACTAGACCAGACATTGCCCAAGCAGTGGGAGTACTTTCTAGATATATGTCTAATCCTGGTAGAGTTCATTGGGATGCAGTGAAAAGAGTCTTCAAATATTTGAAGGGTACTTCAGAGTATTCTTTGTGTTATCATGGTAATTCAATTGGAGACATGACTTCCCTTGATATCCATGGTTATGTGGATTCAGATTGGGCAGGTGATATTGATAGCAGAAGATCCACCAGTGCTTATGTGTTTACTTTGTTTGGTGGTGCAATTAGTTGGATGAGTAAGCGACAGGCTGTGGTTGCTTTATCCACTACTGAAGCAGAGTATATGGCAGCTACTCATGCTTGTAAAGAGGCCATTTGGCTTAAGAGACTGTGTTCGGATATTGGAATAAAACAAGGTACAGTGACAATTTACTGTGACAGTCAGAGTGCAATTAGCCTAGCTAAGAACCCGACATTTCATGCCCGGACCAAACATATTGATGTTCAGTATCATTTTGTTAGAGATATGGTCGAAGATGGTAGGGTGAAGCTGGTTAAGGTGGAAACTTTGATGAATGTTGCAGATGCTTTAACTAAGGCTGTGAGCACAGAGAAGTTCAGATGGTGTTCAGAGTCTATGGACCTTATGGCCCCTAGCAATTGATTCATTGTGTTGACATTCCCTTTCGCTCATGCAAGGTGTTCGACAAGTGGGAGATTTGTTGGGAAAAATGGTGTCTCAACCTTGCATTTATATGAGGTTACTATTTATAGTAAGTTTTTATTTGAGCACGAAATGGTGCGAAACTCTCCCTGAAGCTTCTGGTTGGCTAGATAAGCATTCCGGTAAAGTTTCGTCGCAAGGTCACAGCTAGTTTTGAAGATATTAAAGTTTTCATCTTGGAGGGGTGCAATAAAATGTTTAAACTTAATTTTGGGGACTTTAGAGGCTCCGAAACGCCCTGAAAAGTTTCCGTAACCGGCGAAGCGGGTTACGAGGTGATAGAGCACTTCGCGAGCTTTCCGGCGCTTCAAACGGTTCGTCAATCGGACACCCGGTTCTCAAGTTATGGCCTCCGGAAGTTTGTACTCCTGAAATAGGAAAAATAATTTGTATCGAATACATAAATGAGCTGTAAAAGGGAGCGACACGTGTTGATGTGTGCTTTAACATGTCATAGAAAGGAGATAAGGTCGGCTACACCTTATTGGGTGGTTTTAGCCCATGGTTTTGTAATACCGTTTGACGGTTTCTTGTATTGTATCTCCTATTTATGAGGTGTGTGAGATAGAGGTTGTGTGTAAGAGTCTTATGGCTATTGAGTTGCCTCTGAATCTCTGTTTAGTGCTACTCCTGCGAAGAGCTTGCTCTGCAAGTATTTTGTAATCTGTTTTTGATTGCTGAATAAAATATTGAGCTGCTTTTGGAGGGTGGGGTTTTTCTCCCGAAAGGGTTTTCCCCACGTAAATCATTGTGTTGTGGTATGATTGCTATTATATCTATTTCTATTTTCTGTAACTGTTGTAATGATCTGAAAAAGTTTTGCATTACCCTCCTCTCAAGGTTAGTGTAGGAAGTTGTTTCCGCTACTTTACTTCCTTACAAAAATCACTCACAAGAGGAGGACATCTCCATATCTTAGATCAAATCTTTGATAGACTGGAACAATATCATGTTCGACTCAACCCAAAGAAATGTGTCTTTGGAGTGACCTCCGGGAAACTTCTAGGATACATTGTCTCAAGCAAAGGTATTGAGGTCGACCCAGCAAAGGTTAAGGCAATAATGGACATGCCACCTCGACGGAATATCAGTCAGCTAAGGACACTACAAGGACGGCTTCAATCCATCCGCAGATTCATTGCACAATTAGCCGATAAGTGTCACCCATTCACACACCTGCTACACAAGAACATACGCTTCCAATGGGATGACAGATGCCAGCAAGCATTTCAGGCACTTAAAGACTATCTCATGAATCCACCATTATTGATGCCACCAGATCCAAGTAGACCATTATTACTCTATATCTCGGCAACAAGTACAGCATTGGGTGTACTACTGGCACAACATAATGCAGAAGGTAAAGAGTGTGCTGTATACTACATCTCTCGCACACTGGTTGGCTATGAACTCAATTACACACCTATTGAGCGAGCTTGCTTAGCAGTAATCTTGGCAGCCACTAAATTGCGGCACTATCTATTGACACACAAGGTGCAACTCATCGCAAAGATTGATGCACTCAAGTACTTATTCAGCAAAGCAGCATTGACAGGTCGTTTGGCCAAATGGGTAATGATTCTAAGTGAATTCGACATCGAGTATGTGGACCGTAAAGCTATCAAAGGGCAGGTCATTGCAGATCAGTTGGCCGATGCGCCTCTCATAGGTGATCATCCTCTCATTTCCAATTTTCCAGATGAAGAGATATTCATGATTACAGAAGCACAGTCATGGAAACTATATTTTGATGGTTCATACACTAGGCATGGCTCGGGGGCAGGCATTCTGTTTATCACACCTCAAGGTGATAGCATCCCGAAGTCTTACAGGCTCACATTTCCATGCACAAACAACATAGCAGAATATGAGGCTTTGATCACAGGACTCAGGCTAGCCATACAATGGAAACTAAAAGAACTTCAAGTATATGGCGACTCACAACTGGTCATTCGACAAGCAACAGATGAATATCAGACCAAAGATGATAAACTCATGCCATACAAGCAAATGGTGGACACTCTAAAGACATCATTTACTACTATCACTTTTGAGCAGATACCAAGAGATCAGAATCGAGCTGCTGACGCTATGGCTACTATCGCATCTCTACTAGATCTTCCACAGAATTCAACACGCTACGAGTTCTTGGTAGAACAGCTTTGGATTCCCGCTTATGATATCCCCAAATCTGAAATAATATGTCGCCTTGTTGGTTCTGAATCCCCATGGTACGGTGAGTTCTACACCTATCTTCGCGATCATACCCTTCCTCCCAACCAATCAAATAACCAACGAAAAACCTTCATTCGCCAAACTGCTCGATATACCATTATTGCCGAAACCCTATACCGACGTAGTCTTGATGGTACTCTCCTTCGATGTCTGGAACAAGATGAGATAACAAAGGCTTTGGAAGAGGTACATGAAGGAATTTGTGGGACTCACTCAAGTGGTCCATCACTAGCCAAGAAGATCATGCGAGCTGGATACTATTGGCCATCTATGGAAAAGGATTCCTACTATTTTGTCAGGAAATGCAAGAAATGTCAAGTTCATGGCGACCTGATACATGCACCAGCACAGGAACTGCAACCAATCACAACACCATGGCCTTTTTGTCAATGGGGCCTTGACCTTGTGGGTAAGATTCATCCATCTTCATCCAATGGCCATAAATTCATTATTACCGCCACTGAATATTTCACCAAGTGGATCGAAGCTGTTCCACTTACCCAAGTCACCGGCAAGCAGATCGCCTCATTCATCCTCAACTACATCATCTGCCGATATGGTGTGCCCATGTCCATTGTCACAGATAACGGTCTTCCTTTCAAAAATCAGGATGTCCGTGAACTTTGTGAGAAATTTCATATCCAACACCGCTTTTCCACTCCCTATTACCCACAAGGCAATGGTCAGGCCGAAGCATCCAATAAAAACATATTGAGAATCCTAAAGAAGACAGTCAATGATGCCGGCCGTGATTGGCATGTTCAATTGAATCCAGCATTATGGGCATATCGAACTAGCATTCGAACCCCTACAGGTGCAACTCCTTATTCATTGGTCTATGGTGCAGAAGCTATCTTGCCTATTAAGGTCGAGATACCATCATTACGAGTTTCCTTGCATAATCTCATCGATGATGAAGCATACAGAGTCTCACGCCTTCAGGACTTAGAGTTACTTGATGAGAAAAGACAAGCTGCATACAATCACCTCAAAGCCTATCAGTAGCGCATGAGTAGAAGTTACAATCACCGAGTTAGACCTCGTACATTTGAGGTAGGCGATCTTGTTCTACAAGAGAATCCTCGCAACCAACCAAACAGAGAACATCAAGGCAAGTTTGAATCAAACTGGCTGGGCCCATATGTTGTCACTGCTGTGTTCGGGTCCGGGGCATATCAGTTGGCTACACCAGAAGGAGAACCGCTCGCAGATCCAATCAATAGCATGCACCTCAAACGGTTTTATACCTAAGGTATACAGAGCATCAGGTTCCCCTACATATCAAGAAAATATCAAAAACATTCAGAAAATGTCCTGAAGAAAATACAAAAACATTCAAAAAAGTAAAGAAAAATCATGCATCCAAACGGTGAACAAACACTCCGGTGGCACCTTGGGTAAGTACGGTGGTGAAAACCTGGCAAACAGGCGCCACTCGTAAAGGCAATGGCTCCAGTATCTTTCAGACTCGTTGCGATCACATTCATGCACACACACATCCATCCATCCCAACCATGGCTCGTTATTTGATCTACAATTAAGAAAGTATTCCATGCGTCTCGCATCCCACCTTTTCATAGTCAGGTCTACAAACTGGGGGCAATACCCTTACCCTCGTGATGGAAGTGGATTCTACATTGTCTTATATATCATTACGCTCTTCATTCAGGCAATCATCAGAAAATCCAAAAAACATTCAAAAATGACTCTCAAAATACCAAAAACATTCAAAAATGACTCTCAACATACCAAAAACATTCAAAAACTATCACACAAAATCCAAAAACATCGAAAAACCATCGAAAATCAAAACAAAAACATGGCAACACCTTGTAAATATTTATCCGATCAGATACAAAATAAACATTGACAACTACTCACACACTGACCATTTACCAATCAAACCAAAACAATCGACATCAACAATCCAAATCTGTCTTTAAAACAAGGATGCATCCTTCCTTACCAAAACAAAGACAAAGTGACATTTTCTTTGACAAGAAAATTATGTTAAGCTATCAAATGCTTGGTTGATTCGTGAGTACAATCGTTTGTTTATCTGTATCGGACTCTTTCAGCATTGTTTTGTAGCGTTTGCGCATTATTTCCGATGAAGTTCTGGGGCATGTACTAATGGTGTCTACGTGGGAAGTTCACTAAGTTATGTGATCATAGACAAAAATACAGTCATAGATCACTACGGCTTGCTGACTACAGCGTATACCTCGACCATATGAGCATGAGCCATTACCAAGGATCCTTATTCTTTATTCTTTATGTAAATATGTTGTTTGGTTGCAGGTACAATGCTCATCCTTTGATTCCTCTTCCTCCAAATTGGATAAAGTTTTTATTTTCTTAGTACGGTATGTACTTGTCTCAGGATCTGATCAGCCTAAGATCAAGGAGGACGATCCAAGTCATGCACGAAAGGAGATAATCCTTGTCTGTTCCGCAAGCAATACTCTGGTCGACTTGACCCTTATATCAAGTCGTTTGTATTAACTTGCTATATTAACATCCATGAAAGAAATACTCAGGTCATCTTGAATCATTATGTCAAGATGCTTGTATTCTCTTCCAACATTTTAAAGCTCAATGATGAAAATAGAGCACTATGGATCGTCATTTCACCTCATCTATTTATATATTGCATTCCGTTGCATATCACCCATCCATTCATATGTAGGCTTTTACATGCAAAAATGACTACTAAAAACTGGTCTTGGATACAATCACGACCGAGTACTCTGATACATCATCAATGCATCATGCAAAGTCTTACAAGATCTTGCATTCTTCATGATCATATCATCATTACATTTAGGTGCATCTTGCATTACGTCCATTTATGTCATGTTAAAAACTTAAACATTGCATATAGTTCATTGTTGACATTAGTTTTCATTAAAATCATTTAAAAATCATTTTCATCAATCATAAATAATTAGATCCATTCATGGGATTAAATTGTCTTTGATTGTATTAAATCATTTAATAAGCATTCATCTTATATCAATTATCCATTATCATTTTATTAAACTTTTCATCATTTATCCTTTGCATTCATTTCTTTATAGATAAAAGATGCATTCATTTATTACTAAGTATCTTATAAATGTTCATTATAGGATTCATTTACATTGCATTTATTATCATTACATTAAGGTACAGTTATTATCCCCATTAGTTATCATATCATCCCATTATCATTTGCACTTACCAACATATTTAAAATGCATTTAGAATCATTCATTTAGGCATTATCATATAAACATTTGTACTTTACATTTGTTTATTCATCTACATTCATTTTACATATCATCATATAAACACTTGTCCTTTACATTTGTTTATTCATCTACATTCATTTGCACTTAAACATTTTGTTTATCCATATTACATTCATCTAAAACACACATCTAGCTGCATATTTATACATAAAATCATTGCATTAACATTGTCACATAAATCGTCTCATCATTACATCGCAAAAGGAAACATCATAAAATCTTGTTCATCCATCGAAAACATAAGCATATATCATCTAGATGCATATCCATACATAAAATCATTTCATCTAACCATTGCATTTACATCATCACATAAATCATTGCATCATTATATTACATATATACATCATCACATCATTAAACAAAATAGGAAATACCAAAAAAAAAAAAAAAACCTGTTCATACATCAAGCATAAGCATATATCCTCATCACGGCATTCCATACATAAAGCATTACATCAAAATTCACATACATCATAAACATCTCAACCTGCATTCATATGTCAGTATACAACATCATAAATCATCATAAAAACATGCATAAAAGAAACATCTCATCAAATGCATACATGTACACATATACATCTCAGCAATAAATCATCATCATGCATAAACATCCATACATCATCACATGCATATCATCACGAAATGGGATCTCCTCATATATATCTCCTCATATATCAGAGTACAATGAAGTCTACAAAAATCGGCTACCAAGAGCCATCCAAGATACAGTCCAAAACATAGACAATGATACAACACATGTATGCAAAAATGCTCTCTCAGATGCCGCTCTGGCCAGATGCTGTACCTGCCCCACCCCTACCTGCTCCACCGCTGGTACCGGCACCACCTGATCCATCTCTCCGTGGAGGCCTCATCGAACCCCCACTCCCTCCTGCATCTCCTGATCTATCCTGCCGCAAAGGACCCATCACTCCCCCACTGCTCTGCATCCTCTGTGATCGCTCGGATCTGGCCTGCCGCATCTGTGAGTAACTGAGAGCTCGCTGGCTAATCGGTACCACCTGCTCATATAACCCCCGCCAGTACTCTATCTCCGCCTGTGCTCGCCGTATCTCCCTCATAACCTCTCCTGAAGGCCCCTGTGCACCAGTCCGCACTCTCTCCTGCAGCTCTGCCAATCTCTCCACCGCAGTATCTCTCTCCCGCAGCACCACTGTCAGCTCTGACTCACGTGCAAATAGCTGCACATCTCTAGCTGCTACCTCCGCCTCTAATCTCTCTACCCGGGTCTGCAAATAACCTATCATATGCTCCCACAGATCCCCTGCACCACACTCCCCTATATCCATGGCTGCTGCACCTGTATCACCCCCTCCACTAGGTCCCTCCCCTGCACCACACTCCCCTGCACCACCCTCTCCTGCACCTGTATCCATCGGGATCTCTCTCTCCATCCCCCTCCCACTCAGCTGCACTCCTCCCTACATCAAAGGTCCCTGTGATATCTGCAGTGGTAACCCCCCTCTCCCTCTCCGCTGTCTCGACATCCCCATCCCTACTCCACCTCCTCCACCACCACCACCTCCTCCTCCTCCTCCACCTCCTCCACCACCTCCTCCTCCTCCTCCTCCTCTACCACCACCTCCTCCTCTCCATCCTCGTCCCCTCTCATCCTCAAACGCGGGGATCGGCTCCGCTGGATCTGATATCTGTCGAATCGGGTGCGCCGCCCGATACTGGGTATACTCTGCTGTAACCCCTGCATCAACGACCCTCGGTCGTAGATCCCATGGCCTCGCCTGCAGTGTCTAGAACTCTGCCAATGCCTGATCATACGGTAGCACTGGACCCCATGCATACCGCTCTCGAATCACTCGAGCATACTCTCCAGATCCGCTCGGCAGTCCCTGCTGCCGTCCAAACTGCCTCATAACCCGTCCTGGCACCTGTCTCTCTACGTGATAAGAGGTCCTCCCAATGAGGAATCGGGTCATAAAACAATACGGCAGTGCCTCAGCATCATCATCCCATGGCTCACACTCCAAGTATGGCCGCCAGATCACTGCATCCAAATCATCTAATGCCCGCCGCCACCACTCTAGCTTCCCCAAGTGGGGCTGGCTCATCATACCACTATACATGAACATATAGGGCTGATCCACGGCTCGGAATCTTAGACTCACTGGTCGAGTCACAGGTAAGTGCTCCCATGCCCACACATGCAGCAGCGTCATGCCTACTGCAAGCGAACCTCTCCCCCGGTACACTACCTCGTGTAACTCCTGGTACATGTGCGCTAGCACGCATGGCCCCCAGGCATATCGGGTCCCCTCTGTCACCATCATCTCAATCACCTGTCCCCATCCGACCGCCAATCCATGTGACCGCCTGTCTGGACACAGAAGTCCTCCCACGATCCCTGACAAAACTGCTGGAAGGGGCTCATATAGTGCCGCTATATCCTCCCAGGCAATCGACCCATCATCAATGAATACGTCCTCCACAAAAATCCTCTGGCAAGACACTGTCCCCCAGGATCGATCATACGTCACCAGCTGCCCTTGAATCGGAATCCGAAGAATATGCCACACGTCCTCCAAAGTCACCGTCATCTCGCCCTGAGCCAGATGGAACGTGCATGTCTCACTGTGCCATCGCTCTGCTAAAGCTGTAATCAGGCCGTGATTCATCCGAATCACGGGCATATGCATCACCTCATAGAGCCCAGTAGCCGCAATACAATCTATCTCGATCTGAGTCAAACGATCTCGCAACCCCTGTGTCGCGGGGTGGCGCTCGCGTAACTGCAACACGCGTAGATCCTCCTGCACATAGACATTTATCAAACCACCATCAGTTGTTTTGTTATCAAACTTTCTTAAGTTTAAACCTAGACTATCATCAGATACTTTGATCAAGTATCTTCGAGTCTCAACAGGTAAGCAATCATGGCCGCCTAGACTTCAACAGACATTTCTCCTAACAAATGACCTAAGTCTCATCGGGCTGCTATGGTTCAAAACAACTCCCACTTCACCTCACCATCCATCAATCGTTAGGTATCCGGAGTTTTATTTTGTCCGAAATTGGGGCATCTTGTTATCCTAAAGCAAAAGCGCTATTTCACCTACAAAAGCGCTCATTCGGAACAATAGCGCTAGAAAAACCTCAATAGCGCTCAACAAGCCCTACAATAGCGCTACCAAAACAAAAGCGCTCAAAAAGCTACACCATAGCGCTATTCCTGTCGATAGCGCTCAATTAACTACGCCATAGCGCTAATTAATCAAAAGCGCTAAAACCGTTATGCAATAGCGCTACTACACATCAATAGCTCTCAATTGACCCTACCGTAGCGCTAATTTATCAAAAGCGCTCAAACTTGCCTACAAAAGCGCTAAATAAACTCAAAAGCGCTAAAACTATCCTACAAAAGCGCTATTGCGGCACAATAGCGCTAATTCATAGAGCAAAAGCGTTAAAAACCTAGTTCCAGCGCTCTTGTTTCGACTTAACTTGAACTTAGCTAAAAACATACCAAAAATGCATAAAAAGTGAGTTTTCGAATTTGCGTACCGCTGGTCCATAGTCGGCTGGGCGCTGGTACCGACGGACTCGCTCAAATCGGTGCTCGGTGATCGGAAACGGCATCGTCGCTCCTCCTTGCTCTTCCAAATGTCACTGTCAGAGCTATAGTTTTCAACTGGTCGCGGTCACAAATGATCCTATTTTCACCCCTTTCACTCCATTTATACCCCCCGACATCACCGTAACTTCGCCCTGCTCATCGCCGTGGTCCCCGTGAACTTCCCGAGCCCCCCATTTCTCCATGTTTCCCCCAATTTCTTCTATTTTTCCCCAGTATACCTAATTTCTTCTATTCCACCACCCTGCCAATTTTCCTTCTTTTTCGAGCGATCGCCCGATTTTTCAAAATTTTTCGGCCCATCTCTCGAGGGGGCATACCACCCATTAAATTAACATTTTAATGGGGCATTTCTTCACACCAGTTTTTCTTTCTTTGAAACGATGCGATAAACCGCACCGTCTCAAAGAGGGGCAAATGTAGTCACATAAATCTGTCCATTTTAATTAAATGAATATTTCGTATTTATTTGATTAAAAATCCACTAGCCACCAGTTAATTAAATTAATATTTAATTAATTCATCCCCAAACATTCTTCTATTAATTAAATAAATTATTCAATTTATTTTAATTAATTCATTAAATCCAATTCAAATCAATTAAATAAATAAAATCAATTTATTTAATTAAAATCCCCCTTTTCCTCTTTTAAATAAATTAAATAAAACATTTATTTAAATCATTATCCCCACCCCACTTGCATTTTCCTACAAATGCAACTTGCACACATTATTGAAATAAATGAATTTTTATTTCAATAAAATCCTATTTTCCCTCACCCACTAAATCCACTTGCAAAATCTAATCCCCTTCTAGATTCTTTTAAACCCTTCCTAATTAGCCTAAACCATTTCCTAAATATTGTCACATTCCTAAGCAAAATGGAGTCACTTCTCAAATGGCCCAAAGTCTTGGATAACCATTGAAGGTTTTCAACCTTCAACCACCAAAAACCCCAAAGTCTTTGAAAACCATTAAAGGCTTCCAACTTTCAACCACTTAATTCCCCAAAGTCTCCAATAACCATTAATGGTTAATTCAACCCTCCCACATGGTTAAAACATTTGTTTGACTCAACCTCTACCCAACCACAAAGGTCTCATCAAGCATTTAATACTTTGACCATGATTATCTCTTAATCATTTGCACAAAGGTTTATCTTGGGATTAACTCCTAATTCAGTGGGTAATCCTAATTTAGGCTTGACCCTTAGCCTTTAGATAACCATGAAGTCTTCTCAGGCCTTTAATGCCTCCAACCTCTTCTTTCAACCCAATCCTGTGTTGACACTTGTCATTATTTTATTGGTGCCAATTGTGCACATGGATCCCCAACTTTCAAAGCTTGACCCTTGATTAAACCATTCAATCCTGGCCATCCATTGCTCCATTTTTCCTATAAATAGAGCCCATTCCTTCATAATCCAGATCCTGAAAACTTGTAAGCATTTAGACTATAGCCATTTTAGAGAGCATTTTAGCATAGCATAACTAAATCTTGTCTTTTTGGTTAAAATACTTCATTTTAGCATTAAAATAGCTTTTCATTTCATATTTAGAGCTATTCTATAAATCTCAATCCTCCATAAGCATCCATAGTGCAAAAAGCTGCTGAGAGCTACACTATTTTGGAACTTGGAGAGGAGAGGAACAAGGGAGAAGGAACTAAGAGTATGTTAGGAGGTATTTGGAGATGCCTCATCATGTTTGCTTTGATAGTTAAATATGCTTGCATGCTTATAGTCTCTCTTTTGGTATGCCTTTTTAGATTAGTTTTCGATTGACTAACACTAATGTTTTCTATGTTTTGTGTTGATTGATCTTAGACTAATCTTGTACCATTTAGGAGGGCATCAATAACTAATATTAATCGTGGTTTGTTTTTCTTGTGCAGGATCCTTCAAAGTTGAGCAGTGCGGCGAAGAGGATCGATTTTGATGATCCATCAGCAACTTAGGATGTTATAGATAGTTTTGGGATGCTTACATGTCTAGTTGGCATGTATATTTTGTATATGGACACACATTCACGTATTTAGACATACATTTTGTTTCAGTTGGCGTTTATGCCATATTTGTGTATGGACATACATTTGTAATCATTCGATATTTTTATATATACAGAAATTGATATTCGATCATATAAATTGTTGCTCATCTGTGTGTGGTGTTATCATGGAAATCTTTAATCTTCATTCCAATAACTAACAATGGTTAATAATGGCTATTTAATGAACAATACAATACAATTTATTTAATGAACAATATAATTCATTTAATTAACAATACAATACAATTCATTCAATGAACAATACAATTCATTTAATGAACAATACCCTACGCATGCTGTAGACACCCAAAATTGTCCAGTCTAATTAAATAAATATTTTATTTATTTAATTATCTAAGCCTCATTCTTCTATTAATTAAATAAATCTTTATTTATTTAATTAATTCATTTATCCTCTTATAGCCTTATTTCTCATTTAAATAAATACATTTATTTATTTAAATTATCCTTTTCCTAAATTAAATAAATATTTTTATTTATTTAATTATCCCATTTCTTCTATTAATTAAATAAATCTTTATTTATTTAATTAATTCATTAGCTTTTTCTACACATGACACATGTCATTCATCTCTTAATTCATACACTACCTACCCCTTTCATTATTTTACTATTTCTTTTACCTACCCTCTAATCCTAGCCGACCTCCTTTTTACACCTCTCAATCTTATCCCTCCATTTCATATTGTGTCTTCTATTTAAGGAGATGCTTCCTTCATTATCAAACCCTAACAACTTGATCAATTGGCTACACTACGATTCTACTTGCAACCACATTCTGTTCTTTGTTGAGCTCTTGTGCACATAAAATCTGAGAGCAAATATATCAAGCAAGATCAATGGAGATAGGAAGAATGGAGATCAAAACCCTATTGGACATGTGATGGTATAATCTTTGTGATTTCATGTGATTTGCATTGTCTTAGGTAATCTTCATATGTTATGGTGGATCTTTGTTGATTGTTAGGTTAGGGTTTTGTGGTTGGATTCATTTAGCCTTTCAATATTGTTATTATTGTTATCCATTTTCACCATAAACATTTTGGCACACCCGGTGGGACTCTTGTCCCTTTGCATTTAACCTTCTTGTTGCAGATTTTGCATTTTTGAAGTTGCAGATCAGACATTTTTCGATGACATTTTAGGTTTTTCCGCGTCTGCGAACTTTCAGATCGCGTCTTTGATTTTCAGGTGCGTTTGTGGAATCTGGAATCCCGTCTGTGTTTTCGACAAATTTTATTTTGCAGGTTTCAGACAGGAGCGTCTGTGTTTCAGAAACGCGTCTATGTTGTTTCTACCCGCGTCTGTGGTGGAGAAGGGCGTCTGTGATTTTAAAGTGCGTCTGTGAATCACAGAATCGCGTCTGTGTAATCCAGACGCGTCTGTGTTGAGGGTAACAGCGTCTGTGTATTTACTGTTTCGAAAATTTCAAATTTTCATTGATTCAATTTTCGAATTTTGCACTTAGGGTTTCAGATCTGGTTTATTTTTGGACTCACCCTTTCAGATCTAGCTAACTAAGTTTGTGCAGCTTATCTTGGAAGCAAAACGTTTTTGTTGAAGGCCCCTCTTTCACAAAGTCTTTTGGGTTTTTAAAATGTACCTAACTTGTGTGTTTGCAGGAAGGGGTGATTATGTCAAACAACCCAAAGTACTAACAAATTTTGTTGTAGGCCCTTGGCTAGGGTTTTGAAATTTTGTTGTGTGCCTTGTTTTCATAGATTAGCAAACACTTTCATTGGTGTACTAAAATTGAATCATTGTCTTTTGTGTCTTGAGCAATAGGCTCTTTTTGTTTAATCTTTAGAGGGCCTGTCTTCCCGTGTGGTCATTAGGACTACTAGTGAGAAGAGAACGACCCAAGTGGTAGCGAGGAAAACCCACCTCATCTGAACCACTATAATCAAATGTATTCATGGTGAAAACTATGAATAACGTGTGCTGATTAGTTCATACCGACACTATGTCTCCCCATAAACCCGTTTGATCAAATTTATTTGATCATTTGTAGGGCGTAACCCCTACCGGTTGGGAGCCTTCTGTATTTACAGAGCTGAAAGTGCCGCATGTATGGCCACATGAGCGGATGCCCTTACTAGCACCTTTTTGTTTTAGAAGCCCAAATCCTTCTAGTTGTTGGGGCAGGAGGTCGGACCTCTGGTAGCGGCCCACACACATACGGTTCTTAGTAGAGATACAAAGTTCGCCATGGGGAGTTTTCATGGGGACTGATGCTTGGCTGACCCGAGAAGTGAGTGCCGAGGGTGGAGCCAGTGAGGTCAAGCATCTAAGTATCCGCTCTGAATAGCGTAGCCTCGGGGGTAAAACCCTATGTGGGATCAACAACTATTGTCTTGGCTAGCCATAAGAATTGTGCTTGACTTATGTTAAACATTCAAACAATTAGGACCAAACAACAAAACATTGTGTCTTTTGTGTCTTCAAGTGTATGCAAAATATTTTACATCAAACAACACACTTTTGGAGTTTAAACACTTGCAAACATTGAGTCCTCATCAACATTGTGCCCTCTTGTCACGAAAAACAGTCAAACAGTCGGATTTGGTCACAACAAAACAACTTCACAGATTGGAAAAATTGCACGAAGTTTATAGAAACGCGTCTATGTCTGTTTTAACCGCGTCTGAGTCATCTAAGCACGTTTGTGAAGGGCATAATAGCGTCTGTATGTCTAGCAGCGTCTGTGTCGAACAGAGACACGTCTGTGTCTAGGAATCGCGTCTGTGTCCAGAATTGAAAATTTTTACAATCCAACAAACAAAAGAAATCAGTTTTGGAATACTTGAGCTTCCTAGGTTGTTTCTTCAGGTTTCATCTAGCATTCAACCTGTCTTTGGGTCTCATACAGTCCATCATTGCTTCACATCTCATTTTACAGTCATACTTGTCTAAACTTGGGTCAAAAGGTCACTTGCTTGTCCTCATCATACTTTGTCAACACACTGCATTACAACTACACTTTGCTAAGTGGTCCCTCATCAAGGTTTCTTACCTTTGGGTCTCATTTGGTCTTACTTAGAGTCAAGGTCAGCTTACCTCATCAAGAGAAACTATCCTCTCTTTGGAAGTCACACCTACTCTACTACATACATACTTGGTCTTACATTTCGGACATTGCAAGTACACCTCAAACTCATTTACATTCCATTCAACTCTTGGTCTTCCATACTCTTTCCATTTTCATCTAGTCTCTCACATCTTGGTCAATACCTATTTCATGGTTGAAACGCGTCTTCAAAAATCTAGGAGAGAAGCTAAAGAAGTTCAAAAGTCCGCAAACATGAGTTCTTATGAGTATGATAACGATTTATTTTTCAATCCTGAGCACACTACATTGCCTGACATGGATGTTTATAGAAACATTCCCAATGTGGAAAACACAAACACTACAAACAACAATGCTACACACAATGACAATGTGGACAACTTTTCAATACATTCAGCTGATGTAGAAGAATCCATTATGAATCCCCATTTCAATAGATTGGTTGAAGAAATAATGAGGAGGGATAGACAATACTTTTTACACATGATGGCACAAAGTGGAGCCAAGATACCTCATGATTTTGACATGTCTCAACTTATGGAACATAGACCTTTGCAACAAACTCACTCCAACATGGATCAAAGGAGACCTAATATTGGAGGAAATAGAGGACCACATATGGTACCTGAATCACCATCAGCTTTGCTTCAAAAACCAGAAGTCCCACATACACATGGTCAACCATATGATACTTACCTTCGAAGACCATTATGGAAGTCTTATGCAGATAGATATGCTCAAGCTATGGATCAACCAAAACAATTGGACATTCAAAGGCATGCTCAAAATTTGGACACAAGGAAACCTCATGTCAAATTTTGGGGCAACACAATAGAACATGACATGTCTGTAGAATATGATATACATGCACAAAATAGATATGGGGTTCCTCAACATGAAGCTATATCAAGTGCTCCATATATGCCGCATCAATATAGACCTCCTCCATATGAACATGTGTATGATCAATATCATCCATACATGCAACAAGCTCCTCCTCAAATTGGTGTCTCAAACATGGGGTATGCTACAAGAAGTCGATCTCCACCTAAGAGCAATTTGGAGCAACAAATCAGAGATTTACAAAAGAAAATGGAGGACATAAATACACCAAAACCAACATACACTATGAGAGACATATGTCCTTATCCATTTGACAAGAGCATTCCAATGCCTCCATTTCCTGCACACTTTGTGACGCCAAAATTTGACAAGTATAGAGGAAAAGGAGACCCCAAGGCACACATAAGACAATTTTTCACAGCTTGCATTGAGTTAGCGGCAGAAGAAACATATTTGATGAGATTGTTCCCACAAAGCTTAGGCGATCAAGCTATGGAGTGGTTCTCTCAACTACCACCTGGTATTAAGTCATGGGGTGACTTAGCAGAGGCATTTATTCAGCATTTCTCCTACAATATAGAGACAGACATATCAATCACTACTTTGTGCAACACTAAGCAAAAAGAAGGAGAATCTTTTGCATCATTTTTACAAAGATGGAGAAATCTAGCCAATAGATGTTCTTGCGAAATTCCACAAAAACAAATGGTAGAAATGTTCACTCAAAACGTTAACAAAGACATTGGCTATGATCTAAGGAAAGCTTGTTTGTCCACGTTCAAGGATGTCATTGAAAAAGGCTTAGCAACAGAAAAGGTTCTAATTGAACAAGGAGTTATTAAGATATTCAAGGAAAACAAAGATGACTTTAAAGGAAAAGACAAGCCAAGATTTTGGAATAAAAACAAGAACACAGTCAATGATGGTGTTGTTGATGCTAACACAGTGCAACCCAAGTTCATCTTTTCGGGATCAAGTTCTACAAACAATCAAGTGAATACTCAAACAACTTCTAGATCACGAAGGAAGTACACCCCATTGGGAGAACCACTTGAATCAGTCTTCAAAAAGCTTGTGGCAAACAAAGTGATCACAGTTCCAGATTTTCCTCCATATGAACCAAAGGTCAAACCAAATTGGTGGAATGATGATGAGTATTGTGAATTTCATAAGAGCAAGGGTCATAAAACAGGTAATTGTCATCGACTGAAGAATATTGTGCAAGATCTCATTGATAGAGGTGACATTGAGATTGAGGGACACTCATCCAATCAAGAACATGAAATGTTTAAAGAGCCATTCCCAAAGCATGACAAAGGAAAAGCCAAAGTCACAGATGATCAGGCCAACTATACTAGAGCACCCTATAACTATGATTCAACTATCAATCACATCTCGATGGACAATCATATCTCTACTATTACCATCAAGAACAAAAACCCTGAGAATCCTCCTCAACGACCCAAGATTGTCCTAAGAGGTGTTGGATCTTCTTCCGAACCTACCTCTGAATGTCATGTTACAACTCGTCGAGGTAAAATTACTTTGCCAGGTGCCTCCACTAAAAACACTGCTTCTTCATCAACCAAACCTGAGTATGACCTTGTAGAACAATTAGGGAAGACACCTACACTCATCTCCATCCTTGAACTCTTACGCATATCCCCCGCTCATAAAGCTATTCTTGACAAAATCTTGAGAGACACTGTCGTTCCTACTGATCTGAACGTGGACCAGTTTCAAGCCATGGTGGGATACCTTTCCATTCCACATTCCCTCACATTCACAGAAGCCGATGACGCCTCTGTAAGTCAGCCACATAATGCACCTCTACATGTTGAAGCCTTCATACACAAACATCGAATAAAGCGAGTCCTGATAGATGGAGGAGCTGGTCTAAACATTTGTACATTGAGCACCATTAAACAATTGGGATATTCTGATAAAGCTATGAATTATACAAATCAAATCACCATCAAGACATATGATGATGAAGAGCGCTCATCCAAGGGCACAGTCAACCTCTAAGAATTAGGCCGGTCACAAAGGATGTGGTTTGTCAGGTCCTAGATCTGGATCTCACTTATAATATATTGCTAGGACGTCCTTGGATTCATGAAATGAGGGCAGTCCCATCTACATATCATCGATGTATCAAGTTTCCACACAATGGAGTTGAAGTGACCGTCAAAGTGGATCCAAATCCATTCATACATTGTAACAATCTGCAACCTCAATCAGAAATAACAATCCCAGTCAATCGCGAAGCTGTTCCTTCATCGGCATATGTGGATCTAGAATCCTTGAAAGCTTCTACATCAAATCAAGTAGAGCTCAAAGAAAAATTCAAGGTTAAAGACTTGGGATGTGGTGAGTATATCTTTCATGTTGATCAACTCCCACTATCTCCTAAGGTATTCAATCGACAGGAACATCCTACAAACAATTTGCAATGCCAAGGAATTGGGTGTGAACCACCTAGTGTTGTGGCTGCTAAGTCCGAATGAAAATCTCCTCTAGCGGTGCAAGCAACTCTTGATATCAATAGTCCTAAGAGTGGTTCCAACAAAGAATCTATTGAGCATATCACCAGCCCTCTTGAAAAATCACATAGCCTTACCATATCATCCACTACTTCCATTTCCACTCCACTTCCAGACTTGGATCAACAAGAATTACAAAAGCCCTTACTCATTGGGGATCAAAAATCAAGCTTTGAAAAGAAAAATCTAAAAGTCAAAAATAAAGAAAAGTCCTTTAGTCCAAATCAAAATCAAAAGCTATTGGACTTTGCAAAAATCAAAGTCAAGGATAAAAATCCTATGAAGCAAAAAGAGTAAGAGTTGATCTCCCCTAATATCAAAATAACTGGGGGCAAAAGCTCTAAAATTTTAAGTCAAAAAGCCTACTTATTGATCCTAAGTCTCCATCATGCTATCCTACTTTCACTTCTTTTCACAATCATAAGCCTCCATCACTCATCCACTTGTTCCACACATCCTTTTCCTTCTGGTGATACATCATGGACCTTTAATGGAGCTTCCTCAAGGGACTTTGTTATCAAGGATACCCAAACTTCTTCAGGTGACACGCATACGGACCTGTGTAGTCCACACACTACTAATTCTATCTCAGTTCCTTCATCGAGAAAGACATTCAATCAAGCTACACATCATTCAGTCAAGGAACAATGCAACTACAATCACAAGGTCAAGCCTCGCACATTTGAGGTAGGTGACTTGGTTCTCAGAGAAAACCCCAAGAATCAACAAGACAGAGAGAAGAAGGGCAAGTTCGAACCAAACTGGCTTGGTCCTTACATTATTATAGCAACATATGGATCTGGTGCATATCAGCTCTCAACTACAGAAGGTGAACCTTTGGAGGATCCTATCAACAACATGCACCTTCGCAGGTTCTACACATAGCTCTTCGGAATATCCTAATTCAAAAATACAAAAAAATCAAAAAAATTCAAAAATACAAAAAAAATTATAAAAACAAAAAAATCGTTACTTGGTGAAAACCTGGCAAACAGGCGCCTTGTGACAACAAAAAAAATTGAAAAATCGAAAAAAGTAAAGAGAAATAATTTCATCCAACGGTGAAAACCACTTTGGTGGCACCCTGGGCAAGTACCATGGTGAAAACTAGGTCACCAGCGCCATGCGTAGAGACATTGCTCCTCCCTCCTTCAGGATTCTCTTTCATCATTTCACTTTGCACACACTCACAACCAATTCGTTCATAATAAACTTACCCATTCCCATCATGGCTTGTTATTGATCTACCCAAGATTGGTTAGCCATTCATACTAAACATTCCTTTTCATCCCTTTCCATCCATAATAAACCAGATCCTATCTGTGGCTAAGGCAATTCCTACGTCTAGTGATGGGTGAGGAACTGAGAACATCACATGTTTCGAGGAGTACAATTTCTTCCAGCTTTCTTCAGTCTATCCGCACACAATCCGCAATAAAGCAACATTTGCATCACAGATCCGCAACAAAGTTTCGTCTTCTCCGCAATAAAGTATCAGTTTCATGGATTCAGTCAGTTTCAGATGAGACAGCAACAACAATAGGCTTCAACAAATCAAATCTTTCAATAGACTCAGACAACATATGGTTCAGTGCTATCTATCCATTTTGTGAAAGTAAACATTGTGACCACAATCAAATAAGACTTATACAAGTGACAAGAGACACTAAACTTGAGGACTACAGTGGATGTTGGTGTCGAGTCTTGGTTTTCTTTCGATTTTATCTTTTGGTGACATGTCTTTTAGCTTTTCCAGGATGTCTTTGACTAGAAAGGCGAGGATGGGGTATCGTTATTTATTTGTATTTGTTGTCTGTGGATTGTCTCTTAGTAATGCTATGACTTGTCCAAGGATATGAGGACACTGTGAGTCTAGTATGAACTGGGGCATTCCTTGTTTGTGACTGTCTTATCTCCATGCAAACGGGTACAATGACTTTCTGGGTTAAACATATGCCTCGATTGTCATAACCTACTTGCCATAATAAAGCTCAATGATGATAATGCACAAGAAGCTCTTTCACGTTCATATCTTCTATCTTTCATCCCCCTTTCTTGATTGACTTCCATCGTCCTTCTTGAGTCCGCGTAGCCCGCTATCACATGACTGAGTATAATGACACACCAAAAATATTTGCATTTCATGTAGTTTGCACCTGCATTACCACACATAAGAATTTCATACATACATATAGATATCACAACTGTATCAAATCCTGCACACAACACTTGTTAGCACAATTTACATTTGCATCATCATATTCATCTGCATTACATACATTCACATTTGCATCATGCATACACATATAAAACATAAAAGAACAAAAAAATATGTTGCATTGCATCATATACATATTTGCATCCATATCATAAGCATCACATAGAAACATACATCACATAGGTACACATGCATATAGCTGTCGCAAAAATGAATCATCTCATATATATATATAAAGTGTCATGATACAATGATGTCAAAATCATATGGCTACAAAATCACCCGCAGGTGTCTACAATACAAAAATGGTACAAATACTGATACATAGGGAGCCCTCTATGGCTATGATGAACTCCCTCCCTCAGAGCCGGCTGGCCTCGACGGAGTCTGAGCCCTAGAAGGACCCGCCCCAAGATCATCTCTCCTGGCCCCCGTGTCCTCTGCAGCCACCCCTCGTGTCGCCCTATCCGAACAGAGGAACCCACTGATAACTCCTGCCAACACTGTTGGTAGTGCTATTCTTGTCCATGTCATGGTAGCCCATGCCACATGTCCCAACCTCATGTCCAATGCCAGATCCTAGAACACTCATCTTAGTGCATCCTTGTCTCCGTCTCGATCATAGGGTACTAACTCCCCATCGATCGGTATCTGCAGAATCCTATATACATCCTCCAAGGTGACTATCATCTCACCCATCGACAGATGAAACATACATGTCTTGGAGTGCCATCTCTCCACTAGCGCAGTGAACAGTCCCATGTTCACCCGAAACTCAGGCACATACAGAATGTATCTCAATCCCATAGCCTCAATCGTGGCTCGGTCCTCAAGTGTCAACTCAAGTCGCAATCTCTGTGTCGACGGGAATCTCTCCCGTGACTCCAGCATAGGCAAATACTCCTACAGTCAAGCAACTCAATCATGTCAGTTATAGTGGCATTCACTGTTTATCACAAAATGCTACTCGCTATCTAAATGCATATGGCTATCTACCCTAGTGACACTCACTGTTCATCACAAAGTGTTACTGATTATCCTAGTGGTACTCCCTATTCATCACAAAGTACTACGTGTGTGACACTTCCTGTTCATCACAAAGTGCTGCTCATATCTTGGTACTCACTATTCATCACAAAGTGCCTTGATCTATCCTAGTCTTCCCTAGAGGACCTGCTTGAGTGTATCCTCTCAGTAGCTTATCCAATCGACAGCGTATGTTCATCACAGAACTGCCGATTTGACCTAGAAGATGCAAATTCATACTTTTCAAATGCAAACACGCTTTCCTGACATAAATGCACATTTATTACATTACCTAGTATGCATTAATGACAAAATTGAATGCGTCAAAGTACAAGGAGGTTTGGTGGTACTTACCGGCTCTCCTGCCTCTGCTGGCCTCTGAAATCGGCGAACACGGTCGAATCTATGCATGAAGGCCATCGCTGCTGACTGCTCCTGCTCTTTTCTCGCTCTGCACTTTGATCTCGTGAAGGTGTAGATGACAATGAGGATGTATTTTCCCCCGTGGTCTATCTTATAGCCTACCCTAGCCTTGGCCTTCATTTCCCGAGTCAGTCTTCGTTATCCCGTGACTTTGTCACTTTATCTGGTCAATCCATTCTAGCCTTTCTTTCTTATCGAGAGATTGTCTGCAATCTTTTCAGACATTTTCATCCAATCTCTCGAGGGGGCATATCATTCCCATACTGGGGCAACTCTGTATCAGTTCATATTATCTTCTTTGAAACAACGCGACAAGCCGCATTGTCTCAAAGAGGGGCAAAATGTAGACACCCAAAATTGTCCAGTCTAATTAAATAAATATTTTATTTATTTAATTATCTAAGCCTCATTCTTCTATTAATTAAATAAATCTTTATTTATTTAATTAATTCATTTATCCTCTTCTAGCCTTATTTCTCATTTAAATAAATACATTTATTTATTTAAATTATCCTTTTCCTAAATTAAATAAATATTTTTATTTATTTAATTATCCCATTTCTTCTATTAATTAAATAAATCTTTATTTATTTAATTAATTCATTAGCTTTTTCTACACATGACACATGTCATTCATCTCTTAATTCATACACTACCTACCCCTTTCATTATTTTACTATTTCTTCTACCTACCCTCTAATCCTAGCCGACCTCCTTTTTACACCTCTCAATCTTATCCCTCCATTTCATATTGTGTCTTCTATTTAAGGAGATGCTTCCTTCATTATCAAACCCTAACAACTTGATCAATTGGCTACACTACGATTCTACTTGCAACCACATTCCGTTCTTTGTTGAGCTCTTGTGCACATAAAATCTGAGAGCAAATATATCAAGCAAGATCAATGGAGATAGGAAGAATGGAGATCAAAACCCTATTGGACATGTGATGGTATAATCTTTGTGATTTCATGTGATTTGCATTGTCTTAGGTAATCTTCATATGTTATGGTGGATCTTTGTTGATTGTTAGGCTAGGGTTTTGTGGTTGGATTCATTTAGCCTTTCAATATTGTTATTATTGTTATCCATTTTCACCATAAACACATGCTCCTATTTTGCCCTCCCACTCGATCGAATGCTCAGGGTCATTCCCTATCGACGTCGTCCCTTGAGCGCCCTAAGTCCTCAAAATTGTCAAAATTTGACGGACCCTAACTCAGAATCCGTGACACCTACGAATGATCTGTTTGAACCTAAAAGGCCATGAGAGGGGTCCCTACAAAAGGCTATCTCGGTATTTCAAGTTTCCCTATGGTTTTATTAGGGCAACAATTTTTGGTTGGCAAAAAAATCATCAGTCTCACTCAATGGAATGTTGTTGCATGGTCGATTTCTCGTTCAACTCGTCGTGATGACGAACTATCGGCTCTGACATGTCTAGTTAGGCATTATTACCCTACGCATGCTCCTATTTTGCCCCCCCACTCGATCTAATGCTCGGGGTCATACCCTACTGGCATCGTCCCTTGAGCGCCCTAAGTGCTCAAAATTTTCAAACTTTGACGGGCCCTAACTCGGAATCCATGGCACATGCGAATGATCCATTTGAGCCTACGGGGCCACGAGAGAGGTCCCTACAAAAGCCTATCTCGGTTTTTCAAGTTGTCCTACGGTTTTATTAGGGCAAAAATTTTTTAGTTGGCAAAAAAATCGCCAGTCTCACTCAATGGAATGTTGTCGTGTGGCCGATTTCTTGTTTTGCTCATCGCGATGATGAACTGTCAGCTCCGACATGTCCAATTAGGCATTATTACCCTACGCATGCTCTTGTTTTCCCCCCCCACTCGATCGAACGCTCAGGGTCATACTCTACCGACATCGTCCCTTGAGTGCCCTAAGTGCTCAAAATTGTCAAAATTTGATGGGCCCTAACTCGGAATCCGTGGCACCTGTGAATGATCCGTTTGAACCTACGGGGCCACGAGAGAGGTCCCTACAAAAGCCTATCTCGGTTTTTCAATTTGCCCTACGGTTTTATTAGGGCAGCAATTTTTCAGTTGGCAAAACAATTGTCAGTCTCACTCAATGGAATGTTGTCGCGTGGCCGATTTCTCGTTCTGCTCGTTGCGATGATGAACCGTCGGCTTTGACATGTCCAGTTAGGCATTATTACCCTACACATGCTCCTGGTTTTCCCCCCCACTCGATCGAACGCTTGGGGTCATACCCTACCGGCGTCGTCCCTTGAGCGCCCTAAGTGCTCAAAATTGTCAAACTTTGACGGGCCCTAACTCGGAATCTATGGCACCTGTGAATGATCCATTTGAACCTACGGGGCCATGAGAGAGGTCCCTACAAAAACCTATCTCAATTTTTAAAGTTGCCCTACGGTTTTATTAGGGCAACAATTTTTTGATTGGCGAAAAAATCGTTAGTCTCACTCAATGGAATGTTGTTGCGTGGCCGATTTCTCGTTCTGCTCATCGCAATGATGAACCGTCGGCTCTAACATATCTAGTTAAGCATTATTACCCTACGCATGCTCCTATTTTTCCCCCCCACTCGATCGAATGCTCGAGGTCATACCCTACCGGCGTCGTCCCTTGAGCGCCCTAAGTGCTCAAAATTGTCAAACTTTGATGGGCCCTAACTCAAAATCCATGGCACTTGTGAACGATCCATTTGAACCTACGGGGCCACGAGAGAGGTCCTTACAAAATCCTATCTTGGTTTTTCAAGTTTCCCTACGGTTTTATTAGGGTAGCAATTTTTCGGTTGGCAAAAAAATCGTCAATCTCACTCAGTGGAATGTTGTCGCATGGTCAATTTCTTGTTCTGCTCATCGCGATGATGAATCGTCGGCTCTAACATGTCCAGTTAGGCATTATTACCCTATGCATGCTCCTATTTTGCCCCCCCACTCGATCGAACGCTCGGGGTCATACCCTACCGACGTTGTCCCTTGAGTGCCCTAAGTGCTCAAAATTGTCAAAATTTGATGGGCCCTGACTTAGAATCTGTGGCAGCTGCGAACGATCCATTTGAACCTACGGGGCCACGAGAGAGGTCCCTACAAAAGCCTATCTCGGTTTTTCAAGTTGCCCTACGGTTTTATTAGGGCAGCAATTTTTCGGTTGGTGAAAAAATCGTCAGTCTCACTCAATGGAATGTTGTCGAGTGGCCGATTTCTCATTCTCCTCGTCGCGATGACGAACCATCGATTCTGACATGTCGAGTTAGGCATAATTACCCTACGCATGCTCCTTTTTTGCCCCCCCACTCGATCAAACGCTCGGGGTCATACCCTACGCATGTGACATCCATGAGAGAAAAGCTTCTTATGAGAGAAAAGCTTCATTTTATCTCAATATAGTTGTACCTATTTCATTATTAGAAAAAATAAATATACAAAGATCTGTTATTAGTATCCTCTATATTATGGATTTGAATTGATGTTCTCAATTAGTTATTATCTGTTCATCTTTTCTTCATAAGGCACAACCATGTGGTGGTTATCATATTAGAACAACCATCCATGACTTTCAAAGTAATTAATATTTATTCCTACACCTCACACTCACAAGATTAATAATGAAATGACATTTATGATTCATCAAATGCTAACAAAGTCTAATCAAATTTCAACTTCAAGATGTATACAACATATCATATTCAACTTCAAGATGCATACAACTTACCATATTCAAGCTCATGCCAACCACCACTTGGATATTGTTATATGTTGATTAAAGTACAATATATGTTATAAAACCATATAGTCTTACAAAAATGCCATCATAGACCATCTATGTCGATTACAGTACAATTCATTTGTAATAGGGGCACACTCACAATCTGAAGTTGTAAAGCCCTGTGGGAAGCATCAAATTAGAAATTTACTAATCTGATTTATACTACTATCAAAAGCATCAAAGATGCTACTACTAGAGAACACCATGCTCCATTGTGGAGAGAATATTAGGTGCATCTGATGTCAACGTCTGAAAATGAAACAATGTTATTCAATTGCCAAAATCTAACTGGCTTTATTTTATAAACCAATAATGAATAAAAATAGACAAGGTTACCTGAGTGAAAGTTCAATGACCACCTTGACTAGTAGGTGTTGATGTTGAAGGCCCAACATTAACAAATGTCAAATGTCAAATGTTTGATTCAACAGACCACCTTGACCATCAATGTCAAATGTTTGATTCAATAGATAATCTATCATGACAATTTGATCCACTGTAGATGTGTCCTGGCCACATGCATTTGAATCATCTTCATGATAATAAACACAACAAGACCCACAATTTAATCTCATTAATGCACAAAGGAATATGTACCATCACCAAGAGAGGGTCTTGTCAACAACGAATGATCTAGTATGAACTTGCATTTTTAAGAATTGTTAGTCTACACATAAAATGCATGGATGAACATAAAGGATTTATGACAATCACTTCAACTAAAATGCATGATAATAAATGAAAAGGTGGGATTATATACCATAAAAATACGTCCCTTCGAATTATATCAACATAACCCACTATGTTGACGCAAAAATCGTAATGTGATACTGTTGTATATCATCAAAAAAGACCTTCATGAGCATAAAGGTTATGCGATAATTATATCATAAAAAATTATCAAATAGTGTTGTCTAATAACAAAAATTGTAAAGCTCATCAAATGCATGATAATAAGTCGTGTTGCAAAAATAAATCCCTTCCAATTATATCGAGTGTACTCGCTATGTGCATGCAAAAACCGCGTTGCCAAAAAAAAACGTTCATCAATAGACCTGCATTTTGAACACATCCTTAATATACACGTAATAAACTTGAACATTAAGGTTTAATGATCATTGTTTGAAATGAAATACATGATAAAAAAATAAGGCACCATTAAAGACCTACTACTCAAGTGTACCTGAAGGGTCATCTCTTTGTTTAAGAGTATCCAGTATTGCTTCATGATCAGCAGTAGTCACTCTCCATAGCTCTTTGGTCTTCGGTTTTTCTTGATGCTTCAAAAACTTGACATTTGTAGCTATAATAAGGTGTGAATACATTATAATGGTTTTGTGTCTCTCATAGTCTTCAAATGCAAGTATGCCATTCTTTCTAATCATCTATGTTCGCAACCAAGTTCCCACAACAACAACTGAACTTGTAGGATATGTGAACCCATCATCATTTGTCACTGGTTGTGTTAGCTTTTGTTTTCCCTGTACACATCGTGCCAACCAATATTTTGATCTCTCTTCATTCCCTTGCGGTGAAACAACTACAAAAACATGTCCTGGCTGTACAAGATCTGATAGATGATTATACTCAAGTGAGCTTTCCATGTCATCATTTGACAAGGATATTTTTTGAGATAAAGGAGTTAGATAGTGGGGAACCCACGTATCAACCCACTCACTTGACTTGCATTGATTCCAATCACACCGAACACAACTCTAACAAAAACAAGCCAACGCTCGTGTCCAAATAGTCCATGTACTTGCATCTGAGCTGAGAAATAAATGCATCTTTGAATAATCTTTAATTGTTTGACAATCCAATCTATCTCCCACTATTCCCTCCTCAACCAACCAAAAGAATCTGCTCATTGCTGAATCAAGAGTACCTCCATGTGACAATGTTGAACTACACCAATAAACAATAGAACGTGCATCAGAGAAATTTGCACCTGAAATCCTCAATTTCTCCTTAACTAGAGCTCTCTTCAAACATGCACCTGCTCCATCATGCTCTCCCTTCCCATGCCCCACCTAAAAAAAACACCAAATATGAGGTATACGCCTCTCCACATGCATTCTACTCAACCAATAAAACATACGCGCATTCTTGAATTGACTCGTACAGTTATCTGACCATATTATATGTCGGTCAATTGCAATATCTTTCTCATGCAAGAACTCAAAAAAATTCTCGAAAGAATGTTGCACATACTCGAAGGAGTATGATCTATCATCACTCATATAAAAATGATGCTCCCTGATTATCTTCCTATCCTCTTCTGTACTATCAGGAGCATGTCTATATGTAATGTGAACAAAAATAGCAATCTGGACTGAATTGTAGTACTGAGACTGTACCTCATTCTGTGGTTGCAATGTATAGCTCTCTGCAAAATCAACCACCGATACAATAGTGCCAATCGGGAAAGAGTTCTTACACATCCTGAACTGTTGATCCAACCACTAAGACCTATGGGTGTGCCTTGCATACTTGTAGAAAAGATTTTCCTTAAAATCCAAAATAAAATCAACAATACTCACTTGTCTTGAGACTAATTCGCATCTAGAATCTTCACCTCCACTCTTCAAAGTATATTTCACTGTCTCGTATCTTTTTTTCTCAACATAATTATTTCCAAACTCGTGTTTGCTGCCCTCATGAAAATATGAAACAAACTTTGACAACCCACCGCATTCTGAGCACTTCTCATTCAAACAATCATTTCTATAGAAATAGCAGCCATCATCTCTAGGGCATAAAAATAGATCTTGCAAGTCTCTTGATGATCTCAGAAATATCATTGCACCACACTCCTGTAACATCTCATTAGTATGCATCATAGAACGAATATGACATAAAAGTTCATGGTACATTGAAAACTCCACATGGTACTTGCAACAACAGGTATTGCGAATCTTAAGAAGAACACAATAAAATGGTTTCAAAGATTCAAAGGCCCTTTGTGATATTTGCAAAGTTGGATGTAATTCACAAAATTTTTTGTACAACATTGTTTGGCTTGATTCCAAGAAATGTTTGGGATGTGGTGTGCAGTCTCGGTTGCCGATTCTTAATTTCAAAACGTCCTTTACATTGGGTGACACTCTAGAATTAGAGTGTCAAAATTGTTGAATCTCTTCCTTCACATTGTTAGTCAACTTTCTATCAACACGTGGAAGCCTCCCACCAAATGCCCATGTATCTTGTTGAAGTGGATTGTCAAGTCTTTGTCTTCGTGCAAGTGCTCTATCCAAAGTTTTACGGTTTATCTTAAAATCAACACAAGTTTGTCTCATTTGATGAGCCTTCCTCAATTGATGGCTTACTAAGGAGGTTGTAATCACTCTTCGAGCGACTCTCTTATCTCTTTCTTTGGTATTCTTTCCAATAGAATTGAGAGCATAAAATAGATTTTTTGCAATAATAGAATTTCTCTCCATCTTCTTGTTCATATGAATCTTCAATTTGTTTAGCAATGGTCTCATCTTTATCATCTTTAGCAATTGAACAAAGAGTTGGCATTGCTCGGTCAATGTCTTATTGCTAAAATTTTGGTTGAAAAGTTGTGTAGCCCACAACCGAACGGTTCTTGTTGACCTCTTGCCTTCAAGATTCGCAATAATGTTCTCATCGATTTCAAATAACCATTTTGGGGTTCTTGAAGGTCTTGGATTTGGAATTTTTCTTTCATCCATGAGAGGGTCTTCATTTCTAAAGTAATTAGGTGTTACATATGGTTCACTTGGTTGAGCAATTCCACCTTCAACATTAAAGTTTTCCACATTTTCACCTCCTATGTCAAAATTTTCCACATGTTGAGCGTTTTCATTATCACTTTCAACATTTTCAAAATTTTCAATATTTTCACTTTCAAAATCTACATTTTCATTTTCAATAACTTGTGGCACATTTTCAAATTCAATTTCCTCTTCAGTTGAAGTAACATTAGCAATATTTAACATACCTTGTCTTCTCCTCCTATGACATTCTCTATCTCTTTCTCTATACACTTCAATTTGGTCATTTGAAAGCTTTCTTTTGCGTTTAGACTTCCGACGACTACTACTCCCCATTTCCCTCCACACATGCGCCTTCATGATTGACAATGTAAGTTTTCACTTTAAGAATCTCCCAAAAGCACAAATTTGTCTCTAGTTGTCTGAAAACCCGTGATCCTTGATGAAAAACATAATATGTAGACTGTGGGTCGTTGGAATCTACAGAATGGTCCACAAACCCTTTTTTTCTTGGTTATTTGTACAAAAATCGGATATCGGATAAAATCGGATATCGGATTTTAGTAAAAAAATTGTGGTCCCCCAAAAAAATTCCCGTTGCTGCCATTTATTTGTAATATGCAACATTGTAGAAATCAGATATCCGATTAAATCAAATATCAAATTTTAGTAGTCAGAGAGAGAGAGAGAGAGAGAGAGAGAGAGAGAGAGAGAGAGAGAGAGAGGATGGGGTCCTATGGTGTCGTTAGGGGTCATATGGTGTCTTGGGACACCATAGGACCCCTTTAGACACAATATGACCCCTAACGACATGATTTGGTGTCTTAAGGGGTCCTATGGTGTTGTTAGGGGTTATATGGTGTCCATAGGAGTCATATGGTGTCTTAGGACACCATAGGACCCCTTAGGACACATTATGACCCCTTAGGACACAATATGACCCAAAGCGACCCAATATGGTGTCCTAAGAGGTCATAAGGGTTCATTGGACACCATATGACCCCTAACAGCATGCTTTGGTGTCTTAAGGGGTCCTATGGTGTCCCAAGGAGTCATATGGTGTCTCGGGACACAATAGGACCCCCTAGGACACAATATGACCCCTTAGGACACAATATAACCCAAAGCAACCCAATATGGTGTCATTAGGGGTCATATGGTGTCCTAAGAGGTCATAAGGGTTCTTGGGACACCATATGACCCCTAACGACATGTTTTGGTGTCTTAAGGGGTCCTATGGTGTCCCAAGACACCATATGACCCCTAACGACACCATAGGACCCCTTAAGACACCAAATTGTGTCGTTAGGGGTTATATTCTCTCTCTCTCTCTCTCTCTCTCTCTCTCTCTCTCTCTCTCTCTCTCTCTCTCTCCCTCTCAAAAATATGACTAATAAAATCCTTAATCGAATATCGGATTTCTGCCATGTGGCAGTTTACCAAATAAATGGTGGCAACGAGAAATTTTTTGGGGACTGCAAATTTTTGTATTAAAATCGGATATCGGATAAAATCCGATATCTGATTTTTCTGGACAAATTTTAAGATTTCCAATTTAGGCTTGGGAATGCTTTGGTATTTGGCTTGGAAGTGACAAGCCTAGAAACTCAACGAAAAGAATGTGTTTTTTAGTATTCCTTGATTTTCCAGACTTTACACTGGTGGCTGACGACTTTTTTTGTAACCAAAATTGATAAAACGGAAAGGGTTTTTTTAAAGACGTTCCCAACTTTCCAACAATATAAGGCTTGTCTTATCTTGACTTTAATAAATAATTATTATTTATTTTCTAATTGAATTCTGACAATAGTCCTGATTGATATACTGATTGAAAAACACTCATAACTTTCAACAATATAACTTTTTTTGAAACCGAAACATGCGTCACATCCTATGCTTCGTCTACTATAGGGAAAAATTAAAAAAAATTAAATTTCATAAAGTTTTGACCAAGTTAAGGTAGTCAGACGTAGGAGTTTTTGAATTTCTGAAAAGCTGTAGTAAAAAATTCATAAATAATTATTTAATTTATAAAAAATTATAAAAAAAAAGTGTCACATTCGGACATGAGTCTTATAATTATATTATAAATATTATAAAAAAATATTAAGATTTGATTGTGATTAGGGTGGTCAGACATACATCTACTTCTTAGTTTTTCCCTGAAATTTTAGTACCACTGCATTGAAATTTGAAATTTTCATCAAATAGGATTTTTTTTTTCCAAAAAATAACTAGTAGCTTAGAAACTACATTCAATTTTCTATATATTCTCTTCTTAAATATTTTAAAAATAATGTTCACAACTTATTCAAATTTTCATGTCAAGTTGCATAACTCTGATTTTCTGAAATTTCATTGCCACTTAAGGGCCTGTTTTGGCACACCATGATCCTGCACATACCCTTACCAGTCGGGGTACCAGGGTCCAAGTGCTATTATTCTCAATTTGATCCAATTCCTCCTCCATATCTTTAACCCAATGATCATCACCAAATGCCTCCTTAGCACTTCTAGGTTCAAAGGTGGAGATCATGCAAGAGTTCTCTCTTATTCTCATTCTAGTTAGGATTCCAACATCCTTATCCCCAATAATCTGTTTAGGATTGTGATTCAGTCTCACATACCTAGGAATAACATGATCATTCTCTTCAGGTTTAGCTTCTTCATTATCATCTTCTTATGAAATTATTTATTCCGATTGAACAAGTACATCAGGATTTGCTTTACCAGAATATGATTTAATAGTTTCAGGTTCCAAAAGCAAAATGCAAGGATCTTCATCCTTTTTCTCAGAACTAGTTCCTTCAAAGACTTCAGGACACTCATCTACATGAACATCAGCACTCTCAATAATTCTCTGTGTCCGGTTGTTGAAGTATTTATAGGCCTAACTCTTGGTGGAATAGCCAAGAAATATGCCTTCATCACTCTTAGCTTCAAAATTGCTTATGTAATCACCTCTTTTAATAAAACATTTTCTTCCAAATATCTTAAAATAGCTAACATCAGGTGATCTCCCATACCAGTATTCATAAGGGGTCTTGTCCTTAACTCTTTTCACTAGAACTCGGTTCATTGTGTAGACAACTGTACTTACAACTTCTTTCCAAAATGTTTTTGCCACACCTCCTTGTATCAACATAGTTCTAGCAGCTTCAACCACTGATCGATTGTTTCTCTTTGCTATACCATTCTTCTGTGGTGTCGTTGGTGTAGAAAGTTGTCGCTTGATACCATTATCATCACAATACTTAGTGAACTTCGCAGAAGTGAATTCATCGCCTTGATCTGTTCTCAGAAATTTTATCATTTTGCCACTCTCTTTCTCAGTTAAGGCCCTGAATGCCTTGAATTTACCAAAAGATTCATTCTTATCCTTCAAGAATGTGACCCACATCATCCTTGAACAATCATTAGTGAAGATAATAAAATATTTGTCACCTTGAATGCTTCTTGTTCTTATTGGTCCACATAGATCTATATGAACCAAATCTAACAAGTGCTCTGCTGAGAAGGACTTGCTCTTGAAAGTTGAAGAAGTCATCTTTCCTAACTGACATTCGTTACAAAGAGCATTAACCGGTTTGTCTAGCTGAGGTAGACCTCTTACTGTCTTAGACTTGCTCACTTTAACAATATTGTCAAAATTTATATGACAAAATCTCATATGCCAAAGACAGCTATCATCTATTTTTGTAATCAAACAGTTGCTAACTTTAGGATTAAGATGAAATAGATTACCTCTGGTTTGTTTCTCGGTTGCAATCAATTCACCTTTGTTGTCAAAGATTTTGCACATACCATTTCTAAACTCCAGTGGGTATCCTCTGTCATTAAGTTGTGCCACACTCAAAAGATTGTGCTTTAGGCCTTCAACCCAATAGACATCGTCAACACTGCTTTTCCCATTAAGAGAAATAACTCCCTTACCTTTAACCATACAGGGTGAGTCATTGCCAAATCTTACAACGCCGCCATCAAATTCCTTCAAGGAAAGATATTTTCTCCGATCACCGATCACCGATCATGTGATGTGAACAACCACTATCAATGATCCAATCATTAGAGTTATCCATCTTGGATACTAGTGCCTTCTGATATGATATTTCTTCCTTAATAGCTACAAACACAATATCTTCACTAGCATCATCATCAGATTCTTCATCAGTAATACCATTGTCAATAGCTACAACACAATCTCTCTTACCTTTACCCTTATACTTCTTAAATTTGTCTCTCTTGTATTCATTTTCACCATTAGGGCAATCAGCTGCTATATGACCAATCTTGTTGCATGCAAACTATTTTAAAGGTAGCTTACCTCTATATTTACTAGTGCCTCTAGGCAGTCGTTTTGCCAATAATGCTTCAAGTTCCACTAAGCTGTCTTCATCATCAACATCTCTGTTGGATCTAGATTCATAGCTATGTCTGATATCTTTACTTCTTCTCACAGATGGGTTAGAGATAGAATCTTTGAATGCATATTCTGATTTTTGTACACTACCATCATAGCCATTTAATTCAAAAGCAGTAAGTTTGCCAATAATAGAGTCAAGAGATACCTTTGTGTTGTCAATGGGTTTCAACTCCTGAATAACTACAACTCGGATAGCATAGACCGGTAGCAGGGTTCTCAGTACCTTACTAATCACTGTGGCATCTTCCACTTTCCCTCCTACACTCTTTATTTCACCAATTATCTCTTTTATCCTTTGACCATACTGCTGGATATTGTCACCTTCAGACATTCTCATGTCATCAAACTTGCCTCTCAGACTCCCCTCTTTAGCAATCTTAATATGTTCATCACCGCTATAAATCACTTCAATTTTTTTCCACACTTCATATGCAGTTTCAAGACCATTAACATTTACATATTCAACATCAAATAGGGAATTGATAATAGCCTCTAATGCTTGGTGATTTTCTTCTTGTTCTTTCTTCTGATCACCAGTCAGGGTTCCAATAGGTGTAATATATTTAGTTCCTATATGATCCCAATACTGACTACCAAGACTCTTAATGTAAATCTTCATTATGTCACTCCATATTCTATAGTTATCTTTGTTGAACTTCAGACCTTCTTTCTTCATCATGATCTACAAGATCTTTTCCTCAAGTTGTTGGGCTTTTAGATTAAAAAGGACCTGAGGTGCTTTGATACCAATTGATGGTATGATGAAAGAATAAGTATCTGGTAGAATACTGAGAAGGGGGGGGGGCTGAATCAATATACTGAAAAACTGATACAAAGTTCCGAAACTCAAATTCAACCACACAAAGTAAACATATCACAGTTAAGATCAATATTCATAAGAATACTTGACATCAACCGGTTTGACTGTTATGGCAACTTAACAGTAAACAAATCCAATCTTGTAAACATCAATAATGCTTAAACATATCTCAATATATTCATCTCTCAATGCTTCTAGTTATCATGCTTTATCAGAAGTTATTCTAATCAATAAATAAGATCATAACCACAAAAACATTCACCACTTGACATAAATGTTTATACGTGGAAAACCCAAATAGGTAAAAACCACGGTGAGATGAGACTCATAAGGATAGCTATCTGAACTCTTCTTAAGTTCACCCTGTTAAAGCTTTACAATAAGTCCTGTTAAGAACTAATTCTGGTTAGGAATCACTCGATTAAGGGATTTACAAATATGCCTTGATGAAAAGAACGATACCCTATTAGGAGTAACCTCGCTGGAGGATTTAAGAATCCAAGCTAATGGACCACCTTGTTAGAGGATTTAATAAGTAACCAAGCTTGTTAGAGCTTACTCGGTTAAGGGATTTCACTTTTGCTGTAATTGTTAGAAAACAACAGGTTTTCTTGATATGTCTGAATAGCACTACATTTTCTTGATTAGATCCTTTTAAGCTTCAATCTGCCTTACTCAAAGTGCAGATTCATTCACCGTTAGGCAACTACACACTCAACAGGTTTTTGCCAATCTTGCCAACAACTTATACAAACAACTTCATCGACCTTCAATACAAATCAATTAGGTCGGTAACACAACAAAAACCTAATTCTCATCATCAAGATTACAAACAAGTCGGTACAATCTTGACCATTAGAAATCATAACAATCTCTTCACATTTTTCAAGAAAATTCCAACCGCTCCATGATCATCACTTCATCGAACTTTGTAACTCGTCACGCATTGTGCATTAGATGCAATCCACTTTGCTCCTTCCCTAGACAACAAACAAAAATGCCAAAACAATCTGAACATATCCTCATACAATGATCGCACGTGTCTCCATCATTACTACTCATCAGATAATAAACTAACAAACTTGATCGGTTAGGGTTTAACAACTGATAGGGTTTACCGATTACATTGCATAGAAAGGTTTAACCCTTTACACCGGTTCACCAGTTCAACTCACAAACTTAACACACTAGTTTACAAATCTTCCACAAAGCTCTTCTTACCGATTACTAGCCAATATAAAAAAACAACAATCTCAGTAATAACATGAATACCATTACCGATTCAATTGACATCAATGACAACATATCATTAATGCAATCTATATGCAAAATTCCAACAAACTAAAAATGCCAACAAAGGATCTGACCATTGATAGGCAATGGTACCAATTCTCCAGTCAAGGAGCTCAACCTAAAAGTGTTCTCTCCTAAAATTTCAACAATCTGATAAGGACCTAACCACAACCTCTCAAACTTATGATGATCACCCTTCTTTTCCTTGGCCTTGTCCCATAACAAAACTAAGTCAGAGAGCCAGAAGGATTTCACATTGGCTCGTTTATCAAACCATCGCTTAACAACTGCTTGATGCTTAGCAAAGTGTTGTAGGGTATTTATCCTTTTCTCATCAAGTTTCAATAAATTCAGGAGGTGAACTTTTACCTAGTCCTCAATTTTGAGTTCTTTCATTAGTTGGAGGACATGCATTTGTAAATTAACAGGGAAAATGAGGTTTTGACCATAAACAAGGTAGTATGGAGAAGATCCTAAGGTGGCTTTAACTCTGGTGCGATCAGCCCATAGGGCATACCTCAATTGATTGTGCCAATCCCTAGGGTTCATCTCTAGTTGCTTCTTAATAACATCTAAAATATTCTTTTTCATGGATTCAACTACTCCATTACCTTATGGATAGTAATTAGATGAAAATTTCAAGATTGCCTTGTACTCATATGACCATTGTATCAATTGTGTTGAAGTAAAAGCAGGGTCGTTGTCACATACCAGAGAAAATGGCATACCAAACCTGGTGATGATATACTCATCAATACATTTAAGAACTTTTGCAGTGACATTCCTACATGCTATGGCCTTCATCCATCAGGTATAATAATTCGTTGCTGTGAGAATGAACTTGTGTCCTGCGGATGAATTAGGATTAATAACACCAACAAAATCTAATGCCCATTGGGAAAATGGTCTTACCTTGAACATTGGTTGGAGAGGGATAGCGGGATTCCTTTCTCTAGAAGATGCAATTTGACAGGTATGGTAGTGTCTAACGTGTTCATGGGTATCTTTAAAAATGTTAGGCCAATAATAGTCTGCTTTCAATATCTAATGTGTTGTAACATCTGTCGACCCATGGCTTGTACCATGCTTCCCATGAAATTCTTTGATCATCTTACGAGCCTCTTGCTGATCTAAACATCTAAGATAGATGCCTTCGTAATTCTTTATATATAGTGTGAAATCTTTGATCATATAATTAGCACTTTTGAGCCTTAAAGCTCATCTTTGTGTGGCAGTCAACCCCTCAAGATACTTGTTATTTAGTAAGATAAAAACCAAATCAGTGTACCATGGGTTCTGAGTGAATGACTGTAATGTATATTGCTAGCACTGGATTTGAGGGATATCAGTTGCTATAGCTTGAGACAAACTTGGCCTCTAACTAACCTCATTGGATGCATTTTTAGATCAAATTCTTGTAGAGTGGCCATCCATTTCCCTAGACATTCTCCCAGCTCTGATTGCATGAGCAGTGACTTAACTACTTGATCAGGTACAATCACGTATATTGTGCTCCTCAAGATATAATGTCTAAATTTTTTAACTGCTCTTACCAAAGCGAAAGCCTGTTTCTCAAGAGAAGAATATCACACCTCAACAATCTTAAAAGGGGAACTCATGAATGCAATTGGTTTTTCATTCCCTACTTGCCTCTGTGTCAAAACAACTATGCTAGAATGCAATGAGGCAAAAGAGTATATATAAAATGGCAGAGTATAATCAAGACTAGTTAGCACGGGAGCTTCAACAATGGACTTCTTGATCTGGGTAAATGCCTCTTTTTCTTCAGGACTCCAATCAATTTTGGCATCCTTCTTCATCATTTCATTTAGTGGCTTTACTATCTCCATAAATCCGGTGATGAATTTCCTCACAAAATTAATCTTCCTGAAGAAAGATCTCATTTCTTTTTTACTACCAGGCATTTGCAATTTCAACAGTGCTTCCACTCGATTTGGGTTGATGGATATTCCTCTTTCGGATATTACATGACCAAGGAGTTTCCCTTCAACAACGCTGAACACACACTTTTTGGGGTTAAGAGATATCCCATACTTTCGACGTCTTTCTAGAACTTTGTGAAAGTGGTCTGGGTGATCTCCCCCAGCTTTGGAGAATATAGTAAGGTCATCCATATATATGATAATGAATTTACTAATCAAGTCTTTGAAGGTTGTGTCCATCGCTGTCTGAAATGTTGCTCCAACATTAATCAACCCAAATGACATCCCGCAGTATGCATAAGTCCCCCACTTTGTAGTAAATGATGTTTTCATGTGGTCTTCATGGTTCACCAAAACTTGGTTATATCCAGAATAACTATCAAGGAATGAAATCATCTATGAACCGTTAACAATTTTTTATACCTCATCCAGGAAAGGGAGTGGATAATTATATTTTTCTGATGCCTTATTGAGGTTATGAAAATCAACACAAAGTCGAATCTCCCCATTCTTTTTCCTTACTGGCACTAGGTTGGTAACCCAAGTGGAGTGGCGTATGGGGAAAATAATCCTAGTAGTAAGTAACTTTTGAACTTTAAAAATCAAGGCCTCTATCAATGAATTGATTGGTCACTGCTTCTACCTAAATGGCTTCGTATTTGGTTTCAAAGGTATAACATGTGTGATAATAGATGTATCAAATATTTTCAAGTCTTCATATCCACATGCTATAACATCAATATACTCTTTCTAGTGTATTTCTACCCATGCCGACAAATCTATCTCATCGCCCTATCGTATGGCTATCTAGCATAATACACTTTGCTATCCATACTGGCATATCTCATACCAACATCGGTTGCTTATCTTGTATCTTTTCATAATAAGGTACTTTCCTCCAAAGTGAGGTTCATTTCTATTACGTTGTCTTATCTATCATTTAACTCTGTCCTTTATCTCATCATCCAACATGTTAGTCTGTAGCTAGTGTGTTTGTGATGTATTGAGTAAATCTATTCCAAATCTCAGCTTCATCTCGCTAGGGAAAATCTCATCTGATCAACAAAAACCTGCCTCCGTATCGTGACTATCTTATTTATCCTATCTTTTGGTAGTGGCCTCCCTTCAGAGCGAGGTTGGTGCTACTTATCTTTAATAATCTGGCATAACACAACTTGCTAGATCTATCTTTTTTTTATCATCATCATGACCACTAGTGATGCATCAAGCTAGTGTCTAGGTCATGTATTATCTCTTCGATATTGATTGCTTCTCTAACTTTTGGGTGCATTCTTCCTTGAAGTGATCAATCCTTGATTTCTTCTCTTCATTTTATAATTCCTCTATTTGTTGTTTCTTGTTATTTTGGGGACAATGCATGGTATTGTGACAACCTTTTAAATTGAGGTCTCTTTCACTTTGCTAACTCAAGATCATAGTTTCTTTTTTGTGTGATTTCGTGCATGTGTGCTATCTTTTTCTTTATCATGTTCTAACCTTGTTGTCTTGGGATTCTCTTATTCTCTAACCTTGTTCTCTCATGCAGGTTTTTCTATCTAATGCATTTGTTTTGTAGGTCTTCAGCTTGGGGGCATGCTTCCTTGACTTGGAGATTTATCTGCTTCCTCTACAGTATCATTTTGGTATCATGATGTTATTTTATGTTCAATAGATTTCCTTTAGTGTGCATATTCATGTTCATTCATAAGACCGCTAAAGTGGGGGCAAAATGTAGTGTCTAAATCGCATACCCATTTGTAATTCGACCTACATCTTTTGTAACCACTGAAATGTCCACTCCCCTAGTACTTGAGTAGGTTCACTTCAGCCCTTGCATCAGCCTTTTTCCCTCTCGAGATGCTCAAGACCTCCCTTTCAGCAGTTAACCTTTTGCTTCTACTTCCTGTTAGTTGTGTGTTTCTCCTGTCACTTGTCATTTTTGAGCGTGATTCATTTGGACACTAGTGCATCACGTAGACTTCCATGCGCCACACATTCATCCTGCGATATATTAACATTTGAATGTCGGTTATGAGAATGCCTTTCCACATGTCACTTGCATATGTCGGTGGACATGGCTCCGAAACTTTCAAACGGGTTGCCAACCCTCTTTTCCCTCCTCTTATCTCATTTTTAAGTTCCCATCTTTATTTTCTTTCAAGCTCTCTAGTTCCTCCACACAATCTCTCTTATTCTTTGGGCTCTCATAGCTTTCTGCGACTCTCTCTTGCTTGCTACAACAATCTCTATTTTGCTACAACACTCTCAAGCTCTCACAATATTCTTTTGCAACTCTCTTGGCTTTCTCAGGCCTCTTTGGTAATATCTTTCTATCATTTTATTTATCCTATCTTTGAGCATCTTGGGATTCATCTCATCCCTTATCCATCAAATCATTTATCATTGATCTTATCTTGTATTTATCTTTTATTCTATCAATCTATTTGGCTGTCTATGGAGGTGGAAACACCAAAACATGGATTTGATTGAGGCAAGTCCCCAAGCAGCCCCAAACATTTTTCATTTCCAGCTTGCGAGTAGGTTGCGTTAGAGAATATTCATTTGGCTCGAGGCTTCATATCTTGGACCGATTGTGAGATTATCTTCTTCCTTTCCCTTGTGGCTTTAATTTTATTTATATAATTGTTTTACCTTCTTTTATGTACATTTATCGCATTTAAATTAATCTAAAACACATATCTATTACATTGTGCCCTTTTGTGCAAACTCTACAATCTGTTTGTACAGGACATTAGTGTGTCACACTGTTGTCCATAATCCACACGCGCATCCTTGTGC
Source organism: Cryptomeria japonica (assembly GCF_030272615.1). Classification (NCBI taxonomy): domain Eukaryota; kingdom Viridiplantae; phylum Streptophyta; class Pinopsida; order Cupressales; family Cupressaceae; genus Cryptomeria; species Cryptomeria japonica. Next base: position 687,897,477 of record NC_081411.1, read on the forward strand.
AAAGAGCTATCCGAGGACGTACAAAGACACTACATCTTGAGTGGAGAGGTCGGTTAGTGAATCTTCGAGAGGTTGTTATCTGCTTGTCGAAGAGGTTCATTTCCCCCCCTCTACAGATAGGTATACATGCAATAGTTTCATAGTGTCAGTTTTCAAATTTGACTAGGTTTAATTTTTTTAACATTTTTCTAATATTTTCATTCTTAAAATTTCAAAAAATTAATAAACTAAAGAATAAAAAAATTATAACAATAAATATATTAATTTTTAAAATTATAGATACAAAACAAAAAAAAGGAAAAAAATGAACCTACTTGGAAAAGTAGGGACTATAAATAAACTTGTTATGAGTCTGGCCAAACTCCCAAAGCTCCTTAGGGTGCAAATGAGGGTCGGTCGGCAAAAAATTGGTTTATAAAACTGACAGTCCGGCCGAACTCAGTCCGAATGGACTCCTAATGCCACTTCGGCACCACACAGGCGCCATGCGGCCCGAGGTAGTCGGTCAGACTCGGTCCGACTGGACTACCCTCAGTTGGCCCAAAGCGTAACACAACTCCATGTTTTTCCCCTGTTGTCAAATCAATCTTGATTGTCATATTCAATCTCAAAAATCTATAAATACAAAATCATTCTCAATTATGATCAACCACATTCTTTGAATTATTGTTATCTCTACAAGTATTGTACGACTCTAAGAGCCACTACTATTATATACCACAAGGAGAAGAGAAATGGAGGCAAGAGCATTGCGTTCGACATATGGTTTGCATGTTATATTTAAGTTATTTCATTATTGTTTTGTTGAATTTCTAATGCTTCCTTTATTGTGCTAATGATCAAAGTTGATTTGTGATTGATCTAGAGTTAGTGGTTTCTTGTAGGATCTCTCTTAGGCTCTTTCCCCCATTTTTCAGTTGTTATAGGTAGTATTTCATAATCTATTTTTTCTATGATTAATTCTAGTTGTACTTATTTTTTTAGGATGAAAGATAGAAAACCTCTATGAAAAAGAGGGTTTCTTCATGTATTTATTGGTAGAAAGGATTCTTATCTAATTAGTGAAATTAGTGCCTCCAAGCCTTGGAATGTTAATGTCAAAGAATTCATCCTATTTAAATATAGTAGTTTGAGTTCTAATTTGATTACTTTAATCTCCCAAATGTATCTATGACTAATAAAATAAACAAACAAGAATAATTAGCTTGAAAAGACAAACATAAAGACATTGTTTGTTCATGTCAAGTTCATCAAATATATATGATCATAGATTATAGATGTAGTGAATTCTTCGGGTAAGGTTAGAGAAAGCTACACAAAAATAAGTCAATAAGACTTTGTGGTTGGTGAATGATGCTAAATTTTGGCTAACAAGTAAATTTGTTTCTTTTGAAAGTTGGTATAAAGTACTATAATTCAACTTGATAATTTTGACAAGTTTGCTCAAATATTGACAAGATTGTAAAAATTATGTTACGGGTTTAAATAGTTTTGAAATATTTAATTGATGTTTATTTTGATAGAATAATTATTTGAGAATGAAATTATTTGGATAATAGAAAATAAAAAAAACTAAAAACTAATCTACTTCTAACCTAGTTCTAATCTAATTCTAAACTAGTCAACTAATTAAATTCAACTAAGAAACCAATATAATAAAATTTAATTATTAAATATTAAAAATTAAACAAATATAAACATGTAGCTAAATATTGTGAGTCTAGAGCAAGGATTTGAAGTTCGTCCTTATGTTAACATTTTTGATATTTGGATTTATTGCGATTAATTGATTATGTGGACTTCATAGGACCAAACAAGGCCAATCAAATGAGATAAACAAAGATGGAGATTTCAACTAAATATGGCTATAATAGAGCTTGGATCTAGAGTCTTGATTGCATTCTCCTTCTTTTCCACTATTTGGAAGTCTAATTTTGTGTTTAGATGTTGTTTTGATTTGTAATAGTTTGTAATTGTTATTATTTTTTATTCATATAAAACTCTAGTATGCTAAAAAAAAATATATATAGACAAAGGAATTGGTTTTAGGAAAATAATGCAAAAGGATGTTATTGGTAGCATTTGGATGACTTGTTCTGCCAAATAGGGAATATTTGCTACTTTTTAGTATGTGGAAATTTCTTAACTACCATGTTCCCATCAAAATTGTTGTGGCATTTTTTTGTGAAGGCCAATATCATTAGGATAGTTAAAAGATCATTGTGGTAGTTTCATCCAAATGAGGGAAGCACTCAAAAAGGGGCTTTGAAAAGTAAAGAAAGGTGTGATGAACTCAAGAAGATACACTAAGAGAGTTTTAGAAGGGTTTGACTAGTTGGATTATCTTCAGATTAGTGTCAAATGTTGCTACTTACACAGTAATAGTTTAGTATAGTTGTTTAATCATCATCAAATCAAAAATATTGATCTATTTAATTTTGAGCATTTATAAGAACAAAATAAATTAGAAGCTGCATAACCATGTAGTACATAAGTAAAGACTCAAATATTAAATAAACAAAGAATACTCTTATTCATCAACAAGCAAATTGAACATTTATGAAGCTTCCTTTGCTTCTATGAAATATTAATGAAGTTACATTTAATAAAAAATATCAAAGGAGATGAAATAATTTAGTCTCCTAAAATTAACATGATTGTCACAAAGTAATCTTGTGAAAATCTTAAAAAGCAAAGAATATTTATGAATAATCTACATAATATCCACCTAAACAAAGCTCAATCTGAACTAAGGTGTAATGATACATTAATTATATCAATGCTTTTGATTCTTTTACAAAGGATTATCTAGATCGAAACAACATTTCAATTACAAATAATTGTTCTAAACTAACACAATTCAACAAGTCAAATGTAAGTAAAATAGCAGACAAAAATTGAATGTGTGTTGGATTTGAGACTAGGAATACCTACAAATGATCATAACTATCTTGACTATTTTGACCTCTTGGATAGTATCACTATTGTAATTTTCATAGAGTATTATTAGGATGAGAGGCTTAACCCTACAATGGTAGCACTAAAAGACCTCAAAGAAAAAATAAATAAAAAATGCTGGAATAGTTGCAACTTTTAAAATATATTATCTTATAGCAAATAGTTAAATTAAGATAAATGAATAATTTTGATAGTTGTAACTTTCTATATCTTTCTATTTTTTAAAATTAAAATAAATGAATGAATTTAAAAGTTGCAACTTTTTATTGTTTTAAAATAATTAAATGAATTTAAATAGTTGCAACTCTCTCTTTTCAATTTATGGATGTTTCTTGCAACTTTACATATAAATTTTCCATTTCTATTTAAAAATAAATTAAAATAAATAATAGTTGCAACTTTTTATATAAAGTTGTAATTTCTTATTAAAAAATAAATAAATAAATGAAATCAAAATTACAACTTGCTGAATTTTCAGAAAAGAATCCTCCTCCCTAGATCGAGTTCTTGTCAAGTTGGAAAATTCGATTGCAGAAATCATAAATTCTTCTCTCTCTAATTCCAATGTTAGAATATTTAATCTTTACTTAGCTTAGGTTTATTTTTATTTAATTTAGGATATTCCTTTGGAATTCCTACATGTAATTTGTCCTCTAGTACATGTGTGAGGACAAGTCATTTCTTTTATTTTCCTTTATTAAGGAATATTAGATTTCCTCCATAAGAGGATGTGAACACATGGCACACACATTTTATGAATGGTGGCATTCATAGATTTGGAGTTACTTTGTAACTCCTCTCCTCATCTCTATTTAAGAGATGCCTCCTCTCTCATTTCTTCTTAATGACAATATTGTAAAGAGCTTCTTGCTCTCTCTCTCTCTCTCTTTCATTTTTAGGCATTGCCTCATTCATAATATCACAAGGGGTTTTTCTTTGCTTTTCCCCTTTCAAAAGTTCTTGTGCCTCCTTCTTCTCATTTGGGTGATGCTCCAAGTTTATTGCTTTTCTCTTGGTAACAATTACTTCATCATAAACTTTCTTGGATTAATTTTCCTTTCCTTGCTCTTTTATTTCCTTTCATGGTATCAGAGCAGGTTTCTAATCCTTGTTTTAAGTTAACATTGATGAAGGTTACCATTCAGTGGAGTTCACCTTGTTGGAGGCATTCTTGAGAGGAGAAGAAGTTCTTTTACTAATATTTTCTATTGTGCAGGTTTTGGTTTCAAATTTTAATTTTTTTTCAAACTTGTTAACAAGTTTGCCTGTAGGTTTAATCTCCTATTCTAGTTAGTTTTTAAAAAAAGGGCTTTGGAAGGCTTGCCGCCAAAGTTCCTTCTTTCTAGTTTAAATTTAATTATTTTTTAAAGTTTTGGAAGGCTTGCCGCCAAAACTCCGGTGCTAACTTCTTTTCCTGCATACTTTAGATTTCATATTCATTTAGTTTGGAAGGTTTACCGCCAAACTTAGTCTTCTTAATTTATTTGGTCGGCTTGCCGCCAAAACTAATTTATTATTAAATTTCATTTCTGATTCACTTGCAGATTTTAACTCTTTTTCTTGCTTACAACTATTCTGATTCAATTTGTTTGAATCTACCATTCAGTCCTAACATCTTTATTTGCAGGTGTTATTGATAAATAAAAAGGATAATCTTTATTTAAACTTAAATTTGTTCTTCTTGTATGATTGTATCTGTTTTGTTTTTCAAAAGTTCCTTCAAATTTAATATCTATATATCTAACTCAGTAAGTCTTAGCATTCCACTCATTATTTTTTATAAGGATTGACAGAAAGAAAGATTTAAATAAAGGAAACTTTAAAAACAAGAAGAAGAAGATTACAAAAGAAAATATATTTATTCGAACTTCTGGTAATCCGTTAAATGTTGTAGCATCAGTTCTGTTGGTGTTATAAGCATATAAATCAGAGTCTTCTGTAAAAATATATTTTTTGATCTGTCTCTCTAATCTTTTCCTTTCATAGCAGCCCAACTGTTCTTAATAAATACCAGTCTTGACACGGATAACAGCTAGCGCATTGCTAGCAGAAAGCTTCGACTTACAAAACTGATCCCAGGCATCATTTTTGGGCATTGGCTCTGCCACTTCTTGTGCTTCATGATTAAAAACAAATTTGTCATATACAGCTCGAAGCTCCAAAGCAAGTGTGCGAGCTGCCTCGCGTGCTTCAGGAAGTTGATCGCTTAGTTGTGAGGCAGCTATTTGGAGTATCGTGTCTAAGCCATAGTCTCTGATTCCCTCCAGACCCAGCCTCTGAACACTCCTGGATATACACATAGATGCCTTTGCTCGAATCCGTGGATTTTTATGTTTAACATAAGGTTGCAACTTATGCACCAATAGATTAGGAGAAATACACATAGTCATCGTAATCACTGCTTTTTCAGCTGCTTCAGCTGCAAACCGCTTGTCTTGACAGCTTCAAACCGTATGTATAGTTCTATTTCACGTCAGGCGGGGGATTCAAACTAGTAAACTTCCTATCAACAGGGATTGCATCTTTCCGTTGTTAAACGTTTTTTTTCTGTGCAGAGTTTACTTTGGTGGCTGTGAAGCATTATAATTGAGAATTATTTCTTTGTTGTGCTGTCGAGAATCTTTTATATCCAATCAATATTTAATAGAAATCATTCGTAGTGTTTTGTTTATGCAAATTAAGTCATTCAGATTTCTGCATGGAGGTTAAGGTATCCTTTAATGATCATTTTCTACTGTAACTTCCCTGTGCTGCACTGTGTATTCCCTGCAAACTTATCATAACCTGCAAAAACGTTTCTGTCACCTGTGCCTCTGCATTTTCTACAAATCAGTAACGCCTCTGCCTTTCATTTGAGGCGTTTCTTCATATTAATAAGTTCTTTTCTTATTAATCCACACATTAAAAACGTTTATACATATTTTTAATATATATAAAAACTTTTTTTTAAAGGTTTTTTAAAACAAAAAAAAAACAATTTTTTTAATTATATAAACCTTGTTTATATAAATAGTTTTTTTTAATTAAAAATTTAAAGTTGTTTTAATATAGTTTGTTTAACTAAAATTTAAGTTTTTAAAATTTATTATTACAAATTTTTATTTTATTCTTCTTTCATAAATATTTTTAAATATTTTGTTATTTTACAAAATAAAATAAAATAAAATAAAAATTTTTGTTAATCAAATTTGGTTAGTTTTTTAATCAAGGAGGTTACAATTTTTTTATTTTTTTTTATCTAAGAGGGCATTTTTTTTTCAATATTAAGCATAATTTGTTCATTATTTTGCTATCATGTCTACATTAATTCCAGAAATTAAATTAAACAGTTCCAATTATCATTCTTGGAAAACACATATCTTGTTTATTTTTCGTTTCAAACACCTTTTGGATGTTGCGACTGATAAAACATTTGAACCCACTACATCTGCTCCTCAAGCCGACCTAGATAGATGGAAGGCTCAAAATGAGGAAGCACTTGGTTTAATTGGTATTTCAATGGTTCCTGATTTGTATGTTTTAATTGGAAATTGTACAAAAGCTCATGAAGCTTGGGAAATTTTAAAAACTACTTATGATAGCTCAAATGAATCCCGAAAAATTCAACTTCAAGATCAACTTGAAGATCTAAGGTATACAGATTTTAAAACTATGGATGAATTCTTATTAAAGTTTGATTCTGTTAATATTCAATTAACTGGTTTAGGAGTTACTCTAGCTGATTTACGTTTAATTCATCTTATTCTTAAAAAATGTCTTCCTCGTCAATTTCAACAATTTATTACGAATATTCATGCTCAACTTGCTATTCCTAGCTTAGCTACTCAATTAACATATTTATTGCATCAAGAGGAAGCTAAATTAATTCAATTTGGTACTCTCAAAAGTAGCGAACATGCTTTTATGTCTAAAAATCAAAATCATAATAATAACTTTAGATCCAACAATAATAAACATAATCATAATCATAATAATAATCATCATAACAATCACAAATCTTCTAATTATCAATCTCATTCTAAATCCTATCATAATAATTCTCATAATAATAATCATAATAATAATCACAATAATCAAAGGAATAATTCTCAAACAAGACCCCATTGCACATATTGTGGGAAAGATGGACATATTACTAATAATTGTTTTAAGAAACAAAATGGTAAAAAGCCCATGAATCAAAATAATCAAAATAATCAACATAAACCTCATTATAAGAAGGGTAATAATAATAATGGTAATTCATCTCGTCATGCATTTACATGTACTTATAATGTTTCTCAACCACTTGAGTGGATTATTGATTCTGGTGCATCTCAACATGTTACTTCTCATAAAGAATGTTTTGAATCTTTGCATCCCAATACTTCTAATATTCCTATTCAATTAGCTAATAATCATAGTTGTAAAGTTGAAGCTATTGGTGATGTGAATGTTCCTAATGGGAAATTACATGATGTTCTTTATGTTCCTGAATTAAAATCAAATTTGATTTCAGTTCCTAAACTTTGTCAAGATTATAAGATTAACTTTTATAGGGGCGTATGTTATATCATTGATCCAAACACTAATCATGTTATTGCTACTGCTAAAATGGATAGTGATAACTTATTCAAGTTCTATGAATTTGCTCCTCCAAAGTATTCTTTGCTTACTACTGTTGATTTTACTATATGGCATGAAAGACTTGGCCATCTCAATTCTGATTATATTTCATTGATGCAAAAAGCAAATATGGTTGATGGATTGCCTACTATTGTTCCTTCTCAAATTGTTTGCAATGGTTGCATGAGTGGTAAGATGCATAGGGAACCCTTTTCTCATGGTCAATCTTGGAGGGCATACACTAAATTGCACCTCGTTCATAGTGATCTCTTGGGTCCCATGGAGAATCCCTCCATCCAAGGTTCAAGGTATGCACTTACCTTTGTTGATGATTTTTCCAGAAGAACATGGATATATTTCCTTCATAGTAAGGATCAAGTGCTTGATGTTTTTACTGAATTTCATATGTTTGTAGAAAGGCAATCTGGTTCTAAAATTAAGATTCTTCGTACTGACAATGGAAGAGAATATGTCAATAATGCATTTAATGCTTATTTAAAATCTTTTGGAATTAAACATGAGCTTACCGTTCCTTATACACCACAACAAAATGGTGTGGCAGAACGGAAGCATAGGACAATTGTTGAAATGGCTAGATGTTTATTGCATGCTAAAAATATGGATTACAAGTTTTGGGCTGAAGCTATGGCTTGTGCAACATATTTAATTAATCGAACACCTACCAAAGCCTTAAAGGATAAAACTCCTGAAGAAGCTTGGTCTGGTAGAAAGCCTAATTTGCAGAATTTAAGAATTTTTGGTTCCATAGCTTATGTTCACAAACCTAAGGAGAAAAGGAAAAAATTAGATGCTAAATCTTCTCCTTTTATTTTTGTTGGTTATGATGAAAATACTAAAGGTTATAGAGTTTACAATCCTATTACTAACAAGGTAAAAGTTGCAAGAGATGTTTGTATTGCAGAAAAAGGCATTCATGATTGTTCTAAAGTGAAGGATGATGAACTTGGTCAAACCAAAGTTGTGCTTGTGGAGGACCAACCTCCTTCTCTTAACCCTACTCCTAATGCATCTCTTTCTATTCCTTCTAGTGATAGTGATGATGATAATAATAACTCTACTCCTCATGACTCTTCTTCTAGTGATGAATCCATTACTTCTAAAAGAATACCTAAATGGTTTAAATCTTTAATTCAAGATAGTGATGTATACTTAGCTAGAATGGATAAACTTCAAGCTAGGAGAGTTAATTATTGTAATTATGCTTTAATGACTACTATTATGAATTCTAATGATCCTAAAACATTTGATCAAGCTAAAAATCAACCACATTGGCAAAAAGCAATGAAGGAAGAATATGATACTCTAATTTCTAACAAAACTTGGGATTTAGTTCCCTTGCCTCATGGCAAAAATCTTGTTTCTTGCAAGTGGCTTTATAAAACTAAATTGAATGCTAATAATCAAGTTAGTAAATTTAAAGCTAGATTAGTTGCTAGAGGTTTTTCTCAAATTGAAGGCTTAGATTATACTGAAACTTTTGCTCCTGTTGCTAAAATGCCTACAATTAAACTTGTGCTTGCATTAGCTTCTAGAATGAATTGGCCTATTCACCAAATGGATGTTAAAAGTGCTTTTCTTAATGGTGATTTACATGAGGAAATTTATATGTCTCAACCTCCTGGTTTTATTAAAGAAGGTAATGCACACTTAGTTTGTAAATTAAAGAAATCAATTTATGGATTAAAGCAATCTCCTAGGGAGTGGTATGCAAAGATTAATGAATTCTTTCTTTCTCAAGGCTTTATTAGAAGTAAAAATGATCCTAACTTGTATATTAAACATAGTGAAGATGATATTATAATTATTATCTTGTATGTAGATGATTTGATTCTTACTTCAAGTTCCAATACTTTGATTTCTGATATTAAGTTTCAACTTAATCAAAAATTTCAAATGACTGATTTAGGTCTTTTACATTATTTCTTAGGAATGCAAATTTGGCAAACCTCTAAAGGAATTTTCCTATCTCAAAGTAAATATGCTCAAGATCTCATAGATAAGTTTAAAATGAATGATGCTCATCATGTTTCAATTCCTATTGAATTAGGCACTAAGTTAATGCTTGATATGCAAACTCCTCTTGTTGATGCTACTTTGTATAGACAATTAGTTGGAAGTTTAAATTATTTAACTCTTACTAGGCCCGATATTGCTTATAGTGTTGGTTTGGTTTCAAGATTCATGTCTAAACCTCAACAAACACACTTTAAAGTTGCTAAAAGAATTTTAAGATATATTAAAGGAACAATTAATGTAGGTTTGTTTTATGATGCAAATTCTGATTTTACTTTAAAAGGTTTTACTGATTCCGATCTAGGTGGAGATCCCAATGATGGGAAATCTACTTGTGGTTATTGTTTTTTTGTTGGTTCAGGAGTAATTTCTTGGAATAGTAAAAAGCAACAATCTACCTCTCTTGGATCCACTGAAGCTGAGTACAAAGGATGCACTAATGCTTCCAAAGAAGTCTTGTGGCTTAGAAGACTACTTGAAGATTTGGGTCTACCTCAACACGAACCAACTCCATTGTATTGTGACAACCAAAGTGCCATTGCCTTGGCTAAAAATCTAGTTTTCCATGCAAGGACAAAACACATTGCTCTCCAACACCACTTTATTAGAGAACAAATTGAAGACAAGCAAGTTTCACTCCTCTATTGCAAGGGGGAAGACCAAGTTGCAGATATTTTGACCAAGCCACTTTGTAAAGAAAAATTCCAATTTCATTGTAAAAATCTTGGATTACAACCCATTGAAGGGTTTGATGTAAGCTCCCCAAGTAAAGCTTAAGGGGGGGTGTTAGAATATTTAATCTTTACTTAGCTTAGGTTTATTTTTATTTAATTTAGGATATTCCTTTGGAATTCCTACATGTAATTTGTCCTCTAGTACATGTGTGAGGACAATTCATTTCTTTTATTTTCCTTTATTAAGGAATATTAGATTTCCTCCATAAGAGGATGTGAACACATGGCACACACATTTTATGAATGGTGGCATTCATAGATTTGGAGTTACTTTGTAACTCCTCTCCTCATCTCTATTTAAGAGATGCCTCCTCTCTCATTTCTTCTTAATGACAATATTGTAAAGAGCTTCTTGCTCTCTCTCTCTCTCTTTCATTTTTAGGCATTGCCTCATTCATAATATCACAAGGGGTTTTTCTTTGCTTTTCCCCTTTCAAAAGTTCTTGTGCCTCCTTCTTCTCATTTGGGTGATGCTCCAAGTTTATTGCTTTTCTCTTGGTAACAATTACTTCATCATAAACTTTCTTGGATTAATTTTCCTTTCCTTGCTCTTTTATTTCCTTTCATCCAAGGACAATCATTCATTTACCAAGTGGGATAAGGTAATTGCAAAATCATGGAATGATATTATTATACCAATTCGGATTCCTCTGAATTGGTCATCAACTCATGCTAAAGATCGGTCTTCCATAAAATGGTTACCCCCTGCACCTAATTTCTTTAAGATCAACTTCGATGGCTCTTCCCATGGAAATCTAGGGAAGTCAGGAATCGGAGTTTGCATTCAAGATCATCATGGGAAAATGTGTGCTTTCCAAGCATCTCCCATCTCCTCGAGTACCAACAATTTGGCAGAGGCAAATGCTTTACTAGCCAACCTGGTGTTAGCAAGGAAATGCGGTTTCTCCAACATACATTTAGAAGGGGATTCATTAGTTATCATCAATGCAATTACATCGAAACGTCTAAGACATGGCACTTATCGTATGTTTTAAAGCGTATCTGGGATTTATTTGAGTCATTTTCAGATTACATTGTTAGCTATACATTAAGGGAAGGCAATTCCATAGCTGACAAATTAGCAAACATGGGTTGTGATGGCATTTCAGTTGAGTCTGTTAACTCTCCCATCAAATTGTCTTCATCATACCTCGAATTGCTTGAATTAGTACAAAAGGAAATTATAGCACTTTAATGCCAAATTATACCTCAATGAGTACTCGCATGTATGCACTTAAAATGAAGCCTGCAGATTGTATAAATGATAGGAAAATGCGAGTACTCCGAGAGGTTGATGATGTCATCTCACACGAGGAAAGGATATTTTTGGCTTCTCACACACTCCCTCGACTGCGCTAATATCAGATGTTAATGCAAGAAATTTTGAGTGTGGTTTTTAATAGTCCGACTAATTATTGCAACACAAAGATTGCCTTAATGCAATCCTTTCAAAAACTATTTTTGTGTGGCAAGCTATTTTTTGGTTTATAAAAGGAAACTTGACTGCATTAGTTCACAATTATCAGCCGAGAAAGTTTTAGCAATTCAGTGAGTGGCAAAATGGAGAATTTTTCTTGCGAAGGTTGCAGGCAATTGCACTGGGAGTACATGCCATGGAACAACCGGGTGGTAGTGCGTATTGAAGAGCTCTTTGTTGATGATGGGGACCTCGACCAACTATTTCATTTGCAAAACCCGCGACTAAGGAGAGTAGTTATAGACTTCATTGGTGAGGAGATATTGCCCCCTCAAGCCAAAAGCATTTTATTTCCCTATCAAATTCTCAGTTCTTTTCTGTCCAATGCTTTTGATCTTTTGCAATAGATTCCTCTACTCGAAATAGTGTTTTTTAAGTTGGTAAGGCAAAATGTGCTTGAATCTACCAAGTTCTAGGAAGCTTTGGCCAACTATAATCTGTGGTAGGGCTCGACTCTCCTAGGGGGTCTGTTTCCACAATATTTCATCCAAACTAGTCATGCATACATGGTGCTCTATGACCGAATAAAGCATTCCCTCGAAAGGCAAAATTTCCGCCATGTGAAGAATGGCTTGGTAGACAATTGGACGAGCACATTGTGCACAGAGTCAGGATTAAAGTCGGGGCTCTTATGGTGATTTTGGAGCTAGAAAACGTCGACTCCAGACCGCCAATATTGCAACCAGAGGAAAGGGGATGGACTCTAGAAAGGGTGCTAGACCTTAATGCACCTTTGCATGACGTGGCCTCGAGTTGGACAAATAGGTTTTCACAGTCTGAAGTGGCAGAGGAGTGGGAGAATATTGCATCAACTTCAAGGAGGGAAGCAAGGTCTCAACAACCCACGGAGATAAATGTATGGGAGGTCATTCGTCGCCCACAAGAGGAAGAAGAGCCAGTGCGATGGGAGGATGACACTTCAGACCTCAATGCCCTCGAAAATCAAACCTTGGATAATTCCGCCATGGAAGAGTAAAAAGACAGTTTCTGTTTTTTGTTTTTTGGTACTAAGAATATTTCCTTGATTCGATGTAAAAGGGAATTCAATGTCAGTCGATATGGCATGCTAATTTTGGCTGCTTTTTTGATATTTTTGATATTTTGATATATTATATCAAATTGTACATAGCAACTATAGGCTTCCCAGAAAAATATATATTTTGATGAAGCTTATTTTGTAAAATTGGGTGACTAGACCCTTGATAGCGTAGGTTTGGATTTTTGCATTTGTATTCAAGCTAGGATTCAAAGTTTTCTTCCTAGTTCTTTCTCTAATGAGCTCTCAAACTAGGTTTTATAAATATTAATATATTAAGTGCTCACCACTTTTTGTTTTAAAAAAAATAAAAAATTACAACTTGCTATTTATCAATTTAGAAAAAATTTCATTTGAAAATAATAGTTGCAACTTTGTATATAAATTTTCAATTTCTATTTTTTTAAAATTAAAATAAATGAATGAATTTAAAACAATTGCAACTTTCTATTTTCAATTTTGAAACTTTTTCATCTCTAAAAATGATAATTGCAACTTTATATATAAATTTCTAATTTATGTTTTTTTTAAATAAACTAAATGAACGAATTTTTTTGTGGCTTTTTCGGAACTCTTCCTCCTGCAAATGTCTTCTTCTCTGTCCATTAGTGCATACAAAGTGGTTTTAGAAGCCCGAATAGTGGAAGAAGAAAATGAGGACAATTCTGTCAAGCTTGGTAAGGTTTTTAATTTGTTTACTCTTGTTGTGGATTTTGAATTCCGTAGGCTTCTGGGATGTCGGTGGCTGCAAGTTTGCCCTCACGTTTCTTATGTTGAGCTTCTATCTCGCTTTGTTACTATTTGCTATGATGTTTTACTTGATGAGGTTTTGGTCCGCCTCTTGGTTTCCACGTTTATTTTTTCATCAGTATGTAATTGGGACTTGGTTTCTCTTGCATTGGCTGATTATCGTTTTGACATGGGGTCTTTTTATTATGGTGGCTTTCTTCCTCGCCACGAGCTTATGGCTAATGGCTGGTCTGGCCAATTATTGCATGAATTACGAATGGGATTGATATGTGACTCCATGGAAGACACTCGGGCCTCCATGGATTTTCTGTTGTATTTGGCTCCTGATCAATATGTGGATAAAGCTTGGGTTGTCTTTTAGGCACTGCATTCGTTAATCACTTTGGGTTTTTTGTGCTCTGCTCCTGCTTGTTTGGCTTTCCCTCTAAGGGTTATTCCATCTCCGGTCTTAGCCTTTGAACCTCCGAAGGAGAGCACTAGCTCTTGGTATTTGGATATCTGACTGTTTTTTGTAGCTGGTGGAATGGTTTTTGTTATTGCGGATTTGGAGGTTCTTTGGCTTCTATTATGGTCGGATGATTATATACGGCTTTGGAAGGAATTTATACCTCTCTTATCTCCTTGGTGGTCCTTCATGGCATTTTTGTTCACCCCTTCATTTGGTGGCAGTCTAGTTTTTTGGAATTGTCCTATGGGACCCTTGTAAAAATATTAGAGGTAGGGGGTTGGGGGTTATGACTGGACAGGAACAAATGATGTAAGGGTAGTGCCTAGTTTTATTTTTTGAAGGTTACAATCAGAGGTTTTCTTGCAGGTTCTTTCCTGCCGGTATGCCTTTTTTGAACCCGATGTAAACATTTTATTAATAAAATATAAGTTTAGTGGATTTTCCACTTTTACCCAAAAAAAAAAAAAAAAGTTACAAATTTCTATTTAAAAAAAAATAACTAAATAGAATTTAAATAGTTTCAATATCTATTCTCAATTTGAAAATGTTTCCATCTTGATAATCATAGTTGTAACTTTGTATATCAATTTCCAATTTTGATAGCATGTCAATATCTATTTAAACTCACCAAAGTCATCTATTATATTCAATTATGTGGAGATATATCTTTTTAAGGCTCTTATTTAAGAGAAAGACACAGACACATAAAATAATAGATTTCTAAAGAAGGATATATCTCGACGTAATTTATCTTGATATATTAAGATAGATAAACTAATATATATTTATAAACCCAAGAAATGGTAAGACTTCACTTTCTCACAACTTAATCAAAACCCTACTTTTCAACGGTCAAATAATTTAATAATGTACGTCCTTTGAAATATTCTTGCAGGCTATTGTGGTTATCGTAAACAAAGTATGACATAAAAATAAAATATTCAACTGCTATTTGTCTTCTAGTCAAAATACATGTAAAGTAGTTCCATACACGATCCAAAGACCGGCCATATAGTTCACTAAACGACACTGACAAAATAAATGATGACCCAAGGCCTTTGTAATGACAGGCATTGAAAGTATTGAAACCCTATTTTTATCTAAAATGTATGCAGATATGCTCGTTTTTCTCGTTAGAGAGTATCTTATGCATATGAGTGACCTATGCAAAGATATTCAGAAAGGCACATTTATATTGAAAAAATCTTGAACAACAAGGACATAAATCCAAAAATATTATAAAACAAGGAGATAAATCCAGATTCCTAATCAATATAATACTCATAAAAATTTTCAGTAATAGTAAACACCCACCAGAAATAGTCTTGAGTCCTTCTGGATTACTGAGAACTTATTAAGTATTGAATTGCAGGCATTGATTGAACACAGCCTTTTTTTTTCAAGGACTGGATTACATCTGTCCATACTGATGTACACCATGTCAGTCTCCCTGTGGAAAAATTCTATCTCTGTGCAGTTGATTGAGCTTAATGTCACACTGAGCATTCAGGCACTAATTACTCAACTGTAACAATAATTCTCTGCTAAAAAAGTCATTGAGAGAAGGAATTATGGTGTCCAGGGAATTTACAGAGGGAGGCAGTATGGAATCTCAGGAAGGGTTTACTATGGATGGTACTGTTGATTTGAAGGGCAGGCCTGTTCTTAGGTCCAAGACTGGAAAATGGAAAGCTTGCTCATTTCTAGTTGGTAAAATATGTCCAAAAATATAGTGATTTTTGCAAATATATTATGTTTTTGAAAAGTTTACGAATTTATATTTTTTGAGTAGTGATTCACATTAACTTTTTCAAAGAAATGGGTTTTGTAAACCAGAAAAATATGGATTCATAAAAGTTGACTTGACATGGGTTTTGCCAAAATATGGATTCATAAAAGTTGATTTGGCATGGGTTTCGCCAAAATATGGACTCATAAAAGTTGATTTGGCATGGGTTTAGCCAAAATCTGGATTTTTAAAAGTTGACTTAATATGGGTTTGTCCAAATATGGATTCATAATATGGATTTGAATTGATGCTAAATTTCTGTAGTAGATTGCATTTTAGTTTTTAAATCAACATTTTAGATCACACTCTATTATCCATCGTCAGAATAGTAGAAAACTAAGATTTGATACGAGTTTTGTAAACCACCAAAATATAGATTCATTAAAATTGACTTGAAGCTTATGAAGTTAAATCCCAGTAAACCATTTGTACAATATTTGATTGGATTGGATTGTTGCTTACATGCAGGGTATGAAATATTTGAAAGGATGGCCTTCTATGGAATTGCCTCCAATTTAGTGAATTACTTAACCAGTAAGTTACATGAGGGCACAGTAACTTCTTCAAGGAATGTAAACAATTGGACTGGTGCCATTTGGATTACTCCTATATTTGGTGCATACATTGCAGATACCCACTGGGGACGCTACTGGACTTTCACAATATTCTCCTTCATTTATATACTGGTCTGCATCTTTTCTCTATCTCTACCACATATTTTTATGTACATAACCAAGGGAGATCAGATTTTTTATACTAGTATATTGTGTGCAGGGCATGGCTATTTTGACATTGGCTGTCTCAGTGCCATCTCTGAAACCACCAACATGTGCAAAAGATGTGAGTGTGTGTCCAAAAGCCTCTACATTTCAGGTTGGAATCTTTTATTTTGGATTGTATGTCCTTGCTGTGGGCACAGGTGGCACAAAGCCCAATATTTCCACCATTGGTGCAGATCAATTTGATGAGTTTGAGCCCAAAGAGAGGGTTCAAAAGGTTTCCTTCTTCAATTGGTGGATGTTCAGTGTGTTTTTGGGATCACTGTTTGCACAAACTTTTCTGATATACATCCAGGAAGATATTGGATTCCCTGTGGGATATGGAGTTCCTACTCTTGGCTTGATTATATCAGTGGTTATATTCTTAGTGGGTACTCCAGTTTACAGACATAAACTTCAGAAAGGGAATCCTTTTGGTCGAATTGCTCAGGTAATAGTTGCAGCAGTTCGTAAATGGAGAGTGAAGGTACCTGCTAATGCAGAAGAGCTTTATGAACTGGAGCCCAAAGCTTATCTTGCCAAAGGAAGATTCCCCATTTCTAACACTCCAATCTTGAGGTGAGTTTAACAATACTTTGCCCTGTTGCACCGTATAATTTAAGAGATTAATTCAATCTTAGAGGCTGTAACGAGAGGTTTCCGAAAATTTCTTCTGTGATATGATAAAATTATCTGTAAATTAGTTGTTGGCCATTTTCTTTCCATTCTGCTGTTAATACATTATTTTCTACTTGTTTCGATGAGATTTTTAATGCTGGTTTGTAGGTAGGAAGTGAAAAGTAATATATCTATTTTGGCATTTAACATTATTAATACTTTTTCAAGTTTTTTTCGAGTTCATGTAAGTTTATTGGATTTAGGGCTGGGATTTTTCTCGTAGGATTAATCATAGACAAACTTAATTTGAAATTATGTTAATTATAAAGTTGGTTAGTGTAATATTTATCTTTTAGTTAATAACAAATACTAACAAAATTGATCAAGCATCTCTTATCTAATTTAGAAGTGTGTCGATTTCATAATTTTTTTTCAAAATAATTGTGGCAACAACTTTAAACCATTATTCATACATTCACGATTGAAAGTGCTAAGCTCTCAAGATCAAGATCAAGATCATCCTTAGACCCAAATCTAAATCTTGAGGACTCATACATATATAAAATTTGTCACTTGATCATTGCATATTTTAATTTTTATTCACTTCACAATGATTACCAACCTAATCAACCAATCCTTTTCCATATAGCTTAGAAGGGTTGGCTTCATAACTTCTCCATTAATCATGGTGATATCAACTCAACACTTTCACTTATTTGCTTACACACAAAAGTGGTAAACTCCCAAGGTTAGGGTCATACCTAGATCTAGAATTAAACTTTGAGGGTTTATTTGTGATGATCTTATTTACATTATTGGATAGATTTGAGCAAGCCACAATAATTAATCATACTACTAAATCAAGAAATATATCACTAGCTATGTGTAGGCTAAAACAACTATCACATTCTCACATGCGCAAACTCAATAGAGAATTGAAAAAAGGCCAACCACAATTGTATATTTTTTTGTCAAAATTGTGGTGATATTATGCAAGCTATCTCAATAATATCACAGTGTACTCACAAGAATCAATTTTGAGAGGGACTAAAACCACCATTGTAATCCTACATGCATGAATATACAAGAAAAGAGAGTGCGAAAATGCAAAAAATAATGATATTTTTTTCTCATCAATCATATCAAATAAGAGACAAAATCAAGAAATAAACATTTCTTGATATATTTGAGCAGTTTGCAATAATTAATCACATCACTAAATCAAGAAATATATCACTAGCTATATGTAGGCTAAAGCCACAGTCATAGTCTCACATGCGCAAACTCAACAAAGAACTAAAATAAAGCCAAAGTCTTTAATTATTGATGTTCAATTAGATTTGATGGAAACAACCCATCCATGTGAAGTATAATTATACTTGTGTGAATAAAAAGAGAGAGTAGGCACAATTGT
Organism: Cryptomeria japonica; assembly: GCF_030272615.1. Taxonomy (NCBI): domain Eukaryota; kingdom Viridiplantae; phylum Streptophyta; class Pinopsida; order Cupressales; family Cupressaceae; genus Cryptomeria; species Cryptomeria japonica. Next base: position 687,916,098 of record NC_081411.1, read on the forward strand.
ATATTTTTTTGTCAAAATTGTGGTGATAATCATGCAAGTTGTCTCAATGATATCACAATGTACTCATGAGAATCAATTTTGAGTGGGACTAAAACCACCATTGTATTCCTACATGCATGAATATGTACAAGAAAAGAGAGTGCAAAAGACAATGATGTTTTTTTTTCTCACCAATCATATTAAATAAGATACAAAATCAAGAAGTACACATTATGGATAGATTTGAGTAGGTTGCAATAATTAATCATATCACTAAATCAAGAAATATATCACTAACTATATGCAGGCTAAAACCACCATCACATTCTCACATGCGCAAACTCAATAGAGAACTGAAAAAAGGCCAAAGTCTTTAATTATTGATGTGCAGTCAGATTCGATGGATGCATGAACATTTCATAACTCAAAAATATTCATTGATTACTATTGCATATCCCACCAAGGTTCCATTTAATTATTTCCCATCAATTAATCATTCTTAACAATAAGTAGGTAAAACCCAATTAAGTTCACCTTTTAGAGAACATGCACTAAAGAACTTCAAAGGGCACCAAGATCTCAATTTTATGCCTCACCACTATTATAATTTTTATTTATGTAAGATAGGTTGGATTCCTTACGAGTTCATTACATTAAGGCATATTCTATATTTATTTCTTACCAAAAAGAACCAACCATAGTGTGACCATTTAAAAAAAATACTATAAGAGAGGTATATAAAATACTATATTCATCTTTCTAAAAAATATATAATCATCAAGATCATTAATGGTACATAATGAATGTAACTTTAGGCAAAGGTCATCACAACAATTCTCTACTCATAACCCCAATGCGTGCCCAATGCAATTCATACAAATGTTGTTAATAGAACTAAGGTCAATAAGTGTTAGCTTGGTAATTTCATTTATAATTAGCCATATGATGTAGAGACACCATGAAAAACATAATTAATAAAAACTAATAATACCATTATCCTATATATAAGGACATAAACTATATATATTAGCTTCAAGGAGTGTTAATATGAATCTATTTCACCATATGATATGAGGCAATACTATCTAGCACAACATATTATACTAGTGAGATCTATTACTACAACCAAGAAGCTCAAGTTTACACATGGTTATACCACATCCACCCATATAAAAGAAATATTGATGTTATTATTACTTTCATCTAGTATTTTGAGCATTGACCTTGTTATCCATAGGAAAATATAATTATCTACTAGAAATCATGATGCTACAATTCTAGGTATTATCGCAAGACCTTAGGGTATTAATAATATAAATGTATTATGCTTCATGATCTTATGTAAACTAGTTGTTATCATTCTGAAGGAATTAATTATCTAAATTATAATAAAATTCAGTTAATCTGTATGAAGATTAATTATCTAAATTATAATAAAATCTAGTTAATCCTTGTCCTGAGATTTTCTAGGCGCGATAGGGTTAGATCCCTACATGGTGTGCAACAAAATAATTTTGCAATAAATCAGACAAAACAACTTAAATTAATCTAAACATAGTATTATAACTTACCAAAACCTATATCTCACTTCCTAGAAAAAATACTTTTAGAAATCATTAATTAGAACATTGAGAGTGAATTTGGTAAAAACCTTAATTTTGCAATAAATCCATGAATTATAATCAAAATGACCTCAAACATACACTATAGTAAGAGAAATATGTTCTTGATAAACCCTCTATATATGAGAAAAAAATCATTCATTTTTAGATCTAGGAGAAAATTGGATGGGAAACCTATTGTAGATCTAATTCTATAGTAAATCTTTTTTTTTTTTTTCTTCTAATTTTCATTAAATTTATATTTTAGTGGATTCGATATGATATTAAATAGCCATAGCCCCTCTAAAAATCATGACAAAAAGTCATCAAAATCATAGAGATATGTGATTTCCAAAACCACTTCTATTATTATAAAAAAATGCCTTACCTTCTTGATGTCAAGATCATATTCTAATATCTTATAATAAAAAAAATGAACGAATTGTTTCTAATTGCATAAAAAGAATTACCAATCTCTTGAATTATTTTAATTCCTCACTAAAAATTGATTGTAAATAAATAAAAAAAAAATAAAATTGATTCTAGTTCTTTAAACTCTTCGTTTTGAGAAGACAACAATACCCCATGAATTTTCACTGTTGATTGTTGAAGAGCCCTTCCTTATCGTTTATGTGACAATGAATGTCCGTACTTTCCTCTATACCCCTACCAAAATTCTGCAATATTCATTTTTTTTTAAAATGTCTTCAACTATAGGCATATTAAATGAAACTGCAAGCCCTCTTTCTTAGTCTATGCCTCCCATGCCTCATTACTCACCTCCCCTTTGAATCATGAATATCATTTAAAATTTGTCCTTCCTTTATTATTAAATTTTCTTCTAGCTTTCATATATTTCTTTCTTGCGTATAATGAGAGATTGATAATTATTCAAATATATTTAAATTAATTTTTTTATTGAAAAGGTCAAACACAAAATTAATAATAGAATTTAGATACAATCACTCTTCTTAACATGGATTGAAAAAGTTATTAAAACTGAATAGAATGTATCCTCAATACAAAGTAGAACTCCTTCACATATAAAAAATGTGTTTTGTCTATTTCTTTAGTTAAATTAATCTAATAAAATCATGGAATTAATTGTATTTGGGTAATAGATTTTGAAAGATTTGTTATTTTTATTTGGACTAATAATTGCTATTAATTGTAGTTGAGTTCAGATTTTGATGGTTTTATTGTTTTTATTTGAAGTTAGGCAGTGAATGAATTTTTATCATAATCAATTGTATTTGTTTAAACTAATCTTTTTATTTTTGAAAATTAAAGTAATCAAAGCATCAGTTTTTAACATGTCTATAAGATGAGCTTTTAAGTACAAAGAGAAATGAGTTGGACCATAGTCTATTAGTTCATGGGTTTACACACACATGAACTAATAGACTATTGTAGATAATATTAAATGATTTATTCAAAACAAAAAAAATCAATTTCTCATTTTCCAACCATCCTAACTAGCTGCATCCTTTATTTATATATTCTTCTAAGTTAAACCTTTTCAAAATGTATAGCTATATAATAATCAAACTTCATGATATTTGGTACATACATAGATACATACATGAATAAGCTGTAAATACCAAAAACCCAAGCTTCCAAAGATCAGTCTTTGTCCATACATACATACATACATACATGAGCTGTAAATACTAAAAACCCAAGCCTCCAAAGAATAGTCTTTGCGTAAAATTATTACTCTAAACAAAACTTCATTGCTCTTCTTAGAATATCATAATATGACTAATGCTATAAATACAATATTTCAAATTCAAATTGCATCATACATTTAATGATTAATATGGCAATACATAAATTTATTTTGGTTCAGATTCCTGGATAAAGCAGCAACAAAGGACAGTACTATATCAAGTCCATGGAGGCTATGCACTGTGACTCAAGTAGAAGAAGCCAAGCTAATGATAAAACTACTCCCAATATGGGTTGCCATGTTCATACCAAGCACATTAGTAGCCCAAGTAAACACACTCTTCATCAAGCAAGGAAACACACTCAAGAGAAACATGGGCCCTCACTTTGAAATCCCCTCTGGCTCTCTCACAGCATTTGTCACCATGTCAATGCTGGTGTCCATTGTAATCTATGAAAGAATCCTTGTCAAGCTCTTCAGAAAATTTACAGGAAATCCCAGAGGCATAACTATCTTACAAAGGATGGGGATTGGTCTAGTTATGGATGTAATACTTATGGCAGTTGCAGCAATAACAGAGCAACAAAGGATCAAAATTGTGAAAGAACATGGACTTGAAGGCCACCCAAAAGCAGTAGCACCCCTCACAGTCTTCATTTTGCTTCCTCAGTTTATACTCATGGGTATAAGAGATGCATTCCTTGAAGTGGGTAAGTTAGAATTTTTCTATGATCAGTCACCTGAGAGCATGCAAAGCATAGGAACTTCACTGTTTGCCAGTACATTAGGCGTTGGGAATTTTATCAGCGCTTCTCTTCTGACTACAGTGGCTGATATAACTGGAAAAAAGGGCCACACAAGTTGGATTCTAGACAATCTGAATGCATCCCGGATTTACTATTATTATGCATTGTTGGCTGTTCTTAGTTTCTTGAATCTGATTTTCTTTCTGGTAGTTTCATGGCTGTATGTTTATAAGAGAGAAACAAGTGAAGCTTTTGGCAGCAGCCATGGGAGGAATGCTATTCAACGTGAAAACCAGCAACAGAGTTGTACAGACGTAGACAATGTCAATGTTACGTCCATGGAGCTCGTTCCCAAATGAGAGTTGTATTGAACTCTAATAATTATGTTGTGATTAATTACTCTCATATTGTTTCATAAGTGTTGTAAAGCATTCAAGGGGTTGGGGTTGAGGTTGGTTGTCTACAAGGTTCAGTTTTCGTCGTGGAGATTTATGTTTAAATCTTAGAGGTGTATCGGATGTGGAATTCTAAGTTGTGACTCTTGGTATTCTATTGTTGGTTTTCAGTGCGGAGGTGGTTTCTAGTGTATTTGTTTGAAAGGAGCTAAACTTAGTATCATGGTTGTGCTTGCAAGAGCTTGTATTGGTCTCACGTTGATGTTTGTATGAGTAGAATGTTTGAAAATGATTAATGATATTTACAAAATTATGTAATATGATGTCCTACTTTTCTTGACAGAAGAAACTATAGTTATGGAAATAAATTGTCGTGAGCCTTTTGCAATATCAATGCATTTTTTTGTTCAATTTTAATGTGATTGTTATTGTTTCTTAATTAAGAATTATTTGGAGAGGACTCTTAATTCTTCTACACACTAAAGAGATATGCCTGATTGACAACATTATAAAAGTACATCAAGATCCACAAGATTACTTAGGTTTTAGAGATTGATAATGTTTTTTGTGGGATGGTAAATATTTTAAAATATTATTGGTATTCTACAAGTTATCGATCTTCTTTAGCTTAGTGCTACGATGACATACAAGTATTTTAGTTGGCAAGCAATATTGTATCACTAAAAAAAATTGTTTTTGATTTTGGTCATTGTTTGTCTAGTAGGACTTTTTGTCAAGTGCATACATGAAAGGCTGCTACGCATTGTTATTCATTGAGTAATAGGTGGTTACAAAATAGGTGTAGGTTGCCTACAAATATTCTCTTAGACTGCAAGCCTATTTGTAACTATGGTATAGGATGCTTATGCATTGCTACATGTGCTATATATTGTGCCTAAATAGTTTTGGAACTCTTAAATTGTAATGCCTGCCAAAATAGCCTAGAGAGATAAAGAAAACTAACATACTAATAGAGAAAAAAATAAAATTAAAACATCATCTTATACAACATGTATAACCATCTACTCATATGCATTAATCATCTATTAACATGATAAGCACATAACAATATGAACATTAAGCATAATCACATGAACTATTACGCAAGCGGAAATAAACACAATATCACATCTATCTTCCCTAGGGTATCTCAACGTCAGTACTGACACTACTAGCATAAACAATATTTATCTTCATAATCACTATCACAATTCAATGCATTCTAATCCTATCCTTAGTCATTCTTTCCATGCAATATATGTAAATCATTTCTAATCCATCTATCATGAATGCATACATCACTATGCAACTCTAATTAATTTCCCATTAGATACATTTTAAGAACACCAAATCCAAATGTTCCTACTCTCATTTATTCATTCCTTTTAACATCATTAATCCATTCCAAGATTATCTTAATCGCATTACTAATCCTATCTTCATTATCTTAACACCCAAACAATGCTAAGTACACAACAATTAAACCAATACTATTATTTCCATTAATGAAACAAACTCAAGATACATTATGATACTTCATATGATCTCTTACAAATGACATAAATCATATCCCTAAGCATCATCTACAAATACATATCCATTATCCTATTACATTAAGGAGCATAGCTCTTAAGAACATATTGCAAATACATTAATCTCATGATATCCACAACAACATATGTCATATGATCAATACATCCATCTGCTACAATATCCATCCATAAGATGAAAGTACATAAATCCACATCCACGCAAGAAGCATCCAATGAAGGACATCCCAATGGAAGAAGGCATCAAACCACCTGACCATGTGGAGCCAAAGGAACCACCCCCAGTGATAGGAGATGACACAAGGTCCCACACACACTCTAAACCTAGGCCGACACCTAACAACCAAAGAGACTCAGCAATACCAAAACCGCAACAAGAAACAACTCAAGCATAAGCCAACACAACACATGGCTAATCATAAAAGATAGAAACTCCCAGAGGCGTACCAACAACCAAGGCAAATCTAGCAATTACCATGACCAAGGACACATGTAGGAGTGGAGTGTCATCACATGCTATCCTCACAAAGAAGGGAAACCATCCTAATAGACATGTCTCTACATGCTATCCTCACAAAGAAGGGCATCATCCTGACACGGGGGCTTCACTAGTTGGGCAATATCATATCACGTGCATTCATATTGGGGGGTTTAATATCCCAAAAATGAGGGCACAATATATTGCCTATCGGTGAAAATAGTGGGGGTTTTAATTTGGGCTATGAAAAAATGGAATATTTAGCACAAATAGGGGGGCTTTTAATTTAGGTTGTGTATTGGGAGGGGGTGGAAAAAAAGGATTCTATGGCAATATTTTTAAAAAATAGGGGGATTCTTTAATATGCCATGAACGCACGTGATATAACCCAAGTTCACTAAGGGAAGCCCCCGTGCATCCTAATAAACATGTGGAGCCATCTCAACCTATGAGAGAACAAGGGAGATTGAATTGCCATCACAATGGTCTTCCCAAGATTATCCCAAAGCATCCTCCCTAGGACTATGTCTTGGGGCTCACATTCATTATTATCTTGATTAGATGAATCCTAATTAATCAACCCATCTAATTAATTATTAATGTTGTCACTTATTTAAATCAAGGAAATCTTTCAATGTGCCCTAGTGGTCTAGACTCTAATCATCCTTACTAGGAACCTCCTAGTAGCCTATCTCTCACGACCCCGATCATCACATGAAATCCCACTCCTCCTAATCATGTTCCAAGACCTCAAGGGAAATACAACAACAATAATAAAGAGGCTTATATGCAACAACAATAAAGGATCCATATGACAAGACCAATCAACAATGCAATCCAATTGCCAAGATTCCAACAATGCTAATATATATATAAACAAGAGCCTCAACAAGGTCTCATATAACAAGTAGCTAATATAGTGCATAAAACCATCCAAATAAACCATATATCTCTATATCTCTGATATTCAGGATTAGGTTTGTATGTTCTTCTAGCTTCTTCTCTTAATCTAGCATGTCTATCAGGGCATCTTGAAGCCATATGACCAATCTTATTGCAGTTAAAACATTTAAAGGGTGCTTTACCTTCATACTTACTTCCAATTGGGCCTTTTGGCATTTTTCTTGCAAATAGTGCTTCAAGTTCTTCAAGCTCTTCATTCTCCTTCCTGGTTTCTTCGAGTTCTCTTGCATAAAAGGCTCTCCAGTCTAATTTGTCAAAGGATGGAGCAGATGATGTTGATGCTTTTAAGGCCAAATCAATTTTTATAGTAGTAACAGGATCAAATTCCTCAATTTCAAAAGCTGAAAGTTTTCCAATCAATGTATCCCTAGTTACTGATGTATTAGGCATTGTTCTCAACTCATTTATAGCAGTAACCTTCATTTTATATGCTGGTGGCAAACCTCTTAAGATTTTTGAAACAATCTCATCTTCACTCAAGGTTCCTCCACAACATTTGATACCCAAAACAATTTCATTTACTCTTTCCATAAAAGCAGAAATCCTTTCATCTTCTTCCATTTTCAGATGTTCATACCTGACTCAGAAGCTTTCAAGTTTTGCAATTTTGACTGTGGAATCCCCTTCATTCAGTGTTTCCAAATGATCCCAAATAGCTTTTGTAGTGGACCTATCTGATAATCCCATGATTTGTTGATCTGATAATGCGCTCAAGAATGCTTCTCTTGCTTTGCAATCATTTTCTTCATCTTTAGCTAAAGTAGTGGGAGCAGTCTGACCAGCTACAACAGCAGTATAACCATTCTTAGTAATTTCCCAGATGTCTTTACCAATGCAATTTAGACGTGTCTCCATTTTGATTTTCCATATCCCATAGTTGGTTCCATCAAGTTTAGGACTATCCTTTCTGAAATGATTAGTAGACATTGGATCTCCTCAAGTTGTTAAACTTCTGCAAGAAGAGGACTAGGCTCTGATAGCAATTGTAGGTCCTGGAGACAACTGAGAGGGGGAGGGGGGGGGGTGAATCAGTTGTCTAATAAATTCAAACCAAAAACTTATTAACCAACTTAATGCTTAATACCAGTAAATTAGTTAAGTATGTCAGTAAACAGTGTTAATAGAAAATTGCTATACCGGTAAGAATTAATGCATGAAACATAAGCACAAAGTCAGTCACAACATATGACACCAATATTTGTACGTGGAAACCCTGTAAGGGGAAAAACCATGGTGGGAAACCTTACCCACAATCAGATGATACTACTGCAAATAGTAAGTGTACAAAGAGGGGTCTGCACATGCAGAAAGGCCAATAGCCTAGAGCTCACTGCTCGAGCTCAATCACAAATGGGAGTCACACTGACTACAGTTGGATGGTTAAATCCAATAAGAATGTACTGCACAAAATAGCATCTTCATATGCTAGATTCAGTACTAGTGTAATGCTGATATGCTTCTGCAAAAACCTAACTTCACCTTCGAATGATGTCTTCATGTATACCTCTGCTTAATCTTGCATATACCTTCACACAAATCTTTTTCGCATTTTACACTTGATCTTACAAATAAGATCTTACATTTATACCATACCCTAAGACCAATTTTAGTAGGTCGGCTCTAAAAGATATTACAATAATTTTTTTTTACAAATAATACAATATCCGATGCAATAACCGATTGAACATGTCGGCTTAATGCATTTACAACAATAATAAATCATCTCCATAGCGTGCCATGCTGATCTGGAAAAGATAAACCTATCGGTGTAACCCTAGATAACTTGGACGTATTTGCCGGTAAAAGCAAATATGCAAATAAGAATATACCAGTGATTATTACTTCAAAATAAAGTGTCCACATGATGTCTTCGACATTACCAAGTGTCTTCCATATCATTCTAAGTGCCGGTGAACATTATATCCTGCCGGTGAACCATATACCGGTAACTATTACACAATTTACTGTTTGTCGGTGAATGTTGCTGGATCTCCAAAGTAGGTGTATTTAGTAGGTGTTGACATCAATGACAAAACCATACCAAAATACCAACAATATGAGGCCTAATAAGGACCAAATCTAAGGATGTAAATGAAAACTATAATAAGGACGTAAATGAGGACTATGCAAGGACTTATGCAACTTCAAAGGACATATATGAAGATGTAAATAAGGACGTAAATGAGGACTATGCAACTTCTAAGGATGTATATGAGGATGATAATAAGGACATAAATGATGACTATGCAAGGACTTAAATGGGGATGATAATAAGGACATAAATGAGAACTATAATAAGGACTTAAATGAGAACTATAATAAGGACGTAAATGAGGATTGCACAAGGACTTACAATTTTACAATGATCTCTTTTATATATAAGAGTCATTTTACAATTTTCCAAGTCGGCTTACAAAGTTTTTCAATAATAAACAAAATATAAGATAACAAAATCCTGTCAGCCTCTGTGCCGATATACTTCATTTCTTCTATGCCGGTGCTAGTGTCCTGAGTGCCGATGTAGAGTGTGATCTGCTGATGCCAGTATAATGCCTTTGCCGGTGCCATAGGATTGCAAGGTTGCCATCAATGACAAAACCTTCAATCACATACAATGTCTCATTGGAGTGTGCATATGCCAACAATCTCCCCCTTTGGCATTGATGGCAACACTCATGAGAAATTTCAAAAATGATCCAAAAATGTGAAGTCCAAAAATGTTACCAAAAATGTGTGTGCTCCCCCTGAGCATATGATTCCTGTGATATTGAATTTTCTTATCCCACTACTCCACCTTTGGCATCAATGAAAAAGGTTGTCAAGATGTCAGTAGAGTTTGTAGTTTCAACCTTGTAACTGGGTGGTTACAATTTGAAAAAGATCTCCCAAAATCAAGTTTATACTATCCATAAACTTCTTGCTATCCTTTATTGTTGTCTCTATTCTCTTCACTGTACCGGTGAGATGCTGCAAATGCTCTGCCGGTGTTTTCTTTCCTTGTATTAGTGCCTCAGATACTTCCTTCCGTAGTGATGCTAGATAGTCCAATCTTGGACCTAGTTTTGATCTCAAATGCTTTGCCTTATTCACTATTCTTTCTTTCTCTCTTTCCAATTTAAGTAATTCTTCTTCAAAATTTGTTATCTTTTCCTCAAAAATAGATAGTGTATTAGGTGAGTTGACAAAACTATCTGCAAGTTTATTGATCTCATCCTATACCTTGCTCATCTTCTTGTCTATATCTACAGTCAAAAAGTTTGTTTTACAGGTATCTTTGTACAAATTTTTGTACTCTTTTAATAAATTACATAATTTCGGTAGAAGTGTGTCAAAATCTCTGTTACACTTCTTTATTTGCTCATCAAAGAATTTCTATTTTTCAACTTCTACTTTATCCTTCAATGACTCTTCCTTTATTTTCTCAATGTTTTCTGTGATATATTTACATAGTGTATCAAGTTGTCCTAAAGAATCTTTATTGTCTATATTACAGTTAGGAGCAATTACCTTCAAAATTGGTATGGTATCATCGATTCCCTTGTAAGCTTGTGAGCTGCAGTCGGTTATCTTCTTGATTGAATCTAATAGTACCACAGTCACATTAGTTGATTTGTAGCCTGATGATGAATCAACAATCTGAGTACCAGTGGAAGTAACCAAGCTTGTATTGACCTCTGGTAGGTCTGTTTGTGTCTGCATTTTTTTAAGCAATGGTTTTCTTACTTCACTAGTTGCTGGTAGTACTGTTTCCTTATGTACCTATTCCTGTTGCCGTTGTTCCTTGTCCAGAGCTTTTTGCTCTATTTGTTTCTCTGTTTGTTGTATTTCCTCAGTCTGAGTCTGAGTCTCTACCTTTTTCTTTTTGTCTTCTACCGGTTTCTCCTGTGTGTTATCAGTTTCCTCAGCTACCGGAGGCTCACTAGCCATATCAGTCTTATCAGTTGTATCTTTGTCTACCACTATGTTGATCTTTTGAGTATCAACATCCACAATATATAAGACTTCAAGAATAGGATTATCATCCTCTACATCCATACTCTTAGTTGCTAGTTGATCTTCTATAGTTGTTGTTTTTACCGGTGGAGTAATTAGAGGAGGTGGGGGTAAGTTGTCTCTAACCTTGATACTAGGTGGTCCACCAACTTTACCTTTACCCTTGTCTCTATCTTTCCGATAAAATTTTATGGGTTTGGGGTTCCTATATTCTTCTTGTTTTCTTTCTCAACTAGGAATATATCCCATCCATTTTCTGTCTCCTCAGTCACCTCATTAATTCTTCCAACCATTAAAGCAGTGTGCCGGTGTTCAGTAGAAAATACTGACCAGTTGGCTTGAGCAATTAGGTCATCAATTTCTTTAGGTGAGTTTACCGAATATACAGCAAGTAGCTTTTTAATCTTTATTTTCTTATCTAGTTCTATTACTGCTTGTCTTCTTGCTTCTAGTCTTTTAAATAGCTCATCTAGAATTTCATTGACTACTTCCATCAAAAACTTCTTATACATATCCATATGCAATATAACACTATTTTCAACTTGTTCTTTTTCATCAGTTGTTAAGGTGTCATATATTTTCTCTATATTTTTCAAGTTACCTTCCTCTGTGATTTCATTTAGCAGTATATCAAGAGGGGCCAAGTCTTTGTTTGTCGTCTTCTTCTTTTTGGGTGTCAGTTTCTTCTTCTTTGGTGTAGCTTTTCTTACCAAAGATCTCACTGCTTGTTGCTTTTGTCTTGTCCTCCTGGGTGAGGGTGTGGTTGCCGGTGAGGGATCTCTTTTTCTTACAACTCTTTTGAAAGTTGCAAGCATGTCACCCTTCGAAGAAGTACCTACTGGTGATAGGTGAGTTTCAGGTTGTGGAGCTACTAACTCATCCTCTGTTATATCGGTTTTCTTTAGCACATCTTCTTTGATGGCTTTTGCTTGTCTGGAACCTTTTCTTACAACTTTCTCAACCTTTTTCACTCTTTTCTTTGATTGTATTTGGCTTTCAATGGTTTTTGCACTACCAAATACTTCTTCCTTAGGTTCTCTGGGGGCTTCCAAAAGTGCTTTAGCATATGTTTCAATTATATGATCATCTGTTTCATAGCCCATCTCGGCTACCCAAACTTTCCTAGGGATGACTGCTTCCATCCAGATTTCATCTTTCTTGATTACAAAGCATATTTCATCTTTGTATTTGTCGACAATCTTTTGTGATAACCTGATTCTTTTCTTCATTTTGGCCTTTAATGCTTGAAAGAAGTCATGAATATTGTTTTCCTTGTTTTCTCCCATGTTATTGAATAGTTCTGTTAACTGTTTGCCTACCGATATATCAAATCCAAGTTGTTTGTAGCCTATACCAGGAACCTGTTTTGTTATATGTAACATCAGACATACTAACAGATTTCCAAACCTAAAAGTTCCTTTCTTGTCCTTCTTAATCTTTCCAAGGTTGTCAATTAATTCATCCTTTAACCACTCACATATATCAATGTTTGCATTATCTGTGACCATATCATAAGCACTCTTAATGCACAAACTTAAAACTGAATTGAGTCTATTTGCATGAGTAGTTTTATACCCTAATATCATGCTGATAAATCTCACATTAATGTCTGTTACATCATTAACTCTTAGGGACCTCTTGTCGAATGTTGCACCAGTTAGGTTTGTAATTAGGTCATTGGATACCTTCTTGGTTTTATCTGGCCTTTTATCGGTGGTCGATAACCCTGTGACAGCTTTCACAGCTTCCTTGGTGATTTTGTGGACTGCATCTAACTAGAAAAATTCACCATGTACCCTACTTAAGACTATCCTAATCACATCCTTGGGGAATTTAGGAATGCTAAGGATCTCTGTAAATCCTAGGGTCTCAATGATCTTGTGTTCATCTTTTACATTGCCAGTTTTATCACATATCACAGTTTTAAACATGGTTTTAATCTCTTCATCTCCTAGTTCCTCAATGTTGCAGTGGATGTACATTCTGGGGTCTTCAACATAGACAACTCCCTTAGGAATTTGAGAAAAAGCACCTAAGGTATCATCTTTCTTAGCTACCTCAGGAACTAACTGAAATATGGGCCTAGGTCTTTTTATCACTTCAACAATAGTAGGGTTTGCTAAATATTCAATTGCAGAGGTGGATGCCATGATTAAATACCTTTTACTGCCTTTAGGATGGATGATTGCTTGGAGTGTTTTTGCTTCTTGCTCGAAATGTCTTAGCTCGGAATCTTCGCACTCTTCGTAGGTTTTAAATCTCGATGAAATGAAATGGAGCCAAAAACCTTGATTTTATAGTGTCTTTTTACCATCTACCACATTAATTGCATGCCGGTTAAGTATTCACTTAACATTGTTTGCCGGTAATAAGTAATTTCCAACTTCTTATCTCTAACCGAGGGAATAATAGCACATGTGTCAGTAGATTGCCAAACCCTCAAAGAAATTTTCTTCAATTAGATGAAGAACTTCCTACTAGTGGAGCATTGCTCTGTCCATCCGGTGAAGCATCACTCTGTTCTGCCGGTGAATCATTGGTTTGTTCTACCGGTGGAGGAGTATTCCCAATATTTAGATCAGCTTTTCTAATCCATTATTTTGAGAATTCTTGCTTAACCTCTTCAACTTTTTCTTTACCTTTCAAGCTAGAACTTTTGTTGTCTACCGGTTTTCCTTTACTTCTACAGAATTTAGCAATATGCCCAATCTTGTTACATGCATAACAAGTTACATTATTCTTCTGAATAGCTTTCCCATAACCTATGCCGGTTTGTGTTCTGCATTGACTAGATAAATGTTCAAATCTTCCACAAACATAACATCTCACATTCATTCTTCAGTTTTCAGAGTTGTGACCAACTTTGTTGCATTTACATTGACCAATGGGTGTGTTGATATTCTGATAATTTCTAGATCTACATTCATTTTCTCTATGACCATACTTATTACAGTTAAAGCATTTTCCATTGAATTTATAAGCATTAGGTGTTCTTACCAGTTTGCTGTGATCCTGAGTATTTGCAGTGCCGGAGCTTTCACCAACTTCAAAGCCAATTCCATAAGTGTCACCTTTAGGTTTTTGATTCTTCAGCAAGGTGCCAAGTTCCTCTGAGCTTTTCTTGAATTTTTCTTTATGTTGATTTGTAGTTTCTAGTTCTCTTTCTAAGACTTCTTTTTGTCTTATCAGTTCATTTGAATCATTCTGAGTATGCATCAGATCTATCTTCAACATGTCATTTTCATAGCTAAGTCTTGTGTTCTCATTTGCTGCATCACTTATTCTTCTGGTCAATTCTTCTTCATTCTTCTTCCTATCCTCAATCTCTTTGCAAAATCTCATAGTCATATCCTACATCTCATTCTTTGTTGTCATGTTCTCTTGTTTCAACTTGCTTATCATATCATTAAGTGATTCCTTTTCATCATTCTCATTTTGTAATTTTTTACAAAGTTCTCTTCTCTTATTTCTTGCAATAGTAAAATTATCTTGTAGTGCCTGAATGATATCCTGAGCTACCCTTAAATCATCTTCTAGTTTGATATTTTTCAATTTCTCTGCATCATAGTCTGAAAGAGCTCCTTCCAATTGCTTCATCAGATTTTCCATCTTTACCAGTGTCAAGATCTCCCTCAAGTTGTTAGGCTACTAAAAATAGAGGACCAGGCTCTGATACCAATTTTTAGGAATCCCACAGATACTGAGAGGGGGGGGGTGAATCAGTATCTAACCGGTATATAGAATTTCTTAACTTAAAACATGCATAACAAAATATAATAGTGTACCGGTATGCAAGAAATAATGCAATAAACAGAATTAAGAACATCCACATGAAAAGAACACCATAACACAAGGTTTTAATGAGGAAACCCAGTGTGGGAAAAACCTCGGTGGGATTTGTGACCCACAATATTCACTCACTGACCAATAAGAGAATATTACTAACAATAGGGGCTTGCACATGCAGGAAGGCTAACTGCCTAGAAATCACTGCTCAATGGGAAGTCTCACTCACTTACAATGAGGATTATACAAATCCAATATCTTGTACTACTTTACAATAGCATCTTCAATGCCTGATCCAGTACCGGTTGCTGCTCTGTTGCTTACATAAACCCCTTAACCTATATTTCGCATAATAGGTCTGCCTAATATTTTTCCTTTATGCTTTCTCGCTCATCCTAAAATGTCTACAATGATCTCTTTTATATATAAGAGTCATTTTACAATTTGCCAAGTCAGCTTACAAAGTTTTTCAATAATAAACAAAATATAATAGGACAAGTTTGTTGTTTTCCAAATTTGAGAACAATTGTTTTCCAAATTTGAGAACAATTGTTTTCCAAATTTGAGAACAATTGTTTGAAGATAGGTATAGCTAATTGAACTGTGTTTTGACCAACTCTAAGAATTCAAAGATATGTAAGATAGGGCCTGAAATAGCCCAAATACTGACTCAATACTGGTCTGGAACAATGTTACATATAAAAGCATAGAAGACAATCTTAGGTTGGAAAGTGGACACCATTCAGTGAGGCCCCCGTAGTAAAATACCAAAACAAGATGAACATATAGCAAGTCTGGCAGCACTGGCTCCACTCCATAGCACACACTTCTCGGGCATGCCAGTCTCTTTTACCCTGAAGATCCAAAGATCTTATCACTGAGGGAGTTATGTCTCATAATGCAAGGTACATGAGGGGTATCTATGGGGTACGATTCGCACTCCCGGAATCACTGAATGTGGGATTTGGGCTTCTAAGTTAGTTCTTATTGTAAATTTTGAGGGGTCCCGATCCAATGATGGATTCTCAGGGTAAGCCACTTAAGACTTTAGTTAAGCTTATCAGTGCAACGAAGGCCCCCACATATGTCGAGTTCACTCAACACTCTAGCCGTTTGACCAATATATTTATATAGCGACTCGAAAAACCCACTCGAGAGTACGTTGGGAGAGATGATATCCCCAACACATCCCAATTTGAATTACCTCTATGGGGTGATGAAATCCCTAGTCAAAGATACCTCTCACTACTAAAATGAAAACTTTGGGTGTTGTTACTTTCTCCCAAGACCCTGAAGGTGGGTGGAAAGGTAGTTAATGCAACAATAGGTCCACCCTAAACACAACAAAAAAATTATTTCTGTGTACGGTGAAAATGGATACAACAATGTTGAAAGACTAAATGAATTCAACTACAAAACCCTAGCCTAACAACAACAAAGATCCACCATAACATATGAAGATTACCTAAGACAATGCAAATCAAATGAAATCACAAAGATTATACCATCACATGTCCAATAGGGTTTGGATCTTCATTCTTCCTATCTCCATTGATCTTGCTTGATATATTTTCTCTCAGATTTTATATGCACAAGAGCTCAACAAAGAATGGAGCTGTGGTTGCAAGTAGGCTTGATCGCATATGAATGTTCGAAAGTGTAGAGTAGTCGAATAATCATCGGGGTGCATAGGGTTGATAAATGAAGGAAGCATCTCCTTATATAGAAGACACTATATGAAATGGAGGGATAAGATTGAGAGGTGTAAAAGATAAATGGTCGGCTATGATTAGAGGGTAGGTAGAGGAAATAAGAAAATAATGAGAGGGTAGGTAGTGTAGGAATTAAGAGATGAATGACATGTGTCATAGGTGGAAAAGGCTAATGAATTAATTAAATAAATAAAGATTTATTTAATTAATAGAAGAATTGGGATTAATTAAATAAATAAGATATTTATTTAATTTGGGAAAAATGATAATTTAAATAAATAAATGTATTTATTTAAATGAGAAATAAGGCTAGAAGAGGATAAATGAATTAATTAAATAAATAAAGATTTATTCAATTAATAGAAGAATTATGCTAAAATAATTAAATAAATAAAATATTTATTTAGTTAGACATGACAATTTTAGGTGTCTACATTTTACCCCTCTTTGAGACAATGCAGCTTGTCGCATTGTTTCAAAGAAGATAATATGAACTGATACAAAGTTACCCCAAGATGGGAATGATATGCCCCCTCGAGAGATTGGATGAAAATGTCTGGAAAAATTGCAGACAATCTCTTGATAAGAAAGAAAGGCTAGAATGGACTGACAAGATAGAGTGACAGAGTCATGGGATAAAGAAGATTGACTCGGGAAACGAGGGCTAGGGCTAGGGCTAGGGCAGTCTATAAAATAGACCACGAGGGGAATACATCCTCATTGTCATCCACACATCCAAGAAATTAGAGTGCAGAGAGAAAATAGAGCAGCAGCAGTCAGCAATGATGGCATTGGTGCATAGATTCGATCGCATTCGCCAATTTCAGAGGCCACCAGATGCAAGAGAGCTGATAAGTACCGCAAAACCTCCTTGTACTTTGTAACAATAAATGTTGTCATTAATGCATCTTAGGTAGAGCAATAAATGTGCATTTAGGTATGTCAAACAAGGTCATAAAACACTAAGGCGCATCTGTGCTGGTGCCAGGCGCATCTAGGTTAGCTAGGTGCGTCTGTGTTTGTGCTAGGCACGTCTATGCAGGAAAAGGCGTCTATGTCAAATGCAAGCGCGTCTGTGCAAAGAAGGCATGTCTATGCAGAGCATAGGCACGTCTATATATTTCAGGTGCATTTGTGTAGAGCAAGTACATTTGTGCAATATGTAAGCGCGTTTATGTCATGAAGGCGCGTTTGTGTCAAAAATGTGCATGTATGTCTTCTAGGGCAAATCGACAGTTTTGTGATGAACACACACTGTCGATTGGATAAGCTGCTAAGAGGATACACTCAAGAAGGTCCTCTAGGGAAGACTAGAATAGTAGATAGGGCTAGGATTGACAATTCTATGATAGAACATACGTTGCCAATTAGAAAACTACTCAAGAGGATACACTCAAGCAAAGGCCCTAGGATATGATAGATCGAGGCACTTTGTGATGAACAATGAGTACCAAGACATAGTACTTTGTGATGAACAAGGAGTACTAATATGAGCAACACTTTGTGATGAACAGGGAGTGCAAATATGAGCAACACT
Source organism: Cryptomeria japonica (assembly GCF_030272615.1). Lineage (NCBI taxonomy): Eukaryota > Viridiplantae > Streptophyta > Pinopsida > Cupressales > Cupressaceae > Cryptomeria > Cryptomeria japonica. The sequence goes on from NC_081411.1 coordinate 687,934,507, forward strand.
TTGTGATGAACAGGGAGTGCAAAAAACGTAGCACTTTGTGATGAACAGGGAGTACCACTAGGATCAATAACAACACTTTGTGATGAACAGTGAGTGCCACTACGATAGAAGCAACACTTTGTGATGAATAGTGAGTGTCACTAGGATAAAGTATCATAAGCACTTAAGATAAAAAGCAGCAGTTTGTGATGAACAGGGAATGCCACTATGACTGACATGATTGGTTTGCTTGACTGCAGGAGTATCTACCTATCCTAGAGTCACGGGAGAGATTCCCATCGACTCAGAGGTTACGACCAGAGTTGACATTTGAGGATAGAGCAGCGATTGAGTTATGGGTCTATGATTTATTCTGTATGTGCTTGAGTTTCGGGCGAACATGGGGTTGCTGACTGCACTTGTTGAGAGATGGCATTCTGAGACATGCACATTCTATTTGTCGATGGGTGAGATGACAGTCACCTTGGAGGATGTGTATAAGATTATGAGGATACTGATCGATGGGGAGTTGATACCCTATGATCGAGATGGAGACAGGGATTCCTTGAGATGAGTGTTTCAGGATCCAGGACTAGAGATGAGGGCTGGACATGTGGCGTGGGATACCATGACACAGACCGGATTCACGCTACCAATAGTACTGGGAGGAATGATCAGTGGGTTCCTGTGTCTGAATAGGGTGACATGAGGGTTGGCTGTGGGCTGGGGGAGCACATTGGAGACATTGGTGAAACAACATACTAGATATGCCTGGGGATCATGCGTGCTGGCGCATTTGTATTATGAGCTTCATCAGTTTGTATACCATGGATCCGTAGGATTGGGTTGTAGAGTGACACTATTACAGGTATGGGTTTATGAGCATCTTCCGGTGACCCGACCAATTCATTTCAGAGGTAGGGGCCATGGGTGCAGTTTTGTTCATTTAGATGATATGATTACCTCGCAGTCGTGGATCGGGAGACTAGAGCACTGGCGCAGGGTCATCGATGAGATTGACACTGTGGTATGGAGACCATACTAAGAGTGCGAGGAGTGGGAGGATGACGTAGTGGAGCTGCCCTACACCTTCAGGAGCAAGTATCTGATTGGGCGGATGCACTATGTACTGGAGAGGCACTTGGTTGACTGGGTTTGCAGGTAGTTCAGCAGGATTTAGCAGATGCCATGGGGTTCCAAGATGTATGCTCGGACAGTCAGGGATTAGGCACACTTTGGGTCGTTGTTATCATATGATCAGGTAGTGATGCAACTGGTAGAGATGGTGCCCATGCCTTCGGATATGTGGTCAGAGATAGAGGATGCAGGGATGGATGCAGAGTATATTGCATATTGGGCTGAGCATCCATTTCCTTGACTGACAGATCTAGGGGAGCAGATAGATGGAGATGGTGGGGGGGATGAGGATGATGATGGAGATGGTGGGGGTAGAGGCCAACGAAGGAGGCGGGGGATGATAGGAGAGAGGAGAGTGGCTCCATGGAGAGAGGGTAGAGAGGAGAGATAGGCTCGAGTGGTGAGAGGCCGAGGTGGTTTACCATTACAGGTACTAGCAGTACAGGGTCCCAGGTAGGTACAAGGACATGGATGAGGATAGGGGCAGGGGTAGCCACATGAGCAGCCATAGGTACAGGGGTAGGAGCAACCATAGGTACAGAGGGGAGAGGAGGAGGATGAGCTACTGGAGTTGAGGGAGATCTGCCAGAGACAGGCAGATGAGATCCAGGATCTAGAGAGGGAGACAGCTAGGCTCAGGAGACAACTGAGGGACACAGAGCGGGAGCGGGATCAGGCCATTCAACACTATACAGAGGCTAAGATGACACTGAGGGCAGGGAGGCAGGCGATAGAGGACACTAGAGATGGTTATGCTTATGTTCTATGAGTCAGGGAGGAGATAGGCTACTAGAGAGACCTATACTATGGAGTCGTGCCACTAGAGCAGAGGGCTAGGAGCTTCCGTAGACCATCGCGGACAACGACGACCACTGGAGGGAGGGACAGGAGACAAGCATCCAGCAGTGGGGTTATGGGTCTTCCACCAACACTAAATAAAGGGGACAAAAGAGATGATCCTAGGGCGGGTCCTTCTAGGGCTCAGACTTCGTCGAGGCTAGGTGGCTCCAAGGGAGGGAGTTCATCATAGCATTTGAGGGCTCCCTATGTATCAGTTTTGTACCATTTTGTATGATGATGTAGACACCTTCGGGTGATTGTAGCCATATGACTTTGAAGTCATTGTATCATGACACTTATGATTATATATATATGAGATGATTCATCTTTGCGGCAGCTATATGCATGTGTACCTATGTGATGTTGCTTCTATGTAATGCTTATGATATGGATGCAAATATGTACATGATGCAATGCAATATTTTTGTTCTTTTATGTTTTGAATATGTTATGCCAATGCAAATGTGAATGTATGAAATGCAGATGAATATGATAATGCAAATAACTATTTACATGATGAGAATGTAAAATGTGCTAACATGTGTTGTGTGCAGGATGTGATGCAATTGTGATATCTATATGTATGTATGAAATGCTTAATAAGTGGTAATGCAGATGCAACTACATGAAATGCAAATATTTTTGGTGTGTCATTATACTCAGTCGTGTGATAGTAGGCTACACGAACTCAAGAAGGATGATGGAGGTCAATCAAGAAAGGGGGATGGAAGATAGAAGATATGAAAGTGAAAGAGCTTCTTGTGTATTATCATCATTGAGATTTATTATGGCAAGTAGGTTATGACAATTGAGGCATATGTTCGACCCAGAAAGTCATTGTACCTGTTTGCATAGAGATAAGATAGTCGCAAACAAAGAATGCCCCAGTTCATACTAGACTCACAATGTCCTCATATCCTTGGACAAGTCATAGCATTACTAAGAGACAATCCCCAAATAGCAAAAGAAAAATAGGTGACGATACCCCATCCTCGCCTTTCTAGTCAAAGACATCCTGGAGATAGAATTTCTAGTCAGAGACATCCTGGAAAAGCTAAAAGACATGTCACCATAAAATTAAAATCAAAAGAAAACCAAGACTCGACACCAACATACACTGTAGTCCTCAAGTTTAGTGTCCCTTGTCACTTGTATAAGTCTTATTTGATTGTGGTCATAATGTTTACTTTCACAAAAAGATAGATAGCACTGAACCATATGTTGTCTGAGTCTGTTGAAAGATTTGATTTGTTGAAGTCCATTGTAGCTGTTGTGTCTCATCTGAAATTAACTGAATCCATGCAAATGATACTTTATTGCGGAGAAGAAGGAACTTTATTGTGGATTGGCAATGCAAGTGCTGCTTTATTGCGGATTGTGCGCGGATAGATTGAAGAAAACTAGAAGAAACTGTACTCCTCAAAACATGTGATGTTCTCAGTTCCACACCCATCACTAGACGTAGGATTTTCCTTAGCCATAGATAGGAGCTGATTTATTATGGATAGAAAGGGGTGAAAAGGGAGGTTTATTATAAATGGCGAACCAATCTTGGGTAGATCAATAACAAGCCATGATGGGAATGTGTAAATTTTATTATGGATGAAGAGGTTGTGAGTGTGTGCAAAGTGAAAGGATGAAATGGAATCTTGAAGGAGGGAGGAGCAATGTCTCTACGCATGGCACTGGTGACCTAGTTTTCACCATGGTACTTGCCCAGGGCGCCATCGAAGTGGTTTTCACCGTTGGACGAAATGTTTTTCTGTTTTTCCATTTTTTTTTATTTTTTATTTTTATTTTATTTTATTTTAATTTATTTTTTATTTTTATTTTATTTTATTTTATTTTATTTTTTGTGTCACAAGGCGCCTGTTTGCTAGGTTTTCACCAAGTAATGATTTTTTTATGTTTTATGATTTTTTTGTATTTTTGTATTTTTGTATTTTTTTTATATTTTTGATTTAGGATACTCTGAAGAACTATGTGTAAAACCTACGATGGTTCATGTTGTTGATAGGATCCTCAAAATGTTCACCCTCTGTGGTTGAGAGCTGATATGCACCAGATCCATATGTTGTTGTGATGATGTAAGGACCAAGCCAGTTTGGTTTGAATTTGCCCTTCTTCTCTCTGTCTTGCTGATTTTTAGGATTTTCTCTGAGAACCAAGTCACCTACCTCAAATGTATGAGGCTTGACTTTATGATTGTAGTTGTGACTCATTCATTGTTGATAAGCCTTGAGATGATTAAAAGAAGTTTGTCTTCGTTCATCCAATAGTTCAAGTTCTTGTAAGCGAGAGACCCTATAGTCTTCATCACTGATAATGTTTTGCAAAGATACTCATAAAGAGGGTAACTCAACCTCAATAGGAAAGATAGCTTTAGTGTCGTAGACAAGTGAATAGGGTGTAGCTATTGTAGGCATGTGGACGCTTGTGCGATAAGCCCAAAGTGCGGGATTAAGTTGGATATGCCAATTGCAGCCAGCGTCGTCGACTGTCTTTTTTAGGATTTTAAGGATTGTTTTATTAGATGCCTCAGCTTGACCATTGCCTTGGGGGTAGTAAGGTGTGGAGAAATGATGGGTAATATGGAAGCGGTCACAGAGTTCACGAACATCCTGATTTTTGAAGGGACGCCCGTTATCGATGATGATGGAAACAGGAATACCATATCGACAAATGATATAGTTGAGAATGAATGTAGCAATTTGTTTTCCAGTGACTTGTGTAAGAGGCACCACTTCAATCCATATTGTGAAATACTCTATGGCAGTGATGATGAATTTATGACCATTGGAGGAAGGAGGGTGAATCTTGCCTATGAGATCGAGTCCCCATTGGCAAAAGGGCCAAGGTATCGCAATTGGTTAAAGTTCTTGTGCTAGCGCATGAATGAGGTCTCCATGAATTTAACACTGCTTACATTTCTTGACAAATTGATATGAGTCTTTTTCCATATTGGGCCAGTAATATCCAGTCTGAATGATTTTCTTGGCTAAGCTAGGACCACTAGAATGTGGACCACATATCCCTTCATAAACTTCATGTAACACAATCTGAGCTTCATCTCTTTCTAAACATCTAAGAAGAGTGCCATCTAGACCTCTACGGTATAGGATATTGGCTAAAATGACGTATCGAGAAGATTGGCGAATGAAAGTACGATGTTGGTTATTGGATAGGTCAAGAGGAAGGGTATTGTCACGAAGGTATGTGAAAATGGGACCATATAATTGGGACTCAGGACCGATGACACATATCATCTCAGTAGGTGTGATCTCATATGAGGGAACCAAAAGGTTATCCACCAAGAACTCATAGCGGGTCTCATTTTGTGGTAGATCGATTAGTGAAGCAATTGTAGCCATGGCATATGTGGTTTGATTCTAGTCTCTTGGTATTTGCTCAAAGTCTAACTTCATGAAATGTTGTTTTAGGTCATCCACCATTCTTTTGTAAGGCATTAATTTCTCATCCTTTGTTTGGTAGTCATCAGTTGCTTGACAAATTACAAGTTGAGAGTCCCCAAAAATATGAAGGTCCTAGATCTTCCACTGAATTGCAATCCGTAATCCAGTTGTTAATGCTTTGTATCCCGCTATGTTATTAGTGCAGGGAAATGATAATCGATATGATTCTGGTATGGAATCCCCTTGAGGAGTTATGAAGAGGATACCAGTTCCTGCCCCATGCTATGTGTATGAGCCGTCAAAGTATAGTTGCCAAGGCTTTGCGTGTGACACTATCAAGATGGATTCATCTGGGAATTATGAAGTTAGAGGAACATCATCTATCATGGGAGCATCTACTAATTGATCTGCGATGTCTTGTCCTTTTATTTCTTTTCTGTCCACATACTCAATATCAAATTCACTCAGGAGCATCACCCATTAGGCTACTCGACCAGTAAGCGTTTCCTTATTGAGGAGGTATTTCAATGGATCGATCCTTGCGATCAATTTAGTTTTATGAGTTAGCATGTAATATCATAATTTCTATGAAGCAAAGACCATAGCAAGACACGCATGCTCGATTGGTGTGTAGTTTAGCTCATATCCCACCAATGTACGACTAATGTAATAGACTGCCTTTTCTTTGCTTCAGCAACTGTTGTGATAAGAGTGCCCCTAGTGCTATTGAAGTAGCTGATATGTATAGTAGTAGAGGTTGATCTGGAATTGGTGGCATCAAAACTGGCGGGTTTAGAAGATAATCTTTGAGTATCTGGAAAGCTTGTTGACAGTTATCATCCCATTTGAATTTGATGTTTTTATGTAGCAAGTACTGAAAAGGATTACATTTATCCGCAAGTTGTGCTATGAATCTTCGTATGGACTAGAGTCTCCCTTGCAAATATCGAAGTTGACTGATGATTCGTGGTGGTTGCATCTCTAGGATGGCCTTGACTTTTGTTGGATCGGCTTTGATTCCTCTTTTTGAGACAATGAATCCCAGGAGCTTCCTGGAGGTTACTCCAAAGACACATTTCTTGGGGTTTAATCTTACTTTGTATTTTTCCAACCGATCAAAGACGACTGAAATTATGTCCAAATCTGTATCTCTGTCTATTGATTTGCTCAAGAGGTCGTCAACATAATCTTCCACAGTAACATGCATGAGATCATGAAAGATAGTAGTCATGGCTCTTTGATAAGTAGTGCCTGCATTTTTTAGCCCAAAAGGCATGGTATTCCAACAGAAAGTTCCCCAAGGACAAGTGAATGTTGTTTTGTGCTGATCCTCAGATGCGATTTTTATTTGATTATAACCAGAGAATCCATCCATCAAAGATAACATTGCATGACCTGCTGTGAGATCTACAATCAAATCTATGTTTGGTAATGGGAATTCATCCTTAGGACAAGCTTTGTTGATGTCTCTGAAGTTTGAACATATTTTGATGCTACGATCTAGTTTACTGATAGGCACTAAGTTGGAGATCCATTCAGGATAATCAATTAGGCATATGAATCTGACATCCAATAATTTTTCAAGCTCTACTTTGACTAATAATGCCACTTGTGGATGCATCTTTCTTAATTTTTGTTTCACTGGTTTTGCCCCCAGTTTAACTGTCAAATGATGCATTACCAAATCCAGATCCAATCCAGGCATATCAACGTATGACCATGCGAAATTGATTTGTTGCTCTGTGAAGAAACTTATGAACTTTGATCTTTCTGTCTCCGTCAAAGATTGAGCCAGGAATATGTTATGTGGAACTTCTTCTGTGCCAATGTTTGTTTTGATGGTTTCCTCTACCAACATAGATGATTTTTCTTCATAGGATGTTGGGAGAATGTTGAGCCTTCCATCCTCGGGTGCCTCAGGGAGGTTTTCACCCTCAGATGCATCCTTTCTTTTTATTTTTTTGGGGTCAGAAAGTACCACAATGTGGTTTTCACCATAAGACCCTTGATTTGTTTTTATTTCTATGTTTTTGCGACTGGAAGGCCTGACACGCTCACCAAAATATGCCATGCTGTTGAGTTCTATAGTGTATCCTGCTTTATGGTCCCCAGGGGGGAGATCATCTCGTATGCCTAGATAATCAATAAAGGCTTCATCATTTTGGAATGTGTCAAACTGTGCAGGTCCTTCATGATCCCAACCAATAGGTTGGTGGTGAACAAGGGGAAGGCCTTTGATGTCTTCAAATTTAGCTGGGTAAGACTGAAAATGCAGTTATACTCAGGTATGTCAAGGTAATCATCGAGGTCATCGTTGGCACTCTCCTCATCTGTCTCAATCATGAACGAATCCAAATTATCATCAGTAGTAGCGCATTTTGGGATAGGTGTTCTCCTTCTATGTGATTTCGACCTATAACCTAGAGGCAAGGACTGTATGGGGTCATCAGGGGTTGTTTCTTGACCAACTTTGAATTTTCTATAAAATTCTTCTTCTTCTGTGGGTTCACCTAGTTCTTTGAATATCTCGGTGAGTTCATAGTCACAGGAGGATTTGTCTGAATCCCATTCCCATTCATTAGAGTCTGTGGAATAGTGATTCTCTCATTGAATTCTAGCAGCTTTGATTTGTAATGCTTCTCCTATCTGTTGAGTGTTTACCTTGGAAGTCATGAAACCAAGTCCTTTAGAGTGTTATTTTTTGAGTGTCAATTCACGTTGTAAAGGTTCAATGATGCCTTCCTTTCTTAAGCCAAGAGAACTTTTTCCATCATACCCAAATTTTTGTAGGATCCTGAATCCTTTGCCATATTTTTCACATGGTAGGCTGATGTGATCTTGTGTATCATTTTCAGGGTCTTTGTAAAGCATTTTGTATAAGTCTTCTTCTTCCAATTCACCCCATCTTTGAAAGATAGTAGGGTCCCATTTGAGTATAATGATAGATACCTGCTTATTAGGATGTGGTCTTTCATATTCTTTTGGTGAACTCATAACTTGTTCTAAGCACATAGTTTGATTCAAGGTGTATTCACCCATGCCCTTATCTTGGAATTTCCCTTTAAGTTCACCTCATTTTGACATCGAAGGTTTTAATGATTCAGGATCAACGTATGCAGAAGAAGGGATAGATTCCCTATTAATTGGAATATTGTCTCAGTTTTTGGTCTCAAGTTATTGCAGTATATGAATGGATTAGGATCACCATTAACTGTTATTTCAACTCTATTATGAGGAAACTTAATGCATTGGTGATATGTAGATGGGATTGCCCTCATTTCATGAATCCAAGGACGTCCTAGTAATGTATTGTATGTGAGATCTAAATCAAGGACTTGACAAACCACATCCTTAGTAATTGGCCCAACTCTGAGAGGCAAGGTGACTGTGCCTTTGGATGAACGCTCTTCATCATCATATGCCTTGATGGTAATTTTGTTTGTAGAATTCACAACTTTATCAGAATATCCTAATTGTTTAATAGTGCTCAATGTACAAATGTTCAAACCTTCTCCTCCATCTATCAGGACTCGTTTTATTCGATGTTTGTATATGAAGGCTTCAATGTGTAATGGTGCATTATGTGGTTGACTTACAGAGGTGTCATCGGCTTCTATGAATGTAAGGGAGTGTGGAATGGAAAGGTATCCCACCATGGCTTGAAATTGGTCCATGTTCAGATCAGTTGGGATAGAAGTGTCTCTCAAGATTTTGTCAAGAATGGCTTTATGTGTAGGAGATATGTGCAAGAGCTCAAGGATGGAGATGAGCGCGGGTGTCTTCCCTAACTGTTCTACAAGGTCATACTCAGGTTTAGTTGATGAGGAAGCAATGTTTTTAGCTGGAGCGCCTTGAAAAGTGAATTTACCTCGACAGGTTGTGACATTACATTCAGAGGTAGGTTCAGAAGAAGATCCAATGCCTTTTAGGATAATCTTGGGTCTTTGGGTGGAATTCTCAGGTGTTTTGTCCTTGATAATAATGGTAGAGACATAATTGTCCATCGATATGTAATTGATAGTTGAATCATAGTTATAGGATGCTCTGGTATTGTTGGTTTGGTCATCTGTGGCTTTAGCTTTTCCCTTGTCATGTTTTGGGAATGGTTCTTTAAACATTTCATGTTCTTGATTGGATGAGTGTCCTTCAATCTCAATGTCACCTCTATCAATAAGATCTTGTATGATGTTCTTCAGTCGATGACAATTACCTATTTTATGACCTTTGCTCTTATGAAATTCACAATATTCATCATCATTCCACCAATTTGGTTTGACCTTTGGCTCATATGGAGGAAAATCTGGAATTGTGATTATCTTGTTTGCCACTAGCTTCTTGAAAACTGATTCTAGTGGTTCTCCCAATGGAGTGTACTTCCTTCATGACTTGGAAGTCATTTGAGTATTCACTTGATTGTTTGTAGAGCTTGATCTAGAAAAAATGATTTTGGGTTGCACCGTATTGGCATCAACAACACCACCATTGATTGTGTTCTTGTTTTTATTCCAAAATCTTGGCTTATCTTTTCCTTTAAAGTCATCTTTGTTTTCCTTGAATATCTTAATGACTCCTTGTTCAATTAGGACCTTTTTTGTCGCTAATCCTTTTTCAATGACATCCTTGAAGGTGGACAAACAAGCTTTTCTTAGGTCATAACCAATGTCTTTGTTAACATTCTGGGTGAACATCTCTACCATTTGTTTTTTTGGAATTTCACAAGAGCATTTGCTGGCTAAATTTCTCCATCTTTGTAAGAATGATGAAAGATTCTCCATCCTTTTGTTTGGTGTTGCACGAAGTAGTGACTGATATGTTTGTCTCTATGTTGTATGAGAAATGTTGGATAAATGCATTTGCTAAATCACCCCAAGACTTAATACCAGGTGGGAGAACCATTCCATAGCTTGATCACCTAAGCTCTGTGGGAATAATCTCATCAAATGTCTCTTCTATTGCTACCTCAATGCAAGCTATGAAAAACTATCTTATGTGTGCCTTAGGATCCCCTTTTCCTCTATACTTATCAAACTTAGGTGTCATGAAATGTGTAGGAAAAGGAGGATTGGAATTCTCTTGTCAAATAGATAAGGACATATGTCTCTTATTGTGTAAGTTGGCTTCGGTGTATTTATGTCCTCCATTTTCTTTTGTAAGTCCTTGATTTGCTGTTCCAAATTATTCTTAGGTGGAGATCGACTTCTTGGACCATACCCCATGCCTAAAGCACCAGGTGGAGGAGGAGCATGCTGCATATATGGATGATATTGATCATACACATGTTCGTATGGAGGAGGTCTATAATGATGCTGCATATGTGGACCACTTGGTATAGAGTCATGATGAGGAATAGAATATATGTTTTGTCCATGTATACCATACTCTACAGGCATGTCATGAGTTTGTTCTAGTGTGTTGCCCCCAAATTTGACACAGGGTTTCTTTGTGTCCAAATTTTGATCATGCCTTTGGATATCCAATTGCCTTGGTGGTTGATCCTTAGCATTGGTATGTGATTGAGTATATTTTTCTGCATAAGACTTCCATAATGGTCTACGAAGGGGAGTATCATATGCTTAACCATGTGTGTATGGGACCTTTGGTTTTTGAAACAAATATGATGGTGATTCAGGAACAAGATGTGGTCCTCTATTTCCTCCACTATTAGGCCTCCTTTGATCCATGTTGAGGTGAGGTTGTTGCAAAGGTCGATTTTCCATTATTTGAGACATGTCAAAATCATGAGGGATCTTGGCTCCACTTTGTGCCATCACTTGTAAGAAATATTGTCTATCTCTCCTCATTATTTCCTCAACCAATCAATTGAAACGGGGATCCATAATGGTGTCTTCCACTTCTACTGAATGTACAGAAAAGTTATCCATATTTTCATTGTGTGTAATATTATTGTTTGTAGTGTCCATGTGCTCAACATTTGGAATGTTTCTATAAGCATCCAGGTCAGGTAATGTAGTATGATCGGAATCGAAAAAGATATCATTGTCACACTCATAGGAACTCATGTTTGCGGACTCTTGAGCCTTTTTAGTTTCTCTCCTAGATTTTTGGGAATGGGTTTCAACCATGAACTAGGTCTTGATCAAGATTTGTGAGATTAGATGAAAGATGGAAAGAGTATGGAAGACCAAGGGTTGGATGGAATGTAAATGAATATGAAGTGTACTTGCAATGTCCAAAGTGTAAGACCAAGTATGTATGTAGTAGAGTAGGTGTGACTTCCAAAGAGATGATAGTTTCTCTTGATGAGGTAAGTTGACCTTGACTCTAAGTAAGACCAAATGAAACCCAAAGGTGATAGACCTTGATGAGGGACCACTTAGCAAAATCTTGTTGTATGTAGTGTGTTGACAAAGTATGATGAGGACAAACAAGTGACCTTTTGACTCAAGTTTAGACAAATGTGAATGTAATGTAAGGTGTAAAGCAATGATGGAATTTGTGAAACCCAAAGACAGGTTGAATGCTAGATTAAAACCCAGAGAGATACCTAGGAAGCTCAATAAGTCTGAAACTGACTATTTCTTGTTTGCTGGATTGTAAAAGTTTTTCAATTCAGAACACAGACGTGTCTATATACTTCATAGACGCGCTTATATGACACACGCTATCCTGTCAGACACAAACACGTTTCTGAGACGTTGTAAGTGCAATGTTTCTCAAAGGACACACACATGTTTCTGCCCTTCATAGACGCGGTTATATGACATAGACACGGTTCTGTCAGACATAGATGCATTTCTGAGATGTTGTAAGTGCAATGTTGCTCAAAGGACATAGACATGTTTCTTCCCTTCACAGACGTGATTATATGACACAGACGCGTTTCTACAAACTGAGTGCGACTTTTCCAATCTGTGAAGTTATTTTGTTGTGACCAAATCTGAATGTTTGACTATTTTTCATGACAAGAGGACACAGTGTTGATGAAGACTCAATGTTTGCAAGTGTTTAGACTCAAAATGACTCAAAAGAAAAGTGTGTTGTTTGATGTAAAAATGTTTTGCATACACTTGAAGACACAAAAGACACAATGTTTTGATGTTTGATCTTGAATGTTTGATTGTTTAAAATAAGTCAAGCACAATTCTTATGGTTGGCCAGGACAATAGTTGTTGATCCCACATGGGGTTTCCCCCGAGGCTACGCTATTCAGAGCGGATACTTAGATGCTTGACCCCACCCTTGGCACTCACTTCTCGAGGCAGCCAAGCATCATTCCCCACAAAAACTCCCCATGGTGAACTTTGTATCTCTACTAAGAACCATATGTGTGTGGGTCGCTCCAGAGGTCCAACCTCCTGACCCAACAACTAGAAGGATTTTGGCTTCTAAAACAAAAAGGTGCTAGTAAGGGCATCCGCTCGTGTGGCCATACATGCGGTACTTTCTGTTAGGCCCAATATGGAAAGCTAATGTACTAAGAGGGGAGGGGTGAATCAGTACTCCAAAACTTTTCTTCAATAATAACTTTACTGTTATGCATAAACTAAATAGTGCAGTAACATAATATAAAGCTAAAACAAATAGGTAACAATCATACATGATTCACTCCATAACACATATATTTTGGTTACACAGAAACTCTTGGTTAGAGAGAAAAACTGCGATGGGGATGGCACCCACAACTTCACTACTGCAATAATAAAGGGTGCTCGATTAGAGCTACATGTTTAGCTATTTCTGATAGCTTACCCTGTTAGGAGTAACAAGATCTGTTAGATCTACCTTGCTAAAGGATTTTACAACACTTCATCTAAGTGCTGCACCTGGTTAGAGGCTTTACAATTTATAGACTTGATTAGAGTCTTTTACGTTGTTAAAGGTTTCTCTTACAATTTCAAAATATTACAATAAAATTATTACAAATATCTGCAACTTTACATTTGGAATGTTATAGCAGATTCTATGTGCTCAGAATAAGATTACCTTGCTTATAGCATACCTCGGTAACCCATATAGTAACTCGGTAAACCCTTCTGTTTACTTTGTTCTTTAACTGTTCTCTGAAATCCTTCTTGGTGACCTCTATGTCTCTGTAACAGTCATAACACTTAGTGCTTTCACACGTCTTGCTTTGTATATTTCTATATCTTCCTTTCTGTCATGCTACATGTATATTTCTGATCTTAATCCATGTTGTATAAATAGATCTCCTATGTCGGTGATCCATTCATTGCTTCGATCTTACAAACATGTTTTATCGAATGAATAAACATGCAAAATATTTCATTGGCTAGATGACCTCAAGATCATACACAATCTTTAAGTGCAATTTCCAATGTGATAACGGTTCTATGTGCCTCGATCTTGTAACACATTTTCATATGTATGTCCAAGTTCAATTAATCTGGTAACATGCTTCACTCGTTGTATATCAACTTGGTGTATCATCTTTGTTGCTCGGTAGACATGGAATGATACTCGGTAGACAGCTCGGTGTATACTGCGCTCTAAGACTACTTTCTTTTGTAACCGACTTGACTGTTCATACCAACTGAATATTTTGGTAGTAGTAACCGACTAGAGTATATATATTAACTTTGAACATAAAACTAATGGCAACTTGATAAGTAGTAACAATCTCTCCTTTTGACATTAGTTGAGATGTTTGACAAAAACTACTTTCAAAGTTATAACTCAATAATCTATATACTTGCAAAATTTGACTATACTGATGTAGCGTCCTAAAATTGCGACACTTGCAATTTCGACTGCATTTCGGTTTTCACGATGGTGACGCAACACGCAACCTGAGTGGAGACCCCGAAACCTGTTTATGACACTGAAAACTGCATTTTCTTGCACCCTGGCCTGAACCTCCTTTGCACCCTGCTGTCTCGGGAGGCCCAGGACCATGGCGCCCAGCGCCCTGGTCCCTGGGTCCTATTTTGGGCCCGGTCTCTTTTGGACTTCGGGTCTTTTTGTTTGCAAATTGGAAATTATCTTTCCTGGTCGGCCTAAGGTTGGGAAAATCAGTCTATCAGCCCTAAATGACAAGTATATAAACTACATTTTCCTCTTTCATTGGACATGATGGAAAAGGCGTGGAAATTATACTCAAGCATTCCTTCAAGCAATTGATCATTTCAAGTCTCCATTCAAGGCTAAGTGTTGCATTCAAGACAAGGATTCAACCATTGAAGAGGAGATCACTTACTACATACTACTACAACATACAACATACAACATCTATACCTTCGCACATAAGGATACAAAGATCCTTACAACAAGGTATTAGTACTTGTTTTACATTACAGACATTTACATTTACAGCATTGCTCATTTCTTGGTTAATTCCAAAACCGGGGTTTGACCTAAAGGCAAACCCCTAATCCCTAACCCCCCAATCATCTTCACTTTTCTGTGTGTAGGTTGCAGGTACACGGCTGAAATTGAAGATCTGGAATCCTTGTGTAGAGACGAACAGATCCCCCTTCATTTCGCGGATTTTTCAGAGGACCGTGGCGCTCGGGCGCCATCGTCCTGACAACTTTTGCCCAAATTTGCAGGACAGTGCCGTATCGACATTTTACTACTAATTCCAGGTCCGCAGCTTCATCCTATATCCCTATCTCAGTTTATAAGCGAATCTTTGTCACTTTCTATGCATTCCTAGCTTAATTCTTCTATGCACATTCTTTACAAAAGAGGGTAGCCTTGCTTTCTTAACCCTTGAAACACATTTAGCATCCAATCTTGCATTGTGTGGGATTGGATCTTGTGGGTTTCAACCCCTCTTTTGAATGTAAAGTCTCTCCCCTAAGTGAAAATCATCAACCCTAGTGAATCTCCCTTCTCTCTCCTTGGAGTTAGAAGAGGGGAAAGCAACTAGGGTTCGATCACGATTTTCCGCTTTACAACTGATAATATATACAATAGTCAATGAAATAATATATCCAAATATACTCCCCTTATCGATATACTGTACAAAACTCTGATTTTGCATGTTGTTGGACTACTCGGTTAACTGCTCGGTATACTCCCCCTATATACTATACTCCTTTTGTTTGATACTATACTTTGAATACTATATTACTCCCTTAATACTGTATCACTCCCCCTTTTTGACAAACATCAAGACTTAGTTACCATTTGGTGGAGGCAACTGGTCAAAAATGGATTTGTACTTGGTTTGTGCTTCGGTGAGAGCGACAGAGAGGGCATCCTTTACACTGTCCATTAAAGAATTATGTGCTTGAATATCAGCCAATAATGAGATTAAGCCATCTATAGTGCTTCCCTCTTGTGTAGTAGATAAGGAGGTGGCTCAGTTGATCTGTTCTTGGACAGATGAAAGATGAGGAAGGAATAATGTCTGAAGTGTCATTATGTCCATCCTGATCTTATGTTCTTCATTTCTTAGGTCCAATTGTTGAGCCATGAGCTATTGTAGCTTTGTATAAAAATTCTGAACTGAATTTGGCTTTGTGGTCAACTTATTTGAGAGATTGGTGATTTCTTTCTCAATTGCTATTGTTTTATTTTTGATGTCTTTAATGAATAAAGAAAATGTATAGAGTTTCTGAAATAAATAAAGAATGTGCTTGAGTTGAGGAGTCAACTCAACAATAAATTTGACAAGTTTAACTTTTCCAATAGCTATAGCTTTTTGTACCTCTTCTATCATTTTTGCAGTGAGCTCCTTGTCTTTTAGCTTGCTCAAATACTCCGATGCATCTACTCCAGATGTCTCTATCTTTGTTAGGAGTTCATCTAGTTGAATGTGGATGGCTGCATCTGTTGACACTGCAGCTTCAGGTAGCATATCTATTAAGAGTGCTTTCACCTTCTGAAGTACTTTATTTTTCTTTTGAATCGTCATTTGCTTCTCTTGTTCGGCCTTAGCTTTGCATAGTTCATCGAAATCAATGAGTGCTTGCCCCTTTAATTTTGATATGTCTACATTGGGCAACACTATTGGTTTTGAAAAATCAACTTTAAAACTATGCTTTTTCATCTTCTTTTCTTTACCTTTCACCGATGGAACTAAGATAATGGCTTGTGAGGCTTGATGACCCTCGGTAGGTTTCTCAGTAGAGGCAACACTTTGGTCGGTTTCTTTAGCCTCTATAGTGTCCTTTGGTGCCTCGGTACTTGGTGTCTTGGTTACAACATTTTTAGTGCTAGAAGGTGCTTGAGACGTCTATTCTTGAGTAGTACCTTCTCCTGCTGTAGACTTGTCACCTTCGGTGCCTTGATCCGTATCCTAAGGGGTTTCGGTTGAGATAGGTTGTTTGATTGGTGGATAAGGCTGAACTTGTTCCAAGACTGATTCACTGGATACAAGTTTTGCATATGCATTGTTGGCATATGGACACTCCAATGAGACATTGTGTGTGATTGAAGGTTTTTTCATTGATGGCAACCTTGCAATCCTATGGCACCGACAAGACATCATACCAGCAAATCATTATTCAAGCAAGACAGTGCACCGACATCAACAAGATCACTCTACACCGACACCGACACCGGCACCAACACAAAAGAAAAGATGTATACCGGCACAGAGGCCGATAGGATTTTTTTATATGTAATATTTTGTTTATTATTGTAAGCCGACTTGGGAAATTGTAAAATGACTCTTGTATATAAAGAAGATCATTGTAGACAATTAAAAAGGTAAGTAAGCGAGCATAAAGAAAATTATTAGGCAGACCTAATGTGCGAATTATAGGTCAAGGGTATATGTAAAGAATAGAGCAAGAACCGGTATTGAATCTGGCATTAGAGATGCTATTGTAAAGTAGTATAGATCATTGGATTAGTATAATCCTCATTGTAAGTCAGTGTGACTTCTCATTGAGCAGTGAGCTCTAGGCAATTGGCCTTCCTGCATGTGCGGGCCCCTATTGTAAGTAATATTCTCTTATTGGCCAGTAAGTGAATATTGTGGGTCACAAATCCCACCGAGGTTTTTCCCACACCGGGTTTCCTCATTAAACATCTTGTTTTATGGTGTTTTTTTCATGTGGATGTTTTTGATTCTGTTTATTATATTAATTCTTGCATACTGGTACACTGCTACTTTACGTTCTGTATGTTTTAACTTAAGAAAATTTGACTACCGGTCAGATACTGATTCAACCCCCCTCTCAGTATCTGTGGGAACCCTAACATGCATTTCCTTCTATCATTTCCTATTCTGGTGCCTCTATATCCATGACATCTTCATCTATTTGAATGGTGTCAGCATGATCTTGCTCAGTGACATCAACAATTTCAACTGTAGCTTGCTCTCCGGCATCCTTGATTTTAAAGATTTCCTACCACTGTGCTTTTGTCTCATTTTCTACGTCAATATACAGCCCATTCATTAGTTTTAAGGCTCTTTGTTTGATGAGAAACTTTGAGTTGTAGGTTGTCAGATGTTCCTTTATTTCAGCTACTGACATGTCAGGAAAGAGATGTACCAGACTTCTTTCTCTGATTTGTTTCTCCAAATCCATTGCATACTTCCACCTATTGTCAATATGTAAATATAGTTCATTTGGAAGTGACTTAGATAGTTCTAATGGAGCTAACCATAATTTTAGAAGTATGCAAATGACAGCTTCTTCAATTTGTCTCTTTTCATCATTATTCCTGGTTTCATACTTAACATATCTAAATCCTCCAAATCCACCATATTCTTTCAGATTAGCACAAAAGTTTTCAACACTATGTACATTTACCTTCTTGCTCTTGACAATCTAAAATTTGCTTGCATCCTCAGATTCAGTATCACTAGACTCTTTTGCCAAAATGAGTCTTCGAGTAGATTTCTTGTATGTTTTTGTTACCTTGGGAACAGTAACACTTTTTATTTTCTTACTCGGTGAAGCTGCAGATGCTCTTGTGTTAGGTTGCTTTACTAGAGGAGTCGGTGAGGCCTTTGATGAATCCAGTTTCTTTCTTTTCAACACTTTACCCTTAGGCAATTCAGTGCTCAGTGTTATAGCTGCCTCTTGGGCTTCAGATTCCTCTTTGGTAATGGCCAAAGTGCCTTTAGTAGGTGTGGAGGAAGAGTCTTCTCCAAATTTCTCTGATAATGCCTTTATCATCTTTGTTGCCTTTCTTGTAGCTTTGGGTACTACAATGCTCATCTTTACCTTTTCCTTCACTTCCTCATAGGTTCCATACCTCAGCTCGGTAGCATGCCTCGGTAATGTGAGAAATACATCAATTTGCTATTGTGTGATGTCAAAATCAATCTCGTAACCCATAGGTGACAAAGATTGAGCTCTCGGTTCCACAACATTCACATAACAGTAATCGGTGTCAACTTCAAAACTATATCATTTTTGTATTTCTCCACTAGATGGGGTGGAATTCTATATCTGTTATGCATTTTCTCTTGAAATTTACTGAAGTAATCATCCATAATATCATTAAAATTATCACCTAACTTCTTGATGAAGTCATTGATTTGATAGGTGATTGGTCGGTTTAGTTCCCAAACAACTTTACCAACTGATGGAAAGAATTTTTCAAAATAGAAAAACATGCATACAAGTAATGATCCAAACTTTAGTGTATTAGCCGAGTTGTTCTTCTTTGGCTTCCTGATGGTGTTCAGATTTTCAAATAGGTTCTTCAGCAACACCTCACATAGATCAATTTTCATTCCCTTTTTCACAATTTTGTATGCTAGGTCTACTGCTGCACAGGGTACACTGTTTTCCCTTGCCGATTGGAAGAAATAGTAGCCTATTACTCTAATGGCAAATTTTAGTTCTTCATCAATGACATTTTTCAATTTGATTCCTCTGCAATTAGATTCCACTCCGGTTAAACTGATCAATTCCTTCTGTGATATCATCTTTTGGGTGCGGGCATGATCATAAATAGGGTAACCGGTAATCAGATGAATGATTTCCTTGGTAATCTTAAATGGTTGCTCTTCTAGCCACATGAAATCATCGTGAACTCTACTCAGAACAAACTTGACCCACTGGGGTTTGAACACACAGGGATAGGTTAGGGCTTCAGTTAATCCCTTGATCTTAATGTGCTCATACTTGCTATTCAATTTACCATCGATACACAACTCATCATAGGTGTCTCTAATTTCAACATGATTGGGTTCTTCAACACGACATTTGGTGAAGAATCTCACATCCTCGACTAATAAAACTCTATCCGGGATGAGTGAAAATGCGGTTTTGTCATCTGGTTCAGAAGCAACTTTGGGAGTCAGAGTATTTTAGTGAGGGCTTATCTACATTCTTGACAACAACAGGATCTTGGATCTTAGGCGCCATTGTAGATTTCAGATAAAAGCTAACAAAGAATCCTTAGGGTTTCAGGATTTCAAACGACAGATGCTTTATACTTAGCAGATAATAGCAACTTGATAAGATCAGTAAACCAACTTAACAATGCATTGAGATTGATGTAAATACCTTGAATTTGCTTTGTAGGAGGTTTGATCACCTTTGAATCACTTTGCTCTGCTCTCTCGAAAACTTGGTAAGTAAAAATGACCACGAAAATGCTTTTAAGTACACAATATACCTTATCGGGCTCCGTGCAGGTTAGGTCAAAAACATTAAATGCACTCGGTTCCACTTAACTTTCTTTCCTTTTTCCGCTTTAACCGAGTAACCAAACTTCCTTCATTCACCGACTAGACAGGTTTCCTGTATTCACCGACTTGACAGGTTTCCTGTAAAGTGCTCCAACAGACTTTTGATAGAATTTCAAACTTACTAATACATCTTAATTATGCATATTTTGAATTGAGTACATAATAGAATAGGAACTGTTAAGATTTAACCTTGAGAAAATGCAGTCCCTTCATACCTTTACCGATTAATTTGGAATAGGTGCACCTAACTCGGTAGGTAAGGTGCTTTGTTTATTTGACACAATTTCCTTCTTTTTCCAAATCATCTTTAATTTTTCTTTTATTTCCTCAGTGTCTTTTCTAGGTTGATCTCTGCAATCTTCAGCTAAGTGTCCAACTTTGTGACAATGAAAACATGCCATACCAAGATTTCTCCATGATCTTTGGTTGTTCATCCCAAACCTTATAAAGCAGTTGGCACTTATATGTCCATATCTTCCACAACATTCACACCATATCCTTGTATTGTAATCCCATGGTATTGCAGAATACTATCGGTAAGGATTTGTGTGAGTTCGGTAACCTCTAGCATTTGCTCGGTGTTCAGACCACATATAGTTCTTTTGCTTAAACCAACACTTCTCAATACTATGTCCATATCTATTACAGTCTTTACAAAACCCTTTGAATTTTGCCTTTTGATAATTGTTAATAGACTTTGTCCTACATTGATTAGATGTGTGACCATATTTATTACAATTGTAACAATAACCATTGGACTTAGTGACATTCGGTTGCTTACCTTTTCTGATTTGGCACATGTTGGCAGTGTGACCTTGATTTCCACAGTAGTTGCAAATAGGCTTCTTTCTTTTGATGTTCTTCTTGTTTCCAGCTTGTTTTGATGATTCTCCTCTCTTGGTAGTATGAATTGCCTTCTTGGTAGAGTCTTTTCTTTTGTAAGCGAGTCCTGCATTTTTTTTGGGTCTTCTTGTATTCAGTTGCTTATCCAACATCTTTGATGCTTCATAACTCTTCTTCAGTGTTTCTTTAGATTTCTTCTCTATTTCAAGTTCATCGGTCAACCTTGATACTTCAAGTTTCAATGATTGATTCTCATCATCTTTCAGATTTGCTTCATGATGTGCATAGCCTAGTTGATCTGATAGGTTTTGTTGAATTCTAGTCAACCTTGTGATTTCATCATTCTTATCAGATACTAAGACTTCAAGTTGTTGTTTCTCTCTTTCTAGATCTCTTACTTTGTCCTCAGTTGTCCTCAATGCATCAAGATTTTCAGTCATTTGTGTGTTAAAATGTTCATGTTCTCTTTTCATTGCTTTTAGTTGATCAGCCAGTGCTTTGTTCTTTTCTTTCAATACTCCAATCATTTCTTCAGTCTCTTCAGATATACTGTTCTCAGATGATGTCTCAATTTGTTCCACTAACTCTTGAGAGTCCTGCAAATCATCAGATAATCTTCTTCTCACTTTCAGAGATTTTTGTATTTGCCTTTGCATGTCTGCAATCACTTGATTAGCATGATCTAGCTCTTCTTGCAGATACACAATCCTCTGAGATTGTTTATAGCCTTCCATTGATAAGATCTTTCTCTTTAGGCAGTTAAAGCCTTTTCCAAGATTAAAGCTTTGATAACAATTGTTAGGCCCAATATAGAAAGCTAATGTACTGAGAGGGAAGGGGTGAATCTGTCAAGTTGTTTTGTTATGACCAAATCTGAATGTTTGACTATTTTTCGTGACAAGAGGACATAGTGTTGATGAAGACTCAATGTTTGCAAGTGTTTAGACTCAAAATGACTCAAAAGAAAAGTGTGTTGTTTGATGTAAAAATGTTTTGCATACACTTGAAGACACAAAAGACACAATGTTTTGATGTTTGGTCTTGAATGTTTGATTGTTTAAAATAAGTCAAGCACAATTCTTATGGTTGGCCAGGACAATAGTTGTTGATCCCACATGGGGTTTCCCCCAAGGCTACGCTATTCAGAGCGGATACTTAGATGCTTGACCCCACCCTTGGCACTCACTTCTCGAGGTAGCCAAGCATCATTCCCCACGAAAACTCCTCATGGTGAACTTTGTATCTCTACTAAGAACCATATGTGTGTGGGTCACTCCAGAGGTCCAGCCTCCTAACCCAACAACTAGAAGGATTTTGGCTTCTAAAACAAAAAGGTGCTAGTAAGGGCATCTGCTCGTGTGGCCATACATGCGACACTTTCTGTTAGGCCCAATATGGAAAGCTAATGTTCTGAGAGGGGAGGAGTGAATCAGTACTCCAAAACTTTTCTTCAATAATAACTTTACTGTTATGCATAAACTAAATAGTGCAGTAACATAATATAAAGCTAAAACAAATAGATAACAATCATACATGATTCACTCCATAACACATATATTTTGGTTACATAGAAACTCTTGGTTAGAGAGAAAAACTACGGTGGGGATGGCACCCACAACTTCACTACTGCAATAATAAAGGGTGCTTGGTTAGAGCTACATGTTTAGCTATTTCTGGTAGCTTACCCTATTAGGAGTAACAAGATTTATTAGATCTACCTTGCTAAAGGATTTTACAACACTTCATCTAAGTACTGCACTTGGTTAGAGGCTTTACAATTTATAGACTTGATTAGAGTCTTTTACGCTGTTAAAGGTTTCTCTTACAACTTCAAAATATTACAATAAAATTATTACAAATATCTGCAACTTTACATCTAGAATGTTATAGCAAATTCTATGTGCTCAAAATAAAATTACCTTGCTTATAGCATACCTCGGTAACCCATATAGTAACTCGATAAACCCTTCTATTTACTCTGTTCTTTAACTGTTCTCTGAAATCCTTCTCGGTGACTCTGTGTCTCTATAATAGTCATAACACTTAGTGCTTTCACATGTCTTTCTTTGTATATTTCTATATCTTCCTTTCTATCATGCTACATGTATATTTTTTATCTTAATCCATGTTGTATAAATAGATCTCTTATGTCGGTGATCCATTCATTGCTTCGATCTTACAAACATGTTTTATCGAATGAATAACCATGCAAAATATTTCATTGGATAGGTAACCTCAAGATCATACACAATCTTTAAGTGCAATTTCCAATGTGATAACGGTTCTATGTGCCTCGATCTTGTAACACGTTTTCATATGTATGTCCAGGTTCAATGAATCTGGTAACACGTTTCAGTCGGTGTATATCAACTCGGTGTGTCATCTTTGCTGCTTGGTAGACATGAAATGATACTCGGTAGACAGCTCGGTGTATATTGCACTCTGAGACTACTTTCTTCTATAACCGACTTGATTGTTCATACCGACTGAATATTTAGGTAGTAGTAACCATCTAGAGTATATAGAGTAACTTTCAACATAAAACTAATGGCAACTTGATAAGTAGTAACACTTTCAGCTCTGTAAATACAGAAGGCTCCCAGCCGGTAGGGGTTACGCCCTACAACTGATCAAATAAATTTGATCAAATGGGTTTATGGGGAGACATAGTATCGGTATGAACTAATCAGCACACGTTATCCATATTTTTCACCATGAATACATTTGTTTATAGTGGTTCAGAAGAGGTGGGTTTTCCTCGCTACCACTTGGGTCATTCTCTCCTCACTAGTAGTCCTAATGACCACACGGGGAGACAGGCCCTCTAAAGATGAAACAAAAAGAGCCTATTGCTCAAGACACAAACGACACTAGTTCAATTTTAGTGCACCAATTGAAGTGTTTGCTAGTCTATGAAAATAAGGCACACAATAAAGATAAAAAACCCTTGCCAAATTTTGCAAGAAAGATTTGTTAGTAGTTTTGCAATAATACCCCTCTTGCAAGCACACAAGTGAGGTAAATTTTAGATCCAAAAGACTGTGGAAATAGGGGCCTTCAACAAAAAAGTTTCTTTCCTTCTTTTGCTTTCAAGACAAGCTGCACCAATTTCGTTAGCTAGATCTGAAGATGTTAGCTCAATATAAACCAGATTTGAAATCCGAATGATGAAAAACCAGATCAAAAAATCAAAATGCAACAACTGCACACAAACGCAGTTACTAGAAACACAAATGCCTTATAAATTTGTAGATGCGATTAGATCTGACACAGACGCAGTTACTGAACACAAATGCGGTTCCCGAACATAGACGTGCCTGAAGACTTCACAAATGCGGCTAGGGGACACAAACACATTTCTTGGAATCTGCAAAAAAAAAAAAAAATTGTCGAAGGCG
Organism: Cryptomeria japonica; assembly: GCF_030272615.1. NCBI lineage: Eukaryota > Viridiplantae > Streptophyta > Pinopsida > Cupressales > Cupressaceae > Cryptomeria > Cryptomeria japonica. The sequence continues at coordinate 687,958,701 of NC_081411.1, forward strand.
CAAACACGATTCCAGATGTCACAGACGCGGCAGAAAATAAAAAACGCGATCCGAAAGTACGCAGATCCGAAAATATCAAAATGTTGTCGGAAATGTCAGATCTGCAACTTCAAAAACACAAAGTCTGCAAGAAAAGATATTAAATGCAAAAGGGACAAGAGTCCCACCGGGCATGCCAAAATGTGTACGGTGAAAATGGATACAACAATGTTGAAAGACTAAATGAATTCAACTACAAAACCCTAGCCTAACAACAACAAAAATCCACCATAACATATGAAGATTACCTAAGACAATGCAAATCAAATGAAATCACAAAGATTATACCATCACATGTCCAATAGGGTTTGGATCTCCATTCTTCCTATCTCCATTGATCTTGTTTGATATATTTGCTCTCAGATTTTATATGCATAAGAGCTCAACAAAGAACAGAAATGTGGTTGCAAGTAGGCTTGATCGCATATGAATGTTCGAAAGCATAGAGTAGTCGGATAATCATCAAGGTGCATAGGGTTGATAAATGAAGGAAGCATCTCCTTATATAGAAGACACTATATGAAATGGAGGGATAAGATTGAGAGGTGTAAAAGATAAATGGTCGGCTATGATTAGAGGGTAGGTAGAGGAAATAAGAAAATAATGAGAGGGTAGGTAGTGTAGGAATTAAGAGATGAATGACATGTGTCATAGGTGGAAAAGGCTAATGAATTAATTAAATAAATAAAGATTTATTTAATTAATAGAAGAATTGGGATTAATTAATTAAATAAGATATTTATTTAATTTGGCAAAAAGGATAATTTAAATAAATAAATGTATTTATTTAAATGAGAAATAAGGCTAGAAGAGGACAAATGAATGAATTAAATAAATAAAGATTTATTCAATTAATAGAAGAATTATGCTAAAATAATTGATTAAATAAAATATTTATTTAATTAGACATGACAATTTTAGGTGTCTACACTTTCCTTTTAAAAAAGCAAAGTGTGAGTTATTCTATTGATAAGCCTGACTCACGTTCATTTTAAAAATCCACACTTAGGTGTGAGATACACATGTGCATGTCAATTTTAGAACACCAAACTGAAGTGTGAAAGCATGCATGTCAATTTTAATCAAGTTTATTTTAAGCCCAAAACTGAAGTGTGAAAGCATACATGTCAATTTTAACCAGGTTTATTTTATTCCCAAAACTGAAGTGTGAAAGCATGCATGTTAATTTTAACTAGGTTTATTTTAAGCCCAAAACTAAAGTGTGAAAGTATGCATGTCAATTTTAACTAGGTTTATTTTAAGCCCAAAAATGAAGTGTGATAACATGAGTGTTTTTGATTCAGTAATAATCTGATCCTCTCTATAAATTCACCACATGATGCAGACAGATAATCAGTAACCCAAGTAAATCCATAGAAAATAGAAAACCTAACTATGAAATAAACAAATGTGTGATGATACCTGAGTGAATGCGTGATACTGACAAAGTGATTGTGTGATACTGACAGTCCAAATATGAAATTCTGACAAAGAAAATGCATGATAATGATAGAGTGATTGTGTGGAAGTATCTAGGCCAATGCGTAAAACACAGGTAGACCAAAGAAAACAAAAAAAATAAAAAGAAAAAGGTTTAATTTTGATCTGGAACCTACAAAATAGATTGTGACGCCCTAGAAAGATCTCTCATCATCCATTCTATATTAAGCAAATGGTATTTTACTCTATATGAGAGAACTAGGTTGTTGTATCTATCAATCGCTGGTTGGTCCTCTAGATCTTGTATCTTCTTTTCTTCATTTAGGATTTCCTAATAGCGTTTGGCTTGTCTTCTTTGATCCTTCATCCTCCTGGCACCTGAAATCTCGAATTATACCTTACGTGCCATAAGATGTCATAATTAAAGCACACAATAAGGATAAACAATGTTCAGATTTAACCAATTTCATATAGAATTTATCAAAACATAAAGTAGGAAATAAGAAAGATAAGATAAACAAAACACATAAATAACTCTGTCGAATGCATGACAGAATCTGAGTGAATGCATGACAGGATAAAGGCTATTGTGTGATGGTGTCTGCATGAATGTGTGATCCTTTGTGATTGATTGTGTGATCCTGTCTATGCGATTGTATGATTCTGTAATGTGATTGCGTGATTGTTGAATCCATTGTGCAATCCATACAAAACCTACAAAAAAAATGAAAATTTTGCACAACCTGCAAAAATCACACGGAAAACCAAAAGAATAATTAGTTTTTGATTCACGTCAGGTTCACCAAAATGTCGTATGCAAAATTCATCATATAATTCAATAAAAAACAAGGGAAATCACGAATCCCTATTCAATTAAAGAATTTAGAACAAACTCAATGAAATGATACAATCAAGTAAATAGGAATGTAAAATAATTCAATTAAAAATCCCTATTCCATGACTGCATGCAACTTATATTGTTCTTCTCTTCTTTGTGGTATGGTTGCTCTCAGATATTGCGTTGGCAACTTGCAAATGACACAAAGATTTGAAGTTCGTGTTTGTTGAAAATGGAGATTGAATGCTCAATTTATAGATAATTGGATGAGATTGATTGAAAGGTGGAACATAATGATCAAGAGGTGGAACTTAGGAGAGCTCACATGCTGATTGATAGTTGAACTGCTGATTTGGAGGTGGAATAGAATAGATTGAATAGATAAATGAGTTAACTGGTTGAGAAAAAAGTTGATTGAAAGATGAAAAAGAATGATTGGAGGATAATTGATTGATGACAAAGAAAGCTTTATTTAGAAAAAGCTAACTAGAAAGAAAAAGAATGATTGGAGAGAATTAAAGAAATGATGTAATTAATCAATTAATTGAAATAATCACTTAAAATGATGGATTAGTTAACTGAGATGAAAGCTTTTTGGAAAAAAAGTGAACTAGAAGATAGAAATAGAGATTGAAAAGATAATGATTTAATTAATTAATTAATTGAATTAATTAATTTAGCATGTCCTTGCACTTTGACTTTGATTTTTAATTTAATCTTTTCATGAGAATTAATTCAAATATTGAATTTATTCTAAATTCAATTTGTTATTTGAATATATTCAGAACTTTGACTTTGATTTTCAATTTGATTTTTGAAATCACACACATGTATTTGGAATTAGAAGAAACTAGAAGAATACAAAATTAGAAGAATTAAGTAGTTAATTAAATAATTTAAAGAAACTATTTAATTATTTAGAAATTTAATTTAATTAAATAATAAAGATTTTTAAATTAAAGAATTAAAATCACAAATAATTAAATAATTAATATTTAGAAAAGGGTTGAATGATTAATTGATTAGAAATAGATATTGAAAATGAAGTTTATTTAAATAATAAAGATTATTTAAATTGAGGATTAAAAATCATAATTAATTAAATAATAAATATTTAATTAACATTAGAAAATGGTTAATGATTAAATGATTAGAAAAAAAAAGAATAATTAGTAAGATGATGGGAAAATATGAATTTAGAAGAATAAGATTAATTAACTTAATTAAATAATTAAAGAATTATTTAATCAATTAGACGAATAATTAGTACCTGATCAATGAGACATTTTTAAGTGTATACAAGGTAAATTAACCCCTTAAGCCATTGCTCTACATTGCACCTATTGGGGAATAGTTCTTCGAAATAAAGTAGAGATACCATCCCTAGGGTTAACATCGATACTTTAGTTTGGTTAATAAGATTATTTATTAAATCCCAACAAAGTGCTTGAATAGCTCCACTCATTTAAAATACAACCTTCCCAGGGATTAAAATCCGATTTCCCTAGAAATGACTATTTAAGTCCAATGTGATTTAGAGTTAATTAAATTAACTCAAATAATACCATTTTATCTTTAATGCTAAATATATTATTTAATTGCAAGTTTTCTAACTTTAATATATTAATATTAATATAAAATCTTTATATTATTATTAATTTAGTATTTGTATGCACCTATAAACCGATATGATCATTTTAGTGAATTAAACTAAATATGAACCTTGGGTATTAATATTATTTAATTAACCCCAGGGTGTTTATTTACACATACAAATAATTCCCAAGATGTCACTGTATACTTATAAAACCCCCTTAACCTTATTTTTTTAGGGTTCTACCTTATTTTGAAAAGCCCCTTTATTTTGCCCTAACATAAGTTAGGGCTTTCATTTTTTTGTTGTTGCAGGAGGGTTCGAAATGTTTTGGCACCACACAAATGCATAATGCATCATATGTCCTAGGAGAGAATGAGCACAAAACATGATTAATCTTGGGTATGAAAAAGAGAAAAAAATATATGTTGTAAATAAATCAAGTCCACCAATATGCAAGACTTTTTTTCCATGTCATGTGTCCACTACTTGACTTCCATAATAAAATATCATAAAAATCTGCAAACAAAAAACATATCAATCATGAAATAATGACATCACCAAATTTCAAACCACCACCTAGCTAAGTTTAATGTGACATGTTGAGCCTAAATCTTTTTTAGACTTATATACATGAAACATAAAATACAACCAGCCCTATCAAATTTGGTTGATTGGATCCCCATGTCCACAAAATATAGGCCTAAAAAATTGAACACTAGGGTACTCATACACATCAAGCTTCTAATCAAATGGAAAATATAGAAATAATGGGTCCACAGACACAAAATATTACCAAATTTTGATATAAGGGTATGACACAAGACAAATATCAAGTTTGGCAATAAAACATAATATATGACATGAACTTTATACATATACAACACAATACAATTATAATACATAGCTTAAACATTTAAACAAAATTCCACGATAAAATAAGAAGATTAGATTCATGGGAAATATCATGTTTTAGCATAAAGGCATGATTTAAGATAAAATTACAATTTTAATGGATCTCATTAAAGAAAGGTGGAAATTGATTATCAAGAATAGGTCATACAAATACTACGGGTAAATTATACAAATACAAAAAAAATTGTATTTCTGAGTGTGCGCCAATATTGGTTATTTTTGGGGATGTGTACATCTTGCAAGCATAACAAGAAGCCATGCTATAATATATAATATGCAAATAAATGAAAAGATGAATTAGGAAACATAGGGAACACAAAGAAAAGATAAGATAAACAGATATATAGGGCATGAAGACAATACATACTTGAGAAAAAACCAAAACCATGGTGTAGAAACATATCTAGCAATCCAACAAGCTTCCTTCAGAGTATACGACCTTTGTATCTAGCTTTCACACCCATAGGTTAGCTCAAGGTTCCTCATACACTTCTCCCTCTTTTTATGCATTCATGGAGATGTTGATACTTGAGCACTCTAAGTTGACTAAGATGGGGATTCTCAAATCTTCAAAGTCACAAGATTTGGTGGCTAACAAAGGGAATCAAGGCAATCAAAGAAAAGGCAAGGATCAAAAGCAACCTAAGTCAAAACCACAATAAGATGGAGAACAATCCTCCTCTCCACAACAAGGCGATTCTACATCCTCACCTAAGAAGAAATCTAAGGATAATCTTTTTTGTGCATATTGCAAGAAGTCAAGACATGATGAACAACATTGTTACAATAAGGATATTGATGAGTTGAAGAATCTTCTTGAGAAGAACAAAATCAGCCTACCTTCTAGAATGTCTACATCGACTTCTTCTTCCAAAGAAAAGAATAAAGGAATGGATCACTCTTTTGGGACATACAAAAAAAAGGGACAAGCTCTTTGTGCTACTACAAGTCATGATTCAGGGAGATGGCTTCTAGATTCGGGGGCTTCTCATCATATGACATATTCACACTCTATGTTCTCTTCATTTGAGCCTTGCACCATGTCGTAGATTTTGATAGGCAATCATACATACATGGATGTGATTGGGAAAGGATATATTGTCATTGGGGATAACTCCTTCAATGATGTATTGTGTGTACCCCACTTGACAAACAATCTTCTTTTCATCTATCAAATTACACATGGGGCAACTAGGAAAACTATGGAGTTCACACCTGATTCGATTATCATTAGAGACTTTAAGACTAGAGCTATCATTGTGACTGGGGTGGTTGATCATGCATCTCAGTTGTACTCTTCTTTACATTTTGGTCCTATTGATGAGGTTGATTCTTCCTATGTTGGTGATTCATATTTTGAGGAGAAATTTGGGTACTTGAACTTGGGTGTTCTCATATGTGACCCTGTTCTTGAGCCTTGCATTTTAGCTCCTCCTAATGATATCACATCACCTCTTGCACCTGATGATGTAGCTAGTGAGACAATTTTGCCTTTATGTGATTTGGTGTAGCAAGATATTTTATTGTCTTCCAGCTTCAATTCATTGGGATGACTACTTGACAAACATTGCAAGTTTGTTTGTGGAGTCCTACATTGAAGATTTGGGAGACATCATTGATGAAGATGATCCTTCTTTGATTGTTGTGAGGGAACACTTTGACCCTCTTGTGCATCCTCTACATGATTGTGAATACTTCTGTATTGTAGTTGGAGGAGGTCTCTTTATGTTTAGAGGAGACATGTGAGTCTTTGGTTATTGTTCTACATTCTTCTCCACTAGATCTTGGTGTTACTTTTTTAGTAGTGTGGAGCAGTTCACCACCTTTGGAGGGGGCAACTTTCAGCATCAACATGGGGACACTTGAGAAGTTTTGAGAGACTTAATTCATCATGAGTTTATTCCTACATCTTCCCTACATGATTGGGGAGACTTCATGGTTACACCTTTGGTTTTGTTTCTTCCTAAGGGGAGGAACATTGTTCGATATTCATGGAGCAGTTTCTTCATTCACCTTCAAGCTTCTACCATTGGTGCAGATTCTACATTGAGGGGGGGCTACCTAGTCTCTCTTCTTCTCTCATATGGGGGGACTTTTTCCTCACATGGGTTTTGTTCCTCACATACTTCTATGAGAGTTATCTTGTATAGTTTTCATCTCTCTTTAGGGGGAGGGTTTTTTCCCATTGGGTTTTTCTCTCTTTCCCCGCTATATAAGAGATTTCATTGCATTGGTTTGCATTAATTTACATTTGTACATGAGTACCTAACATGGCCTCGTAGCCAAGACCCATCTTTCATTGCTTAGTTGCATTGTATACTTAAGTGCATTCCCCTAAGTTGCACTTAAGAGGGGGTGTTGGTATAATTAATTATTCAGGTTGGATATTATTACACCTTACTTAAGTTTACTTATGACATACATATCATAGTAGTTTTGGTATGAGACACTTGGGTGTTTGTGCCACATTGGGATAGTGTGTGTAGGAGAATTTCCACCTTTTATGGTGTGATCTTGTCACTACTCTATCATATCCACTTATTGTGGAGTGATAATTCCACCTTCAGTGGGTGATCCACCTCTCGTGGAATATTATATTATTTCTCCTACCTACCATACCTATTTCCTACCTACCCTTGTTTATTATTGAGCCACATGTCATGTTTGTGTGCTCACATATCCATATAGCCTTGCCTATATAAGCAGGATCATATACATTATATGTAACAATTTTTGATGATCCATTTGATCAATATTTTCATCTTGATAGAATACAGTTTATTCCAATTATCTATTTTGTCTCTCTATTGTACTTTTCATCGAGCTCTTGATCTTGGCAAAATCTCACACAAATCAGTAAACTACCAAAGGCATAATCAACAACAAGGGCATAAGGATCATGGACATATGTAAGGAAAGACTGTCATCACATGCTATCCTCACAAAGAAGGAGCCATGCCACACCTTGATAGACAGGTGGGACTGTCTCAACCTATGACAAATCAAGGGAGTTTGGCTTACCGTCGCAACAATCTTCCCAATCCCATCCCAAGTCTCTCCTCAAGGGTTGTGAGTGGGGGAGAACAACTATTCATTATCTTGATTAAGTTAATACTAATTACCCATTCCCACTAATCAAATTATTATGGTTATCACTTGCAATTAAAACTTAAACTCTTCATGTGGTCCCGTGATAGGTCTATACCTTAAGCATCCTCTCTAGGAACCTCTTAGAAGCCTATTGCTCTTAAACCCAGTCCTACACATGTAAGATATCACTCTCCCTATCCATGGGCCAAGACCTTGTGGTAGAACATAAATCACAATAAAATCATAATAACATCATGAAGGCTCAACAAGAGATGAATCCAAAGCCACAACATAAGTGATACAATACTAAAGCATATATGAACCACCAAACCATCATACAAGGAAGAGCCTTCACAAATAAAAGCATAACAATAAACAAGAGTAAGACATGAATTCCTATTACTCAAAAATAACCTAACACATACTCAAAAGTGAGGTATAGTCCTCTCACTGGAGTTCACATAAAACATCCCTTAACAACAAGGCATTCTCCCTCTTGTTGAAGCTAAGCAACACATATGCACAATCCTCAATGGTAAGGCACAAACCTTCCTAACAAAGATCAAATCACACATAATATAATCAAGATAACATCAAGAAACATATTTGAGAACTAAAATCAATCACAAGAAGCATCTGGTAAAAGCCCAAAATCTGGAAAAGTGACCTAACTGAGCAAAACTGACAAAACTAGCAACTCAAGGCAAAACAACATATCAAAAGACAAGTTTGGCACATCTAGAAATTATTTATCACATCCATGGCATATTTTAGTGCATCAGTGTCATTATTTAGCGCATTCAGTTCAAAGAGGAAAAATGAGGGGAAATAGACAATACAAGTGATCAAACTACCCAGTTTCACACATAGGCTTGCAAAATGAATAAATGAAGCTCTCAAAAGATGCGGAAGGACAAAATAAAGCCTTGAAAACATAAAATTGGACTAACAAATTCACAAAAATGAATTTCAACATCAAAACCTTGCACCTCCTACAAACAGACTTACATAGCACTTACCCAGATTGCACAAGACTTTACCAATGGTTACAATGGGGTAAAGAAAAGATTTGTACACAAAAATGAAAGGAGACCAAGAATCTATAAGTCCAACATTAAGGAAAATAACAAGAACCATAAGCACAACAAAGGAAACTATTTGTATCACAACTTTAGACAGTCACATTCCTCCATTTCCTAAGAACATATAAATAAATAGAGCCTTGAAATTTCCTCCCCAATCATATTACATTATCATAATAACAAATTTAAATCCAATTAACCCTAGATAAAATCTTTGAGAGGACATAGAGAAGATAACATTTTCCTAAAAATAAAAATAAAAACAAGAATAAGGTCAAGTTCCAACCTGGATAATCAAAGTGGTGGCCAAAACAATTCAAAGAAGTACAACCAATCCAATCCAAAATTATAGCAATTCAATTCCAACCTCAATCAAGAATCCAAAATCCTCAATCAAAATTGGCAGAGATGCCCACCCAGGCAATGCACAACAAAAGCCAAATAAATAGAAAAAAAACAAAACTATAGAAATGCATCGACTAATCAAAATATTCCTATAAACCATATATTATACCTATCATTCATAAAATCGAGGTAGGTACTATTTAATAATATTATTTAATTACCCCCACAAATTCAACCAATAGGGTAAAAGGGTAGGTAAACTATATAATATATCTGATTATCCAAATAATAACAAGATAATAACATAATAACCATTAGGAACAAGAGAAATAATAAATCAAAACCAATTAATAAATAAACAAATTAAATAAATAAAATCCAATTAAATATAAAATTAGCCAACATAAGAAACAATAATAAACAATAAATCGATAAATTAAATAAATCAAACTCAATAAACAGTAACGAAGCCAATATAAATAAATATTAAATAATAATCAAATAATTAAACTGTAATATTAATACTATATTAATTAAATATTATCACATACAACACCTCAAGCAACCCAACATAGGGTCAAACATCAATACATGACTCTAACCATCAACTTGTGCCATCACACAAATTGACTAGGTAGACAACTTAAGCCTAGAGTGTAAGAAGGAAAAACATGCCATCTCCAACAACTTGTCATTGGGATGAGACACACTCAAACATGTGAGACTAGGTGGAGTCGATGTCTAGTACCTGCAATCCTGCATCCACCACTAAACACAATACAACACATATACATCATAAATGATCAGGCAAGTGATAAATAATCACAACATCATATCATGCTCACAATGAGTGGTATGTCATCATCTCTAATCATGAATACACTAGAAGACAATCACAATCATTGTAGCATCACCTCAGTCATCATAATCATAGAGTAGGGTTAGCATAATCATAATATCATCAAAATCCCATAAGCAATATGATCCATCATGAATAATGAACACATATAAATCATCAAATAGAATATGTCCATATAAAGTCTCTAGCATCATCAATATCATCTGAGATAGAAATAGAGTCATAATTAATCATCAAAACATCAACCAGATATCTAAATAAATCTATCGATTCATAAATTAAAATGAAAGTCTAGGAGGGACACTACATCCTCCCCCCTTTTCCTAGGCTTACTCTTGGAATCTTGAGAACAAATAAGGGTAAATCTCTCTCATTCGCACAACATCCTCCCAAGTCGTCAAAGAATCATCACTCAAGTCCCATTGGACCTTTACCTGCTCTACATTCTGACCCTTGAGGGTTAGCCCTCGACGCTGAAGAATGCGCATGGGCTCCAAAGAAAGTTGCTCGTCCTCTACTTGCAATGAATGCAAATAAAAAACATGTGATATATTAGGATGATAAGGCCTCAAAACAAACACATGAAGCACATCATTGATATGGGACAAGTAGGGCGCCAAGGCAAGGCGATACGCTAAAGGACCAATCCGCTCCAAAATCTCAAATGGTCCAATAAATCAAGGTGCCAACTTATAGCCTTTTCCATAATGGATAGGACTCTTTCATGGATGAACTCTCAAAAAGACCATGTCCCCTACCAAAATCTGCTTGTCGACATGATGAGCATCCACATACTTCTTCTGTCTGTCCTGTGTTGTTGCCAAATGATCTCTAATACATACCACCTGCTACTCCATGTCCTATAACATCTGTGAACCAAGAAGCACTCTATCCTCCAAATGATCCCAACTCAAGGGTGTCTGACATGTTTAACCATACAATGTTTGAAAAGGGGACATGCTAATCACACTATGATAGCCATTATTATAAGAAAACTCAACCAAATGAATGTAATCCTCCCATCTAGACTGCTGATCCATGACATAAATTTGCAACATATCCTCCAATATATGATTAACCCTCTCAGTCTGACCATCTGTCTCAGAATGATATGTTGAACTAAATCTTAGTTGTGCTCCTAAATCATGCTAAAGGGAAGTCCACAATTCTGAATTTAACACAGAATCACAATATGATATAATCCATCAAGGAATACCATGCAATCTCACTATCTCCTCCATGAAAAATTTGAGCCACTATCGTTCTTTTATATGAATATTTGATCGAAGAGAAGTGTGCCATGTTGGTCAACCTATCAACGATGACCATGATAGCATCATGATGATGGGAAGACATAGGCAATCCAATGATAAAATCCATAGATGTAAAGTCCCATTTCCACTCTAGAACTAGGTTTGACTGCAACAAACATACTGGATGTTGGTGCTCTACCTTCACATGCTAAAACCCTAAGCAAAAAGACACAAAATCTACTATATCTCTCTTCATGCCTACCCAATGATAAAACTGTTGCAAATTTGCGTGCATCTTCTTGACACCCAGATGTGTCAAGTAAGGTGCACAATGAGCCTTTGATAAGATCAATGATCGAAGCCCATCTGAAGGTGGAACATATATACGTCCCAAATGTTGAAGAATACCATTGGAATCCAATGAGTAACCAACATATCTACCATCCAAAGCTCTCCCCGAAGCAATCTCTGCTCTGACCTCCTAATACTAAACATCTTAAAGAAGGGCACTAAGAATCTTTCTCCTCAAATCTACATTGAGAGTCATCAGTGCAACCTCATGTCTTCTACAAATCAAGGAATTTTCTACCATATTCTCCTTGCCCTGAATGTATCTCACCTCAAAATTAGGCTCACACAAAAACTCCATCCAACACGGCTGCCTAGAATTCGAGTTTGGCTGTGTGAAAATGTACTGCAAACTATGGTTCACTATGTAGCTCAAACTGATGCCCAAGAAGAAAATGTCTCCATTGATCCAAAACATGTACCACTTCCACTAGCTATAAATAATGAGTAGGGTAACTCAACTCATGATCTTGGAGCTTACAAAAACTCATATGCTATCACTCTACCATCCTGCATCAGAACTACTCCAAGACCCTCCAAAGATGCATCTGTGCACACCACAAAATCACCCAGAGGATTTGGTACTCCCAGAATAGGTGCACTCATTAGACACTCCTTAAGAGTCTAAAAAGATATCTCACATTGATCTGACCATACAAACTTAATCCCTTTCCTTTGAAGATAAGTGATAGGATGAACAATCCTCAATAAATCCTGAACAAATATGTGATAATAACCTAAAAGACCCATGAAGCTACGAACCTCTCCCACGTTAGTGGGTGATAGACAATCCACAATAGTCTAAATCTTAGAGGATCCACTATGATATCCTCTCCTAAAATGACATGGACAAGATATTTAACCTTCAATTGGAAGAACTTGCACTTTTCCATATTGGTGTATAACTGATTCTCTCAAAGGTACTGTAAAACCTGCCTCATGTGCTCCTCATGCTCCTCCACTGATCTCGAGAAAACCAATATATCATCGAAGAATAAAAGCACAAACCTATCAAGATTCATCCTAAAAACTCCATTCATCGACCTCATGAAAACTAATGGAGCATTAGTGAGACCAAAGGTACCACTATAAATTCATAATGTCCATATCTAGTGCAGAATGTTGTATGATGAATATTGCCTTATGAATCCTCAACTGGTGATACCCAGACTTAAGGTCTATTTTGGAGAATGCCTTTGCATCCTTAATCTAATCAAACAAGTCATCAATCCTCAGCAAGGGATATCAGTTTTTCACCGTCACCTTATTAAGTTGTCTATAATCAATACACAACCTAAGAGATCCATGCTTCTTCTTCACAAACAACACCACACTAGGATGAAAGAATACCTTAGCTAGAAACTCCAACTGCAATATCTACTCACTTAGCTCCTAATTAGTCATCTAATAAGGAGCCTTAGATATAGGCTCTGCTCTTGGAACCAAATCTATTTCAAAATCAATGTCATGTTTTGGTGGCATACCTAGAATCTCGCTAGGGAAGACATTCGAAAACTCTTGAAGAAAGGGAAGATGAAAAAAGAGGTCATCACGATGTTAGATACTTGATCAGTCCTAAAGACACTGAGAGGGGGGGGGGGGTGAATCAGTGTCTAACCGGTAAACAAAAGATTTAAACTTGTTTGCAACTTTATAACCCAAATTAATATACCGGTAAACAAGTAATAATGCAGTAAAGAGAAATAACAGTATAACCGTCAATGCACACCATAACACAAATATTTTTGGCAAGGAAGCCCGGTAAGTTGGTGGGAATTGTGACCCACAATATTTACTCATTGACCAATATGAATAAATATTACTTATACAATAGGGGCCTACACATGCAGGAAGGCCAACAACCTAGAGCTCACTACTCAATACAAAAATGGAGTCCCACTGACTACAATTGGATAGTTAAATCCAATGATAATGTACTACTCAAAATAGCATCTCCAATGCTGGATTTAACACCGGTTTAAGCTTTTTCAAATACCTCTTCCATAAACCTTGCTTCGCTCTGCTCTACTCTTATTCGCTCATAAAATAATTACATCATAATGCATATAAAGTTATTCGCTCTCATATACCGCTTACATTGATTACCTATACACATTTTCTTTCTTCTTTTTTTACAAAATAACCTACAAGATCTCATACATATATGAGTCTTTAAAATACAACATGTCGGCTATACAAAATAATTACAATACAAAACAATATTATTTCTATGTCGGATTAGAGTGCCGATGTGATCTACTGTCGGTGTAAACTAGATGTTGGTGTGAACAACTTGTAGTGTCTGTCGGTGCCGGTAGATGATGTATGTTGCCAATGTAACTTGTGAACCATGTTACTAGCTGGTTTCCATCAATGACAACATCAACTATTCTCATCTGAGTGTATAATGCCAACACACGATTCCCTCCTTCATCCAAATTGTCCACTCTCACTGCAAATAACTAACAACTTTGTTGTGCACATCGCTTCAACTGCATAGCAGAGATCATGTGAAGAGAAATAGGTCGCTAAACACCCACTATCTCCACACTATTCCCACTATCATCAAGGCACTGCACCCTCTTGCCATGAAAATTGATACTATCTTGATGAGCCTCAAGCCAATCCATGCCTAGCACAACACCATAGGAAACCAAGGAGAGAACAAGAAGATCCACTAAGGTGGTACAAATTCAAAAATCCAACACACAACCATGCACAAAAGAATCAACTGCCACCTTGGACCCTGTAGCCAACTCAACCTGCCACCTATCACCTTTCTTTACCAGAGCAAGCCCACATTACTCTACTACTAAAGGAGAAATGAAATAATTTAAAGCACCTGAATCAAATAATTCAGAGCAAGAGATACCACCTATCTCACTTGTAGTCTCAAAAACTATAGCCTAGTGCTCAGCCTAATGGTTATCAACCATTGCAAATACACGATGGGATCTCCCTACATCACCTAGTATAGGCTCAAAAAATTCTGGTCTCTGTATTGATATCTTCTTAGTTATTTGAGGATAATTAATTGCAATCTAGCCTAGCTAACCACAAGAAAAGAAATCTCTCCTAACAAATCCTCTACTCACTAGAGGCACACTAGGCTATTGAACACTACCTCTACTAGAAACCTTTGGGAACTTTGTGCTGGTTGAGAAGAAATAGATCACCTATCACACTTCTGACCATGATCTCTATCCTACTATGATCTAGCACCACGCACAAAGTTTTGACCCTGAAGGAACTTCTTTCAGAACTGTCGACTACTCTGAAAAGAAGAAGGATAACTCCTGGCAACACCTAAAGACTGCGGTTGTGCACCTCTCTCAACTGATCCTAGGGCTAGAGAACTAACTGTCTGCACACCTAGTGCACCTCCCAAAGCTAAAGTCAAGTTCTCCTTAATAAATTGCGCCTTCTCCATAGCTACCTCCATAGTCTTAGGATCAAGAAGTTGAACCGCTCCATTGATGCAGTCACTGAGACCTCTAACAGAATTCTAAATCAATATAGGATCATCATCTACTATCCTAGTGTACTACTTAAGTTCAAATAGATTATTCTTGTACTAATCAACTATCATGATCTACTACCTCAAATCATGAAACTCATTTGCCTTTCTCTGCCTCCAATGATCTGACAAGAATCGAGCACAAAACCACTCAAGGAACAACTCCTAAGAAATCGTCACAATATCCAAATGAAACTATTGCTCTTCTATACACCACCATGTCGAAGAAAAGTCATGAAGATGCATAATTTCACACATAACCTTGGTGTTACTACTATATGGATGTATTGAAAAACACTTGCCCAAGTCTAGAAGCCAAGATTCTACCTCCATGCCACTGCTAGAACCATCGAAAGTAGGGGGACAAGATCTCAAAAGATCTCTCATATGACTAGTTGCAATTGCATCTTGATCCACAACATCATCTACTCTCCTATGAGGAAAACATGAACTCTCTCTCCTGATGACCAGAATGGTGGGACTCCTCCTTCTGATTTGCCTCCTATCTCGACCCTAAGTGACCAATAAGATCCTGAAGCACATTAAAAAACTGTAGAATCACATCACCACCATGTTGATCATGGTGTTGCTCCTCATGGCATGACTCTTCAAAAACCCTGGGATGGGGATTATGTTGAGTACCCATATGGACACCATGACCACGATCTCTACCTCTATTAGGTATCTTATCTAACTAGGACACAAAAGGATCTTTAAGCTAAAAAGTTGGGCAACCAATGCAAGAAAATAACAAGCAGGGATAAATTGCAAGCCTACCCCATGCTAAAATTTCTAGCATGCACAATGGGCTCATGTGAAACCAGAGTACCCAGCATATGAACATTGGCTCTAATTGTAGATGTAATGCCCACCAAAATACCCTAGAGAAAATAACTAAACTAACCAACAGATAGAGATAAAAAATTTTTCAAAAATCCACCAATGCAGCATAATAAACTATCATTGCCCAAGATCATAGATTAACTTCTACATTAATAATTAAAACATCATGAACATAACCATAATCACAACAACATATATCACAAGCAAAAAAAATAATACATCTTTCTAACATCCAATCCCTTGGGTATCTCAATACCATTACTTACTATCAAATTAATGCATAAACACATCCATATCATGAAACCATTAGCTTCTATTACAATAGTTACATTTTTTCCTAATTAATTACTATATTTCTTATCATGAGAATCATGAACTATCAAACACATATCCTATCATAATCCCATTAACTTCCTAGGTTCATTTTAAAACTCCAAATCCAAGCATTCCTAATTCCTCATTTCTTCACTAACCATCTAACACAATATGAATCCAAATAGCACTATCTATCATATAAACACATCTAATTCATTTCTTTTAATACAAATCATCATGAATTCCATCAAGATAAATATATACAAAACCATATGCAAAACTATACATCAAGTACTAGTTTATCTTTCAAGTAAGATCACTTATAGCAAGATTATCTCATAACACTATTTCCTACAACAAGAATACACATAGCTATCCATTTCAAATCTTATTTCCCATATATATCTCAATCTATTTGCCACATAACAAACATCCTTACAACATGAACCATACAATGAATACAACATATTATTCCATTACAAGATCATAGTCTCTACATCATCATATTTTATTACATAGGAATACAAGGTATAAGAGTACATAATCTATTGCATTTACAATATCATCATGATACAATATACTATCTCAAATACATATAAATCAGCTCGACAACTATTTGCATAATGAAGAATCATAGAATACATATCCACACACGCTACCATCCAAAGAAGAACATCCCAATGGAAGAAGACATCATACCACCAAACCATGTGGAACCAAATAGGATCTACCCCTCGTGCGAGGAGATGACTTGGGGTTCCAACTCACACTCAAGACCTAGGCTAACACTTAATAACTAAGGTACTCAATAAGGCATCCATAAGATAACATCTAAGAACAATGAATCAAATCACATCACAAGGCTAACCACAAATCAATAAACTCCCAGAGGCATAATCAACAACAAGGGCATAAGGATCATGGACACATGTAGGGATAGAGTGTCATCACATGATATCCTCACAAATAAGGGGCCACACCACACCTTGATAGACATGTGGATCCATCTCAACCTATGACCAATCAAGGGAGTTTTGCTTACTATCACAATGGTCTTCCCAATCCCATCCCAAGTCTCTCCTCAAGGGCTATGAGTGGGGCACAACAACTATTCATTATCTTGATTAAGTGAACCCTAATTACCCATTCCCACTAATAAAATTATTATGGTTATCACTTGTAATTAAAACATAAACTCTTCATGTGGTCCCATGATAGGTCTAGACCCTAAGTGTCCTCTCTAGGAACCTCTTAGAAACATATTGCTCACGACCCCAGTCCTACACATGCAAGAGCCCACTCTCCCTACCCATGGACCAAGGACATAGGGTAGAACATAAATCACTATAACATCATAATAACATCATGAAGGCTTGACAAGAGATGAATCTAAAATCACAACATTATTGATACAATATTGAAGCATATATGAACCATAAAACCATCATACAAACAAGAACCTTCACCAAAAAAAGAATAACAACAAACAAGAGTAACGAATGCATTCCTCTTACTCAAACATAACCTAACACATCCTCAATAGTGAGGCACAATCCTCTCACTGGAGTTCACATAAAACATCCCTCAACAACAAGGCATTGTCCCTCTTATTGGAGCTAAGCAACACATATGCACATTCCTCAATAGTAAGGCACAAAACTTCCTGCTAGAGCTCAAATCACACATAATATGATCAAGATAATATCAATAAACATCTCTGATAACTCAAATCAATCGTGAGAAGCCTTTGGTAAAAGCCCAAAATCTAGAAAAGTGACCTAACTGGCCAAAACTGACAAAATAAGCAACTCAAGGTAGAACAACGCATCAAAAGACCAATCTGGTGCATCTGCAAAGTAGATTAGTGAATAGAGGGAATTCTCTAGCACATCCATGAAATCTTTTAGTGCATTTATTTCAAAGAGAAAAAATGAGGGAAAACGAACAATACAAGTGATGAAACTACCCAGTTTCATAGGCTTGAAAAATGAATAAATGAAGCTCTCAAAAGATGTATAAGGACAAAATAAAGCCTTGACAACATAAAATTAGATTCACAAAGTCACACAAATTAATTTCAACATCAAAACCTTGCACCTCCTACACACAGACTTACACAGAACTTACCTAGATTGCACAGGACTTCACCAATGGTTACAATGAGGGAAAGAGAATATTCTTACACCAAAATGAAAGGCGACCAAGACTTTATAAGTCCAGTATTAAGGAAATAACAATAACCATAAGAAAAGAAAAGGTAACAATTTGCATCACAACTTCACACATTCACATTCGTCCATTTCCTAAGAACATATGAATAAATAGAACCATGAATTTTTCTTTCCAATCATATTACATTATTATAATAACAAATGGCAATCCCATTAACCCTAGAGACAATTTTTGAGAAGAAATAGAGAAGACAAGTTTTTTCCTCAAAATAAAAATAAAAACAAGAATAAGATCAAGATCCTGTTAGGTCCCGGAGATAACTGAGAAGGGGGGGGGGGGGGGGGGTGAATCAGTTGTCTAATAAATTCAAACCAAAAAAACTTAACCAAACTTAATGCTTAATACCGGTAAACCAAAGTTAATGTCGGTAGATAGTTTATCAGTTAATTGTAGTACCAGTAAATATTAATGCATGAAATAGAAAGACAATAACATCCACAACACATAACACTAGTATTTGTACGTGGGAACCCTGTAAGGGGAAAAACCATGGTGGGAAACCTTACCCACAATCAGATGATACTACTGCAGATAGTATGTGTATACAATAGGGGGTCTGCACATGCAGAAAGGCCAAGCACCTAGAGCTCACTTCTCAAACACAAATAGGAATCACACTGACTACAATTGGATGGTTAAATCCAATAATGATGTACTACTCAAAATAGCATCTTCATATGCTGGACTCAGTACCGGTTCAGTTCTGATATGTCTTCACAAAACCTTCCTTCTACCTTCGAATGATGTCTACATGTATAGCTCTGCTTATTCTCGCATATACCTTATTACAATCCTTTTCGTATTCACCTCTCTCACTTCTACTTCGATCAAATAAGATCTTAGATATATACCGAAGCCTAGGACCAAAATGTATAGGTCGGCTTTACAAAAAAATTTACAATAAAACAATTTACAAGTGAAACAATAACCGATGCAATATATGATTCAACATGTCAGCTTAATGCATTTACAACAATAGTAAATCATCTCCATAGCATGTTGTGCTAATCTGGAATAGATAATCCTGTCGGTGCTTATCCTGGACCTATTTGTCGGTAACAACAAATATGCAAACCAATGAACAAATCTCCAAGACAAAGTGTCCAAATGATGTCTTCGACATAACCAAGTGTTTTCCATGTCATTCCAAGTGTCGGTGAACAAGATACCGGTGACTGTGCATAAGTCACTTACTTGCCAGTTAACATTGCCAAAGTTGATAAGTGTTGACATCAATGACAAAACCATATCAACATATCCAAAATACCAACAATCTCCCCCTTTGGCATTGATGGCAACACAAGATGGAAAAACCATCAAAGTACCAAAATAGAAATGCCAAATACCAAAAACCAACAATCTCTCAAAAGAGATCATATACAGAAATCAAAATTCAGGTACAGAGAGTAATCAATCTCTCCCAAAATAACAGTCTCTCCCCCTAAGAGTAACATGTGTTTTGCCTTATCAATCTCTCCCCCTTTGACATCAAATGCCAAAGCAATACAAAAACCAGGTTCAAATACAAAATACCAACTTATTCAGTATACCAACTACTCCCCCTAAGAAGTAGCTCTCCTCATCAAAGTCAAAGTAAAAGATTTCTCTGTTAGTTCTACTAGTTGATGACAAATATCAACTGTCTAAGTCTCTACTGGTGGGTATGATCCCAAGCTGATCTCTGAGATATTCAAAAGTCTCCTTAGGCAAAGGCTTAGTGAAAATATCTGCAATCTATTCTTTAGTATTCACATAAACCAGTTTTACTTCTTTTGCTTCAACATTCTCTTTCAGAAAATTCAGTTTGATAGAGACATGTCTAGTTTTAGAATGTAGTACCGAATTCTTAGATATATCAATTATTGTTGTATTATCACAATAGATAGTTATAGGTTCCTTGAATTTTAACTTTATGTCCTTCAACATTTGCTTAAGCCATAATACTTGTGTACAGTTAGTTGTTGTTGCAACATATTCTGATTCAGTTGTTGATAAAGATGTGCAACTTTGTTTCTTACTCAACCAAGAAATTAATCTGCTTCCAAGAAAAAATGCTCGACCGGTGGTGCTTTTTCTGTCATCTATGTCTCCTGCCCAATTTGCATCTGTGTATGCACATAATTCAAAGTTTTCATCTCTAGGATACCATAGGCCAAGATTTGTAGTTCTTTGTAAGTACCGGAAAATCCTTTTTACTGTTGATTCATGATTTTCTTTAGGATTACTCTAAAATCTTGAAACAATACATACTGCATTCATAATATCAGGTCTTGTTTATGTCAAATACAGTAGACCTCCTATCATAGATTTGTACCTAGTCGGATTAACAGGTGTAGATTCATCCCTTAGTGATAATTTGTCATTTGTAGTCATAGGTGTGTTTACTAGTTTGGAGTTTTCCATCCCAAATTTCTTTAGTAACTCCTTCAAGTACTTAGATTGACTCAAGAATATACCTTTATCAGTTTGTGAGATCTACAAATCCTAAAAAGAATTTTATCTCTCCAATCATAGACATTTCAAATTCTTGCTACATTTCAATAGAAAAGTCTTTACATAATCCATCTTCTCCTCCAAAGATTATATCATCAACAAAAACTTCTATAACCAATATGTCATCATTAATCACTTTATAGTATAAGTTGTTGTCAGCATTACCTTTAGAAAAATCAATCTTCAAAAGGTATTTATCCAATCTAGCATACCAAGCTCTTCAAGCTTACTTCAACCCATACAAAGCTTTCCTTAACCCACAAACCATATCTTTGTTATCTATCAAAGAAAATCCATCAGGTTGCTCAATGTAAACTTCTTCTTCAAGATCTCCATTCACAAATGCACATTTAATATCCATTTGATATACTTTGTAGTTCTTGTGTGCTGCAAAAGCCAAGAATAATCTAACTGCCTCAATTCTAGCTATCGGTGCAAAGGTTTCATTGTAACCAATTCCTTTTTTTGTGAATATCCCTTACACACTAGTCTTGCTTTATTTATAATTACCTTACCATCTTCATTAAGTTTGTTTCTGAATACCCATTTTGTTCCAATTACATTTTTGTCTTTAGGCCGAGGAACTAATGTCCATGTGTTATTCTTTTCAATTTGTTCTAATTCTTCTTCCATAGCTTTAATCCAATGTTTATCTTCACATGCCTCATTAATTGATGCTGGTTCAATTTGAGAAATAAGACATACCTCTTCATTTTCCAGTCTTCCTCTTGTCATAACTCCTTGATATTTGTTCCCAATTATCTGATCTTCAGAGTGGTTCAATCTTACATACTGGGGTGTCTTTGTTTGTTGTTGTTCTTCAGTTACAGTGGAATTTGCAGATGATACCAGTGTAACTGGATCTTCATTATGTACCAGTGGGTTCAATGTAGGTTCATTTTCCAGTATCTCTATTGCCGGTTCAGAGTCTATATATCTTGAAGTTCCTCTAAACTGTTCATCAATTTTCACATTTGTACTCTCAACAATTTTCTGCAATCTCTTGTTAAAACATCTATATGCCTTGCTCTTAGATGAATAACCAATAAATATTCCTTCATCACTTCTAGGATCAAATTTGCCAATATACTCATCTCTTCTAATATAGCATTTACTTCCAAATATTCTAAAATATTTAAGAAGAGGAGTAATACCAAACCATAGTTCATGAGGGGTCTTACCAGTTTCACCTTTGGTGTGAACTTTGTTGAATGTGTAGACTATTGTGTGTACTGCCTCTCTCCAATATACATGTGGTAGATTTGCTTCTAATAACATACTGCTAGATGTATCCAAGATAGTTCTATTTTTCCTTTCTACAACTCCATTCTGCTGGGGTGTCTGGGTGCTGATAACTATCTTCTGATTCCATTTACTTCACAGAATGTTTTAAATTCCTTAGATGTAAATTCACTTCGTTGATCTGATCTCAAACATTTGATTTTCTTACCGGTTTCATTTTCTACCATTGCCTTGAATAGCTTGAATTTCCCAAGTGCTTCTGATTTTTCTCTGAGAAAAGTAACCCAACACATTCTAGAATAGTCATCAATGATTAGCATGAAATATCTATCACCTTGTAAGCTTTTAGTTCTAGCTGGATTACATAAATTAGTATGAATTAAGTCAAGAGCATTATTGGATTTTTCTGGAATACTTTTAAAAGATGCTCTAACTTGTTTTCCAAATTGACATTCCTTACATACCGGATTGTGAGGTTTAACAATCTTAGGTAAGTCTCTAACTGCTTTAGTTGTATTGATTTTCACAATGCAATCAAAATTTACATGACAGAGTCTCTTATGCCATAGCCAACTTTCATCAATATGTGCAATCAAGCATGCCTTTTCATTTGTTATTCAAATGAAAGATATTACCTCTAGTTTGATTACCGGTTGCAATTTCCAAACCAGCTCTGTTCATAATTTTGCATTTCCCATTCTTGAATTGTAACTGAAATCCTTTTTCAACTAATTGACCAACACTCAAAAGGTTATGCTTTAAACCTTCAACATAGTAAACATTGTCACTATTATGCTTACCATCAAGAGATATAGTGCCTTTTCCTTTGATCAAACAAGCTTTATCATCTCCAAATCTTACTAGACCTCCATTATATTACTGAAAAGTCAAGAATTTACTTCTATCACCAGTCATATGATGTAAACATCCTGAATCAATGATCCATTCATCCTTAACTTCAATTTTAGCTATCAGGGCCTGCTCTACTGGTTGAATATTAGGTGTCAGTTGATCTTCTGTTATAGCAACAAAAACCCATCCATTGTCTATCGGATCCTCATCAGAATCATCAGTGACTCCTTCATCAACAAGATAACAAGACTTGTTTTTATTCTTCTTAAATTTGTATCTTTGATATTCAGGGTTAGGCTTGTATGTTCTTCTAGCTTCTTCTTTCAATCTTGCATGTCTATCAGGGCATCTTGAAGTGATATGACCAATCTTATTACAATTAAAACATTTCAAGGGTGCTTTACCTTCATACTTACTTCCAATTGGACCTTTAGGCATTTTCCTTGCAAATAGTGCTTCAAGTTCTTCATTTTCTCTCCTGCTTTCTTCAAGTTCTCTTGCATAAAAGACTTTCCAATCAAACTTGTCAAATGATGATGATGCAAATCATGTTGATGCCTTAAAAGCTAAATCTGTCTTTATAGTAGCAATAGGACCAAATTCCTCAATTTCAAAAGTTGAAAGTTTTCCAATTAATGTATCTCTAGTTACTGATGTATTAGACATTGTTCTTAACTCATTTATAGCAGTAAATTTCATTTTGTATGCCGGTGGCAATCCTCTTAAAACTTTTGAAACAATTTCATCTTCACTTAAGGTTCCTCCACAACATTTAATACCCAAAACAATTTCATTTACTCTTTCCATAAAAGCAGAAATCCTTTCATCTTCTTCCATTTTCAGATTTTCATACCTGGCTCGGAAGCTTTCAAGTTTTGCAATTTTGACTATGGAATCTCCTTCATTCAATGTTTCCAAATGGTCCCAAATAGCTTTAGCAGTAGATCTATCTGATAATCCCATGATTTGATGATCAGATAATGCGCTCAAAAGTGCTTCCCTTGCTTTGCAATCATTTTCCTCATCTTTTCCTAAGGTTGGTCGATTAAGTTGACTGAGAGTAGAAGTAGTATAGCCATTCTTTGTAACTTCCCAGATGTCCTTTCAATGCAATTCAGATGTGTCTCCATCCTGATCTTCCATATGCCATAGTTGGTTCCATCAAGTTTAGGACTGTCCTTCCTAAAATAGTTAGAAGACATTGGATCTCCTCAAGCTATTAAACTTCTGCAAAAAGAGGACTAGGCTCTAATACCAATTGTTAGGTCCTGGAGACAATTGTTAGGTCCATCATACCAACAAATCCAACCTAGAGAATCAAAGAGATGGCCAAAGCAATTCAAAGAAGTGCAAGCAATCCAATTCCAAGCTTAATTAAGAATCCAAAATCTTCAATCAAAATTTGCAGAGATGACCACCTCAGCAATGCACGATAAAAACCTATAAATAGAAAAATAAAACTAAAACTATAGAAATGCATGGACCAATCAAAATATTCCTATAAGCCATATATTATACCTACCATGCATAAAATCTAGGTAAGTAATATTTAATAATATTGTTTACTTAACCCCACAAAATCAACCTATGGGGTAAAAGGGTAGGTAAACTATATAATATATCCGATTATCCAAACAATAACAAGATAATAACATATTAACCATTAATAACAAGAGAAATAATAAATCAAAACCAATTAATAAATAAGAAAATTAAATAAATAAAAGCCAACACAAATAAAATCCAACTAAATATAAAATCAACCAACATAAGAAACATTAATAAACAATAAATAATTATTAATAGCTAATAAACAATAAATTGGTAAATTAAATAAATCAAACTCATTAAACATTAATCAAGCCAATACAAATAAATAATAAATAATCGTCCAAATAATAACCAAATAATCAAACTACCAAATAAATCAACTATAATATTAATACTATATTAATCAAATGTTAATTAAATATTATCACATACTCACAACACCTCAAACAACCCGACATAGGGTTGAACATCAACATAAGACTCTAACCATCAACTTGCACCATGACATAAACTGACTAGGTAGACAACTTAAGCCTAGAGTGTAAGAGGGAAACACATTCCATCTCCAACAACTTGTCATTGTGATAAGACACACTCAGACTTGTGAGACCAGGTGGAGTTGATGTCTAATACCTACAATCCTGCATCCACCACTAAATGCAATACAATATATATATACAACACATATACATCATAAATGATCAGGCAAGTGATAGCGAATCACAATGCCATGTCATTCTCACAATGAGTGGCATGACATTATCTCTAATCACAAATATACTAGAAGACAATCACAATCATCGTAGCATCAACTCAATCATCATAATCATAGAGTAGGGTTAGTGTAATCATAATGTCATCAAAATCCCATGAGCAATATGATCCATCATGAATAATGAACACATATAAATCATCAAATATCATATGTCCACATTAAGTATCTAGCATCATCAATATCATCTAAGATAGAAATAGAGTCATACATAATCATGAAAACATCAACCACATGTCTACATAAGTGTATCGATGCATAAATCAAATGCAAGTCTAGGAGGGACACTACAACCCTCCCCAAGTAGGTGGGATAACTTCCCATTCTCTGTGGGTGGGTGCCACGTTACGTGGACACCCCAATGTAGGTGGTCATGCCGCCTCCCAAATAGCCCCTGCACCCACATAAATACAAGGAAACATGCAGAATAAATTCTAGCGAATAGGTTGAGACACAATGAGGATAACCATAAATATAAAAGCCACATATAATAGATAAATAATACAAGTTTAAATGTCATCATTCTTGAATATGAAATAGTGTTTAAGCTAGTAGTAATCTAATTTGGTATTGTGCTACCCTTGTTGCCTCTGGCTTAAAAGAGGCAATATTCACATCGAATACCTTTAGTTTTCTAAATATTTGTTTTTATCAATATATAGGGCTATTGTGTTCTATTTAAGAATCTTCATACAAGATACATCAAAATACATAGCCAAATTTAAATTAGTAACATTACAATAAATACAAACCAAACCAACCCAACCAAAGAATTACATACTACATCTCAATCCTGAACTATATGCAACCACAGATAATCAACATTCATAGAAGAATTTCACAAAAGAAAATCGAACCAACCTAGAAATGCAATAAACCAAAGCCTGAAAAAAATTATGAAATCTTTGATATGGGAGCACTCTCTTGGCTTCAATTCTCCACCAAAAATTCTATTCAAATTCCACCACCCAATTCTCCCCCAATTTTTTCAGCCAAAAACCTCTCAACCATCTTCAAGGAAATACCAACTCTCAACTCCCAAAATGATTAACTAAACTTAATAAATATTAACTCCCACATAACCAATTAAAACTCAAGAAAATATTAAAACATATAACATTTTCCCAAAGTTTAATTGGTGGAATTAGGGTTTATAAAATGCAACCCAGGAAATTAATATTTATAATTAACAATTAATACAAAGGACATGGGTAAATAATCACTTACACAAAGACATACATACACAACCAGGATTATCGTATATTTCCTTAATGGAATTCCAATTAGGTAAACACACATGTGATAAGGATTATTTCTCTGATGTAGAGCAAAGGTTAAGGGTTGGGTCAAATTGGGCCAATATGCTATCTCCCAAAACCACCATCGGAATTATTTAGGCACACTCAGACTTGTGGAACCAGGTGGATTTGATTCCCTATACCGACAACCTTGCATCACAAATGAACATATAAACAAGTATAACATTTATAATAAATACAACCACATCGGTGAAGGGAAGTAGTGACATCTTATGTCTCTACTAAGAGAGTGATAAGACATCATCCCCTCACACCACAATTAGGAACATAAACATAATACATAAATCAAGTCTCAATATATTTTAATTGTCATAATTTGTCACATCTCAATAATATAAATAGATATTAGTAATCATATGTTATTTTCCCTTGTAATTAGTTTTCTATGTGTGTTTGATTTGTTGTTTGTGTTTAGTTTTTTACATGTGTTTTTCTACATATCTGGTACTTACCCATCATTTTTGTTTATTTTTAACATATTTCTTTGTAAATACGATGATACCCCGAACCAACATTATATTGAGAGATATTCTTAGCCACTATGGCTAATTGCTTCATGTGGTTTTGCTATGCATTTCTTCCTAGAAGCATACCAGACATGGCTATTAATGGTGAGGGAGTATTGTCGCACTTGATTTTATTTTTTCACATATTGTTACTGATGCAGATCATCAAATGTGAAGGTAAGGAAATGTTTTTTATTGATTTACCATGGGAGTTGTTATGGAGCTTCACATTTGTATTATTTGTTTAAATAGCATAAGATATTGATATTCTTCTTTGGAGGGTTGGTTGTATTAGTGTTGGTGGGTGCATATATGTTTGCAGTGAAATCCGAATGCAGATGGGTAGCCATTGGATTTCTAAGTCTGTTATTGAGTTGTGTAATGAATGCATTCTCTGTATTTAAGATGGTATGTTTTTTGAATATCCCTTGTCTATCTTTATTTATATGTGCATGGTTTCAAACTATCAACTATGTTTGTATTTGACTTAGATAAAAGAGATTCAAGCAAATGAGGCACTGCTAGTTTGAGCGCCTGGTGCAAGGGTGTTGAATGTTGCGGTTTGGATGATTTATGGTTTTTTTGTGGACAAATTTGTTGTGGTACGTATGTTTGGTACATAAAAAAAGAATTTTTTTATCTCATTCAACTGTCAAGTCTAACAATTTCTATTTTTGTGTTTGCATATTTTTAGATTGATAACACTTATTTGCGAGTCTATACTAGATTGGGGCATATTTTAAAAATCATAGAGAACGTGCTCATTATGCATAAATACCATCCCCATTGGTGGGGGTTTGCGGGTGCAACCCCCAATAATTTTCTTAGAAAACCCCAAAAAATGATAAGGAAAAATTTGTAGAAAAATTGATTTGAGACTATTTTTACCTAATTACAAAAACACAGTGCAAACCGCTGAATGACAATGTGAATTTGTTGATCTTATCAAAATCAATTCCATCCTTCTAAGAATATCCTTTAGAAACAAATCTAGCCTTATTCCTCACAACTTATCCATCTTCATTCAATTTATTCCTAAAAACCCATTTAGTTCCAATAACATTCTTATTTTTAGGTCGGGGAACTAAAGTCCATGTATTATTCTTTTCTATCTGATCTAATTCCTCTTCCATAGCTTTTATCCAACATTCATCTTTATATGCTTCAATTACTAATGTCGATTCAATTTGAGAAATTAAACATACCTCATCAGTTGCCAACCTTCTTCTTGTCATCGCTCCTTTATTCTTGTCTCCAATGAAAATCTGCTAAGGAATTGTAGCATCTTAAAATTGTATCCCTTTGTAATTTTGACCGCATTTGGGTCTTCGCCTTAGTGTTTGCACCTCTTGGCCTGATTGAAGACCTGATTATGCTCATACACATCACAAATGCCATAAAAATCAAAATGCACCTTATTATGCACATTAATCCTGCCCCAAAATAGGGCAGGACCATCACGCCATGCCATGGTCCACCCTAATTTGGGGCCCCTGAAAACCCAATGAGGCATTTTAAATTTGAGTGGGATTCCCCTCTCTGTGATGGCTCATTTTAGAAAATTAATCAGTTCTCCCAATGAGCAAGTATATAAAGAGGATTTCCCCTCCCATTTTCATATACATTCATGATATACAAGCATCCACCAATTAGAAAGAGCACACAAGAGATCAAGCATTCAACAACAATTGAGCATTTCCAGTCTTCCTTCAAGCCTTGCAGCAACAGTAAAGTCAAGATTCAAGCATTGAAGTGGAGATCTTCATTCTATTTCATGAAACCCTAATTCTATGTGGAGGCAAACAAAACTTCACAAGGAGGTATCATCATTCAATTTTCAATCATAATTCAACATCTCTCTCAAAAGGAGAACCTTTTCTTACAGTCATTTCAATTGTCTTTATTTCAATTTCATAATTAATTCCAAAACTAGGGTTTGACCCAAGGCAAGCTCCTATTCCCAATCTATTTCCCTTTCTTTATGTGTGCAGGAAACAGATATAGAGTTGTACTCTTCAGAATAAGCTTCATTCACAAAGACGAATCAACCCTTTTTAGCGTGTGAAAAGGTTTGAAGGACGGTTGTGCCACGTCATGGTCCCAATTTTTTAGGAATTTTTTTGAGGGTCAAATCCGACTTGGCTTATATTGCTCAAATTGAGGTGCACACAAAAATCCCACATCTGTAGCTCACTATTTTCTCAGTTTTACCTTCATTTTTCAACACTTTACCTTAAATCAACATTTCAACTTACAAAAGAGAAAAAAAAACCACATAAAATCAATCAATCCACTCTGTATTCAATCCTTATCTAATTTGTGACTGAATCTAGTGGATTCCCTTCCCTCTTTTGAATGTAAAGGTTTTTATGCAAAATTGATTTGCTAATTTCTCCCTTCTGTGTTGCAAATTGCCAAATCTAATTTTCACCTTTATAGGAACAAAGTCTTTTCACTGAAAATATGTCCTAACTGCAGATCCATTAATCGAATATGCAAATCCACTAATCGAATGTGCAAATCCGCTAGTTGAGAATGTGAATCTGCTAATCTAATATGCGAATCTGCTTATCAAATATGTGAATCCGCAAGTTGAGAATGTGAATCTGCTAAAACAGTGTGTATTCACTAGTTAGAACACATATCCATTGATTCTAATGCGTATCCATTGGTTTTGCATTTTTTCCTTTGATTTCTTAATTTTCTTGTCATTCCGCCAGTCTAAGTTTTGGATATTCACCCAATAGTAGAGCGTATCCACCCAAAGACAGAGCATATTTGCTAAAATATGAGGCAAATCCGCTAATAATCAGAGTGCTTCTACTAGTTTATAATGAGGCCTGATCGAGCATAGGAGCGACAAATCTACCAATCCTCTTGTGGATCCGATGATGTGTAGGAAAGTCTACCAAAATGCAACCTGCAAGCTATGAAAAAATTAAACAACAAATGATAAAGAAGAGATCAGTGACGTGGGTCCCACTAGGCGTGCTAGAATGTGTATGTCAAAATGCAACTTTAAAAGAATATAAAGAGCAACAAAAATACCCAAAAACCACAAATCAACATAACATCAAGATTGGGCTAAAAAGGACTTAAACGAGCATATAACAATTATATCAAAACAACTAGGTTGTATTGCTTATGGATTGCAACCAGTTTTGTTTCTTAGACCTAGGTTCTTTTATGATACTCTAATGTTTTATCTTTAACTCTTTGATGTAATTGGTTTCGAGTCCCCTCAAAACTTGTTTTTTCTTAATCATAAACAATTATATCAAAACAACTTGTTGAGTAGATTTTCCCTTGATTATTTGGTTGGATGTGTGCCTACTACCATTTGGCACTAGTATGATTCTTCTATTTTTATTAATGTTTTACACGTGAATAGAGTTGTTGTGTTTTATCTCTACGCATGGAGGCATTTTTCCTTGTAACAATTCACTTGTTAAGTAGATGACCGGTCCAAGTCATGTGATCCCTTCACTTACTATAATAATAAAATTAAATAGAATGGTAATGATTAACAAAAAAAAAAGAAGCCCTCATAAAACTGCCATTTAAACTATAAGAAATTAGCAAAAAGAATAGCCAAGAAATTGTGGTCATAGACTCCTCCAGTATTTTAGCCTACATCGATAAGTATAGGATGCTCTCATAGTTGATTTTTTTTATTTATGTATCTTCATTAAAATATTTGCTTCTTTCAAGGATATTTGCATTTGTGTGTTGGTGTGTTTCCCTTATAAGTATTTTTCTAAATGTGTTTGACTTACTTCCTATGTTTAGTTTTCTATGTGTGGTTTTCTACATACCTAGTACTTACCTATCATTTTTGTTTGGTTTTAGCATATTTGTTTGTAAATAAAATGGTACCTAGAACCAACATTATATTTGGGAGATATTCTTAGCCGCTATTACTAATTGTCTTGTTTGGTTTTTTTATACATTTTTTATTGGAAGCATACCAGGAATGGTTGTTAATGGTAGGGGAGTATTGTTGGACATGATTTTATTTTTTCATATATTATTACCACTGTAGATCATCAGATGTAAAGGTAAGGGTATATTGTTTACTGATTTGTCATGGGAGTTGTTATGAAGTTTCACATTTGTATTCTTTGTTTGAACAACGTAAGATTTTGGCATTCTTCTTTAGCAGGTTAATTGTATTGGTGTTGGCGGGTGCATATATGCTCGCAGTGAACTTTGAATAAAGATTGGTAGCCATTGGATTTCTAGGTCAATTATTGATTTATGTAATGAATGCATCCTTAGTATTTAAGATGGTATATTTTTTGAATATCCCTTGTATAGTTTTATTTATATGTGAATGGTTTCAAACTGTCGATTATGTTTGTGTTTGACTCAGATAAGAGAGCTTCAAGAAAACAAGACCCTGCCAGTTTAGGCACCTAGTGCGGGGGCATCGAATGTTGCGGTTTGGATGATTTATGGTTTTTTGTAAATGAATTTGTTGTGGTGCGTAATTTCAATACAAAAAGAAAAAGAAAAAGAAAATATCTGATTCAACCGTGAAGTCTAACAATTTTTATTTGTGTGTTTGTAGATTTCTAGATTAATAACACTTATTGTGGCTCTATAGAAGATTGGGTCATATTTTAAATATCGCATAACACATGATGGTTATACATAAATACCATCCCTTGATGGCGGCGGTTCGAGGGTGCAACCCCCAAATTTTTTTAATAAAACATGCAAAATGATAAAGAAAATTTGCACAAAAATTGATTTGAAACTATTTTTATACCTAATTGTGAACTCGCTGAAACATAGTATAAAACCATAGAATGAATGCAAATCCATTGGTCCTGAGAAAATCTACTAAGGAACAAAGTGTTTCTACTGAAAATATATCCTGATTGTAAATTTGTTAATCGAATATGCAAATTTGCTAATCAAATGTGCAAATCCACTACTTGAGAATGTGAATCCATTGAAATTTGTGAGTTGAGAATGCAGATTTGCTAAAACTATATGTGTATCTACTGGTCAAAACATGTATCTCCTAATTTTAATGCATATCTCCTTATTCTAATGTGTATCTACCGGTTTTCCAATTTGGCCTTTAATTTCTTAATTTTCTTACAAGTTCATTAGTCTAAATTTTGGGTATCCACCCAAAGCCATAGCGTATCTGCCCAATGACAGAGCATATCCACCCAAATAGAGGACCTTATTTGCTAAAATATGAGGCGAATCTGCTAGTTCTCAAAGCACTTTCACCAATTTATAATCAGGCATGATCGAACATAGGAGTGACGAATCTACCAATACACTTGCAAATCCACTGATGTGTAAGAAAGTCCATCAAAATTTGACCTACAAGCTGTGAAAAACTTAAACAACATCAAATGATTAAAAAAAAATTGTGAGATGGGTCCCACTAGGCATACCAGAATGTGTATGCCAAAATGTGAGATTTGTTAAGTATATAGCTTCATTCGGATTGAAGCAAGTAATATATAACAACATTGAACGAAGGTTCATGTCCCTGTAGGGTCATGACTCTACATGGAATAAGCCACATAGAAGTCATGCCCCTACATGAACATGGCTCTTCATCCTTTTATTTATAGGCATTGACACTTGTTGTGAACTAAAACCAATAACCGTGGCAGTTTCACGAACCAACAAGTTGTCGATATTATCATAGAAGATTAATAGTTAGAGTTATATATATATATATATATATATATATATATATATATATATATATATATATATATATATATATATATATATATATGTATATATATATATATGTGTGTATATATATATGTATATATATATATATATATACATATATATATATATATACATACATATATATATATATATATATACATACATATATATATGTATATATATACATATATATATATATGTGTGTGTGTGTGTATATATATATATATATACACACACATCGGAGATAAAACATATTCATTGCAGTGATCTTATTAAAGTCTATCCTCACTATATATTACCAGACTATTGTATTCTCTATCTCTGACCTAAATTCCTTAACATGGTATCAGAGCCATGTTGGTAGAGAAACAATAAAATCATGACATGATTTTCTAAAAAAATTTCAGATTTGCACTTAGAATCAAAGGAAAAACAATCATGGTGAACAGTGTTAGAGTGGAGGATAGACTCGAAGGCTCATCCAACTTCGTCTCATGGAGAATTCAAATAACAACAATTATTAAAGAACTCAAACTAGATGCATACATAGAAGAAGATAATAAGATGCTCGAAGATGAGCCAAAGAAAACAACCTGGAAAAGACACAACAACAAGGCTAAGAAAATCATAATTGATGTTGTTAAAGATCACATTCTCCCAACCATCTCAAAACTAACTACAGCTTATGATATGTTCAAGACCATTCAAAACTCATATGAAATAAATAATGCAAGCAGATTGTTCACTTTAAAACAACAATTAATGCATATCTACATGAACAAAGGAGAAACAATCACATCCTATTTCATGAGGATTTCAGAATTGAAAGACCAATTGTCAACTATTGGGAATAATATAGATGATATGGAGCTATCCCTAATAGCACTTAACGGATTACCATCCAGTTGTGAATCCTTTATTCAAGGCATTAGTGCTCATCCGACACTACCAAAATTTGATCAACTCAAGAATGATTGTACACAAGAAGAATCTCGAATAATCACAAGAGGATTGGGTCCAAACAAAGGGGGAGAAATTCAAGCACTACATGCTAACACAAGCAACAAAGGAAAGAAAAGGAAGTTTAAACGGAAGAGAGGAAATAATCACAAAAGAAAAGACTTCTCCAAGATTCAATGGTACAAGTGTGATAAATTTGGACACACTCACAGGTTCTGCCCAGAAAGAAAGAAAGCTCAAGCAACCATAGCTGAAGTCAAGGAAGTAGAGAATCCTCTATTTTTCTTAGCCTTATCAAGCGAACTAAACTCAAACAAACATATGTGGATAATCGACAATGGAGCATCTTGGTACATAACCGGTTTTAGAGATCAATTCGAAACCTTTGAAGGCCACTCAACTAAAAGGAATTGGGACCTGCTCAATTCCATTAAGAACATGAGTTACATTACAATTGAAAGATGTTCTCTTTGTATCAAATATAAAAAGGAATTTGGTCTCTATTTCAGGACTAGTTGATCAAGGATATTGTGTCACCTTCCATGAAGATAAAGTTCTACTCTGGCCTAAAAACTCTAATATAAAGAATTCTATTCCTATAGGATCTAGAGATGGTAGTTTATAAAAATTATGTAATATTAAAAAACAAGCACTAAATCATGAAGTATCAAATTCTAATGAAATTTGGCATAGAAGATTAGGACATCTTCGATTTAGTGCCCTACCTTCTATAGGAAAAATTACCACAGGATTACCTAATCTAAAATCTAATCATGTTGGAACTAGTCAAGGATGTGCTCAAGGGAAGAACTCAAAAGGGTCCTTTCCCTCAAGTGAACACAAATAAAAAGTTGTACTAGAACTTATCCATACTGATTTGTATGGTCCAATGTCATTACCATCACTAGGGGGATTCTTGTATCACATGATATTTGTTGATGATTACTCTAGGAAAACTTGGATCTATTTCATAAAACTCAAAGAATCAAATGAAGTGTTATTGAAATTTAAAGAATTTAAGGCCCTAGTGGAAAATCAAACTAGGAATAAAATAAAGACTCTAAGATCAGATAATGGGGGTGAATATATCTCTAAAAATTTTAAATAATTTTGCATTTCTGTTGGGATTAAGAGGGAGTGTACTGTACCTTATAATCCTCAACAAAATGGATTTACAGAAAGAAAAACAAAACCATCATTGAAGCTGCTAAAGCCATGATGCATGATCAAAATCTACATATCTCATTTTGGGCTGAAGCCTCAAATAAAACTATGTACATTCAAAACAGGTGCCCTCATTCAATCCTAGAGAATATAACACCTGAAGAAGCCTTTACAGGAAATAAACCAGATTTAAGCCATCTAAGAATCTTTGGTTGCCACATGTATATTCACGTTCCTAAAGAAAAGAGAACCCAACTAGAACCCTCTGGGAAGAAAGGCATATTTGTTGGCTACAATGAAACCACTAAAGGATACAAAGTCTATATTCTAGGATGAAGATCTATTGAAATCAGTAGAGATGTCAAATTTGAAGAAGATGTTGCTTATAAACTATCTCTAAATGCAGAATATGATCTAACCTCAGAATCAGATGAAAATCCTACAATTGAAAATTAGAGGGAGAATAGCATAGAAAATCATGAACTTCAATCACCTAATTTAAAGAATGCTGAAAATCCTAACAACAAGAAAAGACCACTATGGGCAAGAAAGATGATTGAAGAAAATAATGTGGAACCCGATGAAATCTTCAAAGAGAATAAGAAAACAAGAAGTCAGTCATGCTATGTTGCACTCATGACCGAACTTACAAAATCTGAACCATCAAATGTTGAAGAGGCTTTAACATGTTGAGCTTGGAAAGATGCAATGATTAAGGAATACCAAGCTATCTTAAAAAATGATGTATGGGACATTGTACCTAGACCAAAAGACAAATTAGTTGTCTCATCAAAGTGGTTATTCAAAATAAAATATGCATTATATGGTAGTATTGAAAAACACAAAGCCAGATTCATTGCCAGGGGGTTCTCTCAAAAGGCTGGAATTGATTATGAAGAGACATTTTCTCTAGTTGCCCGATATACTTCTGTAAGAACCATCATTGCCATTGCAGCTTCCAAAGGGTGGAAGATACACCAAATGGATGTGAAGACCGCATTTTTGAATGGTGTTATTGAGGAAGAAGTATATATAGAATAACATGAAGGATTTTCTACACATGATAGAAATCTCTATGTGTGTAGACTAAAAAAAGCTCTCTATGGCCTTAAGCAAGCTCCCAGGGCATGGTATGGAAGGATAGATAGTTATCTCTCCAAATTAGGATATTCCAAAAATGAAGTAGACTCTAACATATACTT
This sequence comes from Cryptomeria japonica, assembly GCF_030272615.1. Lineage (NCBI taxonomy): Eukaryota > Viridiplantae > Streptophyta > Pinopsida > Cupressales > Cupressaceae > Cryptomeria > Cryptomeria japonica. The sequence goes on from NC_081411.1 coordinate 687,995,181, forward strand.
CAAAATATTGGATGGTAACATGTTAATACTTTTTCTCTATGTTGATGACATGTTGATAACAGGAGAATATCACCTCATTGCAAAATGCAAACAAGATCTTGTGGCTGAATTCGATATGAAGGATCTAGGTCTACTGCACTATTTTTTGGGCCTAGAAATATGGCAAAAAGAGAATTATATTTTCCTAAATCAAGGAAAATACACCATTGATATCCTGACCAGATTTGGTATGATAGATTGTAAGCCTCTATCCATTCCAATGGAAACAAATCTTCATAAGCTCAAAAGTGAAGCAACAGATTCAGAACCTACAGATCCTACATACTATAGACAAATTATTGGATCTTTTATGTACCTGGTAAACACTCACCCTGATATTTGTTATGTTACCAATGTGTTAAGGCATTTCATGTGCGAACCTAAGAAGATTCACCTAATGGCTACTAAGCATATTCTGAGATACTTGTGTGACACTATTGGACTTGGCCTGAAGTATAAAAATGTTGAGATACAACTCCAGGGGTATTCTGATTCCGACTAGGCAAGAAGTTCCATTGATCGTAAAAGTACAATAGGGTGTTACTTTAGTCTTGGATCAACTATGATATCCTGGTTTAGCTGAAAATAGTCAGCAGTTGCTTAGAGTTCCACTAAAGCCAAACATATGACTGCCTCCATGGGAGCACATGAGGCAGTATGGTTAAGGAAATTGCTAGCTGGACTATTTGGGAAGCCCTTAAACCCCACTATGATTCACTATGATAATCAAAGCTGCATCAAACTTTTTGTAAATCTAGTTTTTCATAATCGATCCAAGCATATAGAAATCCCATACCATTACATAAGAGATATGGTAGATAGAGATGTCATCAAATTGACCTATATCAGCACTAAAGAGCAAAGTGCCGACATATTCACCAAACCTCTTGCAAAGTTGAAAGTGGAGTACTTTAGAGGTAAACTTGGTATGTCTAAATTATCATGGAAATTTTTTATATTAATCTTAATCATATGTAATTGATATATTCATGAATATCTTGAATGCAATATTGCATGTATGTGTTATGTCATGGAAGGTGATGATCTTTCATGTGATGTAAGTGTAAGATCACTATTGTAAGGTGACGACTTTCACAATAGCCCGATCTATTATCAAGATTGACTACATTAAGAAGTTGTCCCAGAATGTGCCAGAAATCTTGATACTAAAATTGCTATGATGAGTTATTGAATTGTTATCATTAAATGATTGTTCCGAAATATGTCAGAAATTATGATAACAATGACTACATTAATTTTATGTCCTGGAATGTGTCGGATATCATGATACTAAAATTATTTCACCTGTGATAATGACAATGTTACAATTGTCACTAGAATCAAGGTTGCAATCTGATAAGACTTCAAGTAGTTGTTGTCCCAAAGTACTAGATATCAGATAATCCATATCTCTCTGAGATATGAAGTATTTCACGAGTAAGTGTTACTGAGTGAATGATCATGTCAAATGAATTTGTATATCTAGAATGTTGTTCCTTAAAACTTAATTATGAAATTCAATCCTCTTTTGCTAAGAGGGAGTGTTAAGGATATAGCTTCATTCGGATTGAAGCAAGTAATATATAACGACATTGAATGAAGGGTCATGTCCCCATAGGGTCATGACTCTACGTGGCATAAGCCACGTAGAATTCATGCCCCTGCGTGGACATGACACTTGATGTGAACTAAAACCAATAACCGTGGCAGTTTCACGAATCAACAAGTTGTCGATATTATCATAGAAGATTAACAGTTAGAGTTATATATATATATACACATCGGAGGTAAAACATATTCATTGCAGTGATCTTATTAAAGTCTATCCTCACTACATATTACCAGACTATTGTATTCTCTATCTCTGATCTAAATTCCTTAACAAGTTTCAAAGAATATAAACAACAACAAAAATACCCAAAAACCACAAATCAACACAACATCAAGATTGGGCTAAAAAAGATTTAAAATAGAATATAACAATTATATCAAAGTCCTAATTTAGTAGGTTTTCCCTTGATTATTTGGTTGGATATGCACCTACTGTCATTTGGCACTAGAATATGATTCTTCTATTTTTATTAATAATGTTTTGCACAAGAGTAGAGTTGTTATGTTTTATTTCTATGCATAGAGGCATTTTTACTTGTAACAATTCACTTGATACATAGACGACTAGTCCAAGTCATGTGATCGCTCCACTTGCTGTAAAAAATTAAACAGGATGATAATAATTAACGAGAAAAAGAAGCCCTTATAAAACTGACATAGACTGTAAGAAATTAGCAAAAAAAATAGCCAAGAAATTATGGTCATGGACTCCATTATTTTAGCCTACATCGATAGGTATAGGATGCTCTCATAGTTGATTTACTTTTTTTATGTATCTTCACTAAAATATTTGTGTTTCAAGTTTTTGTTTGTCACTACATTTCCCTTGTAAGTAGTTTTCTACATGTGTTTGATTTTCTGTCTGTGTTTAGTTTCATGCATGTGGTTTTATGCATATCTGGTACTTACCAATCATTTTTGTTTGGTTTTAACATATTTCTTTGCAAATACGATGGTATCAAAAACTAGCATTATATTTGGGAGATATTCTTAGCCAGTATAGGCTAATTGTCTTGCGTGGTTTTTCTATTCATTCATTTCTAGAAGCATATAAAGCATGGCTTTTAATGGCGGGAGAGTATTGTCGCAATTAATTTTATTTTTCACATATTATTATCGGTGAAGATCATCAGATGTGAAGATAAGGGTATATTTTTTACTGATTTACCATGGGAGTTGTTATGGATTTTCCTGTTTATACTCTTTGTTTCAACAATGTAATATGTTGATATTCTTTTTTGGAGGGTTGGTTGTATTGGGTTTGGTGAGTGAATATATGCTCATAGTGAACTCTAAATTCATATGAGTAGCCATTGGATTTCTAGGTCTATTATTGAGTTATGTAATGAATGCATTCAGTATTTAAGACAATATGTTTTATGACAATATGTTTTATGAATATCCCTTGTCCAAATTTATTTATATGTGTGTAATGCCCTACCAGGAACCCCAAAGGAAAAGCCACACAAATAAACAACTAAGGGTGAAATATTTTTTTATTTAAAGTTTAATTCACATGAAGTGCTTTACTTACTACTTTGCATGTTTATTACACAAGTAGAAGTCTAACAAAAGAATTCCTAAAGGATTACCAATGAGGAATTATTCAAAAGGTTAAAATCCATAATAAAGGTTAATCCAATTATCCATCAATTACTTATTGAACACAATAAACCATATTCACATAAAAGATTTCATGATTTAAAGATTCAAAGTATTTTAATATATATTTCTATTCAAGAAACCATTTGCACAAAGCATAAGGGTAACTGATAAAATAAACATACAATAACTAGATTACATTATTCATCTATTACATGGCTTCCAATAATACATATAAAATTACATATTTACCAAATATCAAGGTTACATAATCCACTAATACAAATGACCACGTAGGTCTCAAATACAAAGATCTCCAACATGAGAAGGTACAAGAATAATGAACCATGGCAATATCTATGAAGCTAATCCTCGCATGAAGGAATGAACATAAATATCCAATGGGAAGTGGCACTACCACACGACCATCTGATCCCAAAATGGAATCACCCCACTGTGCTAGGAAATAGCAGAAAACCCTCAAGCAAGCACAATCAAAACATGGTTGACAATACAAGTGTGACTCCACAATACTCCAAGTGAACTCAACATCACAATACACTAGTGATCCTAAAGAGAGAGTGTCATCGCATAACTTATGATGGTTACCCTAGGTATTATGATGGTGACCCTAGGTAGGCCTCCACAGGTCCTAGCCCCCAACCTGGGTTATCCTCATAACCTTTCCCGAACCCTCGTTTCCATCCAAGTCTCATGCGGACCCTACCAACCCTTCATGAAAATAAGGTGGTCGGTTTGTCATTCCAGGCCTTCCCACTACATCTTAAGTCTATACGAGCACTCAACCATGCGCAGGGTACACTATCTTATTTAATGTTAAGAATTACCCACCCCCTAATCAATTATGGGTTATCCAGCCAAACACTTCGGCTGCGGCTCCCACTCGAAAGCCATTCTCCCATAGGACACTAAACAAACACGGTCTCTCTATGAGAACCCTATCGTGATACTAACAATCATAAAATCACTACAAAATACAGGTGATGAAAACATAGTCTTACTAACCCTTGGTTAACCATAAGGAACAAGCACAATATGGTTTAAAATGACAAGATCATAAGGACAACACCTGATCAAGAGGTACAACGAACACTACAACAAAATGACTAAACATTTACAAGAATTGCAACGAAATAAGCCCCTTGCTAAGAAATGCCAAATTTACTAAGAGCATACTCAAACAATCTTTTGAAAATAATAACATAATATACACTTGCAATTCAACATTTAAAATTTAATAAAACACAACCACACTGATTAAAAGAAATTCAAGTTGTCATTTATCTAATAAGGCTAGAAATGAAACCAATCACAAATAACCAATTTGCCTCTTTTCAATTTTGAACAAACAAAAATCATAATAACTTATTTTTTAAAACATACCATATTAAATAATACATTTTCCTTAAAAGCATAGTTTAATTTTCTTTTTCCAAAATAATGCGATTTCTAATTTTTTTGTTTTTTTTTGTTTTTTATCAGTTGAAGCCAAGTGTTGAAATTATGGAGAGGATGAGCTCTGGAACCCATCACGAACAACTCAAACCCTAAGCTGAGAGGCTACGAGGGTCGGCGAAGGGGCTGTAGGCGGCCATCGCAGGAGGCTAAGAGGCAACGAGGGTCGGCGTTGGCGACGAGAGCTGCAGGCAAGGTCGTGTCGGGCATTGGTGACGGGAGCTGCAGATGAGACCGTGAGGCAATGAGACTGTGCAGGCGACCATCGCTGGAGGCCGTGAGGTAGCAATACTGTGCATGGTGAGGAGAAGTTGCAGGGGGCGGCGATGGGAATGGTAGGGTGAGCAGCCATCACTATAGGCCGATACAACCATACATTGCAAGGTGACCTGAAGTTGCAAGACCCTATTAGGGTATTTTCTAGGAAGCAAAATGTACAATGCATCTATTGCAATAATACTAAACCCAAACTGAGAGGTTGAGAGGTGGCAAGACCTGTGGGGGCAATAAAGGGAGTTGCAGGTTGGGTGACAATGTTACTGGGCAGCTGTGGAGAGACTTGCAACCTTAGTCAAATGGTGGAGATAACAAGTAACAGAGATCATCCATTGATTGGGAAAACATACATTCAGTAACTCAGAATGATGCATCAAACCATGCAACCAGGGTTACTAGGACCTGGACCTATGGGAGTTAGGCAGGCTACGTGGTAGCTACATGATGATATATTAGAAAATAGATGCTCTTTTGATGGATTACAGCGTTTTCCAAGCAAGCTTCAGGATAAGGGGAGAGAAAGAATATTCCCACGACATCATCTTACATGCCGACTAGATCGAACACCACAGCCCCTATTTGACATTTGCGAGGGGACACCATTGTTCTCACATCATTCTCTATCTGAATCGCAGGCTAATCCTGCTAATCTTCCATCATATGTGACTTGGCCAAACAATACCCAGTTGATAAACCCCAAATTTCTTTCAACCCCAAACAATCTTCCAATAAACAACTTGCGCCAAGGAGCACCCTTCAAACCAAAATAGAGTACACAAAACTGGAGAAAGAAAACCCCTTGCATATTTCTACCCGATACACAAGCACACAATTTGGATGCAGAAGGAAATGGGCAATGTTTTAATGATACAGCTAAAGAGGGTGGTTGGGCTCCAGTCTCGCCAAAGAACACGATTGTTGTTAATACTAGAAAATTAGGCAAATCTGAAGGTGTGTATAAGATCATTTTGTCGGACCACCTTATTCAGCCTCAAATAGATTTGCTATGCGCCACAACCCTCATTGCTAAAATTCATTCTACTATTTCCTTTATGCAACTTTCATTTTGGGCTAAACAGAATTGGTTGGGCTTGAAGGATATTTTTTTGATGGATAAGCAGTCTCTCTTTTTTATTGCCATTTTTTATTCCAAAGAACATAGAAATAGTGCTCATAGATATAAGGGATGGTTCTGTAAGGCTGTTGGTATTATCGCTTTGGTGTGGGTTCCAAATTTTAGTCTGGAGTCAATTCCCCCTCTTTTCATGCCTTTTTGGATTACTCTCTTAGGGCTCCCGCTTGAATATCGTGATCCAGATATTCTGGAAATTTTAGCTAATCAAATGGGTATTTTTATCAAGCATGATCTTATCCCATATGAACTTGCCCATTTAACCGTCAGGGTATGCTTATTGCTAAACCTCACAAAGCCACTTCCCAAGTCCATTATAATGACTTCCTCCATAGGGAAATGGAATCAAGACATTTGCATACAAAGCACTAGAGATATTGATGACCGAATAGATAAATTGGGTCATTTTAATTCACAGTGTCAAGGATTAGGCATTGATGTTGTTAGGGTATACAAGGACTTTGTGACTGATTACCATAAATTTTCCTTTTATCAATCTACTCCATCTCCTCCTTCTACACCAAGTGGGATAACAAGTGTAGTTGACTCAACAAAGAGCTCTATACCTCTGAATAAAGTTGATAATATTGCAAGACCTTTCCAGGGTGTTCAGTTTCAGGATGTTCCTCATTTCTCTTTGATTCCTTCTCAATCCTTTTTGGACCCTATGAGAGATGCTTTACTTCTAGAAGAAAAAAGAACAAAGCCCTCCAATTGGAAGAAATCTCCTCAATATCAAGTTTCTATTTCTGGTTTAAGTTCTCTGCAAAAATTTGGGGGTAGATACAAGAAAGTATCTTTTAAGATCCACTTCTCTTCAATCCTAGTTGATTGGTTGTATAAGAAAATATTTGCTTCCTCTCTGTTTAGGCAACCCACTTCTTCTTTTTTGAGTCTAACTTATGTGGGAGCCTCAGATACTCAATTCCAGGAAATTTATATATCACAGAATGCAAAGGTTAACCTGATCCATAGCTTGATGTTTAACTGCCAACCTTTCCATGTGGTTCATCGCAGTCCTCCCATTGTTGGATCCTCATTGGATACTCCAAATATTGAATTAATGGCACATTATATCCTTATCTCTGTTGCATTGAACTTGATAGATGAAATTGCTCTTGAGGAATTTCTGAAAATTCAGGGTGTCCCTGTTGTTGATGCTATGCCTCTTTCTCTCAATAATTCACCACCCATTTCCTCACCCCTATTAGAATCTAGTTAGGTTGAACACCTTGTGGCTGAAGATAATTCATATCAGCCCTTTCAGCCTCCCACACAATTTGACTTTGATTTTTCTCAACATCTCTCTCTTGCTCAAACAGTTTCTTCATCTCCTGTGTTATCTAAAACACCTAGAAAAAGAGGTCAAAAGCCAAAGATTTTTAAAATCCAAGAAGAGATCATGGTAGGTATCCAGACTACAATTGTAGATAAGTTTTCACCCCACACAAGACTAAGAAGAACATTTTGTTCTTCTCGAATGCAATGAGGATCATATCTTGGAATGTTAGAGGTTTGAATGCCTCTGACAAGAGGGGACGGATCAAGCAACAACTAGATTCCTCCAAGAAGATATCATTTTATTACAAGAAACAAAGCTTTTAGATGAACCCTCTCAAAATATTTTTTTTAAATGGACTTTATGGGATTTCATACATATTCCTGCAATAGGGGCTTTCGATGGTATTCTAACCTTATGGAATTCTAAGAGAATCAAAGCAAAAACTTTGAGCCAAGGGACAAATTAACATCTTATTCTTATTGAAAATTTTAATTTATCCTTTGTTCTCTTTAATATCTATGGCCCAACAGCTCCTCAAGAGAAACATACTCTTTGGAATACTCTATCTTGTCAGATCCAACAACAGGGAGTTCAGAAAATCATCTTAGGAGGTGATTTTAATGCCATCTTGTCTCAGGATGAGAAACAGGGAGGCAATCCTACTGTGTCTAAGGTGATTGAAGACTTTAGATATTTTGTGTCTGATAACGCCCTTTCTGATATTTCACCTTCTAATGGTCAATTTACATGGACAAACCGGAGAACCTCCCTTCAAATTGCAAGTAGATTGGACAGGTTTTTCACTTCATATGAATGGATCCTTCAAAAATATAATTTCAGCTCTAAAATTCTATCATTCTCTGGATCTGACCATTTTCCTATCTCATTATGCTTGGATAAAATAGAAGTTTCTCATCATGGACCTTCTTTTAAGTTTGAAAGAATGTGGTTTCGGCACCCACACTTTCATGCTCTACTTCGTCAATGGTGGGTAAGTGCCCCCTTCTGTAGGGGGAACAAAATGTTTCAATTTTATATGAAAATGCAGTTTGTAAAAGCAAATATCAAAGTCTGGAATAGGGAAGTATTCAAAAATATCTTTGCAGAAAAAACAAATGTAGAGAAGAAATTAAAGGATGTCAATGAACTTATCTTTTCTACTAGGATTAATCCAGAAACTTTCTCAAAGTAGAAGCATTTACAAAGTTACTGGGAAGAATTGTGCTCTAGAGAGGAGGAGTATTGGAGACAAAAATCAAGGGAGCTATGGCTAAAAGAAGGGGACAAAAATACCAAGTTCTTCCAAGCATCTGCAAAGATTAAGCAAGCAACATCTACTATCTTATCTATAAATGCCTCTTCTTCGGGGGTAAAATTAACTAATGAACAAGAAATTAGGGAAGAGGGTGAACTCTTCTATAAAAATCTTCTTGCTCCCTCCCCTCCTTTTGTTCCCAAGGAGTCCAATGTCGAGATATTGCTAGATTTCATCCCTTGTCTGATTTCACAATGTGATAATGATTATCTGATGCAACCTTTCTCTCTTGCTGAATTATAAGAGGTGGTAGTTTCGGTGCCTCCTGACAAGTCTCCAGGCCCTGACTGTTTCACCATAATATTCTTTCAAAAGTGTTGGGACGTTTTAGGATTTGATCTTTTAATGGCTTTGGAGGAGTCAAGACAAAAAGCTTTTATTCTCAAGAACTTCAATTTAACCCATCTTGCTCTTATCCCCAAATCTAATAACCCTCAATCTTTTGCAGATTATAGGCCCATCTCCTTGTGTAATTCAGTGTACAAGATTTTCACAAAATCTATGTAGCTCCGGTTAAAATCCTTGATACCTAAAGTAATATCTCTTTAACAAGGAGGTTTTGTTCCTAATAGGGAAACATCGGAAGGTGCGCTTGTGGCCCATGAAGTTTTACACTCAATTAACTCTTCACAATCCCCTGCTTTCATAGCTAAATTAGACATGTTGAAAGCATATGATAAAGTATGTTGGTCCTTTCTTTTGAGAGTTTTTACAAAGTTTGGCTTTTTGGATAAGCAGTGCAAATGGATGGGGCACATTTTTTCAGTTATTGTTAATGGTAATCCTTCTGGGTTTTTTTGAGCCACTCAAGGAGTTTGACAAGGTGACCCACTATCACCTTTTCTCTTCATAATCATGGTAGAAACTTTTAGCATATTGGTCAATAAGCAGTTGAGTCTGGGTCTTTGGAAGGGGGTATGTATCCCTAATACCTCAATTTTTATCACTCACACTTTATTTGCAGATGATACACTTTTATTTGGTTGTTCCAATATTCAAGAAGCAAGGCATATTAAGAAAATGTTGGACATATATACTTCTGGATTTGGGCAGAAAATGAAGAAGTTGAGGAAATACAACTTCAGAGATCCCAAGAACATGTGCATGCAAATACCTGTCACAAGAGAAGAGTGGAGGCACATAAAGCAAAAAAGCATAAATGTTCTGAAGAATAATATTATCATTCAGAAAGGGAATCAATTTTATGAACAAGTGCAATACAATCCTTATAAAAGGATAATAGCAACCCTAAAGAAACCCTAAAGGGATAATGTGTATTTAATAATTAGAATAATTATTAAATACTTACAATATTTATTAAATGCCTAAGTTTAGCTCAAGCGTAGAGTTTAATAGACTAATAATTAAATAAATAATTATTAGCTAATACAAGATAACTCTAACACCCCCCCTTAAGATGAACTTAGGGAGTAGATAAAAAACTAAATGCATGAAGCAAAAAATGCAACTACATGATGAAGGCAAATCTGGGTCCCGGCAACAAGGCCTGATGAGGTACCCAATCACAACCAAATCTCTATGAAATGGAGAAATAGAGAAAACCACGTGGGAAAAAAACTCTACTCCAAAAAGAGATGGAAAAGAAAGAAGAACACCACTGAAGCAGGAAATAGCTGCAAACACTATCGAAGAGTAACTGCTGATCTGAAGAACCTCCACTGAAATAGAACATGACTAGGTAGAGAAGACTATAATCTGCATGAGTGCCCTCAAATGACACTACTTGAATCAGATGGCAAACAAAGGCAAACAACTGAACTCAAAGATACAGATGGCATGAGACACCAAAGCCTAAAGAGTTGATCAATCGAACCAAAGAAGCATTAGAACCAACAAGACAAACCTCCCCATAATGCTAAAAAGGGAGAGGGACATGTACACTAAAAAGAACGGCCAACAAGAACTGCATGACAAAGAACCAGGAACATCGAAGGTGCAGAGAAAGTACATAGTGTCGTGGAAGGAACACTCACTTGACACACAACATGAGGTGAATGTCATGGAAGGAACACTCACTGGACAAAGGTAGATGGAAAACAAGGCAAACATCAACCCCCTCATGGCACTTTATAAGTAGTGCATGTACAATAAGACACAAGATGTGCAAGATCCCAAGTAAACAATGCATGATGACACTTTATCTCAGTGCGTTTGCATAAATGAAGCTACAATGATAAGAAGACTGGAAAGAGAAAGAAGAACCAAAAACAATACATCCTACTCAGAGAAGAGATCCCAGGACCTAAAACAACCAAGATATCCACCATAGTGCTAAAAAGAAAAAAAATTGAATAAAATATTCCTGGAGCAGAATCTGGAAAGAAAACTCATATGGCTGGAAAGTGCACAGAACAAGCTTTCCAACGATATAAATTTTTTGAAAAACAAAGTTCGGATGCTCATCTTATGGCTCCCGGAGTGCAAAAAAGGGACCCCACTTTGACTGGAAAAAAACATAGTCAAACAACAAAATTGGAAAAAAAATTCCAACACCACGAGGTCCAACTCAGAACCAGCTTTTCGACGCAAATACAACACCACAGGAGCCCAAATTTGTCAAAATTTGACAAATTTTATGTGGAAATGGGGGGTTTCTGGGCATTCTGAGCTCAACGGTGAGGTCCGTTTGAGTCCAAAATGAAAAAAAAAAACAACTACCCTAGATCCAATAAAAAAAAACTCTGAAAAAGCTTGAAACCCTCCTCCAAAAAATCTTCTGAAAAATCAGGAACAAGCAGCAACAGATGTAAGCTCTGATACCATGAAGAAGTTGAGGAAATACAACTTCAGAGATCCCAAGAACACGTGCATGCAAATACTTGTCACAAGAGAAGAATGGAGGCACATAAAGCAAAAAAGCATAAATGCTCTGAAAAAGAAGATTATCATTGAGAAAGGGAATCAATTTTATGAACAAGTACAATACAACCCTTATAAAAGGATAATAGCAACCCTAAAGAAACCCTAAAGGGATAATGTGTATTTAATAATTAGAATAATTATTAAATACTTACAATATTTATTAAATGCCTAAGTTTAGTTCAAGCGTAGAGTTTAATTGACTAATAATTAAATAAATAATTATTAGCTAATACAAGATAACTCTAACAGAAAATCAGTGCACAAAAATCTAAATTGTTCATATTCAATACTTCTAAAATAGTGTCTAACAACATTATCCAAACATTGGGCTTTTTAGTGGATTCTCTTCCATCATCGTACTTGGGTATCCCTTTCTTTATGGGAGTAGGGAAACCTTCTTTTTGGAATTCTATGATTGACAGATTAAAAAGAAAAATTTCTGTGTGGAAAGCTAGATGGTTATCTCTGTCAGGCAGAATCCTTCTTGTCAAAATTGTTTTGGCTACAATTCCAAACTATTACATTTCACTCCTTCAAGCCCCGAAATCTATTGTTTCTCATATCGAGAAAATTATTCAGAATTTTATTTGGAAAGGTAATCTTCCAAAAGATAAAAAGATCCCACTTGTGTCTCTCAACAAAATGACTCCAAGCAAATCTACGGGTGGGGTTGATCTGCAAGATCTTTCAAAAAGGAATAAGGCCTTTGGGGGAAAGCTGGTTTGAAATATTTATGAAAAACCACATGCTTTGTGGTGTAAAATTATGCAAGCAAAGTATTTAGATACTCCTACCCCATCACGTATATTTACTATCCTTGATCCTCCATCAGGGTCTGCAGTTTGGAACTTCATGATGGATTCTAGGAATGTGATCACTAGATATTTATCATGGCAAGTACATAATGGCAAAGCTGTCAACTTTTGGCATGATTCATGGAGTGGTCTCCCCCATCTTAATCTTGAGGAATCCCTAGTAGATGTTATCCCTATGTTTACTGCTCATTGGGGTTCTCATCTTTTTTATTACATAGAAGATCTTAAGAAGCCTTCAAATCATGTCATTTGGAAGAAGCCAACTCTACTCCCAATCTCCCTAGGTCAAAAGGTAAAATTTTCTTTGATTCTCAAGAACCGCATTATCTTTATCTCTAATGGTTTGGACAAATTGATATGGTGCCTTGCGAAGAATGGAAAGTACTCTATCAAGGAAGGGTATAAGGCAATTCATCAGATGTCTGTTCAATCCTATTCACAAAGAGCCTATAATTTCTGTTGGAACAACAGTGTTCTTCCCAAGGCAGGGATGTTTGCTTGGCTTTCTCTACATAAGAGAATACTCACCAGTGAGAGACTTGATAAATTGAATATTGTACATCCATTTGCTTGTGTACTTTGTGGTGAGCACAGTGAAACGTTAGATCATCTCCTCCTCCAATGTGATTTTGCTCACTATTGTTGGATGTTTGTGCTTGATAAGCTTTCCTTTAGCACCCCTCTTCCAAATAATGTATGGGATTTGTTCCAGTCATGGCCAGTCTTATACTCATCCTATCTTTTTGCATGTATTTGGAAAGTGATCCCATCTATAGTAGTATGGTCACTTTGGTGGGAAAGAAATAAGCATATTTTTAGAAAGCAAACATGTCCTCTTTTTGATGTTTTCAATTATATTGAAAAATTAGTATCAGAACTGGTTAATGCTCATGTTTCAAATCAATTTAATTCAAATAGGGAATTTACTTCTTGGGATGGTCAAGTTATTAATTGTTGGAAGGGTATTTCTATTCCTATATCACCTTGTCTTTCGAGAGTGAGAACTAGTAAAATTGATAGAAATAAAGTGAAATGGTGTCCTCCATATTCAATGCATTTCAAATTGAATTTTGATGGCTCCTCTAAAGGGAACCTGGGTGATGCAGGGATATGAGTATGCATAAGGGATCACACAGGATGTGTTTTTGCTTTGAAATCTGCTTTTATTCCACCAGGTACTAACAACTTTGCAGAGGCATATGCTTTACTTGAAGGTATATTCACATTGAAGGCGATTCAGCTATAATTATCAACGCTTGCATAAAGAGAAATATTAGCAATTGGCAAATAAGATATTTACTTGAACAAGCATGGATAGTTATTGATACATTTGCAAACTTTACCGTTTCACATGTGTATAGAGAAGGGAACCGGGTTGCAGATCATTTGGCAAAGATGGGAAGTTCCAAGGTGAAACTTAATATGATGGGTCCGAATTGTGATTTCGATTCTTATCCAATTCTCAAGGGAAATTTTTTGGAGGATATGGGTACAGGATAATATTTCATATAGCTATGCAGTGGTCTTTTTCATAATGATATAAATTGGTATGTGTGGTATTATGAGTGTAGGGTCTTGTGGTTTCGATATATCTGTATTATGTGAATGGATATTGATTTGAGAAGCATGTTGGATTGCAAGTTGGATAAATGCATAAGTGAGACAGATTGTGGACTGCTACGTAAATGTGTACAGCTCTCATGATGTTTTGGTTCGGACTTCACCTTGTTCAATATATTCCAAAAAGCATTCGATACTAGGGGATGATTTGTGGCACTCAGTATTCTGGACATTATAAGATATATTGCATTTTTTGGCATATTAAAGATTTAAGTCTCTCAACCTTTCTATGTATTGTAGAGCAAGGATCAGAGTTTTTCTTACTGGTTCTTTTCTTCGGGAGCTCTTTCAATCAACTTTTGTAAAAGAAATATATATATATATATATATATAAAATATATTAAGTGGCACTCCCACCTTTTTTCAAAAAAAAAAAATATATATACATATATGTATATAAATATATATTTGTTGAATATATATATATATATATATATATAATTTAAATATTAAAATCTGGATATAATGCATTTTAATCATATTAAACGTTATCAAAGCATAGCGTAACAAATCTAACTGTAGGTTGTTTTATTTAAAACTCGGACTGCATTTTTTGTTTAAGAGGTAGACCAGACCGCTACCAATGGTACGACTGCTACCATGTGGTAGTAGTGGCTACCAATGGTAGCATTGCTACCACATGGTAGCAGTGACTACCATCCCACGTGGTGGGGAGATGGGTCCCCTGCCACTTGGGCCAATAAAAATACATTTTTTTCATTTTTTTTTTATCATTTTTCTTTTTAAATTTATTTTTAATAAAACATTTTTTTCTGGTAAATTTTCCTGCACTTAATATGCATTCTGGAAAAAATAGAGTAAACAAATTTTTTTTTTAAAGAAAATTTCATAATAAAAATTTATGTTTACAATTAGATACATATAAGACCAAAATCAAATGATATCAGGAAAAATCCATAACAAATTTAACCAAAATAGAGAGGATTTAACCCAAATTTCCACTGTTCTTGAACAAATGAAAAAAAAACAAGAACACACACAAGGGAACCAATTTGTAAAAATTTTGTCAACATAACTTTTTGTTTTTGAACAATTTGAAAATCTCAACAAACAGAAACAAATCTATTATTTTCTAAAGTAGAAATGAAGAGATTTAATCACAAATTTTACAACTTGGAAGCACACATAGAAAACTAATATTTTTTTTTGGTTCTACAAACCAATTTCTTAAAAATTACAAACTGAGTTGGGAAGAGATAAACTCAAACAAAATCATTCTATTCCATAGCTCAAACTAAATTTAAAACTTTCCAAAAGAATTCCATGAATTCCCAAACACACACACAAGAATATTTTAAAACTTTTCAAATTTGTTTGCAAGAAAAATAAAGAAGAAAATCTTCCCAACTTAAATGCACTCTTGGAAGAAAGTTGGAGATGAGCTTCAACTTGCACCAAATCCTCAACCCAAAAATCCAATTTCCAATTTTGTTCTCAAAACTTGGCTTCCAAAATTTTTCAATCCTCTTCTCTTCCCATGAACTCTCAGGCAATATATGAAAATACTTTAACCTAAAATTTTAGGTTAAAATTTTTGTTCAACCAATAGAAAATTTCCTCAAAAAGGTAAAATCAAATCTCCTCCAAAAGGTAAATGGAGATATTTTCTTTTTCCTCATTTCTTTTTCCAAAAATTGAAAATAACTCAACATATAAATTAAGAATTCTAAAAGCATATTTTTTTAACTTTATTTCCTTTCTCAAATAAATACAATTTACTTATCTTAAGTATAACATGCACTTTAGCCATTTAAATTTAATAATTAAATTTATTTAACTAAATCATTAATAACAAAGGCATATTAATGTAATTAATACACCAACATGAAATAACAAAGGCATACTAATTTAATTTAAATATACCAATAAGAAATAATACTATTCATTCAGATTAACTTTTCTAACTAGCAGGAGGCACATAAAATGATAAATAACCACCAGACAACTCTCCGCAGTGTTCTCTGCAGATTACCTTGTTATGCCTAAATTCACTCTTCGCAGTGTTCTCCCTTAACACACTATCAGAGGTTCAAGCGAACATGATATTAGGATGTGTTCTAGAACGCGAGAAAAGCACATAGAACGCGAGAAAAGCTCATCCACAAAACTCATCCACATGTTTTCATGCACATAGAACGCGAGAAAAGCTTATGATATTAGGATGTGTTCTAGACTGCTTCATCAAGCAGTTCAAATATTTGATAAATCTGTTTTCTCCATTTTTTGTAATAATTGTATTATCCCCTTGATGCATTATGTTAAATGGTTTAGTCCACATTTTTCAGTCATGTGTACCCGAGCATTTCCAGCTCTAATATTTGACAGAAATCCCTTTATATTATGCTTTGATGGATGTCCATACCCTGTTCCAGTCAAACATATAGTATTGATGCCATTTTTTAAGTTGTGGAAAATATCAATTTGGTGCTATGTTAGTTTCTACCGCACCCACAAAGTTTGACAGCATTGTGCATCCAATTTTGAGTATTGGATCACTTTACTCATACATTGCATTCGGTGTTGCATTACGTCTTGTTTTGTCTGAATGGTTAGATTGCAATAAGATCCAATATATAGCCTATCCATATCACATCTATTCTGATTTTTGTTTGTTTTTGTTTGTGTAGATATGCGAAGATCTATTGTGGAGGAATTCGTATAAATGCCATTCCACTTAATTAGAATGCAATAATTTTTAATACAGGTCTTTTGATGCACTACGAGAAGTAGAGAGTTTGAGGCCAATAAAATAAAATAACTACCACAACTTTATGTACACCTAGGGGCATCTATTTATTTTAAATATATTGTGCTATCATAGAACTCCGCTAAGTTTTCTCTATATTCATTACAATCTGATTCACAAATAAAGAAAAAGTAATGCATTTAAAAAGGACTATATTATATGATTCTTAAATTTATGTTGCCCATTGATTTACAAATGATTTGAAATGAAAATTACAAGGAACGTGTAAGAAAAAAGCAACTTACTACTGCAATAGTTTGATTAAATTTATAGGGACCTAAAATCCAAATCAAAAACATGCTTGTGTTTTGATTTGATTCACATATTTGTTGGAATATGAAAACATTAAATCTTCATCCTTTATTTTGACAACATATAGGGTTGGAAACATGGAGTATTCTCTTTTGCGATTAATGATTATGATGAGAGGCGTTCCTATACAGTCTCAGCACATTGATATAAGAAAAAATATATTTAGCAGTTACAATCGCATTGACGTATTAATTTTTTATGAGTATGGAATTTGAAAGGTCAGTCATTTCATATATGTCATAGCTATGTATGTGTTTTTCTATTATGTTTTCTTTACAAATTCCATGATTGCTTGTAGATTGGAGAAATTGAGAGAGTAAATTGTTGAATTAGATGTTTTGAAGTTTTATTTCTACAACTTTTTTACTGATTTAGGGAAAGTGAAAGACTTCTTTGTTCTACTGTGAACTTTTTGGAGATAAAAATGATTTTATGCCTAATCTCTGATGCGTTTATGAGTTTATGTTCGTCATCTTCTTGTTGTTTCAAAGCCTCTTCCTCCATTATATGTCCTCGGTAATTTTGAAAATATTGCATTTCCATGCTAATGTCTTCACAATTTTAGTGAGTGATTAAATATTTGCATTAGTGTGATCCAAGTTCCATTTTCCAAAATATCAAGCAAATAGAAATTAATCATGGCTTAAAAGCTTTAAGCTCAAATTTTCACAATTTTCTCAAGAATCAGGGTTATGATGGAGGAGATAAAAATTAGTCGTGCTTCTTTTGAAGTTTGATAATTTGTATAAGTTTTTTTTATTCAAGTTACTTATAATTCATAAGGTTATGTTATTCACGTGAGAAGAATGTTTTATGCATTCTCTGTGTTCTTTGAGAATACAAATGTTTGATAGACATAAGGCAACATCCATTCTTTTCAATACTAATATAACTCACAAACAAATAAATAGAAGTGAAATACAATGGCTATTGATCCATCATTTCAACCAAAAAATAAGGTGGTCAAATAAGTGAAATCAAATAGATTACAAATCATAACAAAAATGAATGTAAGCTTTGATCAATTTATTTATTTAAATTTTTTAAAATATTATTTGTAAATCTCAAAAATCAATTGTAAAATTAATTTATTCTAAAATTGATTGGTGATTCAATTAAAAATTAAAAATAAATAGAATTTAGTTTAACTGGAGAACGTGAAATGATTTGCATGGAGAAAGCAAAAATATAATAGAAATATTATTTATATATCTAC
The DNA here is from genome assembly GCF_030272615.1 of Cryptomeria japonica. Taxonomy (NCBI): domain Eukaryota; kingdom Viridiplantae; phylum Streptophyta; class Pinopsida; order Cupressales; family Cupressaceae; genus Cryptomeria; species Cryptomeria japonica. The sequence continues at coordinate 688,013,527 of NC_081411.1, forward strand.
AAAAAAATTCCAAAAGATTCTATTTATATTTTAATTTCTTAAGTTTATAATGGCTACATAGAATGTTTAATAAAAATATTAAAAAGAAAGGAAAGAATCTAATATCCAATTTAGAAAGGTTAAAAAGGCTTGGAATACTGAATAGAAGCAATATTTTTATGAAAAAAAAAGAAGAAAAAATCTTAATTTTCAATTTGGAAAGATCAAAAAGAATATATATGTTTCTAAATTTCAATCATAAAAATATAATTTTTCTATATTCAAAAAATAAAAGTTATGTGCATGCACAAATATTTAAAAAATACTATATAATATTTAAGACATAAAAATATTTATTATTAAAAGTTTTTTATTTATCATATAGATGTGATTTTTCTATTTTAGTTGAGTTAAAAATATTTCAAAAATAACATATGATGATTAATTTAGAAATCTCAAAAATAACTTATAAAAAATTTAAAAGGTTAAAAGAAAATAATTTTAATTAAAAGAAACACTTTAAGCTATTTAAAAATGTCTTAATTTTATTATAACAAAGTTTAAAGTTATTCGTTTTATAGAATTATTGAATAAATGTACATAATAATAAAAGTTTTATTAATATTTCATAAAAAATAGATAATAAGTTTTATGAATGCATAATCCTACAATATTAACCCTAATTGTAGCATAAGCTTAACCCTAAATTTAATCTTATCCTAATTTAACCATAAGCCTAAAGTAATTGAATCATAATCGTAATTCTAACCCTAATTGAAATTTAATACTAATCATAACTATGATCAACCACTTATCATAATCAAACCCTAACCTTGCCAATATTCTTAATCTAGACTCAATTCCCTGACCATAACCTAACCCTAAACTAACCTAGGTAACCCTAATAATGATGTAAACCCTAACTATTATCCTAATCCTAATCTTAAACCCTATCCTAAACCATTACCCTAACCCTAACCAAATTCAAACCCTAAACCTAACCATAGTCCTAGATCCTAACTCTATCCATATTCCCAACAATAACACTAATAATGGTGTACGCTAACCCTAATCCTAACCCTAACCATGATGTAAACATTACCATTAATCCTAAAACTAACCTTAACCACAACCATGATGTAAAACATAACCCTAACCCTAACCCAAGCCATGATGTAAACCATAACCTTTACCATAGTCCTAGCCACAACTCTAAACCATTACCTTAATCATAACCTTAACCCTAACCCTTACCTTAACACTAACCCTAACCTAAACTAATCATAACCCTAAACCCTCACTCTAACAATAGGGAATGGTTCTACTGCCCTTAGGATGCACCAATATATATTACAATGTATTAATAATATATGAAGGGTCGTGATATCTTGATGCATCCTAAGGGTTGGATAGTTGTTTCCCTAAAAGTAACCCTAAACCTAACCATGATGTACACCCTAAGCCTATCCATAATTCTAAGCAAGATGTAAACCCTAATCCTAACCATGATGTAAATCCTAATCATAACCATAACAATAATTATAACCCTAAATCTAACAATAACCCAAACCCTAAACCCTAACCCAAGCAATAAACCTAACGCTAACCATGATGTAAATCCTAAACCTAACAATAACCATGATATAAACACGAACATTAATCCTAACAATGACCCTTAACCCTAGCTATAATCCTAACCATAAATGTAACCCTAAGCCTAACCATAAACCTAACCCTAACTCCAACCCCAACCATGATGTAAACCATAACCCTAGCCATAATCCTTACCATAGCTCTAAACATTAACCCTAATCTAACCATAAAAATAAACCCTAACCCTAACAATAATCCTTAGCCCTAACTCTAAACCTAATCCTAATAATAACCCTAACCCTAACCCTAGCCATCATCCTAACTATGACCCTAACCCCAACCATGATGTAAACAATAAACCTAACCATAACACAAACCATCACCCTAATCATAATCCTTACCCTAACCCTAATTATAACACTACCCTAATCATAATCCTAAACCCTAACCCTAACAATAATCCTAACCTAAACTTAACCCTAACCTGAATTGAACCTTAATGATCCTAATTTATTCCTAACCTTAATCTAGCCCAAACCTAATCATAATTGAACTTTAGTACTAATTTAACCCTAACTTTAATGTAATTGAACCATAACCCTAATTCTAACCCTAACTTCGATGTAACACTAAACGCAATTGTGACCCTGACATTCTACCCTAGCCATAAACTTAACCTTACAACTAAAACCTAACCCTAACAATAATCCTAAACCAAAGCCAAACCCTAACCTTGATGCTAACCCTAACCATGATATACACCCTAACCATTATCATAAGCCTAACCTTAAATCCTAACCCTAATCATAACCCTAACCATGATGTAAACCTTATCCTTGACCATAATGCTAACCTTAAATTTAATCCAAAACACAACCATAAACCAAATCCTAATCCTAACCATATCCCCAATTATAATTATAATACTAACTGTAACTATGATTGTGCTTACCCTAACCCTACCTTTCATGTAAACCCTAAACATAATTGTAACCATGACATTAAACCCTAACCATGACCATAAATTTAACTCTAATATTAAACCATAATCGTTACCTTAACCTTAACCATGATATAAACCCTAGCCTAACTAATAAACCTAACTATCACCTAGACTCTAAACCCTAACCCAAGCAATAAACCTAACCCTAACCATGATGTAAATCCTAACCCTAACAATAACCATGATATAAACACTAACATTAATCCTAACACTAACCCTTAACCTTTACCCTAACCATGATGTAAACCTTGACCCTAGCCATAATCCTAACCATAAATGTAACCCTAAGGCTAACCATAAGCCTAACCTTAACTCCAACCCCAACCATGATGTAAACCATAACTCTAACCATAATTATTACCATAACTCTAAACCTTAACCCTAACCTAACCATTACCATAAACCCTAACCCTAATAATAATCATTAGCCCTGACCCTAAACCTAATCCTAACCATAACCATAACTCAAAACCTACCCCCAATCCTAAGAGTAAATCCTATCCATAATCCTAATCCTAACCTTAAACCCTAACCCTAACCCCAACCATAATCATCACCCTAACCCTAAGCATGATGTAAATCCTAACCTTAAACAAAGATGTTGATCATGGCCCCAAACCTAAGCCTAACCCTAACTATGATGTAAACCCTCGCCCTAGCCATAATCCTAACTATGACCCTAACCCCAACCATTATCTAAACAATAAACTTACTAGAACCCCAAACCATAACCCTAATCATAATCCTTACCCTAACCCTAATCATTATGCTAACCTAACCATAATCCTAAACCCTAACCTTAACAATAATCTTACCCTAAACTTAACCCTAACCCAAATTGAACCTTAATCCTAATATATTCCTAACCTTAATCTAGCCCAAACCCTAATCCTAATTGAACTTTAATAGTAATTTAACCCTAACTTTAAAGTAATTGAACCATGATGTAAACCATAACCTTTACCATAGTCCTAACCACAACTCTAAACCATTACCCTTATCATAACCCTAATCCTAACCTAACCTAATCATAACCCTGAACCATAACCCTAAAAATGGGGAATGGCTCTACAACTCTTGGGATGCACCAATAATCTATTATAGTATATTAATAATATATGAAGGGTATTAATATCTTGCTGCATCGAAAGGGCTGGATAGTTGTTTGCCTAAAAATAACTTTAAACCTAACCCTAACCATGGTGTACACCCTAACCCTATCAATAATTCTAACCACGATGTAAACCCTAATCCTAACCATGATGTAAATACTAACCCTAACCCTAACCATAACCATAACCATAGTTATAATGGACTAAACCTAACTATAACCCAAACCCTAAACCCTAACCCAAGCAATAACCCTAACGCTAACCATGATCTAAATCTTAACCCTAGCCATAACCATGATATAAATACTAATATTAATCCTAATGCTAACCCTTAATCATAACCCTAACCATGATGTAAACCCTAACCATAGCCATAATCCTAACCATAACTGTAATCGTAACTTCAACACCAACCATGATGTAAACCATAATCCTAACCATAATCCTAACCATAACTCTAGACCTTGACCCTAACCTAACCATAACCATAAACCCTAACCTAACCATAACCATAAACCCTAAACCTAACCATGATATAAACCCTAACCATTATCATAACACTAAACCTAATCATAACTCTAATCCAAACCATGATGTAAACCTTATCCTCGAACATAACACTAACCTTAACCCTAACGTTAACCATAACCATAATACATGCCATTAAACAAAGTTTAATATATCTTAGATTTTACTATTTGCTTTGATCTTGCAACACATCTTTATTAATAAAAATAGTCTAAATAGATATATAAAATTGTAACGATAAAATAATATAATAATATAATAATATAATAATACTATAATATAATTTGTTTTAATAAAAAGATACTATATAATTATATATTAATTTATTTTATGTTTTCCATGTTGCGTCATGCAACTACCACTAGCATATATGTCCTAAATTTTAATTTAATCTATGTAACATACGCCGAGAGATATCCTTCTCGAGGCGCCTATTTCAATTTAGGGTTCAAAATTGATTAAAAATAGGCACCTCGAGAAGAATATCTCTCAACGTATGTTATATAGATTAAATTAAAATTAAGACATATATGCTAGTTTAGTTTCCAACTCTATCAATTCTTTTCATTTTCCATTTTCAAAATTCCCCAAATAACATATTATTTAAACGACTAATTAAAATAGTAACTAAAAAAATAATAATAAACATTAATTTTTTCTTTCAAAATAAAATATCTCTTTTAATTTTCCAAAACCTATTTTTTTCATCACTAAAAAATAAAAAATAAATATATATATATATATAACTTTATTAAAAAGAACTTTTAAATAAGTGGCTTCTCATGGTATGTGAGGAAGGGGGCAGCTAGGGATTGAGCTACGACTCCCCCTCCGCTTCCCCAAAATATATTTTATATTTTTTTTTTTACAATTTTTTTTTTAATTTTTTTTTTAAATTGCACTCCTCAGCAGCAAACTCACGAGATTTCTGAGTTTACACAATCTCAAAAAATCTCTGAGTTAAAAATTTTAATAGTTAAATTTAATTTTTTTGGTGATATATATTTTTTTAAAAACCCAGTTCAATACAAAATCAAAACTGGTAATTTTTATTTTTTTTAATAAAACAAAACCAAAAAACCAGTCATTTTAAAAATGAACTAGTAAAAACTAATGATTTTGTTTTTTTAACAGCAAATAGAAAAACTCGGAAAACGATTTTTTTTGAAAATTTTGGCAGCATAACAAGGAAGATTTTTTAAACAAAACAAGTACTCCCAGCTATAACTAATTGGGAGTGAAATATGATTCAAACTATTTTTAATCAGAAATTTGGAGAGAGAATTACAATTTTATAAAAAAAAACTTGTCTAGCCAATTCATTTTTCCCAAAATTGGAAAAAATGGAAAACTAATAAAATCTAAACCCCCAAGCATGTTTATTCAACTAGATCTTTATACCCAGGCAAATTTAGAAGCACAAATTCAAACAAGCGAAACAATGAATCACAACGAAATTTCCATTTCCTATTTCTTTTAATGATAACAAAACACAAGTCAAATTCCTACCTGAATTAGCTTTCCTGGATGAAAATTTTAGAAGAGCTAAAACCTGCAACTGAACAAATTCCTCTATCAGAGATGAAGACCAAATTTCCAACCAAAAACTTCTCCTTCAAAATTCCTCTCTCCAAAATCAAAAGACTCCCCAAAATTGAAAAAATTAGAGCATACGAGATATTTTCCCACCCACAAAACGTTTGCATTCAAAACACTCAATAATCCTTTTTTTTTCTAAATTTTAAATTTAAATAGAATTTCTTTCCCCAAAATAAAACTTTTAAATTTCAATTTAATTTAAATTTCCTCATGCACAAAAGTCAACAAGAGGATATTTTATTTTTTTCAATTTCTAAATAATTTTTCAAAAATGCATACACATATTTTAATTTCACAATTTAAAATAACAATTAATCAAATTTGCTAGAATAAGAATTAAACAATTTGTCCACTATTCTCATCTATGGCCTTTATGAGGTTTGCAAGGGTTCCTTATAGCTCCGTTTTTTCTTTCTCCATTGTATCTAAGCAAGGATATAGGGTTTTCTTCCTGGTTCTTTCCCTAAGCTCTTGAATCAGTTTATATATATATATATATATATATATATATATATATATATATATATATGTATGTATGTATGTATGTATGTATGTATGTATGTATGTATGTATGTATGTATGTATGTATGTATGTATGTATGTATGTATGTATGTATGTATGTGTATGTGTATGTGTATGTGTATGTGTATGTGTATGTGTATGTGTATGTGTATGTATATGTATATGTATATGTATATGTATATGTATATGTATATATGTACATATACACACACACACACACACACACACATATATATATATATGTATATGTATATGTATATGTATGTATGTATATATGTATGTGTATACACACACATATACATACATATATACATACATACATATACATATACATACATACATACATAGACATACATACATACATACATACATATATATATATATATATATATATATATATATATATATATATATATATATATATATATATATTAAAAAACTGATTCAAGAGCTTAGGGAAAGAACCAGGAAGAAAACCCTATATCCTTGCTCAGATACAATGGAGAAAGAAAAAACGGAGCTATAAGGAACCCTTGCAAACCTCATAAAGGCCACAGATGAGAATAGTGGACAAATTGTTTAATTCTTATTCTAGCAAATTTGATTAATTGTTATTTTAAATTGTGAAATTAAAATATGTGTATGCATTTTTGAAAAATTATTTAGAAATTGAAAAAAATAAAATATCCTCTTGTTGACTTTTGTGCATGAGGAAATTTAAATTAAATTGAAATTTAAAAGTTTTATTTTGGGGAAAGAAATTCTATTTAAATTTAAAATTTAGAAAAAAAAAGGATTATTGAGTGTTTTGAATGCAAACGTTTTGTGGGTGGGAAAATATCTCGTATGCTCTAATTTTTTCAATTTTGGGGAGTCTTTTGATTTTGGAGAGAGGAATTTTGAAGGAGAAGTTTTTGGTTGGAAATTTGGTCTTCATCTCTGATAGAGGAATTTGTTCAGTTGCAGGACATATATATCTGTGTGTGTGTGTGTGTGGCTTGTCACTTTCACAGAAAAAATAAATTAAACAATTTGATTTATTGATTACTCACACAAAGAGGTCCTATTTAAATTATCCCTTTTTATTTAACTATGAAAATAAAATACATTAACTAATTAAATACTCTATGATTTAATAGTTAATTTCACAAACGCATAACACGTAACTCAAGAAAACCAAATAACACATGACCCGCATACCAGACATAGAGTACTGACGGACGACTGGCGATGCTCACTTTGAGCAAGGTTAGGGTTAACAAGTAGGGCCTTACAACTACCTCCTCCACTTTCGTCGAGTCAATAAGGTACACTCAGACCTGTGAAGCCAGGTGGAGATGATACCCCGTAACTACACGGTACTTGTACCTACAATTCCCTGCATCAACAAACCACATATGCATATATATACAACCACAAAAAACACATCGGTGAAGGAGAATCGTGATGTTCCCTATCTCACCAAAGTTAGTGAAGGAAAATCATCTCCTCGCACCCCATACACTTATAAACACGAAACATGTATATAACGCATCCCATACATAAAATAAATGTGTTAGTCCATGTCAGTATTCCAATATGATAACTTTTAACCATCATTAAGGAAATAATGCGTAAGAACATACACTGAAACTTAAACCAAAGCATAACACATCATTGCATAAAACCTGAATATAACTTCACAACATGGTATATCAACCATCCAAGCAAGCCACAAAAAAAGTCAACCAAGGTCAAACTGGGTTTAAAAGAGTCTAATCAGAGAAGGGGTACTACACTCGCATATCGGTCAAACTAGAAATGATGACCGACTGACAACACTCACATGAGTGTAACTGCTGGTCAATTTAGGGTCTAACAACTATCTCCTCCACTCCCATTAGACAAATAAGGTATGCTCAGACCTTTGAAACTAGGTGGAGTCGATACCCCATACCTACCTGATACTTGTACCTGCAATGTCCTACATCAAAGAACCACACGTGCATATAGACATTTATATATTAAAGACACAGAACACACACAGATGAAGGAGAATCATGATGTTCCCTGTCTCACCGGAGTGAGTGAAGGAAAATCACCCCCTCGCACCCCATACACTTACAAACACGAAACATGAATATAATGCATTGTATGAATAAAGTAAATATGTTAGTCCATGATAGTAATCCAATAAAAATCACATTAAACATCCATAAGGAAATACTGCATGAAACATATACTGCAAATCAAATTAAAGTATATCACCATACTGCATAATATCTAAGCAAAATACCACAATAATGTATCCACTGAAAGAGTCAACAGAAGTCAAACATGAGTCTAAAAGTCTGATTGAGAAAGGGGTACTACAATGTGCATAGATTCAATCTGTCAGTTATGTTTGTGTTTGACTCAAATAAAAGAGACTCAAGCAAATGAGGCCCTGCTAGTTTGGGTGCCAGGTGCAAGGGTGTTGAATGTTGCAGTTTGGATTATTTATGGTTTTTTGGTAGACAAATTTGTTGTAGTATACATATGTTCAATACAAAGAAAGAAAAAAATTATATCTAATTTAACCATAATGTCTAACAATTTCTATTTTTGTGTATGCAGATTTATAAATTATAACACTTATTATGGGTTTGTATTAGATTGTGACATATTTTAAATATCGTAGAACAAATTATGGTTATGCATAATTACCATCCCCCACTGGCAGGGTTCGAAGGTGCAACCCCTCGAGAATGTTTTTTACAAAACCCCCAAAATGGTAAGAAATTTTTTCACAAAAATTGATTAGAAACTGTTTTTTGTACCTAATTGTGAATTCGCTAAAACACAGTGCAAAACCATTGAATGATAGTGTGAATCTGCTGAAATCCATTAAGGAACAAAGTGTTTCCACTAAAAATATGTCTTAACAGCAAATCTGATAATTGAATATGTAAATTTGTTGATCGAATGTGTAAATCTGCTAGTTGAGATTGTGAATCCACTAATCAAATATGCAAATCCATTGCTCAAATATGTGAATCCATGAGTTGAGAATCCAAATTTGCTAAAATTGTATTTGTACCCACTGATTCTAATGCGTATCTACTGGTTTTGAAATTTGGCATTTGAATTCTTAATTTTCTTAAGAGTTTGTCGGTCTAAGTTTTGGGTATCCACCCAATGACAAAGTGTATTCACCTAAATAGATGAGCATATCTACTAAAATATTTCATCAGTTTATAATCCGGCCTAATCGAACATAGGAGTGACAAATTCGTCAATCCACTGATGTGTAAGAAAGTCTATCAAACCATGACCTACAAGCTGTGAAAAAATTAAACAACAACAAATGATCAAGAAAAGACCTCTAACATGGGTCCTATCGGGCATGCCATAATGTGTATGCCAAAATGTGAGTTTCAAAAAATATAAACAACAACAAAAATACCCAAAAACCACAAATCAACACAATATCAAGATTGGGATAAAAAGGAGTTAAAAGAACATATGACGATTATATCAAACCCCTTGTTGAGTAGATTTTTCCTTGATTATTTGGTTGGATGTGTGCCTATTTCCATTTGGCACTAGAGTACGACTCTTCTATTTTTATTAATAATGTTTTATGCATGAGTAGATTTCTTTTGTTTTATCTCTACGCATGGAGGCATTTTCCTTGTAACATTTCACTTGTGACATAGATGGTCGGTCCAAGTCATGTGATCCCTCTGCTTGTTGTAATGATAACATTAAACAGAATGATAATGATTAGCAAAAAAATATAAGCCCTCATAAAACTTTCATCATATGTACAGAAATTGTGGTCATAGACTCCTCCAGTATTTTTGTCTACGTCGTAGTTGATTTTTTTTATGTTTCTTCACTAAAATATTTACTTCTTTAAGGGTTATTCACATACTTATGTGGCACTGAGTTTCCCTTGTAAGTATTTTTCTATGTGTGTTTGATTTATTGTCTATATTTAGTTTTTTGCATGTGGTTTTTTGCATACCTGGTACTTACACGTCATTTTTGTTTGGTTTTAGCATATTTATTTGCAAATACGATGATACCTAGAAGTAACAATATATTTGGGAGATATTCTAAGCCACTATGGCTAATTGCCTCGTGTGGTTTTTATCTACATTTCTTCCTGGAAGCATACCAAGCATGGTTGGTAATGGCAGAGGAGTATTGTCACACTTGATTTTCTTTTTCACATATTATTACAAGTGCATATCATCAGATGTGAAAGTAAGGGGAATATTTTTTAATGATTTATTGTGAGAGCTGTTACGGAGTTTCATGTTTATATTCCTTATTTGAACAACATAAGATATTGATATTCTTCTTTGGAGAGCTGGTTGTATTGGTGTTGGTGGGTGCATACACGCTCACAATGAGCTCTGAATGCAAAAGGGTAGCCATTGGATTTATAGGACTATTATTGAGTTGTGTAATGAATGCATTCTTGTTATTTAAGATGGTATGTTTTCTGAATATCCCTTGTCCAACTTTATTTATATGTGCATGGTTTCAAACTGTTAATTTTGTGTTTGACTCAAATAAGAGAGATTCAAGCAAATGAGGCCCTCCCAATTTGGGCGCCTAGTGCAGGGACGTCAAATGTTGTAGTTTGGATGATTTGTAGTTTTTTTGTAGACAAATTTGTTGTGGTATGTATGTTCAATACAAAAAACAGGTATATTTTGTTCAACCGTGAAGTCCAACAATTTCTATTTTTGTGTTTGCAAATTTCTATATTAATAGGAATTATTGTGGGTCTATAGCAAATTGGGTCATATTTTAAATATCACAGAACACATGATGGTTATGTACAAATACCATCACCCACTAGTGGGGGTTCCAATGTGCAGCCCTGGGAGAATTTTTTAGTAGAACTCCAAAAATGGTAAAGAAAATTTGCACAAAAAATGATTTGAAACTGTTTTTATACCTAATTGTGAATTCGCTAAAACACAATGCAAAGTCATTGAATGACAGTGCCAATTCATTGATCATAAGCAAATCTGCTAAGGAACGAAGTGTTTTTGCTAAAAATATGTCCTAACTACAAATCCGCTAATCAAATATGCAAATTCGTTGATCGAATGTGCAAATCTGATAATTGAGAAGTCAAATCCGCTAATCAAATATGTGTATCCGCTAATCGAATATGCGTATCCGCTGATCTAATATGTGAATCCATAAGTTGAGAATGTGAATCTGTTAACATTGTATATGTATCCATTAGTCTAAATATATATCTGCTTGTTGGAATATGTATCTGCTAATTTTAATGTGTATCTATTGATTTTAATGCATATTTGTTGGTTTTGCAATTTGGCCTTTAATTTCTTTATATTTTTCTTGTGAGTTTGCGAGTCTAAGTTTTGGGTATCCACCCAACAGCAAAATACATCTACACAAAATCAGAATGTATTTGCCCGAATAGAGGAGAATATCCGCTAAAATATGAGGTGAATCTACCATTTTTTAGAGTGCTTCTGCTAGTTTATAATAAGGACTAATTGAACATAGGAGCAACGAATTCACCAATCCACTGTGAATTCGCTGATGTGTAAGAAATTTCGTCAAACTATGACCTACAAGCTGCAAAAAACTTAAATAACAACAAACAATTAAGAGATTTGTGATGTGGGTCTCATTGACCATGCTAGAATGTGTATGTCAAACTGTGAGTTTGAAAGGATGTAAACAACAAAGAAAATACCCAAAAAATACAAATCAATACAACATCAAGATTGGGGTAAAAACAAGTTAAAAGAGTATATAATAATTATATCAAAACCCTTGTTGAGTAGATTTACTCTTAATTATTTGGTTGGATGTGCACATACTGTCATTTGTCCCTAGAGTACGATTCTTCTATTTTTATTAATAATGTTTTACGCATGAATAGAGTTGTTATGCTTTATCTCTATGCATGTAGGCATTTTTCCTTGTAACAATTCACTTGTTACATAGACGTTTGGAACCATTCATGTGATCTCTTTGCTTGCTATAATTATAATAGTAAATAGAATGATAATGATTAGCAAGAAAAAATAAGCCCTCATAAAAATGTCATAGATCGTAAGAAATTACCAAAAAGAATAGCCAAGAAATTGTGGTCATGGACTCTTTCAATATTTTGGTCTACATCGGTAAGTATAGGATGCTCTCATAGTTGATTTTTTTTTTAATGTATCTTCACTAAAAATTTGTTTCTCTTTCAGGGTTCTTACAATTATTGTGTCATTGTGTTTCCATTGTATGTAGTTTTTTGTGTGTTTGATTTATTGTTTGTGTTTTGTTTTTTGTGTGTGGTTTTTTGCGTACCTAATACTTACCCATCATTTTTATTTGGTTTGAGCATATTTCTTTGAAAAAACAATGGTACCCAAAACAAGCATTATATTTTGGAGATATTCTTAGCCACTATGGTTAATTACTTTGTCTGGTTTTACTATGCATTTCTTTCTTGAAGCATACCAAGCATGGCTATTAATTGTGGAGTATAGTCGAACTTGATTATCATTTTCACATATTATTACTAGTGTAGATCATTAGATGTGACGGTAAATATTGTATATTTTTTACTGATTTACCATGGGAGCTATTATGGAGTTTCATGTTTGTATGCTTTGTTTGAACAACATAAGATGTTGACATTCTTCTTTGGAGGGATAGTTGTATTGGTGTTGGCGAGTCCATATACACTCACAATGAACTCTGAATGCAAATGGGTAGCCATTGGATTTCTAGGTCTATTATTGAGTTGTTTTATTAATGCATTCTTGAGATTTAAGATAGTATATTTTCTGAATATCCCTCGTCCAGTTTTATTTATATGTGCAAGGTTTCAAATTGTCAATTATGTTTGTGTTTGACTCAGATAAGAGAAATTCAAGCAAACAAGGCCTTTCCAGTTTGGGCGCTTGGTGCAAGGGTGTCGAATGTTGTGGTTTGGATGATCTATGGTTTTTGTATAGACAATTTTTTTTGTGATACATATATTCTATACAAAAAATATATATATTTGATTAAATCATGAAGTCTAATAATTTATATTTTTCCTATTTGCAGATTTCTAGATTAATGGGACTTATTGCGGGTTTGTACTAGATTGGGGAATATTTTAAATATCACAAAACACATGATGGTTATGCACAAATACCATCCCCCTTGCTAAGAGTTTGGGGGTGCAACCCTAAGAGAATTTTTTTATAAAACCACTAAAATGGTAAATAAAATTTGTACAAAAATTGATTTGAAACTATTTTTTATACCTAATTGCAAATTTGCTAAAACAAAGTGAAAAATCATTGAATGATAACCCGCTAGTCTTAAGCAAATCTGTTAAGGAATAGAGTGTTTTTGCTGAAAATATGTCATCACCGCATATTCACTAATCGAATATACAAATTCGCTGATCAAATATGCAAATCCGCTAGTTGAGAATGTGATTCCGCTAATCAAACATGTGAATTCGTTGATCAAATATGGTATCCACCCAACGGAAAAATGCATCTACGCAACATCAGAATGTATTCACCCTAATAGAAGAGAATATTTGCTAAAATATGAGGTGAATCTACCATTTTTCAAAGCTCTTCCACTAGTTTATAATGAGGACTAATCGAACATAGAAGAAACGAATTCACCAATCCACTTGTGAATCTACTGATGTATAAGAAATTTTACCAAACCGTGACTTTCTGAGCTGCAAAAATCTTAAATAACAACAAACAATTAAGAGATCTGTGATGTGGGTCCCATTGACCAATGCTAGAATGTGTATATCAAACTATGAGTTTGAAAGGATATAAACAACAAAGAAAATACCCAAAAACCACAAATCAATACAACATCAAAATTGGGATAAAAAGGAGTTAAAAGACCATATAACAATTATATCAAACCCCTTGTTGAGTAGATTTACTCTTAATTATTTGGTTGGATGTGCACATACTGCCGTAGAGTATAATTATTCTATTTTTATTAATAATGTTTTACGCATGAATAGACTTTTTATGTTTTATCTCTATGCATGGAGGCATTTTTCCTTGTAACAAATCACTTATTACATAGACGTTTGGAACTAGTCATGCGATCTCTTTGTTTGCTATAATTATAATATTAAATAGAACGATAATGATTAGCAAAAAAAAAAACCTCATTACACTATCATAGATTGTAAGAAATTACCAAAAAGAATAGCCAAGAAATTATGGTCATGGACTCTTTCAATATTTTAGCCTACATCGGTAAGTATAGGATGCTCTCATACAAGATTTATTTTTTCATGTATCTTCACTAAAAAATTGCTTTTTTCAGGGTTCTTACAATTCTATGTGTCATTGTGTTTCCATTGTATGTAGTTTTCTGTGAGTGTTTGATTTATTGTTTGTGTTTTGTTTTCTATGTGTGTTTGATTTATTGTTTGTGTTTTGTTTTTTGTTTGTGGTTTTTTGCGTACCTAATAATTACCCATCATTTTAATTTGGTTTTAGCATATTTATTTGCAAATACAATGGTACTCAAAACAAGGATTGTATTTTGGAGATATTCTTAGCCACTATGGTTAATTACTTCGTGTGGTTTTACTATGCATTTCTTTCTGCAAGCATAACAAGCATGGCTATTAATTGTGAAGTATAGTTGCACTTGATTATGTTTCTAACATATTATTACCAGTGTAAATCACCAGATGTGAAGGTAAAGGTATATTTTTTTCTTATTTACCATGGGAGCTATTATGCAGTTTCATGTTTGTATGTTTTGTTTGCATAGCATAAGATGTTGATATTCTTCTTTGGAGAGCTAGTTGTATTGGTGTTGGTGGGTTCATATACACTCACAATGAACTCTGAATGCAAATGGGTGGCCATTGGATTTTCTAGGTCTATTATTGAGTTGTGTAATTAATGCATTCTTGAGATTTAAGATTGTATATTTTTTGAATATCCCTCGTCCAACTTGATTTATATGTGCATGGTTTCAAACTGTTAATTATGTTTGTGTTTGACTCAGATAAGAGAAATTCAAGCACACGAGGCCTTATCAGTTTGGGTGCTAGGTGCGGGGGTGTCGAATGTTGTGGTTTGGATGAGATCTATGGTTTTTGTATACACATTTTTTTTGCGGTACATATATTCTATACAAAAAATATATATATTTGATTAAACCATGAAGTCTAATAATTTCTATTTTTTATGTTTGCAGATTTCTAGATTAATAGGACTTATTGTGGGTATGTACTAGATTGTGGAATATTTTAATTATCACAAAACACAAGATGGTTATGTAGAAATACCATCCCCCCTTGGTGAGGGTTTGGGGGCGCAACCCCAAGAGAATTTTTTTATAAAACCCCCATCATAAGAAAATTCACACAAAAATTGATTTGAAACTATTTTTTATACCTAATTGCAAATTCGCTAAAACACAATGAAAAATCATTGAATGATAATGCAAACCCGCTAATCTTAAGCAAATCTGCTAAGGAACAGAGTGCTTTTGCTGAAAATATGTCATCATCACATATTCACTAACCGAATATACAAATTCATTGATCAAATGTGCAAATCCTCTAGTTGAGAATGTGAATCTGCTAATCGAACATGTGAATCCGTTGATCAAATATGGTATCGGCCCAATGGCAAAAAGAATCTACGCAACATCAGAACATATTCACTTGAATAGAAGAGAATATATGCTAAAATATGAGGTGAATCTACCATTTTTCAGACCTCTTCTGCTAGTTTATAATAAGGACTAATCGAACATAGGAGCAGGGAATTCACCAATCCACTTGCGAATCCACTAATATGTGAGAAATTTTGCCAAATCAAGACTTTCTCAGCTACAAAAATCTTAAACAACAACAAACAATTAAGAGATCTGTGATGTGGGTCCCATTGACCAATGCTAGAATGTGTATGTCAAACTGTGAGTTTGAAAGGATATAAAAAACAAAGAAAATACCCAAAAACCACAAATCAATACAACATCAAGATTGGGCTAAAAAGGAGTTAAAAGAGCATATAACAATTATATCAAACCCTTGTTGAGTAGTTTTACTCTTAATTATTTGGTTGGATGTGCACATACTGCCATTTGGCCCTAGAGTACAATTATTCTATTTTTATTAATAATATTTTACGCATGAATAGAGTTGCTATGTTTTATTTCTAGGCATGGAGGCATTTTTCGTTGTAACAATTCACTTGTTACATAGATGTTTGGAACCAGTCATGTGATCTCTTTGCTTGTTATAATTATAATATTAAATAGAACGATAATGATTAGCAAAAAAAAAAGCCCTCATAAAACTATAATAGATTGTAAGAAATTACCAAAAAGAATAGCCAAGGAATTATGGTCATGGACTCTTTCAATATTTTAGCCTACATCGGTAAGTATAGGATGCTTTCATACTTGATTTTTTTTTTTTTATGTATCTTCACTAAAACATTGCTTCTTTAGGGTTCTTACAATTCTTGTGTGTCATTGTGTTTCCATTGTATGTAGTTTTTTGTGTGTTTGATTTATTGTTTGTGTTTTGTTTTTTGTGTGTATTTGATTTATTGTTTGTGTTTTGTTTTTTGTCTGTGGTTTTTTGCGTACCTAATAATTACCCATCATTTTAATTTGATTTTAGCATATTTCTTTGCAAATACAATGGTACCCAAAACAAGCATTGTATTTTGGAGATATTCTTAGCCACTATGGTTAATTACTTCATGTGGTTTTACTATGCATTTCTTTCTGGAAGCATAACAAGAATGGCTATTAAATGTGGAGTATTGTCGCACTTGATTATATTTTCAACATATTATTACTAGTGTAGATCGTGAGATGTGAAGGTAAAGGTATATTTTTTACTGATTTACCATGGGAGCTATTGTGGAGTTTCATGTTTGTATGCTTTGTTTGAATAGCGTAAGATGTTGATATTCTTCTTTGGAGGGCTAGTTGTATTAGTGTTTGCAAGTTCATATACACTCACAATGAACTCTAAATGTAAATGGGTAGCCATTGGATGTCTAGGTCTATTAGTGAGTTGTGTAATTAATGCATTCTTGATATGTAAGAGAGTATATTTTCTGAATATTCCTTTGACATCTTTATTTTTATGTGCATGGTTTCAAACTGTCAATTATGTTTGTATTTGACTCAGATAAGAGAAATTAAAGCAAACAAGGCCTTGCCAGTTTGGGCTCCTAGTGCTAGGGTGTCGAATTTTCTGGTTTGGATGATATATTGTTTTTGTATAGACATTTTTTTAGCGGTACATATATACTATACAAAAAAAAATTATATTTGATTAAACCATGAAGTTTAATAATTTCTATTTTTCCTATTCGTAGATTTCTAAATTAATAGGACTTATTATGGGTCTATACTAGATTGGGGAATATTTTAAATATCACAAAACACATGAAGGTTATGCACAAATACCATCCTCCCTTGGTGAGGGTTTGGGGACGCAACCCCAAGAATGTTTTTTTATAAAACCCTTAAAATGTTAAAGAAGAATTTGCACAAAAATTGATTTGAAACTATTTTTCATACCTAATTGCAAATTCGCTAAAACACAATGAAAAATCATTGAATGATAATGTAAACCCGCTAATCTTAAGCATAGTTTCTAAGGAATAGAATAATTTTGCTGAAAATATGTTATCAGTGCATATTCACTAATCGAATATACAAATTCATTGATCAAATCTGCAAATCTGCTAGTTGAGAATGTGAATCCGCTAATTGAACATGCCAATCCATTGATCAAATATGGTATCCGCCTAACAAAAAAATGCATCTACGTAACATCAAAACATATTCACCTGAATAGAAGAGAATATCCGCTAAAATATGAGGTGAATCTACCATTTTTCATACCTCTTTCGCTAGTTTATAATGAGGACTAATTGAACATAGGAGCAGGGAATTCACCAATCCACTTGCAAATCCGCTGATGTGTATAAAAGTTCGCCAAACCGCGACTTTCATAGCTGCAAAAAAAAGTTAAACAACAACAAAAAATTAAGAGATCTGTGATGTTGGTCTCATTGACCATGCTACAATGTGTATGTCAAACTATGAGTTTGAAAGGATATAAACAACAAAGAAAATACCCAAAAACCACAAATCAATACAACATCAAGATTGGGCTAAAAAGGAGTTAAAAGAGCATATAATAATTATATCAAACCCCTTGTTGAGTAGATTTAATCTTAATTATTTTGTTGGATGTGCACATATTGCCATTTGGCCCTAGAGTAGGATTCTTGTACTTTTATTAACAATGGTTTACGAATGAATAGAGTTGTTATGTTTTATCTCTATGCATAGAAGCATTTTTCCTTGTAACAATTCACTTGTTACATAGATGTTAGGAACCAATCATGTGATCTCTTTGCTTTTATATAAGTATAATATTCAATAGAATTATAACAATTAGCAAATAAAAAGAAGCCCTCATAAAACTGTCATAGATTGTAAGAAATTACCAAAAAGAATAGCCATGAAATTGTGGTCATGGACTCTTTCAATATTTTGGCCTACATCAGTAAGTATAGGATGCTCCCATAATTGATTTTTTTTTATGTATCTTCACTAAAAAATTGCTTCTTTAGGGTTCTTACAATTCTTGTGTGTCATTGTGTTTCCATTGTATGTAGTTTTTTGTTTGTGTTTTGATTTCTGTGTGCGTTTGATTTATTGTTTGTGTTTTGTTTTATGTCTGTGGTTTTTTGCGTACCTAATACTTACCCATCATTTTTATTTAGTTTTAGCATATTTCTTTGCAAATACAATGGTACCCAAAAGAAGCATTATATTTTGGAGATATTCTTAGCCACTATGGTTAATTACTTCATGTGGTTTTGTATTTCTTCCTGGAAGCATACCAAGAATGGTTATTAATTGTGGTGTATTGTCGCACTCAATTATCTTTTTCTCTTATTATTACCGATGTAGATCATCAGATAAGAAGGTAAAGGTATATTTTTTATTGATTTACCATGGGAGCTATTATGGAGTTTCATGTTTGTATGCTTTGTTTGAACAACGTAAGATGTTGATATTCTTCTTTGTAGGGCTAGTTGTATTGGTGTTGGCAGGCTCATATACACTCACAATGAACTCTAAATGCAATTTCATAGCCATTGGATTTCTAGATCTATTATTGAGTTGTGTAATTAATGCATTCTTGATATGTAAGACACTATATTTTCTAAATATCCCTTGTCCAACTTTATTTATATGTGCATGGTTTCAAACTATCAATTATGTTTGTGTTTGACTCAGATAAGAGAAATTCAAACAAACAAGGCCTTGCCAGTTTGGGCGCCTAGTGTGGGGGTGTCGAATGTTGTGGTTTGGATGATCTATGGTCTATGTATAGACAAATTTTTTGCGGTATATTATTCTATTAAAAAAAAAGTATAATTGATTAAAACATGAAGTCTAATAATTTCTTTTTTTCTTGTTTGCAGATTTCTAGATTAATAGGACTTATTGTGGGTCTATACTAGATTGGGGAATATTTTAAATATCACAAAACACATTATGGTTATGCAAAAATACTATCCCCCCTTGGTGAGGGTTTGGGGATGCAACCCCAAGAGAATTTTTTTATAAAACCCCCAAAATGGTAAAGAAAATTTGCACAAAAATTGATTTGAAACTATTTTTTATACCTAATTGCAAATTTGCTAAAACACAGTGAAAAGTCATTGAATGATAATGCAAAATCCGCTAATCTAAAGCAAATATGCTAAGGAATAGAATGTTTTTTTCTGAAAATATGTCATCACCACATATTCACTAATCAAAAATACAAATTTGCTGATCAAATGTGCAAATCCGCTAGTTGAGAATGTGAATCTGCTAATCGAACGTGTCAATCCGTTGATCAAATATGGTATCCGCCCAATGACAAAATGCATCTACGTAACATCAAAACATATTCTCCCGAATAGAGGAGAATATCCGCTAAACTATGAGGTGAATCTACCATTTTTCAAAGTTCTTCTCCTAGTTTATAATAAGGACTAATCGAACATATGAGCAACGAATTCACCAATCCACTTGCCAATTCATTGATGTGTAAGAAATTTTTCCAAACCATGACTTTCTTAACTGCAAAAAACTTAAACAACAACAAATAAATAAGAGATTTGTGATGTGGGTCCCATTGACCATGCTAGAATGTGTATGTCAAATTGTGAATTTGAGAGGATATAAACCACAAAGAAAATACCCAAAAACCACAAATCAATAAAACATCAAGATTGGGCTAAAAAGGAGGTAAAAGAGCATATAACAATTATATCAAACCCCTTGTCGAATAGATTTACTCTTAATTATTTGGTTGGATGTGCAGCTACTCCCATTTGGCCCTAGAGTAGGATTCTTTAATTTCTATTAATAATGTTTTACGCATGAATAGAGTTGTTATGCTTTATCTCTATGCATGGAGGCATTTTTCCTTGTAACAATTCACTTAGTAAATAGACGTTTGGTCCAGGTCAACTGATCTATTTTCTTGCTATAATGATAATATTAAATAGAATGATAACGATTAGTGAAAAAAAAATAGCCCTCCTAAAACTATCATATATTGTAAGAAATTACCAAAAAGAATAGCCAAGAAATTGTGGTCATGGACTCTTTCAATATTTTGGCCTCCATCGGTAAGTATAGGATGCTCTCATAGTTGAATTTTTTATATATATATATCTTCACTAAAATATTGCTTATTTCAGGGTTATTACAATTCTTGTGTGTCATTGTGTTTCCATTGTATGTATTTTTCTGTGTGTTTGATTTATTTTTTCTGTTTTTTTTTCTATGTGGTTTTTTATGTACCTCTTACTTTCCCATCATTTTTATTTGGTTTTAGCATATTTCTCTACAAATACAATTGTACCCAAAACAAGGATTGTATTTGGGAGATATTCTTAGCCACTATGGCTAATTACTTTGTGCGGTTTTACTATGCATTTTTTTATGGAAGCATACCAACCATTGCTATTAAGTGTGGAGTATTGTCATACTTGATTATCTTTTTCACATATTATTACTGGTGTAGATCATCAGATGTGAAGGCAAAGGTATATTTTTTATTGATTTACCATGGGAGCTATTATGGAATTTCATGTTTGTATGCTTTGTTTGAATAATGTAAGATGTTGATATTCTTCTTTAGAGGGCTAGTTGTATTGGTGTTGGCAGGTTCATATACACTCACAATGAACTCTGAATGCCAATGGGTAGGCATTGGATTTCTAGGTCTATTATTGAGTTGTGTAATTACTGCATTGTTGAGATTTAAGAGAGTATATTTTCTGAATATCCCTCGTCCAAATTTATTTATGCGTTCATGGTTTCAAATTGTCAATTATGTTTGTGTTTGAATTAGATAAGAGAAATTCAAGAAAACAAGGCCTTGCCAGTTTGGATGCTTGGTGCGGGGGTGTCGAATGTTGTCATTTGGATGATCTATAGTTTTTGTATAGACAATTTTTCTGCGGTACATATATTCTATACAAAAAAATATATATTTGATTAAACCATGAAGTCTAATAATTTCTAATTTTCTTCTTTGCAGATTTCTAGATTAAGAGGACTTTTTATGGGTCTATACTAAATTGGGGAATATTTTAAATATCACAAAACACATGATGGTTATGCACAAATACCATCCCCCCTTGGTGAGGGTTTGGGGGCGCAACCCCAAGAGAAATTTTTTATAAAACCCCCAAAATGGTAAATAAAATTTGCACAAAAATTGATTTGAAACTATTTTTATACCTAATTGCAAATTCGCTAAAATACAGTGAAAAATTATTGATTGATAATGCAAACCCACCAATCTTAAGCAAATATGCGAAGGAATAGAGTGTTTTTGCTGAAAATATGTTATCACCGCATATTCACTATTCAAATATACAAATTTGTTGATCAAATGTACAAAACCACTAGTTGAGAGTGTGAATCCGCTAATTGAACATGTGAATCCGTTGATGAAATATGGTATCTGCCCAAATGTAAAATACATCTATGTAACATCAAAACGTATTCGCTCGAATAGAGGAGAATATCAGCTAAAATATGAGGTGAATGTACCATTTTTTAGAGCTCTTCCGCTAGTTTATTATGAGGACTAATCGAACATAGGAGCAGTGAATTCACCAATCCACTTGTGAATCCACTAATGTGTAAGAAATTTCTCTAAACCGCGACCTTATGAGCTACAAAAAACTTAAACAACAACAAACAATTAAGAGATTTGTGATGTGGGTTCCATTGACCATGCTAGAATGTGTATGTCAAACTATGAGTTTGAAAGGATATAAACAACAAAGAAAATACCCAAATAGAACAAAGCAATACAACATCAAGAATGGGCTAAAAAGGAGTTAAAAGAGCATATAACAATTATATCAAACCCCTTGTTGAGTAGATTTACTCCTAATTATTTGGTTGGATGAGCACCTACTGCCATTTGGCCCTAGAGTAGGATTCTTCTATTTTTATTAATAATGTTTTACACATGAATAGAGTTGTTATGTTTTATCTCTTTGCATGGAGGCATTTTTTCTTATAACAATTCACTTGTTACATACACATTTGGTCCAAGTCATATGATCTATTTGCTTGCTATAATGATAATATTAAATAGAATGATAATGATTAGAAACAAAAAGAAGCCCTCCTAAAATTGGTATAGATTGTAAGAAATTACCAAAAAGAATAGCCAAGAAATTGTGGTCATCGACTCTATCAATATTTTGGCCTACATCAGTAAGTATTGGATTCTCTCATAGTTGATTTATTTTTTTTAATGTATTTTCACTAAAATATTGCTTCTTTTAGGGTCATTAAAATTCTTGTGTGTCATTTTGTTTCCATTGTATGTAGTTTTATGTGTGTGTGTTTTTGCGTACCTAGTACTTACCCATCATTTTTATTTGGTTTTAGCTTATTTTTGTGCAAATGCAATGGTACCCAAAACAAGGATTATATTTGGGAGATATTCTTAGCCACTGTGGTTAAAAATTCGTGTAGTTTTACTATGCATTTCTTTCTGGAAGCATACCAAGCATGACTATTAATTATGGAGTATTGTCGCACTTGATTATCTTTTTCACATATTATTACCATTGTAGATCATCAGATGTGAAGGAAAAGGTATTTTTTTATTAATTTACCATGGGAGATATTATCGAGTTTCATGTTTGTATTCTTTGTTTGAACAACGTAAGATGTTGATATTCTTCTTTGGAGGGCTAGTTGTATTGGTGTTGGCGGGTTCATATACACTCATAATGAACTCTAAATGCAAATGGGTAGCCATTGGATTTCTAGGTCTATTATTGAGTTGTGTAATTAATGCATTGTTGATATGTAAGACAATATATTTTTGTAATATCCCTTGTCCAGTTTTATTTATATGTGCATGGTTTCAAACACTCTATTATGTTTGTGTTTGACTCAGATAAGAGAAATTCAAGCAAACAAGGCCTTGCCAGTTTGGGTACTTGGTGCAGGGGTGTCGAATGTTATGGTTTGGATGATCTATGGTTTTTGTATAGACAAATTTGTTGCAGTACATATATTCTATACAAAACAAAGTATATATGATTAAACGATGAAGTCTAATGATTTCTAATTTTCCTATTTGCAGATTTCTAGATTAATAAGATTTATCGTGGGTTTGTACTAGATTGGGGAATATTTTAAATATCACAAAACACATGATGGTTATGCACAAATACCATCCCCCCTTGGTGAGGGTTTAGGGGCACAACCCCTAGAGATTTTTTTTATAAAACCCCCAAAATGGTAAAGAAAATTTGCACAAAAATTGATTTGAAATTATTTTTTATACCTAATTGCAAATTCGCTAAAACATATAAAAAATCATTGAATGATAATGCAAACCCACTAATCTTAAGAAAATATGCTAAGGAATAGAGTTTTTTTACTGAAAATATGTCCTGATTGCAAATCCACTAATCGAATATGCAAATTCATTGATCAAATGTTCAAATCCGCTAATTGAGAATGTGTATCTGCTAATCGAACATGTGGATCTGTTGATCAAATATGTGAATTCAAATGTGCTAAAATTGTATGTGTATCTAATGGTTGAAACATGTATCCATTGATTCTAATGCATATCTATTGATTCTAATCTCTATTTGTTGGTTTTCCAATTTGGCTTTTGATTTCTTAATTTCCTTGCAAGTCCATTGATCTAAGTTTTGGGTATTTGCCTAATAGCAGAGTGCATTTGCCCAATGATAAAGTGTATCCTTCTAAATAGAGGAGCGTATCCGCCCAAATAGAGGTGTGTATCCACTAAAATATGAGGTAAATCCACTAGTTCTTAGAGCACTTCCACCACTTTATAATAAGGCCAGATTGAACATAGGAGCAACAAATCAACCAATCTACTAATGGGTAAGAAATTTTTTGTCAAACCGCGACCTACAAGCTATGAAAATCTTAAACAACAAATTATTAAGAAGAGAAATGTGATGTG
Source organism: Cryptomeria japonica (assembly GCF_030272615.1). Classification (NCBI taxonomy): domain Eukaryota; kingdom Viridiplantae; phylum Streptophyta; class Pinopsida; order Cupressales; family Cupressaceae; genus Cryptomeria; species Cryptomeria japonica. The sequence continues at coordinate 688,038,402 of NC_081411.1, forward strand.
GGTCCCACCGGGCATGCCAAAATTTGTATGCCAAAATGTGAGTTTCAAATGATATAAACAACAACGAAAAATACCAAAAAATCACAAATAAACAAATCGAGATTGGGCTAAAAAAGAGTTAAAAGAGAATTTAATAATTATATAAAACCCCTTGTTGAATATCTATTTTCACTTGATTATTTGGTTTGATGTGGGCCTATTGTCATTTAGCCCTAGAGTAGGATTCTTTTGTTTTTATTAATAATGTTTTAGGCATGAGTAGAGTTGTTATGTTTTATCTCTACACATGGAGGCATTTTTTTTGTAACAATTCACTTGTTATGTAGATGGTTGGTCTAAGTCATGTGATCCCTCTGAATGTTGTAATGATAACATTAAATAGAATGATAATGATTAACAAAAAAAAGCCCTCATAAAATTTTCATAAATTGTAAAAATTAGCAAAAAGAAATAGCCAAGAAATTGTGGTCATGGACTCCTTCAATATTTTGGCATATTTCAATAAGTATAGGATGCTCTCGTAGTTGATTTTATATATATATATATATATATATATATATATATATCTTCACTAAAATATTTGCTTCTTTCAGGGTTATTCATATTCTTGTGTGTCACTGTGTTTCTTTTATAAGTAGTTTTCTACATGTGTTTGATTTACTACCTGTGTTTAGTTTTTTGTGTGTGGTTTTCTATATACCTAGTACATACCCATCATTTTTGTTTGGTTTTAGCATATTTTTTTGCAAATATGATGGTACCCATAAGCAACATTATATTTGAGAGACATTCTTAGCAACTATGACTATTTGTATCATGTAGTTTTGTTATGCATTTCTTCCTGGAACTGTACAAGGCATAGTTGTTAATGGTTGGGGAGTAAAATGGTGCACTTGATTTTCATTTTCACATATCATTACTAATGCAAATCATCAGATGTGAAGATAAGGGTATATTTTTTACTAATTTACAATGGGAGTTGTTAAGGAGTTTCACATTTGTATTTTTTAATTGAATAGCGTAAGATGTTGATATTCTTCTTTGGAGGGCTAGTTGTATTGGTGTTGGCGGGTGCATATACATTTGCAGTGAACTCTAAATGCAGATGTGTGGCCATTGGATTTCTCGGTCTATTATTAAGTTGTGTAATGAATGCATTCTCGGTATTTAAGATAATATACTTTTTGAATTCCTCTCGTCCAACTTTATTTATATGTGCATGGTTTCAAAGTGTTGATTATGTTTGTCTTTTACTCAGATAAGAAAGATTCAAGCAAATGAGGCCCTATCAGTTTGGATGCATAGTGCGGGGGCGTCGAATGTTGCAGTTTGTATGATTTTATGGTTTTTTTGTACACAATTGTTTTGTGGTATGTATGTTCAATACAAAAAAAAAGAAAAAAAAGTATATCTCATTCAACTATGAAGTCTAACAATTTCTATTTTTGTGTTTGCAGATTTTTAGATTAATAGGACTTATTGTGGGTCTATACCAGATTGGGACATATTTTAAAAATCATAAAACAATTTATGGTTATGCTCAAATACCATCCCCCACTACCAGGGTTTGGGGGCACAACCCCCTGAGAATTTTTTTATAAAATCCCCAAAATGTTATGGAAAATTTGCACAAAAATTGATTTGAAATTGTTTTTTATATCTAATTGTGAATTCATTGAAACATAGTGCAAAACTACTAGATGACAGTACGAATCCGCTAATCATGAGAAAATCTACTAAAGAATAAAGTGTTTCCACTAAAAATATGTCCTGACTACAAATCTGCTAATAGAATATGCAAATTCGTTGATCGAGCGTGCAAATATGCTAGTTCGCAATGCGAATCTGCTAATTGAATATGTGAATCCATTGATCAAATATGAGAATCCCCGAGTTGAGAATGGGAATCCACTAAAACTATATGTGTATCTGTTGATCTAATGTGTATCTAATGGTTATGCAATTTGGTCTTTTATTTCTTAACTTTTTAATGAGTTTGTTGGTCTAAATTTTGGGTATCTCTACCCAACAGCAGATCGCATCTGCCCAACAACAAATCATATTTTCTTGAATAGATGAGCATATATGCTAAAATATGAGGTGAATCTATCAGTTCTAAAAGTGTTTCTACCAGTTTATAATGAGGCCTAATCAAACATAGGAGGGGTGAATCAGCCAATCCACTTGTGGATCCTCTAATGTGTAAGAAATTCTGCCAAACTGTGATCTACAAGCTATAAAAAACTAAAAAACAAATTATTAAGAAGAGACCTATTTCAGAGGTCCCATCGGGCGTGCAAGAATGTGTATGCCAAAATGTAAGTTTCAAAGAATATAAACAACAATGAAAATACTCAAAAACCACAAATGAACCTAACATCAAGATTGAGCTAAAAAGGAGTTAAAAGAGCATATTACAATTATATCAAACCTCTTGTTGAGTAGATTTTCTCTTGATTATTTGGTTGGATGTGCATCTACTACCATTTGGTTGTAGAGTACAATTTTTCTATTTTTAATAATAATGTTTTACACATGAGTAGAGTTGTTATGTTTTATCTCTACACATGGAGGCATTTTTCTTGTAATAAATCACTTGTTACGTAGGTGGCTTGCACAAGTCATGTGATCCCTCTACTTGTTGTAATGATAACATTAAATAAAATGATAATGATTAGCAAAAAACAGAGGCCCTCATAAAACTGTCATAGATTGTAAGAAATTAGAAAAAAAAAATAGCCAAGAAATTATGCTCATGAACTCTTCCAGTATTTTGACCTACATTAGTAAGTATAGGATGCTCTCGTAGTTGATGTTTTTTTATGTATCTTCAATAAATATTTTCTTCTTTTAGGGTTATTCACATTCTTGTGTGTCATTGTGTTTCCCTTGTAAGTGGTTTTCTACGTGTATTTGATTTACAATTTGTGTTTAGTTTTCAACGTGTGTTTTTCTACGTACTTGGTACTCACTCATCATATTTGTTTGGTTTTAACATATTTCTTTGCAAATACGATGGTACCTAGAACCAACATTATATTGAGGAGATATTATTAACTACTATAGCTAATTGCATCGTGTGGTTTTTCTATGCATTTTTTCTTGGAAGTATACCAGGCATGGCTATTAATGGCAGGGGAGTATTGTCGCACTTGATTTTCTTTTTCACATATTAATATCAATGCAGATCATTAGATGTGAAGGTAAGGGTATATTTTTTACTTATTTACCACGAGAGGTGTTATGAAGTTTCACATTTGGATTCTTTGTTTGAATAGCATAAGATGTTGATATTATTCTTTGGAGGATTGTTTGTATTAGTGTTGGTGGGTGCATATACACTGTAGTAAAATCTTAATATAGATGGGTAGCTATTGGATTTTTAGGTCCATTATTGAGTTGTGTAATGAATTCATTATGTATATTTAAGAGGATGTAGCATCCTAAAATTGCACCCCTAGCAATTTTGACCACATTTGGGTCTTCACCTTAGTGTTTGTGCCCCTTGGCCTAATTGAAGACATGATTATGCTCATGCACATCACAAATAGCAAAAACCTTGATTGGCACCCCCTTGGGCACCTTGATCTTGACCCAAAATAGGGCAGGACCAAGGCATGGCACCATGGTCCTCCCTCAATTGGGCCCTCTTTAAACCCATTTCAACATTTCAAATTTGAGTGGGATTCCCCTCTCTATGTCAACTCATGTCAAAAAATTAGCCAATTTTCCCGACAGACAAATATATAAAGAGGATTTCCCCTCTCATTTGAACATCCACACAAGCAGCATCCATCAACTAGAAGAGCACACATGAGATCAAGCATTTAAGAATTCAAGAGCTATTGAGCATTTTCAGTCTTCCCTCAAGCCTTGGAGCAGCAATAAAGTCAAGATTCAAGCATTCAAGTGGAGATCTACATCCTATTTCATGAAACCCTAATTCCATGTGGATGCAAGCAAAACTTCACAAGGAGGTATAATCATTCAATTTTCAATCATAATTCAGAATCTCCCTCAAAAGGAGAACCTTTCCTTTAAGTCATTTCAATTATATTTATCTCAATTTCATGGTTAATTCCAAAACTGGGGTTTGACCTAAGGAAAACCCCTATTCCCAACCTATTTCCCTTTCTTTTTGTGTGTAGGAAAAAGGTGCATAGTTGTACTTCTTATAATAAGCTTTAGACACAAAGACAGAACAACCCTTTTTGGTGTGCAAAAAATTTGGAGGATCGTGTTGCCACATCATAGTCCTTTGTTTTTTGGGGCATTTTCATAGGGCTTGTCCAAATCAACTTATATTACATAGATCCACGTGCATGACAAAATCCCAAATCTGTAGCTCATTATTTTCTTATTTTTGTCTTCAATTTCAACAATTTATCCTAAATCAACATCTCAATTTACAAAAGAGGGAAAAACACATCATAATCAACCAATCCACTTTGTACTCAGTCATTACCTAGTTTGTGATTGAATCTAGTGGATTCCTCCCCTATTTTGAATGTAAAGGAATTCCTCCCCAAAGAGAAAATTGATTTGGTGATTTCTCCTTCTATGTTGCAAATTGCCAAATCAAATTTTTCCCCTTTACAAATGATATATTTTCTGAATATCCCTTGTCCATCTTTATTTATATATGCATTGTTTCAATCTATCGATTAGTTTTGTGTCTAACTTAGATAAGAGAGATTCAAGCAAATGAGGCCCTACTAGTTTGGTTTCCTAATGTGGGGGCATCGAATGTTGTGGTTTGGATGATTTATGGATTTTTTGTAGATAATTTTTTTGCAGTACATATGTTCAATACAAAAAAAAGAGTATATCTGAATCAACCATGAAGTTTAACCATTTCTATTTTTGTGTTTGCAAAATTCTAGATTAATAGGACTTATTGTGGGTTTGTACCAGATCGGGGCATATTCTAAATATTACATAGCACATGATGGTTATGCACAAATACCATCCCCTGTTGATGGGGGTTTGAGGGCATAGCCCTCAGAACATTTTTTTATTAAACCTCCAAAATGATGAGGAAAATTTACACAAAAATTGATTTGAAACTACTTTTATACCTAATTGCAAATTCGCTAAAACATGGTCCAAAACCTATGAATGATAGTGTGAATCTATTGATTCTAAACAAATCTACTAAGGAACATAGTATTTCTAATGAAAACATGTCTTGACTACAAACCCACTAATCGAATATGTAAATCAGTTGATCAAATGTGCAAATCCGCTAGTTGAGAAATTGAATCTGCTAATTGAACATATGAATATGTAGCTCAAATATGTGAATCTGCGAGTTGAGAATGTGAATCTGCTAAAACTATATGTTTATTTGCTAATCGAAACATGTATCCATTAATTCTAATATGTATATGTTGATTCTAATCCATATCTGTTAGTTTTGCAATTTGGCCTTTGATTTCTTAATTATTTTGTGAGTCCACATGTCTAAGTTTTGGGTATCCGCCCAACGGTAGAGTGTATCTACCCAACGATAGAGTGTATATGCCCAAATAGAGGAGCTTATCTACTAAAATATGAGGTGGATCCACCAGTTTAGAGTGAGGCCTCATTGAACATAGGAGTGGCAAATCTACCAATTCTCTTGATCCATTGATGTGTAAGAAAGTCTACAAAACCATGATCTATGAGTTGCAAAAAACTTAAACAACAACAAATGATTATGAATAGACATGTGACGCATGTCCCGCCAAGTGTACCAAAATGTGTATACAAAAATATGAATTTCAAATGATATAAACAATAATGAAAATACCCAAAAACCACAAATCAACACAACATCAAGACTGGGCTAAAAAGGAGTTAAAACAATATATAACAATTATATCAAACCCCTTGTTGCATAGATTTAGATTTTCCCTTGATTATTTGGTTGGACATGCACTCACTAAAATTTTGAGAGCATAATAGGGCTCAAATGGGAAAGGTGTGAGAGAGATAGATAGATTCTGTGTTGATTGAGGAGGATGGATGAAGATGGAAAAAAAGAGAAGAAGATCCAAATTGATAAGGGTTAGATATGATTTTGGATGAGATTAGATGAATGGTAAAGATTGATTGATCAAGGTAAATGGTTGAGGATGAATGAGGAATAAAAAGGAATTAAAGATTCCTTTTAGGGCACTTGAGGGGCCAAGTCCATGTGCTTGTGTAATAAGCCCATGTTCTTTATGTGATGGGAGGAGTTGACTTTCACTTAATCAAGGATTAAGTGTGTGCACATGATTAGGGAGGGGATTAGGTGGAGATTAGGATTAGGACTTGGATTAGGATGCAAGTAGGAAGATGCAAGTGGATGGGGGCAAATAGAATTTTTGAATTAATTTTAATTCAAAATTGGAGGAAACTAGTGATGAAGATTTTAATTAAATAAACAAGGGTGTTTATTTAATTAATGGATGGGGAACTAAGGGCTAGTGTTGAATAGGTAAATTAATTAAATTAATTACCTTAGGAATAGAGGAATATAGATGTTTAATTAAATAATATGAATTATTTAATTAATAGAAATAGCTAGAATAGATTAAAAATGGGAATAAATTGATCAAACATAAGTGATCAATTTTAGGTGTCTACGTAATTATTATTACTAATTTAATAAGATGACAAATAATTATAATTAAAATTAAAATTAAAATAGAATAAACTAATACAAAGTCAAAAATATTAAAAATCAAACATTAATAAAAATAATAATTTTAAAAATAAAAACTAATAATAGACTTATTAAATTAATAACTAATTAAATCAAAATATCAAGCTAATTTTTTAACTTATTAGATTTGAAATATATATAAAATATGTAACTAAAAAAAATTAATATAGTTCAAATAATATTAACATGAATCAAGATAAACTTAGTAATGACAAATAAAAAATATTATGAAGTCTAATATAAATATAATTATTAAATAAATTTTGTATATCTATCCCTACAAAAGTATTAAAAAAAAATTAATTATTTTATATGCCAATAATTGTAAAAATATAAATGTATATAACATAAAAAAATGTGAGACACAAGAAAAGACATAAGAGCATAAACATACACGTGTTACAATTATGAAATGTCAAAGAAAGTACATCTAATATATCTATTATACCATAAACGTTAGTGGAATAGTTGAAAAATGCAACAAAAAATTTAACCCTTTTTTTAGGGAGAGAACTAAGAAGATTTGCCACATCAATTTTTTTTTGAGAAAATGAAGTGTGATAATCGCCCCCATTGAAAACAAGGGGAAAACCTTGGCTAAATGTAGAGGGTAAATAGAAATTAGAAATATAATAACAAAGACAAGGGCTATAAGGCATCCACCCATGTAAGAGGTGAAAATCATGACAAAAGAAACTAAAACTAACAACTTTGAGGCTGCCACCCTTGTCTATTTGGTAATTGTCATCTTATCTGTAGGTTTCCATCCAACTAGAAACATGAAATTATAGGTTTGAGGATGCCATGCAATACACTAGCTATATTATAGTTGGAAACTAACTAGAAATAAGAAACACTAGCTTTGATATTTCTACCTAACATGTTGGCTATTTGCTAGTTGCCACCCAACACATTAGCTATTCGGTAGTTTCTCCCTAACTCAAAGTTATACGTTAATGATTTCATCGTTGGTTATAAGGTAACTACTTGATTAGATAAACGACTAAGTTGAGTTTGAGTGATGGTAAGGATTAGCTTTCTTCAAGATAAAATACCAAGATTCAAGGATAAAGATCATATGGAGTAAGAGTGCACACTATATGATAAATTCTTTCTAAATAAATTGGAAAAATGAGATGTCAATTGAAAAGAGGAAATCATTTTAGGATAAGTGTTAAAGGTAAATAAAGAAGAAGAAATATTTGAAGATTTTTGGGAAGGGGAGGAGGAATCATGATGAAGAGATGGACATCTAGATCATTCCCCAAGAAATACAAAATATAAGTTATCATAATGGGAAAAAAATCATACACCTACAAGTGAATAAACAACACAATTATAAAAGAGGAAAATGTCTAGGTGATGCCCTTAAGAGATGTGGAAGATGGAAGGGCTCTACATGCTTCACCCTAGGTCTAGGATTACTCTTGGAAGCCTTAGAAAAAATAGGGAAAGAGCTCTCTCATCTACGTTGCATCCTCCCATGTTGTTGAAGACTCATCATTTGGGTCCCATTGGACCCTTACCTTTTCTATATTGCAACCCTTGAGTGTCAATCCATGATGCTGAGAATGCACACAGTGTCCAAAGAAAGTTACATATCCTCTACCAGCAAGGAATTCCAATCCGACACATGCGTCACATTAGGGAAGTAAGGCCTCAAAATTAAAATATGGAACACCTCATGGATGTGAGACAAGCTGGGCGGCAAGGTAGGACAATAAGCCACATGACCAATCCTCTCTAGAATTTTGAATGTACCAACAAAGCGAGGCACTAGCTTATAGCCTTTTTTGTAATGGATAGTGTTGGTCCCCAAATCATCAAATTGGAAAATTCTAAGAGTATTCTAGACTCTATGCTCAAACCTTCCAACTGACTTGGCCAACGAATGAAGTGAACCCTTAAGATTTCTAGCTCCCAACACTTTAGGCTCTGCCAAACCTAGGTGGGTGTACCTTCCAATTAAGCAGATTTAACATTCCTTCGTCTATCTTCTATCTCTATCTCAGAATGGCATGAACTTCTGGAATAGATTTATTTAACTTCTAACCCTACTCCTATCTCCTACTTGCATAAAAATGAAATTGAAAAAGTATATATAATGATTTGATTGATCTTGAATTGAAATTTATATGTAATAGACCAGTGCCTTCTTTTCTTTTGGGCTACAAAGTCACCCTCTTCTAGACTTTCATGTATAACCCTATGAGACAATTTCTAAATCCACCCCTTAGATGGATATGTCAGTGTATCTAACTCTCAATATTATTTGAGTTACTATCTACCACAATAATGAGTCTAATTGAGTTTAACTTTCCCTTGAAAACACCAATCATAAGGATAAGGTCATCACAGACGTATCATGTTTTATCAAATTATTATGGTAACAAGCAATTCTTTCAGAAGAGAATTTAAGATAGCATTCATTCACTGGAAATGAAAATCATAGAGAATAGATATCTTGAACAAAAGATTTTCCATAGCACAATTGAAATAAAAATATTAATTTGATTACTGAAATAAAATTCTTTGCAGAATGTATGATAAAACTACTAATGATGATCTCACTCTATCTCCAATCTGTGGTTTCCCTTTTATAAACACAAAGGATCCCCTCAGAATGGTTACATCTCTTGGTTTCAAAAGTCGCAACTATTTATTTATCTAATTATCAAAAAACTAATCAATCGTCCCAATGAGAACTACAAACAATTTAACTAATTATATCATATGTATTTGTAAACAAGTCGTCCCCTTCTTGTAAAAAATATGTTTATGATAAAAATAGTTTCTTCTTTGTCATGAGCTATAACCATATTATTTCCATGTCTCTGGTTTATACCTTTTGCACACATACGCAACAACTGAGGTGAGTGGAATGCCTCTACAAAATTGATAAAGATGAACATTCTTTTGAATATATTCTATGAATTGCACTCTATCACTACTCATAATGATTTTGTTCCAACGACATGTGGAAAGACCCATTACTCTATTCTCTGATCATGCAAATAATTATAGAGTATTTTCTTTAAAGACCCTTGAACAACTCTCTCTTTCGTGAATATTGCCACAATCAATATCTAGAAAACAATTTGGGTGCCCTGTCAAACCTCTATGCTATTATGGTCTGATGAATGCAATTACCTTGCTCAAAAGACTTTGTTCATGGTGTGTTTTGTACATAGTTTTTATGTTTCAACAGTCTATTCACTCCTTATCAAGGAGACATGGCATTTTGAGAAAACATTGCAATATCAAGTTGATAGACTATCCCTAGCTAATGTCGTTTGTACATCAGGCTATTGAAAACACATTTTGATATCGATCAAGTCTTCCTGATGAGATGAGTATCTATTTGAACTATTAGTATCACTATGAGGTATTTTGATGTTCATTTCCTCCTTTTGATCAAGCTGACAAGAGTGTTCGCTAAGAAAATAATATTTCTTACCGATAGCAATAGTCTCACCGATGGGTCTTGCTTATTTCTTCTTTGTTTTACATCTCGGAACGACTTAATAAAAATTCTTCAAAAACTCTCTCTTTATCCATGTTATCGGGCTGACTTATGTGGTCAAATAAACTTGAAGAGATTATCTTGATCTCATAAGTCTCCCCGATATCTTCACTTTACTACTTATCACTGCATGTTTGGGGTGACTTATCTCAAAATATTTACTTGCTTTCTTCATCAATGTGACTGTCATTGTCGGGACAACTTAAGAAACTTGCTCCGACCATATAAATCTCCCCTATATATTCATGTTGGTTGTATCAGTAGGACATGGTGATCAAGCAGAAAAGGTATGTGCTAAAGGTCGTATTACTTGGTTAATTTAAAAGGATTAGGATAGTAGTGGTAATTTTTGACAATTTGGTGAACATGATGAACGGATTTGGATTCATAAGGGTAATATTTGGGGTTTTCATAGATTTTTGTTATCCAAGTAACTTTAAAGTTTTGGACATGAAGAGTATTTTGAAGATAATGCATCTGCTATTGATTCCTCAGTTTGTCCTTCAAAATACTCTTCATGTCAAAATAAGTTTCAACTAGATTATGAGTAGGCATTGAGAAATGTTGATCCCATAATATACAAAAATGCCTTGTTTGATATAAGGAGTTGTGAGGGTGAATCAAGCTACACCTTGCTGGAAATAATTATAGCTTCTTATAAAAACATCCTAGATGGTTTTAAACCACATCCATTTATTTTGATTGGTATGTTCATAAATGCTTGTGGATCAGGTTTAAATTCTTGGTTTAAAAGTTGAAAACCAACTAATTTAAATGAACTACTTGAGTTCATTGATTTTATTGAAATGAATAAATTTAAAAATGTGAATAATGGCGTTACTGATCAATATAGTTTGAATGGTGATATGCATGAAAATGAAGAACATAATGATGAAGGACAATTAGCACCCGAACATGAAAATGATGAGATAGTGCAATTGATGGGAGGAACAAATACATCCTCTACTCTAATAAAATACCAATGCCTAAGATACCATCCCTATAATAAAGCTAAAAAATATTACGATCAAAGGAGGCATAACCGAAATATGCAAGGATTTCAAAATTCTCAGCCCCATGCATTCATGAGAAGACCTGTGAACATGGATGGATACCAGCCAATGAAAGAGGAATGTAAGTTGGGAAATGATATTGAAGAAATCATTGTTGATGGTAATGAGGAATTGTCTCCATTATCAAACCTATACAGTGAAAGAGTGGACTATGAAATATGCAAAGGAGTATGCTCTCCTGACATTGAACAAATGGATGATTTATCCATATCTTATGATTCAATCAATGAAAAAAAGAAATGTATAAAACATGATGAAAGTAAAGGAGCATCCATACGTGAAAACCATGACGAAAATTTGGTTGAAGTAGAAGCATGTGTCAATAACAAAGAGGATGATGAGGAGAAATAATTTTCGCTCAGTAGTGAAACAAATTTCAAATTTGTTGGACATAGAGTATCAGAAATATGGGAGCAGTTCAAATCTTGTATGCCCTAACAGGATTTGTTCTTAATAGGATTTTTGTAGAAGCTTTAACAGGCTTAGCTCCTAATAGGGCGAACTTCAAAAGAGTTTAGAATACTTGTGGGTATTCATCCCCATTGTGTTTTTTCCCATTTGGGTTTCCAGGTCAAAAATATTGTGTCAAGTGGTGAATGCTTTTGTGGTTATGTTTACTAAAGTTAAATTGCTTAACTACTAAATCCACTTTGATATGATATGATAACCGACATCAATCTAAAATATGTTTTAACTACTATCAGTAAAGTATTTGAATGATTTAGTTAAAAGGTTTTGAGAGTTTTAAAGTTATTTTACTACTAGTATGTTATAACAGTTAAAACATTTCAGGTCCTCTAAGGTCTAAGCCTAACAGCTTGAGGTAAAAGATCTTGAAGAACATGATGAAGAAAGAAGGTCTAAAGCTTAATAGATAAAACTACAGAATATGGAGTGATAAAATGAAAATCTATATCAAGAGTCTAGAAAGTCAATACTAGGAACATGTTGTTACTCAATATGTTGCACCTAGTGGGACTATGTCTGATGATCTAAAGAAAGAGCAACAAGAAAACAATCAAGCACTGGAGGCTATTACTAATTCTTTGTCTGATTCAGGGTATGTTGATGTTCATGGTCTAGAGACTACTTATGAGGCATGAAATAAAATTGAGGAAATCTATAGCAGTGATGAGCATGTGAAGATTGCCAAAGAAGGGAATCTAAGAGGAAAATTTTATGACATGCAAATGGCTGAAGGTAAAAATCTTCAACAGTATGGTCAGAGGATCAAGGAGATAGTCAGTGAGATCAAGAGTGTTGGTGGTAAAGTGGAGGATGTCATGGTGGTTAGTAAGGTGTTGAGAACCCTGGTACCAGTCTATGCTATCCGAGTTGCAACAATTCAGGAGCTAAAGTCTATTGATAAAACTAAGGTAACTCTTGACTCCATCATGGGTAAGCAAACTGCATTTGAATTAAATGGTTATGATGGTAGTGCTTAGAAATCTGAATATGCAATTAGAGCTTCAGTTTCTAACCCATTTATGAGGAAAAGTAGAGATGTCAGTCACAGTTATGAATCTAGATCTAGCAGAGAAGTTGATGATGACGACAGTTTGGTTGAGCTTGAAGCATTATTGTCCAAGCAGTTGCCCAGAGGTATCGGTAAGTATAGAGGAAAATTACCTTTAAAATGCTTTGCATGTAACAAGATTGGACACAAGGAAGCTAACTGTCCTAATGGTGACAATGAGAACAAGCATGAGAAGTTCAAGAAGTACAAAGGAAAAGGCAAAAGAAATTGTCTCATTGCAGTTGATGGTGGTATCACTGATGAGGAATTTGAGGGAGATGCTAATGAAGACATTGTCTTTGTTTCCATTAAAGAGGAGACATCTTATCAGAAGGCATTAGTTTCTCGCATGGATTGTTTTGATGATTGGATCATAGATAGTGGTTGTTCACACCACATGACCAGTGATTGGAGCAAATTTCTTACTTTGAAGGAATTTGATGGAGGAGTTGTGAGATTTGGTAATGACTCACCCTACATGGTAAAAGGAAAGGGAAGTATTTCTCTTAAAGGAAAGAGTAGTGCAGATGATGTCTACTAGGTTGAAGGATTAAAGCACAATCTTTTGAGTGTTGCACAACTTAATGATAGAGGTTATCCATTGGAATTTAAGAATGGAATGTGCAAAAATATGGGAGCAAAGGTGAACTAATTCAACAACTAGTTAATTGCTAAAATAGATGATAGTTGGCTTTGGCATCAGAGATTTTGTCATATAAATTTTGATAACATTGTCAAAGGCAGTAAGTCCAAGTCAATGAGAGGTTTTCCTCAGTTGGACAAACCGGTTAATGCTCTGTGTAAAGAATGTCAATTGGGAAAGATGACATCCTCAACTTTTAAGAGCAAATCTTTTTCAGCAGAACATTTGTTAGATCTAGTTCATACAGATCTTTGTGGACCCATAAGGACTAAAAGTATTCAAGGTGACAAATATTTTATGATATTCACTGATGATTGCTCAAGAATGATGTGGGTCACATTCTTGAAGGATAAGTCAGAAGCCTTTAGTAAGTTCAAGGCATTCAGGGCCTTATTGAAAAGGAAAGTGGTAAGAAGATAAAGTGTCTTAGGACTAATCAAGGTGGTGAATTTACTTCTAAGGAATTCACTAGATATTGTGAAGAAAATGGTATCAAGAGGCATCTTTCTGCACCGAGGACACCACAACAGAATGGTATTGCAAAGAGGAACAATCGGTCAGTTGTTGAAGCTGCTAGAATGATGCTAATACAAGGAGGTGTAGAAAAAACTTTCTGGAGAGAAGTTGTCAATACAGTTGTCTACACTATGAACCAGATACTGATAAAAAGAGGTAAGGATAAAACTCCTTATGAATACTGGTATGGTAGATCACCTGTGTCAGATATTTTAAGATTTTTGGTAGTAAATGTTTTATTAAGAGAGGTGACTATGTTAGCAAGTTTGAGGCTAAAAGTGATGAAGGCGTATTTCTTGGTTACTCCACCAAGAGTAAGGCCTATAAATGTTATTACAACTGGACACAAAGAATCATTGAAAGTGATGATGTTTGAGTGGATGAGTATCTTGAAGTCTCAAGAGAAACCAATGTGGAGGAAAAGGAAGATCCTTGCATTCTGATTTAGGAACCAGAACTGGTGAAACCAGAAACTGGTGGAGAGAATGTTTATGTACCAGTTCAACCAGAACAAGTAGATTCAGAAGAAGATGATGATAATGAAGAAGAAGAACCTGAATATAATGATCATGCCATTCTGAGGTATGTGAGACTCAATCATAATCTTGACCATATTATTGGAGATAAAGATGTTGGAGTGTTAACCAGAAGAAAAATTAGAGAGAATTCTTGCATGATATCCACTATTGAGCCTAGAACTGCTAAGGAAGCATCTGGAGATGATCACTGGATTAAAGCTATGGAAGAGGATCTTGATCAAATTGAGAAGAACAACACATGGACCCTAGCACCCAGAACAATGAATAAAAATGTGATAGGTACTAAATGTGTATTCAGGAATAAATTGAATGAAGATGGAGTAGTAGTCCGAAACAAAGCTAGATTGGTATGCAAAGGTTATGCATAGGAAGGACGAGACTATGGTGAGACATTTGCACCAGTTGCTAGACTGGAAGGTGTCGGGACTCTACTTTATTTTGCAGCACATAAGGGATTCAAAGCATATCAGATGGATGTGAAGTCACCATTTCTAAATGGAATACTGGAAGAAGAAGTATACATTGAGCAGCCAGATGGTTATGCTTTGACTGATGCAAAAGATATGGTATGTAAATTGCACAAGGCACTATATGGTTTGAAGCAAGCACCGAGAGCATGGTATGAAAGGATACAATCACACCTGATGAAGATAGGTTTTCAGAGAACCAGTGAAGACAACAACATATATCTCAAATTTGAAGGAGATAAGATACTGGTTAGTGAAGTGTTTATAGATGATGTCATATTTGGAGGCAATTATGACATGAGTAATGACTTTGCAAATGAGATGAAAAGTGAGTTTGAAATGTCTCTAGTGGGAGAGATAAAAAAATTCTTAGGCTTGCAAATTCAGCAGATGAAGAGGTATTTTTATCACACAGTCTAAAAATGTGAAAGAGGTATTGAAGACATTTGGAATGAGTGACTGTAAACCAATTGGGACACTAAAGGTTACAGGTTGTAAATTGTCTAAGGAAGATGAAGCCACATTTATTGATGAAAAGGGGTACAAGTCAATGATAGGGAAATTGCACTATGTTCTTCATAGTAGACCGGATATAGCTCATATAGTAGGTCTAGTTGCCAGATTTCAAAAGAATCCAAAAGAGACACACTTGATAGCAACCAAAAGAATATTCAGATATTTGAAAGGTACTATTGACTATGGTTTATGGTATCCATATGCAGGTAACTTTGATTTGAAGGTTTATACAGATGCAGATTGGGCAGGTAATGTTGATGATAGGAAGAGCAAAACCGGTGGTGCATTCTTTCTTGGTGGAAGACTTGTATCTTGGAGTAGCAAGAAGCAGAGTTGTATATCTAAATCTACTGTTGAAGCTCTGTATGTTGCAGTGTATATGAACTATACCCAGGCTATCTGGATGAAACACATTCTGGAAGGATTCAAGCTGAAGTTTACAGAACCGGTAAATATTTTATGCGACAACACCAGTGTAATAAATATTTCAAAGAACTCGGTGTTGCATGCTAGAACCAAGCATATTGAATTGAAGTATCATTTCTTGAGAGAAAAAGTGCAGAGTAAAGATGTGTTATTGGAGCATGTTTCTACCAAGGAGTAGCTTGCAAATATCTTTACTAAACCTCTGCCTAAGACTACTTTTGAGTATCTTAGAGGTCAGCTAGGGGTTGTGCCCCTACATGAGGTGAATTGAGCATGAGGTAGATTACATCAGTGCCGGAGCTAATTGCGGAATTTTTGCAGAATTTTATAGCAGGATTGGTGTAGAGTGGAAGTTATTCCACAGGGGGAGCATCAAGTTGCAGGTTGATGATGTTGAACAATGAAGTTTGACATTGCATGTTTTACTTTCAATTTGGCATTGTTGTCAAAGGGGGAGAAGAACTATAAGACTACGAGGAGAATTATATGATTGTGAGAAGATCTATAGTCAATTACCAGTTGAAGTCATGGAGACTCAGTTGAAGGAGAATACATGGTAAAATGTAAATCAGGATTCATATACACATCATCACAATCAAGGGTATTGATACTTGTATTGCCATCAATGCCAAAGGGGGAGATTGTTGGCATTTGCATGAAGATTGCGTTAATGAAATGTTATGTTGTCATTGATGTCAATTAACCGGTAATGATGTTGTAATAATGTTGTTTTGCAACCGGTAGGAAGAGATAGTAAAGGGAACTACAACCAATAGGTGAGTTTGTGGAGGAAACCGGTATTACTTATGAAATGGAGAGATCAACCGGTAACCTACCTATAGATGAGATCAAACCCTAATCGATGGAGCTTGGTGAATTGGTTGTAGCAGTTTATGATCAAATGATGAACGGTAAAGATTATGACACGTATACATATTGTATGAAGAGAGTTTTAAATGATTTATGGTGCTTAGAGATAACAATTTTTATCTTGGGAATGAGCAAGTTCATTGCATGTAATGGAAGCCACGTGATGAGTTAAAGAGTTTGATGAAATGGTGATCAAGGAGTGGTCAAGGTTATCTTGAATGATGTGCAGTGATTGCTATGTAATTTTCTATGTAATCCAATGGTCATACTTGAACCGATTTGTTTGTAATCTCTATGAGATAATTAGGTTTGTGACGTGTTACCGACCTATTGATTTGTTTATAAGGTCGATGAGTTATTTTGTTGTACAATTGGCAATTTGTAGTTGAGAGTAAGAGAGAGTGGTTGCCAAACCTGATAATGTATCTGCAGTATGTGTAAAGGAAGATAGGAGCATGAAAAGGATTTGAACAAGCAAGTGTAGTGTTATTCAAACAGATCAACAAACCCCTGTTGTTCTCTAACAATTATAGCAGTCAAATCCCCTAACCGGGTAAGCTCTAACAAGCTTAGTGTTATCTAAATCCTCTAACTAGGTGGCCCATTAGCTTGGATTTCAAATCCTCTATTAACATTGCTCCTAATAGGGTATTGCTTCTAATAGGGCATTATAGTCAATCCCTTAACCAGGTGGTCCCTAACAAGATTTGTTCTTAACAGGACTTTTGTAAAAGCTTTAACAGGCTTGGCTCCTAACAGGGCGAACTTCAGAATAGTTCAGAATACTTGTGGGTATTCATCCCCACCGTGCTTTTTCCCATTTGGGTTTCCACGTCAAAAATATTGTTTCAAGTGGTGAATGCTTTTGTGGTTATGTTGACTAAGGTTAAACTGCTTAACTACTAGATCCACTTTGATAAGATATGATAACCGACAACAATCTAAAATATGTTTTAACTACTGTCTGTAAAGTATTTGAATTATTTAGTTAAAAGGTTTTGAGAGTTTCAAAGTTGTTTTAATGTTAGTATGTTATAATAGTCAACCGGTTTACTTGTCAGTAATATTGCATTTGACAGTTCAGTGTTTAAACTAGTCAGTTTAGAGTTTGACTTAAGAGGTTGTTTTTGAGATTGGTGAAAGTCTAATCAGTTTTCTATCTATTGATTCAACCACCCCCCCTACCCCCCACTCTCAGTAGTTGACTGAATCCTTATTCAGTCATCATACCATCATAGGTGTCAAGTCACCTAACTAGGCTTAAAAGCCTATGTGGAAGTCTAGGTGGAATATGAAGTACATTAACAATGCTATATGCCAAATTCATACAGTTTTTAGTAATAAGAATCAATTACATCAAACCTTAAGTCATACACTTCATATACATTTTGATAGTTAAACATATCGCTACACCCTTAGTGTAAGATCTTAGGTAACATAGCTACAAATAATTTATAAATGGCTAATTTATATTTCTAGAAATTTTTATTTATTTCATTACTAATCCCCTAAGAAGATAACAAAATCATAAAATATAGAGATTTTCTAAAAGATGCTAATGATTCTTCTAAATAATAACTATTTATTTTTCCTTCTAAATTGGATCATAAAAGAAATAGTTTAACAATAAAAGAAATCATGTTTATTTGCCCTTCTCTTATTTTATTTTTAAGCTATAATAGTTTCCATAAGAAAATGTGTTCCCTCCAAGCTCTCAAAGTTGTTGGTGATGGTAAAAATCAAATTATGTATGGGTTTGTTTGGGCCAGCCTTAAACCACGCACACTAAGCAACAAACTAAGCCTAGAGGATGTTAGTCAATTTTGAGTGTTAACACTTTTAAGCCTAGAAATTTATTCTTAATGACAACATACATTAAGCAACATATTAAGTCTAAGTATTTAACACTTTTAAGCCTAAAAGTATAAGCTTAGTGTGTATTATTTAATTCGTTCTATTTGTAAGACGTTTAATTTATTTGTTAAAAAAAAAATTTAATTAAATTTTAAGTGTTAAAGGGAAACAGGCAGCTATAAAATAGTCATAGCTTTTGTAAATCTAAACCAAATCAAGAACTTGAATATGTTTCAGAAAGGTGGAAACAATAGAATCTAACTCAGAATGATTAAAATTGGTGATAAATTATGTAAGAGCAGTTTTTACTGCAAGCAGCCCTAACAATTTAGAACAACAATACGCAAAAAAAAAAAATCAAACTTATTGGCAATAAGTGATTCATGAAAGACAAAAATACTTTGTGTTGTCAGATGAAAAGGATTTCAACCCTAAACCTTCCGCACAAAACAATATAACTATAATTATTAGGATGAAAAGATGCAACTAGTTTTGCCAAGCACAACCAAGATTTGTAATTTTCAATTTACCCTCATGTTCTGCAGAAATTATGATGTTTTTGGAGCTAGATTACCTCCATCCATAACCATTATACCAAATACTTTTGAATTTTGACAAGATGTTATCAAATAATACTACAATGTACTAGCTGGAAAATTTATTTCCATATGCATATATATTTAAAAGAGATGAACCAAAATGGGTTTCCTATAGTTGATGCTTCAATCTTTTCTCTATAAGTAAACATTAGATAAATAAATATAAAGTTTTTAGAGCTTTAAGATTCTTGAGCTTGAGGCAAGATTTTTATGGCCTTATCAAAGGAAGGAAGGGTTATGAATTAAATTATGTTTTCAGATTTGAGTGCAAGAAAAGTTTAACTATGAGAAATTGTTTTCAGAGATGTGAACCGATTCTATCATCTAAACATAATATCGATCATATGGGGCTACTGGACGGTCGCAGTTATTCTGACTTCAAAACAGACTTTTCGTACAGACATGTTAGTCAATCACAATCATTTATTGCAAAATCGACGGCGTAGAATGCGCGAATCCGTTGTTTCAGAACCAGAATAGACGCGTCCTTACTGGAGATAATTTGTGCTACATTAATATGCACTATTACAGACTTCCAGTAATAATGAAGGGAAATGCATAAAGCACATCAAGAGATTAAATTTCCAGACATTATAGTTACAAGTAACCTGAAGCATGAAAGGGGTTTTGATAAAGACATAACATTGACTATTCCATGCTAGGCATTTATATTGGAAAATGGCTTGTCAAGAATTTTATAAGATTAAACTGGACACGTTAACTGCAACATTAACTAGTCAAAGAGATACTAAAGTATCCCATAGTTCGCGCTCCATCTGATAACAATCAGATTACCTCAAACAATGACTCTATTTGTGAAATATTACAAAATCTTTCTTCGAATAAAGTGGGCGTTTTTTGGAAAGCATTGCAGTCTTTCAAAGAATTAAGTATTAAATAACAACCATAGATTTCAATTTGGGACATACAGTTAAAGCATATGCAACTATATTTGTAGTGTAAGCAGACCTTCAAATTTGGCACTGGCATCTCAATTACCCAAGCCGATTTGGTAAGGCGTCGAGTAATATTATAAGGAAAAGGGTGTGATTTTGAATTGACTAGCTCTTAAACAAGTCAAAGGGAGAAAATAGCTAGCGATCAATTAAAGAGAAGCAAAATGGCTGCTGACATTAAATTAAAAGAATAATTTATCAGAAGGCATTGTATTCTTTAGACTTTTTTTTTTATCAGTAAAGGCAGAGCCAGATTTATATTAATTAGTTTAAATACATAGGTTTGTCACTGAGTTCCAAGACATTCAAAAAAACCCCTGCTCTTAGAAAGCACAGAGATCCCACCAAAACTTGAAAACCTTTAAGCTTATGGTTTAGCCATTTTTCTAAACCATCAAAGGTTTAATAGTCTAGGAAAAGCAAACACACTATTAACGATAATGTCTGATTTCCGGCTACCTAGATACAGAGTTTTTGAACATAAAATTAAAACCTAATAAAAATATACATGCATAATTGCATATCCAGTAATCAAAAAGAGGTATCCGCACAAATCCTAGCTTGAGGAGGGAATGTCGAGTTTTTGTTGCAGCTGCTTCCTAGGATGGCCTCGGCCTCTGCTTGCTGAAGAGCCTTGGCCACGACCCATGCTCCCTCGACCTCTACTCGAGCCACCTCTACAGCTCTATTCTGGTTTTGGCTCTGCTTCTGCAGCATCCAAAGGTAGGAATCCATTCAGCCTTGCAAATTGGAACAGAATCTCCTCTTTCCCTTGAGCCTCTGGGTCTTCACCTAAGAAATGCCATTTGAGGTAGCTTAGCCCTACACTAGCAAACGCTCTATGCTTATTCAATTCTTTACCCTTCAGGTCTAGTGGGAATGGGTAGTAATTGATAAGTTCTCCGTGGGCATTAAAGAGGATTCGGTCGCTTGGTCTGGGCGCACCAGAGTCATGGAGGGCCTTGTTCAATAATTCTTGGAGTTCTTGAAGAATTTCCACTGGGAAAAGTTCCCTGGTAAGATTCCAAACCATTTGCTTGGGTAGCTTCTGGTCCAGCAAAGACGCCACGAATCTGGATGAGATGCTGGTGTTATCTCTTGGGTATTCATCTCTGCTCAAATGTGTGCTACCCAGAATCAATTTGATAGCTAGAAGAACTGGAGGGTCCAAATGGATAAGGAGACATTTGAGTCTCAAATCTGATATCTTCCTGAAAGAAACCTGGTGAGTAGAGGCATTAGTGATATGGGGGTTTCTGCACCGAAGCAAGAGACAAGCCTAGGATACACACTCATAATGAAACCGAACGGGGGCTCAGAAGACATGGTAGCTGAGAACAAGGGCATGCAAGAAGAGAAACCAGAGATGAAACCAGAGGATGCCGAAAGAAAATAATGAAGCAAGAATAGGATGCTTCTACAGGAAGGCGGGTGCATGACTCGATAAGCAATAATGGAAATTAGAGAGCAATAAAGGCTCGTGCGAAGGTGGCAGAGATTAAATGCCCAAATCAAGCCAAATCTACTTGAGTGCGGAGGGAAAGATTATCCTGCGGATAGCTCATGAAAAGGACTAAGCGGTGATGCTCACCAACTGGAGCTTAGTGGGTCCCTTTTTTATGTAGCCGGTTTGTCTACTAGTCTAAACCAGACCCACCTTGCGTCCCGAGGTTAACTGAATGGTTTATTTGAAAAGAAAATGACCATTGGAGTCAACCACCAAAAGGAGGGTGGGAAAGGAATATTTAAATTTGATTTTTGCAGTCCGCCAATCTACTGGCAAGCCACATCTCAAACCTTATCTGATCAAGTCTTGTTAGCTTTCTCAATCTAGATTAACAATTGGTTAAAAGCCCTGAGACCACCACTGAACAAAAGTGCCTTGAGATGCAACTTTTGATAAGGCATCTGCCTCTTCATTTGCTTCTCTATAAATATGTTTTGCCTCGAAGTGTTCAAGACTGTTCAGGTTTTCTAGTATTCTTTCCAATAGAGCTTGAAGCCTCCAATTGGGGATTATCTTCTTCCTTATAGCATTAACTGCTATCTCTGAGTCTCCTTCCACTGAAACATTTTTGATGTCATGGTTGATGCAGTCTTTCAAGCCTAATAGTAGAGCGGTAAAATCTGCTATGTTATTGGTGTCTGGAGGGATTGGTTTTACCATTTTCCTGATGATTGCTCCTGTTTGATCTCTGATAACATAGCCTATTCCGAAGGGGCCAGGATTGCCTTTGGAAGCCCCATCAAAATTCAGTTTCACCCAATCTAGCTTCAGGGGGGACCAGATTGCATCTTTCCTTTTATTGGTTTTATGTCGAGAAAGTGAGGGGATAATGATTCCTTACCATTTTTGACTAATTTTCTTATCCCATGAAGAGAAAACTTTAGGTTGATTCAGAGAGAAGGTTGTTCTGCTATTGATTGAATCCACTATTGTCGATTCTATTGAATTTAGGATTGATTCCTGATTTCTAGATTTGCCTTCAAATAGCCTACAATTCCTTTCTTTCCATATTTCCCAAATTAAGCATGATGGAGCAATTTCCAAAATTTGGCTCAGCGAGCTCTCCTTTGTATACAGAGGCCAACTTTGGAATAGAGGCTTAATTTCATTCGGCAAGGCTAGGATCAGTTCCAATTTTGCACAAAGCCATCTCCAACATTTGGAGGCAAAGGGGCAATTCAAGAGGAGATGATCCACTAACTCCGATTGGGCTTTGCAAAGTATACATCTTGAAGGTCCTTCATAACCCATTCTTGTGAACTTGTCTGCAGTTAGAATTTTTTTTGGATTGCCAACCATACAAAGATGCCCGCTTTCAGTATGACTTTGGAGCTCCAAAACATATTCAGAGGGATGTTGTGGTTGTTGTGCTCTACAAGGCTGACCAGAATTTTGTATCCATCCTTTGAGTTATACTGTCCTGTTTTGGAAGGCTCCCAAATGAGAGAATCTTCCCCTCTTCTGGGGTTGATGTTTCTCGCCTCTAAGTGACCTAAGAGTTCTTCTAGATCCTCCCTTGGAATCGGCAGGCCCTCCATTGATTTCCACTTCCGGCTTTGTGGATTCGATATATCTACCATTTCTAGATAGTCTCTAACTCTGACTCCCCAATTATGTTTGAACTAGTTTTCTGTGGTAGGGGTATGAATTATATTTGCCAAGGGTGGATAACCACCCTAGGAGTCTTCCCAGAAAAGGCTTGCTGAACCATCATGAATATCCCAAGAGACCGAATTTGAGATCACGTATCTACAAGAGATGATGAAGTTCCATATTCTTGATCCTTTAGGGAATGTCCATGTTCTGAAGATGTTAAGATGATTCTAATCTAAGATATACTTTGTTGCTAGCATTCTGACCCAAGAGGCATTTGGGTTTTTGATAAATTTCCATACTAGTTTAGCCCCCAAGGCTATATTTTGTAATTTAAAATCCTTGATGCCTAAGCCACCCATTGGTTTGGGTTTCATAATTTTTTCCCAGGCTATTAGCATGAACTTATGCTTCTCTTCAGTGTTTTTCCAAAAGAAATCTCTCATCTTCTTGATAATGTAGGTATTGGCACTAGATTTTAAGGATAAAATAGATAAAAGATAAGTTGGTAAAGCCGAGATCACTGCTTGAATCATGACTAATGTTCTCGCCCAAGACAACCATTTGCCCTTCCACAAATTTGCACTTCTTTCAACTTTGATTTTTAGTGGATCCCAGAGTTTGGAGTTCCTCAAATCTCTGTCTATTGGAATGCCCAAATAAGTACATGGAAGGCTTCCTTCTTTGCAATTTAAAATTCTAAGAATTCTGGTCTGAAGTGAAATTGATGTTGTGAAGAAGAAAAGTTTAGTTTTGTCCTTGTTTCTTAATTGGCCTGAAGCCCTACCATACATCTCTAGAATTTGATTTAGGTGATTGGCTTCTTTAACATTTGTTGTCCCCAATATGAGATTGTCATCAACAAACTGCTGATGGGTAGTTACAAAGTCTTTAGTTATTTTGACTACCTCTAACTTTTGATTGACATGACTAGCTTTGATGGCTCTTCCTAGAGCCTCCCCCATTATTATGTACAAAAAGGGAGAGAGGGGGTCCCCTTACCTAATGCCCCTTGAGGAAGAGAAAAAACACGCTAGTTTTCCATTAACCAGTATTGAAAATTTGGGCGTTGAGATGCACTCAAATACCCAATTTATCCATTGCTTATCAAAGCCAAAGGCTTGCATGATTTTACAAAGGAAACGTCAATCTATACTATCATAAGTTTTTGTGATGTCTAGCTTTATTATCATACCTGGCCTATTTGTGCTTTGGAGGGTATGGATTTCTTCTTGTGCTACAATCACTCTATCAAGAATTGATTGAACCGGTACAAACCTTGTCTGTTCTTCTGAAATGATGGTGTTCATGAGAGGCTTCATTCTGTTAGTCATGACTTTTGAGAGAATTTTGTAGACTGTGTTGCATAGAGAAATAGGCCTGTAATCTCCAAGGTTTTATGCTTTCTCCTTCTTTGGAATGAGTGCTATCAAAGTATTATTTACCTCTTTGAGTATTTTCCCTGACCTTCTTGAGCACTCTAAGGCTTATGAGAGTTCCTGTCCTAAGATATGCCAGCATTTCTTATAGAAATCTGCAGGGAAGCCATCCGGCCTTGGTGCCTTACCAGAGGGAAGCTGGTTTAGAGCTTGGAGATCTTCTTCCATTTTTATTTTCCCATTTAAAATCTGATTATGTTCCTTTGATATAATCTTGGGGATCTCGGACAGCAGCTTCTTTTGATCCTGAAGATGGGATCCTTTAGTGTTATTTAGGAGATTGAAGTAGTAGGAGATAATCTCCTCTTTTATAACCTCCGGGTCCTCTAAAGTTTGGTTGTTTCTAATTTGTAGTTTAGATATCCAATTCTTGCTTCTTCTGATTTTTGTTACATTATGAAAAAACTTAGTGTTTTTGTCCCCCATTCTGAGCCAATTCTCTCTTGATTTTTGCTTCCAAAAGATTTCTTCTTTAGAGAGGATATCCTCGTACTCCAGTAGGAGGGATCTTTCCTGCTGAAAAGATTCTTGATCCATGCCCGCCTTGATAATCCTGTCATTTAGGGCTGCTAATTTCTCTTCTATGAGTCTTTTTGATGAGAAGATGTTTTTGAAGTGCTGGGAGTTCCATTGAAGCAATTTTTGTTTGACTAGTTTTAGCTTTGCAATGAAACAGAAGAGTTTTGAACCCTCAAAGGATTCTTCCTTCCACCATTTTTCTATCATTATAAGAAAATTTGGCTCTTTCATCCACATATTTTCAGACCTGAAGGGGGTCTTGGTTGATCCCTGAGTGCCTTGTAAAGAGAGCAAAATGGGATAGTGGTCCGAGCCTGAGCAAGAGAGAACATTGCAGTGTGGGGTGAACGGAAAAAGAGGAAGATCCCCTTGCCAGAAAAATCTGTCTATTTTTTCTGCTATATTGTTGAAGCCTTTTCTTCTATTAGTCCATGTGTAGGTGTCTCTTGAATCTACTTCCAAGAGGCCATTCCTCTCAATCCAACCATTAAAATCCTATTCTTTAGACTTAATTGACATACATTCAAGCAAAAAAAACTATTCCTACTACAACCAATTTGAGTTTCTTTCTAATAGAGAAATTTTGTCACTAAATTTAATTCCTTTTGGAGTACTTACTTGGAGCAGCTCTGATTATGGCCTGCTGAGCTATTGTTCTCTTGAAACTTCCAAACAAACAAATGGCAGGTGTATAACTGAATTCCAGTACCTTTGCCAGCGTTCCCTATCTATGGTGAAAACTTGCACACGCTGGTTCGATTTATGAAAATAAAATCTCTAGATCAACGACCCCTTTGTGACCCTCAAACCTATCAATATGCTCTCCAAGGATATGGCGAAAGAAGTGCCTATATATCTCCCTCAGATATCAACATGTTTGTTCTTCTTCATTTCTCCTTCTTCCTAGGCGTGTTCAAGATCTTCCCCAATGTCAAAGTAGAAATAAAATCATCACTTCCATGTGGAATTGTGTCCCCTCAATTGACAATAATTTCCTTCTTAAATAGAGGAAAAATCCATCAAATAAGAATGGTGTGATATTTCTCATCACACACACACACACACACACACACACACACACACACACACACACACAGATATATATATATACTTTTTCTTTCCATCTCTCTATATCCTCCTCTCCAAATCTATACATAATGTCCTCTCTCTCTCACAAACACACACACATCTTATTTCTCTCTCCCTATTCCTCACTCACTCACAGACACTCCATATTTCTTTTTGGCTATCTTTATCTCTATCTCTCTCTCCCCCCTCCGCCCTCTCTCTATATATATAGCATCGTAAATAGTACACCCTAATTGGGTGGTACAATTCCATGCATAGGTTAGCACTCACCTTAGTGTATTTGCATCTTGCATTTAAAAAAAAAATCTTTTAAGGATTTAATTAATTAATTTAATTGGATCTAAAATCTTCTTTCATCCTTCTACACTTCATAAATTGGGCTCTTTTACATTAAGTGTGCCCCTTTTATTTTATTCTCTCAATAAATCATTTCATCAAATACCCTAATTATGTCCTATTTCGACCTTCAAGGCCTGATTTCACCTATCTAGACATCTCAAATTCCCACATACTCTTGGAATTTGCTCTAAAATCACAATATCTTGTTTCCTCGAAAATTTGGCGAAAAGTTGGTCGGACCGTGTGTTCAAACCAAGTAGGTACCTACTTGGTCCTAACTTTTTCTCCCCAAATTTTGGGAGCATGTTTTGACACTATTGTAATATTCAAATCCAAGAGATTGATAGAAAATATTATTTCTAAGTCAGCCTATAACTCAAAACAAAGTTAGGGTCTCATACATTTAAAGCCTTTTATTTCCTCATTTGAAGGATCTAAGATCTAGCGATTGAAGGAGCCTCTTATGAAGTGAAAGTGCAGGTTTTATGGAGTCTACAACAAAAAAAACAAGTATTCACCAAGTCTACATCAAGAATTTTCAACATCCCTTAGGAGCTTTGAAGATATTGAAGAATAATAGGAGATCACCGACTAATAATTGGTTTGTGTCTCTCCCTTAGGGTTTGGTATGGTTTCATGTTGTTTTCATGTCTTTATATGAGCTTCATTTTCAGATTTACATTCATTTTTTAGATCTCTAGTTCATTTGTGATTTGAATCATTTGCATTTACATTTACAAGCATTTAGGGTTTCCTCTCCAAAGCGTAGGGTAGAACTCTAGATTCTTTATTTCTCTCATTTAGGATCTTGCATACACACAAGATTCTTGCACAAATATTTTTAGTACATTATCGGCTATTTGTGGAGGTGGAAACCACAAAAATAAGGGGTTTAACTAAGGCAAAACACTATATAGCCACCTAGACATCCTTTTCCAAGTTGCAGGTGCAGATATATAAATCCAATGAATGCATGAATTTCAATGTTGACGGAAGACACAAAGACAACATCAGTGCCAGAATTTGATCTCAAATCATAAAGATGGGAGTGTGGTGCCCTGAGATAGGACCAGGGCGTGGCACCCTAGGATAGGACTAGGGCATGGCATCCTGGTCCCCATGGTTTTGCAGTTTTTTGTGCCAGATCTGCATCTCAGACTCTTAGGACCTCAGATTCAGAAATCCAGCCTTCTGTTAGCACAAGGGCCAAGGCACCCAATGCCCTGGTCCTACCCATTCTGCATTAGATTTCAGTAGCAAGTGCACCTCTGAGCCTCTTTTGAGTCCTGCTTCTATATCTCAGTTCCAGTTTGCACATAATCTACATTTTTCAGTTTAAGTGTGCTTCGTTTCTCATCTCCAAGCTTAGTTGATTGTTGCATCATACTTTACATATCTACTCCTCATTTACAGCAAAGGAATAGAAACCCTAAGAGATATTCCTTGACTCTCTCTTCCCTACAAGAAGTAGTCAAAGTGAGATATATCCCTAGGTTCTTTCATAGTCCATTGTGTGTACATGAGAGTGGGATTTGGTCTTAGTCACTTGATTCCATTTTTGTGCTCCACATTTTGATGAACCCGACGTGAATTGAATCTTCTTTAACTTTACTTTTCTTAGTTAGATCTATTTATTGCATCTTTTCTTTTCATTAAAAAGCATAAAAAATAAAAAATAAAAAGAGTTCATTCGTTGTATGCATTGTGTGTTTTAATTTGTGTTCTCCATTTCAAAAATGTCGGATCTTTACTTGCAATACTTTTAGTCCTTTAATAATACATTTTCTTATGATGATTATGAGTTTAGTAAGGAAGAACTAGATGAGGCTCTTGATGAGTTTCTATACCTTCAACCTTCTAAACCTACATTTTGCCAAAAGCTAATCAACCTTGTTACTATGCCATTTCGTAGTGATGAGAAAGATAAGTTGAATGGATCTTCTCATGACTATCAACGTGTCCTCTAAATCTAGTAACATGGTGGTTTATAACAATCCCCTTTATGAGGACCTATCTCCTTTTGAATCTAAAGATAAACCATTTAATAGATATGAGCATGCTATGTTGGATGATGCTCTTGATGATTTTATGTCTTTAAAAACCTCTTCAA
Organism: Cryptomeria japonica; assembly: GCF_030272615.1. Classification (NCBI taxonomy): domain Eukaryota; kingdom Viridiplantae; phylum Streptophyta; class Pinopsida; order Cupressales; family Cupressaceae; genus Cryptomeria; species Cryptomeria japonica. The sequence goes on from NC_081411.1 coordinate 688,067,187, forward strand.
ACAAAGATAACACATCTAAAAGATTGATTAACATGATAAATGTGAATGAACATAGCAAACCTCTTTTTGTGGTTCAAGGTGATTTCCCTTCTTCAACATCCTCACCTCTTAACAAGCCTCTCTTTATGGTTCAAGGTGGTTATGGTAATGATCCTTTTTGTACTCCTATAAAACCCATTAGCACTATGGAAGGAGGATATCCCACTAAGAGTTCTTATGAATATGCTAAACAAATAACTAGAGAGACTTATCATTCTGTTGCTCATACCTATAACACAAGAAATAATAGGCAACCTAATCGCCATCTAGTTATCCCAACTTCACTTCCTAATCCTCAACCCATTCCTCTTCAAGCGCCTCACATTTCACAAGCTCTTTGTAAGGAGTACAATCTCATTGAACAATTCAAGGCCACTCCAAGATCTCCCTCTAGGATTTGATTCAAACCTCTTCAACATATCATGGAATGTTACAATATGCCTTAAAAAATTTGAATTTCCCACCAGTTGTGACATCCAATAATATGGCTTCTTTGATTGAATCCATGACAACACCTAAAGATCAAATTGTGTTCACCCAAGATGAGTTACCTCCTCATGAAGTTCAATACCAATATGATCCTCTCATGATTGTTGTTCTTATCAATGAAAATACCATAAGGAGAACCCTTGTGGATAATGGTTCTGGCCTTAATGTTTGTAGTGTTAACTTCTTACATAAGATCAACATGGACACTTCTCTCATCAAACATGATTCCCTTACTATCTGTGGCTTGATAATATGGCTAGGTCTTCATTAGGTATCATAACCTTTCCTGTTAAGGTAGGACCACTTACTCTATCCTCACCTATTCATGTCAAGTCTGATAATTTGACCAACAATTTGTCATTAGGTAGACCTTGGATACATAACATGCAAACTGTCCCTTCTACTTTGCACAGGCAAGTCAAGTTTATTTATGAAAACAAGATGTATACCTTGCTCACTGATACCACTCTCCAAGCTTGTTTTCAAACATCTGCTTCTAAGTCTTCCTCTACTAATTCCTCTCCAATTGTGTATGAAGTGTCTTCTATCATTCCTTCTCCTTCTAGCACAACTTTTTCTTCTAATACTCTTATTCCTCATAGTGATCCTGAAGTTCCTAAAAAGGATTCTTCTCAATGTAAATCTCCTCATGAAGATGTATTTTCCCTTGAGAAAGTTCTCCTAAAAGATGATTGGGGGTCCTTGTACTTTAACCTTACCTTTTTTAGGGGAATATAGAATCCCTTCGACAGAATCTAAGGTTGAAAAGAAGAAAGCCAAAGAGGAACCTAAAAAGAAACCCACTTTGTCTAAACCATTAAGTAACAATGTTGTGACTGCTTCCAATTCTAAACCTCCACCTATTTCTACTACAACTGATTTTGATATTCAAACTCATGAAAATCCCCATTCCCTTACTAAAATGGCTAACCTTTATGGTCCTGGTTTCCATATCTTAGCTAAGAGTGGATATAATGGCAATGGTTGTGGTTCTCAAGAACAAGGGATCAAAGTTCCTATAGAAAGTAACTATCATGAGACATCTTTTGGACTTGGATACAATCCCCTCAAACCCACCAAAGCCTCCAAGAGACCATCTATTAGTGTTAATGTCATTTCCTTCTCCTCTAAACCCCTTTCATTAAAGCATCCTGAGTACATTAGTTTAGACTCAAGTGTCTTCACTTTGGATGTCTTTTCTACTGATGATTCCTTAGATGAGTTCTTAAGAGATTATGATGATCTCCCTTGTTACCATCATATAGTGGATTTACCTATTGTTTGAATGTGGAAGCATACTTCAAGGAAGATGCCAAATTAGCTAAAGATAATGATGCGATGATTAAGAAGTTCCCTCTATTAAAGAATACCCCTCAACAAAGTAATCTCCTTATAAATGACACCATTGCCATAAAGATGGATCCTTGTAATGAAGATAATATTATAAAGATAGGGAAGTTCCTAACTGATGAAGAACAAAACGAATATTTTGATTTACTACATGAATTCCCTGAAATCTTTGCTTGGATATAGTCTGGCATGCCTAGCATTGATCCTAAGATTGTCACTCATAATATTATCCTAATTCCTGATGCTAAACCTGTGAAGCGGAAAATTAGAAAAAGGAATCCTAAAATAGCTTTTCTTGTCAAATTTGAAATTAAATAATTATTGGACGTAAGGTTCATTCACCCAATTGACTACTCTCCTTGGATTTTGAATATTCTTGTCTTAGCCAAATATGATAACAAGATAAGGATGTGCACTGACTTTCGAGATCTCAATAAGGCTTCATTAAACAATGATTTTTTGCTTCCTAACATTGATAATGATGCTCTGCAAAAAGGGATGGTTAGGATATTATCAAGACAACACAAACAAACAAGCAACAAACAAGTGTTAGTGTTAGAAATCACAAACCAAACACTATCCTAAGCAAGCATATCAAGAGAGACACAACACATAAAATAGAAAGCTTGATAAATCTAAGAAATGCAACAAGGCATCTCAAAATACCCTCCACCATGCTTGTAGATACTCCTCCCTTGTTCCTCTCCTCTCCAAGTTCCCAAATGAGTGTAGCTCTCAGTAGCTTTTTGCACTATTTTGGATGTCTTAAAATGATTTAGAATTTGCTGCACTTCATTGGGAATGCATACTTTCTTAACATTGCTTTCTTCTTTTCGTTTTACCACAAGTGCAAACCCCACTCCTTCTCCTTCCTTGAGAGTGTTAATGAACTCCTTCTCACCAACCAGCAACACATTAGGACCTTTTGATCTGCCCTCTTCTTGGTCTCCTGTGGACTAAATTTTGTAGGTGGTCCCATCTTTTTCAAAAGTATAGGCATTCTTTTCCCCATGGTGTATTGCCTTTCTATCAAATTGCCAAGGCCATCCTAGGAGTAGGTGGCAAGCATCCATTGGCAAGATGTCACACAATATTTTGTCCTTGTATCCTCCTATAGTGAAAACCACCCAAGTTTGTTCATTCACTAGAACATGTTGCCCCTTGTTGAGTCAAGTAACCCTATAAGAATCACTATGTGGGATTCTTTGTAGGTTAAGCTTACTTACTGCTTCTTTTGACACTATGTTATCAGTGGAACCTGAATCCACCACCACTCTACATACTTTACCCATAATCTTGCATTTTATCCTAAACAAGGATCTTCTTTGGCTAGGTTCCTCCTTAACTGGTTCTTTGATCAAGACTCCCCTCACCATGAGATTATCTCCAACCTCAGAATCTAAACTCACTTTTGATGCCTTCATGTTTGCCACATCTTCATGAATATAACTTACTCTCTTCTCACCTCTTTGGGATGAAGAAGACTTCTCAGAACATCTATAGGTTGGGTGTCCAAGTTGATGGCAATTGTAGCGCTTCATTATGGTGAAATAGGATCCTCTTCCTGGTCCACTAGACCTTCCTCTACTAGAGTTGCTAGATCCCCTTTGATAGGGAGGACCCTAGATTGCTTGAGTCAGCTTGACTCACACCAAGGTCTTTTTCCTAGTCTAACCTGGGAATTCTTCTCTCTATTCCCCTAATCCACTCTAGGCCCTCACTACCGAGGTTTATTACTCTTCTCTTTGTGAATTCATTTTTGTAAATCCACCAACTCACTATTCCATTGAATCTAACTAGACACCTTGCAGGGTTTGCTCTATCATTAGCTATACCTTCGGCTTCTCCTAAGTCATTTTCCTCTCAAGATTGGATCTTCTCTCCCTTTGACCCCATCTTCCCTTGGTCTGAGGCTAACAGCCTAGACTCCGGTCTACCCTGCAAGTGATTCCTCTCGGTCACTGATACCTAGTCGGGCTATCATCAAGATCGCCTAGGGCCAGTCTGTTGAAACGGTCGACGCCATTCGCTGGTCTGCTACAAATTGAACTCTACTGTACATGGCTGGCTCTTCTTGACAACCTCCAATGGTCATGTGGATCTCACAATGGAGAATCAAGACAGAGCCATGTTTATAACTGCTTGTCACCAACAGAAAACAAGAAAATAGAAAGACAACTTTATATACAGAGCCGAGCTTGGCATGACTTCAAAATTGGAACTCACAAAACACCAAAAAGTAACATCTACTCTATCTACATTATCACTTAAGGATTTAAGTCATATTTACAATAGAAACTAAACTCTGAGAAAGGAAACCAGAAAATGATCTTTCAATTGTTATTCAAAAGAAGTTTGTTCTTGTGGAATCACACATCCGACAATCCCAATCCAACCTTCTTCTAACCTCTTTACAAAATGCCCATTGGCTCTTTTATAGCCTCCTAACATGTTATGAATCATCCCTAACACATGAGATTGAACTTGACACAATCATTTTCCTACTGTAACTGACTTTGTATTTCCATCGGGATAGCATCAAAACATTCACTTTGATGACCAATGATAGTTTACCACTCTTGCACCTTCTTATCGGGTTATCGGCATAGTGTCAAAACACTCCCGCCAATATCTGATGGTGTGCTCCCAACAGTATGTTGTTCCATCGGGTTATTGGTGTAGCTCTAAACATGTTATATTGATAGCTAAAAGCGTGCTCCAAATGGTATGCTTTCCCATCGGGTTATCGGGGTAGCTCTAAACATGTTGGGCCAATAGCCGATGGTGCGCTCCAAACTGTATGCCTTCCTATCAGGTCATCGTGCAGCATGAAAAACAAGTCTTGCCAATACCCGATGGCTCCACTACAAACTCACTCCACTCGCTCCAATCTTCTAGCGACCTCATCGAGTTATCGAGGTAGGTGGAAAACACTCCCGCCGATATCTGATGGTTCCACTTTGACTTGCTCCAGCCACTGGCGACTTCATCGAGTTATCGGGGTAGGTAGAAAACACTCGTGCCGATATTTGATGGCTCCACTTCGGTCTTATGCATACTCATCAGGCATCGGGGTAGGGTAAAACCGGTTGTTCCGATAGCCGATTGTTGCACTCCACATGCTGGCAATGTCATTGGGGTAAGTCTCGCCAAAAACCACTCCAAGCTCCATACAAACAACCTAATGGACTAGAACCAGTCCTTATGCCAAAATTGCCAGAATTGAAAAGGGTATTTGCTCACCCTTATGTTCTCCTACACCATACTCCCCACAAAAAAAAAATCAAGTCCCCCCTGGGGGCGGCAAGGCGACATCAATGCCTAGTCTTTTGAAATCAAATTCTGCAACCCAAGTGGCTTTGGCTTCAGGTAAATTGCACCACTTGATTAAGTGTTCCATGTTCACACCATGCCTCGTTTGCTTCTTCACCCTAGAATCTAAAATATGTTCCACCTGTGGTTTAGAAACGGGTGTTACTAGAATATCAGTGAGAGTAGTTTCCCTTTCTGGATTCGGTCCATTTGTCACTACTACGGGACCTTTAAACTGAATCAAGTCTTTTACATTAAACACAGGGGACAACACCAAATTGTCGGGTAAGTCCACCTTATAGGCATCTGAGCCATATTTAGCCAAAATTTTGCAAGGACCTATTCTCCTCATCTAAAGCTTACTAGGGACTCCCTTCTGCAATCTAGCCTTTTTCAAATGTACCATAACCATGTCTCCAGCTGTAAATTGAATGTCCTTTCTCCCCTCATCTGCTTTAGCCTTTATCCTCTGCGTAGAATCGATCAATGTTTTATGCACTTGTTCATGCCCCTCTTTCATAGACTAAGTGAAATCCTCTGCATGTCCACTTCTTCCTTCCAGGCTTCCTAAATATCTAAGTTCACAAACACCACGTGGGTGGAGTCCATAAACAATCTCAAAAGGACTCTTTCATGTAGCTATGTTGACATTGTCATTATAGGCAAATTCTACCCATGGTAGCACTTCATCCCACATTTGTCCATACTCTTTTGTCAGACACCTCAGAAGATTACCTAGTACTTGGTTAATGACCTCAGTTTGACCATCTGTCTACGGATGATAAGCAGAACCAAAAGAAAGGTTAGTTCCCAGTCTTGTGCACAGAGTTTTCCAAAAGTGTCCCATAAACTTCACATCCCTGTTTGAAACTATACTGAGTGGCAGCCCATGAATTCTTACCACCTCTTTGAAAAATAAATGTGCAATGTAACTAGTATCATGCGTAGTCTTGCAGGGAACAAAATAACTCATTTTACTAAACCGGTCAACAATGACAAAAATATTATCCAGGCCAGTCTTGGTTTTTGGCAAACCCACAATAAAATCCATGCTGATGCACTCCCACAGTCTTTTGGGAATTGGTAAAGGTTGTTATAGTCCAGCATTTGAACTAGTACCCTTGTCTCCTTGACACACAATACACTTCTCAACATACTTCCTGATATCTTTATGCATTTTTGGCCAATAATAAAATCTTTGCACCAACTCAAGTGTTTTATTCAGACCAAAATGTCCACTAAGACTTCCATTATGTTTTTCCTTTATGAGATTTTCCCTCATAGATCCCCTTGGCACACAAAACTAACATCCCTTAAACAAAAGACCACTCTGCAATGTGTTATTTGCATATTGGCTATTGAAATGATTATTAAACTCGCTGCATACCTTGTATACCTCAGAGAAGTCTTCATCTTCCTTGTAAAGCTCCTTGAAACTCTCCACACCTATGCTCTGCAAAGTCACTTCTTGGACAGTGAGAAGTTTTCTACTTAAGGCATCTGCTACCTTGTTCAGCTATCCCTTTTTGTGCTTGATAGTGAAAGTGTATGCCGACAAGTATTCTATCCATTTGATGTGTCTATTGCTCAACTTTTCTTGAGAATTGATAAAACTCAGGGCTTGGTTATCTGTAAACACTACAAATTCTTTCAACAAAAGATAATGCCTCCACTTCCTAAGAGCTTGCACTAAGGCATAAAATTCGAAGTCATAGGATGAGTACCTCTTCTTGGCATCATTCAATTTCTCACTATAGAATGCTACTGGTCTTCCCTCTTGGTTCAAAACAGCTCCTACTGCTATATGACTAGAATCACATTCTAGGGTAAACAACTTATCAAAACTTGGTAAAACTAGGATGGGTTGGGTAGCTATCCTCTTTTTGAGAAACTCAAACCCCTGGTCAGCTTCTTTAGTTCACCTAAACTTAGTTTTCAACCCACCCTTAATTGTATCAAGAACAGGAGCACAAATTTCACTAAAACCTCGAATGAACTTCCTGTAAAATTGGGCAAGTCCATGGAAACTTCTTACCTCAATAGAAGTTTTCAGTGTAGGCCAACTCTGTATTGTGTCCACCTTGCTAGGATCCATTTCCAAAGTTCCTTGGGATGCTACAAAACCTAGCTAAATGAGTTCTTGTTTCATGAATTCACATTTTTCAAGGTTGATTGCCAACTGTTCCTCATGTAGTTTCCTTAATACAATCTGCAAGTGTTCAAGATGCTCTTCCTTTGTTTTGTTGAATATGAGGATATCATCAAGGTATACCACTACAAATCTACCTATGTAGTCCTTCAACACCTCATTCATCAACCTCATGAAGGTACTAGGGGCGTTAGTAAGCCCAAACGGCATAACTAACCACTCATATAACCCCTCTGTAGTCTTAAAAGTTGTTTTCCATTCATCCCCTTCTTTAATCCGGATCTAGTGATATCCACTCTTTAAATCCAGCTTAGTAAAATACTTTGCTTCTCCAAGACAATCCATTAAATCCTCAATTCTAGGGATAGGAAATTTGTATCTTATGGTGATTATGCTTATTGCCCGAGAGTCAGTACATAGTCTCCATTTACCTCCTTTCTTGGTTGCTAACACCACTGGCATAGCACATGGGCTTATACTTTTTCTGATTAGACCTTGGTCAAGAAGCTCTTATACTTGTCTTGCCACTTCTTTGTTTTGTTCAGTATTCATCTTATATGCAGCCTTATTGGGCAGTGATGCTCTGGGTATAAATTCTATCTGGTGACTTACTATTCTGGGAGGAGGTAGTCTTGTAGGTGTTCCATCACTCACAATGTCCTTAAACTGTTGAACCTTTGTAGATAAAACTTCTTGTTTAGTCTTCTCTGCTTGACTTGGTTTCACTAAGAGAACATAATGTTCTCCATCTCCTTTCTTGATATCTCCCCAAAATGATTTTCTCCATCCAACAACACATTAGGACCACTAGTCTTGGTTCCTTCATCCTCTACCAAAGATTGAATCATGTATGCCACCCCTTCCTTTGTGAATGCATAAGAGTTCTTCTCTCTATCATGGATAGCTTTTTTGTCAAATTTCCATGGTCTACCTAGCAGCAAATGATAGGCATCCATGGGTAGAACATCACATAAAATTTTGTCAGAATATTTCCCAATTGCAAATTCAACCCATACTTGTTCATTTACTAACACATGTTGTCCTTTATTCACCCATGTGACCTTGTAACGATGACTATGTGGCATGCTACTCAACCCAAGTTTACTTACTACTTCTTCAGAGATGGTATTGTCAATTGATCCTAAGTCAATGATCACCTTACAGACCTTACCAAGTATCTTGCACTTTACTCTGAAAAGAGACCTCCTCTATTTAGGCTCTTCCTTAACCGGTTCCCTAATTAGTACCCTTCTAACCACCAAATTCTCGCTATTCTCTGAGTCAAGATTTACTTCAGGAGACTCCACACTATGAGAATCCTCTTGCACATAATTGATTCTTTTCTCTGAATGTGATGAGGTTGCCTTCTCTGGACACCTATATGCAGGATGAACAAAATTACTGCAATGGTAACACATCATGTTTGCAAAGTATGAACCTCCACCAGAACTTCCAGATCTACCTCTGTTATTGTTGTTATGACCTCTTCCTCTACCATAGTTTCCTCTTCTACTAGATTCATTAGTCTTCTCAGTCAATTTTGACTCTCCTTGTGATCATATTTCACTTCATCTGCAACTGTAGTTTCCTCTATAACCTTTTGAATCTCGGCCTATACCTCTGCCTCTATTCGTGCCTTCATGTTTCTTCTTATTATTTTCTTCTACTTTCAGGGCCAACTGATAACATTTGTGAACGATAGTTGAACTCAACAAACTTATTTCCTCTTGTATGTTCCATCTCAGACCATTAAGATATCTTTCTACTCTGATGCTTTCATCCTCCATCACTTTTGACCGTAGACACAACTTCTAGAACTCTTCAGTGTAGGTACTTACATCTAACTCCTTATGCCTTAGGTTTTGTCTTTTCCTATGCAATTGCACTTCATAATCCTCAGGAAGATAAGTCTCTCTGATTTTGCTTACCATCCCTTTCCAAGTAGAGATGGGGATCTTACCTTCCCTCTCTCTCTCTCATTTTTTATAAACTTCCACCAAGTAACGGCAACACCTCTCATTCTTGACTTAGCCACTTTAACCTTTTGGGCCTCAGTCACACCTTCACATTCAAAATGATTTTCCATTCCCTCTATCTATTCCATTACCAACTCTGCTTCCATTTTGCCACTAAACAGTGGTACTCCTTCCAAAGACTTTCCACTCATTGCCTTTAAAGCCTTCAAGAATGATTCTTGATCAACAACAGGGTCTGGTGCAGGGACTTCATCCTCTATTGCCACCATTTTACCCTTCTCATCTATCTTCCCAGTCACTTTTGTTGTCTTGACTTCCATCACGCCTAGTTTGTGCTCTAACTTCTCCAACCTTTCCTTGAGCAATCAGTTTTCATCTTCTTGGTATTCAACCTTCTTAGCCAATTCTGCATTGGTCACCATCTTTACTCCTTCTTCTGATACTAAATCAGTCTTGCACTCTTCACCCCAAGTCTTTAACTTGCTCTGATACCAATCTGATAGGGAGGATCCTAGATTGCTTAAGTCGGCTTGACTCACACCAAGGCCTTTTTCCTAGCCTAACCCAGGAATGCTTCTCTCTATTCCGCTAATCCACTCTAGGCCCTCACTACCAGGGTTTATTACTCTGCTCTTTGTGAATTCATTTTCATAAATCCACCAACTCACTATTCCACTGAATCTAACCAGACACCTAGTAGGGTTTTCTCTATCATTAGCTATACCTTCAACTTCTCCTAAGTCATTTTCCTCTCAAGCTTGGATCTTCTCTCCCTTTGACCCCATCTTCCCTTGGTCTGAGGCTAACAGCCTAGACTCTGGTCTACCCTGCAAGTGATTCCTCTTGGTCATTGATACCTAGTCGGGCTATCATCAAGCTCGCCTAGGGCCAGTTTGTTGAAACAACTGATGCCATTCCCTGGTCTGCTACAAATAGAACTCTATTGTACATGGCTGGCTCTTCTTGACAACCTCCACTGGTTGTGTGGATACCACAATGGAGAATCAAGACAGAGCCATGTTTATAACTACTTGTCACCAACAGAAAATAAGAAAACAAAAAGACAACTTTATATACAGAGCTGAGCTTGGCACGACTTCAAAATTGGAACTCACAAAACACCAAAAAGTAACATCTACTCTATCTGCATTATCACTTAAGGATTTAAGCCATATTTACAGCAGAAACTAAACTCTGAGAAAGGAAACCAGAAAATGATCTTTTAATTGTTATTCAAAAGAAGTTTGTTCTTATGGAATCACACATCCAACAATCCCAATCCAACCTTCTTCTAACCTCTTTACAAAATGCCCACTAGGTCTTTTATAGCCTCCTAACATGTTATGAATCATCCCTAACAGACGAAATTGAACTCAACACAATCGGTTTCCTACTATAACTGACTTCATATTTCCATCGAGATAGCATCAAAACATTCACTCCAATAACCGATGATAGTTTACCACTCTTGCACCTTCTTATCAGGTTATCGATGTAGCATCAAAACACTCCCACCGATATCCGATGGTGCACTCCCAATAGTATGTTGTTCCATCGGGTTATCAGTGTAGCTTTAAACATGTTATATCGATAGCCGAATGTGTGCTCCAAACTGTATGCTTTCCCATCGGGTTATCGGGGTAGCTCTAAAGATGTTGGGCCGATAGCCGATGGTGCGCTCCAAACCACTTGCTTTCCTATCGGGTCATCGAGCGGCATGAAAAACTAGTCTTGTCGATACCCAATGGCTCCACTCTGAACTCACTCAACTAGCTCCAATCTGTTGGCGACCTCATCAGGTTATTGGGGTAGGTGGAAAACACTCCTGCCGATATCTAATGGTTCCACTTTGACTCGCTCCAACCGCTGGCGACTTCATCGGGTTATCAGGGTAGGTATAAAACACTCCCATTGATATCTGATGGCTCCACTTCGGTCTTATGCATACTCATCGGGCATCGGGGTAGGGTAAAACTAGTTGTTCTGATAGCTGATGGTTGTGCTCCACATGCGGTCGGTGTCATCGGGGTAAGTCTCATCGAAAACATGAATTTTCAAAAAGAAGACAAAATGCTCTCCAAGCTCCAAACAGACAACCTAATGGACTAGAACCAGTCCTTATGCCAAAATTGCCAAAATTCAAAAGGGTATTTGCTCACCCTTAGGTGCTCCTGCACCACCCTTCCTCTATAGATTCTCTTAGTATTGGAATCCCCACTTTCCTCTACCAACTTGGATTCCCCTTGGGATCTTTGGTCTATGCTTCTTCCACCATAGCTACCTCTATGACATCTACCATCTCTTCCCCTACCTCTGCCTCTGTTGCTTTGCTCTTGTTTCTTTTTACTCTTCTCTTCCACCTTGAGTGCCAATTGATAGCACTTATGAATGGTACTAGGACACAACAAACTCAACTCTTCTTGTATATTCCATCTCAAGCCATTCAAGTACCTGCCTACCTTGATGCTTTCATCTTCCACCACCTTAGATCTCAGACACAACTTCTAAATTCCTCAGTGTAGTTGCTCACATCTAGTTCTCTTTGTCTCAAGTTTTGTCTCCTCTTGTGTAATTGAATTTCATAGTCTTCAGGGATATATGCTTCTTTCACCTTGGCTAGCATTCCTTTCCAAGTGGCAATTGGGTTCTTACCCTCCTTTTGTCTCTCCTCTTGGATGAACTTCCACCAAGTAAAGGCTCCTCCTCCCAATCTATATTTGGCTACCTTCACCTTTTGTGCCTCACTAATCCCATCACATTAAAAGTGATTCTCCAATCCTTCAATCCATTCCATGACTACTTCTGGTTCCATTTTGCCACAAAAAGGTGGCACTCCTTCTAGGGATTTTCCTCCTAAGGATTTGATGGCTCTAAGGAAAGGCTATTCAGGTATAATAGGATCTGGTTCAGATGTGTTATCCTCTTCTACTACTTCTTTACGCTTCCCTTCATTGATTTGTATTGTTACTTTCTCAGTCTTGTCTTCAACCACATCTAGTTTTATCTCCAACTATTGCATTCTTACCCTAAGGAATCTATTCTCTTCTTCTTGATCTTCTACCTTCTTGGCTAACTCTGCATTGGTCACCATCCTGAGGCTATTTTCTCCTACTAACTTAGTCTCTGACATGAACTGCCTTCTTCCCAAATCTTAGCTTGCTCTGATACCACTTTGATGGGGGGGGGGGTTCTCAAAGAGAGTCACACCTTTCTCAATAGGTAGTTGAATAATGTTTAAGTGGGCTCCTATCACTCTACACCTGTTCATTAACAATTCAAACACTCAAACTTCCTTGGAGTGCTCCCTATCAATTTATGCTCAATAGTTGCTTCAAGCATGGTTGAGATTCACAAAGGGTAAATCCAACCACTAAACTATCCAAACCTCCAACATGTACTTGCAGGGGATTTAGGGGGTTTTCTATAGATGTTTCAACTCCATTCAAGTGGTTCTTCAATTGGCTTTTCACTATTTTCTCATCGCTCCCTCTTTCTCCTATTTTCTAGGCCTAGTAGCCCTAGAGCCCCAATCAGCCCTACCTTGCCGGTTTTTGGGCAAATACTCAAAAACCACTCAAATAAAATTCCAACACCTTTGGTGATCCGAGTACCCTTCTTACAAATTTTTGGATCCACTAGGGTAGACAGACTGGTCTGTCCGTATTGGTACAGATCCCAAAAATGGCACTTTTGAGGGTTTAGGAGTTAGCAATCTTCTTCAAAAGTTTTTTATGGCTTCTACACCCTCTCACACCTCCACCTCTTCAATGAGACTCTTTCTTGCATCACACTTCCATTCCAAACACTTGGCACATTCACAACTTCTCATCCATGTAAACAAATACAACATTTTCAATCATTTTCCTAACCGGGCTATGATGGAGCTCACCTAGGAAATGATGGCAAGTTGCTTCCCAACAACTTTTAGGACATTACAAAGCATATATACACTATATAATGGTTCCATAACTTTAATCCCAAGGGTCATTGAGCAAAACTCAAGGGATTTCAAGTTGGAACCGTGACTGGGCTCTTGAACCCTTGCTCATACCGAGAGTGGTACAATAAGCGATAATTTGTAAACACACTTCAAAATTGCACTAAGGAAAGATAAAAACACCTCCCAAGAAATAAAACATTATACATTAAACCACCATGAAATAACAGTAGCAAGGTCAGTCCATTATGTACAGACTGTTGCTACAAAAATGACAAAATACAAGGCAAAATCTAGAAATTGTCTTCAAATTCTATTCAAACTTGCTAAAAAATGTTCCAACCCATGTACAATCATTCTAAAATAATTTTATATGTGATCTTGGTCATAACCAACTCTTCATCAGTTTCCTAACCACCGATTTTCTCAAAAATGCAAAGTTGTTCAAAAAGTTGCAAAAAGTTGTCAAGCAACAATGACAACTTTTGCTCAAATGTGCATTTTTGCATTTTATGCATTTCTACTCATACTAAACCTCCTAGGATGACTTCATAATATCAAAATGACATTCCTAAATTCCTAATGAGGCTTTACAATACGTTTTACAACATAATGCAAATTTATGCCATTTTAGGCTTACAAGGGCTCATAGGCCAAATTTGTGAAAACAAACAACCTTGGTGACAATCACCCTTAAAATTACTATCAAAAACACATGTGGACCTTTGAATAGTCCATTATTCAAACACTAATCCAAAATATAGACTATCACACCAAAATTTTGCAAATGCGTCAACAAACTGGTTAAAAGCTAGGTGCTCCTGCACCATACTCCCCCAATGAAAAAGAAGTCAAGTGACTCCTTGAGGCAAAAAATAAAGGGGAATTCCAAGCTTAGAAAAGTCTACTTCAGATACCCAAGTAGCCTCAGATGCTGGAAGGTGCAGCCATTTGACCAAATGCTCCATATAAGCGGTGTTCCTTGTCTTCTTGAGAATCCTAGAATCCAATACTTGCTCGGCTTGTGGCATGGTTGCGGGTGGTAAGGGCAGGTCTGAAAGTTCTTAAGAGACCTTTGAGACTCTACTACATTCCTCTGGAAGTGTACCCTTATACTGCACCAAGTCTGCAACATTGAATATAGGACATAAAGACATGTCTCCGAGTAGGTCAAGTTTGTAGGCATTATTTCCATACTTGGCCAAGACCTTACAAGGTCTAATCCTCCTCATCTAAAGTTTACTAGGGACACCTTTCTAGAGCCTTTCTTTGTTCAAATGAACCATGACCAAGTCCCCAATAGTAAATTGTATGTCCTTTCTCTTTTCATCTACTTTATATTTGATCCTTTGAGAGGTGTCTAGTAATGTTTTCCTAACCTGCTCATGAATCTCTTGCATGGATTGAGCCATGTCCATAGCATGTCCACTCTGCTTTCCCATATTCCCAATATCTCTGATCAACAATGCACCTCTAGGATGAAGTCCATAAACTATCTGAAAGGGGTTCTTACCAGTTCATCTATTCACACTGTCATTGTAGGCAAACTCAGCTTGATGGATGATCTAATCCCAAGCTTGTACATACTCCATTGTCAAACACCTAAGAAGGTTTCTAGGTGTTCTATTAACCACCTTTGTTTGGCCATCTATTTGGGGATGGTAGGCTGAACTGAAAGACAAGTTAGTACCCAATCTTTGCCATAAAGTCTTCCGAAAATGACCAATAAATTTTGCATCTCTATCTGATACTATACTGATAGGTACACCATGAATCCTAATGACTTCCTTGAAAAACAAATGAGAAATATGACTAGCATCATGAGTCACCTTACATGGAATAAAATGGGCCATTTTGCTAAATCTATCTACCACAACATAGATGCTATCAAATCCTAATTTGGTCTTGGGCAAACCAACAACAAAATCCATACTTACACACTCTCATGGCCGGTTAGGTATAAGCAAAGGCTTATAGAGACCAGCATTAGAAGAAGTACCCTTGGCTCTTTGACAAACCACACATTGCTCCACATATTTTCTGATATCCCTTTGCATCTTTGGCTAGTAGTAGAACCTTTGGACAAGTTCCAAAGTCTTATTCAATCCAAAATGTCCACTTAAGCAACCATTATTCTTCTCTTGCATCAAATTTTCTCTCACGGACCCCCTAGGTACACAAAGTTGTCCACCTTTAAGCAAAATACCATCTTATAATGTAAAATCTTCATATTCACCATGAAAATGATTTCTAAACTCTTGACAAACCTTGTAGATGGCAAAAAAGTCTTCATCATCTCGTTATAAACCCTTGAAACTATCCACTCCAATTCTCTTGAGTTTTACTTCTTGAACTGTTAGCAACCTTCTACTTAATGCATCAGCAACTCTATTACATTGACCTTTCTTATGTTTAATGGTAAAAGTATATGACTGCAAATACTCTACCCATTTGATATGCCTATGATTCAACTTTTTTTGTGAATTGAGGAAACTAAGAGCTTGGTTGTCAGTATAAACCACAAATTCTTTAGGCAACAAATAATGCCTCCATTTACTAAGTGATTGAACAATTGCTATAACTCCAAATCATAATAAATATACCTTTTCTTGGCATCATTGAGCTTCTCACTGAAAAATGCAACTGGTCTATTGTCTTGACTTAAGACTGCTCCAACTGTTATGTTCCTTGCATCACATTCAATGGTGAAGAGCTTGTCAAAGCTTGGAAGAACTAGTACTGGTTGAGTAGCCACTTTTGTCTTTAAGAGATCAAATCCTCTTTGTGCTTCTTGTGTCCATTGAAACTTATTCTTGACACCTCCTTTAATTGTATCAAGCATAGGTGCACATATCTCACTGAACCCTCTGATGAACTTCCTATTAAATTGTGCCAAGCAATGAAAACTCCTCACTTAACTTGTTGTCTTAGGTGTAGGCCAACTGATTATGGCTTCCACCTTAGAGGTATCCATCTTCAAATCACCACTTGAGATTACAAACCCAAGATATACCAACTCATGTTTCATGAACTCACATTTCTCCAAATTGATGGTTAGTTGCTCATCACATAATTTCTTCAATATAATCTATATATGCTTAAGATGTTCATCTTTAAACTTGCTAAAAATCAAGATGTCATCTAAATAAACAACAACAAATTTACCAATATAATCCTTTAGTACTTCATTCATGAGTCTCATGAATGTGCTAGGGGAATTTGTGAGTCCAAATGGTATAACAAGCCATTCATAAAGTCCTTTTGTTCTCCTGAATGTTGTCTTCCATTCATCTCCCTCCTTGATTTTGATTTGGTGATAACCATTCTTGAGGTCTATCTTGGTGAAGTATTCATCACCAACTAAATAATCCATCAAATCTTCAATTCTTGGAATGGGAATTCTATACCTGATTGTAATCTGGTTGATAGCTCTAGAATTAGTGCAAAGTATCCAAGTACCTCCCTTCTTTGGGGCCAAAATGGTGGGAACTACACATGGGCCGATGCTCTTCCTTATCAGACCATTGTCCAAGAGTTCTTGTAGTTGTTTAGCTACCTCTTTATTCTGCTCCGATGTCATTTTATAAGCTCCCTTATTAGGAAATGAGGCTCCAGGTATGAAGTCAATTTGGTGACTTATGGCATGTTGAGGAGGCAAGGTTATACATGTTCCATCACTAATAATGTCCTTAAACTGATTTAGAATCTGTTGCACTTCATTGGGAATGCATACTTTCCTATCATTCCTTTCTTCTTTTGGTTTTACCACAAGTGCAAACCCCACTCCTTCTCCTTCCTTGAGAGTGTTAATGAACTCCTTCTCACCAACTAGCAGCACATTGGGACCTTTTGATCTTCCCTCTTCTTGGTCTCCTATGGACTAAATTTTATAGGTGATCCCATCTTTTAAAAAAGTATAGTCATTCTTTTCCCCATAGTGTATTGTTTTTTTGTCAAATTGCCAAGGCCTACCTAGGAGTAGGTGGCAAGCATCCATTGGCAATATGTCACACAATATTTTTTCCTTGTAGCCTCCTATAGTGAACTCCACCCAGGTTTGTTCATTCACTAGAATATGCTGCCCCTTGTTGAGCCAAGTAACCCTATAAGGGTCACTATGTGGGATTCTTTGTAGGTTGAGCTTACTTACTATTTCTTTTGACACTACATTATCAGTGGAACCCGAATCCACCACCACTCTACATACTTTATCCATAATCTTTCATTTTATCCTAAACAAGGATCTTCTTTGACTAGGTTCCTCCTTAACTGGTTCCTTGATCAAGACTCTCCTCACCATGAGATTCTCTCCAACCTCAGAATATAAACTCACTTTTGATGCCTTCATGTTTTTTGCAACTTATTGAATATAACTTAGTCTCCTCTCACCTCCTTGGGATGAAGAAGACTTTTGAGGACATCTATCAGTCGGGTGTCCAAGTTGATAGCAATTGTAGCACTTCATTATGGCGAAATAGGATCCTCATCCTAATCCACTAGACCTTCCTCTACTAGAATTGATATATCCCCTTCCTCTATAGCTGCTCTTGCTATTGGAATCCCTAATTTTCTCTACCAACTTGGATTCCCCTTGGGATCTTTGGTATACACTTCTTCCACCATAGCTACCTCTATGACCTCTACCATCTCTTCCCCTACCTCTGCCTCTATTGCTTTTCTCTTGTTTCTTTTTACTCTTCTCTTCCACCTTGAGTACCAATTGATAGCACTTATGAACGGTACTAGGACACAACAAACTCAACTCTTCTTGTATATTCCATCTCAAGCCATTCAAGTACCTAGCTACATTGATGCTTTCATCTTCCACCACCTTATATCTCAGACACAACTTCTAAAATTCCTCAATGTAGTTTATCGCATCTAGTTCTTTTTGTCTCAAAATTTGTCTCCTCTTATGTAATTTAATTTCATAGTCTTCATAGATATATGCTTCTTTCACCTTGGCTAGTATTCCTTTCCAAGTGGCAATTGGGTTCTTACCCTCCTTTTGTCTCCCCTCTTGGATGAACTTCCACCAAGTCAAGGTTGCTCCTCTCAATCTAGATTTGGCTACCTTCACCTTTTGTGCCTCACTATTCCCATCACATTCAAAGTGATTCTCCAATCCTTCAATCCATTCCATGACTACTTCTGGTTCCATTTTTCCACAAAAAAGTGGCACTCCTTCTAGGGATTTTCCTCCTAAGGCTTTGATGGCTCTAAGGAAAGGTTCTTCACGTATAATATTATCATTCTTATAAAGTGTATCCATGTTCCTGCAACACAAATCACTCAATAGATCATTATAAGCATGGTTAGCAAATAAAGCAAAGAAAGATAAACCATAGCTAAGCGATATATCGCCTCCTAGTAAATGCGAGTATGAATTTTACTCTCAAATCTGGTTAGGCAAATTCCAGTGACTTGACTACACTTAT
The DNA here is from genome assembly GCF_030272615.1 of Cryptomeria japonica. Taxonomy (NCBI): domain Eukaryota; kingdom Viridiplantae; phylum Streptophyta; class Pinopsida; order Cupressales; family Cupressaceae; genus Cryptomeria; species Cryptomeria japonica. The sequence continues at coordinate 688,085,877 of NC_081411.1, forward strand.
ATGGAGGATTTAAATGATAATGATGATGCATTTAAGCTAGAAATGATGAGATTAAGCTACATGATTCCATGATTATGCTAGAAAATAAGCTAGATTTAAGCTAAAATTGAACATGATAACAATGCTAAAATGCTATGTGCCTATATTAACAATGCTTGAATGCAAATGAGATGGATTCAGGATCCTTTGAACTCCAAAATGGGGTCTATTTATAGGATTTCCAAGGCTAGAGGTGAGGTGGCAGGAATCAATGGTCAAGATTAAGTCTGAAGATATCAATGGTTAAACTGGAGGAGGTTGGCAAAGAGGTTGAATTAAAGGGAACATTTGGAGGTTGGTAGGAGAAGGGGTTGGATGAAAGGGGACAATGTCATCTCCATGGTGACAAGTGTCAAGAGGCTTCTAGAAAGGTTGGATGAAAAGGAATATTTGTCATCTCTATGGTGACAAGTGTCAAGAGGCTTCTAGAAGAGGTTGCATGAAAGAGAACACTTAGTGACAAGTGTCACAAAGCTTTGCTCATGAGAGGGCAAAGTGTTCAAGGAAAGGGGACATGGTGGTTAGGATGTGCAAGCTAAGATGGAGTTAATTAAACCCAAGGTTAGATGGAATGAGTTAGGTTTAGAAGGGGTTAGGTTAGGAGAATTTGAATTTAAAAATTCAAATAATAGGAAAAGGCTAATTAATCTCAACAACTCATAAATTGATTTGTTTTAATTAATTATGGGATTTAGAAGAAATGAATTTGATGATGAATTTGATGGAGGGAATTAATTAATTAAAGGGGATTATTGAAATGAACCTATTAAATAAATCCTTAGATTTATTAGTAAGTAGATGAAAAGGGGGAATTTAATCAAATTGCTTAGTGAATTCAATTAAATTAGGAAGGGGGATTAATTAAATAATTGCTTATTTAATTAATTATCTTCAGACCATTTTTAGGTGTATACATTTTTCCCCTCTTTGAAGCGAGGTGTGATGACATGTTGATTCAAAGAATAATCTCATTTTGATGATGATATTGGTTTGATAGGATGCCCCAGCTATTGATTGTGATACAATGATGCCCCCTCGGGAGATAAATTGAGATAATTGATCTTTGGAGTTTTTGGATGACTGGGAAATTGATGTCCTAATGAGAAATGATTTGATGTCTGCAACTGTAATTGATGAAAATGCGAGTTCTTTGATCACGATGATTGATAGAGTTTAATAAATTTTGATAGGTTTGATTAGTTTCATAAGATCTAGATTTAGTCTGGTTTCAGGAAAGATGCCTCCTGTATAAGACAAAGATGATCAAAAGCATCTGGTTTTAGGAATGATATATCCTGTATAAGACTTGATCAAAAGCATTTGGTTTCAGGAAAGATACATCTTGTATAAGACATGATAAAATGGATCAGATGTGATCGATTGATAAGGTTGATTTGGATAAAGAACTTGGTGGTTTGTTGATATCAAGTTGCAGAAAGATTTAGATATGTTGATGTTGGTTCTGGTGAGAGGGTAGCATAAGATTTTCTCTAAGTCAACAATTTCTAGAGAGATATGAGTTATCAGTCTGATTGTGTATACACTTGTGATGATACCTTGATTATTCATGTGATAGATTTAACCTTGGATAAAAGGAGCATGCAGGATCCCATGCAAGAATGAAATGCAATCTAAAATGCAAAGCTACGAGTGGACTAGTCACTGAATTATTGTGTTTTGTCATCATTGAGCTTTTGAAAATGTGGGAAGTGAGTGCAAACATCGATGGTATAATTAAACCATGATGACCTGAGCAGTACTTTCCTAGATTTTGATATGGCAAGTTAGCACAAGCATCGAGGTATAATTGAACCGAGATGACCTGAGTGTATGATCATGTCCTGAGACAAATTTGCACATATTAATGATTAATTTTCAGACAGCAGACCAGAAAAATACCATGTTTCTTCCTTGTTCCTCTAGTCAAAGACATCCCGGAGTCACTTAAAAATCAAGATAGCGAAAATCAATATAGAAAAGTTGAACAATCATGTTAAAATCATTATCTAGAAGATATCATCCATTGAAAAGTGTGTGATGTGCTTAGATTGACTTTGTGATAGTTTGATGGTTGATAATTTGATCTCGTGTTCAATATTGGATATGTCTCAGTTTTCGCTTGTGAAGAGTTGTCTAACTGTTTGTTCTACCTGTTGGATTAAGCTCAGAATTGATCCCAATTTTTGCCCCCAGTGAAGTGCAGGATTTTGCCCCAAGCCTAGAAACAAATTCATTTATGATATATCCAATGATCCAAACCATGGTGAGAGAGCAGCTATGATGCCTGCGTATGTACAAAGGCTTTATAATGGATATGAAAAACGCTAATGGAAAATGAATACAAGCGAGTGGAAAGATGCATGAACTAATAGATGGAAGAGATAGCCAATAGATAGTGTCTATTTGCCAGGTTTTCACCATCTATTTTTATTGCACTTTTTCTCATATTTGTTTTTTTTTTGGATTTTCTACTTTTTCACTAGTTTTTTATTTATTTATTTTTTCAAACACAAAACCTCTTCAGATGCATGCTATTGATGGGTTCCTTAAGCTGATCTCCATCCTGTGTTGATAACTAATATGCTTCTGATCCAAATACTGCTAAGATCACAAATGGACCTAACCAATTTGGTTCAAACTTTCCTTTCTTTTCTCGATCTGCCTGGTTGTGTGGATTTTCCTTTAGTACTAGTTCCCCTACTTGAAAGATTTGTGGTTTGACCCTGTGATTATAGCTACGACACATTCTTTGTTGATATACCTTTAAATGATCAAAGGCATTTTGTCTTCATTCATGGATTAGTTCTGACTCCTGCAGTCTAGATACTCGTTGTTCTTCATCTCGGATGAGACCTTTTAATGATACTCATAGAGAAGGTATCTCTACTTCTATTGGTAGTATTTCTTCTGATCCATAAATAAGAGAGAAAGGTGTGGCACCTGTTGGTGTGCGGATACTGGTACGGTAAGCCCATAGAGAAGGGTTTAATTGAATATGCCAATCTTTTCCAGCATTGTTCACTGTCTTTTTGAGGATTTTCAAAATAGTTTTGTTTGATGCTTCTACTTGCCCATTTCCTTGTGGATAGTAGGGAGTGGAAAATCTGTGTTGGATCTTGAATTTCTCACATAACTCTTGTACATCTTGATTCTTGAATGGTCACCCATTATCAATGATAATGGTCATTGGTATTTCGTAGCGATAGATGATATAGTTCAAGATAAATGCAGCAATTTGTTTTCCTATGATATTTATGAGAGGTACTGCCTCAATCCATTTTGTGAAATATTCTATAGGTACAAGGATGAATTTGTGACCATTAGATGAAGAAGGATTTATCTTTCATACTAGATCAAGACCCCATTGACAGAAAGGCCAAGATGTTGCTAAAGCATGAAGTTCTTGTGTTGGTGCATGAATCAAATTCCCATGGATCTGACATTGTTTGCATGTTCTAGCTATTTGAAAAGAATCTTGTTCCATAGTCGGCCAATAATAGCCCAAGCGTATGAGTTTTTTTGAAAGGGTGAGACCACTTGAATGAGTGCCACAAATGTCATTATGGACTTCATGTAAGGCCTTCTCAGATTCTTCTTGTTCAAGACATCTTAAAAGAGTACCATCTAGACCTCATTTAAATAGGGTATCTGCGATGAGAGTAAAATGGGAGAATTGGTGAATAAAGTTTCTCTTTTGGTTCTTTGATAAGTCAGGAGGTAGGGTGTTATCTTTCAGGTATGTGTAATTTTGGCTGTAGTGGGATGAATCATGCCCAACAAGGTGACAGATAGTTGGGGAATCAGGACAATTATAGGCAGGGTAAAGCAACTCTTCCACCAGGAATTCATAACGCTTTTGATTTTCCTGTGTCTGAAGTAGAGAAGCAAGTGTAGCCATGTCGTCTGCTGCTTTGTTGTCATTTCTTGGAATTTGTTGGAAAGTTATTTCTACAAAGTATTTCTTGATATCATCAACCATCTTTTTATAAGGCATTAGCTTTTCATCCTTTGTTTGATAGTCATCATTAATTTGATTTATGACGAGCTGGGAGTCTCCAAAGACTTGAAGTTGTGTAATATTCCATTCTATAGCCATTTTGATACCTGTAACCAAAGCTTCATATTCTATTGTGTTGTTGGTGCATGTAAAGCTTAATTTGTATGCTTTGGGGATTGTATGACCTTGTGATGTGATAAATAGAATGTCTACTCCTGATCCATGTTGTGTATATGAACCATCAAAGTATAACTGCCACGTTTTTGTTGTGACTGTTAGGATATCAGCATCAGGAAATTCAATCTGTAAAGGATGATCATCTTGAAGTGGTGCCTCTGCTAGTTGGTCAACAATTACTTATCCTTTGATAGCTTTTTCTGTCAACATACTCAATATCAAACTCGCTCAGAATCATGATCCAGTTTGCTAGTCATCCTGTTAATGTTGCTTTGCTGAGTAAATATTTCAGAGAATCGATTTTAGCTATCAACTTGATGGAAGAGATAGTAGATAGTGTTGTAATTTTTGAGAAGCAAAAACTACTACCAAGCATGCTTTTTCTGTTGGTGACTAGTTAATCTTGTATCCTCCTAGTGTTCTGCTGATGTAGTAGATAGCTCATTCCTTTCCTTCATTATCCTATTGTGCAAGCAGAACTCCTAATGATGCTTCAGTGGTTGATACATAGAGTATAACGTCTTTCCTAGAATTGGTGACATTAGTACAAGTGGTTGCATGAGATATGCCTTCATCTTATTGAATGCATCTTCACATTGATGGTCCCACTTGAAATGAACATTTTTGTGCAATAGATGAGTAAATGGTTGACATTTATTCGCTAGTTGAGCAACAAATCTTCTGATTGATTGGAGTCTTCCTTGGAGTGATTTGAGTTGACTGGTATTCTTGGGAGATGTCATTTCCATGATTTCTTTAACCTTAGTTGGATCCACTTCGATACCTCTAGCTGAAACAATGTATCCCAATAGCTTTTCTGAAGTAACACCAAATGCACATTTCTTAGGGTTTAGCCTTAATTTGTATTGTTCTAACCTGTCAAAGATCTTTTCCAGTATCTCTATATGTTCTTCTCTATTATATGATTTAGCCAATATGTCATCCACATAGTCTTCCATGAATGTATGCATCATGTCATGAAATATAGTTGTCATAGCTCTTTGATATGTAGCACCTGCGTTCTTTAATCCAAAAGGCATGACTTTCCAATAGAAAGTACCCCATGGACATGTGGAAGTTGTCTTTTCTTGATATTCGGGTGCTATTTTGATCTGATTGTATCCGGAGAAACCATCCATTAAAGAGAACATGGAGTGTCCAACAGTTAAATCTACAATGATGTCGATGTTAGGCAAAGGAAAGTCATCCTTTGGACATGCGTTATTAAGATCTCTGAAGTTTGTGCATATTTTGATGCTTTTATCTGGTTTTGAAACAAGAATGATGTTGGATACCCATTGAGGATAAGCTATAGGTCCGATGAATCCTACATCTAGTAATTTCTTTAGTTCGGCTTTGACTAGGAGAGCGATATGCGGATGCATTTTCCTTAACTTTTGTTTGACTGTTTTGCTCCTAGACTAACATTTAAGTGATGCATAATAAGCTCTGGATCCAATCCTCACATGTCTGCATATGACCAAGCAAAATTGATTTTTAGTCATTTGAAGAATTCCACATATTGTTGCATTTCTTCTTCTGATAGAGAAGTCGTTTGATGAAGAATCTTTGGTTGCTCTATTGTGCCAATGTTAATTGCCTCTATTGGTTCGATCAAAATGGATGACCTTTCTTGATAGTGCTCAAGTAAAGTGTCAAATATCTCATCTTTCAGTGCCTCAAAGAGGTTTTCACCATTAGATGCATCCTTTCTTTTTACTTTTTCCTGATCTAATGTTGCCAATAAATGGTTTTCATCATTAGACTTGATATTCTTTTCTTTATTTTCACTTTTGCGACTAGGAGATTTGGCACCCACTTGACTGGAAGATGCGTTGCTGAAATTCCTAATGAGAGTTGTTACAGGTTCGATTGCATTAAGATATATAGCTATGGAATGGTCATTTGGAAAGGTATCAATGGCGGTGTGTCTTTCATTTTCCCAATCAATAAGCTCAGGGTGGATTAGAGGTAGGGGATCTTCAGGTTGGGATGTTTCAAGGGTTTCAAGGGTCATTATAGATGTATCAAAGTTTTCAATATGTATTTCGATGTCTAGAACGGTACTCTCATCAGAATGACCTCACATAAGAAACTCCTGATCATCCTCGGTTAAGTCCAAGTCAGCCGAATATGATTCTAATTCAAGTGAACTAGTTCCTGACGTTTGTCTTGCATACGTGTGAACTATATCGACTTCTACATCTCCTTCAAAGTAATTTTCTTCAGTTGATTCTTTAGAGTGATAGGAATCCCATTCCCATTCATTATAATATGTATCACTTGTAGCTTGCAATCTACAAATTTTTTCATATAGCATTTATTCTGCTTTTCTGGCTATGTCTTTTCTTCTTTCATATTCAACTTCTTCAGGTTTGAGATTAAGTTCTGTCAACTTTTCTATGAGTTCTCCTGGACTTATATTAGCTTTTTTCTTATTTTGATTGAGCTTTAATGCTTCTTGAGAGATTCTTTTAGTTTGTTTCTCTTGTTGATTGGAAGCTTGCTTCTTTTCCCATTTCATGTTTGCTTGTGTTTGTTGCTTAGATGATGTTTCTTCTCTTTCAATTGTCAGTTGTTCTTGTCTGTTTTCATATTCCTCTTGTTGTTGACTAAAAGATGTGTCTTCAGGTAGAGTGACTTGTCCATACCCTAAGCCTGTTTTGTCAGTAGTCTGCTGAGTGTAAGGTTGGAGAGGTTCTGAGATACCTTCTTTTCTTTTTCCTATAGGACCTGTTCTGGTATATCTCATCCTTTGAAGAATGTTAAATCCTTTTCCATACTTTTCTATAGGTATTCTGACATTGTTAATATTTTGTTGGCATTCTTCGTCCTTGTATAGCCACTGTAGCACATCTTTGTCTTATGTTTCCTCTAATAAGGTTCCAACACTAACAAATGCTCCATCAAATATCGGAGGATGTTTCACAATTGGTTGTTGTTTAGAGTTCGATGGTTTTCCAAAGGATTTAGGAGAAAGTGGTAATTGTGATATTGAATATTCTTCGTTCCCTCTATCTCTTAGCTGCATTTGTTTTTCCATACTTGATATAATTGAAGCAAACGATTGTTCTTTGGATTGTGTGCTCGAAGATGATGCCTTCCTGTTATGTGGAACAATGACTTCTTGGGTCATTTTTAGATTGCTGCAGTATTGAAATGGATTTGAATCTACAGATATTGTGATTTCCTATCCATTGTAGGGAAATTATACACACTGGTGATATGTTGATGGGGCAACTTGCAAGTCATGTATCTAGGGTCTTCCCAAGAGTACATTATATGATAAGTCCAAGTCTAGAACTTGGCATGTTGTGTCCTTCTGCAAAGGTCCCACTCTGATGGGTAGTATCACAATTCCCTTGGAGGAACGTTCTTCTTCATCATAGCCTTTTATGGTGATCTTTTTTTGGACATCAATTGCATCTTCTGAACATCCTAAGGCACAAACAAGACTCAATGAACAGATGTTTAGGCCAGCTCCACCGTCTATTAGAACACGTTTAACGCACATTTTGTGAATGAGGACTTCAATATGCAAAGGAGCATTATGGGGATATTGTAAGGACATGTCATCTTCTTTAGTGAATGATAAGTAGTGAGAGGTTGTGAGGTGTCCCACCATGGATTGGAATTGATCGATATCAAGATCTTTGGATACTGTTGTATCAATTAATGTTTTTTCAAGAATTTCTTTGTGTGCAGGTGAAAGCTTTAATAATTCTAAGATGGATATTTGTGCAGGTATTTTCTACAATTGCTCCACTAGGTTGTATTGTTTGGTAGTGGATGATGTGTTTATTGTAGGACCAGGCAAAACAACTTTGGCTTTGCTTCTTGTGATAGCATGAGCATGTTCTTGATTTTGTTTTTCTTTAACTACAATCACGTTCACCATATTATCATATGTATGAGCATAGTTTACCTTCACTTTACCCTTGCCATTGTTTGTTGTTGATGATTCACCTTTCTCATAATTTGGAAGCAGAGTTTTAAAAGTTGTATGAGATTCATTTGTTGTATGTCCATCCATTGTTATTACTCCATTATCAATCATATCGCCTCCTAGTAAATGCGAGTATGAATTTTGCTCTCAGATCTGGTTAGGCAAATTCTAGTGACTTAACTACACTTAAATGGAGGATTTAAATGATAATGATGATGCATTTAAGCTAGAAATGATGAGACTAAGCTACATGATTCCATGATTATGCTAGAAAATAAGCTAGATTTAAGCTAAAATTGAACATGATAACAATGCTAAAATGCTATATGCCTATATCAACAATGCTTGAATACAAATGAGATGGATTCGGGATCCTTTGAACTCAAAAATGGGGTCTATTTATAGTATTTCCAAGGCCAGAGGTGAGGTGGCAGGAATCAACGGTCAATATTAAGTTTGAAGATATCAATGGTTAAATTGGAGGAGGTTGGCAAAGAGGTTGGATTAAAGGGAACATTTGGAGGTTGGTAGGAGAAGGGGCTGGATGAAAGGGGACAATGTCATCTCCATGGTGACAAGTATCAAGAGGCTTCTAGAAAGGTTGGATGAAAAGGAACATTTGTCATCTCTATGGTGACAAGTGTCAAGAGGCTTCTAGAAGAGGTTGGATGAAAGGGAAAACTTAGTGACAAGTGTCACAAAGCTTTGCTCATGAGAGGGTAAAGTGTTCAAGGAAAGGGGACATTGTGGTTAGGATGTGCAAGCTAAGATGGAGTTAATTAAACCCAAGGTTAGATGGAATGAGTTAGGTTTAGAAGGGGTTAGGTTAGGAGAATTTGAATTTAAAAATTCAAATAATAGGAAAAGGCTAATTAATCTCAACAACTCATAAATTGATTTGTTTTAACTAATTATGGGGTTTAGAAGAAGTGAATTTGATGGAGGGAATTAATTAATTTGAATTAATTAATTAAAGGGGATTATTGAAATGAACCTATTAAATAAACCCTTAGATTTATTAGTAAGTAGATGAAAAGGGGGAATTTAATCAAATTGCTTTGTGAATTCAATTAAATTAGGAAGGGGGATTAATTAAATAATTGCTTATTTAATTAATTTCTTTAGACCATTTTTAGGTGTATACAAATATGATTTGGTTCAGGTGTGCTATCCTCTTCTACTACTTCTTTACCTTTCCCTTCATTGATTTAGATTGTTAGTTTCTCAGTCTTGTCTTCAACCACGTCTAGTTTACTCTCCAACTGTTGCAGTCTTACCCTAAGGAGTCTATTCTCTTCTTCTTGATCTTCTACCTTCTTGGCTAACTCTGCATTGGTCACCATCCTGAGGCTATTTTCTCCTACTAACTAAGTCTCTGACATGAACTGGCTTCTTCCCAAATCTTAGCTTGCTCTGGAGGGGTTCTCAAAGAGAGTCATACCTTCCTTAATAGGTAGTTGAATGATGTTTTAGTGGGCTCCTATCACTCTTCACTTGTCCATTAACAATTCCAACACTCAAACTCCCTTGGAGTGCTCCCTATCAATTTGTGCTCAATAGTTGCTTCAAGCATGGTTGAGATTCACAAGGGTAAATCCAACCACTAAACTATCCAAACCTCCAACATGTACTTCCAGGGGTTTTAGGGGGTGTTCTATAGATGTTTCAACTCCATTCAAGTGGTTCTTCAATTGGCTTTTCACCATTTTCTCTTTGCTCCCTCTTTCTCCTATTTTCTAGGCCTAGTAGCCCTAGAGCCCCAATTAGCCCTACCTTGCTGATTTTTGGGCAAATACTTAAAAATCACTCAAATAACCCTCCAACACCTTTGGTGATTTGAGTGCCCTTTTGGATCCACTAGGGTAGACAGTCTAGTGTGTCCATACTGGTACGGATCCCAAAAATGGCATTTTTGAGGGTTTAGGAGTTAGTAGTCTTCTTCAAATGTTTTTTATGGCTTCTACACCCTGTCAAACCTCCACCTCTTCAATGAGACTCTATCCTGCATCAAACTTCCATGCAAAACACTTGGCACATTCAAAACTACTCATCCCTGCAAGCAAATACAACATTTTCAATCATTTTTCTAACCAGGCTATGACAAAGCTCGCCCTAGAAATGATGGAAAGTTGATTCCCAACAACTTCCAAGACATTACAAAGCATATATACACTATAAAATGGTTCCATAACTTTAATCCCAAGGTTCATTGAGAAAAACTCAAGGGATTTCAATTTGGAACCATGATTGGGCTCTTGAACCCTTGCTTAGACCGACAATGGTACAATAAGAGATAATTTGTAAACACACTTCAAAATTGCACTAAGGAAAGATACAAACACTTCCTGAGAAATAAAATATCATACACTAAACCACCATTAAATAACAGTAGCAATTTCAATCCATTATGTACAAACTACTGCTACAAAAATGACAAAATACAAGGCAAAATCTGGAAATTGTCTTCAAACTCTATTCAGACTTGCTCAAAGATGTTCCAAACCATGTATAATCATTCTAAAATCATTTTTTATGCCATCCTATTCATAACCAACTCTTCATCATTTACCTAACCACCGATTTGCTCAAAAATGCAAAGTTGTTCAAAAAGTTGCAAAAAGTTGTCAAGCAACAATGACAACTTTTGCTCAAATGTGTATTTTTGCATTTTATGCATTTATACTCATACTAAACCTCCTAGGATGACTCCCTAACATAAAAATGAAATCCCTAAATTCCTAATGAGGATTTACAATACGCTTTACAATATAATGCAAATTTATGCCATTTTAGACTTACAAGGGCTCATAGGCCAAATTTGTGAAAACAAACAACCTTGGTGACAATCACCCTTCAAATGACTATCAAACACACGTGGGCCTTTGAGTAGTCCATTATTCAAACACTAGTCCAAAATATAGACTATCACACCCAAATTTTGAAAATGTATCAACAAATTGGTCAAAAGCTAGGTGCTCTTGCACCACTTTTTCTTTATCTTGCTTCACTGTTGTGTTTTGAGGCTTCCCAAAAGACCTGGGAGAAATAGATGATTGTTTTCCATTTGAGGTACTCAAAATAGAATATTCTCCATATCCAACTTCCTTAATCTGCAAAGAATATGTGGTTGGTGTATTTTTCTCTATTTCTCTGATTGATAATAATTCCATTGTAAGTGAAGTGGGGCATCCTAATTGTTTGGTATTTGATTGTTTGTGCTTTCCTTTAAATAAAAATACTATTGAAAAGGGTTTGGGTCACCATGGACAGTGATCTCTATGCCATTGAATGGGAACTTCACACATTGGTTAAAAGTTGATGGTACTTCTTGCATGGTATGTATCCATGGACGACCTAATAGTATATTGTATCCCAATTCTCTATCTAGGACTTGAAAGGTGATGTCTATTATAACTGGTCCCACTTATACTAGTAAAGTCACCACACCCTTAGAAGGGCATTCCTCATCATCATAGGATTTGATATTGATTCTCTTGGTAGAATCAATATAATGTTCGGAATATCCCAAAGCTTTGATCAAATGTAGTGTGCATATGTTAAGGCTAGCAACACCATCTATAAGATCTCTTTGAACCTTCTTTCGATGAACCAAAGCTTCTAAGTGCAAGGGATCATTATGCATGGGTTGGTCTATAGGTACATCATGTTCAGCGAATGCGACTTTTGAAGCTGCCAAGTTTCCAACCATGGATTGGAATATGTTCTCATGAATATCTCTAGCAACAACTGAATCTTGTAAGGATTTGTCCAGGATTGCCTTATGAGCTGGCGAGATGCGTAGTAACTCAAATAATGAAATTTGGGCTAGAGTTTGCTTCAACTGATCCACCATATTGTAGTTGCTAGTTGTTGAAGGGGGATTTGAAGGTACCCCTTGTAATGTGACCTTTGATCTTCTAGTGATGACAACATAGTCTCTATTTGTGGGATTTATTGTGATTGTAGCCACCATTTGTTTATGGCATAGTCGAATGAGACATTAGTATAGCTAGAAATATTGTTTTGTGCATTGGAACTAGAAGCCTTTCCTTTGTCATTTTTGATGAAAGGATCCTTTAAAATGGTATGATCTATGTTTGGTGCCTTATTCGTATCCATAGTAATGTCACCTTGATCAATGATATCTTGGATGAGGTTTTTCATTTTGTAGCAACTTGTTGTCTTGTGACCCTTATTGCGGTGATACTCACATAAATCATTGTCATTCCACTAAGCAATCTTGAATGGATCTAATTCATATGGTCTAGCTTCTAGTAAAGTTATGGCATTGCTCTGTATCAGTTTTTTGAGTGTTGATTCAATAGGTTCACCAACGGGTGTAAAGCTTCTTCTGGGTATGCTTGCCCTAGGTGGTCTTGGATTGCTTGACTACAGTGCATTGGTGTTGTTTATCTGAGTTTGATTCTTATTGGTAAAATCAACTGGTCCTTGCAGAGATAGTGTTGATTGAGCTCTGTTTACAACACGAGCATCAACAACTCCATCATTTGTGACATTATTATTCCTAGGCCAAAAATTTGGCCTTTCATTGTTTGTACTTGTGTTTGGCCCATTATCTTTGTGGTGTTTCAGTATCCCTTACTCTAATAGGCCTCTTTCACATTTGATGCCTTTTTCTGTGATATATTTAAAATTATTTAGGCATTGCATTTGTAATGGATACTTAATTGGAGGTACAAGATTTTCATTGAAAATGTCTACTTGCTCAGCTTCAAGGATGTGACTAAGACATCTGTGGTATAAACCTCTCCATCTTTGCAAGAATATAGCAAAGGTTTATCCATCCTTTTTCTTTGTTGCACATAAATCCATCAAGGTAATTGGATTATCTATAATGAATGCAAAGTTTGATATGAATAACTCAGCCAGTTCACCCCACAGAGATATCTTAGGTGGGAGGTGTGAAAACCATTCTAATGTTGTCCCTCCAAGAATTTTGGAAAATAGCCTCATTAAGTATGTATCATCGTGAGCTACCTCGATACATGTCATGAATAATACTCGAACATGATCTCAAGGATCACCTTTCCCTCTATATTTGTCGAACCTTGGAGTTTTAAAATGTGTGGGAAAAGGTGGCATGTATAAATTTTTGTCAAAAGTATATGGATGGAGGTCCTCCATTGTATAGCTCTTTTTATCATTGACTATTTGCATACTGGTCATTTGTTTCTGAAGATTCTTTATTTGTTGAGTCAAAATCTTTGTTTGCATCAATGGTGTATTGACTTGATGAGTGTTTCCCACAAAAGGGATAGTATTGGAGTACCTTTGAGCTTGTTGAAATGTAGATTGACCATTTTATGTACCATAAGTCCCACTAGGTGGTGTAAAGTATGCAAATTGTGCATTGACATTTAGCTAAGATGAGCTAGTTATTCCCTGATTCACATTTTGGCCACTATATGTGGATCCACTTGAAACTAAAGGTTGATTTATACTCATTGAAGAAGGGTTTTGAGTTGTTGTAGATTGTGTTGTTACATTGGGCATCATCTGGGATATAACATTAGTACTTGTTGGTGAAACTATTGATAGTGTTGGAGTTGTAATCGCTTGAGTATTTAGAGATACACCTTGGGTTGATGTAGCAAGTGTTGTTTCAGTCTATATAATTGTAGGTACTTGAGGAACATTTTGATTCAATGTCACACCTAGCGGCAATATAGTTGAAATATCCACCCCTGGTAATTTGGCCCCATTTTGGACTAATAGTACGAGATATTTGTCTCTATCATTATTGAGAGGGCGTTGAGAATCATAAGCATCACAGGATCTTGTTGGGTTTCTTCCAATTCTTCTTTTGTCAAATTATGTTGTATTTCATCAATGGAAGACATCTTGCTTGTGTTTGTTGATAAGGTTGCGGGTATCTGACCCAATGTTTATTGATTTGTGGGCAAGTTCATATTCCATGTTGGGTTAACCGAAGGGTCATTGTTAGGCTCCATCTGATGTTTCACCTTTTGAGCACATGTTAATGGCATGAATATTATTCCAAAATGGTCTTGAAATTTTTAAGACTCTCTAAAATGCAAATGCAAGACTCAACTAAATGTATCTAGGAGCTTCTAAGACTTTCTAAAGAATAAAATGTAGACAATGCAATCTATGAGTGAAGATTTGCTATCAAGGATTTTGGAATTCAAATAAAAGATCTTCAACGTATTGCTGAAATGCTTCAAATTTTGCCTCTTCTTTGATTTGATTTTTGAGGTCTTTGCCAATTTGTACTAACTTCCGAACTTCCTCATCTATGACAACTTGGACTATGTTGAATTGGTCTTGATCAACTATCAATTCCTCAGCCAGTATGTTTAACTCATAAATTATTTCTAATTGAATGTTGTTTGACCCAAGATTGGGTTGCCCAAATGGGAATTTATCATTTCCTTTCAGACCCATACGTTGAAGACTATAATGCAAACTATGCAAGACCTAAGAATGATTGAGACTTTGCTTTAAGGAATTTTAACAAGGATTTAGAAACTCTGTTATAGTCTTTTCAACCAATTTTCTAATGGCTTCCTTTTGAGTCACCTTTTTTTATCATTTCCCTCAATTTTTCATCAAGACGGACAGATTTCTGGATCTCATTATCTATGATGGTTTCAACTATGTCGTACTGAGCACAATCAACTTTTAGTTTCCAAGTAAGGTTGTCCAAACTATCAATTATTTCTAATTGTTCATTGTTTGGTCCAAGATTGGGTTTCTCATGTTGTCCATTCGGTGGAATTGATAATGTGTTGCATTGATGTTTTGTCATTGATACCAACACTATCTGTTTGGATGCTTTACCGACACCCTTCTAGTCTCAGTAGGTTAAGTGTTTTTTAGTTAACTTCGATCTGGTATGATCCGGCAGACTCTGGTATAGTCTGGTGATGGAATAGGCTTGTTCATGATACTTATACTCATATTTGGTTAGTTGGTTTTGGTTTGGTGATTGGATGATATCTTGCTTGCTTAGAAGCTTGGTTTCTGGTTCCAGCGAGGGTTTCACCAGTAGAGATTTTGATGGAGATCTTTGATGAATTGCTTAAGTAGTGTTGGTGCAGCTTCTGATGGAGTTTCAGGATGTTATTGGTGATCATACTCGAGATTTGGCATTTGGAGATCATTACTGAAGCGTGCAGACCTATACTTGGTCTCGGTTGATCTAGGTTATGGACCGACATTAATGTAATGTGTGGATCAGACCTATTGATATATTTACGAGATGTCTTATGTGTTGATATTACTTGTTTGGTCTAAGGCCAACATAGTTTGCATTTATGTAATTAGTTTATTGTCTGGTGGCCGACTTGATTGTTTATGGTCAAGGGTTTGTATATATAGATGTAAGATCTCATTGTAGATCATCATGGTTAATGTAAGAGGTCATGGTCAAGGAATGTAATGTGCGAATAAATGTAATATCATTCAGGCAGAGGAGTTGGTTGATCATTAGAGATCGAATTGGGTATATGTAAGAGGATTTAGTCCTTTGGTATTGAGCTTAATCGGAACTGTACTTTGGCATAGGAGATGCTATCTTTTGCAGTTCAACACTTCTCCGGATTGTAGTCTAGATTTGTATGTAGTCAATGAGACTCCTTTTGTGATGAGCAGTGTGCTCTAGGTTGTTGGCCTTACTACAAGTGCAGGCCCCTTCATTGTAATTGACATACTTATAGTAGAAGTATTATTTGACTGTGGGTAGGCTTCCCACTGTGGCTTTTCTCTTTACCGGGTTTTCCATGTACAAATATTGGTGTTGTGTAGATGGCTTTTATTATATGATTATTGTTTATGCTTAATTGGATTAACCGATATTTCAGTATTATTATTTTGGGTTCTGGTATTAAAGTTTAAATTGTTAATGCTTCTAGTAATCTTTGACAACTCATTCACCCCCCCCCCTCTCATTTGTCTTCCAATTATCGAAACTGTCTAAGAATTGGTATCAGAGCTTTGGTCCTCTTTGCAGAAAGCTTAATCACTTGGTGTAGGAGCACCTAGTTTTATTAATGTATTTTCAAAATTTTGGAGTGATTGATCATGTTTGGGGTCAATGAGTGAATAAAGGACTATTGAAAAGTCCAAATATGTGTTTTAAGGTTATTTGTAGTTTTGTTGTCTCTTTTTTTAGCTTATTTGCTTAGTTTTGGCTAAAGTGCCTTTGTAAGCCTAAAAATGGCATCATTTTGCAAAATAGGGTAAAACTCCTTGTAAGGCCTCATAAGGATTTTGAACATGTTGGTTTGATGTTAGGGAACCATCCTAGGGGGTTTAGAGTGGGTAAAAATGTAAAAGTTTCAAAAATGCATGGTGGAGCAAAAGTTGTCATTATTGCTTGACAACTTTTGGAGCAACTTTTCAAAAAAATGATCAAATTGGTGGTTAAGGAACCGATGGGTGGTTGGTTATGAGTAAGTAGGCATATATAATGCTTTTGAAATCATTGTAAAGGGGTTGGAAGATCCAAAGAACAAATTCTAAATAATAAAAACTTGTAATTTGCTTATAGCAGTCCATACTAGATGGATTGATCTTGGTACTGTTCTTTCATTGTGGTTTAGAATTCATCATTATGGTGATTTGGAAGTGATTATACTCCTTTGTGTAGATTTAGTGCTTTGTTTGAAATTTTTCTTGAACTGCACTGCTCTCGGTCTGAGCAAAAGGATTAAGACCCTAGCAATGGCTCCAACTTGAAATCCCATTGTGTTTTCTCAATGGCCTTTGGGATTCAAGTCATGGAGACCGTGTATAGTGTAAAAAGTCATTTTAGTGTCCTGGATGTTGTATTGGAGCAGTTCTTTATCATGCCCTAGGCGAGCTCTGCCATAGCCCGACTAGGGAACATGACAACATTTTGCACTTTTACTTGCAGGTATGATCAAATGTGTTTGTTCTAGGTGACTGGTATAGGAGATTAATTCCTAACAGAGTCTCAGTAGGAGTATGGAGGTATGATAGGGTGTGGGAATCAACAAACCCTATTGGAGAACACTCTTAAACCCTTAAACCCTTAAAAAGAGCCATTTTGGGGTCTGTACGGATGTATCAGACAATCTAACCTCCTGAATCTCAAAGAATGTTCAAAAGGGTATTCAGATCACTAAATATCTTGGGAGTTCCTTTGGAATACTTTTGAGTAATTGGGAAAAAACTGTGAAGGTAGGGCTAAAAGGGGCTCATAGGGCTACTAGGCCTAGAAAATAGGAATTTGTGAAAGTGATGGAGGAATGGACTAAAACAAGTCACAAAACCACATGATGGGAGTGGTTACACCATCTCAACATCCTCCTAGTCCCCTGCAAGTGAAGGTTAAATATTTTGACAACTTGATGGTTGGACTTACCCTAGTGAGATCTAGGCAAGAACCTAAGTAATTGGAGCAAACTAGTTGATAGAGAGTTTTCCAAAAGAGTTTAGATGTTGGGATTGATTCAAGAGGAGAGCAGGGTGTAAATAAGAATGGAGCCCACTATGACACCTCTTTCTAACCTACAGATCAAAGTGCAACTCTTTTGTGAGATCCTCCCTATCACCGCTTGAGGAAGATCCTATAGCGACTAACAGTTCAAGTTCATCCAGTTTTTTTGGAGATATATTTTGAAGGGATATTCCGAGGCTTTATGGAACAAATTACATAGTATGGAAGATTTGGATGGAGACTCATCTGAGATATCTTGGAAAGGAGATTTGGGAGATCACACAGAATGGTGTCACACCCTATAACCCGAGATCTGGCAATCCTCCTCTAACAAACCTAGACAAGGAGCTTGAGAATGATTGTAGAGCAAGAGAAGCCCTCTTGTGTGCACTTTTTGATCAACAAATAATGGGATTAACTGACATATCATTTGGAAAGGCTATATGGGATAAGTTGGAGATTATTAATGAAGGTAACCCTATAGTGAAGATTTCTAAACTTGATGGTTACCAGGTGAGATATGAAAACCTAAAGATGGAAGAAGATGAAAGGATTATTGCAATCATGGAAAGGGTAAATGAGATTGTTATGGGAATTCAATGTTGTGGTGGAACTCTAAGCGAAGATGAAATTGTTTCTAAAGTCCTGAGAAATGAAGGCTACTGCTATCAATGAATTGAGAACAATGGTTTGGTTGGGAAACTATCTGCTTTTCAGCTTGAGGAATTTCGACCTTCTGGAGCTATGAAGACTGAACCTTCTTTTCATGCATCTACATCTGCAACCGGTAAGCAAGACTAGAAAGATTTATATGCAAAAGAGTTGAAAGATATGGAGAGAGAAGATGATGAGTTTGAGAAACTTGAAGCACTATTTGCTAGAAGAGTACCGAAAGGACGGGTAGGAAGTAAGTATGAAGGAAAAGCACCTTTTAAATATTTTGCATGCAATAAGATTGGTCATTTTGCATCTAGATGTCCTGAAAGGAATTCAAGATTTGAAGAAAGAGTTAAAATATTATTCAAGCCTAACCCTAGATATCAGAACAAATATAGATTCAAGAAAAACAGAGACAAATCATGCTACATAGCGGATGAGGAAGGCATTACTGATTAAGATGATGAACCAGCTGAAGACTCTACTAGTGGATCTGACAATGGGAAAGAATGGGTATTCTTGGCTATCAAGGAAGATGATCCGGCACTAGAAGAGAATGTACCTGAAGAGAACGCACTTGCTGCTAAAATTGAGGACAAGGATGAATGGGTAATTGACAGTGGTTGTTCACATCATATGGCTGGAGATAAAGGAATTTTTTGTCTTTGCAAGAATTTAATGGTGGACTAGTTAGATTTGGAGATGACAAGGCATGTATGATCAAAGGAAAAGGAACTATATCATTGGATGGTAAAAACAATACTAACAATGTTTATTATGTTGAAGGTTTGAAGCATAATCATTTGAGTGTAGGAAAATCGGTGGATAAGGGATTTCAATTACAGTTCAAGGATGGAAAATGCAAAATCATTAACAGATCTGGCTTGGAGATTGCAACCGGTACACAGACAAAAGGTAATAAATTTCATTTGAACTCCAGTGAGAAGACATGTTTGATTACACATATTGATGAGAGTTGGTTATGTCATAAAGGTTGTGTCAAGTGAATTTTGATTGCATTGTAAAGATCAGTTCAACTAAGGGAGTTAGGGATATACCTAAGATTATGAAGCCCTATAATCCGGTATGTAAAGAATGTCAAATGGGTAAATAGGTCAGAACCTCTTTTAGGAGTATATAAGATAAATAAAATGATGTTCTTGATCTTATTCATACTGATTTGTGTGGCCCTGCTAGAGTTAAAAGTTTTCATGGTGATAGATATTTCATGCTAATCATTGATGATTATTGTAGAATGATGTGGGTTACTTTTTTGAGAGAAAAAATTGAAGCATTTGAAAAGTTTAAAATCTTTAAGGCTAAAGTGGAAACTGAGACATGATTGAAGATTAAATGTTTGAGATCAGATCATGGTGGATAATTCACATCTGGTGAGTTTAATAACTTTTGTGACAAGCATGGTATAAGAAGATAATTTTCTACTCCTTGGACACCTCAACAAAATGGAGTTGTGGAAAGGAAGAACAAAACTATCTTGGATGCTGCTAGAACAATGATGATGGAAGCTAATCAACCTCATATCTACAAGAGAGAAGTAGTGAGTACAATGATTTGTACATTCAATAGAGTACACATCAAAGGAGAAACGGATAAGACACCTTATGAATTATGGTTTGGCAATACACCTACAATTAAGTATTTTAGAATTTTTGGTAGTAAATGTCATCTCAGGAGAGATGATACTATTGGGAAATTTGATCCTAGATGTGATGAAGGCATATTTCTTGGTTATTCTAATGAAAGCAAAGCATATAGATGTTATAACAAGAGATTGCAGAGAATTGTGGAGAGTGCTAATGTCAAAGTAGATGAGCTGATCAAAAGTCAAATCGGAGTTTATGAAAAGGAACCGACAGTGGAAATGATTATATCTGAACTGGTAGCACCTTTACCAAAACAAAGAGTTGAACCAGTTACTCCAGAAACATCCCAAAATTATACAGTAACTGAATAACGGGGAAGAGGAAAAGAGAGTCAGAAGACTCCTAGGTATGTGAGATTGACAAGAAAATGTGTTTCTGCACCGATAAATCCTACAAGATACAAATCTATGATTGGAGGTCTTCTCTATTTGACTCAGACTAGGCCTGACATTATGAATGTTGTTTGTATTGTTTCAAGATTTCAAAGTGATCCTAGAGAAATCATGAGATGGCAATGAAAAGGATTTTTAGATACTTGGAAGGTACATCAGAATATGGCTTGTGGTACCCTAAGGATGATAAATTTACTTTATGTGCATATACAGATGTTGATTGGACTAAAGATGTTGATGACTAGAAAAGCACTTCCGGTGGAGCTTTCTTTCTTGGAAAGAAGTTGGTTTCATGTATCAACAAGAAACAATCATGTACCTCTCTATCTATTGTTGAAGCTAGGTATGTTGTTGCTGCTACTAATTGTACATAAATTTTATGGATGAAACAAATGTTGAAGGATATAAAGGTGGATTGTGATGCACCGGTAGTTATTCACTCTGATAACTCTATTGTTATTGATATATCAAAGAATCTGGTATTTCATTCTAAGACAAAGCACATATCTATCAAGTATAACTTTTTGAAGGAGAAGGTGGAAGCAAATAAAGTTAGATTGGTTTATGTGAACACTAAAGAGCATATTGCAAATATTTTCACTAAACCCTTATCTAAGGAATCATTTGCATACTTGAGAGACAGATTGGGGGTTTCTGCCCCTCCAATAGAGACTTGATTGATGTGGTTCGGCATCAGTCCGACATGCATTATCTGAGATACTATTCATTCTGGCATTGATGTGGGATGCTATTGCGCAGGGGGAGTAGTCATCTTTGAGATTCAAAGGCTTATGTTTTTTCTTTGATATTTCTGTTAGATTTCTGGCATTGATGTCAAAGGGGGAGAGATATTGATGTGAAAAAGTTGAAGGAATAAAATGATAAATATCTAAGGGAAAGAGAAATTCAGAGCTTTAGAGAGATATTATTCACAGGGGGAGAGATATTGATTATTGGTTGTCTTCCACAGGGGGAGACTTGTTTGGCATTTCTTGGTACTTAGATGTTTTTCACATCTAGTGTTGCCATGAATGCCAAAGGGGGGGATTATTGGCCATTTGGTGGAATTGATTGTGTTGCATTGATGTTTTGTCATTGATGTCAATACTAGCTATTTGGATGCTTTACCGGCACCCTTCTGGTTTCGGTAGGTTAAGTGGTTTCTGGTTAACTTGGATCCGGTATGATCCGGTAGGCTCCGGTATAGTCTGGTGATGGAATTGGCTTGTTCATGACACTTATACTCATATTTGGTCAGTTGGTTTTGGTCTGGTGATTGGATGCTATCTTGCTTGCCTAGAAGCTTGGTTTCTAGTTCTGGCGAGGGTTTCACCAGCATATCTTTTGATGGAGATCTTTGATGAATTGCTTAAGTGGTGTTGGTGCAACTTCTAATGGATTTTCAGGATGATTTTGGTGATCATACTCGATACTTGGCATTTGGAGATCACTATTGAAGTGTGTGGACCTATACTTGGTCCTGGTTAATCTAGGTTGTGGATTGACATTAATGTAACATGTGGATCAGACCTATTGATGTATTTCCGGGATGTCCTTTGCATTGATATTACTTGTTTGGTCTAAGACCGACATGGTTTGCATTTATGTAATTAGTTTATTGTTTGGTGGCCGACATGATTGTTTATGGTTGAGGGTTTGCATATATAGATGTAAGATCTCATTGTAGATCATCATGGTTAATGTAAGAGGTTATGGTCAAGGAATGTAATGTGTGAATAAATGTAATATCATTCAGGCAGAGGAGTTGGTTGATCATTGGAGATCGAATTGGATTTATATAAGAGGATTTAGTCCTCTGGTATTGAGCTTAACCGGAATTGTACTCTGGCATAGGAGATGATATCTTTGTTGAAAACCAATAACTCTGAGAGGGGGGGTGAATCAATGTTATACCAGAATGGTAGATTTTAGCTTTAAGAAAACATTTATACACCAACCGGTATACCGGTATAAACAAAATTGAAACAAGTAATGCAACCAATAATCCAAACACATAAATGAGATCATAACACACATATTTATATGTGGAAAACCTCAAAGAAGAAAAACCACGACGGGATTTGTGACCCACAATATCAATTCACTGGCCATATGAAGAGATATTACAATATATGATGGGCCTACACTTCCAGGAAGGCTTACAACCTAGAGAACACTGCTTAATCACAATAGGAGACTCACTAACTACATAAAATTCCAGACAACAATCTGGAGAATTGTGAACTGCTAAGATAGCATCTTCTATGCCAAAATACAGTTCTGGTTTAAGATTTGTTT
The DNA here is from genome assembly GCF_030272615.1 of Cryptomeria japonica. Lineage (NCBI taxonomy): Eukaryota > Viridiplantae > Streptophyta > Pinopsida > Cupressales > Cupressaceae > Cryptomeria > Cryptomeria japonica. The sequence continues at coordinate 688,108,492 of NC_081411.1, forward strand.
GTTCTGATTAAAAACCTAAACCCTAGTACTGGAATAACCCTTACAATAAATTCCTCACATACATAATCTCTCGGAATGATTTCACATCATATTACATTTGCATATCCATCCTAAGTCATTCCCATATCCATATTCATTCATCCATATCAATTTACATGTCAGTCATATAACATAAATGTATAAGCATTAAAACAGTTTGCCAATGTCGGATCTAAGATATGTCGCCCTCCAATATCGATGACCTTTGCTATACCATGTCGGCTTGCATTGTTGGTGACCAAAGAAATCTTCTAACCTGTCGGTGTCGGTGTAGAGTTTGTGAAGTGCTTGTCGGTACACCATATGAAGCTAGAAACCAAAATCATATTGCTATCAATGAAAACATAGTGAAACCAACCAATAGAGTATCAATTGCCAACAATCTCCCCCTTTAGCATTTATGGAAACACTCATGTGAAAAAGGGTCATGGTTTCATTTGCCGGTTTCATCCTGCCCTGCTCCCCCTAAGTTGAATATGCAAAGTACTCTAATACTCCAAAATTCCAAAAACTCTATAACTCCCCCTAATGTATGCGATTCTTCATTCTTTTTCACATGTATACTACTCCCCCTTTGACATCAATGCCCAAATTTTTTAAAAGAATGCCAAAGAATAAGAACTGTACACTGAATACCTCCAAAAATGTCTTACCGGAGCTTTGACCAATTTCAACATTTTCGGATAAGCTTTCTCCAGTAATTCCACATAAGTATCCCAATCAATTTTGATTGTGCCAGAGATGGATACAAGTCCACTCAATAAATATGCAAGAAATTCTTTCTCATTAACTTCTACTGGTGTGGACTTTCCCAGCATATCCATGCATTCCCTCTTATGTACACAAAGTGAATCCAATCTTGGACTCACCAAACCTCTGAGACTTCTGACTCTCTGAATGATCTTGTATTTTTTCCTTTTCAAGAGCAGAAATTTGGTTGAAGTCAAAATTTGTCCATCAATTGATGTTGTCAGTGAAATTAGTGGATTCACCAAACCTCTGAGACTTCTGACTCTCCGAATGATCTTGTATTTTTTCCTTTTCAAGAGCAGAAATTTGGTTGAAGTCAAAATTTGTCCATCAATTGATGTTGTCAGTGAAATTAGTCCATCAAAAGAGTTAGCAATATTAGCAATTTTCACATGTAACTCCTTATCTTTTTATCTACATTTGCTGCAAGAATTTCAGTATTGCAACATACCCTGTATATGTTAGTACACCGTTTCAAAGAATTTTCAATTAGAATTAAATTCTCCTCAATCTTCTTCTTTTCTATCTTAATGATCTGATCAAAAGAGGCCCTCTTAGCCAGATTGAATCTTTCAAGTGCTTGCTAGTTAGAGATCTGCTGTAAGGATTGAAAATCTTTTGATAATTGCTTTGTGACTACCTTAAGCTTGTCAGAAGGGCTTGCTTCATTTTCAATCTTACGTTCCGGGACCAATCTGTGCAAAACAGTTATTGACTGATCTATTATCCCCTTGTCTGTGGATCCCTCCTTCATTAGTTTTTAAGTAGCCATTATCATCAGTTCTGTGGGACTCACCTCTTTGATAGTTTTCTTTTCTACTAGAGAAGTGTCAATTATCAACAATGATGGGCTTGAAACTAGTACCTTACTAGATCCACTTGTTTTCTCTGGTGATTTATCTTTGATTACCTCCTCACTTGCATCGGTGGCTTCGCCACTTGGTGCAGTCTATGCAACTGTCGGTTCCTCTCTAGGAACAATATCCTCAACCTGTAAATTAGTATCGAGAGGACAATTATCCTCAATGTTAGTATCCTGTACAATATTCTCAGTATTAACCTGTGTCTCAGTATGTGTCTGTACATTTATCTTAACCGGTGGCTCAATTTCCACTATCTTGATATTCTTCAAAACTATGGGTGGAGTACCCATAATCCCTTTTCCTTTCCCTTCAACCGGTATATCTATAGTCTCAGTTTTGGTCTCCGATGAAGTAAAGAATCCTTTGTGTTCTCCCAAAAAATTGATCCAAGCCTTTTGAGTTTCCTTTATTACTTCATTCATTCTTCCTAACATCAGGTTAGTTATTTTATGTTTTCTTTTAAAAACCTTTCTGTCTGCAGCCTCATTTGTCTTCTCCATCTCATTTGGAGCTATAGTAACACAGATAGCTAAAAGTTCTTGCATCTTAATGTGTTTATCTTCTTGCATGGCAAATAACCTTCTAGCATCTAACATGTTATATAACTCTATCGATATTTGATTTCTATCTCAATTAATGCTTTCTTATAAATATCTGAATATAACGGGACTGCTTCCTCTACCTCTCTCTGTTCATCAACCTCTAATTTATCATAATAAAACTTAACATTCTTCAACATACCATCTTTAGTTATTTCTTCAACAAATTCTACACAAGTCTTAGGTGGTATAATAGTTACATTAGCAGTCTCAAGTGCCAAATCAAAGTCATTCTTCTTCCTCCTCCTAGCAATACCAGATGTAGTTGTTGATGTGGCCTTAGGTGCATGCTTCTGTGCCAGTAACTTGATAGAGACCTTTCTAACCAGTTGCTTCTTTACTTCTACTTTAGGTTCTTCTAGTTTCTTCCTTACAACCCTTTTGAAGGCTTAACAGTGTGTCATCCTCTGACTTAGAATCTATAGTTACAGGTTTTATGTGAACTACCAGATCATTCCTCTTTTTCCCTTTCTCTGGGACAACATCAATAAGTGCCTTAATGTCTTTTGAAACCTCATGTACAAATTTGCTTTCCTTTCCTTCTTGTTTTTCCATTTTCTTTCAGTTGAACTCAATTTCCACCTCAAGAGTCTTTTGTTGTGGATTTCCATAGGGCTTCTCTGCCTCATCTATTTCTGCATCAAGTAGAATTTTTGCATATGCATTAAGGATTAATGCATCTACCTCATAGCCCATTTCTGCTATCCAAATCTTCTAGGGTTTGATAGCCTCCATGAGAGTCACATCTTTCTTAAAAATGAAACATATGTCGGTAGAGTATTTCTCTACTACATGCTCAAGTACTCTTATCCTAGACCTCATAGATTTTTGAAAATCCTTGAAGTAACCGCATATCTTATCATCTCTTAGGCTTCCCAATGTAGCAATTGATTTTTTAAGTTACCTTCCTATCGGAATGTCAAAATCCCATTGCTTCCTACCAAAACTAGGAGTATCATTCAGAAAGTATAACATCAGGTAGACTAACAAGTTCCCATACCGGAAGGTGCCCTTCTTCTCACCTTTAATCTTTCCTAAGTTGATTAACAACTCTTCAAGCATCCAACCACAAAGATATAACTTTATATTTTCTCTCATCATCCTATATGCGGCCAAAATACATGAACTTGAAACTGAATTCAGCCGGTTTGACTGAGTTACCTTTTATCCTATAACCATGCTTCCAAACTTGATGTCGGTGTCGGTGATGGTGCTCACCTTCATCGATCTCTTGTTTGATGTGGTGTCGGTGATCTTCCTCATGAAGTCATTTGATACTTTCTTATCCGGATGATGCCCTACCGATGACAGGCCAGTAATTGCACAAATGGCTTCCTTAGTGATTTTATAGGGTCTCTCCAACCATATGAATTTCCCATGTACTTTGCTTAGTACATATCTGATTATTTCATCCTCAAACTTCGGAATATCCAGAATATCAGTGAACCCTAGATCTTCAATGTGTTGATATGGTTTAATCTTACCAGATTCTCCCATGAGTTCATTCATATACATTCCTTTGATCTCTGAAGTGCCTAAGTCCTCTATATGCCAATGAATGTATGCCCTCACATCCTCTACATACACCACTCCCTCTGGAACACAAGAAAATGCTCCAACTGAATCTTCCTTGGTAGCCACATGTGGATACCATTTGAAAATTGTCTTGGGGTGGTCCTCAACCTCCACTACAGTTGGATTTGCAACAAAAATAGGAACAGAAGATGATCCCACTTCCATGTTTCAAGAAAAATACTTTTAGATTGCTCTCGATGAAAACCTTCAACAAATCCTTCCAAGCGCCAGTGTGATCGCTCAAGAAGAAATTTGATTGCCTCTGAATAACTTCTGATTGCACTAATTTGCTCTGAATCTCTCTGAAATCTCTCTGAATGCAGGGTGATTAACAATGAAGTGTATTCAACTTTTTATCCATCAAGAAAAACCCTAACCTTCCATTGACATAAATGACTGTTGGTGAAAGATATCCAATCTCGCTCTGAACATATCAATACCAGATAATCCTCTCCAATATTGGTAACATCTTCTAGAATCTCTTCCTGGGGCATATGCATCGTCTTCATGAATTTTTCCTACCCCTAAGGCATCTACCTTAGTTATCGGATGAGCTCACTGCCGGTGCAGGAGCAACCTCTTCTGCCGGATAGGTAACCAGAACATTCCCATCTGATAATTGCTCTTCAGTATTCTTGACCCATCTCTGAGTGTGATCATGTCTGATTTCACTAACCTTCTCTTTTCCTTTTTCATTTGATCCTCCATTACTAATCGACGGATTTCTTCTTCTGTAGAACTTAGCAATATGTCCAATTTCATTACATGCATAACATGTAACATTATTCTTTTGAATTGCTTTGCTAAAACAAGTGAAATTGCTTGACCTACACTGATTAGCCATATGTCCAAATTTTCCACAAGCATAGCATTTTACATTCATTCTGCAATCTTCTATCTTATGACCAATTTTATTGCATTTAGAACATTTACCAGGAGCAAAATTAGGGTTTTGATTTGCTCTGTTTCTACATTGCCTAGCCATGTGACAAAATCTATTGCAAATAAAACATCTACCATTTAATTTATAAGCATTGAATTGTCTTACAGATGCCTTACGGTTTTGATCATCATAATTATTAGTACCGAAACTCTATCCTTGCTCAAATCCAAGTCCACTGGAATCTCCAATCTACCTCTGTCTCTTCAGTAACTCATCAAGTTGTGCTGAGTTGATCTTGAATTTTTCTTTGTATTCACTAGCAGTAGTTAAATCTTCTCTTAGTATCATCATTTGTCTCTCAATCTCTTTCTTATTGTTCTAGGATTGTACCAAATCAGTCCTCAACATCTCATTTTCATGAATCAACCTACCACATTCTTCAAATTTGTTCTTCAGGGATACAACAAGAATTTCTTCCTTTTTCTTTCTGTCCTCAATCTCCTTAGACATCCTCATAGTTATAGTTTTCATCTCATTCTTCATAACCATGTTCTCCTAACTCAATTTTTGACATTGTTCTATAAGTGCATTTTCATCATCCTGATTTTGCAAAAGTTCCTTCCTCCTAGCTTGAATAGATGATAGTCTCTCTTGTAGGACAAGAATGAATTCCTTAGCAGAATTCAACTCATCTTGTAGCTTTAAGTTCTTCAACCTTTCAACATCATAATCTTCAAGTGTCATCTCAATTTGCTTCTCCAAAGCCATATTCAATGATTCTGGTTTTAGGATCTTCCTCAAGCTGTTAAACTTCCTTTGAGGTACAAGGCTCTGATACCAATTGTTGGAAACCAATAACACTGAGAGGGGGGGGTGAATAAGTGTTATACCAGAATAGTAGATTTTAGCTTTAAGAAAACATTCATACACCAACCGGTATACTGGTAGAAACAAAATTGAAAGAAGTAATGCAACCAATAAGCCAAACACATAAATAAAAATCATAACACACAGATTTATACATGGAAAACCTCAAAGAGGAAAAACCATGGTGGGATTTGTGACCCACAATATCAATTCACTGGCCATATGAAGAGATATTACAATATACGATGGGCCTGCACTTCCAAGAAGGCTTACAACCTAGAGAACACTGCTCAATCACAATAGGAGCCTCACTAATTACATAAAATTCCAGACAACAATTTGGAGAATTATGAACTGCTAAGATAGCATCTTCTATGCTAGAATATAGTTTCGGTTTAAGCTCTGTCTGTTCTGGTTAAAACCCTAAACCCTTGTACCGGAAGACTCTAATGCAAAACTAAATTCTATATGAGTGGATGCAACTTGGTTGAAGACTACTCTTTTTGTGATGTGAGGACTTGTGCAAAAAAAATTGTGCAGTATGATGACACTAAAGGACTTATGCATGAACTAGATGTCTAGGACTTAAGATCACTTGAGAATACCATGTTTTTCATCTTTGAGTTTTGCAAATTTTTTGGTTTGATGTTGACGTTGATGTTGACACTTGACTTTGTTGAGGGACTTGATCTTGTTGATATTTTTTATTATACATGGTTGAGATCCCACTTTGCTTTTGGTACTTTCTAAAATGTTTGAGTTTGGTGAAATGTAGCAAAGGACACAACAAACACATCAAAAATAATAGTAACACATAAAGAATACTTGTTTAAAGAAAATTTTCAAATTCTCATGAATGCTGGAGTCTTTTTCAAAATCCTATTTTGTTTTCGTTGTATTTGGGCAATTCGATAGCATATCAAGCATACTCTCTTAAGGTCAAAAGGTCACAAGTATTATCACAACCCACATCTTGATACTCCGTCAACTCAAACAACCCTGTCAGACCCTAGGGTGTGCCCATTTTTTTTTCTTTTTTTGGAAATTAGACCAAAGAAGATTACTCCTCAATTGGCCCGTTATCCCGGGAGATATATGGTGAGTGTCTTGGGGGCAGATTCTTCCTCACCCTTGCACTGTCGTAATCCAAGTGTCTGGTTACTAACTCGGTTTGGCTTCTAATTCCTAAGGTGTTTAGAAAGGGTTCCATTTGAGTGGTCACAATCAACAACGTTTTACACTCCATTGAGGGAGGCCTCCCAATTTGTAGAGGTTACGCTTTACAAATTTTAACATACCTTATAGGCATTGGGAGAGACATAATGTTGTTGTGAAAACATGTAACACTCATCGCATATGATTTTCATCACATATACATTTATTTATAGTTGCTTGGACTACTTGGCTTTAATCGTTGCCACTTAGGTCGTTCCCCTCTCACCGACCTTAATGGCACCCTAAGGGCAACTCGGGAGGGTGGGACTTCTAAAGGATGTAAGTACAAAAATTTACTAAAAGCATAAAAGAAGAGAGTTTGGTTTTCTGATCACCCATTGAAGGGGAGAGCATAATACATATCCCTTTGAAGACACAAAAAAAAAGTTCTTTTTATCCTTCCATTGCAATGATTTTCTATTCTAAGTGGAGATGTTGCTCCAAAAAAGCATGGGGTTCAGTTTTATCCTTCATAGAAATGTGTGAGAAAAGTTTAAAGGAAATTGAGTTTGTTCTTTTTAAGAGCACCAAAAGGAAGTTTTCTATTCTAACCCTGCAGAGAAAATAACATTAGTAGACACATGGTGGGCTATCCAGCCTAATTTTTCTTAGTTACAAAGTTCTGTCTTTTCATAGACAGAGAGCAATTATGATAAAAAGCAGAATTAAATTAAAATAGAATGGAAAAAATCTAATCTAGCAATTGCAACCTAACTACTCAGCAAATGCGAATTTATATACATCAAATGCAAATTATTGTTGTAGCAATTGCAATCTAATGACTGATCAATTGCGAATTGATATAAGATCAATTGCTCATCAGTTAAAAAAAAATTTAAAAATTGAATATTTAAGAAACAACAAAAAAAGACAGAAGATAGAGAAGTTATTCGGCAATTATGTTATCCCACACCACCCGAGCCATCACATCAATGTCGTCATAGAATTTGTACTTGGCTAAGAAGCAATGGATATTTCTATGGTATTGGGCAATCTCCTCTTTTTCCTCAATCTCACGAAGCTCCCTTTCTTCCTTTAGGAGTCTTTGGTATGTTCTTTGTTCTCTCCTATGTTGTTTTGTCCTTCTTGCACCTGAAATTCTGAATGTTACCTTTCTTGCCATTGGAATAGATACATTTTATACACAGAAAATGAAATCTCCAGAATTTAATGATTTTTCTGGGTTAGGTACGCAAGATTACACAATAAAGAAACTACACAAGACTTTTTAATTTTGCAACCCCTTAAGGCAATTGCGAGATGTTTTAGCAATTGTGGTACACTCTCTTAGCAATTGCGAAATGATGTGATAGCAATTGTGAAGTATTATAAGTAGTTGCAAATTTCTGCGTATGCAAGTGTGAAATCAGGATTCCTGTGCACGTACAGATCTGTAAAATGATTCAAAATAAAAAGTGAAGGTTAACGTGCTTCACGTCGGGTTCACCAAATGTATCTAGGGGTAAAATAAGTGCAAATTGCATAATCAGATATCAAAGAGTGAATCACAACTCTAATCTAATTAATATTACTCCCAAATTACAATGGAAATGATGAAAAATCAATTGAAATGAAAGAAAGATCTATCTAAAACTCCCTCAATTGACATAGCAAGGCGTCGATTGCTCTTCTCCATTATTGTTGATGTAGGTGGTTCTCAGGTATTGTACTGATTTCCTGCATTAGATGGACAATAGCTTTGAAGACTATTATTCTCTAGCTTAAATTGAGAAAATGAGGTTGAATTTATAGATTTTCAACACAACAGGGGATGAGAAATAGAACTTAAATGATTTAGATTGATCAGTTAACAGAGTCGATTTATTTGTTAACTCAATAGATTAGAGAGTGAACTAAATATATTGGCTAGTGAACTCAATTGATTGATCAATAGACTGAATTGACTAGCTAGTTGACTGGATTGATTAGGGAGATGACTAATTAGATGGATTAGTCAGAAAAGGTGATTGAGAGTTAAAAAGGATGATTGATGAGTTAAATGAGTTAACTGATTAGATAACTAATTTGATCAATCAATTCTGATTTTAGCATGTGTTGTAGGATTTTGAAATTGTATTTGATTCTCATTTTCAATTTGGATTTGAATTTGGACTTTTGAATGTTGAAATGCACATGAAATTGATTGAATTTCAGATTTGGTGAAATGTGAATTTGGAGGAAATGAAATTAATTGGAATTAGAATTTGGGAGAAAGGAAATGAAACTAAATGGAATTAATTGAAATTATAATTTGGGGAACTAGTGGAATTTAATTAATTAATTTAAATAATTAAAATGAAATAATTGAGATAGGGTTAATTAATTAGAATGATGCAGAAGTTGAAATTGGAAAATTAATAATGATTTAAATTGATTAGAATAGGTTAGTTTAATTAAATAACTAGAGAATTACTTAATTAAATAGACGAATACTTAGTGTAAGATTGATGAGACATTTTTAGGTGTCTAATGTTATCCCAAATACATAGAAATCAGTTCCATAGATCATCTGCATAATGAAGAACAATATAATCCATATCTACGTACACAATCATCCAATGAAGAACATCCCAATCGAAGAAGACATCAAACCACCCGACCATGTGGTTCACCAAAGGAACCATCCCCCGTGCTAGGAGATGACATGAGGTTCCAACTCACACTCAAGACCTAGGATGACACCTAACAACCAAGGGACTCAACATGACATTACAAGGGTACACAACATATTAAGAACCAAATAACTTGACATGGCTAGAAGCAAATCAATAAACTCTCCCAGAGGCGTAACACAAATCAAGTCACAAGGAACATGGTCATATGTAGAAGTGGAGTGTCATCACATGCTATCCTCGCATAGAAGGGAATATGGCCAACCATGATAGACACGTCTCTTAGTGCTATCCTTACAAAGAAGGTAAACATACACCCATATTAATCATGTATGCTATCCTCATATAGAAGAGAAATCCTTACTCATGATATACATACAATCAACTCTCATATAGAAGGGTAAAACAATCCCCAATAAACATGTGGAGCCATCTCAACCTACATGAGAACAAGGGAGATTAACTTCCCATCTCAATGGCCTCAATCCAATTATTATCTTATTAGGTGAAACCCAACACAATCAATTTAATTAGCAATTTTATCACTTATTAAGATCAAGAAAAATTTCAATGTGCCATGGCAGTCTAGGTATCAAACAACCTATCTCACTTGACCCCGGTCATCACATGAAAGCCCACTCCCTCTACCATATGCCAATACCTTAGGGTAACAAACATCGAATATCATCTTAAACACATAATGAGGGCTCACAAGAGACATAAAAGTACTCATATCATGACTGAGAACATACTGATCATAACAGGATACATAAGCCACAAACAAAGCAAGAGCCTTTACCAACACATATCAATCAAAGAACCAAAACATGATCACGAGCCAAAGATAAATTCAAAACCATCATAATCCTCTATAATGAGGCAAACACATCCCACTGGAGTCGTGATATAAAACCTCAACATCAAGCACCCTCTTGCTGGAGCAATACAACACATATCGAATCACCTCAACGATAGGGGTCAAACCCACTTACCAGAGCATAAAAAATCATAATAGCATCCAAATGAACAATACACTTCACTGAGAACCTCAAATCAATCATGCAAAGCCTCTAGAAGGACTCCAAAATCAAACTAACAAAACCCAGATCTCGAAAACCCTAAAAACTGCAAATTAGCATGTGATTCACAAAATCATGCACATGACTCATAAAATTGCGCATATGACTCATAGAGTTGTGCATATGACTCATATATTTTCACATATGACTCATAGAATCATGCATATGAAACACAAAATTGCGCATATGAAACTCAAAATTGTGCATATGAAACTCAAAATTGTGCATATGAAACGAAGACCAAAACAATCATAAAATGGACCAAGAACTTGATGAAAATGCCTAGTTTGGTTCCTAGGTTCACCAATTGACTAAGTTACGATCCCAGAAGGTGTGGAAAAGTTAAAAAACACTAAGAAAACATTCTAAATAAGTATCATAAATATTCTAAAAGAGTTTGACCAAGATTCATGTTCAAGACTACACACAAAAGTGCATAGAAACATACCCAACTCTCACAGAGACTATAAGGGATACAATAATGAAATGAAAGGTACAAGGATATATAAATAAGGCCATCCAAGCCCCAAATAAGATCCAAAACCATCACAAGGAACACAATCAGAGATTGCAAGTCACAGGTGAACCAAAACTAAACACCCGATAACTAGAGATTCCTCCACAATGACAAAATACAATCACTGGGCCTGGAAGATGTAGAATGCAACTATGAAAAAAACAAACATAGATCAAATCTTAATGATTATAATAATAACACAAGGATCTGAGAATAAGATCAAAACAAGGAAAGATACAGGAAAGCCATTCCCAGCAGTCACATCCAAAATTCCAAGAAAATCAAATCCCATGCCAAATCCCTTCCTCTAAATAGTTTCAAAATTAAAAATTAATTCTTAAAATCAATTCTAAATCACCCAAGCAATCTTTAATCAAAACTGGAAGACAATTTCTGAGCAAACACAATGCAGACAATATCTTTCCGGAAAGCAAATTTGAGAGATCAAGAAGCCAACCTGGAAATCGCAATCCAATAATGGTAGATTCGAAGAAGAGCAACAATCCAACACTAAGCAATCCAATATTTAAATCCAAGCTCCCAATCAAAATCAGATACAAATTACAAATCGCAACTCGGATGGTAATCCGACAACATTCACATAATGCTTCCAACCAATTAGAAAATTCGGAAAAATAATATACCATACCTAACATTACAAAATTCGAGGCAACCATTATTTACTTACCCATTTGATATTAACCAATCAAACGCAAGGGTAGGTAAACTTTATATTATTTCTGTTTATACAAACAATACTAATGTAACAATACTAATACAAATATGATAATAATAATAAATCAAATCCCACTAACAATGAATAAATAAAAGACTTGTACAAATAGCAATTAATTAATAAATAAATATAAAAGCATATTCGTGACATGAATATTAAATAATTATTAAATCGATGAATATATAATAAAACAATAAATAAATCATTAAACAATAAATCAAATAAATTAATTAAATAACCTTAATAATAAATAATTATCAATTAATAAAATAACCAAATAAATAAACAAGAATCATACTATAGAATAAATTAAATTAAACATTAATAAATTACATATCCCATTAATTAATTAAATATTAATCATACACTCACATACTCAAGCAACCCGATGAAAGGGAAATGCTGATGCAAGACAAACCACCACTTACGCCACAACATGACCAACAAGGTGAACAACTAGGCCTAGAGTTAGTGAGGTAAACTCATGCCATCTCCAACAACTTGCCGTTGGGACATAACACACTCAGACCTGTGGGACCAGGTGGAGTCGATGTTTGGTACCTGAAATCGTGCAACCACAATACGATACATATACAACATATATCCATAATGATAAACATGCAAGTGAAAAGAGAGTCACAACACCTTATCATGCTTGCAATGAGTGATAAGGCATCGTCCCTTTCACGAAGATAATCACGCAATAACAATCATCAATACACCTCATGAAACCATAATCATGAAATCGGGGTTAGGATCGTCATAACATCATATATCATATAATCCACATAGAAATATTAAGTGCATATAATCCATCCATCAAATAATCTAGAATGTATCATCAATCATATGAATCACCAAATAGCATATGTCCATATAAAGTACCTAGCACCATCAATATCATCTAAATAGAATAGTCATAAGTAATCATCAAAACATCATCCATATGTCTAAATAGGTCTATAGACGCATAAATCAAAATGTGAGTCTAGGAGGGACACTACACACCATGCTAACCCTTTATTTTCATTTTCTAATTTCAATGTACATTCATGAGATTTTGCTTTCATATATGTTAATATCATCCTCTTTGTACCATGCACACATATTTTCCTTACTGTCACTCATCATCACTAGGTACATCTTCATCACATATGAACTACTATTTATACAATATTTTGTTTTATGTTATACCTTTCACATATTTGTGAATGTTTTCATGCTCTTTAAAATAGATTTAAGGTTGTTCTTCACATATCTTTATCCATTTGGAGTTTGTAAATTAATGCCTATATTTTTCAAGTCCTCTAATCTGTCTTCTATTTGGATGGTCATGTTTCCTTTTAGAGGTATATACCTATTGCATCATTCTTTAAGACCATGAGTATCTTGTTTTTCATGTCATGACTTCATTTATTTACTCATGATAGTCATTGGTGTCAAAGGTTACAATGTCACATATATTAAAAAAAACTGCAAACCCTAATTTAGGTCAAGATTACAAAATACAAACCCTAAACCCTAATTTATAAAAAAACTTAAATAATAGAAAAAACAAGATACAAAACACAAGAAAAATTTAAAATGTCAAGAAGGCAAAAACTGGCGTACAAAGGATGGTGGTGGGAGCTAGAAAGTCGGTAGAAAACATGGGCCCCCGTTTTGGTTTTCCTTTTGTGCCTAGAACTATGAGGGAAAAATGAAATTGAGGAGAATAAAAATGGGGAAAAAATACTTTTAGAAAATGGGATCCTATTACGTTTACATAATGGGGCCCCATTATGTAAATGAGACCCTGTTACGTTTACATAATGGGGTCCCATTATGGTCTAGGACCCGTACGTAATGGGGCCCCATTATTTATTTTGCTTTGGGGCCCCGTTCCTAGCGACAGGTTTCCCAATGCGTGGACTTCCCCCTAAGTGGGACTCAACTTTGTGCACACATTCCCTATTTCACCTTCCCCATCTCTATCTCTATCTCTATCTTTCCCCCTCTCCATATCTATCTCCCTTTCTCTATACATATTTCTATTAGTTGTCACTATCACCTTCATTCTCTCACTCTTCCTCCCTCTATCACTATGACATTACCTCTTTCTCATATATTCTCTATGTACTTACCCCTCTATCTCTATCTCTAGATCTTCCCACCTATATCACTTCTTCTTTCTATCTCCATCTCTCATTCTCTCTCCCTCTCTCCCTATTTCAAACATAACACGAGCCTATTGGTAATGTAGCTTGAGTATCTTACTAATTTAAAGATTTTTTTTTAGTTGTCTTTGAATTGCTGTAAGTGGATGGATAATTGATTTGAAGATATCACTTCTTTATTGAGACTTTTGTTTCCCAAACAATATTATTTGCTAAATGACCTACCAATTGACCTCATTTTCTGCATAAATATATTAATAAAAAAAGGACAAACATTTTCCCGAGTCCCTAGTTGATCCCAAAGTGACCTTCCACACCTCTTGGATGTACCCTTACACACCACATGTGATTGCTACTTAAAAAACAAGGGACACGATGTGTCTGGTTATTGCCAAAAGTTAGAGAAAGTTAGAGAGGAAAGTAGAGATATGTAGATGGAGTTGGAGGGGAATATGATATGTAGATATAGATGGAGGGGAATATGGAGGGACAACATGAGAGTGGGAAATAAAGATATGTAGATGGAGATGGAGGGGAATATGGAGAGAGAGAATGATAGTGAGAAATAGAGATATGGAGATGGAGATGGAAGGAGATATGGAGAGAGAGAATGGGGATGGGAGAGAGAGAAAAATTCATGATGTGATGATCAATGTTTTTAAAAATTATTAAATAGATATTGGTTAGGAGTGATTTAAGGTAGCTCTTATAATGTATAACATCATATTTATTTATATAATTTTGATGATCATTTGATCTAAAAGAAAAACTCTTCAAAATAAATAAAAAATTAAATACTAACTAATTTTAGCACCACAATATTATAGTTTACTTTGCATTTGGCAATAATCCCATGATTCCCTTCTATGAACATTCTAATTTGAGTGCTTGAGTGGGGATCTACGAACCATGCACATTAATTTTTTAATTTTTAATTTTAAAAAGTTTTCTCTTCACTTGTATTAATATAATAGCTTTCCCACTATTAAGGAAGATTGTTAATACATGAACGCTTACTAATCTTTTTCCTCAACCAATTATTTAAAAAAAATTCTAGAAGTAAAAATACCCAATTAAATCATCTATACTTCAATATGCCAAAAATCCCATTCATATGAAAGTTTTAAAGTTGGATGTAATTTATTTTGGCTTCTTATATGATGTCACATTTAAATCAAATGGATAAAGTTGTGATTTTTTTTAAAAAAAATTGATTTTTTTTAAAAAACTATAATGAATAAGAAAATAGAAAAATAAATTTTTAAATTATTTAAATTTTTTTTTTTTTTTTTTTAATTGTGTGTTTGGTTAAACTAATCAAAACATAAAACTGCCTTGACAGCAGTAAATAGAAATCATAATGAGTGCTTGTATATAAAAATAATCGGAAAAACTATTAAATTGTTCGTAACAAGAACATTTGATGCAATACTATATTATAGAGCCGTTGTCTCATACGCAACGGAAAATAATTCTCGAATGGTTGGTTTCCTACTAAGCGCCAAATTGAATCTTCCTGACACCAAATTCTGGTGTCACAAATTCTGCAGTGCATCTCCTCCAGAACTTTGCTATAGAAATTATAAATTATACCTTGATTCCAAAATGGTAACCATTGTTAAACGCACAGGTCAGATGCTTTGTTCAATCCAGTAATTATTACTCAATCATTACGAAAATCTAGCGACACCTGAATTCACTCCTGTCCTGTGGTTTGCCAATCACAGGGCCCACATAGTTCTTTTTGGGTTTTTGCGGCTTTTCCGTGTTGGATAGAAATGCTTAAGCAACCTGAAACCAGCGAATACAAATAAACTACTCTGATTTGCCGAATCTATACAGGCAAAACTGTAAGAAATTTGCCCCAAAATAGAAGTGAGGGCCTGCTATACCAACTTTGGTTTTAGTCTCAATTCAGTTGAAGGGTATGTGTTTTTTTGCCTGTTTTCTCTTTATATAATTTGGAATGAGAATCCAGTGTGTATGAAATTTGTTATAAGCTCTTTTATAGAATGTTTGCATCGGTTTTGCAGGATGTGTGTTGGAAGCTATTAAGAGAAGTTGACAGGATTTATGAAAAAATAGATTTGGGTGCCGTTTGGAGACTGTGAAAGGTATGTATTCCGAGCATTTGAAGGAAATATGTGATGGTGTTGCGGTAATAAGACTGTATACTTGACTGGAAGGCCATGAAAATGTTTGCACAAGAGATATCTGAAATTTTTACTCTTAATTTTTTTTCCATTTATGAGAGAAATTCGAATTATATTTGCTTTTCAATAATAGGATTGAGGATCTATACATTGGGTTCCAACCCAACAACATCTACAAAATCTACTAATTAAGAGCTTCTGAATCAGCCACCCCTGGTTAAACAGGTTGGGGAAAAAGGCATACATTTTAATTTTCTTATTATGTGATCTGAGATTCTATGACAAATAGCTTGTCTTTTAACATGTTTCCTTTTATTCTTGTCTTCTGTCCAATCCTTAACAGCCTCGGCTTCCTCTGAAGTATAGCATGACTACGAGTAGGATTGACAGATTACTGCTAACGAAGACTACTGTTAGTTTTCATCAACACTCCCTTCCTCTTCATTTGATAAATCTTTAGCTAATCCAAAAGCAGAGAATCGTCCCGGAGGCTGTTTGGGCAGCTTCGGCCTTAGCACTTGTTGCAAACTATTACTTGAAGATGTTTTCTCCTGCACCTCTTTTGTATTGGTCAAATTGACCAATTTTTTTTGCTTCTCTTTCTTCATCTCATCTGAGATTTGCTGCTGAGAGGAATTAGTGCAAACTATCTCTAGTGTTTAGTGGGTGAGGGAAACCCATCTGTCACTACTGTATCCTCCATATTCTCAAAAGAGCTCCCGATAGCCTTAGTAACCGAAGATGAAAGTAGCCAGGCCCTTGCGACCATGTTGCCTGCTTTAATGATTTAGGTCTTCCTCTATTGTGCTCCGCAGCAATGTGACACACCTGAAAGCATCTTCAGATCTTCTGCAACAGAACAGAATCTTTTCAGAATCAATAACCTGCATCCTTATCCAATCTTCCACCTTTAACCATATGTGATCCGGAAGCCCCTTTGAGATATCTTATTCTACTTTAAATCTTATTAGTATAGAATATATTAAATCATTTGTATTTGGATCAATGGGTTAAAATTTCCTTATCATGTTTCCTATTCCTTATAACAAGCATCCACCCAAAACTGTAGGGGGAGATACGGGAGCCTGATCCAAACAAGCATTAATGATAATGTGTGTCATTGGATTAAAAGCTGGAAACTATGGCCTTACAAGCAAAACACACTTATCTCAAAACCACATCACATTTTCTAAAATATATGCTCGATCCTCTAATTTCTCACATAGCAATACAGAAAAGCCTTGAGCACTTGAGAGGATGTCCATATTACCTTCAGATTTTCTGCCGAACTCTTCCTGATCCAAGCTTGAAGATTTGGCCAGAAAGCATGAAATCTACAATTGGTTCTCTCTTTATAAATTTTTCCTCCTCATGTAGAAACTTGCAACCAAGAGTTAATATTGGATGCTTTCCAAAATAGGGGGTACTAAGTGTCCTGTGCATTTGCCTTGCCAAAGACTGCAAAATCCTTTTGCGTATTACCTACATGTTTCCAATTGCCTTGAGATCCAAGTTTTACATGCACAGTTTTCCCAGCCATGTCATGATCTTGTCCAAACGGCCCAATTGCTAGGAATGGCAGGGGCCACATGTACTTGTGGTCTTGGTATCAGTGGGTCTGTTTCAGCCTCAGGTTTCATTTGCAGATCCTTGGCGTGTTCACTGTTCTCAGCACTATCCTTACCCTCTACAGATGAAGGAATCTTCTCTAATCCACCAGTCATGTGCACCTTAAGGTTTTCAGCATGAGTGGGAAACTCCATTTTCAATTGATAGAATTCACTTCTGCCTGAATTGGCTTGCTGCCTTTGTTGCTTCAATGGGCAATGCAAATTTGAATTATATTACTTTTAAGGAAAAATAGCTAGTTAAATAGAGGTGCGCTCTTAAAAAAACCATCACAGCCAAGATATGTGCCTTTCTACTTAGAGGCATTAAATCAGCTATAATTTGCATACACAGAGTTGTTGGTAGTTGACATGGATTGGGGTTGACTGGATCCTGTCAGCTGTTAGATTTTGTTGGTCTTTTAGTTAGTCAGCTAGTTTTACTTGTTAGTTAAATAAGGGATGCTGCAGTTATTCTATTAGTTATCTTCATTTAAATAAGGAATCATCATCAATTAAATAAGGATTCAGGCAGTTAGTTATCTACCTTAATTCTTGGGGAGTGTTTGTGAGTTAGCGAGCATCGAATCTGGGATTAATTACCATAATGTGTGGATCATTTGAGTTGAAGATTATATAGGTAGCACTGAGAAGAGGAAAGGCATCGTTGATTATTACAAACACAAAAACTTCATTCTATATACAAAAATTGGACGCTGCTACAGCAGCTTGTTGCTTGAGTTGAAATCCTCAGGCTTTTCCACATTGGCTCTCGTGAGAACAAAAACCCTCTATTATATTCAGTAAGACAGGGCGGCATCAAGTTTATTTTAGGGTATTCAGCAGTTCAAGGAAAGAGCAAGGCCATTATGAGGTCCTCAATAGTACCAAGCAGCAACAAGGATTATGTCATATCCTATTTTTGTAACAATCCAGGTTATGGACCAAATTGCCTATTTCCTTTTTACCACATCTCCCTTAGCCCCATTTTGTGTGTGTGAGTGCTTTCCTTTTTCTCCCCCACTGTCTGTATAAGATCCACTAAGTCTTTGAGTTTCAAGACATGCTCAATCTTTCAAGTGTTTCTCAGTTGTCAGAGTTTCAGAGTTCCCCATCCAAGCATGGTTTCCCGTCTAAGTCCAACCTTTCCTTGGTCCCCGTCGAACTTTCAAAATTCTTCACCCTGTCACACTTTCCATCCTTGGCCTGCTTTTCTTTGTATTTGCCAGACTTTTGAACATATCTTTACCAGCACGACCATTGCTTGACCCCTAACGTCCTGACTTGTGATATTTCCATCCTTCTCAACATAACACATAACATCTTTAATGGTCAGTTTTTGCGGTATAACTTTCAAAAGTGGGACTTTTTCTTGCCCATAATTATTGATCAAATTCAGAGTTGTAGATTTACATTGTGGCCGACCAATTATAGTCGTGACAGATATAAAAGGGTGAACGCATCTATTCAGGGGGCATCATCCACACTTAATCAATTCCTTTAAGAATCTGTTTTGAGTAACTGTGTTCAATTGTGGGGATCCTATAATAAAAATCCTAGTGATTTCGGAGGATGATCTCATATATAGGTTGTAATTGAGCTTCATTAGACATGGACTCCATATGCATTATGATAATCCAATTTGCCATTGTTGTTGGCATGAATTTGTTGTTGCAATCATTGATATTGCAAAGCTATTTGAATGTAATATAACCATTAATAAATAAGATACAGATGAGGATTTACATTTGTTATTTGCTAAGTTGCCGGTATGGGTACGGGTATGCTGGTATGGCAATTTTTATTTCCTTAGCTATGGTTTATTTGGGTACAGTGTAAAACAAAATAAATTTGACAGTATGATACTTTATCATTGATCAATGCCAAATGCCAAAATGGTAGTGATAAAGATAAATATTAAATGCCAATTGATAGTTCGGAATTTCAATATTACGTCATATGCCATATAATATATATCAGCTGCCCTTCAAAATGCCAAAATGAGAAAAGAGAGAGTGAAGAGAGCAAAATGATCTTTGTATTGGGTGAAATGATGCTTTTAGTGGTGTTTTATGGGTTTTGGATACAAAACAAATGTTAAAAGATATCTTTTTTGTTACTTTTTGGTGCTCAGCACCTTTGGGTACCTTGGGTATGCCTAGGATACTCGAGTACATACCCTGTGCATACCCAGGCGTACTCTTGGATGAACCTGTACTCAGACATACCCGGTATAGGTGCGGAAGGCCTTAAGGGAATACCTTGTAACTTTGGTTATTTGTTGTTCATTTTAATAAGATTGGAGTTATTTGTCATTTGCTGTTCAAATGTGATGATATTGCTGATGCACAAATAATAGTTTTTAAATTGAGTTATCTAAGATTTTAGTGAATTCCAATGCCTACAATGTTATTCAAATAATAAGTGTTTGTGGAAGGTTAACAAATTGGATTTGCATTATTATTTTGGCTCGGTATATCATCTAATTCCGGTTTATCAATATGTTATAATATTAGGGTAGCATAGCATAAGCCTACGACATCATGAGGACTAAGAATTGGGGATTGCAAATTGCCAAAATCGATTTGGGTAAAGAAAAACCCAAATGTTGACTCTAATATTTAGGGAAAAGGGAATGTAGTTTTTGATGTCTTTCGTAGAATGCCCACTCCCTATTTTATCTATATCATGTGTGGTGATTGGTAGGATTTTATTAGAGTAGAAAATGCCAAGAGTACATTTGAAGTTAATACCCTAGCCAAAAGGGAGAAGGATGATAATCAAATGAGAGCAAATGATCTCACTAGATATAACTTCAAAGTATCTCTTGTATTTGATTTTGAGATGAATCAAAAGTTTTGAAGGAGTCGCATGATACAGTCATAGTAGGGCACTCTAGATTTGATAAAACTTGCAAGACAAGGGGAAAGATATCTATTTGGAAGTACTTCAAGGAGGGTATTGTTGGTGTCTGTTTTATCATCTACCAAACATTAGAATAGGATACGCGAAGGTATTCTATCCTCTCCTGAAAAATCACTACTGATTCCAAGGTCTATATGTGCGAACAAGCGACTTTAGTGGAATAGCTTCTTGGGTAGTGTATGCTGAAATTTCAAGGGGGACTTACGTTTGACAAGTATCTTGAACTGCTGGACTTAGATGGATTTAGCAATTTTAGGCTCTTCTTTTTTTGGGATTTAGACTTTCAAAAGGAAGGGGGAAAAGGATAGGGTTAAGAAGGCTAATCTAATCCTACGAACTCTGGAGACGGTATCAACTGGGTGCTCTTGAGAAACCAAACCTTGCTTCGCCACACTAGGGACAACTACACGAGGCCGGTGCAATCTTCAATGGGTTGTGCTTATGATCGAGTTGTTGGGATGCACAGGGGATGGGCTTAGACTAACTTTACACGGCAAGATGGAAATCATCCATTTACCAAAAGTGTGAGCGGAGATACACCATCAATTGACACTTATCGAATCCTTCATTCAAATTAACAACAATGAAAGCAAATCTAGATTAATTTTAACTAAGTGTTGAGGCAATTGAAACCATGCAAATCATTCAAATAATAGAGATTACAAAGCAGCGCACATGCAATATATCATCTGGAAATGACCTTAAGCAACAATACATCAAAAACCTCACACCCTCCAAATGAGAGGAGGCAACTTTATATAGTTTTTCAAAAATCAATGAATGGTCGAGATCGAACAGTGATCAAGGGCCAAGATTGAAAGCTACAAACCCTAATTAGGGTTTCCCAAAACTAACTACCCTCGACTAATTACATTTGGGACACTTGTCCTTCTTTCTAAATATGAACCATCAATGAAAATAGAAGGTTGTTGCATTGTGAAGTGTGCCCTTCTAGAAGCTTCTGGATAAGTCAGGTTCATCGAACCTGGACATGCTGACTTGGAGCGATTTGATTGGTTGGAAAATGACGAGGTGCCACCTCAACGTGTTGGATGTCTTTCTTGAATTCTCCAATTTGTGTCAAGAAATAGTCTAAGTATGGAAATTTGATTCCTTCTTGTCGCCATTTGATTCTGCTTGGGAGCTTGTCCTTTTTTATTCCTTCAGGAGATGAAATTCTTCAAGAAGTTGGAAGTTTATCTTACTTTTCCATATTTTCACCAAGTCTGAGAACTTTTCTTTCTTGATGCCTTGAGATTCTTTCAAGTGCCTTGAATTTGGAGAAGAAATCCCCTCGTGAAGTTTTTCTCATAGTTAGCCAAATTTTGGCCCTCTATACTCGGACGAACTTTGCTCATGGTCCCGTCTTCAATTCTGAATTTGGCTCGAAACTCCATTTGTGTTTTCTATGACAATCTTGCCTTCAGCTGCCAATTTATGTTGCGTGGGAGGAGGGTTAAAAAGCTCTGGGTAACCCCTTGCAAATATGAAATGATGGGATCAAGCTGTTCAGGCATTTGCTGTGATCATGTCCTTCTTCTCGATACCCTGACATGCCTTCATCATAATTGAGGAAATTGGAATTTTCTTTGTGAAACATTTCCCACAAATTTTGGCTATCATCATGCTCGGATGAACCTTGCCTGTGAACTTGTCCTCAATCTTTCGTTTGGCTTGAAACTCCAACTGCGATCTCTATGATGATCCCGCTTCTATTTCCTCCTGCGACCTATAAAACCAAAGGAAAATAAGTTAGAAATCTATCTTGGATTAAAGAAAATCGAGGCTGCGAACGGCTAAGTGTTTGGAAAATTTCACTTCATTTTCATACTTAGCCATGAGAATGGGATTTTCACATGTAAATTCTCCAACCTTCAAGATAACTGTGATCACAATCCAACACCAAGTGTTATAACTCCGAAAATTTCTTATACTTAGCCAAAAAAAATGATTTTCCTCCCTTAGAAATTCGAACAAATTCACTAAAAATCATTTCTTAAACTCTGGAAAAACTCAGAAAATACATAAATCTGCATCATGAATTTAATTTCACCTTCAAAAATACTCAAAAATTCAGGGGAGATTCAATAATTCGTCTTTATACCGGTTGTCTTTCTCCAAAAATCTGTGAAACTTTTGTCAAAAAAGTTTATCCAACTTCCAGCAATATCCAAAACTTTCTCCAGATGAACTCCAAACTGAAAGTATTTTACTATGCTCTCCTTAATATTTTCGAACTTCTTGGTGTAGAAATGAAGTTTACAACGAAGTATTTGTAAATAAAGTTAAATCCTCAATCAGAAACCCTTAAAATCTTCCAAATCATGTTTCCAATTTTAACTTCATTCTTTTGGAAAGTGTTGTCATGTTTCCAAATTCGAAGAAAATATCTTCCAAAAGTTTCCAATTTGGCTATAAGTTCAAAATATTTATTAATCTTCCAATATTCTCTTTAAAAAAACTTTCCATTTTGGATTTAAGTTCGAAATCCTTATCAATCTTCCAATATTCTCCTTTTGAAAACTTTCTATTTTGGATTTATTTCGAGGATTTTTAATAATCCTTAGATATTTTCTTCATTTTGGATTTAAATTTGAAATCTCAGTGGATTTTGTGACATCACTGGCATCTTGTTGATTTTGTTTGACTTTTCAATGCTTAGGTGGACTTTTGAAATTTATCTCCATCTTCTTCAAGGTATGGCGGACTTTGGAGACCTTTCCTCATGGCTCTCTTCAAGGCAAAATTTTTGGCTAAGGCATGGGGCGGACTTTGAAGGTCTCTCCTCATGGCTCTCCATCAAGGCAAAATTTTGGCTAAGGCATGGGGCGGACTTTGAAGGTCCCTCCTCATAGCTCTCTTTACCCTTGGCGGACTTTAAACTTGGCACCTCCTACCTTGCTCTCTTACTTTGGCGGACTTGGGAGGGGGCTTCTACATGACCTCCATCTTGGGTGGACTTTGGTGGTGTCCCCAACTTGGGCGGACTTCTATCACTCCTCCTCCTTAGCCTCCCAACCTTGGCGGACTTTAGGCTAGGCTCCCACCTTGGTGGACTTCAAACCCATCCCCTAAGCGGACTTCAAGCAACCTCCCCTTGGGCGGACTTTGGAGGGCTCTCCACCTTGGGCAGACTTTGGTGTTAGCTCCCCCATGACCTCTCTAGCCTTGGCGGACTTTGGTGAGTGCTCCCACATGACCTCTATAGCCTTGGGCGGACTTTAGAAGGCTCTCCACCTTGGGCGGACTTTAAGCATAGCTTCTACATAACCCTCCTAGCCTATGGCGGACTTTAGAATGTTGACCACCTTGGCCTCTTTAGGCTGGGCAAACTTTGGAGAGTGCTCCCACATCTTCTTTTCTCACTCCACAAGGCATAGGGCGGAGTTTAAGAGGCATGACCACCAATTGACATGCTTGGGTGGAGTTTTGATGTCCTTACCTCCCAACATGGCGGACTTTTAGACATCTCCAACATGGGCAGACTTTTAGACCTTTGCTCTTCAAGAGGGCGGACTATATATGAAATATAACATTTAAGTATAAGTGTTATATTTCATATATATTGTCAGGAAGCTTGAGAGTGGTTTCGAGCCTCTAGGACTAATAATGCAAAATCTAGTTTTTGGAGGATTCTCCAATTTTCCAGACTTAGTCAAATTTTAGGATTAGGATGACATTCCAGACAACCAATTTTTAGAAAAATTTCAAAATTTCACAGTTTAATCAAATTTAACTAGATTAACTTAAAATTTGAAATCCATGCCTAGGTGGATCATCTGAGGCATCACGCCCCCTAAAATGTAGGGATTCGGTTTTTTTGAGTCAAAACTTGGAATTTTCGAGTCCTGGTCGAAGCTGGTCAGTGGTGCAAGTGTAAACCCTAGGTTTGCATCCCGAAAAAGCAAAAAGCCTAAAATCTAGGGATTTAGCTTTTTAGGTCAAAACTTGGAATTTTTGAGTCCCGGTCGAAGCTGGTCAGTGGTGCAAGTGTAAACCCCAGGTTTGCATCCCGAAAAAGCAAAAAGCCTAAAATCTAGGGATTTAGCTTTTTAGGTCAAAACTTGGAATTTTTGAGTCTCGGTCGAAGCTGGTCAGTGGTACAAGTGCAAACCCTAGGTTCCCATTCCGAAAAAGCAAAAAGTAGACATCCCTAAAAAATAGGGAAAACTTTCTAAAAATAGCCATACTGAGGATTGGGCTAAAAATGCCAAAAATGAAACTTCCTAAAAAAAAGCAAAAAGGCAAACTTTCTAAAAATAGAAAGTTGTCCAAATTCATCCAAATCAATTGCGATCTTCGTCCTTTGGCCTCTCTAAGCACTCTGGTGGTGTTCGCATTCCGGAATCACATAGCTTGCAAAAACTAACTTTCAATCGTCAGGGCCTGAAATGCTCTAAACTGGACAAGGCTTGGTAAAACTGCAGCAAAAGGTCATAGGACACTAACAAAACCCTAGAAAGCAGGAAAAGAGAGGGTCCCCATTTGCAATGGGGCGATGTGTGAAAAAGGTCACAACAGGTATTATCCAACATACTCGCGAGTGTACTACCTACTACCAAATTGAATGAGAACATGTCCTTTGTCCAAGCTTATTGCATCCTTCACTTATCTCCCATCAAGATTGGGAAAGTGTGTTCATAGATTCCTTTAGAATTTTTGCTAGGGTGCACGGTAAGGATTACATCTATGTTGTTGTGGATAAGATAAATGAGTATGTGTACCATGAATTCAACACATAGCACAAGGAAAAATTAATTTTGCAAGTGATTAGGATATGCGTGTTGCCTAGAAATATTGCCAATGATAGAGATAGCAGATTTATCAATTGCATCTGGCAATGATTATCCCATTTGATAGGTGCCAAACTCAGCCCCAACTCAAGTTATTAGCTACTAGCTGCAGTACAAACAAA
Source organism: Cryptomeria japonica (assembly GCF_030272615.1). Taxonomy (NCBI): domain Eukaryota; kingdom Viridiplantae; phylum Streptophyta; class Pinopsida; order Cupressales; family Cupressaceae; genus Cryptomeria; species Cryptomeria japonica. Next base: position 688,133,983 of record NC_081411.1, read on the forward strand.
AATGGTGAATAATTGGATAGCAAGAATTTAGAGGGAGTGTCTTTCAGAACATAAATCAGCAGGGCCTGAGTGGTTTTACCTAGAAGAAGGTAGAAGAGTGTCGCTCATATGGGTAATAGATGCCATCATCTTTGCAAGGATGGAAATTTTGGGACATGGAGCCATCACAAATCAGGTAGTTCATGGGAAGAACCTACCTATAATGGGTGTTTATTGGAAAAAGATAGGAGTTTTGAGACATCTAGATTTTCATTGCTTGAGAGCAAGCAATTTTGAGCAGAGCAGATTTGTCATGTCCTCATTTTGTAATAATCTAGGTTATGGACCAAGTTGCCCATTTCCTATTTTCCGCGTCTCCCCTGGTCCCAATTTGTTTGTGTTCTTCCTCTTTACCCCAATGTCTTTATAAGACCCCCAAAGTCACTAAATTTAAAGGTATGCTCAATCTTCTTGTTGGATTATTGTCATTGATGTCAAAGAGCATTTCGTGGCATATTTTATGGAGGTTAGCTTGTGCCAAATTTATGGCACTATTATTGAGATCTCATCGAGCAAGGAGGATAAAAAACTACATATTTAATGTGGAGTACAAAATTGCAAAAGATTTTTTATTGATGTGGCTGACCCCCCTCTTGAAGCCGACCCAATAATGGGAATTAAAAAATGCAATTAAATATCATTTTAATGTGGAATGACTCACTTGAGAGGTGCACCCTAACTTGGGTTGCAAATAAATTAAATAAAAATTCCTTTGCTAGGGCTGACCTCATTAAGCTGGGCACTCGCCTTGGACAAGGAAATAAGAAATAATTAAAAACTTTTATATGCTACTTGGCCGACCTGTTGTTTATAACTAGGTAAGAGGGTTCGGATTGCCTTAAGGCAACATCTGAACCCATATAGGACTGGGTCCTATCCTAAAAGGGTAACATGCCCCCAAGACAGGACCAGCCCCATATCTCCACGCCACACTAAATATGTACCACGCCACAATAAATCAAATTGGCGCCAAAATGCATTAAGGCCAACTTGGGTTATATGGGTTAAGAGCTCATATAAATAAAGATCAAATGCAAACTCAAATCAATAATTCAATTCCTTATGCAATCAGCAAAATAGCTCTTCAACTAAAGGTGCGAAATATAGAAGAGGACTGTGCGAAATATAGAAGAGGACTGTGCGAAATATAGAAGAGGACTGTGCGAATTAGTTCAAGAAGATAGAAGGCATTTGGTATTCCTTGATGCAGACTTGGTGTAATTAGAAGGGGTAGATCTGATATGTTAAAAGGGGAGCAGATCTGAAGAGTCAAGCTAAGTATTGTATTGATGCAATTAAGATTAAATACATAATCTGACCTGTGGGTCTTTAGTGCTCGGTTTTTCCTCCTTGGAGGTTTTCCCAGGGTATTTGTGTTGGTCTCTTGCTCTCTTGTTTTCATTCTTGCATTTACTTGATTATGGTTTACTTAATGTTAGCAAATAATTAAATGCTACAAAGCTGATTACTGAACTAGGTCACAAATTTAACACGACCAGCATGGAGGGTTGCATACTTTGTGTGAAGGGGTGCATTTGCTTGTATAAATGGAAGACCATTTGGAGTTTATGTTATCAGGCATTCATTGAATATTACTCCCATCTAGAGCAGATTTAGAGCAGACCTTATGAGCAGAAAATATTGAAGATTATGACTAGATTCTAAGGTGAATTATTGCAGACCTATGAGCAGAAAATAATGATGATCATGAGCTGATTTTAAGGTGATTTATTGCAGACCTATGGACAGATATTATTGAAGATTATAAGCAGATTTGAAGAAGCTTTTTTGAGCACATTTGTGGAGGAGAGTTACATCTGATTCAAGAAGAAAATCAAATACTAATCGCATCACTCTTTTAGAGGTTGGTGCCTCCCATTCAAGGAGATTTCTGTCTCTTACTGAGTTGGTGCTCAGTTGTGGGGATTGGTATCTCTAGTGGGTTGGTGCTTATGAATCATTGAAAGGGGTTGGTGCCTCCAAAGATTGTAAGAAGTTTCCAATTCAAAAGCAATATTTTGTTGTGGTTTTCTCCCACAAGGTTTCCACTTAAATCGTGTGTTCTTCTCGTGTTCCTACTTGCTAGATCTTGCATTTATAGCTGATTAAGTTTTGAAGTATTGTTATTGTGATTTACTAAGTTTTAAAAAGTAAAAGTTGTTATATTGATTCACCCACCCCTCCCTCCGTCCCTCCCTCCTGTTAGTGGCATTATTGTACACAAACATAAGACTAGTTAATTATGTGTAATTGTTTTGGTTAGTTGGCAACCGAGGGGTGGTCGTTGCGGTGCGATGGTTGGCACTCGCACCCCCTCGGTATCTTTATATACTTCTGAATGTAACTTGTAACGGGAGAACGATTATGACTGGAATAACATCTCTTATATTGCATCTGATATCTATGGTATTATTATCCTGCATTACATGTTTTATCTGTGTGCTTTAAGTTATTCACCCGAGAGGGTAAACATTTGGCGTCGTTGCCTAGACGTACTCGGGAACGGAAGACGCGAATGGCGCACGGACACGATGGGCCTACCCGTTGGTGAAATAAACCCAGAGGCCGACGACGTGCGAACAGAACTTTACACAGGAGAAGATACAACAACAAGAGAATTTTCAATTTTGCTCTAGGTAGCCATCCAGACCTACGTTCGACGAGAGGGGGCGGAGGCAGAAATCCCACCCAGTGCCGTGTGGACAGCGTTGGAGGTGAGCTCGGCAATAAATCGACTGATGAACCATCTTCCCCGGTTACTTGCACAAGCATCGCTGGCACAACAAGCTCGCTTGGAGGAAACTGCCCAGGAAGAGTGACACCAACAAATCCTGCAACAGTATGAAGACAGCAACCGACACAAGATTGTATTCGACAAATGAATTAATAAAGACGTAATTTTGTTTATGTATTGCGAAGTATGGAAATGTATGGCAATTAATGCCCAACCTTTTGAATAAAGATAGAAATAAGAAAGTAGAAACAGACGAGTGGGAGGCCGCGCAGAGGGCCTTGATTCTAGAGCAACATGTAGAACGTAGACGGAGGCTGAGGCAACTTGCCGAAGGACAACTTGCCGAAGGGGGGCCTGAGGGGAACCAAGGAGGTGTCACGGAGGGTGCAGAAGTCGATAGAAATTTCTACGCTTCGCCAAATCATCGTAGGATGCGGAGCCACGAAGAGTTTCTGGAAGAAACAAGGTTACGGCGAAATCTAGTCGAGGAGACTCGGGATCAGTTTAGAAACTTATCCCTTACACCATGGAGTGAAGATCACCAACGGGAACCAGGAGTGGGCGCGGGTGAGAGTGAAGGGGAGGGCAATCGTACGGGTGTAGGTGCTACACACAACAGGCAAAACACCGTACCTCCAATCGCCCACGTAGGACACACCATCGGCGCCACCGGAGGAAGTAGCGCAGGGTCACAGACACAGACACAGCCGCCCCCAGGAAGACGACCCAGGATGGCGAGTAAACAAAAATTGCCAAAGTTCACAGGGGACGGCAAGGAAGACCCCTTACGGCACTGCCGTACATGTGAAACCATTTGGTCTGCCAACGGAGTGATAGACCAGGATGACTGGGTACAACAATTCCCAACCACATTATGTGGAGTTGCCATAGATTGGTCCTTCGATGTGGACAAGCAAAAAGTGGCCACATGGGCCAATCTACAGAAGGAATTCACGAAGGAGTTTCAGTTGCTCCGTGATGATAATGAAATTGTAACGGAGATATACAGTACCAAACAAGGTACCAAGGAGACAGTATGGGCATATAGCAGGAGGCTGAAGGAATTGCTGGGTAAAATGGAAAGCCAACCAGCAGATGGATTGAAGAAACGATGGTTCGTTGAAGGATTGAAATCCTCCCTACGAAAAAAGATGAAAATTGTACCCCTGACGTCATATGACGATGCCTATAATAGGGCGATGGACCTAGAGAGTGAATACAAAACGTCAAAGAAGAAGAAAAGTAATAAATATTCATCTGACGATGATGAAGACTCTAATGGGGAAAGCGGCAGTAGTGGCGAATCGAGTAAAAAGGTGCACGCTCTCCAAAAGGACATGGAACGAATGCTGAAAGAATTCAAAGCCACGAAGGGGAGTACAAGTAAGACTGAAGAAAGCGACGTGTGGTGTACCGACTGTAGGAGTGACGGACACACCAAGGGGTCCTGCCCCAAGAAGGCTTTCTGTGACATTTGTCAGATTGCGAGACTTTTGACAAAGGAATGTCCCTACAATATGAAAACCAGGAGCCAACAAGTTCTCTTCACGCAAGAACAGCCGGCCGTCGGAACTTCGCAAACCAACACAACGACATCATCTGGAGGTTACTGGGACAACAAACACGACGGCGAAAGGAATAGCAACAATAAAAATAACGGAAGCCGTATCCAGTATGACGCCAAGGGTCGGCCAATGATCCAATGTAGGGCCTGTAATCAGTGGGGGCACTTCGCCCGTGATTGCACGAAGGAAGCCACCCCTCAACACCTCTGCCGATGGTGTGGGCCAAGCAACCATGAGGATGCAAATTGCCCACAGGTAGGGGTTAATCTCCTCAACATTGAGAAGCCTAAGAAGACTAGTGAGAAAGAAGTACTGGCGATCACCCGCGCCCAGACGAAAAAAGCCACTTATCCCGACCCCCGTACGGAGAAGGAGAGATTACGGAAGGCAAAGGCCAATATTGAATGTGAGATGACGGTCGAACGACGAGACGAGGTGGCGAGTACATCATCCCGTACGGAAGCGGAAAATAACATAATTGGGCAAGTACTGCAGATGGAAGTACCTATAAGGGTAAAGGACCTTCTAGAAACAATGCCACAGTTAAGAACTGCCATTTTTAGTTCCATACAAACCACTGCGCAGGCACCTTTGCGTGCCACACGGGCGGAAGTTCCGGTTAGCCCCTCGGCTGACCCAATGTTGTTGGCCTTAAATAGTGGTCAGCATCCTGCTGTAGTAGAGATGGGAATTCTCGGGGCTATCCTCAAAGACACCATCGTGGACGGAGGTTCGGGGGTGAATGTACTGCCAGAGGATACGTGGAAGAAGCTGGGGAAGCCAAAACTATGGCCACGCACGTTCAACTTGGTAGGTACAGACCAACACGACATCAAGCCACTCGGCACCCTGATGGCCCAGTCGGTCACCATCGGCACGCAACCTTTCATACTAGATTTTGTGGTAATCCCACTCAAGAAGAAGGGGTATGACGCCATCTTAGGCAGAGGGTGGCTGGTTACAGCAAAGGTGAACCACGGCTGGAAAAAGAACACCCTTTCTATGGAGAAAGGGGGGCGGAAGTACACCATTGATCTGAGGACCCAGGTTGTTGACGAGGAACTAGCATCATCTTTGGAATCGAAGGATGAAGGAAAAGACGACCCGAGGGACGAAGGATGGGGCTGCAGGGAGCCCAACGATGAAGGGATTCTCAAACTAGGAGAGTGCTCCGAGGATGAGACAAGGTCATTAAACGGGCTCTTCCATTGGCAAATGGAGGATTACGAAATGTTCCAGAGCTACAGGCTCGAAGTAGAGGAACCAGAGCAAGCAACAGAGGAGGTGTACCTGCCGGAATACAGAGAGTATTGGAAGGGAGACGCCCCAAACCTTGATGACGTAGATAATCCCAAGATTATTGGCAACGATTGGAACCCTGTGTGGAAGGCCGCAGCCTTCAAAATCTTTATTATTCTTCTTCTTCTTATGTATGGGAAGGAGACCGTGGTCCCTGTAGAATTTGTAGTTCCATGTCTTGGGATGGTCACTGAAAATAGACTTGCCACCAATGGGTCCAAATTGAAACCCTACCACGCGAAGCGCGCATGGGACCCGAGAGGTCGGACGGACACCCGAAAGCCTGGAGGGGGACCCGAGAGGATGGAAGGGGACTCGAGAGGCCGGGCAGGCGACTCAAGAGGCATAGGACCACAACAGGAGACTCTCGGGCAAGGAAAACCGAGAAGGATGAAGGGCGATCCCAGAGGCATGGGACCCGAGCCGAAGACTCTCGACAATTAGATTAAAAAAAAAAAAGGCAAAGTGCACTGTATGGTGAGGCCATGCATCCACCGTGCGGTGGCACCACGAGTCCACCGTGTGGTGGCACCACGTGGTCACCGTATGGTGGCACCGTGGGTCCACTACGCGGTGGCATCGTGCGGTCACCGTGCGGTGGCACCGCGTGGTCACTATGCGGTGGCACCATGGGTCCACCGTGTGGTGGCACCGCGTGGTCACTGTGCGGTGGCACCACGGGTCCACCGTGCGGTGGCATTGTGGGGTCATCGTGCGGTGGCACCGCGGGTGCACCGTGCGGTGGTATCGTGTGCCCACCGTACGGTGGCACTGTGTGTCCACCGCGCGGTGGCATCGCGGGGTCACCGTGCGGTGGCTATTTTAACCCGCACAATCGAAGAGGCGAACAGAGGAAAATAAATAAAGAAGGAAAACAACGCAGAGGAAGGAGATTGCACACACCCGCACACTAGGTACACCGCACAAACAAACACAGCCATACGGTGGAGGGATATTGACCGCACGGGAAGTTGTCCGTACGCTGGAGGTGTTTCCGTATGGTAAGGAGGTTGTATGGCCGGGGTGCCATCGAGGACTCGACCCCGCTGGGGTGCTGCCCCAGACCCCACGGGGGCGCTGCCCCTCGACCCCGCTGGGGCGCTGCCCCAGACCCCACGAGGGCGCTGCCCCTCGACCTCGCTGGGGGCACTGCCCCCAGACGCCAATTTATTTTTGAGCTACAGTACACTTGTTGGAGTTGGACGGAGGGCATTAGAGATGTCACGGTAAGTGTTGAGGTTTTCCGTACTGTGAGAAAGAAGCTTGCAGCTAAGCATTGGCGGGGAAGCCATAAGCCGTAGAGGGAGACGGATTTGGAGGTTGGGAACAAACAGAGTTTGAAGGAAGGCATTGCAGGTCCACGCAGTTTTATGACACTAGGGAGTTATTCAGTTCAGTTATTAGCCTTTGGGGAGGGTGATGGAGGATTTGCGGTGTTTGCTAGCCTTTGTGCCAGTGGGTTGTGGCCACCTCCAGGCAGGAATGGTACGCTTTGAGGAACTTGGAGTATGTCTCGGCTGGACGTGAGGTTGCCTTGGTGGATGCAGAGAGGGCTCGGGAGGAGCTGACCACCAGGTTGGAGGCAGTCCTAGCGTGAGACGTAGCTCAGCGTACCCAAGAGTTGGATGCCGAGAGGGCAACGTTGGTGGCTATCAAGGACAAATTGGCTAGGGAGACAGTATCATTTGAGTAGCAGTTGGTGGAGGCTGAGACTGAAAAGCGTGTTTTGTAGACAAGTTTGGTTTAGGCACAGGAGGACTTGGATGTCAAAAGAAGCAATAATGGTGAAATCTGCACTTGAGCATAGGATGGTAGCAGAAAAGGGTTTTTAAGCGAGGATGCAGCAGGTGTATAAGTTTCGGGCTCGACTGACGTCAGCAGTTCTGTTTAATGTCATCTCTATTTTGTATTTAGTCATCCGGAGACGACTTCTTTTCTTTTGGGGGGGATGATGTTAGCGGCATTATTATACACAAACATAAGACTAGTTAATTATTTGTAATTGTTTTGGTTAGTTGGCAACCGAGGGGTGGTCGTTGCGGTGCGACGGTTGGGGCTCGCACCCCCTCGGTATCTTTATATACTTCCGAATGTAACTTGTAATGGGAGAACGATTATGACTGGAATAACATCTCTTATATTGCATCTGATATCTATGGCATTATTATCCTGCATTACGTGTTTTATCTGTGTGCTTTAAGTTATTCACCCGAGAGGGTAAACACCTCCTCTCAGTATAATCTAAGTTACTGGGTTTGCCATATTTATCAGGGTTTGGTACGGGTGCCAATTTGTTGTGGGTACGGCTTCAGCCCGTCACGAAGAACCTTGTCTAGCAAAAAGCTGATTATGAAGACTTTTTTATTGTTTGGGAAGCAATAAATAATGACAAACTTGTCATTGGTTATGACTAGGGGCAAGAAACTATGTGTATCCACTTTGCTTGAGAATTTGTGTAGTGCCTTTGAAAATCTTTGCAAACTCTCTCCACAATTCATCACACTTAACTCCACATTTATCATACTTTCAGATCTATCTTTACTAGCACACCCATTACTTGGCCCCCAACACTCTGACCTGTGGTATGTATTTGTAAATCACATGATGATACAACTTGCAGCCTTGAGGCTAAGACTTTAGTAGGAAATGCAAATCAGTATCAGTGGATTGCACCTCTTGGTGTAGTTTTTGAGAGTATGTGCCCAGGAGAGGAGGCGGTTGCTCAAGCCTTAGGCCAGTTTGATAAGATTGACAGATTCATTGAGTATCTCATACAACACAGGTCTAAGGATGGAGTTTCAATGTCAAGCTTACAGACAATCAAGCATGCACTAGGAGGGGTTGAAGTAGTTTTCTTACAGTTACTTCCAGATAGAGATCATTCCTCTTTAAGAGCTAAATAGGGTGAACCATACTCTATTGTGACTAGTGAATCTGGAAGTGATGATACAATATCGAGTGATACCAGTAGCCCCACTATCATTGAGGTTATTGATGAAGTTAACACGAGGAGAGCATGATGAGTATGCTTTAGTTGGGTCTAGTATACCACCCGCACTTAATGACACAAACCCTACGTTTCATACTTCACGTTGTGAGTCTCTAGATACATATAGTCAGATATGGAGTTCTACAGTTGGTTCAGTACCTTTGTTGGAGCCTGTTGATGCATTCCATTGTAATTACACGGTGTGGTATGCATACTCCTTTGCATTCAACCCACTTGTTGATGACTTGATGTTGCGTTTAACGCATAAAAGTAGGATGAATAGTTGGTATGAGATGCTTCCTACTTTGGAGGGGGCCAAATCTAGCAGGACTTCTAGTTTGCTTCTTTGGGTTGATCACTATTTTGGGATATAGGTTAGAGAGGCAATGTTGTGGCAGTTGGACATTCCACCTGTAGTCAGTTTAGAGCAACAAGATATTACAGATATTGAGAAAGGTGGATGGCCTTTTTGCTTGTGGGATCCAAGTGGAGCATTCCCATGGATAGTTATGTTCCACATCTTGATGAGATCATTCTTCATATTCATGTTGGAGAATACTTGCCATTGAATGATACTTTACATTATGCAGGGTTGCAATTGCTTGTGGGCAAGCAATCTTCGGGAAGGGGGGATTGTAATGCCCCCTTTCTCTGAGTAATCACCTAGAGGAGATTATTAGCCTATTTTTGTCCTGTGGGCTAATTAGATTGATCAAGGGAATAAATTAATTAATTAAATGTTAAAAAGTCCTAAGTCCTTGGGATTATTTATATTAATTTAATTAAACAGTTGGTCATACTTTATTTTATAAAGTGGCTTCATGATAATGTCAATGACAAATTATAAAGTAAAGTCACTAGATGGAGGGAAAAGTAAAAAAAAGAAAGAAATAAAATAAAGTATTACTTTCAAAAAGGAAAAGCATTATAAAAGGAGAAAAAAGTGAAATGAGGATTCATTCTTGAGTTTTTATTTTCAAATAAACTTTTCTTTGAGAGCTTGAGAGCTTTAGCTTGTAGGTTTAGTAAACCCTAGGACATAAACCCTAGAGGTTTTGGCTATTTGGACGGAAACCCAGGTCAGCCCACTTGGTAAATACATCTCAGGATTCACAGTTGCACATCATTGATCAGTTTTCATGGAGATTCTATGATCTATCTTGTAGGTTTTTAGAGGGTTTGCTGTTTTATGTATGGAGGCATTTCGGGTATGTGTTAATGGCATTAGGCATTTTCTTATTTGTAACAATAGCATGTGTTTGTAAACAACAATACATTTCTATATCAAAGAATACTATTGGCTTATTTAGATTCTCTATATTTCATTGATTGATTTCCTTGAAAATCTATATTGTTCATCTTGCATGTTCAATCTGCATGTTTGCATGTTGCAATATTACATAATGATGAAACAAAACATGAGCAAAAACAAAAACCCATATCAGATTTGAAGCAATATCCGAATCTGGGATATTTGAGAAATTGAGTCTTGATGACCCACGTTTTTCCACTTGATGGTAAAATGACCAAGTTAAGGTGATGGACATCGATTTTCCACTAGGGGTGTATTTGACTAAGTTTTGTGAAGATTGTTTCAAGTACAATCAGCCCCGATGTAAGGCGAATTTCTACTTGGGGAAAATATGCAAAGGAAAGCAAATTAATGATGGAAATCAAGTGTCCGGATGGACATCGATTTTCCCCTTGCAAGATCAAATGAATTTTTAAAGGCAAAGTGAACATGATTTTAATGACAAATCAGTCTAGATGAGGTACTATTTTCCACCATTGCATTTGGTGGACAAAATGAAGGGAAATAAGGTTAAATTTACATGTCCCAATGGATAGTGATTTTCCACCTGGCTGGTTAACATGTTTTTTTATCCCACATTCACTGTGTGGTGAAAGTTAGAGGCAAAATGTTGAATAAGAACCAAGGCCAGTGATCATTATTATATCATTGACTGATTGAACTCCAAGCTAGCTGGAAGGAGGAGGATTGAGGATTGCCTAGCTAGAGAGAAGTGCGATTTTGTGCCCAAGGCATTGAGTGTGCCACCGTTGGAGGTGTTTGTAACATCAGAGAGGGCACCATTATTGGCTGAAGACGCCATTATCAGACCTGAGATAACATTGCCAGTCGCCACCTCAAACACAAAACGTTATTCCCAGCCATTGTTTATGCCAAAAATGTGTCATTTCCAGTCAAGCAAGGGCAGATCGCTTCAGACATATGGATTGCACCATGAATAAGATGATTTCCATCCATTGAAACATGATTTTCAGAGACATTTCCAGACCCCTACACTCAGAAATCAGACCTGGAACAACGCATTTGATTGCAATATCACTCATTTTCTGAATTTTGAAGGGTGTATTCAGACTTAAGCATCAAAATCAGACATATCTTAAGTCTGAAAATCAGGTTTATTGAGGGCAAATTTTCCAGATTTAGATTAAGATCCTCATGTGTTCAAGAATTTATGTTGCATAATGTTGAATTTATGATTTTAGAAAATCTAACAAATCTGAAAATCACTCAAAATCAGAACTTAGATCAATTATGGAAAATTAATTATTAAAGTTATTAACTTCTAGCTTCGGACAAGTACCATGTCAAAGGCGGGGATAGCTGCAAGGAAGACTCAGTTGAAGAATGTGCTTGAAGGATACTATCCTGAGTTGCAAATATCTTCCAAGTGGAAGAAAATTGGAGATACCAACATGGAGTATCTAGATAGGAAGAGGATGAAGCGGAGGATGTATGGAACGAAGGACCAACTACCCTCTCCCTTGGTGGTCAACATCATGACAAGTGGAATCTACCATGCAGCTGGCTTCCCACCATCAATACAATGCAATGAGCTCATGGTTGAGCTTGCAAAGCACTACGATCTGCAGTCAAGAACAATCCAAACACCTAAGGGATTGGTGCTTGCATACCTAGTCGAAGAGTCAATAAGGGAGGCGTTTGGAATACCTAGCCATGGAGACATGCAAGTAAGGACTTAGGAGGATGTCCAGGCTATGTTTGAGAAGGGATCCGAAGCATGTATGATGCTCATCAATAATGAGTGGGTCCTTGAGACAAGGCGTCACCATTCCAAGTTACCTAAGCGACTCCTATTTTAAGATTTCAAAGAGGAGTATAGTGTCATGATATTTTTACTCAACAGGATTATGGGAGCACCTCAAGTAGTTTTATTCGAAACATGGATGTTCTATTTCATTGAAGAGATATCAGATGGAACAATGATGATCAATTGGACTAAGATTATAAGCGACAACCTAGACATCCAGTTGAGGAATTTGGAGAGGACGAAGTCTTTCTACATGACTTCTTACCTAGTCTACATGCAGGCAAGGCACATTGTATACAAAGGACTAATGTGCAAGGGTGAAGTTGGGAATAGGCTGGGACGATATAAGGTGTATGACTGTTATCCACAACTCCACCTACATGAGAAAGAACAATATATAAGGGTGAATGATACATTCACCATGTACCTCACACAATTGTTACAAGGTGGAGTACTTAAGAGGTTGTCCAAAGAGGCAATGTTATTAGTAGAGAAGTACAGATCATGGTATATTTAGTTCCCTACCTTCACATACCTAAGGATTCAAGGATTCACTTCCTAACCATACAAGTTTCCTAGGTATCTGACCGACAAGATGGTGTTGCTTGAGGTAGTGATGCAAGTATCAGAGTTTGATTGCATTTAGAAAGGGAAGCATAGGCAAGGTATTACTTTTCCTATCATGCTTGGGAAGATGATGGAGATATGCCCCACCGTAGCAGCAACAGAGATAGTTAATGAAAGCTAGAATTCTTCCATCTTGGGATATACAAGGCAAGGAACTGTTTTGATCCATTTTCGAGAATCTTAACAACTAAAGGAGAAAAGTTTACACATAGGTTTGACATAGAGGATTATTGGGTGAATCTTATAGATGAGCTCAGAGTTAGGAGAAAGATGTGGTCTTGAATGCCAGTGGATTTCATGAGGAAGTGTAACTCATCAATTTGTGATCAAGTGAAAGATGATGGGAATCACATTCATTCTCAATATGTGAAGGAGAAGGACAAGCCAATTCCATCACCTAATTGGTTGCAACTTGAGATGGTAGATTTGAATATTTTAATGAGAGAAGTGAACGATTGCTCTAGGGAATGGGTGGACAAACGTATAAACAAGCTAAGGAGGCAAAATACCACCTTGACCTATGAGAGAATGAAGAGTGAGGAATCCTTTCTAAATGATGATGAAAGAACGATAATCAATGTAAGAGAAAATAATTATGAGGAGAGTCAAGCCCCTAAGAGAAGAAAGGGTATGCTTGGAGGAACGCAAGCGAAAGGTAAGGAGATTGTTAGCCAATAATCTAGACACAAGAAGCACAAGTCTAGCACTCCTCAATCTACCATGAGCTCTTCATTCATTAAGGAGAATGATATGCCAGGAGAAGACAATGAATCCAAGCTAGGTTCCGATAAGGAGATCCTACTAGAGAATGATCAAGATGAACATGCATCAGCCCAATCAGCACCACATGAAGATGAAGAACAACAACCAAGATCTCCTACCATTTAGCTTGAGGTCCATTTTGGTGATGATGTGGTGGATTTAAGTAAGAAGAGAGTAGAGGATGAGGTAATTTCAGCCTTGAGAGGACTTGATGATGATCAACTCAAAGATGGGATGGAATTTTCTACAATTCCTGATTGGTTGATGAGCAGTTTGGAGAAAAAGAAAGTTATAGAGGTGCAACCTTTTGAGGATATAGATGACTTCTTAGACTGGATTGGTAGGACTAAAGAAAAGAAGAAGGCAAAGAAGTTCTCCTCCAACATTACTAGAGATGACTCAGGAGCACGCATTGTGCAGGTGGCTATCCCAATCGTTGATAAGCATAGAGATGTGATCACTCCTATGGATTATTAGGCTACCACAATTGACCTTGGACCATCCACGAAGTAGCAAGAGTTTCAAGAGATAAATGATTCCGCCAAGGCAATTGAGGCATGATTGAACATAGTTGAAGTGAAGAAGGAAATGCTAGAGATGGAGAATAGGAGACTCGAGCAATACATTGAAGGGTTGAATCCCCTAAGGCATGAGGGTCCTACATTCGTTTCGCCTATTGCTATTTGTTAGAAATTAGGATCTTAGGATATTAATCATTATAAACAAGATCATAAAATAAATGAAATGATAATCATACATATGCATAAATGTACACATTACACAAGATATACATGGGGAAAACCCTTTCGGGTAAAAATCCCCATAAAGCATCATTTTATTAAAACACTTACAAATATAGTCTATCATAAAATAGACTTGAACCTGGGGACACTCATCCAATACTTCCACATGGCCAATAATACCTCATGTGCATAGTGATACAACTCACCATAAAGCTCCAAATTCTCACCACTCTCAAATGAGAGAGAAACTCCTTAAATATAGGAGGAAGGGTGGCTTCACTAGTCACACCTTTTCAATAGCCCCCACTCATAAATAATTAATAATTTAATAGTATTAGATTATAATCATTTCAAATGGGATATGCTTATAAAGCATATAATATATAAGATTTTATAACCTTATATTAGAACATTATATATAAATGTTATAAGGATGTGATCCCTAATAACATTATGTTCTAACACTCTTGCTCATGGATCACCTAATGATCATGAGGCATTGGCGAATACATACATACCAGGAGGTTGGAAGATGGATAGAAGATATTTCAAAGCAAGCAGATGACTTCCTAGTCCAGTTTGTCCATGTTGGCATTTTGCATATAGATTGCATTAATGATATGTTGTCATCGATGTCAATTGAACCGATAATGGTATTCATGTTATTACTGAGATTGTTGTTTTTGATATTGGCTAGTAACCGGTAAGAAGAGCTCTATGGAAGATGTTGTAAACCGGTGTGTTAATTTTGTGAGTTGAACCGGTAAACCGGTGTAAAGGGTTAAACCTTTCTATGCAATGTAACCGGTAAACCCTATCAGTTGTTAAACCCTAACAGATCAAGTTTGTTGGTTTATTATCTGATGAGTGGTACTGATGGAGACACGTGTGATCATTATATGAGGATATGTTCAGATTGTTTTGGCGCGTTTGTTTGTTGTCTAGGGAAGGAGCAAAGTGGATTGCATCTAATGCACAACGCGTGATAAGTGACAAAGTCCGATGAAGCGGTGATCATGGAGCGGTTGGAAAATCTTGAAGAATGTGAAGAGATTGTTATGATTTCTAACGGTCAAGATTGTACCGACTTGTTAGTAATCTCGATGATGAGAATTAGGTTTTTGTTGTGTTACCGACCTAATTGATTTGTATTTAAGGTCGATGAAGTTGTTTGTATAAGTTGTTGGCAAGATTGGCAAAAACCTGTTGAGTGTGTAGTTGCCTAACCGGTGAATGGATCTGCATTTTGAGTAAGGCAGATTGAAGCTTAAAAGGATCTTATCAAGCAAATGTAGTGCTATTCAAACAGATCAAGAAAACCTGTTGTTTTCTAACAATTACAGCAGAAGTGAAATCCCTTAATCGGGTAAGCTCTAACAAGCTTGGTTACTTATTAAATCCTCTAACATGGTGGTCCATTAGCTTGGATTCTTAAATCCTCCAGCGAGGTTACTCCTAACAAGGTATTGTGTTTTTCATCAAGGCATATTTGTAAATCTCTTAACCGGGTGATTCCTAAATGGAATTAGTTCTTAACAGGACTTATTGTAAAGCTTTAATAGGCTTGGCTCCTAACAGGGCGAACTTTAGAAGAGTTCAGATAGCTATCCTTGTGAGTCTCATCTCACTGTGGTTTTTACCTATTTGGGTTTTCCACGTATAAACATTTGTGTCAAGTGGTGAATGTTTTTGTGGTTATGATCTTATTTGTTGATTTGAGTAACTTCTGATAAAGCATGATAACTAGAAGCATTGAGAGATGAATATGTTAAGATATGTTTAAGCATTGTTGATGTTTACTATTAAGTTGTCATAACAGTCAAACCTGTTGATGTCATGTATTCTAATGAATATTGATCTTAACTGTGATATGTTTACTTTGTGTGATTGAATTTGAGTTTGGGAACTTTGTATCAGTTTTTCAGTATAACCCCCCCCCTCTCAGTCCAAGCCTATGAGGACAACGCTACTCAAGCAAGATACAATACTTGGAAGGAGTATGGGAAGAGTTCCGGCCAGTGCAAGACAAGACTATTCCTCACCTCAAGGTGTTGAAGTGGATTCCTATATGATTTCCATGGATGGTATTGTTCTTTGGCTATGAAGAAGTTAGTATTTGATCACGCAAAAGATGAATGCATCGAGATGGAAAGATCAATCCAAGAGATACAATCTAAGATCTTCACATTAATTGAAGAATTACTGGGACTAGATGTCCACACTTCCGGCACTTTGAATGTGGAGGGATTGAAGGAAAAGATGAAGTTTGTTTACTTCAAAGAGTTGGGATCCATTAGGAAGAATCAATTGAACAATTTGGTTTCCCTCATGATTCACATCAGCAACTTGCAAAAGCATACATCAGATTGGGAAACATTTTCGATGCTTGCTTAGAGGCCTTGGATGTGATTGAATTGCAGCTTGATGGTTTGCCAAGTGTCACAATGGAGGAGCTTAATTCAGTTATGTCCAGATTTGTTGAATATGCAGCTAGAGAGAAGAATGGAGGAAGGAATCTTATAGAAGACAGCCTGCTTGATGACTAGGCGTCATCTCATTGGACCTCATTCCTTGAGTTTTGTGATATGGATAAAATTCCAGTGTACATCGTTTACCCTAATTAGAACTGTGTTGGCATGATCTTGGCCCTTGATTCTAAATGAATCTTGGCCCTTCATTTCATTTTGAGACTCTATATAAACCCCTTTTCCTCTCATTTGTAAGAGAGAGATTGTTGAGAATTGTCACTTAGATGCTGCCAAAATTGAATTTAATCATTGAACTTGGTGATTTTTATGCAATCTTGAAGCATTGTGTGGTTCTCTAACCTCCAATTTGGTTTAGAATATTTTTTAAGTGTTTTAGTTGAATGAATCTTTATGAAATTCGTCTATCCATACCACTAGCTATTTGCTGATTGTGAATTTGCCTTGTGTGGTCAACTGGAATTTAATCTAAGCTTAACTTTCGAATGGATGGTGTTAGTGTTGTGAGTATGAATCTGAATATATGTTGATTACCTTAGAAGATTGCACTAAGTTTGTGTGGAGTTGTTCATTGTATGACAAAATTAAGCCTAGTTGAATTTCATCGAGTCATTCACTATCACTTGCATTCTAGGATTAAGATAGGATTAGATTCATTAGAATAGAACTCTCTAAACTCTTTTCTTTTGCATTTTATTTTAAAACCTTTGTTAGAAATAGATCAAGTGCTCATCTTGCAAAATCATAAGTTATTTCAAAATGTGGCAAACCTACCTCTATTCATAAGAGTCTTTAGAACAATTGCGTAAGTCCCTTTGTGTAAAAAACAAGTTACATCGACCATTGAGTTACCCACGAGTCAAGAATTGACATTTGGAACCTTGGAGTTGTCTTGGTTGATCATATATTTAGCATCTGAGGTGATTTTGTTCAAGAGAGGGTAAAATACTTTGGTATTTTATTCTGTGTTAGAGGTGTGTAAAAAACACATCAACAGGTTTCCAGCCTTATTTCCCACGATATGGTATGGGGTTGGCTTAAGGAAAACTAATGGGACTATAGTCCCGCGTCAAATGAGGCTCAGCTAAGTCCGCTAAGACATTAAACACCTTTAGATTATTTCCGCGGCAGTATGGAAACTATCGATTTGTTAATATTTGCAAGTATTCATTGCTACAAGAGATCTATTACCTTTATTTGAATCAACTTCCTAAATACTAGATTATTCACGCGATGACTCTATTATATCAATTGCCAATACTTTACGATAGTCTGCCACTTGAATTAAAATCACAAATTCACTATAACTGTCTAACATTAGAAATATTGGAATCAGGCCCAGCAATGGAAAATGTATCCATTCAATGTCACCGCCAAACTCTATATTAATATTGACCGATAATGTATTAAATCCATCGCCCATACTTCTTACAACAAATATGACCATTTTACCCTTTCTGTTACACAAAGACTGCAAATACTCTTATTATTGCCTCCATGGATACTTCACAAATTTGGCACAAATGTAGACTCCGTCACGAATCCACCCCTCCGGAAGAACTAGGTTTTCGTATAGCCCTTCTGTTAAACTCAATGTTTTCATCTCCAGAAATCTTCACGTTTATCAAACTCATAGCATACCTAATATATCATTAGGAACCCCCTTATAAAGACCTCGAGGAAGAATCTAGAAGATAGGCTGACTTGCTGGAGAAATATATTTAATAAAGTGATATTATAATAATACTATTATTTAATTATTATTAAATTAAATTAATTAATATTAAGTCATCATTTTAATATTTTATTTATTTTGTTGACAATTTAATAAAAATCAATTTAATTAAGTATCACTTAAAAATTGGGGACATTACAGGGTTGCCTTGTTCGATCACGGAGTTTAGCATTCAAGGTTTCCTTGTTCAAGAGAGGATAGAATACTTAGTATTTTATTCTGTGTTTTTAGTGTCATAGAAAACACATCAACAAATACTGTAAGTTTATTGTGTTGTTTTCTAAATAAATGTATTTCAATAGATCAAAATAAAAAAAAGTTCATTTGCTGTTGGAATTTTTTCTGGGTTTACTTTTTATGTATTTAAATTTTAGATTGGATTATTACATCAACATCTTTGTTGATGCCCCTGGATTTACACTTGAAAAGCAATGCCAATTCTAGCCTGCACATCACTTAACTCCCCTTCAGTATCTGGGAAAGGTTCTTCTTGAAACATAGCCTTGCATCATGATTTTCACTAAACTGCTTTAGCGGTTGAGTTTTTTGTGATTTTGTATTTTTATTGGTAGTAGTTCCTTTTTAAAACATGAAGGGATCTTGTCTCTGGAAAAGATGCTGCAACTTGGGGGTACTTCTTTAATAGCCTAGTTTGTTGATATACACCACGGCCAGAAATCTGGGAAAACATCACATCTTTCTGGAATCAAACGTGAGGCTTTGTTATGAAAGCCACTGTGATTTATGTCATGAACTTATTCGTATTAACACCTGTTTTTGTGTGATTATGTTGAGATTGAATGCAAAAGCTTCTTCTTTGAATGGTAGAGAATGGGTACTATGGTATTGTATGTTTGATTGAGAAATGATGCAGTAGAGTTGGGTTATTGATTCATATAAATATAAGTGTTTTTTAAGGTATCCTATTGATCATTTAGGCAAATTTCTACCATGTTTATGTGGATCAGGTAAAGATTCCAGAGGCAGATCAAGGAAAGATTGAATGTTGTTCAATCACAAAGCAGTTCCATGGATTCCTGTAGCTGAATTGCATTTTAATCATTGACAGTGAGTGGCTGTAATTTTGATGGAAAAGGGTTGATACTTGATTTGAAAACACATTATTCTATTTATATTATGTTGTAGGGATCAGGAGGCTCAAAGTCAAAGGTGATTGTGTGCTGTAAAGGATCACTAGACACGTTGGTGAGTGTCCTAAGGATCTGAAGAAACATTTGTTATCAAGTGTTGCAAGAGAGTTTCAAGGATGACTTCAGACACTGTATCAGCATCTGAAAGGAATGACAGCAGAGCCCCTCTACTGCCTGAGAGCCAGCATAATCTAAAAGATTCTGATTGTAAAAATGCATCATTTTCAGGAGCAGTATTTAATCTGTCAACAACTATTGTTGGAGCAGGAATCATGGGATTGCCTGCTACAATGAAGATTTTAGGACTTGTTCCGGGGATTTCTCTAATTGTGCTTGTTGGACTTTTAACAAATGTGTCCATTGAGATTCTATTGAGGTTTAGTAGAGCCTGCAAGGCCACTTCATATGGAGGTGTCATGGCGGATGCATTTGGTCCACTTGGAAGGATTTTACTGCAGATCTGTGTCATCATTAACAATCTTGGTGTTCTAATTGTATACATGATCATCATTGGTATGCACAGGGAAAGATATGGATTGGCTTCTCTAGCAGTATTCAGTTTATCCCTTAATTTGTTAGTTTCTTCTTAAAGTGGCATTTGCCTTTTTTTGGACAGGTGATGTTGTCTCTGGCACATCAGCAAATGGTGTGCATCATTCCGGTATCTTAGAAGAATGGTTTGGTGTCTGTTGGTGGACTGGGCGGAAGGCTACATTGCTTTTCACTACAATTTTTATCTTGGTTCCCCTAGTATCTTTTAGACGTGTAGGTAAGTGCATATCTACAATTTAAGTATTAAGAAGTTTATCTAACTCTATGGTTTGTGTATTTTTTCTCAATTTAATTCTTTACATTGGGAGAAAATGGTATTTATGATTGCCTTGTATAATGGATGAAAGCGACTATTTTTATAGAGATGTATCCCAGCAGCTGGTTAACTTTAGTTAAATCTGAGTTATCTCTTTAAGATAATCCAGTAGGCATTCCTGTTTTTGTGTAACTATTAGTGAGAATCTTTTAATGCATATCTAATAAGTGGTAATAAAAAATTTGCTAAGAAGAGAATTTTTCTTTAATATTATGATAATATGCTTTGAGATGTGTTTTAATCCTGGAAAGTTGTACATAATATGCGAGGCAATTTTTGTGTAACTATTAGTGAGAATCTTTTAATGCATATCTAATAAGTGGTAATAAAAAATTTGCTAAGAAGAGAATTTTTCTTTAATATTATGATAATATGCTTTGAGATGTGTTTTAATCCTGGAAAGTTGTACATAACATGCGAGGCAAATTTTGAATCTATTAATCTTGGTCATTGTTTTAGTTCTTGTTTCCTTGGACTTGCAGATTCCTTGAAAGTTACTTCTGCAATATCAGTGGCATTAGCTGTTCTGTTTGTTGTGATCACTGCTTGCATTGCAATTTTTAAATTGTTCAGTGGCAACCTTCACATGCCAAGATTATTTCCAGTTATTGTTGATCAGACTTCACTGTGGAAGATTTTCACAGTTGTCCCAGTGTTGATTACTGCTTACCTCTGTCACTATAATGGTACAGCAAATTTTTGTGTCAACCATTTAATGTTATCCTACTAGATAATGTATTAAAGAAAAGCTTATAATTCATACCATGTAGTTTGGATGCCTTTGCAAGCATTTAATTTTTATGTGATTTCTGGTATCTATGGCTTGTGCAGTTCATCCTATACACCGTGAATTGAAAACCTCTTCACAAATGCAATCAGTTGTTCAAGCATCACTTACCTTATGTGCAGCAATATACATAACTACAAGTTTGTTTGGTTATACCCTATTTGGAGATCAAACTATGGATGATGTTCTAGCTAACTTTGACACAAATTTGGGGGTTCCTTATAGTGATATTCTGAATGACATTGTCCGTATTAGCTATGCTGTCCATCTGATGTTTGTATTTCCAGTGATACACTTTGCTTTGCGCCTTAATCTTGATGGGCTTATCTTTCCATCAGCACAGCCTCTTGCTTCAGATACTTGGAGATTTGTTTTAATCACTGCTGGGTTAGTTGGGATTGCCTTTGTGGGTGCTGTGTTCATTCCCAGTATCTGGCTTGCATTTCAATTCACAGGAGCTACTGCAGCTGTTTGCTTGGGCTTTATCTTCCCAGGTGCAATTGCACTCAGGTAGTCTCTAAATCAAAATGCTTTAGTGATTTACTGTGATGCATTTTACTGCTTGTTTGTGTAGAATTTGGGAATTTTTCTTGTTTGTTGCTAAGTCTTGACAATCTTATATTGCAGAGACACTCATGGCATCTCAACAAGGAAAGATAAATTTATTGCATTGGTAATGATTATACTGGCAGGAATTTCTTGTTCAATTGCTGTATACAGTGACATTGATCAGTTATTACAGAAAAGTAGCACAGTTCCAAATTCTCCTACATTATGAGACTGTAGTATTTACAAAATTATTTGTGCCTGTGACACTGCTCCTGTATATGTAGGATTCTTTAGTAGGGTCTAGTGAACAGCAATAAACTGATTGTCGAAACATAATGAACAAGCTCAGAGAAGCATAATGTATTATAATTAAAGCGTGCAACCGCAAACATTTGGTATTGACTTTCCAAAGCTTTGAAGAAATATAGGATTATGTCATTTGTAGCTGCAAATTATGCAGCATATGCATTGTCCTACCTCAGTAGTGACTGAGGCAGCAGAGGTTTATGCAAACTTATGTAGTTTTGTAATTATGCATTGGTCTTTTCATGCAGTACTAATGTTTCAACACGATTAAATTATTCATCTATGCAAGGCTGATAATCCTGATTGTAGAGTAGTAAGGCATCGCATTGTTATTTATTGTTAAGGTCAGAAGACTGTCTCAGAGTGCTCAGATTGGGAAAATGAGATCTTTTTAATTTTGAATAAAAATGTGGTCCTATAATACCTACATCCATATAATGCGATAACCAAATACAGTCCTAATGCAATTAAGGCAATACTTTCAAAAGTTATTACCAGTGTAGTTGAGGTGCATGTATTTGATCGGTATTGAGCTGCATCCAAGACATTTGTCGTAATTTCAATCACACCCGTGAGAAGATCAATTTAAAAACTAAAAAGGTTGAGCAAGAATTCAAAATACATGTTTCGTTAAAACTCAGTATTTTGGAACAAATGTTTCTTGAACAATATGGATGATATTTTTTTATTATTACATTCATTTATAAAATATAAAGGTTATATTTTATGTTGTGGCCAAGCCAGATGCCAATGTAATGCCAATTTTGTGTATTGACACCCTCACATTTCAGAGCCAACAAAGAGAAATATCTAGTTTATTAAGTTTGATAGTTATTTTATGTTCTAAGATCCAACTTAAATTTGCAATTTTTCAATTTTAATTTTAGTAAGTACCTGTTTTCTTGGGGTCTGTAGCATTCCTATCTCTGCATCATTGCACCTGTGTACCCGAATTTCAGTGTTGCACCAGGTTCTGTTCATTGCACCAAACCTTAGTTATCTCACAATGATGCCTTTCAGATATGGATGTATCATTCGAGGATATTTGGTTACAAACAAATCATTTTAGCATTTCCATGAGGCATGTGGAATTTCTTACCTTGCAATGTTTATCTATGAATCTAAGATCTTCCAAGCATCATGATACAGATTTTCATTTTCCCATTACTTCGATTGTAAGATGGCCTTCCAACAGTAGTACTTGGTCTATACTCAATTGTTTTAAAAATTGCACTTTCTGCTTTCTAAACCATTTTAAATATTTTGTTTGGTCTACAGCATCTGGTTTTCAAATTAATCAAATTCTTATGATATATTGCTTGGGTCATACGCTCAAGAAGTGGTCTGTAGTTGGTTTGTTCTTCCGTTAGATTTTAATGTTGAGCATAATAAGCGAGCAATTCTCTAGCATCCACAATCAATATGCAAATTTTCCAACATGTTAATGGGGTATGTCTTACCATATTTTTCTGGAAAGCTATCATATAATTCTGTTAGCATCCATTCAGTTAGTTTAAAGGCTAAGTTTTCTATTGTCTGTTGATCTGCTTGGGTGTTCTCTTTATCATATTCAATGGTATGATACGGTTAGGAAAATTGTATGACTCATATTTGACAAATCTGGGCATTCCAAAGCTTTTTGGATAATAAAGTTATCCAAAGGCAACCTGCCAAATTGTGTTCTCTTAGAACTTTTTGGGCAACAGATATCAGCTGCCTGAGAAAATATCTGCGATGAATATGTAAATTAAACTAAGAAAGCTGAACTGCAATGCATCAAACTACCAAGGATTCAGTTGGTTCAGTTGAACTAATTGGGCTCAAAAAAAACAAAACTGTCGACGCAAATTCTCTTAGGCTTTAATGGCATAAGAGCTGGAAGATGTATCTCAAAGCTGCTGATGGTGTACCAAGAAGAGTTTTTGTAGCTAAACAATTTCACTTAAAGTATCTTGTCTGTTACAGAATTTTTTGTTGAATCCACAAAGAATGTAATTTAGAAGTGATGTGCATATTAGGAAAGAGCACACAATTTCTAGCTTCATAGACAAAATCAGAACATTGTTAAAATTTAGAGCAGTGTATCTCCAAACAGAGATGCTTACTGATTTTTCATCTTTAGCTACATTTTATTTTAGTTGTACTTCTGAGAGGTAGAAGGCTGGTCTTTTCAGCTACTAATTAGGCTGCCTATGGATGTCTTTACCTCTGTGTAAATGGAAGCTTCTTTATGCTCCCAATCGGGTATTACTCTCTACCGGTGTTTATTCTGTTATTATTGTATTGAGTCATGTTCTGTGTACGTACTATGAATGTTATATGATTCCCTAGTTAAATTTTCAGCATATGCATTTCATTTTTATTTGTTGTTGTTGGAAGTTTATAGCTGTAAGATTCACTCCAGATGCAATTTCAACATAGTGTAAGATGTGGGTTGTTAAGAGGTGGAACATGCTGCCAGATGGTTTTATCCATTTCATTTGTTGTTCAAATGATGGTTATAGGAAAAAGGAATATTGCTGACATGACGAATGCACAACTTCTGTTGTAGAACAAGTTGAATACTTTAAAGAAATCAGAATTTAGGGAAAGAGAAAATAAGGTGATATGAGATAATTTTGTTTTCTAAACAATTCTTCTACAGAAGAAATTGGATACGTTGCAGAGTTTAAAAGAGAATTCAAAGGAATAATTATGCAGCAAAGATATTGTCAAAGTTTTGCTAAAGACATGTCAAAGTCATTTGGGGATTGAACCCAATCCCAGCTGCACTCAGCACCAACCAAACAGTGGTGTGCTTTATCTAGACAAACCTTTTTGATCCGAGCAGAAGTGTTTTTATGTGTTTCCTAGTGAAATTGTTTTTGAAGAGTGCACCTCTTACAAAGGAAGTTCCAGAAAGCCACATAAAAAGTTTGGGCAATCAACAAAGTTGCGCAAAAAGATTTCATTCTAATGAACACAATTTGTACTTATAAAAGAAGAGAAGAAAAAGCAAGTGATATGCAAGTTTAGAAAAAAGCATAGCGTGTGGATTTACTTGAGAATGGATAATGAGATGATGAAGACTACAATGTGAAGTGATACCGACATACCGTTACTAGACAGAGTTGCTCTAATAACAGTATGAGGTGCTCTGTTGTTCAATATGAGGTGCTAAGGAAGCAATCTTAACTGGGGACTTTGCATAGTTGATGGGCAAGGATTCCTTGGGATTTAGCTTCAACCATAAGGAACATACAGGGTTGTGCAAAGGTTTTCTTGGGTGTGTTTATGGTTGCCATGGTCACCATATTAAATGTTCATTGCAGGTTATACTTGCCATGGTCACTGATGTGCATGCATATTGTAGGTAATGGTGGTTGTGCTTTCATCGTTTCAATAGCATTTTGTTCTATAATTTTAGGAGTTTAATATTATTGTATAAAAAAATGTTTATTTATTTTTTATTTAGGTTAATTAAATAAATACAATTAATAAGTACACAGAGTCAGGATTTGATAAATAGAATTGAAATAAACGTGATAACTAGAAAGAGGATAGAAAGGTTTAGTTTTAGGATCAACAATGAATAGTTGTTAATGATGTTGTGCATCAATTTGTCATTGTTATGAAACTATCTACTTCAATTTAATGTCTGTCTTGGAGTCTATTCTATCATATAAAATGATGCAAATTGAACTCAAACCTTGCAAATTTATTCTTGATTATCACAAATCTAATTTAACGTGCAAATTGATCTGTGCCATGTGAGAACAAACTAGCAAGATCTATGCCAAAGTGGTGTCTAAAGACATTCTTGAGTAACTTGCCAATGTGAGGAGTGAGCTAGTTCTCTTAAGTTAATCTAATTGGTGGACCAAATTAACGACGATAAGAAAAATTGATGACAACATTAGTAGACATGTGAGTGGCCTATATGATGATCCAAATTTGATCCATTTGATGGTTTTGAATTTGAAAGTAAATGCTCTTATTCTCTTATGATGATTATCCTTATTATTTTTTATGCACAATGAATGATTTTAAATACCATGACATAGCAAAATGTCACACAACTCTACACTTAGCTAGCTTGCAATATTGAAAAGGGCAAGAAAGTGTGAATTTGAATTCAAAGCTTTGAGATCTGGAGATCATCCAAGTCCTTATTAAATAGCTTGTTAGCCCTTAAAATAGTAGGGGTTGGCTAAAGTTTAATTATTTTGTTCGTTTATTCGTTCCACCTCCGATCGATAAAGTGCATTGAGACACTCGAGGGGCTCCAACAAATCTTCTCAGTGTGGGTGGATAATATTGGGAAGGCAGGATCCCAGTGGGAAGAGCGAAAAGAAACCCTGGTTTCGACCAACCCAATCGATAAATCACTTTCCACCATCCAACTCTAAATACTAATAAAATGAATCGTTGTTTCAATGTAGGCTGGGGAGGAATTCTAGTGGACCTAGGAATTGCCAGTGATATTATTATTAACAAATTATGATGTGGGCGCATAGTGGCACATAACAATGGCAATGAGAAGTCGAGTAGACAACTGAACCATCAGGGAGAAGCGTAAACAACATTTATTAGCACATTCCCCACACCCCTACTCTAGAATTGTTCCATCGAAATACCACTTTCCCCACACCCCTCTCCCCTTGATGATTGCCTCTGAATTGTCCCATCATAATAGTAGGAGTTAGGGATCTCTCCCACTCCTATCTCCCCTAGATAAAGACCTCTGAGGTGCACCATTAACAGGCACCAGATTAGCCGCTGGTTCACTCCTATCTCTCCTAGATGACTGCTTCAGAGTTGTCTCGTCTTAATGGCATTAATGGCGGTTCTCTTCCCATCTATTCTCAAGCTATTCCCCTCGATAGCTACTTCATGACTGTTCCATCACCATACCATTTTGCTCGTTGAGAATCAAGATCAATCTTACGCCACACAAAAGTGACCTATAGGAATAAGATTGTGATCTTGGAGTAAACACTAAATGCTTAGAAATAAGTGCAATGAAATAGAATAATGATTAAGAATTGAGTTGTAAGTGAAATCTAACATTTCTCAATATATTATTGTAATGAGATATTTTTAACGAGACAAATGCAAAAACTAAATAGAAAATGGCATAAACATGTTAATTTCACTGTTAAAAATATGTAAAGTTTGGATTTATTAGTGTTGACGTGTTTTTTAAGATACCTCAAACATAAAATAAAATATTAAGTATTGTATTCTCTTTTGACCAAGGAAACTTCAAATGCTAAACAATGTGATAAAAAAAGGCAACCCCAAAGTTTCTTTAGTGAGATCTTGACGTGCAATTGGATAGTCTCATGAAATGATGTGATATGCCGGTATCACAAAGAGACTTATGCTTTGTTGGAACTTGAACTAACTTAACTATTACCAAACAAAGATCAAAATGGATAAGGGGATAAAAAATCTAATTTAAGACCTAACAATGCAAAATATGATTGTTGACTTAGTGAAACCAAACCAAGCTTTGCTTCACCACGAGTAAACAACTAAACAAAAATGGTGTAATCTCCAAAGGGTACACAAATGATTTTCAAATCACTTATGCACATCAACACCATGAACAATGAGCATAAAGCAATTGAAGTTAAGCTTTCAATATGAGTTCAGACTAACCATGCACTGCTATTTGCAATCAACAAATTCCAAGTGGTATGAACATAAGAGGTTTCACCATAAATCAACAACAATGTCTTTCGATCAACTAATCAACTCCATGTAAACAAATCTAAACTAATAACCATGCACAAAGTGTATGAACATGTTTATACCAACAATTAATCATATGCATAGGGTGATGAACAAAATGCATCACACCATCCATTATATAAAGAAAAAACCATCATATGCATAACATAACTGCAATCATATCCATCATTCATAACATCGTATACATAAATAAATAATTGAGTATTTCAAAGTTTATAAATTAGGTAATGACTAAATTTGTCTCTATATTTACATAAAAGTGAATATCTAATTTTCTATTATCTTTTTAAGTATTTTATAAAAACATCATTTATAATATTGGATTTCTCTACTCATATTGTTCATCATAGAACATATGATGCATATATTCAAAGAATGCTCCAACTCTCAATGAGGCCTTATGTACCCTGTAGAATAGTTCTTCGAATTGTGTGAATTCATAATCTTCAATTACTGCTATTGTTAGGTTGAAATCTTGTATTTCATTTATTATTTGTGTTATATGTTCATTCATTGATTTGATTAGTTTGTCCATCTAGGGTTTCAATGAACCCATCTGCACCGATTGACTCAGTACGAGTTATAGGGTCATTTAATGAATTTTAGGTTTCAATGTGTCCCATAGTGGAATTACATTTTGAACTTTCCAAATCCATATTCTATACATAAAATTGAATAAATTAATACATAAAATGCAATACATCAATAAAAATAAATATCATTTTCAAAAGAAATAAAAATTAATTTTTGAGATGTTATTTAGTATTAATACACATTATAGAATTCCATTGTTTTCTAACTATTACCAAAAAAGCTTAAAGGTATTAATTTTTTATCATCATATTTTTGTCATTATCACACAACGCCAATTGATTGAATTATACGTATTATATTATAATATTATGTTATAGAATATTTAAAATTTATAAGAAATTTAAAAAATCTACCAACTGTAGCTTGTTATTAATTTATACTATAGCCTAAATCTATATTTGTTATATAATTATTATTATAATAATAAGTATAAAAGAAATGTAAACTTATTGTTAGGTGATTAGAGTTAGTGTTAACATTACATTGAGCATTAGGCTTGTATGCAGTTTAAATAAAATAGGGTTTATTAATAATATTTATGATAGAATGTGAGTTATATTCTATTTTATTCAATATATCAATTATATAAAAACTGTAAAGCCAATTTGTATTAATTATTTCAATTAAATAAATGATAATTTTTTTTTTATATTTTAATTATATATGTTGTAGGAATTTTTCTTGCTATGAATGAGTATGTTTAATGGTAAAAATGCAACATTGACTTTTTTAATACATTGCAATAGAAAATTAACAAAGAACTAAATGAACTTGTTCTTTTCAAAGAATTGAAGTGATAAAAGAATTGATGCATTGTTTATTATTCATAAAACTACAAATTGCATGAGTATGTTAACAATGTTTGTTAGATCAAATCATTTTTAAGGATTTTAGCATATTCTTTTCAATATTTCTTCTAGCAACTTGTTTTCCCTTTAGTTTTTTTGTATCTATCATATGTGAAGGGCAACATAATTCTTAGTCTTTGCAAAGATTTGACACATGATATTCCCACAATTGTGAGATTGCTTCTTTCAGTGGGGCCTATATCAACTATAGATTTTTGAAGTGTAAAGCCTTGTGATTTGTGCATTGTTAAAGCCCAAGCCAACCTTAAATGTATTTGTTTTGTGGTAGTTTGTCAATTGCTAGAATTAGAACTCTTTGGGGGAAATGATTGTTGAATGGAATTGCAAAGTAACTGTCAAAATCTACAAGTGAATATGATGGTGGTTGAGGTGCTGCAATTCCAGGTATATATGTAATACTTTGAATATATCCTAGTGCTCCATTGACAAGACCTGCTTATATCCATAAGTTTGAAGTGAGCATTACCCTTGCATTATTGTTTCAAGTAATAATTTCATGTCAATCTCATCATTTCTATCTCTTTATATGGAACTAAGTGAAGGTATTTTTACAACAATGCTTCGTGCAATAGGATTTGATAATGATTATAGTTTTTTTTTTGTTATGGTCATGCACATTATCATTTTTCGAGAATAAATGAAAACTATTTTCAAACTCCTCATTTTTTGTAGCACTCATGTTGGTATTGAATCTTGCAATAAGTAGCATCCATCATCTATTGTAAGGATTGCATCATTTATGTTTGATAGAAGAAGACAAAATCTTTCTTGCTCAATGCTTTGTCCATCTTGTCTAAAAATATGATCCAAACTAACTATTTGTTGGAATTCCTCCCATAGAAACTTTACACATCTTCTACTTTCATATGGTGTTCTATCATTTACTAGAGACAACTGTGTCAAATATCTAACCAATATCATAGATATGTTTGAATGAAAGATATGTAATCTAAATTTAGTATTGTAATAGTGATGAAGAAAGTGTGTTGGATAGTAGATTTCTTACTTTAAGGAATTAATGTAGTAAACATACCTCAATTTTTTTTTGTCAAATATAAGAGTCTCTATTTTCGATTAATCTATCTCCCAGGAAACTCATTTCATCTATCAATATATATTGTATGTGAGAAATTTCCTCATGGAAACTTGCAAGTCTTGTCCTTGTAGTTTAGTGAAACCTTTTATTGGCATTCTTAGCTTAGAATGAATTGTTGATGCTCCAATGTTGAATGTCACAACTTCAGTTGACACGAGTAGAAGTAAAGGGCATTATGGAGAGGTTCTATTTTCCAATGCATAACTAATGACACCAATTAAATATGACTTACCTATTCAAGTTGCATATACAAGGGGGATGCAGTTTCATATGTGTGATAGTGGAAGACTATAATATTAACTACTATGTTTTGTTTGTCACTAATGTTTCCATACTCCATGCATTTTGGTATGTCATCTTGAACAAGACACCTAGTTCTTTTCATTGTGTTAATGATAGTTGCATTAATATATTCTTCACCCTAAAATTTATGGCACCAATTTGTATGTTGATCTATATCTCTTCTTCCCAACAAATCTATCTTTGAAAGTTTCATAATTAGTTGATGAAGCCTAGTTAGAATTTCTCATTCATAATCTATAGTAGTACCTTAAACATTGTTGTTGCCTTTAGATTCAAAATTAGTATCATTTTTAATATTTTCAACATCCTCTCTTTTTTGTACATGGCATTGATTGTATTTGAATCTATCTCATCTTGCAACTATTGATTATTCATTGTGACCAATTTATCCACTTGAATTTCATGGAAAGGTTCGTAAAATAATAGTTCTAGAGAGAAAAAATTAACTCATTTCTCCGAGTCACATGCCTGAAATATTTAAAATCTAGAAAATACTTACAGAAATTGTTATTTTCATTGGACTCCATATGTATTGACATTTTCTTTTGTGGTTATATATCCATGATTTTGCAACATCAAAATGGTAGACAACTTCCATAGATTGGGACCTGTTCCTATATGAATCGATGAAAGATATAGTTTGTTGCTCATTTTGATCATCTAAATTTAAGTCTATATATTTGGATACTTCCTTCAAAACATTTAAGTTGACAAACCTTCTACTACTCTCTACTAGTGGAAGTTCCAATAGCATGTGGCTTGTTTCTTGGGCTCCAATATCCCTTTCTATTATTCTTTTAGTGAGAAACCTTTTATAAGCCTTTCTCAATAAATCATCTAGATTTTGTAGATTTGCAAGATACAACAACATTTGATGGTACACTTTAAAGCTTTTTTTTGCCTTTGTTGTAGACTTTGCAATATATTTAATTACAACATGTTTTGACATCACGTATTGTTTGAGTTAACTTTATCATCATTTTTTTATGCCTCAAATTTAATCTTGTCATTCTCTAAATATTTGTATATCCTTACAAGTTTAACAACCACAATGCATTATACTTACATGTGGTTAAGATATTTTCTTGACCTAAATTAAACAATTATATATTAAGGGACAATTTTTACATTCGAATCAAATAAAATTGGTTATGAAGTATTTACCTACAAACTATTTTCTCTTTTTTTTGTAGACATGTGCCCTCTCTACACATTGTGCATCTTTGTATTGTGTTTAGGATCTCCTTGTAGTGATCCAAAAATTAGTTTTTGCCAATTGTCTTATGTTTTTCAGACATGGGTGTAGGGAGAAATTTTGATATGCTTGCAAAGTAATTTCATGTTAGTGAGTTTCCTATGTCAATTTTAAAAATGATCTATATTTGTGAGAAGCTTTAATTTCTTGAGTAATTGTGATCATACTAGTATGTTGCAGAGGTGCACATCTTATCAAGGGTTGAACACTTAAACCAAGTCATGGAGATATTATTCAACTTTCATTAGTTGATTTGCATTATTCCAATCAATTATTCTCTACATATTTGGCACACCATTTAACCATAGATAACCATGCACATACATGTAGAACCCCTATGATGCCACTCATATTTGCACCAATAGTCTTTGACATTCATACCCTTGTGGATGATATCCTTTTTGAAAGTTGAGTGTGTAAGTGCATGTATTGAGCAACATTATGTGGGTTGTCGATGACATTTTGTTTCCTCTATAGTTGTGCTTCTTGTGCATTGATTGATGGTGTTCTAGGCATCAACACATGCAAATTAGGTCAATACAAGTCTACAATGCTTAATGTGAAAAATATCATAGGAGTACCAATTTGATGAAGCATGTGTGCTAGTTTCACTTGACACTTTATGTAATATGATTTTGCTCCCCATAAAGTGGTTCCAAATCACATCAATCTATCTACTAAATGAGACTATGACATGTTCTCCATATGTCCACTTAGCTATGTGCTCGATGTCTCATAATCATATTCATCATATAATAATAGGACCTTGGATGTTTGTCAAATCTGTTGTTTCTATATCGAAGTAGGCACTTGGAAAATTCATGTAGATGTACTCTCCTCAATCATGTGGTTCTAACATTATTTTTTGCAGAAGAGATACAGATTGACAAATAGATTGGTGTGATGAATTTTAGGGTCAAGAATACACAAATGAGATTACAAATTTAATTAACACAATGAGAAACATTGGTTGTCTTATTCATGATGACATACCATAATGTGTGGATGATGAAAACCTTAGTGACAAACATAATAGAGCGATTAACATTATAATGTCCCACTTTCATACATATGAAATTACATCCCTCCTGCATATGGTAATCCAAGGCACAATAATAATTCATATTTAATTTGTGTCATTAGTCAAGCATTGGAAAATGCAGCCTCTCGACACTGCTCTCATTTACTTCTTCTTGCATTGACCGAAGTTGTGACATTCAACTTTGGAGCATTAACAATTCATTCTATGTTGAAAATAACAATAAAAGATTCCATTGAGCTATAGAAGACAAGACTTACAAGTTTCTAAGAGGAATTTCTCACATACAATCTATATTGATAGATGAAATGAGCTTCTTGGGAGAGAGATTACTCAAAATAATCTCTTGCCTTCGACAAGCCTTTCCCAAAAATATTTATAAAATTTTTAGAGGTATGTTTTCTACGTGTTTTTAAAAAAATAAGAAATCTAAAATCCAACACACTTTATTTATTACTATTACAATACTAAATTTAGAATATGCATCTTTCATTCAGGCATATATCTATGATATTGGTTGGAGATTTGACACAATTACCTCCGGTAAATGAAAAACCACCATATGAAACCATAAGACATGAAAAGTTGCTATGGGAAGAATTCCAAACAATAGTTTAGATCAAATTTTTAGACGATATGGATAAAGCACTGAGTAAGAATTTTTTTGTCTTCTATCAATTATCAAGAAAGATTAAATTGTCTTCTTCTATCAAAGATGAAGGATGCAAACCCTAGAATAGATGATTGGATGCTACTTATGCCACTTAGATATAATACCAACATAAGCTATCACAACCCTCCTTTATCACCTTTGGATTTAAAATGCAAACTCTAGTATATATTTTTTTGAATAAACTATTTAAATGATTGAATGAATATCATAAAAGGATAAAATAATAAAACTCACACACACAAATGGAAAATATACTTTTTTCTTAATTATTTATTTAATTTTCCTCACCCAATTATGGCACATGTTGTAGGAAGAATAAGAAGCTTCTAGAGGTTTCTCCACCACCTTGCATGTAACTCGTCCCACTAAGTCTAATCAATTTGCATGAAGGCCAAAATTCGGAAAGAATCTCTTTTTTTTAATTAAAAACTTAGCTAGTGGAATAGAGGGATTTTTCTTATAAAAGATATACAAGTTTTCAAAAAAGGGAGTTGGTTATTCCATAAAGAAATTCTTCTCTCAAGTAAATTTTTCTTTTGTAGTCATTTTTCATTTTGAAAAATAACTAAGATTGCTTTGGAGGACTTCTTTCAAGTTTGAAGGATCAAGGGAGATTCATAGGGGATTCTAAACCATTTTCAAGCATCCAGGTTCTTTCAATTTAGTTTTACTTTATCATGCATCAAATTAGTTTAGATCAATTTGTTTAAGAAATTAGATCCATTAGTTTCAAATTCTTGATAAGTATTAGATCCATTTGTTTAAGAAATTAGATCAATATGTTTCAAACTCTTGATAAGAATTAGATCCATTAGTCTTCAAATTCTTGATAAGTATTAGATCCATTTGTTTAAGAAATTAGATCAATATGTTTTAAATTCTTGATAGGAATTAGATCAATTTATTTAAATTTCTTGTTAAGATTTAGATCGATTCTTGCTGAAGAACTAGATTAGAACCATCCTTATTTCCTTTCTCTAGATTCATCTTTCTGGTTTTCAAATAAAAATCCGAATCTCATAGATCTCGCTGTGGATATTTATCTATATTTCTCATTTGATTCTATACATATTTTCCATTATCTGGTTATATATTTTTGCAAAAAATTGTTGAAAGAAAGGATAGGATTCGCTGTGAATAATTTTCCTGCAATATTCTCATTTGTTCTAGTTTGATTATCTACTCCTCTCTGGAAAAATAATAGTTGAAAACCAAGGAATGAGTCCCTCTCTGAAATACTCTCTGTATTCCAATATGCAGATCCATATTGCTTCATTTTTTTGTATTTTGGCTTAGTTTTACTCTCTGTGTTAATCGCTCCAATATGCAATTCCTTATTGCTTTCATTTTTGTACGCGGGTTAAACTCTACTCTCTTGTTTAATTTTTAAAATTGAAAATCATATGTATATATGTATAAAATTATACAGTAATTATAAATTTCTGTTCAAATTAAAACTGGAGATTATATATATATAGTGGTAATTATGAATTTCTTATTTGCAAATGTAAAATGACATAGTAGTTAGAAAATTTAAATTATGCCATGTACGCGGTACCCAACACTCTGCACGGAGTAGTGGGCCGCAGGCGGAAATAACACTGTGCAGGGGGAGTGGTACCATTACGGTACCCTCCACTAGCCTGCAGTCACTACTGCGGTACTGGCTGTAGGGTAATGGAGGGGACCTGTGGGGTCCCCCTCCCACTTACCTTTTTTTTAAATGCCAACTGATGGCAATATTAAATGTTAAAAAAAATTAAAAAAATATATATGTTAATTAAATTCTTTTTTTATATAATTTTAGTTTATTAAAAAAATTTATTTTTATATATGTTAATTAAATTCTTTTTTTATATAATTTTAGTTTATTAAAAAATTTTATTTTTATATATGTTAATTAAATTCTTTTTTTTATAATTTTAGTTTATAAATTTTTTTAGCAATTTATAAATTGTAATTAAATTTTATCAAGTTTTATAATTAGATATTTTTTTTCCACTAGCAATTAATTCATATTAAATGATTTGAAGTTGAATTGTATTGTGGGATTAGTGGCTTATAAGCGATATTCTCGCATGTAACCTACACTACCTTCACCTCATGCAGATTGCTTCACATTGATTTCATTTATTGGTGTTTCACGTTTGATCATTATTATGCAAGTTTCCTAATTGATATTATCATGCAAAGTTATATTCCAAGATTCTGAATAATAAATAATGTTAAATATGATTTTATTCCATGTAATTCATCAAGTAATTATTTCAATTAATTGAGCTTTGCAATGTTTAAATTTTGTGCGTTCAAATAGTAATTGTTTCCAAGCATGATGTTTTCATAGTTAGAAAACTAAGTAAAGGAAGTTGGAAAACCAAAACTAGCAGTGTTCAGTATATACGGTGCCTCTGGGTCACGCTTACGGGTAATGCCGTTGTGTTGAACTACTGCATTTAATGCCTAATAAAGCTGCATCAACGACATCTGTGGCATCGTCCCTATAAATCGTCGGGGAGTAATAAGGGACACTTGGAAGTTAAAATCCAAGGGGCAGGTAATCCCCCTTGGATCGATAATCTAATAAGATAAATTCTAAATGATTTTGCATCCATTGAGATAAACCATAGTAAACCCCTTTTAGGGCTGGTTGAGTAAATGCTTTTATGAAACTGTTTTTTTTTTAATCTTGAAGAGATATTGGTGATTAGCAATTTGGTTAAGGGTGGCGCTCATGATAGGTGTTAGGATGTAGTTGTTAGGCCACAAACAATAGGCCATCTCGAGCCTTTGTTTAAGCGCTACCATCGTGGGTAGCAACCACAAAGAAACTGTCTGGGACATTGACCCTAGAAAGGGTTGCGTACCCACAAATCAGTTTACGTCAAACCATAGAATAGAAAAGAGAACTACATACTTTACGCCTTGATCTCGTGCCAAAGCGGGTATGTAGGCAATCTTGGGATGAAGTTGTCCCTCGTACTCAGGCATTCGTGGGTGGGGTCTGAGCTTGGTTGAGTAAGAATCCTATTTGTAAGATAATATAATTAAATTGGAAAAAGAAATTCAATGCATACTCGGAAGGAATCCCGTATGGATTCGCTTGACTTCTCGAGGCTTTAAGCCAAATTCTGAGGCGGAATTCAAGCTTGTATTATTTAATTACTCTTAAGGATGGCGACCTTGGTGCACTTCTATTAGAAGAGTGTAGTACTTAGTGAGTGGCTCAGGACCCGAATGGTCCTGATGAGTCTAAGTCTCTGGCCAGATCATCTCCTATCCTGTTTGGGTAGATGCCTATCCCATTTGGATAGATGCCTACCCCGTATGGGTAGATGCCTATCCCGTATTGGATAGATGGCACCTTATGTCCCGTATGGACAATTGCCTAACCCGTATGGTTAGATGCTCATCCCGGATGGATGAATGCCTAATCCTAATGGATGGATGCCCAGAGTATGCAATTCAATAAAACATAATGATTACATTAAACAAAAAAAAAAAAAAAGAATACTCAATTTTGTTGAATCAATTATGGTGGGTTATTACATGTGGTATTAGAGAAAAGGTTCAAATCTAGGCCTTGTGCTCACTTTGATTTATTCAACTAAGGGAATGTTTTACAATGGTAGAGATTAATTTTAAAAAAAAAAAATCCTAAATCAAAAACTAACTACATAATTTAATTTTCAAGTAAAAACCTAGAATGGCAAGAGGAAGAGGAAGAGGAAGAGGAAGGGGTAATGGAAGACGTACTAGGAGTCAAAGGGAAGAAAACCATGATGAAAACCATGAAGAAAACCATGAAGAAAACCATGAGGAAGACCATGAAGAGAATCGACACAATCCAAGAAATAACGAAGATGGGGTTCAAGCTATAATCGATCTTCCTCTTCAAAATAGAAGTGGTACCGAAAATGGAAACCCTGGTAGCAATCAAGGGAATATGGTGGGTAATAGAAAGGAAAATAACATATTGGAACTCTCCAAGGACTTAAAGAAAATCACCCCTCCTAAGTTCGATGGGAGGCAGATTGGTGAAGGGGCCGAGAATTGGCTAAATGAAATGGAAAAATATTTTGAGCTAAGAGATTTTAGCGAAACAACCAAGGCCTTATGGGGTTCTTATTAACTCACACGG
The DNA here is from genome assembly GCF_030272615.1 of Cryptomeria japonica. Taxonomy (NCBI): domain Eukaryota; kingdom Viridiplantae; phylum Streptophyta; class Pinopsida; order Cupressales; family Cupressaceae; genus Cryptomeria; species Cryptomeria japonica. Next base: position 688,171,406 of record NC_081411.1, read on the forward strand.
GAGGTAGCCAGTTGGTGGACCAACACCAAGGAACAGAATGGGTATAGCAGGGATACGGTCACATGGGATCAATTTGTTCACCACTTCCGAGATAGGTGGCTCCCTCAATTGTTCTTTGATGAGAAAGTGATAGAATTCCATAATCTACGTCAAGGGTCCCTATCCGTGCAACAATATTGGGATAAGTTCTCCAAGTTGCTTAAATATGTGCCTATGTACCAGAAAGATGAAGAAGGCCAAGCAAGGAAGTTCATTTTGGGGTTAAATACCAACATAGGGGCAGAGGTTGACATGCATGGACCCAGAAACATGAATGAAGCACTTGAAAAGTCCCTAAGGCAAGAGAGGAAGATTCAAACACTAGCAGGGTAGAACTATAATGGGAACCACTCATTTAAAAGGAAGCAAGAATTCAATGGAAACACTAATTTCAACAAGGGTCAAAGGAATAATTCTTCCTAAAGAAGGCCACCTCCTAATCAATATCAAAGAAATGGAAATAATAATAATAACAGGGGCAATAATAACATAGGCAACTATAACAAGAATGACCAGCAGAATAGGATAACTTATCCACCCAAGGCCAATGAAACAAGGAATGATCCCCCTAGAAATCAAGGTAGGAGGGGTCCTCCAGGTGGATGCTTCATGTGTGGGGGAAACCATTTTGCTAGAGAATGCCCTAGGATGCAAGGACAAATTAGAGACAATCAACCCCAACAAGGGCCCCAACAAAGGATTCATGTAGCGGTTAGGAACCGAAGAGGAAGATACCAGAATGTTCCCGTCGAAACTATAGGTACACTATTTGAACAACCAATATCAATTCTAATTGACACTGGGTCATCTGAATGTTTCATCTCACCTGAATTAGTAAACAAATATGCATTAAAAGTTAATCAAATGGAGTCATCATGGATAGTTCAATATGGGGATAAGGCAACTAGGGAAGTAACCAAGTGTTTGTCGAGGGCAAGGGTATAATTTCCTGAGTTCAAAACAAGGGTAGATCTCTATGTGGCACCCTTAGGATTATATGATGTAATTATTGGAATGAGTTGTTTAACAGACCATCAAGCTAATGTAGATTGCTATAACAAAGTTGTTGAATGTTTGGATGATGGGGGGAAAAGGGTCAAAATCCAAGGAGAGTTTAAACCCATTAATATAGAAACCATCTCAGCAATGCAATTAAAGAAGGAAAGGAGAAGAGGAGGCCAAATCTATATGGTTGAAATTGATGAAGGAAAGGAGGAAAATACACCAACATTTGAAAATACCCCTTTCTTAAAGGAATTTAAGGATGTTTTTCTGGAAGAATTACCCGATTTACCCCCTAAGAGGAAGTTTGATTTTTCTATTGAAGTACTCCTAGGAGCTGAACCAGTATCAAGGGTACCTTACCATATGAACACAACTGAATTACAAGAACTCAAAATGCAATTAGAAGAACTCTTAGCTAAGGGTTTAATAAGGCCAAGCATATCACCATGAGGAGCGCCAGTTTTGTTTGTTAAGAAGAAGGATGGAACCCTAAGGCTATGCATCGACTATAGGATGTTGAACAAGGTCATAATAAAGAATAGGTATCCTTTACCTCGCATAGAGGATCTTTTTGACCAAATGAAAGGAGCAACAGTTTTCTCAAAGATAGACCTCTGATCAGGGTACCATCAACTCAGGATTAAGGAGGAAGACATTCTAAAAACAACTTTTAGGACTAGATATGGGCATTATGAATTCACAGTAGTTCCTTTTGGTGTAACCAACGCCCCAGCTGCATTTATGAACCTAATGAATAGTGTACTCCATGACTACTTGGATAAATTTGTTTCAGTATTTCTGGATGACATATTGATTTACTCTAGAAATGAAGAGGAACATTTAGTACACCTACAAAGTGTTTTGCAAAGGTTGAGAGAACATAAGCTATATGGGAAATTGTCCAAATGTGCCTTCTTTGAGGAAAAGATCCACTACCTTGGGCATATAATATCAAAGGAAGGAATAGCAGTTGATCCAGAAAAAATAAAGGCAATAGTAGAATGGCCAATCCCTAAAAACGTTTCAGAGGTAAGAAGCTTTATGGGACTAGCAGGTTACTATAAGAGGTTTGTGGAAGGATTCTCTAAGATATGAAACCCCATCACCTCATTACAAAGGAAGGGAAAAAGGTCTATGTGGACCGAGCAAAGTGATAAGGCATTCCAAATCTTGAAGGGAAAACTAACTTCAACACCCATTCTAAAGGTACCAGATTCGAATGGACACTTCACAGTCATAACTAATGCTTCTATTGAAGGGTTAGGAGGACTACTTGTCCAAGATGAAGGGGTAGTAGCTTACGAATCCAGAAAGCTAAAGACTCATGAAGTCAATTATGCACCCCATGACTTAGAGTTGGCAGCAATTGTGCATGCCCTACAAAAATGGAGACACTTCTTACTAGGGAAGCCCTTTGAGCTAAAGTCAGATAACCAAGGACTAAAATACATCTTTACCCAACCTCACTTAAATGCTAGACAAAGAAGGTGGTTAGAGTTTCTAAGTGAATATGATTTTGAAATTGAATATATTAAGGGGAAGGAAAATAGGGTGGCAGATGCCTTAAGTAGGAGGAGACACTTGATGGCTATAACAACATTCAAAACTTCTTTCAAAAGGCAAGTAATGGATGAGCAAGGTCACGACCCATGGTATGCGCAAGTCAAATTGACTTTAGAACACAACCCAACTGATCCTAAGGTTGGAGGGTATACATTAGATGAAGAAGGGTTGCTCAGATACAATAACGGGATCTATATTCCTAATTCAAGGAACTTAAGGGAAGTAGTCTTGTCGAAGGCTCACAATGCCCCTTATTCAGGGCACCCAGGAGTTAACAAACTTTATGCAGATCTAAAGAAGTTATACTTTTGGCAAGGGATGAAGAATGACATTGTCAAGTATGTGGCTAAACGTTTGGAGTGTCAAAGAGTAAAGGCAGAACATAGACATCCAGCTAGATTGTTACAATTGCACGATGTACCTCAACACAAGTGACAAGTTATTAGTATGGATTTTGTACAAGGGTTACCCATGTCACCTTCTAGGCATGATGCAATAATGGTGGTAATTGACAAACTCACTAAGGTGGCACACTTTATACTAGGGAATCTGACGGATGATGCACCTACCTTGGCTAGGCACTTTGTTAAGGAAATATTTAGGTTGCATGGAATACCAGAGAAAATCGTATCAGATAGAGATGCTAGATTCACTTCAAGGTTTTGGACCACTCTTCAATCAGCTCTAGGAACTCAACTAAATTTTAGCACCGCATACCATCCTGAAACCGACGGTCAGATAGAAAGGACAAATCAGATTATGGAAGACTTGCTTCGCATGTATTGCATGGACCAACAGAGGAAATGGGAAGAGTACCTACCTTCGGTAGAGTTTGCTTACAATAATACATATCAAACATCTTTGGGAATGGTACCTTTTGAAGCTTTATATGGTAGACCATGTCGAACACCTTTGAGTTGGGATAGTCTTGAAGATAGAGTGATTATTGGGCCAGATATGTTGAAAGAAATGGAAAGGAAAACTAAGGAAAATAGGCAAAGATTGAAGGAAGCCTCAGATAGGCAGAAAAGTTATGTAGACAAAAGCAGGACACCAAGGGAGTTTGAGGTGGGAGAGAAAGTCTTCCTAAGGGTTAGGCCACACAAGAGTTCCATAAGATTTGGGAAGAAGACTAAGCTTGCACCTCGTTATGTTGGACCTTTTGGAATATTGTGAAGGATTAATCCAGTTGCATACCGGTTGGCCTTACCTCCCCAATTGAGCCGAATCCATGATGTCTTCCATGTATCTCTTCTTAAAAAGTATGTACTTGATGAGAAACACATTTTGAATTGGGATTCTTTACAGGTCCAAGAAATGGGAGGAATAATGATAGAGGCATTTAGAATCTTGGAGAGGTGCCAGTGCCAATTGCGCAACAGAGAGGTTGATTAGTGCAAAGTGCAATGGGACCAGTATGATGAAAAGAATGCCATGTGGGAAGATACTGTTTATGGTGAAAATGGATAACAATAATAACAATATTGAAAGGCTAAATGAATTCAACCACCAAACCCTAGCCTAACAACAACAAAGATCCACCATAACATATGAAGATTACCTAAGACAATGCAAATCAAATGAAATCACAAAGATTATACCATTACATGTCCAATAGGGTTTTGATCTCCATTCTTCCTATCTCCATTGATCTTGCTTGATATATTTGCTCTCAGATTTTATGTGCACAAGAGCTCAACAAAGAACGGAATGTGGTTGCAAGTAGGATCATAGTGTAGCCAAGTGATCAAATAGTTCATTAGCCAAATTAGGTCATTAGGGTTTGATAATGAAAGAAGCATCTCCTTATATAGAAGACACTATAAGAAATGGAGGGATAATATTGAGAGGTGTAAAAGGAGGTCGGCTAGGATTAGAGGGTAGGTAGAGGAAATAATAAAATAATGAAAGAGGTAGGTAGTGTAGGAATTAAGAGATGAATGACATGTGTCATAGGTGGAAAAGGTTAATGAATTAATTAAAAAAATAAAGATTTATTTAATTAATAGAAGAAGTGGGATAATTAAATAAATAAGATATTTATTTAATTTAGGAAAAGGATAATTAAATAAATAAATGTATTTATTTAAATGAGAAATAAGGCTAGAAGAGGATAAATGAATTAATTAAATAAATAAAGATTTATTTAATTAATAGAAGAATTAGGCTTAGATAATTAAATAAATAAAATATTTATTTAATTAGACATGACAATTTTGGGTGTCTACAGTTTGCCCCTCTTTGAGACAATGCGGCTTGTCGCGTTGTTTCAAAGAAGATAAGATGAACTGATACAAAGTTGCCTCAAGATGGGAATTATATGCCCCCTCGAGAGATTGGATGAAAATGTCTGAAAAGAGTGCAGACAATCTCTCGATAAGAAAGATGGGATAGAATGGACCGACCGGATAAAGTGACAAAGTCACGGGATAAAGAAGACTAATTCAAGAAACAAGGGCTAAGGCAAGGGTAGGCTATAAGATAGACCACGGGGGAAAATACATCCTCACTGTCATCCACACATCCACGAGAACAGAGTGCAGAGCGAAAAGAGAGTAGTAGCAGTCAACAGCAATGGCTTTCGTTCACAGATTCGACCGCGTTCGCCGATTCCAGCGGCTAGCATAGGTAGGAGAGCCGGTAAGTACCACAAAACCTCCTCGTACTTTGATGCATTTATTGTTGTCATTAATGCATGGTAGATAGGACAATAAATGCGCTTCGAAATAGGGCACAAAAATGTCAAAAAATGCTTAGGCGCGTTTGCGTTGGTGCCAGGTGCATCTATGTCTGTCAGGTGCGTCTAGGTTTGTGCCAGGCGCGTCTATGTTTAGAAATGTGTTTGCATAGAATGCGGCCGCGTCTGTGCAGTGTAGGGGCGTCTGTGCCAAGAAGGCACGTCTGTGTCGCCCAGGCGCGTCTATGCAGAGCATAGGCATGTCTGTGTCTTTCAGGCACGTCTATGTTTTTCAGGCGTGTCTGTATAGTCTTTAAGCACGTTTGTGTCAGGAAAGTGCGTTTATGTCCAAAAATGCAAATTTTTGTCTTCTAGGTCAAATCGGCAATGCTGTGTTGAACATACGCTATCGATTGGATAAGCTGCTGAGAGGATACACTCAAGCAGGTCCTCTAGGGAAGACTAGGATAGATCAAGGCACTTTGTGATGAACAATGAGTACCAAGATATAGTACTTTGTGATAAACAGGGAGTACTAAAATATGAGCAGCACTTTGTGATGAACAGGGAGTGCAAATGTGAGGAGCACTTTGTGATGAACAGGGAGTGCCACACACGTAGTATTTTGTGATGAACAGGAAGTACCACTAGGATAGAAGCAACACTTTGTGATGAACAGTGAGTGTCACTGGGATAGATAGCAACACTTTGTGATGAACAGTGAGTGTCACTAGGATAGAATGCCATATGCATTTAGATAAAAAAGTAGCATTTTGTGATAAACAGTGAATGCCACTATGACTGACACGATTGATTTGCTTGACTGCAAGAGTATTTGCCGATGCTAGAGTCACGGGAGAGATTTCCGTTGACATAGAGATTACGACCTGAGTTGACACTTGGGGACTGAGCAGCGATTGAGGCTATGGGATTGAGACATGTTCTGTATGTGCCTGAGTTTTGGGCGAACATGTGATTACTGACTGCACTGGCAGATAGATGGCACTCCGAGACATGTACGTTTCATTTGTCGATGGGTGAGATGATAGTCACCCTGGAGGATGTATACAGGATACTCAGGATATCGATCGACGGGGATCTGATTCTGTACGATCGAGATGGAGACAGGGAGGCCCTGAGACGAGTGTTACAGGACCCTGGATTGGAGATGAGGGCTGGGCATGTGGCTTGGGATACTATGATTGCGACAGGATTGGCGCTGCCAGCAGTGATAGGAGGAGCGATCAGTGGGTTCCTGTGTCCTGATAGAGCGACATGGGGGTTGGCTGTGGGCTAGGGAGGTGCATTAGAGACACTAGTAACACAACACACTAGATATGCCTGGGGATCGTGTGTGCTGGCACACCTCTACTATGAGCTGCATCAGTTTGTATACCATGGATCAGTGGGATTGGGCTGCGGGGTGACACTGCTGTAGGTGTGGGCTTATGAGCATCTGCCAGTGACGAGGCCGATACACTTCAGAGGCAGGGGACATGGACGTAGTTTTGTGCACCTGTATGATATGATCACATCACAGCCACGGATTGGCAGGTTAGAGCACTGGCGGCGGGTGATAGATGACATTGATGTGGTCATATGGAGGCCATATTTGGGATGCGAGCAGTGGGAGGACGATGCAGTTGAGCTTCCTTACACCTTTCGGAGCAGGTATCTGATTGGGTGGATGCCCTATGTGCTGGAGAGGCAGCTAGTGGACAGGGTTTGCAGGCAATTTGGCAGGATCCAGAGGATGCCACGGGGCTCAGGCATGTATGCACGGACTGTCAGAGATCAAGCACAGTTTGGGCCCTTATTGTCATATGATCAGGCAGTTACACAGCTGGTAGAGATGATGCCCCTACCCTGGGACATGTGTCCAGAGATTGAGGATGCCGGCATGGATGCCAAGTATATAGCATACTGGGCAGAGCATCCCTTCCCACGCTTGACGGATCCAGGAGAACCATTGGATGGAGATGGGGGTGGGGATGATGATGATGGTGGAGGTGATGGGGGCAGAGGCCGATGGAGGAGGAGGGGAGCAGTTGGAGAGAGGAGGGTTGCACCTCGGAGGGAGGGTGGAGAGGAGAGACAGGCTCGGGTGGTGAGGGGTCGCGGTGGATTGCTGCTACAAGTGCCAGCAGCACAAGGTCCCAGACAGGTACAGGTATAGGGATAGGGACAGATACAGGGATAGGTACCAGTACAGGTACAGGCACAGGGGTAGGCACCCATACAGGGGGAGCCACAAGTAGAGGCAGAGGGGGCTGACGCAGAGGAGGATGAGCTGATAGAGATGAGGGAGATCTGCCAGGGCCAGGCAGATGAGATCTAGGAGTTGGAGAGGGAGAGGGATCAGCTCAGGAGGAGGCTCTGAGATACTGAGTGGGAGCGGGATCAGGCTATTCAGCGTTATACAGAGGCTGAGACAGCGCTGAGGGTGGGGAGATAGGCAGTGGAGGACATAGGGGCCTGATATGCCTATGTTCTGCGGGCTGGAGAGGAGATTGCCTACTGGCGGGATCTCTATTATGGTGCAGTGCCAGTGGATCAGCGGGCGAGGATCTTCCATAGACCATCGCGGACAGCGACAGCTACGGGAGGGAGCGGAGGAGACAGGCACCTAGTGGTGGGGTTATGGGTCCTCCACCACCACCAGAGAGAGGGGACAGGAGGGATGATCCTGGGGTGGGTCCTTCAGGGGCTTAGATTCCATCGAGGCCAAGCGGCTCTGAGGGAGGGAGTTCATCATAGCCTTAGAGGGCTCCCTATGTATCAGTATTGTACCATTTTTGTATGATGATGTAGACACCTTCGGGTGATTGTAGCCATATGATTTTGACATCATTGTATCATGACACTTTATATATATATATATATATATGAGATGATTCATCTTTGCGGAAACTATATGCATGTGTACCTATGTGATGGGATGTTCTTATGTGATGCTTATGATATGGATGCAAATATGTATATGATGCAATGCAATATTTTTTTCTTTTATGTTTGACATGTGTATGCATGATGCAAATGTGAATGTATGTAATGCAGATGAATATGATAATGCAAATGTAAATTGTGCTAATAGGTGTTGTGTGCAGGATGTGATGCAATTGTGATATCTATATGTATGTATGAAATGCTTATATGTGGTAATGCAGGTGCAAACTACATGAAATGCAAATGTTTTTGGTGTGTCATTATACTCAGTCATGTGATAGTAGGCTACGTGGACTCGAGAAGGACGATGGAAGTCAATCAAGAAAGGGGGATGGAAGACAGAAGATATGAACATGAAAGAGCTTCTTGTGCGTTATCATCATTGAGCTTTATTATGGCAAGTAGGTTATGACAATCGAAGCATATGTTCGACCCAGAAAGTCATTGTACCTGTTTGCATGGAGATAAGATAGTCACAAACAAGGAATGCCCCAGTTCACACTAGACTCACAGTGTCCTCATATCCTTGGACAAGTCATAGCATTACTTAAAGACAATCCACAGACAGCAAATACAAATAGGTGATGATACCCCATCCTCGCCTTTCTAGTCAAAGACATCATGGAGATAGAATCTCTAGTCAGAGACATCCCGGAAAAGCTAAAAGACATGTCACCAACAAGATAAAATCAAAAGAAAACCAAGACTCGACACCAACATCCATTGTAGTCCTCAAGTTTAGTGTCTCTTGTCACTTGTATAAGTCTTATTTGATTGTGGTCACAATGTTTACTTTCACAAAAAGGATAGATAGCACAGAACCATATGTTGTCTGAGTCTGTTGAAAGATTTGATTTTGTTGAAGCCCATTGTTACTGTTGTGTCTCATCTGAAACTGACTGAATCCATGAAACTGATACTTTATTATGAAGAAGATGAAACTTTATTGCGGATCTGTAATGCAAATGTTGCTTTATTGCGGATTGCGCGCGAATAGACTGAAGGAAGCTAGAAGAAACTGTACTCCTCAAAACATGTGATGTTCTTAGTTCCACACCCATCACTAGACATAGGATTTGTCGTAGCCATAGATAAAAATTGATTTATTATGGATGGAAAGGGAGGTTTATTATGAATGGCTAACCAATCTTAGGTAGATCAATAACAAGCCATGATGGGAATGGGTAAGTTTATTATGAACGAATAGGTTGTGAGTGTGTGCAAAGTGAAGGATGAAAGTGAATCTTGAAGGAGGGAGGAGCAATGTCTCTACGCATGGTACTGGTGACCTAGTTTTCACCATGGTACTTGCCTAGGGCGCCACCGAAGTGGTTTTCACCGTTGGACGAAATTATTTCTCTTTACTTTTTTTTCAGTTTTTCAATTTTTTTTTGTGTCACAAGGCACCTGTTTGCCAGGTTTTCACCAAGTAATGATTTTTTTTGTTTTATAATTTTTTTGTATTTTTGAATTTTTTGATTTTTTTGTATTTTTGAAATTTTTTGATTTTTTTCGTATTTTTGAATTAGGATATTCCAAAGACCTATGTGTAGAACCTGCGAAGGTGCATGCTGTTGATAGGATCCTCCAAAGGTTCACCTTCTATAGTTGAGAGCTGATATGCCCCAAATCCATATGTTGTTGTAATGATGTAAGGACCAAGCCAATTTGGTTCGAACTTGCCCTTCTTCTCTCTATCTTGCTGATTTTTGGGGTTTTCTCTGAGAACCAAGTCACCTACCTCAAATGTACGAGGCTTGACCTTATGATTGTAACTACAATGTTCCTTGACTGAATGATGTGTAGCTTCAGTGACTATCTTCCTTAATAAAGGAACTGAGATAGAATTACTAGTGTGTGGACTACGTTTGCCCATATACCTGAAGAAGTTTGGGCATCACTGATAACAAAGTCCCTCGAGGAAGCTCCATTAAAGGTCCATGATGTATCGCCAGAAGGGAAAGGATGTGTGGAACAAGTAGATGAGTTATGAAGGCTTATGATTGTGAAAAGAAGTGAAAGTAGGATAGCATGATGGAGACTTAGGATCAACAAGTATGTTTTTTGACTTAAAATTGTAAAACTTTTGCCCCCAGTTATTTTGATATTAGGGGAGATCAACTCTTGTTCTTTTTGCTTCATAGGATTTTTATCCTTGACTTTGATTTTTGCAGAGTCCAATAGCTTTTGATTTTGATTTGGACTGAAGGACTTCTCTTTATTTTATACTTTTAGATTTTTCTTTTCAAGGCTTGATTTTTGATCCCCAATGAGTAAGGGCTTTTGTAATTCTTGTTGATCCAAGTCTGGAAGTGGAGTGACTATGGAATGAGTGGATGATATGGTAAGGCTATGTGATTTCTCAAGAGGGTTGGCGATATGCTCAATAGATTCTTTGTTGGAACCACTCTTAGGACTATTGATATCAAGAGTTGCTTGCACCACTAGAGGAGATTTGCATTCAGACTTAGTAGCCACAACACTAGGTGGTTCACACCCAATTCCTTGGCATTGCAAATTGTTTTTAGATTGTTCCTGTCGACTGAATGTCTTAGGAGATAGTGGAAGTTGATCAACATGAAAGATATACTCACCACATCCCATATCTTTAATCTTGAATTTTTCTTTTAGCTCTGTTTGTTTCGACGTAGAAGCTTTCAAGGATTTTGGATCCACATATGCTGAAGAAGGAACAACTTGTCGATTGATTGGGATTGTTATTTCTGATCTAGGTTGCAGTTTGTTGCAATATATGAATGGATTTGGATCTGCTTTGATGGTCACTTCAACTCCATTGTGTGGAAACTTGATACATCAATGATATGTAGAAGGGACTGCGCTCATCTCATGAATCCATGGACGTCCTAGCAATATGTTGTATGTGAAATCAAGATCAAGTACTTGACAAATCACATCCTTTGTAACTAGCCCAACTCTGAGAGGTAAGGTGACTATGCCCTTGGACGAGCGTTCTTCATCATCATATGCCTTGATGGTGATTTGATTTGTAGAATTCACAACTTTATCAGAATATCCCAATTGTTTAATTGTGCTCAATGTGCAAATGTTTAGACCAGCTCCTCCATCTATCAGGACTCACTTTATTCTATGTTTGTGTATGAAGGCTTCAACATGTAGTGGTGCATTATGTGGCTGACTTACGGAGGTGTCATCGGCTTCTGTGAAGGTAAGGGAATGTGGAACGGACAGGTATCCCACCATGGCTTGAAACTGGTCCACATTCAGATCAGTAGGAACGATAGTGTCTCTCAAGATTTTGTCAAGAATAGCTTTATGAGTGGGGGATATACGTAAGAGCTCAAGGATGGAGATGAGCGTGGGTGTCTTCCCTAACTGTTCTACAAGGTCATACTCAGGTTTGGTTGATGAAGAAGCAGTGTTTTTAGTTGAAGCACTTGGCAAAGTAATTTTACCTCGATAGGTTGTAACATGACATTCAGAAGTAGGTTCGGAAGAAGATCCAACACCTTTTAGGACAATCTTGGGTCTCTGGGTAGAATTCTTAGGGTTTTTGTCCTTGATGATAATAGTAGAGACATAATTGTCCATCGAGATGTGATTGATGGTTGAATCATAGTTGTAAGGTGCTCTAGTATAGTTGGTTTGATCATCTATGGCTTTAGCTTTTCCCTTGTCATGCTTTGGGAATGGTTCCTTAAACATCTCATGTTCTTGATTGGATGAGTGTCCCTCAATCTCAATGTCACCTCTATCAATGAGATCTTGTACGATGTTCTTCAGTCGATGACAATTTCCTGTCTTATAACCCTTGCTCTTATGAAATTCACAATACTCATCATCATTCCACCAATTTGGTTTAACCTTTGGTTCATGTGGAGGAAAATTTGGAACTGTGATTACCTTGTTTGCCACTAACTTTTTGAAGACTGACTCAAGTGGTTCTCCCAATGGAGTGTACTTCCTTCATGATCTAGAAGTTGTTTGAGTATTCACTTGATTGTTTGTAGAACTTGATCCCAAAAAGATGAATTTGGGTCGCACTGTGTTGGCATCAACAACACCATCATTGACTATATTCTTGTTTTTATTCCAAAATCTTGGCTTGTCTTTTCCCTTAAAATCATCTTTGTTTTCCTTGACTATCTTAATGACTCCTTGTTCAATTAGGACCTTTTCTGTTGCTAAGCCTTTTTCAATGACATCCTTGAAGGTGGACAAACAAGCTTTTCTTAGATCATAACCAATGTCTTTGTTAACATTTTGGGTGAACATTTCTACCATTTGTTTTTGTGGAATTTCACAAGAGCATCTGCTGGCTAGATTCCTCCATCTTTGTAAAAATGATGCAAAAGACTCTCCCTCTTTTTGCTTGGTGTTGCACAAAGTAGTGACTGATATGTCTATCTCTATGTTGTAGGAGAAATGTTGAATAAATGCCTCTGCTAAGTCACCCCATGACTTAATACCAGTTGGGAGTTGGGAGAACCATTCCATAGCTTGATCACCTAAGCTTTGTGGGAATAATCTCATCAAATATGTCTCTTTTGCTGCTACCTCAATGCAAGCTGTGAAAAACTGTCTTATGTGTGCCTTAGGATCCCCTTTTCCTCTATACTTATCAAATTTAGGCATCACAAAGTGTGTAGGAAATGGAGGCATTGGAATGCTCTTGTCGAATGGATAAGGACATATGTCTCTCATTGTGTATGTTGGCTTTGGTGTATTTATGTCCTCCATTTTCTTTTGTAAGTCCCTGATTTGTTGCTCCAAATTGCTCTTAGGTGGAGATCAACTTCTTGAAGCATACCCCATGTTTGAGGCACCAATTTGAGGAGGAGCTTGTTGCATATATGGATGATATTGATCATACACATGTTCATATGGAGGAGGTCTATAGTGATGCTGCGTATATGGATCACTTGGTATAGATTCATGTTGAGGAACACCATATCTATTTTGTCCATGTATACCATACTCTATAGGCATGTCATGTTCTAATGTGTTGCCCCCAAATTTGACACGGGGTTTCCTTGTGTCCAAATTTTGAGCATGCCTTTGAATATCCAATTGCTTTGGTGGTTGATCCGTAGCATTGATATGTGATTGAGCATATCTTTCTGCACAAGACTTCCATAATGGTCTACGAAGGTGAGTATCATATGCTTGACCATGTGTATGTGGGACCTCTGGTTTTTGAAACAAAGATGATGGTGATTCAGGCACAAGATGTGGTCCTCTATTTCCTCCACTATTAGGCCTCCTTTGATCCATGTTGGAGTGAGTTTGTTGCAAAGGTCGATTTTCCATTATTTGAGACATATCAAAATCATGAGGTATCTTGGCTCCACTTTGTGCCATCATTTGTAAGAAGTATTGTCTATCCCTCCTCATTATTTCCTCAACTAACCGATTGAAATGGGGATTCATAATAGATTCTTCCACATCTGCTGAATGTACTGAAAAGTTGTCCATATTGTCATTGTGTGTATCATTGTTATTTGTAGTGTCCATGTTCTCAACATTTGGAATGTTTCTATAGGCATCCATGTCAGGTAATGTGTTATGATCAGTATTGAAAAAGACATCATTGTCATACTCATAAGAACTCATGTTTGCAGACTCTTGAGCCTCTTTAGTTTCTCTCCTAGATTTTTGAAGATGAGTTTCAACCATGAACTAGGTATTGACCAAGATGTGTGAGACTAGATGAAAATGGAAAAAGTATGGAAGACCAAGAGTTGGATGGAGTGTAAATGAATTTGAGGTGTACTTGCAATGTCCAAAGTGTAAGACCAAGTATGTATGTAGTAGAGTAGGTGTGACTTCCAAAGAGAGGATAGTTTCTCTTGATGAGGTAAGTTGACCTTGACTCTAAGTAAGACCAAATGAGACCCAAAGGTAAGAAACCTTGATGAGGGACCACCTAGCAAAGTATTGTTGTATGTAGTGTGTTGACAAAGTATGATGAGGACAAGCAAGTGACCTTTTGACTCAAGTTTAGACAAGTGTGAATGCAAAATGAGATGTGAAGCAATGATGGACTGTGTGAGACCCAAAGACAGGTTGAATGCTAAATGAAACCTGGAAAAAATGACCTAGGAAGCTCAAGAATTCCGAAACTGATTGTGTTTGTTTGCTGGACTGTAACAATTTTTTTTCAACTCTGAACATAGATGTGCCTGTATACTGCATAGACATGGTTACCTGACACAAACGTGTCTCTGTTCAACACAGACGCGTTTCTGAGTTTTGTTTTTTTTTGTTGCAAAATGTACTGTTGATTTCTGGGAACACAGACGTGTTTTTGCCCTTCACAGACGCGGTTAGACAACACAGATGCGATTATGTCAGACACAGATACGTTTCTGCAAAATTTGTGCAATTTTTTCCAATTTGTAAAGTCGTTTTGTTGTGACCAAATCTGACTGTTTGACTGTTTTTCATGACAAGAGGACACGGTGTTGATGAAGACCCAATGTTTGTAAGTGTCTAGACTCAAAATGACTCCAATAAAAAGTGTGTTGTTTGATGTAAAATTGTTTTGCATACACTTGAAGACACAAAAGACACAATGTTTTGCTGTTTGGTCTTGAATGTTTGAATGTTTAAAAAAAGTCAAGCACAATTCTTATGGCTGGCCAAGACAATAGTTGTTGATCCCACATAGGGTTTTACCCTCAAGGCTACGCTATTCAGAGTGGATACTTAGATGCTTGACCTCATTGGCTCCACCCTCGGCACTCACTTCTCGGGTCAGCCAAGCATCAGTCCCCACGAAAACTCCCCATGGCAAACTTTGTATCTCTACTAAGAACCATATGTGTGTGGGCCACTACTAGAGGTCCAACCTCCTGCCCCAACAACTAGAAGGATTTGGGCTTCTAAAACAAAAAGGTGCTAGTAAGGGCATCCGCTCGTGTGGCCATACATGTGGCACTTTCAGCTCTGTAAATACAAAAGGCTCCCAGCCGATAGGGGTTACGCCCTACAAATGATCAAATAAATTTGATCAAACGGGTTTATGGGGAGACATAATGTCTGTATGAACTAATCAGCACACGTTATCCATAGTTTTCACCATGAATACATTTATTTATAGTGGTTCGAAAGAGGTGGGTTTTTCTCGCTACCACTTGGGTCGTTCTCTTCTCACTAGTAGTCCTAATGACCACACGGGAAGACAGGCCCTCTAAAGATTAAACAAAAAGAGTCTATTGCTCAAGACACAAAAGACAATGATTCAATTTTAGTGCACCAATTGAAGTGTTTGCTAGTCTATGAAAACAAGGCACACAATAAAAATCCAAAAAAAAACCCTTGCCAAGGACCTACAACAAAAAATTGTTAGTAGTTTGGATTGTTTCAAATAATCACCCCTTCCTGCAAGCACACAAGTTAGGTAAATTTTAAACCCAAAAGACTTTGTGAAAATAGGGGCCTTCAACCAAACGATTTTGCTTTCAAGATAAGCTGCACCAATTTTGTTAGCTAGATCTGAAAATGTTAGCTCAAAATAAACCAGATCTGAAACCCTAAATGCAAAATCCAAAACCGAATCAATAAACCTCAAAATTTTGAAACTGGTGAGCACAAACGCGCTTACCCTCAACACAAACGCAACTTACCGATGCAGACGCATTCTATGAGACACAGACGCGGCTCCAGAACGCAGACGCGATTTCTGGACACAAATGCGACTAAAATAACCACAGACACGACTGTATAACACAGACGCTGTTTTCAGAACCTGCAAAATAAAAGCACTGCTGATAACACAGATGCACCTCCAGATGTCACAGACGTGGCTCCAGAACGCAGACACGATCCGAAAGGCCACAGACGTGGAAAAAATCCAAAAACGCGATCCGAAAGAACGCAGACGCGAAAATATCAAAATGCTGCCAAAAATCTCAGATCTGCAACTTCAAAACACAAAATCTGCAACAAAAATGTTAAATGCAAAAAGGGACAATGGTCCCATCGGGCATGCCAAAATGTTTATGGTGAAAATGGATAACAATAATAACAATATTGAAAGGCTAAATGAATTCAACCACCAAACCCTAGCCTAACAACAACAAATATCCACCATAACATATGAAGATTACCTAAGACAATGCAAATCAAATGAAATCACAAAGATTATACCATTACATGTCCAATAGGGTTTTGATCTCCATTCTTCCTATCTCCATTGATCTTGCTTGATATATTTGCTCTCAGATTTTATGTGCACAAGAGCTCAACAAAGAACGGAATGTGTTGCAAGTAGGATCGTAGTGTAGCCAAGTGATCAAATAGTTCATTAGCCAAATTAGGTCATTAGGGTTTGATAATGAAGGAAGCATCTCTTTATATAGAAGACACTATAAAAAATGGAGGGATAAGATTGAGAGGTGTAAAAGGAGGTCGGCTAGGATTAGAGGGTAGGTAGAGGAAATAATAAAATAATGAAAGAGGTAGGTAGTGTAGGAATTAAAAGATGAATGACATGTGTCATAGGTGGAAAAGGTTAATGAATTAATTAAAAAAATAAAGATTTATTTAATTAATAGAAGAAGTGGGATAATTAAATAAATAAGATATTTATTTAATTTAGGAAAAGGATAATTTAAATAAATAAATGTATTTATTTAAATGAGAAATAAGGCTAGAAGAGGATAAATGAATTAATTAAATAAATAAAGATTTATTTAATTAATAGAAGAATTAGGCTTAGATAATTAAATAAATAAAATATTTATTTAATTAGACATGACAATTTTGGGTGTCTACAGATACTAAGGAGATGCAACAGTTGTTTCCTTTTTTGTTTTAAACATAAGCTATAAACTCTTTTGAATGCATTTAATAAGTGCATCGGGACGATGCACAAATTAAGGGCGGGGGATGTCACAACCCTCCTTTATCACCTTTGGATTTAAAATGCAAACTCTAGTATATATTTTTTTGAATAAACTATTTAAATGATTGAATGAATATCATAAAATGATAAAATAATAAAACTCACACACACATATGGAAAATATACTTTTTTCTTAATTATTTATTTAATTTTCCTCACCCAATTATGGCACATGTTGTAGGAAGAATAAGAAGCTTCTAGAGGCTTCTCCACCACCTTGCATGTAACTCCTCCCACTAAGTCTAATCAATTTGCATGAAGGCCAAAATTGGGAAAGAATCTCTTTTTTTTAATTAAAAATTTAGGTAGTGGAATAGAGGGATTTTTCTTATAAAAGATATACAAGTTTTCAAAAAAGGGAGTTGGTTATTCCATAAAGAAATTCTTCTCTCAAGTAAATTTTTCTTTCGTAGTCATATTTCATTTTGAAAAATAACTAAGATTGCTTTGGAGGACTTCTTTCAAGTTTGAAGGATCAAGGGAGATTCATAGGAGATTCTACACCATTTTCAAGCATCCAGGTTCTTTCAATTTAGTTTTACTTTATCATGCATCAAATTAGTTTAGATCAATTTGTTTAAGAAATTAGATCCATTAGTTTCAAATTCTTGATAAGTATTAGATCCATTTGTTTAAGAAATTAGATCCATATGTTTCAAACTCTTGATAAGAATTAGATCCATTAGTTTTCAAATTCTTGATAGGTATTAGATCCATTTGTTTAAGAAATTAGATCAATATGTTTTAAATTCTTGATAGGAATTAGATCAATTTATTTAAATTTCTTGTTAAGATTTAGATCGATTCTTGCTGAAGAACTAGATTAGAACCATCCTTATTTCCTTTCTCTAGATTCATCTTTCTGGTTTTCAAATAAAAATATGAATCTCATAGATCTCGCTATGGATATTTCTCTATATTTCTCATTTGATTCTATGCATATTTTCCATTATCTGGTTATATATTTCTATGAAAAATTGTTGAAAGAAAGGATATGATTCGCTGTGAATAATTTTCCTGCAATATTCTCATTTGTTCTAGTTTGATTATCTACTCCTCTCTGGAAAAATAATAGTTGAAAACCAAGGAATGAGTCCCTCTGTGAAATACTCTCTATATTCCAATATGTAGATCCATATTGCTTCATTTTTTTTGTATTCTGGCTTAGTTTTACTCTCTGTGCTAATCACTCCAATATGCAATTCCTTATTGCTTTCATTTTTGTATGCCGGTTAAACTCTACTCTCTTGTTTAAAATTAAAATTGAAAATCATATGTATATATGTATAAAATTATACAGTAATTATAAATTTCTGGTCAAATTAAAACTGGAGATCATATATATATATATATATATATATATATATAGTGGTAATTATAAATTTCTTATTTGCAAATGTAAAATGACATAGTAGTTAGAAAATTTAAATTATGCCATGTACGTGGTACCCAACACTCTGCATGGAGTAGTGGGCCATAGGTGAAGATAACATTGTGCAGGGGGAGTGGTACCATTATGGTACCCTCCACTAGCCTGCAGTCACTACTGCGGCAGTGGCTGCAGGGTAGTGGAGGGGACCCGTGGGGTCCCTCTCCCACTTACCTTTTTTTTAAATGCCAACCGATGGCAATATTAAATGTTAAAAAAAAAATTATTTTTATATATGTTAATTAAATTCTTTTTTTATATAATTTTAGTTTATTAAAAAAATTTATTTTTATATATGTTAATTAAATTTTTTTTTTATAATTTTAGTTTATAATTTTTTTTAGCAATTTATAAATTGTAATTAAATTTTATCAAGTTTTATAATTAGATCTTTTTTTTCCACTAGCAATTAATTCATATTAAATGATTTGAAGCTGAATTGTATTGTGGGATTAGTGGCTTATAAGCGATATTCTCGCATGTAACCTACACTACCTCCGCCTCATGCAGATTGCTTCACATTGATTTCATTTATTGGCCTTTCACGTTTGACCATTATTATGCAAGTTTCCTAATTGATATCATCATGCAAAGTTATATTCCAAGATTCTAAATAATAAATAATGTTAAATATGATTTTATTCCATGTAATTCATCAAGTAATTATTTCAATTAATTGAGCTTTGCAATGTTTAAATTTTACGAGTTCAATTAGTAATTGTTTCCAAGCATGATGTTTTCATAGTTAGAAAACTAAGTAAAGGAAGTTGGAAAACCAAAACTAGCAGCGTTCGGTATATACGGTGCCTCTGGGTCACGCTTACGGGTAATGTCGTCATGTTGAACTATTGCACTTAACGCCTAATAAAGCTGCATCAACGACGTCTGTGGCATCGTCCCTATAAATCGTTGGGGAGTAATAAGGGACACTTGGAAGTTAAAATCCAAGGGGTGGGTAATCACCCTTGGATCGATAATCTAATAAGATAAATTCTAAATGATTTTGCATCCATTGAGATAAACCATAGTAAACCCCTTTTAGGGCTGGTTGAGTAAATGCTTTTATGAAACTGTTTTTTTTTAAATCTTGAAGAGATATTGGTGATTGACAATTTGGTTAAGGGTGATGCTCATGATAGGTGTTAGGATGTAGTTGTTAGGCCACAAACAATTGGCCATCTTGAGCCTTTGTTTAAGTGCTACCATCGTGGGTAGCAACCGTAGAGAAATTGTCTAGGACATTGACCCTAGAAAGGGTTGTGTACCCACAAATCAATCTACATCAAACCATAGAATAGAAAATTGAACTACATACTTTACACCTTGATCTCGTGCTGAAGCGGGTATGTATGCAGTCTTGGGATGGAGTTGTCCCTCGTACTCAGGCGTTTGTGGGTGGGGTCTGAGCTTGGTTGAGTAAGAATCCTATTTCTAAGATAATATAATTAAATTGGAAAAAGAAATTCAATGCATACTCGGAAGGAATCCCGTATGGATTCGCTTGACTTCCCGAGGCTTTAAGCCAAATTCTGAGGCAGAATTCAACCTTGTATTATTTAATTACTCCTAAGGATGGTGACCTCGGTGCACTTCTGTTAGAAGAGTGTAGTACTTAGTGAGTGGCTCAGGACCCAAATGGTCCCGATGAGTCTAAGTCTCTGGCCAGAGCATCTCCTATCCCATTTGGATAGATGCCTACCCCGTATGGGTAGATGCCTATCCCGTTTGGATAGATGCCTACCCCGTATGGGTAGATGCCTATCCCGTATTGGATAGATGGCACCTTATGTCCCGTATGGACAATTGCCTAACCCGTATGGTTAGATGCTCATCCCGGATGGATGAATGCCTAATCCTAATGGATGGATGCCCAGAGTATGCAATTGAATAAAACATAATGATTACATAAAAAAAAAAAAAAAAAAAAAAAAAAAAAAAAAAAAAAAAAGAATACTCAATTTTGTTGAATCAATTATGGTGGGTTATTACATAAGCACTACAAAAATGAGGATTTCAAAAATAGTGTTTATTTATTTTTGAAAAATAATAATGTGCATTGTCATAACTAAAACAAAACTATATTCATTGTTAACTCCTATTGGACAAAGCATTGTTGTAAAAAACCCTTCACTTTCTTCCATAGAAAGACATGGAAATGATGACCTCAACATGAAATTATTACTTAGCAACAATGCAAGGGTAATGCTCACTTTGAACTTATGGATAGAAGTAGGTTTGTCAATGAAGCACTAGGATATATTCAAAGTATTATATATACACCTAGAACTACACCACCTCAACCACCATCATATGTACAAGTGTAGATTTTTGTAGTTACTTTAGAATTCCATTTGATGATCACCATCCCCAAAGAGTGTTGATTCCAACTATTGACAAGACTACCACAAAGAAAATGTCTTTAAGGCTGGCTCGAGCTTTAACAATACACAAATCACAAGGCCTCACACTTCAAAAATCTATAGTTGATATAGGCCCCATTGAAAGAAGTGGTCTCACATTTGTGACAATATCACACATCAAATCTTTGAAAGGACTAAGAATTATGTTGCTCGAAAAAATGAAGGAAAACCAAGTTGCCAGAAGAAAGGCTGAAGAGAATAGGCTAAAGACTTAGAAATGAGTTGATCTAACAAATATCGTTAACATACTCATGTAGTTTGTAGTATAAATTATAAAAAGATGCATCAATTCTCGTCACTTCAATGCTAAAAAAAAAAAAAGGTTTATCCATTCCCGTTTGTTAATTTTCTATTGCAATGTATTAAAAAAAAATCATTGTGACATTATTACCAATTAATCATACATATTCATAGCAAAAAAATTCCTACATTATATATAACTAAAATAAAAAAAATTAATTATCAATTATTCAGCTGAAATAATTAACATAAATTAGATATACAATTTTTATATAATTGACATATTGAATAGAACATAATATAGATCATATCTTATCATAAATATTATTAGTAAACCCTAATCCTAATTGAAACATAAATTAAACCGTACGCCTAATGCTCAATGTAATGCTAACACTAAATCTAACCACCTAACAATAATTTTACATTTCATTTATACTTATCATTATAATAATAACTATAGACCAAATGTAAAATTAGGCTATAGTATAAATTAGTAACAAGTTAAAATTGGTAAGGATCAGATGGAGAAGAAGGGTCACGAAAAAAGAACAAGGGCTAACACTCGAAAACAGGTTGATATCAAGGAAAAAGAGCTGGAAGAAATGAAAAATTATGCGATCAATATGAAGCAGATGGTGGTTTATGCTGAAGAACTTATGAGAAACATTTAGCTGTCCTTGTGTTGTCTTTGTGCTTTCCTTTGGCTATCTAGTGTTGCTTCCTTTGTCTTGTGTTCCCTTTTTGTTTTGGTTGAGAATTGTTCTATGTGTGGGTGATCACGCACTGTTGTTTTCTGCCTCTTTTATGTTTTATCTTTCTCCTGCTTTGTAAAAAAGTTCCAGATTCCTTTCAAAAATCTGTTTTTAATTAATCAAAACAAGTTAGATTTTTTAATTTTTACTAATACACTTAGTTTTTTAATAAAATAATATTATAATATAATACTTACAATTCAATTATATGATATTTATGTGATAATCAATACCTTTAAGTTTTTTTTATAACATAGTTAGAAAAAAAAATGGAATTCTATAATGTGTAATAATACTAAATAATGTCTCAAAAATTAAATTTTATTCCCTTTGAAAGCGATGTTTATTTTTATTGATGTATTGCATTTCATTTATTTATTTATTCAATTTCATGTATAGAATATGGATTTAGAATGATCATAACTGCTCGACAGGTGTGCAAGGCCACATTGAAAGTTAGATCATTCTATAGATTTATGCGCGAGAAGTTTTATGATGGATAATATGAGTAGGAGAAATCGAATATTATACATGATGGTTTTATAAAATACTTAAAAGGAGAATATAAATTAAATATTTACTGTTATGTAAATAAAGAGACACTTTAGACATTACCTACTTCGTAAATTTTAAAATACACATTTATTTATTTATGTTCTATGATGGATATGACTATAGTTAAGTTATACATGTGATGGTTTGTCTATATGAATGGATGGTGTGATGCATTTTGTTCATCACACTATGGATGTGTTTATGATTTTTGGCATAAACATAGTCATACACTTTATGCATAGTTATATAGCTTCTTCATTTTATTTATGTGATGAATAGTTATGGAGCTATTTATTTTTATATTAATGTAGATGATGGATTGTTGGGATGAACATGCTTATATACTTTATGGATGGTTATATGAATTATGGATGTTATTTATGTTATGTATGATTATGGTTATGATTTACTATTAAGTTAGATGACTAATGGTTTATACGATTTTATAATGTTTCAATTTATACATATTACATATATATTACTAATATGGAATATAATGTAATGCTAGACCAAATTTTGTTAATTTGTAATACCATTCATAATAAATCATTTTTTTTCATATATTTTAGGTTTATTTATACTAAAATATATTTCATATAATTATATGTTTATGAGTTGTAATTTTTTTTATATAAATTTAATATAATAATATATCTACATATTATAACGAGAAAATAGACATATTCATGAATGACTATTCCTATCTAATTTACACAAATAATCATAAAGTCTATAAAATTTGTTAACATGTCATTGGTAGTTTAATCAAATATAATTTTAATTTTCTTTATGTAACATCATTTTCTTATGATTTTATATTTTATGGTGATATTTTGTGTAACGCCTCGCTATGAGGCCCAAAGGACAAAAACAAGTAAAACAATGAAAATGCAAATATTTTTTTTTATTAAAAGATATACCATACATTGCATTGGGTTACATGAACATCATGATAAGGGAAAGATGTACATATACTAACTAGCAAAAGTCCTCAAGGCCCCACAACGATGTTACTCGAGGATAACAAAAACCATACATACAGAGACATTAGAAATCACATAAAATATAATAACATTATCTAACAAGGATCATGATACATATTACATTGCCTTGAGAGAATACATATGATCATCAGTTACATCACAGGGTATCCATAAGGATATAATCTTCATGAGTACATCCATGGAGTGAATACATGAATCTGGTACAAAGAGGGAGTCTTCAATATTCCCTTGAGCCATCACAAACATGTCGTAGGACGAACCAAAACCTAATGGGTGTGAATAGCACTCCACCCATCCATGTGGTACCATCAGGTCCACCCCTCGTGCTAGGAGGTATCAGCCAAACCCAAGAGACAAAAGGAGAAACAAGAAGATACAAATGACTCACATGAGGCTCACAAGGCTATTGTCACAAGAGACTCACAAGGCTACGGTCACAAGAGACTCACAAGGCCAAAATCATAGGAACTCAACAGTAAAACAACCAACCACTAGAGGCCCAAGCAATCCACATAATGATGAAAGACATAAGTTACCACTAGGTATGCAATAGGGAAGAGTGTCATCACTAGGTTGTCATGAGTTACCCTGGTAAGTCTTCACTAGGTCCCGACCCCCATCCTAGGTTACCCTAGTGACCTCTCCCGATCCTCAACCCCCATACAAATACTAGTGGACCACACCAACCTTTCAAAAGGACAAGATTGGTGGAAGCCATTCCAGGCCCTTCTCTACTTACCTCATCCCTAAACAAGCACCTGAGTGTAAGAGAGGCAACAAGTATTAATCTTTATTAATGTTATCTAGCTACCCACCCAAGTTCATTATTTTACATTTTCACTTGATTACAAAACTCTCATTGAGTTACCCTAGCAACCACTTTGAGTCTCGACCCCCAATCAAAGCCACTCCCCCTTGACTTGCACCTAGGAATCAAAATTCAACACAAGGGCTAAGACAACCAAACCACCAAGAGTCTAGACCCCTTTATCATAGCAAGGTTGACTGGCTTGCTAGAACATGATTTCACAACAGGTGGTTCAATGCACGAAGGAATGATTGATTATCATAGAAGACATGCAGGAACACCGAGCACGTCACATTAAGGATGGAGAGTAACCAAACACAATTAGAGAACTCAAAAATTGACCTTGGCCTCTAGAACCAAATTACACTTAAGCAATTGACGTAACTGAGAATTCAACTAGGATGGACAAGAACCATA
This sequence comes from Cryptomeria japonica, assembly GCF_030272615.1. Classification (NCBI taxonomy): domain Eukaryota; kingdom Viridiplantae; phylum Streptophyta; class Pinopsida; order Cupressales; family Cupressaceae; genus Cryptomeria; species Cryptomeria japonica. Next base: position 688,196,151 of record NC_081411.1, read on the forward strand.
AGTCAAACAGGATCTCAATGCCAAACATAAGAGAATTCAACATATCAAAACACCAAAGAAACCATAATACCATCTATACATCAATTAACTCAAGTTACATTAATTTTAATAACCCAAAATCTAATCCATTATGACTCATTTTATTTCTAATTACTTGTACCATAAAACTGTCATTTCAATATTCAATCATCTATGATAACGTGATACATTATTTCCATTTGACTATCATGATTCTGATCAACAACACATTAAAAGAAAGAATCCAGAGTTCAATGATATCGAATACATATAAATAATCCTAAATAGAACTTAACCACATGATTGAGTAATTATATGTAATAACATTTGGTTATATCTAAAAACATCTACTTTTCTCAATAATATACCCAATTACCAAACATATGTATGATTGACAAAATAAAACTTATATTAATATCACAAAACAAATCTCCATAGCCAACTCCACTAACATAAATATAAAAAACATCTAATTTAATTCTTAATAACTATCTTGTCAAAATAACTACTTCTCCCATTTCAATATTCAATCATCTATGATAACGTGATACATTATTTCCATTTGACTATCATGATTCTGATCAACAACACATTAAAAGAAAGAATCTAGAGTTCAATGATATCGAATACATATTGTCGTTCTTGTGAAGTGTGATACCTGTAGATGCAACACAAAACACTCAATAGATCAGTACAAGCATGGTTAGAAAATTTAAAACAAAGAAAGATAAAACCATGGCAAAGCGATCTATTGCCTCGTAAGAGATGCGAGTGTGGATTTGCTCTCAGATCTAGATAAGCGAATTCCAGCGACTTGACTACACCTAGATGGAGGATTTGAAATGATAATTATGCAATTAAGCTAGAAAAGAGAATGATTAAGCTACATGATTCAACAATTATGCTAGAAAATGATCAAATTAAGCTAAATCTAAGATGCAATTGCCTATAACAATGCTCAAATGATATGCTAAGAGATATTATGGCTATAGTAACAATGCATAAGATGCAAATGAGATGGGATGATTATTGCTCCAAAATGGGGGATATTTATAGGATTTCCAAGGCCAGGGGTGAGGTGGTAGGAATCAACGGTCAAGATTGAGTATGAAGATATCAATGGTGAAATTGGAGGAGGTTGGAAAAGAGGTTGGAGGAAAGGGAACATTTGTCATCTCTATGGTGACAAGTGTCAAGAAGCTTTGCTCATGAGAGGGAAAATGTCTAAGGAAAAGGGACATGTGGCCCAAGAATGCCATGTGTCTCAAAGGAAGAATATCCACACCATAGGAGGTTAGGATAAGGAGGTTAGGATGTGCAAGCTAAGATAGGTTTAATTAAACCCAGGGTTAGATGGAATGGGTTAGGTTTAGAAGTGGTTAGGTTAGGTGGTTAGAAGTTAGGAGGCATGTGGGTAATTTGAATTTAAAAATTCAAATAATAGGAAAAGACTAATGAAATGAACCTATTAAATAAATCCTTAGATTTATTAATAAGTAGATGAGTGGAAGAATTTAATCAAATTGCTAATGAATTCAATTAAATTAGGGAGGGGGATTAATTAAATAATTGCTTATTCAATTAATTATCTTCAGATCATTTTTAGGTGTATACATTTTGCCCCTCTTTGAAGCGAGGTGTGATGACATGTTGATTCAAAGAATAATCTCATTTTGATGATAATATTGGTTCAATAGGATTCCCCAACTATTGATTAATAAATTGCGGTATGACAATGGCCCCTCGGGAGATCAATTGAGATAATTGACCTGTGGAGTTTTGCAAATTTTTGCAAAATTGATATCCCAATTAGAAATGATTTGATTTCTGCAACCGTGTTTGATGAAAATGTGAGTTCTACAATCATGGTGATGTGGTTCTTGATTATTGATAAAGCTTGATTGATTAGATTGATAAGATCGAGATTCAGTCTGGTTTCAGGAATGACACCTCCTGTATAAGACAAAGATGATCAAAGCGTCTGGTTTCAAGACCAATATATCCTGTATAAGACATGATTAGAACATCTAGTTTTAGGAAAGATAAATCATGTATAAGACATGATAGAATCGATTTAGATGTGATCGATTGATAGAATTGATAAGGTTGACTAGATAAAGAACTGACAATTTGTTGATATCAAGTTGCAGGAAGATTTAAATATGCTGATGTTGGTTCTATTGAGAGGGTAGCATAAGATTTTCGTTGGAGATATGAGTCACCAGTCTGATTGCGTATACACTTGTGTGATACCTTGATGATTCCTACGATAGATTTAACCTTGGATAAAATGAGCATGCGGGATCCCATGCAAAAATGAAATGCAAGATTAAATGCAAATGCCAATGCAAATGAAATGCAAAGCTACGACCAAACTAGTCACTAGATTATTGCATTTCTGTCATCATTGAGCTTTTTGAAATGTGGGAAGTGAGTGCAAACATCGATGTTATAATTAAACCATGATGACCTGAGCACTGTTTTCCTGGCTTTTGATATGGCAAGTTAGCACAAGCATCGAGGTATAATTGAACCAAGATGACCTGAGTGTTGCTTGCGTAAAATAGGTAGTATTAACCATTTCAATACGCAAATCAGAAATGTCTTCGATGATACTCCGATGATCATGTCCCAAGACAAATTTGCACATATTGATGATTAATTTACATACAACAAGCATGAAAAATATCATGTTCCTTCCTTGTTCCTCTAGTCAAAGACATCCTGGAGTCACTCAGAAATCATGATAGCGAAAATCAAGATAAAAAAGTTGAACAATCATGTTAAAATCATTATTCAAAAGATATCTTCCATGCGTTTAGATTGAATTTATGATAGGTTGATGGTTGATAATTTGATCTCATGTTCAACTTTGGATGTGTCTCAGTTTTTGCTTGATAAGAGTTGTTTAACTGTTGTTCTACCTATTTGATTAAGCTCAAAATGATCAAGAATTTTGCCCCCAGCTAGGTGCAGGATTTTGCCCTAAGCCTAGAAACAAAATCGTTTTGATATACTCAATGATCCAAACCATGGCGAGAGATTAGTTGGTATGCCTATGTATGTACAAAGGCTTCATGATGGATATGGACAACGCCGAATGAATGCACGAGGAATGATGCATGAACTAATAGATGGAAGAGCTAGAAGACAGATAGCGCCCATTTTCCAAGTTTTCACCATCTGTTTTTATTGCACTTTTTCTCATATTTGATTTTTTTTTTCTTTGGATTTTCTGCTTTTTCACCTTTTTTGGACTTTTTGCTTTTTCACTTTCTTTTTTTTTCTACTTTTTCACTTTTTTTTTAATTTTTCTGCTTTTTCTCTGTTTTTTATTTTTCTGTTTTTTCACTGTTTTTTATTTTTTTGCTTTTTCAGACATAAAATTTCTTCAGATGTATGCTATTAATGGGTTCGTCGAGTTGATCTTCGTCCTATGTTGATAGTTGATATGCTCCTGATCCAAATACTATTGTGACCACAAATAGACCTAACCGGTTTGGTTCAAACTTTCCTTTCTTTTCTCGATTTGCTTGGTTGTGTGGATTTTCCTTTAGTACTAGTTCCCCTACTTGAAATGTTTGTGGTTTGACCTTGTGATTATAACTCCAACACATTCTTTGCTGATATACCTTTAAATGATCAAAGACATTTTTTCTTTGTTCATGGATTAATTCTAACTCTTGTAATCTAGATACTCGTTGTTCTTCATCTGGGATAAGACCTTTTAATGATACTCGTAGAGAAGGTATCTCTACTTCTATTGGCAGTATTGCTTCTGATCCATAAACAAGAGAGAAAGGTGTGGCACCTGTTGGTGTGCAGATACTAGTACGGTAGGCTCATAGAGCAGGGTTTAATTGAATATGCCAATCTCTTCCAGCATCATTCACTGTCTTTTTGAGGATTTTCAAAATAGTTTTGTTTGATGCTTCTGCTTGCCCATTTACTTGTGGATAGTAGGGTGTAGAAAATCTGTGTTGGATCTTGAATTTCTCACATAGCTCTTATACATCTTGATTCTTGAACGGTTGCCCATTATCAGTGATAATGGTCATTGGTATTCCATAGCGACAGATGATGTAATTCAAGATAAATGCAACAATTTTTTTTCCTATGATATTTGTGAGAGGTACTGCCTCAATCCATTTTGTGAAATATTTTGTAGCTACAAGGATGAATTTGTGACCATTAGATGAAGAAGGATTTATCTTTCCTACTAGATCAAGACCCCATTGACAAAAAGGCCAAGATGTTGCTAAAGCATGAAGTTCTTGTGCTGATGCATGAATCAAATTCCCATGGATCTGACATTGTTTGCATGTTCTAGCTATCTGAAAAGAATCTCATTCCATAGTTGGCCAATAATAGCCCAAGCGTATGAGTTTTTTCAAAAGGGTAAGACCACTTTAATGAGTGCCACAAATACCGTTATGGACTTCATGTAAGGCCTTCTCAGATTCTTCTTGTTCGAGACATCTTAAAAGAGTACCATCTAGACCTCGTTTAAACAGGGTATCCGTGACAAGAGTAAAATGGGAGGATTGGCGAATAAAGTTTCTCTTTTGATTTTTTGATAAGTCGGGAGGGAGGATATTATCTTTCAGGTATATGTAAGTTTGGTCGTAACGAGATGAATCATGCCCCACAAGGTGACAGATAGTTTGGGAATTAGGATAATTATGAGCTAGGAATTCATAACGTTGTTGATTTTCCTGTGTCTGGAGGAGAGAAACAAGTGTAGCCATGACATCTACTACTTTGTTATCATTCCTTGGAATTTGCTGAAAAGTTATTTCTACAATGTATTTCTTGATATCATCAACCATCTTTTTATAAGGCATTAACTTTTTGTCCTTTGTTTGATAATCATCATTGATTTGATTGATGACAAGCTGAAACTCTCCAAAGACTTGAAGTTGTGTAATGTTCCATTCTATAGCCATTTTGATACTTGTAACCAAAGCTTCATATTCTGTTGTATTGTTGGTATATGGAAAGCTTAATTTGTATGCTTTTGGAATTGTATGACCTTGTGGTGCGATGAATAGAATGTATGCTCCTAATCCATGTTGTGTATCATTATTGATGCTTGTTCCTAGATTGATATTTGGGTGATTTACTGTAAGATATGGATCAAACCCTGGAATGCTTGTATATGACCAAGTAAAATTGATTTGCCATCTTTTAAAGGGTTCCGAATAGATCAGTCACCGTATATAGACCAAGTAATATTTTTGCCTTGCTAGTTTTGATAGAGAAGTCACTGGATATAGATCAGTTATGCCAATGATAATTGCCTCTGCTAGTTCTATCAAAATGGATGACCTCTCTTGATAAAATTTAGGTAAGGTGTCAATTCTCCCATCTTTTGATGCCTCGAGGAGGTTTTCACCGTTAGATGCGTCCTTTATTTTTACTTTTTTTGGATCTAATGTTGCCAATAAATGGTTTTCAGAATTATACTTGATATTGTTTTCTTTATTTTTCTTTTTGCGACTAGGAGATTTGGCACCCGCCTGACTGGAAGATGTGTCATTGAAATTCCTCATGAGAGTTGTTACAGGTTTGATTGTGTTAAGATATACAAATATGGCATGATCATTTGGAAAGGTATCAATGGTAGTATGTCCTTCATTTTCCTAGTTCATAGGTTCATGGTAGATTAGGGATAAAGGATCCTCAAGTTGAATTATGTCAAAGATATTAGGGGTCATGATAGAGATTTCAGAGCTTTCAATATGCATTTCCATGTCTAGAACAATACTCTCATCATTGTGACCTCATGCAAGGAGTTTTTGATCGTCCTCGGTTAAGTCCATGTCAGCCGAATGTGATTTTGATTCAAGTAGGCTAGTTCCTAACGTTTGCCCCGCATAAGCGTGAACTACATCGACATCTACATCTGCTTCTTCCCTTTCAATTTCAAGTTGCTCTTATTTTTTTTTCCATGATAGAAAATATTCTTCATTCCCTCGATCTTTTAGCTGCATTTGTTTTTCCATGTTTGACAAAATTGATGCAAATGATTGTTCCTTGGATTGTGTGCTTGAAGATGCTGGCTCTCTATTATGTGAAATTGTGACCTCTTGAGATGATTTCAGATTACTACAACACTGTAATAGATTTGAGTCTACTGATATTGTGATTTCTTGCCCATTTTAGGGAAACTTTAAGCATTGATGACATGTTGATGTAATAGCTTGTATGTCATGTATCTAGGGTCTCCCCAAGAGTATGTTATATGATAAATCTAAGTCTAGAACTTGGCATGTTGTTTCTTTCTGTAAAGGTCCCACTGTGATGGATAACATCACAATTAATTTAGAGGAATGTTCTTCTTCATCATAGGCTTTGATTGTGATGTTTTTCAGGGGATCAACTGCATCTTCTGAATAACCTAGAGCATGGACAAGAATCAAAGAGTAAATGTTCAAGCCAGCTCCTCCATCTATTAGGACACGTTTAACGAGTGTTCTATGAATGAGGAATTCAATTTGTAAGGAAGCACTATGGGGATGTTACAATGAATTAATGCTTGGATATGAAGGAGATGAGCTTTGATTAGGATCCTCTGAAATAGGCTTGATGGGTATATTGTTTGGTGAGGATGCTACGGAAGGTTCTTGTAAGTTTTCAAGAGGTGTAGGAATAGATGCCTTTGGAGAGTCAATTATCTTATGTAGGGATGAGCCATTTCTAGACATAGGTGCACGATTTTGATCTTTCTCAGCCAAATCCTTTAGAGATATCTTTAAGAGTTGCATAAAAGAACCACCTTTATTTGGAGATGTATTTGAATCCTTGTGAGGTTTTGACATAGTTGGATTTTAATTTTGGACTTGTTTGATTTCTTTGATATGTTGGTTTGTCATTTTTCTTCTTGTGTTTTGCTTTGGTATGTCATGTTGATATGATTTTCAGCTATTGCAAATGTTTTCGTTCCCATTTCAGGGGTTCGATTGTCCAAAAGTTGTTTTGATAAGTGATCAACTGTCAATGTAAATGTGATAGAGCGATATGACATGAAAAGATGGTTCAAGTGTTTAAAAGTTTGCAAGTTTTTTAATCTTCGGTTTAGGAGTGCAATGATGATGATTTGATAAAAACCAAGTCTAGTAGGAACGATATATCCTATGATGTGGGACAAGGGTATCCTGACCAAATGTTTTAGTTTTGTGATAAAGGATGATAGATCCTGATGATAAACTATGTTTTGGGTGATCAATTTATCAAAGAGGGTGATAATGCACTTTGAGATGCTTAGATCTTGAACTTGTTCAGGGTGAATACTTAAAAATCTTGAGGTGTTTAGCTTTAGAATCCATTTTGACAAATGATAACTTGACCAAGAGGACAAAGAAGATAGTCCAACCTTAAAATGACAGATAACAGGTGCTTATGATCATTGTAAATTGACCAAGCAAATATGACAGACTTGAAAAAGATGCGCAAGAAGACAACTCTGGACCAACAGAGATGAAGATTTGTATGACAGTTTAAGAAGCCTTAGATGATAATACATATAAGCCCATACGAAAAATAAGAAATTTCATATGACAAAGCACAGGCTCGTACGACAATTTCCACTAAGCTAAATGATAAACAAAAGGCCTCGTACGACACAACTTTATAAGCCATACGACAAAAGATTTTATGCTAACACGCTCGCACGACAATTCCCACCAGACCAAATGACAAAGTAGATACCTCGTACGACAGAGAATATAATAGAGAAAAATATGCTTGTTTGGCAGAATTTTGATTAGTGAAGTTTGATGTTTTGCTTATGTTTTCGAGTTTCGAGTGTCCGATTTTCTGTTTAAGGGATGAATACATAGCAAACACGTGATATGATTAGTGACCTTCAAGCACATTATGCTACCTAAGGAAGTTGGCTGAGAGAGAAAACCTTTGCTTGGAAACTTAGGTACACACCCAATAGCTAATCAGAATACGACCGTTGAGTCTCATGCAATGGATTCTCAATGCCGTATTATCCGACTCCAAATGCTAATGGGGGCATGATATGGCAAGTGTCTTGGGAGAGTTACTATCTCTCTTGCCCAAAGATTATCACCCTTTTGGAGGTGAATCAGGTAGCTTCTAATTTAACCAGAACTAGTAAGGGATCCGTTCGGTGCGTCGGGGTATAATACTCAATTAAGAGGTCTCCCAGCCTTGAAAACCAAGGTTTGATATACCCGAAGGTACAGAGGAGAGCTATTCCCGAGCACTGTCGTTGACTTGATTTTCATCAAATCACATTTATTTTATAGTGGGTTGGATTACTTGGAGTTAGCTGTTCCCACTTAGGTCGTTCCCCTCTCACCGACCTTAATGGCTAAGAGTTATTAGCTCCTTGGGAGGGCAAGCCCGCTAAAGAAATGCACTAATGAAAGCAAAGGATGAGTCTAGCTTTCTGATCCCCTAAGAAAGGTGAGAGCATACTCGCCTATCATCAAAACACAAAAAACATGATTGTTCATTTCCATTATCAAAATCAAGTGTGCGTAGAAAGAATAAAGAAGACATAGAGTTTAGTTGAGTCCTCCTGAGAAACTTGGAAAATAAATGCATTAGTAGTCATGATGTGTTTTGTTGAAATGAATCTTTGACAAGTGTAATCTTCAATAATCATCCTGCTAAAACCAATTAGGCTGCCAAAAAACCTCACAAACAAACCAAGGTTAGCATTAGTAATAATCGAATTAAAGCTTGAAACCCCCAAAATGCAGTCTATTTAAAAAACATAGAAGCAGAATGTCGTACGACACGATTTACTTGTTCATACGAGAATCTTTCTGAGATCGTACGAGTGCAAAAGCAAGCTCGTATGACAAATCAGAATCTTGTACGAGTCAGGATGGATTGTCATTTCAGTTCACAAGGAGCTCATATGAGCTAGAAAAGGAACTCATACGCGATTTTGATTCCAACCCAGCCAAAAATGAAGATTTAATGATGCTTGAGAAGCCAAAAATGAGATTTCCGGCCCCACGGTGGGCGCCAAAATGTCATGCTTGTGAAGTGTGATACTTGCAGCTGCAACACAAAACACTCAATAGATCATTACAAGCATGGTTAGCAAATTTAAAATAAAGAAAGATAAAACCATGGCAAAGCGATCTATCACCTCCTAAGAGATGCGAGTGTGGATTTTCTCTCCGATATGGATAAGGAAATTCCAGTGACTTGACTACACCTAGATGGAGGATTTGAAATGATAATGATTCAATTAAGCTAGAAAAGAGAATGATTAAGCTACATGATTCAACAATTATGCTAGAAAATGATCAAATTAAGCTAGATCTAAGATGCAATTGCCTATAATAATGCTCAAATGATATGCTAAGAGATATTATGCCTATAGTAACAATACATAAGATGCATATGAGATGGGATGATTATTGATCCAAAATGAGGTATATTTATAGGATTTCCAAGGCCAGGGGTGAGATGGTAGGAATCAACAGTCAAGATTGAGTCTAATGATATCAATGGTGAAATTGGAGGAGGTTGGAAAAGAGGTTGGAGGAAAGGGAACATTTGTCATCTCTATGGTGACAAGTGTCAAGAAGCTTTGCTCATGAGAGGGAAAATGTCTAAGGAAAAGGGACATGTGGCCCAATAATGCCATGTATCTCAAGGGAAGAGTATCCACAACATAGGAGGTTAGGATGTGCAAGCTAAGATAGGTTTAATTAAACCCAAGGTTAGATGGAATGGGTTAGGTTTAGAAGTGGTTAGGTTAGGTGATTAGAAGTTAGGAGATATGTGGGTAATTTGAATTTTAAAATTCAAATAATAGGAAAAGACTAATTAACTTTCAACAACTCATAAACTGATTTGTTTTAATTAATTAGGGATTAGAAGAATTAATTGAATTTAAATGGGGAGGGATTAATTAATTTAAACTAATTAATCAAAGGGGATTATTGAAATGAACCTATTAAATAAATCCTTAGATTTATTAATAAGTAGATGAGTGGAAGAATTTAATCAAATTGCTAATGAATTCAATTAAATTGGGGAGGGGGATTAATTAAATAATTGCTTATTCAATTAATTATCTTTAGACCATTTTTAGGTGTATACACATATAAATAATCTGAAATAGAACTTAACCACATGATTGAGTAATTATATGTAATAACATTTGGTTATATCTGAAGACATCTACTTTTCTCAGTAATATACCCAATTACCAAACATATGTATGATTGACAAAAAAAACTTTTATTAATATCGCAAAACAAATCTCCATGGCCAATTCCACTAACATAAATCTAAAAACATCTAATTTAATTCTTAATAACTATCTTGTCAAAATGATTACTTCTCCCAAATTTCAACTATTTTGCCATTATTCTATCTTAGCAAATTAAATTACATATTCCAAATTATGCATATATATATAATATTTATTACTTTGAATATTTGGCCAACATCAATTTATATATCCAGATACATTTGCATTCAAAGAAATTGAATTGATATGAGAATATATATATTCATCTAAATATTTGACCAAAATAATATACATATATAAATGTTCCAACAATAATAAAATAAAGAATTGATCTGAACATATATATATATATATATATATATATATATATATATATATATATATATATATATATAGACACACACACACTAAATCCCACATAAAATCAACAAGAAGATTTATTTTTACACCACTTAAAATAATTAACAAACTGTTAATTTTTAATATTTTAGCATACAACAAAAATAGTGTCGAGATGGGGTGGAGGGTTACCACCATGGACACCCCACGATGGTGGTGGAGATCCCATCACCGTGGGTGCCCATGACACCCTGTAAGCACCAAAAAGAATTAATACACACAAATTTTTTTTGACAATGCACAGAAAATAATTCTTGAGAATATATATATATATATATATATATATATATATCCAAATAAACAGACAAGAAATCATAGAGGATTACACATGAAAGATTATTATTAACATCACAAATCCATGAATTACCAATGCACAAATCTACCAAAAAGTATATATTCTAACCCCAAAGTTTTTACGGATAGAAAACTTTTCCATATATCCAATTTAACCCCGAAATTAATATTCGGAAACCTATAACCCCAAATTATTTCCAAATTTCCCAACATACATTTTATTTAACCAAGATCACAAATAATTTCAAAAAAACCCAAAACCCCATTATCACACAATCCAGTAATACAAATCAACATTAATTTCCAAAAACTAAATTTATATCATCATAGTATAACAATAGGCAGATTTTTATTCAGATTGAAAGGAAATTTTACTTGCAAGAAAAGAATCAAAACCCCAACCTTTTCATGATATCCACAAAACAGAGACAAAAGTAATAATCACATAGCACCAATCCAGAGAGCTCCAATCCAGAAAATTCAGCTAACAACTTCCAATAGCCATTCCTCTTTTTTGATTTTCAATTTCTTCTCTTCCAACCAGAGATTTCCCAAATTCCTTTTCAGAATCCATTTCAAAATAAATCATGCATACCCCGAAAACTTCATGGCAAGAGGTCCCCCATAATTTCCAAAAAGCAAAATATAATAATTTCCCCAAAATGTAACTCCCCAATGCATGTGAGGACTTCTAATTAATTTTGCTCATTAATTACTTTTGTAACTCCTCCTCATGCAAATATAATTTGAAAATAATTAAATAGAAATTACTTTTTGAATAGATTATTTTATGAGCACAAATAAAATACCAAATAAATATTTAACCCCCTTTTTACTAAATTATTTCCCAAACAATAGATTAGATTAAAACACTAGACTAAGGTAATTAACTAAATAGATTAATGCACTATTTTCAATTATATTAATTAATTAAACATTAATATTTAGTTGCCATTAATATTAAATTAATATTAAACTATACACAGGGGTAACAAACTATGACAAGCCAAACACGAAGGATCAATCTGACGACTACTGACATGACCGAACAAAATGCACAAGACTAACAACAACCACCAGGATACCTGACAAAGATCTCATTTTGTAGGCACAATGACATGTTAAAAGGGCCTGACTGATAACTCTGAATTTCCACTTTACCATTGGGTAATTGAGCACGCTCAGATCCGAAAATTCGGGTGGAGTCAATGCTCGGTAGTTGCAGCTACATAAACAAACTGTTGCACATGTACATACAACCATATAATAACATGTCATGAAAAGGGAATGGAAGAGACATAGCTTGCTTGTAAAGAGCAGTGTGGTGCTTTTCCCTTTCACCCAAGCACGTCAAGGATAATGCACTGAGCATGTCAAAACATATAAACATCGATAAGTATGCAGATTAACTCCTAACATCACATATATATTATCCATCTCAATAATCATTTGGCTCCAAAGCATAAATAACATCATAGACATCAACATGAAAATCATCATGAAAAACATCATCGAACCTTAAAGCACATATCTAAAACAAAGGTCATCCAGAGTCAAGCTAGGATAAAATGAGTCTGATCAAGGGAGGGGCATTACATTTCAAATGATTTTGATGACATTTTTTTTATAGCAAGTCAACTATTATCTATTATTTATTCCTTTATCTATCAGTTAAGTAAAATGATGCCATGGGACATGAAATGGGATCAAAATGATGGTATTATAACAAGTTTTGTGACAAAATGGTATCATAGGATTCAAATATGGACAAAATGAAATCAACGGGATAGGTTTTGGGACAAATTGACATCATAGGATTGAAATAGGGATAAAACGATATCAACGAAATAAGTTTTGGGATAAATTGATATCATAGGGTCAAAATGGGGACAAAATGATATCAACGGGATATGTTTGGGGACAAATTGATATAATTGGATCAAAATGGGGATAAAATGACATCGTTAGGACATGTTTTACGATAAATTGATATCATAGGAATGAAATGGAGACAAAAAGATATCAATGGGATAGGTTTTGATTAAATTGAAGGACAAAAGAAATGAGACAAGGTCTAAAAATAGTAAAGATTTATCACATGATGAGAAAACATGTTAAAAACAAGAGACACAAGCGTTGACCATTTTTTAGTGTCTACATTTTGTCCCACTTTGAGACAATGCGATTTAAAGTGTTGTTTCAAAGAAAATTCAAGAAAAATCACATTTAAAGATCCCTAGTGATAATAGGTTACAAGGGTGCCCCCTCAAAAAATTGACCAAATTCTTTGAATAAGAGGTCAATTTATCAATAACGACATTAGGATTCCAAAATCATGAACAAAAGTGAAATCAAAGGTCAAACACAAAAGATACAATTTTTAGAAGGTGAAAAAGACTACAATCAACACAAATTGGAGAATGTGCACGTCCATCTAGGCATTCCAAAGGGGAATAAAAGAGGGTGGGAGGGTGAAAAGAGCTCATTTTCACTCTCTCATTTGGAAGACATGGAAAAGATGGTGTGAATTTTGAGGGAAAATCATCATGCCAAGAACATGCAGAGCTACCGATGACTAGAGGGCACAAGACCAGAGGTATGTACTCCAATTTCTACTGGTCAATTTTTTATTTGTGCACACTTTTATAGGTCAATTTTGCTCATTTTTGGATGCATGTTGGGGGGTTTGGGTAAGTGGTGCATAATTGACATTACATTTTGCACAGTTGGGGGTTGAAGCTACGTAGTTGAGGCTCAAAACAACACAATTGAGGGCTTAAAATGTGTAGTTGACTAAGGCTTTTGATCAAGGGTTGACTTGTTTGAGTTGGTTTGAACATGACCTAACATAGATGCTCAGGTTCCTAATTTTGGTGCTCAATTAGGGCTTTCAGGTAGGGTTTTGCATGTACATACCTATGTGGCTAATAGGATATGGTTGATATTCTTAGGGTTAACACAATTTTTCCCCATTGTCTTTTAGGTTCAGCTTCCTCCATTGCAAACTCGAGAGAGTTTTCCTGCATGTATGTCCTTGTGCCATCAGTTGAGGGGATGCGAGATGGATTGCCTCTATCACCTAGGACCTCATCATATTACTTATATGCCCAAGATAAAGACAAATAGAGGACTCATCACTACATTAGCTGAGTGGCACTCAAAGATGTACTCATTCCATCTATCAATGAGAGAGGCGATGATAACACTGGAAGATGTGTGGCACATACATAGGATTCCTATTTACGACGAGTTAGCTATATACGAGCCTTCGATGGGGAGGGAGACTCTTAGTATAATGTTCAAGGTTGACGTTGATGAGCTATGCATTGTGGATTATGATATTTAATGGGAAATGATGATAGCTCAACATTCGAGATTAGTGATCATCATTAGCATAGTGATAGAAAGCTTAGTGTCAATTGATAAGAAAGGACATGAATTCCTTATTTGATGGGGTCGAGTACTAGAGTGCATGGTGTTGCATGGGACAATGTTCATATGGGGAACATGCATGCTATATTTCCATTTGCATCGGGTGACATATAGAGGGGCTTTGAATATCAACTGTAAATTGACATTGCTACGGGTGTCTAGGCATTTGAGCATATAGTAGTGTGTCGACCTATTTAAGATAGATAGGTGTGGCCAGGGTTACCTTATATGTATTGCTATGATGGGGCACTATCATAGGGACCATTAGGATATACATTGTATTGGAGACATGAGCTAGATTGTCTTAGGATTTTCACATGGAGACCTTATAGGGATTGCCCTGGTTGGTCAAATGATGACAAGAACCCCCTATTGTAGACAAGAGAGATACCTCATAAGATGGACTATTATTCAATAGAGGATTATTGAGATTAAGTTTCCAGAGAGGGTTAAAAGATACTTTGGGGGGTGACAAGATGTCCCTACAAGTACAACATATTGTGTGTGATCCAACCAAGAGGTTGGAGATTGGGGACCGATCATTAGACCTCAAGCAACATATACAAAGTTTGAGCAGTTACAACCTAGACAATGGGGTGTGGCTCCAGAAGTGATAGATATAGGCACCACAACAACATATGATAGATGATTCATAGAGCATAGGTTGATTTCTTTGACAAATCCATAGATACTAGTTCCAAGGGTGGCACCACGATGGGGTCAGAGGAAAGGACATGATGATGAGACAAACGAGGATGATGAGGAGATCGAGGAGGATGAGGAGTCAGATGGGGATGGGGGTGATGGAGGATATCATTGTGCGATCTTGACATTGATGGATTAGGACAATGATATATAGGCTCCTTAGGATGAGCCTATGCAGGATGTAGTCATGGGTGATGAGGTTGAGGATATGCTAGATAACAAGACTATGAGGGACATAGTGAGGTATCAACGAACATATCATAGTACTTCAAAGAAAAGTAGTGACTTTATAGGCGGTTAGGACAGCTTGGGATGTTGAGTGAGCATCTTTTATTTCAGGTATGGAGAGGCTAATAGTGGAGAGGGATCAATTGATAGTAGAGAGGGATACCCTCACAGCGAGGCTCAAGATATAACAGATAAGACAACCTGGGAGGCCAAGTTGGCATCTCTGATTATGGAGAGAGAGCAATTGATAGCAGATAGAGCATCACTATTAGCAAAGATGGATAAGTATATAGTAGAGAGAGCTTCATTTATAGGCTCTCAAGACACACAATTTTCCAAGGTATAGAGAGAAGATGAAATTGCTTGGGAGTTTATCTAGGGAATTACAGATGGTGGCATGCATGAGGTAGCATAAGAGTTAGGAGAGAGGGGAAGGATGCCAGATATTGGAGGGATTTGTACAAGAGTGTGGTACCACCAAATCAGAAGGCACCATCATATCAGGCACATAGCAAGTCACACAGTGTTGATGGTGTTTTGATGCACTATTGAACACATGTGTGACCCCTTAGTAGGACCACTTATTCAACCACTTAGGACAAATTAATTTATATGTGATCCTATTTGGTCATATTGGGTTAGGTAAGGGGTACACACTAGGGTGATTCTATAATAGGTGACCCTTTAGGACCACATACGGCCCCTAAGGACAAAATGTGATCCTATATGGTCATATTGGGTCCTAAGGGGTATGTTGTACACAATAGGATGTTAAAAGGGTTCATATGTGCTCCTAAGGGATCGTGCATGTGTTAGAACACATACACGTAACCCCTTAGGACCACATATGACCCTTTTTGACATTGTGATCCTATGGGGTCATATGTGGTCCTAAGTGGTTGCGCATGTGTTAGAACACATGCACGACCCCTTAGGACCATATATGACCCCTTAGGACATAATGTGATGGATCCTATATGGTCATATTGGGTCCTAAGGGGTATGTTGTGCACACTAGGATGTTAAAAGGGGTCACACATGTGTTAGAATGTACATGTTTGGCCCCTTAGGACCACATATGACCCCTTAGGACACAATGTGATTAGGTATATGGTCATATTGGGTCCTACTTCAGGTACATGTTGTACATAGTAGGATGTTAAAAGGGGTCATATGTTCTCTTAAGGGTTCACAATTGTGTTAGAACACATGTGTGACCCCTTAGGACCACATATGACCCCTTAGGACACCATGTGATCTTATGGGGTCATATGTGGTCCTAAGGGGTTACGCATGTGTTAAAACACATGTGTGACCCTTTAGGACCACATATGACCCTTTAGGACAAGTTAGGATGTTAAAAGGGGTCATATGGGGTCATAAGGGGTTGAACACATCATGTGTTTAAAACACATGTGTGACCCCTTAGGACCACGTATGACCACTTAAGACACTATGTGATCCTATTTGGTCATATTGGGTCCTATGGGGTACACTAGGATGCTATAAAAGGTCATATATGGTCCTAAGGAGCCATGTGCATGTGTTAGAACACATGCTTGAACCCTTAGGACCACATATGACCCCTAAGGACAAAATATGATCCTATATGGTCATATTGGGTCCTAAGGGGTATGTTGTACATTGTAGGATGTTAAAAGGGGTCATATGTGAGCTCCTAAGGGGTCATGCATGTGTTAGAACACATATGTCGTGTCCTAAGGGGTCATATGTGGTCCTAAGGGGTCACACATGTGTTCTAACACATGCATGACCCCTTAGGACACTATGTGATCCTATATTGTCATATTGGATCATATGGGTCATATGGTCACATGTGATCCTATACTTTGGTTTTTCAACATTTTTATTTTCATTTTGAAAGGTTTTGGTTTTGTTTTATCTACATTTTGGTTTTGTCTTTGGTTTTTTAACAATGTTTCAGTTTCATTTTTGTTGTAGTTTTAGTTTTGATTTTCATTTTCAATTTTGTTTTGATTTTGGATTTTGGTTTGGTTTTGGTTTTGTTTTTTGTTTTTGCTTCAAGGTTTTCAACATTTTATTTTCATTCATCAACCATGAAAAAATAATTCTATAAAAAAATTACTTTCATTAAAACCTAGATTGACATTTAAAAAAAAAACCTAATCTAATCAATTAAAAAAAAAGTTCTTTTCATAATCAATTATAAAAAAAAAATTTAAACTAAAAAACTAATTTTTAAACTAAAGAAGCAAATTCCAATTTTTTAACTAAAAAACTAATTTAACTATGAAAAATTGAAAAAAATTAGGAGAGGGCATACCTGGAAGGTTTGCTGGCGGGTTCCTAGATGGTTCAGATCGTGATCCCGTTTGGAAAAAATGAACTAGAACCCATTTTTTTTTTAAAAAAAAAATTCGAAACAAAATCCCATTTTGAGCTTTAGGCTCGGGATTCCAAGGCCCACGGGATCTCGTTAATTTTTTTCGCTCAAGATCCCGTGCCAAGCTGGGATCCCGTTTCGGTTCCTTTGTACTTCGCCCGATTTTCAATTTTTTTCTAAGTGTAAAAACTCCACATTAAGTGGACAAATATTCTTGCACTTACGCAAAATACCAACAGTACTCTATCCTCTCTTGATAAAAAGACTCTCAAATGCTGAAGATCTGTGAAGGATCACTTGAGATGACTTGTGTTGAAATGTGGCGACTGATCAGCAAAGTACTGTACACTCAGCACGTATCCTCGCGGGGGTCCGGGGCCGGGCTGGGCCCCGGGCAGGGGTTCGGGGGCGGCAGCCCCCGAGAAAAAAAAAAATTTGCCATTTTTTTGATGAAAACCGACATTGTAATAAAACCCTAAAAAAGGCCGACTTTGTTTATTGCCCTAAAAACGCATGTTATAAGCGGCTGGGATGCTTAAGGGCATTGTAAGGTTGATGTACTGTTTTTGCTGGATAATAGGAAAGATTGGACGACTGTGTATGGTGGACGTAACCCATTCTGGGTGAACCACGTTAAATCTCTGTGTTATCTATGTCCTGTTTCATTTCTTTATCTTTTGTATTTAAATCTGCATATAATTGTTAGTTCATATTTGCTTCGGATCTGCTTGAAACCCTAACAATTGGTATCAGAGCGAGGTTTTCTGTAAATTGGCAGGACTTTCAGATTTGAGTGGGAGCAATGGAGGATTCCAAATTCAAGGTCGAAAAGTTTAACGGCCAGAATTATCAGTTATGGAAAATGCAGATGGAGGATTACCTGTATCAAAAGGATTTGTGGCGACCATTGGAAGGAAAGGCAAAGAAACCGACCACAATATCAAATGAAGAGTGGGACATTTTAGATAGAAAGGCATTGGGATCCATTCGATTGTGCCTTGCGTCATCTATAGCATTCAATATAACAGAAGCAAAAACGACTGTAGATTTGATGGCAACATTGGTTAAGCTGTATGAGAAACCCTCGGCTTCGAATAAGGTATTTCTTATGAAGCGTTTGTTTAATTTGAAAATGAGTGAGGGAGGATCTGTAGCGGAGCACTTAAATGAATTTAATACAATTACCAGTCAATTGTCTTCGGTAAAAATTACCTTTGCAGACGAGGTTAGGGCTCTCTTGATTTTATGTTCTTTGCCAGAAAGCTGGAATAGCTTGGTTATGGCTGTAAGTAACTCTGTCTCTGGTAAAAATACTTTGGTATTTGATGATATTGTTGGTGTTATCCTAAGCGAGGAAATGCGAAGGAAAAGCACAGGTGAGACTTCAACATCATCGGGTAGTGTTTTCAATGTGGAGAACAGAGGAAGATCAAAGGAAAGAGGAAAAGGCCCTGGGAATGAGAAGTCACGAGGGAAGTCAAAGAAAGGACGCTCTCAATCTAGAGGAAAGAAAGATTGCTGGTACTGCGGAAAGCCTGGTCATCTAAAGAAAGACTGTTGGTCTCAGAAAAACAAAGAAGGAGACAAAAATGAAAATGACAGTAAGGAAGCTAATATTGCAAGTAATACTTTACAAGATGCTTTAATCTTATGTTTGGATAATGTTAATGATTCCTGGGTAATAGATTCTGGGGCTTCATTTCATGCTACACCCCATAGAAAATATTTTCTAGATTATGTTCAAGGTGATTTTGGACAGGTATATTTGGGTGATGATGAGCCCTGTCAAATTGTTGGAAAAGGAAAGATAAAGATCAAGTTGCAGAATGGTAATGACTGGTTTTTGTAGGAGGTAAGACATGTTCCTAATTTAAGAAGAAATTTAATTTCTGCAGGGCAACTAGGTAGTGAAGGTTGCATAGTTACCTTCTCAGACAGTATGTGGAAGGTCACTAAAGGATCATTAGTAGTAGCTAAAGGTGCAAAGGTAGGTACATTATATCTGTGTACTGGTAATACTTACTCTACCTTAGCTGCTACAGATAAAGTTACTGCAGGGACAACAACAATAAATATTGCAAGAACAGATTCGATAATGTGGCACCATAGGCTTGGGCACATGAGTGAGAAAGGGATGAAAATCCTTCACTCCAAAAATCTATCACCAGGACTAAAGAAGATTGATTTAGAGTTCTGTGAAAACTGTGTTTATGGTAAACAGAAAAGAGTCAGATTTCTCAAGGTTGGGAAAGAGAAGAAGAGTGAGAAGTTAGAGCTTGTACATTCAGATGTATGGGGACCGGCTCAGGTATCATCTCTTGGTGGCTCTTGTTATTATGTTATTTTTATTGATGACTCAACCAGGAAAACATGGGTATATTTTCTAAAACAAAAATCAGATGTTTTTGAAACTTTCAAGAAATGGAAAGCTTTGGTTGAGAATGAGACAGGAAAAAAGTTGAAGTGTCTCAGATCGGATAATGGAGGTGAATATTGTAGCAAAGCATTTGAAGATTATTGTTCCTTAAATGGGATTCGAAAGCAGAAGACAGTTCCAGGAACTCCACAGGAAAATGGTGTGTTAGAGAGAATGAATAGGACCATCATGGAACGTGCGAGGAGCATGAGATTGCATGCTGGATTGCCCTTACATTTTTGGGCAGATGCTGTACATACTGCTGTCTATTTGATAAATAGAGGACTTTCAACTCCTTTGGATGGTGGTATTCCAGAGGAGGCATGGACTGGTAAAAAGGTAAATTATTCTTTTCTAAAAACTTTTGGTTGCGAAGCTTTTGTCCATGTTGATAAAGAAAACAGAACCAAGCTTGATGCTAAATCTCAGAAATGTACCTTCATTGGATATGGGATAGATGAATATGGCTATTGGTTATGGGATTTTGAAAATAAGAAAATAATTAGAAGTAGAGATGTTATATTCAATGAGAAGGTTGTGTATAAAGAACAAATGCAGGAAAAGAAGCATGAACAGGACAAACAAGAATATGTGGTGTTGGATGAGATTCCTGAAAATGAAATGCCATAGGTACCTGATGCTCAACAACAACAGATTGTCCCACAAACTCCTGCAAGTGTTAGAAATTCTACGAGGACAAGTAGACCCCCTGAAAGATTTTCTCCTTCTTTGTATTCTATTTTATTAATGGATTCTGGTGAACCAGAAGAATATGAAGAAGCAATGCAGGTGGATGCCAAACAACAGTGGCAATTAGGCATGAAAGAGGAGATGGACTCCTTGATGAAAAATAAGACTTGGGACTTAGTCCCTTTACCTGTAGAAAAAAGAGCCTTGCCTAACAAATGGGTTTATCGGCTAAAGGAGGAGGAAGGAGGTCAGAAAAGATATAAGGCCAGACTTGTGGTAAAAGGTTTTGCACAAAAAAAGGGTATAGATTATGATGAAATATTTTCTCCAGTTGTAAAAATGACTTCAATTAGAACTGTACTTAGTCTTGTGGTTGCAGATGATTTACATCTTGAACAATTAGATGTTAAAATAACTTTTCTCCATGGAGATTTGGAGGAGGAAATTTATATGTTGCAACCACAGGGATATGAGGTCAAAGGTAAGGAGAACTTGGTGTGCAGGTTGAAGAAAAGTCTGTATGGCCTAAAGCAAGCACCCCGACAATGGTATTTAAAATTTGATAGTTTCATGGCTGAACACGGTTATCATAGATGTCATTCTGATCATTGTGTATATTTTAAGAGATTTGATAATGGTAGTTATATTATCCTATTGCTTTATGTTGATGACATGCTTGTTGCTGGGTCTAACATGCAACATATAAATGATCTTAAACAGAAATTAGCCAGGTCATTTGCTATGAAGGATTTGGGTGCAGCTAAGCAAATTCTCGGTATGAGGATTACACGGGACAGGAAAAATAGAACCTTGAATTTGTCCCAAAGTGAGTATATAAAGAAGGTGTTGAAAAGATTTAACATGCAGGATGCAAAAGCAGTTAGTACACCTTTGGCTAGTCATTTCAAATTGACTGAGGAGATGTGCCCAAAGGCACAGGAAGAGGTTAATAAAATGTCTAACATCCCGTATTCATCAGCTGTTGGCAGTCTAATGTATGCAATGGTATGCACAAGGCCGGATATTGCACATGCAGTGGGAGTTGTGAGCAGGTTTATGAGTAATCCGGGTATGGAACATTGGAATGCTGTGAAATGGATTCTTCGGTATTTGAAAGGAACTACTACAAAAGCATTATGTTTCAAAGGATCTAATGCTGCTCTAAGTGGATTTGTTGACTCTGATCTGGATGGTGATATTGATTCACGGAGGAGTACTACAGGGTATGTTTTTACTATAGGGGGAACTGCAGTCAGTTGGATTTCTAGGCTGCAAAAGGTTGTTGCACTTTCAACCACTGAAGCTGAGTATGTTGCTGCTACAGAAGCCGGCAAAGAGATGATTTGGTTGCAATATTTTCTAAAGGAATTGGGTCAGACACAAGAGGATAGCCCATTAGATACTGATAGCCAGAGTGCCATTCATCTTGCGAAGAACTCTGCTTTTCATTCAAGGACAAAGCACATTCAGCTCAGGTACCACTTCATCCGGACTGTTTTGGAGGAGGGTCAGTTACGGCTTGAGAAGATTCACACAAGTGAGAATCCTGCTAATATGTTCACAAAGGCAGTTCCACAGGAGAAGCTGATTTCTTCATCAGTTTTTGTTGGTCTTCTTGATTGATAATTGTGGAATTTATACCAGTCAAGTCCTAATGTTTTATCCAGCGGATGTTGCATGTACAGTAGTGTCGTGTAGTATCAGTCTCCAAGTGGGAGATTGTTCGGTGTGGAGCCTGATCAGTCTCCAAGTGGGAGATTGTTGAAATGTGGCGACTGATCAGCAAAGTACTATACACTTAGCACGTATCCTCGCTGGGGTCCGGGGCTAGGCTGGGCCCTAGGCAGGGGTTCAGGGGCGGCAGCCCCCGAGAATTTTTTTTTTTTTGCCGTTTTTTTGATGAAAACCGACATTGTAATAAAACCCTAAAAAAGGCCGACTTTGTTTATTGCCCTAAAAACGCATGTTATAAGCGGCTGGGATGCTTAAGGGCATTGTAAGGTTGATGTACTGTTTTTGCTGGATAATAGGAAAGATTGGACAACTGTGTATGGTGGACGTAACCCATTCTGGGTGAACCATGTTAAATCTCTGTGTTATCTGTGTCCTGTTTCATTTCTTTATCTTTTGTATTTAAATCTGCATATAATTGTTAGTTCATATTTGCTTCGGATCTGCTTGAAACCCTAACAACTCGAAGGCTCTCTTATGTTAGGTCTTAACGTGTCAGATAGATTCAGTGGTATTGATGTGATTTGTTGTACCCGCGAGGGGACTAGCATTGAACACCTGAATGCTCGAATGATTGCTGGAACATGGAATGTCACTTGACTTGATTTTTTTTTTTAAAGGAAAAAGGATAAGGGTTAAGAAGGCTATTCTAACTCTAAGAATGTAGGAGCAATGGATGATCTTTGATGAAATTATAACTAAGTCTTGCTTCGACATGCAATGAACATCTCCACAAGGCTAGTGTGATCTTCTAAGGAAAGATTTATGATTTTTAAATCATCATCGTAAGCATAGACACCATCATGTTTATGCATATTAATGAAGGAATGATAATTGAAGTTAATTATGGGCTAATATGGATCCAATTGACCATGCAAGACACTTTAGCATCAGCAAAGTGTTAGTAGTATGGATATGCAAATTTCACTATTGATCACACAAGTCTTCCATTCATCTAAATAACTTGAAATCAAATTGAGAAGTATAGAGACCATGCAAATTGTTGAATCAACACATAGAATTCACCATTTCTTCAATGAAGTTTACATGTCTAGGCAACAATCTTTGCCTTCTCTTTCTACTCTACTCTAAAATGCTATCTATCTAATGTCTATTTACTACTAACTATTAACCTTACAAATGAAGTGGAGCCTTTTATAGTGATCTCATTACAATTTAGTGGCTCAGATCAATTTGAGATCAATGGCCAAGATTACAAGATAGAAACCCTATTGCAAAGCATTTAATGCTTTACCAATGATACAATTACATTTGATTGAACACATGTCCTTGTTGGAAAATTTAACCAATGGATGATGGTAGTAGGTACATCAATCTTCGCGCCCATGTGACAACTATCTGGATGAACTAGGTTCATTGAATCTAGATGCCTTCCCTTGAAATAATGTGATTGGATGTAATGATGAATAGGCACCACCTCAACTTGCTTCATCTTTGTAACTCAGCACAAGTGTGCAATTGAATGCGGCATATCTCTTGATACTCAACATGTGCAAGCGCTTGATGTGACGATGACTCTACTCATGTCAATCTTCTAACTTTGATTAACTCTTCTGAAATGATCGCATGTCTTGATCACTTGCATTCGCATTCGACTTAGACTGTGTCTTACCTATGCATGATCCTCATCACGCCTTGAAATTCATATTGCACCTGAAGTGACTCCTATTCTAGCCTTGCATGAGCTTGCAACGTGACAATCCCATCAGTTACTTTGTAGAAACTTGGATTTTCGTCATAGATTGCCTTAGCATTGTCATGACTTTCGTATATTTAGATCATAGTATCTTGCGCATTCAATGATGAGCTCATTGCATTGCACTACTAAGAGGAAGCCGACTGCATTGACAATGCCACTTTCAATCTTCACTCTTGTGCAACCTGTTGGCCTGGTGGTGTAAAGTGTGCCTTGAAATTTCTTCATGTCAATGAATCCAAGGTTGGTGTCACCTACATTGCTCCAATATGACGTGATCTTTGACCTGACGATGACACTCTTCACGTCCTTGATAAGCACCTGTCGCAATTTTGCCATTACGCACATGTTAAAAAATTGGCTAAGTTAGTGTCACGATATGATAGTTGATTATATTGATCAATTACACATAAAAATCTTAATGAGACTTTAGAATCCCAAGTGAGGTCTTTAACCATTGATCGAATACAATCATCTTAAGTTAACAATAATCTCTTCAAAACTTTAAAATGATCGAAATGATATAAAGAAGATTATTTGACACAAGATCGTGTAATAATGGAAAAGTATAAATTGAACCAGCGTATGATAAGATGCAATTCTCTTAAAGCGTATTTTGATCAAATGTAATGATAAAAATAAAAACGCAAGTTCGCTGCTCTATGAATATCCTGCCTTGTCTTCCAAGTGTAGTCCAGATTTTTAAAAATTGAATGCTTGCAGAGATGAATACGCATTGGACTCAGAAATGTTGCTCTTATGATGTTGTCTAAATCTCCATTCTTTGAACATGCATCGTTGTCAACCACTGAGTCTTCAAAATCGCTTATGCATGCATGATTCAAATAGCATCGCCACCTTATGAGATAATTCGCTCATTCCAAGAGTCGATTTGTTGTTGTTTCCAAAGTTCGTTGTGACTTAGGATGATTAGCTTACCACCCTCTAAAATGGACAAATTGCTGATGCAAATCATCCAATTGAATTTTCTCTTCGATTCGCCTTAATAAAATCGCTATGCTGATCGTAGTGTTCTCTGACAGTATTAAATCAGAAAGAGATTGTAATTGTTGATCATAGACGCTATCACCCTTGAAGGAAAAATTTGTTGTGCATTGGCTTATTCACTGTGACAATCATCAAAGTCGCTTTCAAATGGTGCTTCACTGATGCTCAAAAGTTTGAAATCATCATCTTTAGATGCAATCGCTGGTCCTTAAGAATATTCGTTGTGACTTTCTGTGACAGAAGTTAGAGCTAGGCACAAATCGTGGGTCTTAAAATCAACATCTTTATTTATAGACTCATCGCAGCCCACATCAAAATCGCATTGCTCCCGAGTCCCTACGTTGCATGAGTAGTCACTGTTGGCGATCGAATGTAGAGGTGAATTTAAGTCACCAGTTTACAAAATCGCTTCCAAAATAATAATCTCCCAAGCTTAGTAATCAAAATTGCTTAGTATCGCCTCACCCTCATGGTGTAATGGATCGACTTGGATGATTCACCTATATGTAAGAAATATCGGTTTAAATTCGATCAATGATATGACGGAGTTCAAACTTATAACAATTCCTATCACAATGCACTGACGACTTACATTGAATAGTTTGCATTTGGAAAATCGTGACCCTTGCTATTTATTCAACGGTCTCATTCGGATTGGTAAATGTGCCTGGTTGAATTGTTTTGTTGGGAGGCTAATGCGATCTAATCGCCACCCTCATTAATGGCATTTGGGTGCCTTTCATGAGTGAATGCTTTGCATCGTTCATTAAATGAACACTCCGATTTGCCTTTTAGCGTACCATATGAAATGAATTGCTTCGATATTTGCACCCTTTAAATCCAATCGATGAGTGACTACCATCAAATGTGATCAATAATGCCTTTGTATGAGGCTTCAAACTTTGTGAGCTTGAATTGAACGATGCATATTGATCCTACCAATAGCACAAGGCATCGCGTATGGTTCAAATGTGGGAATAACATCGTTGACTGCCTTCTTTCATATGCTTTGGACTCCCAAATGTATAGTTAACCTAGCTCACTACCTTTATTAAATATCTTTGAATCGATCCCCATGGGGTGTGTTGAGTCTTGCTTTCAAAGTCGTGAATTAGCCGTCTTGGGTCTTGTGAGCTCCATCCAAATGTGTTTCGCTAAATGTCTCTTCATTGACTCCTTGAGTTGTCACACTGAACGCAACATGAAAAATACATCGTGTAATGCAAGTTGGCGGATAGCGCTCGCAAGTCGTTGTAATGGTGGGAAAATGGTGAATGATAAATCAAGAAGGAAAACTACCCTTTCCCTCAAAGAGAGATGAGAGTTTCAATTATGAATGAATTGGGAATGCTAAGTTGATCCCCTCTTCCTTGTTTGATTTAGAAAGGAATTTGATTGAATTATGTAGTGCAAAAGTGACAAAGAATTGATTATAACTTGAGATCGGAATATGGGATGAAGTTGTGCACCTGGATTTGGCAATAAAATGTCGAGACGCAGTTGCCCTAAAAATTTGAGGAAAAGTTGTTCGGACCGTGGTAGGAATGTACACGGCCTCTGCAAATGAAGCCCGCATCCAAAAGTACAACTGTGCACCTACAACCTACACACAGAAAAGAGAGGAAAATGGGTTGGGATTGGGGGTTTGCCTTTAGGTCAAACCTCAGTTTTGGAATTAACCAAGTAATGAAAGAAAGTACTTGCAAGTAGATGTAAATGAAAGACTGAATTGTAAATCACCTCAAGAGAGGTTGTAGTAGCAATGTTGATAGAAATGCTTGTGTGGAATTGAATGTTGAAATCAATGTCCTCTTCAATGATTGAATCCTTGACTTGAATGCAACACCTAGCCTTGAAGGGAAACTTGAGAATGATCAATGTTGGAAAAGAATGCTTGAATTCTTGAATGCTTGATCACTTATGCAACTTGAATCTCTCCAACTTCAACCTATCCAACTTATCAAATGAGAGAGTGAATGCCCCTTTAAATACATGTTGGTGGATTTGAATTTCGTCATGGGCCGACATTGGGGGAGTTTCCTGCCCGAGGCACAACCAACATTGCATACTCTAGGAAGGGTCTTGTCCTAAAATAGGACAGGGACAGGGGCGCTACGCCACTGTCCTGGGAGGACAGGGGTTCCATACCCCTGTCCAAGGGGGGATAGTGGTGCCACACCCCTGTCCTACCCCTTTCTCCAGGGCAGAGTGCGGACGGGGTGATGCAGAGGCCAAGGAAAAAGCTATTTTCGCAAGTTGAGCAATCCTGGGTCTCCGATCAGGCTAGAGGATTCGAATTCGCATGCATGAGGACCCTAATGTAGTAAAAAATTGCTAGGGTCGCTATTTTATGACACTACATTAATTATCGCTTCTCTCCATTGCATCGATTTCACGACCTCATCACATGACGCGCCTTCTCATACACTTCTTTCTTCACTTGTCATATGACTTCTGTTGGCCATTTGGTGGAATTGATTATGTGTTGCATTGATATTTTGTCATTGATGCCAACACTAGCTATTTGGATGCTTTACCAACACCCTTCTGCTCCCGATAGGTTGAGTGGATTCGAGTTGTGTAGGATTCGGTAGGCTCCGGTATGATTTGGTTATGGAATTGGCTTGTTCATGATACTCATGCTCATATTCGGTCAGTTGGTTTTGGTTTGGTGATCGGATGCTATCCTGCTTGCTCAGAAGCTTAGTTTCTGATTCCGACGAGGGTTTCACTAGCAGAGCTTTTGATGAAGATCCTTGATGAATTGCATAAGTGGTGTTGGTGCAGCTTCTAGTAGAGTTTCAAGATGTTGTTGGTGATCATGTTTGAGACCTGGCGGATGGATATCATTTTTGTAGTGTGTGGACCTATATTGGGTCTTGGTTGATCTAGGTTATGGATCGACTTTAATCCCGACATGGTTTGTAATTATGTAATTGGTCTAATCCCGACATGGTTTGTAATTATATAATTGGTTTATTATCTGGTAGTCGACCTAACCATTTATGGTCGAGGGTTTGTATATATAGATGTAAGATTTCATTATAGATCATCATGGTTATGTTAGAGGTCATGGTCAAGGAATGTAATGTGCAAATAATGTAATATCATTTAGGTAGAGGATTTGGTCGATCATTGGAGATTGAATTGGGTTTATGTAAGAGGATTCAATCCTCCGGTATTGAGCTTAACCACAACTGTACTCGAGCATAGGAGATGTTATCTTTTGTAGTTCAACACTTCTCTGGATTGTACTCTGGATTTCTATGTAGTCAGTGAGGCTCCTTTTGTGATGAGCAGTGCGCTCTAGGCTATTGGCCTTCCTTCAAGTGCAGGTCCCTCAATTGTAATTCACATACTTACTGCAGAAGTATTATCTGATTGTGGGTAAGCTTCGCACCATGGTTTTTCTCTTTCCCGGGTTTTTCACGTATAAATCTTGGTGTCATGTGGATGGTATTTATTCTGTGATTATTGTTTATGCTTAATTGGTCTAACTTCTATTTCAATATAAATGTTTTGGGTTCTGGTGTTAAAGTTTTAAATGCTAATAGTTCTAGTAATCTGACAATAGATTCACCCCCTCCCCCTCTCTCAGTTGTCTTCCGGTTATTTGAAATGTCTAAGAATTGGTATCAGAACTTTGGTCCTCTCTGCAGAAAGCTTAACCACTCGAGAAAGATCCTATGGCGACTAACAATTCAAGTTCATCTAGTTCTTCTGGAGCTATCTTTCATAGGGATATTTTGAGGCTTGATGGAACAAATTACACAGTATGAAAGATTCAGATGGAGACTCATTTGAGATGTCTTGGCAAGGAGATTTGGGAGATCACACAGAATGGTGTCACACCTTATAATCTGGGATCTGACAATCCTTCTCCGACAAACCTGGACAAGGAGCATGAGAATGATTGTAGAGAAAGAGAAGCCCTCTTGTGTGCACTTTCTGATCAACAAATAATGGGATTAGCTGAAAAACCATCTGGAAAGGCTATATGGGATAAGTTGGAGACTCTTAACGAAGGTGACCCTACAGTGAAGATTGCTAAACTTGATGGTTACCGGGTGAGATATAAAAACTTGAAGATGGAAGAAGATGAAAGGATTACTACATTCATGGTGTAGACGTATAAAAATGACCATATTCCTAAATGAATATTTAATGTTCATTTTATTCGCATTCCTCTATTTAGTTAAATCTAAATTAATTAAATCATCCTCATTCCTCTATTTGATTAAATAAATTATTCAATTTATTTATTTAAATTCACTTAAGCCTTTCACATCATTTAATTAAATAAATCATTTTATTTAATTAAATCCCTTCTTTCTACTTTTAATTAAATTTACATTTAATTAAATTGTTCACTGTAAATAAATAAATCTAATTTATTTAAATCCTCCACTTGCAACCATAATTGAAATAAAGCAATTTATTTTAATTAATTCTATTATCCCCCACCCACTTGCATTTTCCTACATCTACCACTTGCCTCCTAAACCGCCTTTCTAAATTCTTCTATAACCTATCTAATCCTAATCAATTAGCCTAAACCTTTCAATCATATCCCTTTTCCCTAAATTTGAGGATGTCACTTCTCAAATGTGGAGTAAAGTCTTCCAAAGGCATTAAAGCCTTTATACCTTCAACAAGCTAAGTTGTTGAATACCCCCAAATTTGGAAGGAATCTTACAAATTTGTCCCCAAAATCTTTCAAACCATTAATGGTTAACTAACCTTTTGTGGCATGGTTAGAGACTTTTTGCCTAACTCAACCCTCATCTAACCCAAGGGTCTCATCAAGCATTCATTGCTTTGACCATGGTTATCCCTTTAAACCTTGCACAAGAGTTTATCCTTTGGGTAAGAGCTTTATCCAATGGGTAATCTTAATCTAATCTTAACCCTTACCTTCTAAGGTAACCTTGAGGTCTCCTCAAACATTTAATGCTTCTTACATCCCCTCTCAAGCAGTCATATGTTGACAATTGTCACCATTTCATTGGTGAGAATTATAAACATGGATTGATAACTTTCAATCCTGGCCCTTGATAAGATTATCCAATATTGACCATCCATTGCCCTATTTTTCCTATAAATAGAGCTCATTCCTTCTTCAAAAGGATCCATGTCTTTAACATCACACTTATACTCATTTTTAGCAAAGCATTTAGTCTCTCTTTAGAATAGAAATATAATCTAATAATCATTTTTAGAAGCATTTCCATTATCTTAGTTAATCATATAAACTAGTATATCATGTTAGGATAGTATTTTACTAATCTTTTCATCTTATCATCACTAGTTTGGTTCGTATCTAAAATCGTGCATAGATAGGATGCATTTATACTAAAATTGATCAAAAGCATCCCTCATTCTCATGATTGTCATCCTTAAGTCACTTTGCTCAGTGACCAGAGAGAAAAGGCATTGTCTTTAGGGGTCTTGTGAGATAGAGAACAATGGAACACCCCTTGGGAAGTTGAGCTATTCCACATAGCTCCATAACTTGCACCAAGAGTCCCATTGGTGTGTGGGAAAGTCTTTGAATTTCTGTAATTTCCATTTCATTGCACCTCTTTTCCTGCATATATTTATGGTGCGCATTGTTGGGCATAACCCCATTTATCAAATCGGTTTTTGAATAGGACAAAAATTTGTAGGTACGCGGGAAACGAGAATCAACGCATAGAGAACATCTACTAGCACATCTGGTTGATACTTCAGCGCATTTGGTCAACTGTTTAGCGCATGGAAACCACCTTTTAGTGCATTAAGGCTTAACTTTTGCACATAACCATTTTACTGATTCCTGTAGGTTTCAGCACCTGAATTAAATAGCCTAGCGCATCCAACAAACAGTTTAGCATGTAAAGGTTTTTTGCTAGCGCATCGCGGGTTTCCTGTAGTGCATCACAGGCATAAAGCAGAAAACAAATTTGTAACAGAAGCCTAAATAGACTTGTAGAAGTCCACAAAATATTTTTTCTGCTAATTGGTTTTACTGGAGGTGACTAACAGTTTATTTGCAGGTTGGAGAGTTTATTTTACCTAAGTTAGGATTGAAGTAGTTTAATTTTGCTAACTTTGCTAAGTTAGTTAAGTCAAAATTTCCTTCATTTTCTTGTTAGATAAAATTGAACTCACACTTTACTTTGGGTATCTAAAAAGAACAACAACAAAAACATTTCTTGCTTTCTTAGGAGAAAAACACATTTCACTTTGGATATCTAAAAAGAACCAACAACTTTATTTTTGCAAAAATGCTTTAAAAAGAACCTCACCATCCTTTGGTGTTTAAAAGGATCAATTTTAAAATTTTGCAAAGTAAAAGAACCTCACTTGTCAAAATTTTTGAAGTAGACCAAAAGAGGGAAGTTTTTCCCCCTTATTGATTTTCTATTGTTGACCAAATCGAACTCTTTGCTTTGTTGACCAAGTTTTTTTTACTAGCTTAGAAAATCATTGATTTGGGACATAAAACAAACAACATGCTTTTTTTGGAGCAACATCTCCAAATAGACTTTAGTAAATCATTGCAATGAAAGAATAAAAAGAACACTTATGTGTCTTGCTTCAAAACTGGAAGGTATATGCTCTCCCCTTAGCTGGGTGATCAAAAAGCCAAACCACTCTTACGCTTTCCTTGTTTTAAAGCATTTTAAATCCTTTAGCAGGCCTGCCCTCTCAAGGAGCTAAAAACTCTTAAAGCCATTCTTTGGCCGGTGTTAGGGGAATGACCTAAGTGGGGAACGACTTTGATGCCAAGTGTTCCAACCCACTATAATCAAAAGTGGAGGGTGACGAAAGTCCCTTTCAACAGTTTCGTGCAGGGATTAGCCTTCCCCCAATATCTTTACAATACGTAAAGCCTTTGTTCTAAAGGTTGGGAAGCCTCCCGAGGGAGTTTATCACTAATGACTGAACAGGAAGCCTGATTACAAACCTTAGCCTTAGAAACTTTGAGCCGAGTTAGTATCCAAACATTTGCAATATCATAGTGCAAGGGTGGGGAAGAGTTCGCCCCCAAGATTACTCACCATATATCTCCCAAGATAACTACTCAACTATGAAGCAATTCACTTTGAGTTAATTTCTGGCAAAAGGCAAAAAAATAGGCACCCCCTAGGGGGTGACAAGGCTGTTTGAGCTGACGGAGTATCGAGACTAGTGGGCTATGGTATTATCGATGACCCTTGAATAAAGAGTCTGATTGCATTGCATTATCTGTATCCAAACCTGTCAAAACACTTGGGATTTGAACACATCCTCGCAGAATATACACTCTTTGTTTAGACTAGGCAAAATGTTTATCTCTTTCATGTTGTGTTTTCATTTCATACTTTAGAAAATCATCCATCAGAAATGAGAAAAAGTTAAAAATCACAGAAAAACCAACAAGTCAAAACAAATAGGGCAGTTTAGCGCGTAGAAGCAACATTTTAGTGCTTTGGAACCATCTTTTAGCACCTACAAGCTTTAAAATAGTGCATCAATTCTGCAAACTAGCACATAAACAATTTAAATATTCCAACAGCTAAAACTTAGTGCTTTTCAAAAACAACTTAGTGCTTTGAAGCAACAGCTTAGCGCATTGGAAGCAAACATTAGAGCTTTGAGCTCAAAAGTTAGCGCGTCGGTAGGACATATTAGCGCATAACTTCCCAGACCAATTCAAAATTAAATAGTATAATTTAGCATGTCAAAGGGGTGGCTTAGCATGTTGATATCATTCTCTAGTGCATTGACGACATTGGTTAGCGCATTGGGTCTCTGGCTTAGCGCATAGTCAAAATTGAGAAAATAGAGAGCAAACATAAACTTTTTTGAAAATTTTTAAAAACAATTTGGGAAGCTATTTTCAATCCTCTCTCAACTCCCACAGGCAGAAATTCAAATCAGAGTATCAGAACTATTCCAAAAACCAACAAAACAAGATATTCTTAGAACAAAGTTGTCAAGTCCAAAACTAGCTAAGGGTTAACGCATTTTCTTCTCAAGAATCAGGTAACATCATCACACACATCAAAAGGTCCTCCAATCAAATGGATTTCATCCTCAAAACATACTTTTTTCAAACTAAAGTTGTCAAAATTGACTTTCCATATCGGGAAAGCTCTTATTCCATAACATTTGACGCACTTTGTCGTGAGGGGGCATCTAAACCTTCATTTGATAAAAGTAGACTTAAGTTTCCAAATAGGGTATCTTAATCCAAAACAAATCAAAGGAAACCATTGATCACCTATGCATGACTAATCCTCATATTCTGAGAAGAAAGAGTATTCATCACAACACTAAGTTAAGGAAACAACAACCTAGTTCTCAAAAACTTGCTAAAAGGAATAGATTTCTCTACATCAATCGCCAACTCTTCAAATCTAATCGCACCTTTCTCTGTCATATGCATTTATATCTTTAAGACAAGTCAAATGAATTTGACGAAGAACCATTAAGAACTAGAACATTCTGCCAAAAAGCAGCATTCAACCAATGCTTAAATTGCGGAGGAAAGATCAATCCGACTTTCTTCCCAGAAGTTTGCATTACTTACAACATACCTCAAATAGAGCCACCAACTCCCGAGCAAGACACAGAAGAGGAATTTGTTCCCTTTATAACAGAGAGTTTCTACTAGATGCCCGCTATCACTCACTCTCAACGAAGCATACAAAGTGAAACACAACTAGAGTCCACTATGGGGCGAAGATTATCAAATCCCTTCGAATATCCAAATCTAGAAGACACGAAGATCATTGAAGAGCTCCTCCAATAATGTCAAGAAAGTGCCTCGTTCCAAAGACTTATGGAAAGACTCATAGAGGTTGACAAAGAAAAGTACCTACTCATGCTCACAAACAAAGGAGTTAGGATTCTTGAAGACTTTGATACTAACACCTT
Organism: Cryptomeria japonica; assembly: GCF_030272615.1. Lineage (NCBI taxonomy): Eukaryota > Viridiplantae > Streptophyta > Pinopsida > Cupressales > Cupressaceae > Cryptomeria > Cryptomeria japonica. The sequence continues at coordinate 688,230,310 of NC_081411.1, forward strand.
TAGAATAAGGTCTCGACACTATACTTATTAGGAACAACAAAAAGAAGAGGACACATGTGACCCTGAGTGAAACATACCTGAGCAAAACATACTCGAGCAAAACATACCTGAGTCACACATACCACTACACACGCCTATCCCAACTAGAAACAATGAGAAGGAAGAAATCTTCCCTCAGCAAACAAATACACCCTTGGTTGCTCTCACACAACAAATGCAAATGGTACAAAAGCAAATGCAAGACTTGCAACAAGGATCAATAGTATGATATTAATTAAACGAAAATTGTCCTTACCCTTTTGATAGAAGATTAAACATGGTACCTATTCCCCCAAATTTAGACATTCCAAAATTTGACAAATATGATGGAAAAAGTGATCCTCGTGATCATGTTCGAGAATTTTGTACCATGAGCCTGAAATTTGCCCACGATGACACCTATTTGATGAGGTTATTCCTAAGAAGCTTGGGAGGACAAACAATAGAATGGTTATCCAAAATCACACCTCATGTCAGATCCTTTGATGAATTGATCAACAAATTTATCACTCAATACATACAACATTCAACATGCCATCACCATGCTAGATGTCTGCAATACCAAACAGAAAAACAATGAAACATTCATGGTGTTTCTTCAATGTTGGAGATAGATGGTTTCGAGATATCCTCGAGATGTGCCCAAAAAGGAAAAGATGGAAATTTTCATTGACAATTTGAATAGCGAGATGAGTTACATACTCAAGCTCCAATCCATAACATCTTTTGCCAAATTGATTGAAAATGGCATCCAAGTAGAGGAGGCATGTGTGAAGAAAGGAAGATTGAAATTCTTCAAAGAAGGAACAAATTCATCCAACTCTCATTACAATAACCAAAACAACAACAACAACAACAACTTAGACAAATCTAGGTTCTGGACCAGAAACAAAAATACTGGAAATGGAGGAGGAAATGAAGCTAATAATGTGAAGTCCAAACAACGAGTGTTGGCCTTATCAGGCAATCCTCGAGCTACCAAGAATCAAAGGGTGTTAACCAAGGCACTAACACTTATGCATCAAATACCAATCCAGAACATCCCAACACCAACAACAACAATGCCCAAAACAATAACACCAATCGAGGACCTAATACAAACTCACGAGGTAACGCCAACAACTTTCCTAAACGCATCTACACACCATTAGGGCAATCATTGGAGTCCACATTCAGAGAGCTCTTGGCAAATAAAATTATCTCCTTACCATCAATCAACAACTTTGAACCACAAGTCAAACCACCTTGGTGGAATGACTCACACTTTTGTGATTTTTACCGAAACAAAGGACATCAAACAAATGATTGCAAGAGACTGAAAAACATTGTTCAAGACATGATTGATAGAGGTGATTTAACAGTTGATGGTCTCAAAACAAATGGTGACCTTGGGGCCTTTAAAAATCCTCTTCCAAACTACAACAAGGATGAAGCTTCAACATCAAACAATACACATGGAGCTCGTATTAGTCACATATACAATAACACCATCATCATATATCAATAGATGACAATCAAATAAATTTTATTACAATCAAGGAAAAACGCGAACATGAATCGATCAATGTAACCACCAGAGCTCAAAAATATGTCTTGAAGGGGCATACGTTAGCAGTAAACACCATCCCCAAAATTCAATATGATCTGGTTAGTCAACTGCGCAAAACTCTTGCTCAAATATCTATACTTGAGTTGCTGAAACTTTCACCAAAACACAAGGACATCTTGGAACAGGCACTCTTGGAAACAAATGTACCTCAAGATCTGGATATTGACAAATTCCAAGCCATGCTAGCTCATATGACAGGGCCTCATAATCTCACATTTTCTGAGCATGATAATATTTCATTGAGCCATCCACATAATACTCCACTCCACATTGAAGTCTTGGTCTACAAACATCGATTTAAAAGAGTATTAATAGATGGAGGAGCTGGACTCAATATCTGTACCTTAAAACTTATCTGTGCATTAGGCTTCTCTGAGTAGTCTATTGATCCATGCAAAAAGATCACTATCAAAGTATATGATGATGAAGAAAGATCATCCAAGGGAATAGTGGTGTTGCCAATTCAAGTAGGACCGATACAAAAGGACACTATGTGCCAAGTCTTAGACATAGACCTCACATATAATATTTTATTAGGTCAACCTTGGATACATGAAATGCAAGCAGTACCCTCAACTTACCACCAGTCTGTCAAGTTCCCATACAATGGACATGATATTTCTATATCAGCAAATCATAACCCTTTTCAACATTGTAATGCTATGGGGGCAACCTAAGACAGTTTGGTTGCACATAACAGAGAAAAACAAACATCCTCAACACTAGATTTTCAGCAAGAAAAGCCTAAATATTTATCCATGGATTTCAAACAGAAGATGAAAATCAAATAACAAGGCATAAGAGAGTACTCTTTGGAACCCTTATGTCTAATCAACTTACCAGCATCACCTAAATCTCATGGGCTACCTTCGGCATCAATACATCAAACAACGCAGCCCATCACCAAGTTTGATGGCAAATTTATTCAACTAGGCACACTAGCTTATGAATCAGAAGAAAAGGACATCCTTAGTTGGCTATACAGATGAAGAAGAAGTCAGAGCAGCTACTATGGAAGTAGCTATACCAACACAGCTATATGGAAAAGGCTTCCTAATCATGCAACAAATGGGATACAAGGGCAAAGGACCTATCAACAAGCGTTAGGAAGGTGTCACAGAACCATTGGGTCCTCCTTCCTAGTTTTCTAAAGACAAAATAGGATTGGGATATGAACACACTCTACCCCCAAAGAAGACACCAAATAAATATCAAAAACCTCAGTGGAAGGAAAAGAAGAAATACAAGGAGGAATCATGGCAGGAAGCACTATTTGAATCAGCCAAAACAATACAAAAGGAATGGAAATACCAGGAAAAAGAGAAACAACATGAGGAGTTGGCCATTCAAAAAGAAGAAGCACCTTGTGCGGAAGTACATCATGTTCAAGAACCTGTTTCAAACAAAGAAGAATCACCCCCTGATAACATCACTACTCCCTGAGGAGAGACAGTATATGAACAAATGCAAATAGTATAAGAAATATCTGACATAGAATTAGAGAAAACTATCAGATTAGTATCAATCATCAAGGACCTGTTTTCACCCTACAATATACTAGTCCACAACACTGAAAGAATCTGGGATAATACCTCTGAGACTGATTCAAATGAATATGAATGGGGCAGTTGTTCTAATATTACTGAAGATATTGTTGCAAATGTCAGTCATACACCCCTTTCTCAAGAAGAACAAGGCACAGAGCCTAGACTACTTGAATTTGGTCCACATAATATCTATGACGCCAAAGAAAATGAGCAGTGACATTACGAGCAAGTCTACACGGAAGATGATACCATCGAAGACCTTGCCAAAATAATTAACTTATTTAATATCCCACCCAACCTTAATGATACCTCCATCCTAACACTTACAACAATTGAACTCGACCCACCCAATGACTCCTTACCACTCATCTTTCTTGATCTTATAGACTGGGATGAACCTGAAAATCATGACATACCAATTTTCCCAAATGATGATTCCATTATCCATTACTTATGTACCATCAACCCGAAAACAGACTCTACCAGCAAACAAAGTAACGACATATGTAATTAGGCGAGTGCCATGTCTCTCAGTCACAAAAATGAAAGAAATAAAGGATCTACTGCTGAAAACCAGTCATTAGCAGCACTAGATCACAAAAAAGTAAAAATAAAGGATGCATCTACGGGTGAAAACCTTTTTGAGGCACCTAAAGATGAGAGACTTGACACTCTTTCTGAGCACTATCAGGAGCGGTCACCCATATTGATTGAGCCCACTCAATCAGTCAACATTGGTACAACGGAAGCAACCAAAAACATACATCTAGCAGAATCTCGAACAGAGGCAGAAAAACAAGAGTTTATCAAAAATTTCAAAGAAAATCAAATCAATTTTGCTTGATCATACGCAAATATGTTTGGGATGGATCCACACTTAATCATGCATCACTTATCCATTGCTCCAGGAGCTAAGCCGGTTAAACAAAAATTGAGAAAGATGAATCCATAGGTACCACTCATGGTCAAAGCTGAGCTAAAGAAACTATTAGATGTCAGATTTATTCGACCTATAGACTATGTTGAATGGATTTCCAACATTGTGCCAAATTCAAAACCAGATGGTAGCATCAGGATATGCACTGATTTTTGAGATGTCAACAAAGTCTGTCCAAAGGATGAATTTCCTTTGCCTAGTATCGACATAATTGTAGACCTCACAATAGGCCATGCAATGCTATCACTAATGGACGGTTTTTTTGGCTATAATCAAATAAAGATAGCTCCAGAGGATCAAGATAAAACAACGTTTACTTGTCCCTGGAGAACGTATTGTTGGAATGTCATGCCTTTTGGCTTAAAGAATGTTGGGGCAACTTATCAACAAGCAATGACAACAATCTTTCATGACATGATGCATACCTTCATGGAGGACTATGTGGATGATTTACTACCTAAGTCATTTACCCGAGCAGAACATCTAGGCATATTAGAGAAAATTTTTGAAAGGTTGGAGAAATTTCAAGTCAGGCTCAACTCTAAGAAGTGTATCTTCAAGGTAACATTAGGCAAGTTATTAGGCTACATCATATCAAAAAAGGGAATTGAAGTAGATCCATCAAAGGTACAAGCCATCATGGAGATGCCACCACCTAAAAACATCAGCCAACTCAGATCCTTGCAAAGACGGCTCTAGTCAATCAGGCAGTTCATCGCCCAACTAGCAGATAAAAGCCTACCATTCAATCATTTGCTACATAAGAATGTACCATTTAGATGGGAAGCCAAATGCAGAATCATTCTATCAAATCAAGCAATATCTAATGAACCCACCAATTCTAGTACCACCAATTGCAGACAAGCCACTTATTATCTACATATCAACAACAAACATATCATTGGGGGCACTATTAGCACAAGAAAATCAAGATGACAAGGAACGAGCTATCTATTACATCAGTAGAACTTTGAATGGATATGAACTCAATTATACATTCATTGAGAAGGCTTGTTTAACAGTGGTATTCGCTTCTGAAAAGTTCTGACACTACATGCTAGCTCACACAATCAAGCTAGTAGCAAAAAATGACCCTCTAAAGTACTTACTCAGCAAAGCAGCTCTCACAAGCAGATTGGCTAAATGGGTAATGATTCTCAGCGAATTTGATATCCACTATACAAAGTGTTGAGCTATCAAAGGATAGGTAATTGCAGATCAATTAGCTAATGCACCACTACCAGATAAACAACCAATGGAGATTGAATTTCCAGATAGGGATGTTCTTGCTATTACCACCAAGCAATGGACCCTATACTTTGATGGTTCCTACACTCAACATGGCTCAGGTGCCAACATCTTGTTCCTCACTCCCAAAGGAAACACCATACCAAGATCATATAGACTCATGTTTCTATGCACAAATAACATTGTTGAGTATGAGGCACTAGTTATAGAAATCAAAATGGTCGTGGAATAGAGAATCATAGAATTGAAAGTCTATGGAGATTCACAACTAGTCATAAATCAGATCAACAATGACTATCAAATGAAACATGACAAGCTGCTACCATACAAACAAATGGTGGATGATTTCAAAAACTATTTTGTACACATCACCTTTGAACAAATACCAAGATTGGACAACACAATAGCCATTGCAATGGCTACTATTGCTTCACTGCTACAAATTCCACAACAACAGAGTTGTTACGAGTTTCTAGTAGAGCAACTGTTTTCCCCAGCCTATGACAATTCTGCATCCCATGTTATCTATGCCTTAACCGGTTCAGACTCTATGCTATACGACACAATATACGACTATCTCAAAACCAATACCCTACCCATTGACCTATCTTGAAATAAAAAATGCAACTTTATCTAGCAAGCCACCCGTTACACTCTAACTGTTGATACTCTTTACTGTCGAGGTCTAGATGGTACTCTTCTTCATTGCCTTGATCATAATGAATCTAACTCTGCTTTACAAGAGCTTCACAAAGGTATCTGTGGCACACATTCAAGTGGTCCTACTCTTGCTAAAAAGCTTCTAAGAATGGGATATTACTGGTCGACAATGGAAAAGGATTCTTATCATTTTGTAAAGAAATTTTCTAAATGCCAAATCCATGGCAATCTTATAAATGCACTAGCACAGGAATTGCAGCCATTTACAACATCCTAGCCTTTTTACCAGTGGGGACTAGACTTAGTCGATAAAATACACCCTTCATCTTCAAATGGACACAAGTTCATTATCACTGCAACAGAATATTTTACCAAATGGATTGAAGTGGTCCCGATGACCACAGTGACTAGAAAACAAATTGCCTCTTTTATTCTTAATTATTTGATCTGCAGATACGACATTCCAAGTTCTATCATCACAGATAATGGACAACCTTTCAAAAACCAAGATGTGCGAGACCTATGTGAACAATTCAAAATCCAACATCATTTCTCAACACCTTACTACCCACAAGGGAATGGTCAGGCAGAGGCATCCAACAAAACAATATTGAAAATCCTCAAGAAAATAGTAAATAATGCAGGAAAAGATTGGCACGTACAACTCAATCCAACACTTTGGGCATACAAAACTAGCATCCGCACACCTACCAGAGCTACGCCATATTCATTAGTGTATGGATTAGAAGAAATTTTACCCCTTGAGGTAGAAATCCCATCACTCGGAGTATCTTTAAAAGGCCTCATTCCAAATGAAGAGTATCGAGTAAACAGACTGCAAGAGCTAGAAATTCTAGATGAAAAGCGACAACATGCCTATACTCACCTCAAAGCATACCACCAAAGCATGTGCTGAAGCTACAACCACAAGGTCATCCCTAGAATTTTTTAAATTGGTGATCTCGTACTCAAAGAAAATCCCAGAAATCAGCAAGATCGAGAAAAGAAAGGGAAATTTGAACCTAACTGGTTGGATCCCTATGTCATCATTTCAGCCTATGGATCAGGTGCCTATCAACTAACAACTTCAAAAGGAGATGTGCTCGACGAACCAACCAACAACATCCATTTGAAGAAATACTATACTTAAGCAGTCTAATGCACATAAAAGATTAAAAATAAAAAAAAATAAAAAAATCAGAAAAATACAAAAAGATGCAATAGAAAAAAATGGTGAAAACCTAGCAACATGCGCTACTTGTGAGAGAACATCTCTTCTATCTATTCTTACTATCGAACTTTTATATCCACAATCAAGAACCACCGGCCATCGCCCAACACTTTATCAAACTAGCTTTATCTAGGACATACTTAGCGTAGTCACTGTCCTTGTTTATCCAAATATCATTTCATCATATCCCACCATGGCTTGGTAATCACTATACATATCCATGTCATGCGGTAAAATTAGCTAGGGGAAACATTGATCGACATTTCATCCTATCAATAAATCAAACCTTGCAGCAAACCAAGAGAATCATGTCAAAACAAACATTCACAAACAAGAGAACCAAACATGGATACACTTAACAAATTCACAACACATGATGGATGATTTTTTGAAGTATAAAATGTTTACATCTTGCATGAAGTTTTGACTATTTTTGCACTTGAACTTTTTTTTTGAACCATTGGATCCTCTAAATTTTCTCAACGGTGCATCGAGCTAGAGAAAGTAATTGGAACTCCAATATTTTTTTAGTTTTCTGTCTGTGAGGTGATCACTTGTACTGTGCAAATACTTGTCTCGCGACGTGATTCAAATCATATCACTGAAGAGATGATTCCACTTTGTGCATCCAAATATTTTAATCTTGTATGTTTATATGCAAGCCACACTTAGGTCGTCTTGGTTCAATTATACCTTGACACTTGTGCCATCTTGCAAAATCAAAATTCATGTAAATTTTTCTCAGGTCATTATGGCTTAATTATACCATTATGCTTTTATAAATTTTCAACATATCCAAACAACTCAATGATGATACCCACAAATAAAGCAACAACATGTGACTATACAAGAATGACAAATGGAAGAATGAGGATGATCAATTAGTTGCATATCATTTTACAATTAGTTGCACAACATGTCATTATCATACATCTCATTTTTAAGATACATCTCACAGCATATCATTATCATACATCTCATTTTCAAGATACATCTCACAACATATCATTATCATAAATCTCATTTTCAAGATACATCTCATACATCATACATCATGCATCATCAAAACAAAATATCCAATCACATGCATTTATCTAAATATTGCAACATCATCATAGAATCATCACAATCATATATAAAGCATCATCCATCAAACACATCACATGTGGATCAAAGAAAACAGTTTCGTATATATATATACAAAACATGTCATGTCTGTCCCAAATACAACAAATTCTCAAAATAAAATAGAGACAAGTTCTCTTAGATATGACTATCTCCTGAGGGTGACAATCTCGCGGCAAATGTCCCAGCACCTAGATCACCAGGTGGATCCTGACGAGTCGGCTCGGTCACACCTTTTCTCTCTGTCCTTGAACCGATCTGCCTAGATCGACTAGATCTCATCATTGTAAAACTAGGAGCACTATGCTCCCTGGGCACCAACTCATCATAGAGACGTTGGTAGTACTCAACCTCCTTGGTTTTATACTGCATCTCCCTCAGGGCATTTCTCATCGAGCCACCAGCCACTGCTCTCTCCAGACTATCTACTCGACCCAAGCGCTCCAACACTGTATCACACTCTGTGGTAAGCTGTGTAATCTAACGTTGATGCGCCAGTAACTGTGTCTGCAGATGCTGCACTAACAACTATAAGGATCTAATATGAGCATCCTCTCAATGAGTGGGAATCCGAATCTGGAGGGGTATTTGTTTCGTGGAACCCCCTATCCCTCTCCCTGTCCTCGGTACTAGTGGGGGTAGCACATCTGACCTCCTCCTCTGGGTAGGCCATTTGAAGTTGTCTGTCCCACCCACCGCTGCTATAACCTCCCCTGCTCGCCCACCACCACTAGATCCAATTGCCAAACCTCCCCTCCCTCTATCCTCCACTACCCGCTGTACTACTCTCTCACCTTGCATCCCTCTATCCCCACCAACTCCACCTCTATCTCCTCTCCTTGCTCTATCTCTGCGCCGACCTTGGCCACCTCCTCCACCATCTCCACTGTCATCACCTCCACCATCCCCACCTCCCTCCTCAAGCTCCTCTCTCTATCTCCCTAGCCTCTTGGGCTGCTCATCCTCATCATCATCAAAAGCGAGAATCATCTCCATCGGATTAGATATCCTGGCCACAACATGAACCACAAAAAGCGCTGAAAAACTCCTCAGTCATCCCTGCATCCATTGCCACGTAGGCATAGTCCCATATTTGGCCGGCTAGATGCATGTACTCCTCCACCACCATAGCACTATCAATGGTCGGGCCCCACTCTAGCACATCCTGCCTTCGTCGAGCATATAAGCACGCTCCCTGTAGAATACCCTATTGTCATCCATACTGTCGCTGAACTCGGTTGTGCATGAATCTCTCAATCACAAAGAGCGTCCACCCTATAAAAAATCGGGACATATACACATAGGGCATCTCTAGCCCATCCTCCTCCCACACCTCGCACTCCATATACGGTCTCCAGACAACCATATCAATATCATCAAGCACCCTCCTCCAATGCTCTAGTTTTCCCAACTTACATTGGACAACTATCCCTGTGTATCCATATGCATAGGTGCGCCCAACCGACCTATCTCTATTTGCAAGTGGCCTCACTACGGGAATGTGCTCCCATGCCCATACTAGTAACAATGTAACCCCAGCTGATAAACTGCCATAACCTAAGTATACCACCTGATGCAAATCTCTGTATAAGTGGGCCAACATAGTGGACCCCCATGCAAACCGGCGACGTTGTGTCACCATATCCTCCAAGACCAACCCCCATCCCACTGTTAGTCCCTTTGACCTACGGTCGAGACACAAGAAGCCACCTACAAAACCTGCTAGTACTGATGGTAGTGGGGCATAGTCAAAATCAATAAACTCCTGCCAGGGGATCTCATATCCACAAATCATATCATCCTGCAGAATCCAGCGAAGCGCCTCAGTCCTGCCCTCCTCAATCTTCTCATATGGCAATAGTGCACCTACCACAAGAATCCACAAAATCTGATAGCAATCCTCTGGTGCAACTATAATCTCACAGTCGCCAAATGAAAGGTGTTGGTGTCACTATGCCACCTCTCTACCAAAGCTATCAATAAACCCCAGTTAATGATATACCGAGGCATCTCTAATAAAGAGGATAATACATATCTCTCAATAATGTCTCTGTCTGCCTGTGTCAATTGTGGAATCAAAGACCATGGCCTCGAAAATCGTTCTCATGACTAAAGAACCCCAAGATGCTCCTGTCAAAAACAAAACATGTCCAATATCAGTTCTCATATCGAAAATCAAATCCCATATCAACATCAAAATTCATATCAACTTGAAACAACGAATATCAAATCAAGTTTCATATCAAAAATCCATATCACACATCAAATTCATAACAACTTGAAAACAACGAATATCAAATCAAGTTTCACATCATATCAAAACTCCATATCAACATCAAATTCATAACAACTTGGAACAACGAATATCAAATCAAGTTTCACATCAAATCAAATCCATATCAATATCAACTTCATATCAACTTGAAACACTGAAAATCTAATCAAAGTTTCACATCAAATCAAATCCATATCAGCATCAAATTCATATCAAATTAAAACATTGAAAATCAAAATCAAGTTTTGCATCAAATCAAATCCATATCAACATCAAATTCATATCAACTTGAAACACTGAAAATCAAATCAAGTTTCACATCCATATCAACTTGAAACACTGAACATCAAATCAGGTTTCATATCCAATATCAACCATATCACATCCATATCAAATTGAAACAACGCAAATCAAATCAAGTTTTATCCATCTCAAAAATCCATATCAAAATATTCATATCAGACACCATATCGGAACTCATATCGAACATCAACATTTATCAAAACAAAACACACATCCACGCAACAGGCATGCAGATTGGCTATTGCACCCATCCAGGAAAAATTGGCAGCCACCTACTTACCCCAACCTATCTTCATTCCTCTCAAAATCCCTCACCAAATCCTAATTTCCACTATATTTTCTACCTACGTGCTAAGACCTTTTCTCTACGCGCTAAGTTGCTACTTATGCGCTAGCCAAACCCCGCTATGTGCTATTGACTTTACTCTATGCACTAAACCTTTCCTATGCGCTACCCTATTCTACGCTTGCGCCACCCCTCTAACCCTATGTGCTAGAAAACACCTACGTGCTATCCTAATCCACCCATTGGCTTATTCATTGTGACAATCATCAAAGTCGCTTTCAAATGGTGATTCATTGATGCTCAGAAGTTTGAAATCATCAACTTAAATGCAATCGCTGGTCCTTAAGAATATTTGTTGTGACTCTGTGTGACAAAAGTTAGAGCCAGGCACAAATCATGGGTCTTAAAATCAACATCTTTATTTATAGACTCATCACAGCCCACATCAAAATCGCATTGCTCCCTACGTTGCATGAGTAGTCATTATTGGTGATCGAATGTTGAGGTGAATTTAAGTCACCAGTTTACAAAATTGCTTCCAAAATAATAATCTCCCAAGCTTAGTAATCAAAATTGCATAGTATCGCCTCACCCTAATGGTGTAAGGGATCGACTTGGATGATTCACTTGTATGCAAGAAATATAGGTTTAAATTTGATCAATGATATGACGGAGTTCAAACTTATAACAATTCCTATCACAATGCACTGATGACTTACGTTGAATAGTTTGCATTTGGAAAATAGTGACCCTTGCTATTTATTCAATGGTCTCATTTAGATTGGTAAATGTGACTGTTTGAATTGTTTTGTTGGGAGGCTAATGAAATCTAATCGCCACCCTCATTAATGGCAATTGGGTGCCTTTCATGAGTGAATGCTTTGCATTGTTCATTAAATGAACACTTCGATTTGCCTTTTAGCATACCATATGAAATGAATTGCTTCGATATTTGCACCCTTTAAATCCAATCGATGAGTGACTACCATCAAATGTGATCAATAATGCCTTTGTATGAGGCTTCAAAATTTGTGAGCTTGAATTGAACGATGCATATTGATCCTACCAATAACACACGGCATTGTGTATGGTTCAAATGTGGGAATAACATTGTTGAACGCCCTCTTTCATATGATTTGGATTGCCAAACGTATAGTTAACCTAGCTCACCACCTTCATTAAATATCTTTGAATCGATCCCCATGGGGTGTGTTGAGTCTTGCTTTCAAAGTCATGAGTTAGCCATCTTGGGTCTTGTGAGCTCCATCCAAATGTGTTTTGCTAAATGTCTCTTCATTGACTCCTTGAGTCGTCACGCTGAACGCAACATGAAAAATACATCGTGCAATGCAAGTTGGTGGATAGCGCTTGCAAGTCGTTGTAATGGTGGGAAAATGGTGAATGATAAATCAAGAAGGAAAACTACCCTTTCCCTCAAAGAGAGATGAGAGTTTGAATTATGAATGAATTTGATGCAGAGCTTCATGAAAATCCATAAAACCTTCATTCAAGGGTAAACTTTAAACTTGAATCAAGAGACATATAACAAGATAAATCACTCTTCTCAACTTAAAACCAACTTCAAAGGTTATATTACATCCTTGAAAATATCCATTCAATATTTCAAATCATAACATTCACCATAACATGAGAGAACAAATTATTTATTGCCATGGAATACCCTAATTTAGGGTTTCATCCCTTAACAACTGTTTTCACCAAAATGATCACAAAATATTCAATTCTCAACCAAATAAAGTAAGACCAAAAGCACTGGAAAGAAGATTCAGAGACCTTTCCAACACATATATCCTTTCTTCAATATTATCCCTCATGTGACCACACCAAATGCTACAACCGAGTTGTTGCTGCCTTCACCAATCTGCTTTTCACCGTGAACTGTAACAAACAGCCATCAATAACATTTTACATACTTCTCATAAAGACAATCGCTTTAGTCATAATTTATATCACTGAGTTAAACAAGTTCTCTCAAAATTTCAGCCAGATCCAACAGTTAAATAAAAAGATATGATCATTTTCCCAAAACTGGGTAACCCTTGGCAGGGTTTTGACAATCATTAAAAAAACAAACATATCTTGCCAAATACTCCACAAAAATGCACAAGAAAGGATTAATCTGAAAGATATTTCATCAATATATTATTAAATAACATATACATATAAAAATTACATCAAATGTGATCCTCCATGGATCTATGACAGCCATAGATTCCTTAAAACCTCATGACAGTTTGAGGGTTTGATGGATAATCTTTGTCAAATCCCCTCCAAACTGATCTCCCCTCTTGATTTCGACCAAACATGGTTTTATAAACCATTTCCAACTCCTTTCTAACTACTCTAACCACCTCATAACCAATGTATTTCTTTTTTTACACTTTTGTTGCACTTTTTGGCAATATTGCAACTTTGCAATTTTTACAATTTTTGACATAAATGACTCTAACTCTTACATGGACACTTTTAAAACTTCAATATGGACCAAATATGATATCTTTAGACAAAATGGCTCATTTATCCTTACATATTATGATTCAATTGACTCAAATAACCTTAATACATTATGAAAGACTCAAATACAATAAATTGTTCATATTATGACTTTTGACCTCCTGGTATGCTTGTGTGCTTAGGTGCCTCTACACCAGAATTGGGAATGCTAAGTTGATCCCCTCTTCCTTGTTTGATTTAGAAAGGAATTTGATTGAATTATGTAGTGCAAAAGTGACAAAGAATTGATTATAACTTGAGATCAGAATATGGTATGAAGCTGTGCACCTGGATTTGGTAGTAAAATGTCGAGACGAAGTTGCCCTACAAATTTGAGGAAAAGTTGCTCGGACCATGGCAGGAATGTATAGGGTCCTTCAAAAAATCCACGAAATGAAAAGGGTTTTTCTGCCTCTGCAAATGAAGCACGAATCCAAAAGTGCAACTGCACACCTACAACCTACACACAGAAAGGAGAGGAAAATGGGTTGGGATTGGGGGTTTTCCTTTAGGTCAAACCCCAGTTTTGGAATTAACCAAGTAATGAAAGAAAGTACTTGCAAGTAGATGTAAATGAAAGACTAAATTGTAAATCACCTCAAGGGAGGTTGTAGTAGAAATGTTGATAGAAATGCTTGTGTGGAATTGATTGTTGAAATCAATCTCCTCTTCAATGGTCGAATCCTTGACTTGAATGCAACACCTAGCCTTGACGAGAAACTTGAGAATGCTCAATGTTGGAAAAGAATGCTTGATCGCTTATGCAACTTGAATCTCTCCAACTTCGACCTATCCAGCTTATCAAATGAGAGAGCGAATGCCCCCTTAAATACATGTTGGTGGATTTGAAATTTCATCACAGGCCAACATTGGGGGAGTTTCCTGCCCGAGGCACAACCGACAATGCATGCTCTAGGAAGGGTCATGTCCTAAAATAGGACAGGGACATGGGTGTCGTGCCCCTGTCCAAGGGGGGATAGTGGCACCACACCCCTATCCTACCCCTTTCTCCAAGGTAGAGTGTGGATGGGGTGATGCAGAGGCCAAGGTAAAAGCTATTTTTGCAAGTCGAGCAATCTTTGGTCTTCGATCAGGCTAAAGGATTCGAATTTGCATGCATGAGGACCCTAATGCAATCAAAAATTGCTAGGGTCGCAATTTTATGACACTACATCCATTATCATTTCTCTCCATTGCATTGATTTCACGACCTTATCACGTGACGCGCCTTCTCATATACTTCTTTCTTCACTTGCCGTATCACTTCTGTTGGCCATTTGGTGGAATTGATTATGTGTTGCATTGATGTTTTGTCATTGATGCCAACACTAGCTATTTGGATGCTTTATTGACACCCTTTTGGTCCCAATAGCTTGAGTGGATTCGGGTTGTGTAGGATCCTGTAGGCTCTGGTATGATTTGGTTATGGAATTGGCTTTTTCATCATACTCATGCTCATATTCGGTCAATTGGTTTTGGTTTGGTGATCGGATGCTATCCTGCTTGCTTAGAAGTTTAGTCTTGGTTTGGGTCTCGGTTGATCTAGGTTATGGATCGAATTTAATGTAATGAGTGGATTGGACCTCTCGATATGTTTTCGAGATGTCTTATGTGTTGGATATCATTTGTTTGGTCTAATGCTGACATGGTTTCTAATTATATAATTGGTTTATTATCTGGTGGCCGACCTAACTTTTTATGGTCAAGGGTTTGTATATATAGATGTAAGATCTCATTGTAGATTGTTATGGTTATGTTAGAGGTCATGGTCAAGGAATGTAATGTGCAAATAATGTAATATCATTCAGGTAGAGGATTTGGTCGATCATTGGAGATCGAATTGGGTTTATGTAAGAGGATTCAATCCTCTGGTATTGAGCTTAACCAGAACTATCCTCGGGCATAGGAGATGTTATCTTTTGTAGTTCAACACTTCTCTGGATTGTATTTTGGATTTCTATGTAGTCAGTGAGGCTCCTTTTGTGATGAACAATGCACTCTAGGATGTTGGCCTTCCTTCAAGTGCAGGCCCCTCAATTGTAATTCACATACTTACTGCAGAAATATTATCTAACTGTGGGTAGGCTTTGCACCGCAGTTTTTCCCTTTACCGAGTTTTTCACATATAAATCTTGGTGTCATGTGGATGGTATTTATTCTATGATTATTGTTTATGCTTAATTGGTCTAACTTCTATTTCAGTATTAATGTTTTGGGTTCTGGTGTTAAAGTTTTAAATGCTAATAGTTCTAGTAATCTATGACAGCAGATTCACCCCCCCCCCCCTCTCAGTTGTCTTCTGGTTATTTGAACTATCTAAGAATTGGTATCAGAGCTTTGGTCCTCTCTGCAGAAAGCTTAACAACTTGAGAAAGATCCTATGGCAACTAACAGTTCAAGTTCATCCAGTTCTTCTGGAGCTATCTTTCAGAGGGATATTCTGAGGCTTGATGGAACAAATTACACAGTATGGAAGATTCGGACGAAGACTCATCTGAGATGTCTTGGCAAGGAGATTTGGGAGATCACACAAAATGGTGTCAAACCTTATAATCCAAGATCTAGCAATCCTCCTTCGACAAACCTAGACAAGGAGCTTGAGAATGATTGTAGAGAAAGAGAAGCCCTCTTGTGTGCACTTTTTGATCAACAAATAATAGGATTAACTGAAAAATCATCTGGAAAGGCTATATGGGATAAGTTGGAGACTTTTAATGAAGGTGACCCTATAATGAAGATTGCTAAACTTGATGGTTACTAGGTGAGATATAAAAACCAAAAGATAGAAGAAGATGAAAGGATTACTGCATTCATGGTGTAGACGTATAAAAATGACCATATTCCTAAATGAATATTTAATGTTCATTTTATTCTCATTCCCCTATTTAGTTAAATCTAAATTAATTAAATCATCCACATTCCTCTATTTGATTAAATAAATTATTCAATTTATTTATTTAAATTCACTTAAGCCTTTCACATCATTTAATTAAATAAATCATTTTATTTAATTAAATCCCTTCTCTCTACTTTTAATTAAATTTCTCATTGTAAATAAATAAATCTAATTTATTTAAATCCTCCACTTGCAACCATAATTGAAATAAAGCAATTTATTTTAATTAATTCTATTATCCCCCACCCACTTGCATTTTCCTACATCTACCACTTTCCTCCTAAACCGCCTTTCTAAATTCTTCTAGAACCTATCTATTCCTAATCAATTAGCCTAAACCACTCAATCATATCCCTTTTCCCTAAATTTGAGGTTGCCACTTCTCAAATTTGGAGTAAAGTCTTCCAAAGGCATTAAAGCCTTTATGCCTTCAACAAGCTAAGTTGTTGAATACCCCCAAATTTGGAAGGACTCTTACAAATTTGTCTCCAAAGTCTTTCAAACCATTAATGGTTAACTAACCCTTTGTGGCATGGTTAGAGACTTTTTGCCTAACTCAGCCCTCATCTAACCCAGGGGTCCCATCAAGCATTCATTGCTTTGACCATGATTATCCCTTTAACCCTTGCACAAGAGTTTATCCTTTGGGTAAGAGCATTATCCAATGGGTAATCTTAATCTAACCTTAACCCTTACCTTCTAAGGTAACCATGAGGTTTCCTCAAGCATTTAATGCTTCTTACATCCCCTCTCAAGTAGTCTTATGTTGACAATTATCACCATTTCATTGGTGAGAATTGTAAACATGGATTGATAACTTTCAATCCTGGCCCTTGATAATATTATCCTATCTTGACCATCCATTGCCCTATTTTTCCTATAAATAGAGCCCATTCCTTTTTCAAAAGGATCCAAGTCTTTAGCATCACACTTATACTCTTTTTTAGCAAAGCATTTAGTCTCTCTTTAGAATAGAAATATAATCTAATAATCATTTTTAGAAGCATTTCCATTATCTTAGTTAATCATATAAACTAGTATATCATGTTAGGATAGTATTTTACTAATCATTAGTAGTTTAGTTCATATCTAAAATCATGCATAGATAGGATGCATTCATACTAAGATTGATCAAAAGCATCCCTCATTCTCATGATTGTCATCCCTAACTCACTTTGCTCAGTGATCTGAGAGCAAATGAATTGGCTTGAGGGGTCTTGTGAGATAGAGAACAATGGAACACCCCTTGGGAAGTTGAGCTATTCCACATACATCCATAACTTGCACCAAGAGTCCCATTGGTGTGTGGGTAAGTCTTTGAATTTATGTAATTTCCATTTCATTGTTCTGCTTTCCCCGCATACACATGGAAAGAGTAAATGAGATTTTTATGGGAATTCAATATTGAGGTGGAACTCTGAGCGAAGATGAAATTGTTTCTAAAGTCTTGAGAGCCCTACCACCAACTTAAAAAATGAAGGCTATTGATATTAATGAGTTGAGAACAATGGCTAATACATCTGTCAACATAGATACTTTGGTTGGGAAACTATCTGCTTTTGAGCTTGAAGAATTTGGACCTTCTGGAGCTGTGAAGTCTAAACTTGCTTTTCATGCATCTACATCTACAACTAGTAAGCAAGACTGGAAAGCTTTTTATAAAAAGGAATTAGAAGATATGGAGAGAGAAGATGATGAGTTTGAGAAACTTGAAGCACTATTTGCTAGAAGAGTACCTAAAGGACCGGTAGGAAGTAAGTATGAAGGAAAAGCACCTTTTAAATGTTTTGCATGTAATAAGATTGGTCATTTTGCATCTAGATGTCCTGAAAGGAATTCAAGATTTGAAGAAATAGCTAGAAGATCATTTAAGCCTAACCTTGGACTTAAAATAGAGACAAATCATGCTACATAGTGGATGAGGAAGGCATTATTGATTTTGATGATGAACCGGTAGCTGCTAGTGGTTCCGACAATGGGAAGGAATGGGTGTTCTTGGCTATCAAGGAAGATGATCTGGTACTGGAAGTGAATGTACTTGAAGAGAAGGCACTTGTTGCTAAAATTGAAGACAAGGATGAATGGATAATTGATAGTGGTTGTTCACATCATATGATTGGAGATAAAGGGAAGTTTATATCTTTGCAAGAATTTGATGGCGGTCTAGTTAGATTTGGAGATCATAAAGCATGTATGATCAAAAGAAAAGGAACTATATCATTGGATGGTAAGAACAATACTGAAAATGTTTATTATGTTGAAGGTTTAAGGCATAATCTTTTGAGTGTAGGATAATTGGTAGATAGGGATTTCAATTACAGTTCTAAGATGGAAAATGCAAAACCATTAATAGATCTGATTTAGAGATTGCAACCGGTACACAGACAAAAGGTAATATATTTCATTTGAACTTTGGTGAAAAGACATTTTTTATTACACATATTGATGAGATTTGGCTATGGCATAAAATGTTGTGTCATGTGAATTTTGATTGCATTGTGAAGATCAGTTCAACTAAGGCAGTTAGGGATATACCTAATATTATGAAGCCCTATAATCTGGTATGTAAAGAATGTCAAATGGGTAAATAGGTCAAAGCCTATTTTAGGAATATACAAGATAAATCAAATGATGTTCTTGATCTTATTCATACTGATTTGTGTGGCCCTGCTATAGTTAAAACTTTTCAAGGTGATAGATATTTCATGCTAATCATTGATGATTATTCTAGAATGACGTGGGTTACTTTTTCAAAAGAGAAATCTGTAGCATTTGAAAAGTTTAAAATCTTTAAGGCTAAAGTGGAAACTGAGACGGGATTGAAGATTAAATGTTTGAGGTCAGATCATGGTGGAGAATTCACATCAAGTGAGTTTAATAACTTTTGAGAGAAGCATGGTATAAGAAGACAATTTTATGCTCCCCAAACACCTCACCAGAATGGAGTTGTGGAAAGGAAGAACAAAACTATCTTGGATGCTGCTAGAAAAATGATGATGGAAGCTAGTCTACCTCATATCTACTAGAGAGAAGTAATGAGCACAACGGTTTATACATTCAACAGAGTACATATCAAAGGAGAAACCGGTAAGACACCTTATGAATTATGGTTTGGTAATACACCTACAGTTAAGTATTTTAAAATTTTTGGTAGTAAATGTTATATCAGGAGAGATGATATCATTGGAAAATTTGATCCTAGATGTGATGAAGGCATATTTCTTGGTTATTCGAATGAAAGCAAAGCATTTAGATGTTATAACAAGAGATTGCAGAGAATTGTGGAGAGTGCTAATGTCAAAGTACATGAGCTGAATAGAAGTCAAATCAAAGTTTATGAGAAGAAAATGGCAATGGAAATGATTATATCCGAACCAGTAGCACCTTTACCGGAACAAAGTGTTGAACTAGTTACTCCAGAAATATCAGAGAATTTTACAGTAAATGAAGAACAGGGAAGAGGAACAGAAAGTCAGAAGACTCCTAGGTATGTGAGATTGAATCATTCAAAAGATCAAATCATTGGGGATAAGAGCAATGGAGTGATGACAAGAAGAAGACTAACAACTAATGAGGTATGTTTAATTTCACAAGTTGAACTGGTATCAATAATTGAGGCATGTAAAGATGAATATTGGTTGAAAGCTATGGGAGAAGAATTAGATCAGATTGAGAAAAATAACACATCGACCTTGGTTCCCCAGCCTAAAAATAAAAATGTTATTGGAACTAAATGGGTGTTTAGGAATAAATTGAATGAGGATGGTCAAGTTATAAGGAATAAGGCTAGATTGGTTTGTAAAGGATGTTCTTAGAAGGAAGGAATTGATTATGAAGAGACTTTTGTACCTATAGCTAGTATTGAAGTTGTAAGATTATTTCTTGCCTATGCTGCTTATAAAAACTACAAGGTTTATTGGATGGATGTTAAATGTGCATTTTTGAATGGGGATCTTGATGAGGAAGTTTATATTGAGAAACTTGATGGTTTTTTACTATCAGATGATACAAATATGGTGTGCAGGTTAAGGAAAGCTTTATATGGATTGAAACAAGCACCTAGAGCTTGGTATGCAAGGCTGGATAAATACCTTTTGAAGCTTGGTTTTACTAAGGGCAGTGCTGACAATAATTTATATTATAAGATCACTGATGATGATATATTGATTATTGAAGTATTTGTTGATAACATTATTTTTGGAGGTGAAGATAAGTTATGCATAGAATTTTCTAAGAATATGAAGAAAGAATTTGAGATGTCTATGATTGGTGAGATGAAATTTTTCTGAGATTTGCAGATTACTCAGACTGATAAAGGTATTTTCACCTATCAAACTAAATATGCTAAGGAATTGTTGAAGAAATTGGTATGGGAGATTCTAAACCAGTAAGAACTCCTATGGTTACAAGTGAGAAATTGACAAGAAAATATGTTTCTGCACCGGTAAATCCTACAATATACAAATCTATGATTGGAGGTCTGCTTCATTTGACTCACACTAGGCCTGACATTATGAATGTTGTTTGTATTGTTTCAAGATTTCAGAGTGATCCTAGAGAAAATCATGAGATTGCGATAAAAAGGATTTTTAGATACTTGCAAGGTACATCAAAATATGGTTTGTGGTACCCTAAGGATGATAACTTTACTTTATGTGCATATACAGATGCTAATTGGGCTGGAGATATTGATGACTAGAAAAGCACTTCTAGTGGAGCTTTCTTTCTTGGAAATGAGTTGGTTTCATGGATCAGCAAGAAACAGTCATGTACTTCTTTATCTACTGTTGAAGCTGAGTGTGTTGATGTTGCTACTAACTATACACAAGTTTTATGATTGAAGCAAATGTTGAAGGATATAAAGGTGGATTGTGATGCACCGGTAGTTATTCACTATGATAACTCTACTACTATTGATATATCAAAGAATCTGGTATTTTATTCTAAAGCAAAGCACATATCCATTAAGTATAACTTTTTGAAGGAAAAGGTGGAAGCAAATGAAGTTAGACTGGTTTATGTGAACACTAAAGAGCAGATTGCAGATAGTTTCACTAAACCTTTTCCCAAGGAATCATTTGAGTACCTGAGAGACAGATTGGGAGTTTATGTCCCTCTGGTAGAGACTTGATTGATGCAGTTTGGCATCATTCTGACATGCATTATCAGAGATACTATTCATTCTAGCATTGATGTGGGATGCTATTGCTTAGGGGGAGTAGTCAACTTTGGGATTCAGTGGTTTATGTTTTTGCTTTGATATTTTTGTTGAAGATTTATGGCATTGATGTCAAAGGGGGAGAGATATTGATGTGAAAAAGACAAAGAAAGAAAAAGAAAAAGTCAAAGGGGGAGAGATATGAATCAAAAAGTAAAAGGGAGAGATATTGATATTCAGAGCTGTAAGTGGGAGATCGTTGGTTGTCTTCCATTAGGGGAGGCTTGTTTGGCATTTCTTGGTACTTAGATGTTTTTCACATCTAGTCTTGTCATCAATGCCAAAGGGGGAGATTATTGTCCATTTGGTGGAATTGATTATGTGTTGCATTGATGTTTTGTCATTGATGCCAACACCAGTTGTTTGGATGCTTTACCGGCACCCTTCTGGTCCTGGTAGGTTGAGTGGATTCGGGTTGTGTTGGATGCAGCATGATCCGGTAGGCTTCGGTATGATTTGGTTATGGAATTGGCTTGTTTATGATACCCATGCTCATATTCGGTTAGTTGGTTTTGGTCTGGTGATCAGATGCTATCCTGCTTGCTTAGAAGCTTAGTTTCTAGTTCTGGCGAGGGTTTCACCAACAGAGCTTTTGATGAAGATCCTTGACTAATTGCATAAGTGGTGTTGGTGCAGCTTCTGGTGGAGTTTTAGGATGTTGTTGGTGATCATGTTCGAGACTTGGTGGATGGAGATCATTGTTGTAGCGTGTGGACCTATACTGGGTCACGGTTGATCTAGGTTATGGACCGACTTTAATGTAACGTGTGGATTGGACCTCTCGATGTGTTTTCAGGATGTCTTATGTGTTGGACATTATTTGTTTGGTCTAAGGCCTACATGGTTGGTAATTATGTAATTGGTTTATTATCTGGTGGCCGACCTAACCGTTTATGGTTGAGGGTTAGTATATATAGATGTAAGATCTCATTGTAGATCATCATGGTTATGTTAGAGGTCATGGTCAAGGAATGTAATATGCGAATAATGTAATATCATTCAGGTAGAGGATTTGGTCGATCATTGGAGATCGAATTGGGTTTATGTAAGAGGATTCAATCCTCCAATATTGAGCTTAACTGAAACTATACTCAAGCATAGGAGATGTTATCTTTTGCAGTTCAACACTTCTCTGGATTGTAGTCTGGATTTCTATGTATTCAATGAGGCTCCTTTTGTGATGAGTAGTGTGCTCTAGGTTGTTGACCTTCCTACAAGTGCAAGCCCCTCAATTGTAATTCACATACTTATTGCATAAGTATTATCTAACTGTGGGTAGGCTTCCCACCATGGTTTTTCCCTTTACCAGGTTTTCCACGTATAAATCTTGGTGTCATGTGGATGGTATTTATTTTGTGATTATTGTTTATGCTTAATTGGTGTAACTGATATTCCAGTATTATTGTTTTGGGTTCCAGTGTTAAATTTTTAAATGCTAATAGTTTCGATAATCTGTGAAAACTGATTCACCCCCCTCTCTCAGTTGTATTCCGGTTATTTGAACTATCTAACAACTTCATCAATTGATTAATTATTCAATGCATGACACGCATGAGGCATGACGAGCACAATGCTATCACATAAGCACAAAGGATTCATGCAGTGTACGTAAAACCCATGATATGTGTGAGAGCAACGCGCGATGAGTGCATAATAGCGACTCACAAAGGTAATGCGCGATGACTAAGCGCAGTAAGTGCAATGTGATGTGCAAAAGAAATGCGCAATAGCGATGAGAAATGGCAACGTGAAAGAGAAGTGCAAAAACAACGCAACATCATTGCGTGACAACAACACACAACATATGTGAAAGCAATGCGCGAAGGTAGTGCACGACAACAACGTGCAACGTATTTGAAAGCAAGGTGCAAAGGCAGCATGCGAAGTTGTCACGTGAAGATGACACGCGACATATGTAAAAGCAAAGCACGACGTATCACCATGCCTTAATCAAAATTTTAAATTTTAAATTTTTTTGGATTTTTCGCGTTTTTTCTTTTTTGTATTTTTTGTATTTTTTATTTTTTTGGATTTTAACATTTTTAATTTTTTTTGTGTTTTTTGAATTTTTGAATTTTTTTGCTTTTTCTAAATTTTGACTCTAACTTTACACTAAATTAAGACACCATATTCTACGATTATGCTAAAAAAAAGTGGGTCCCCATTTTAAATGGGGCGATGTGTGATTTGGTCACAACACACAATAGGAAACACTCCCAGAGAACACAGAGCGGTGTAGGAGTGATAGGGCCAATGGGATAGGAGGAGCTTCATCCTTAGGATAGGACAGGGGCCAGGAGGATCGAGGGAGCACCGACTGATACTTTCAGTGACAGTGGCATGACAGACTTTTGTTGTAGACACTTTTTGAGGTTGTACTAAGCCTGTGAGTTCCACTTGACACAAATACTCTCTAATTTGTGTTCTCTGATACTTTTTATGATATATATGACATACAATTTCTGATAGTGACTACATGATGTGTTTATATTGTATGCATGTTTTAATTTGCTATGATAATGCTTCTATGTATGTTATATCTTTCTATTTGATGTTGTTTATATGATGCCATGATATTATTATGATGTGATGATTTTATGCCATGATGCTAAGCAATGAATGGATGATGATGCTAACATGTAAATGCATGATGAGATGATGTATGCATTATTTTTTATGACTATAATAAATGCATGATGAGATTATTATGATATGCATGTTCTCTAACATGTTGAATGCAAGATGTGTGTGTTTTTGGGTACCAGAGTACAAAATCAAGAGGAGTACAAGGACTGACTGGAGAAGTGTTAGTGAAATTACATGAAGAACAATTAGTAATGGTGAAACCTTTCTTTCATAAGTGCACTTTACCAAAAAAGAGATTTATTTAATATGCCAAGTGAATACATTGCATCATGACATATAAAGTTAGAGCGATAATATGATCCCCTCGTAGAAAAACAAACATATTGCAGACAAGGAATGCTTCAATACATCTTGAAATTTTAATGTATGTTAAGGGTCAAGGTTTGTGTGATAGTCGCAAAGTGAATGTACCAACACAAACACCTAAAACATACTTGCCTCAAGTCATGAAAACATCCTACAAACAAAAGACAAAAACAAAAGACCATGAACCATGAACCATCTCAACCACTCTAATCACTTGTGAATATCATTGAGTAGCATAGGAACATGTCCAAAGTTAAATCAATGAAATTAAAGATAAGACTCACTAGATCAAGCAAGTCAACAACCATTTTGATCTTATTGTCAAAGTTGATAGTTTATGTTTGGTAGGATAATCACAATGTCTGGTTTCAGGAATGAAGTATCTTGTTTAAGATAGACAGTCTAGTTTTGAGTATACTGCACCCTGTATAAGACAAATGATAATTTGGATAATGTCGATTGATTGATTGATTGATTGATATAAAAGTTGATTCGTCTAATTATTGACTTGATTGACAATTTGTTTGTTGTTGCGTGATTTATGAAGCACAGTGTTGTAGAAGTTTTTCATCTGTGTCTACTCAAATGTCTATCTATAGCCAGGGACAATTAATTGGTGAAATGAAATGAGTGTTTTTGAGTTTTTTATTGTTTTTCAATTTTTAGGGTTTTTGGGGGATATTTAATTTTTTTTATTTCTTCAAGACCTTTTCTGAATGCTTTTGAATTTTTTCAAGACATTTTGTAAAAATGTTTTTGAATTTTTTTTCAGGACCTTATTTAATTTTTAGGGATTTTTTTTTAGGATATTATTTAATTTTTAGGATTTTTTATTTATTTTCCCCCAATGTAGAAGCAAGGCAGGGACATTATGGATGAATGAATGGATTGGAGGAATGGAAGTGGATAGAGGAAAGATGGAGGGAGTTTATAATGAAAGTAGAGCTGAGTTGGTTTTCGAGGACTATCTTGTGATGGGATAACAAATTTACCGAAGCTAAGGATTGGATATAACAAATTAAGGTGATAGCATGATGCGATGGATAGCATGTGGTCCACACGAAGGGACATGCCAAGAGGTTTTTGAAACCATGTTTTGCATTTTATGTCCTTATTCTATATCAAGATCAAGGGATGGATTTGGATGGGATGGCAATAGGACATGGATATTTCAAACAAGATAAAAAATGAATAAGGTATATGGATAGGATAAGGGTGTGATAAGGGAAGCAATATGGATAAAAGGAATGTGGACAAGGTGAAGTAGATAGGATGTAAGATGCTTAGGAATATCCTTAGCCTTGTCAAGATCAAAGGTGGAAAAGGGAATATGGATGTAGATAAGGATGATGGATATGAGGGATGAAAGATAGGGGAGGATATGGCGGGATGGCATAGATGAAACTCGCCCCAAGTGTGGAATACAAGAAGATGAAGGATTGCACATTATTCTTGTTTGACATATTTTTATCATGGTACTTACGCAAGGCACCTGTTTGCTAGGTTTTCACCAGTGGACAAATTATTTTTTACTATTTTTTTTGTCGTAGAAGACACTTATTTGCCAAGTTTTAATCAAGGTGATTCTCTTTTTTAAATTTTGTTCTCTCTCTCTCTCTTTTCCCCCTTTTCTCTCATGTTTTTGAAAGAAAATGGACACATTATAGGACATGGAGGAAGGAATCAAGCATCTTGTTGTTTGGGTGGTACCCTTGAAACATGTGTTGCAATAGACCATGGCTATGAAGGTATGCTCAAGGATGTTTGCAGGATAATAAAATGGATGATTGGATGAAATGGGACATAAGGATTTATGCAAAGGATTGGATAAGAGGGATAGAAGGGTGGAAAAGAGGTGTTAGAGAATGGATAGAATGTTGGAAGACTTGTGCATTAGTGGAGGAAAATGTTGGCAAGATCAACATTGGCACACACCTTGAGGGGTGGTGGAGTAATGGACAAAAAATAAATTTTGAATTTTGGAATTTTGATGGAGGAATGGCTATGGATTTTGGGACATAAGGACCCAAAATGGATTTGAAAGGTTGAAGACGTTTAGAAGGAGGGATAGCAATTTTGGATGCCAACTTTGATTTTTCTTTAGGATGTTGGACCTTGAGGAACCGCTTGGGAATCCACATGGTTTTTTACTTTTCTTTATTTTGCAGTTCCTTGGAATGCATTTCTTCTACCAGTGACTTAGGAAACCGTATGACTTTTGAGTTTTTATTTTCCTCTTCTCAACAGGCCTTTGTGACCATTTGAATGCTTATTTTTCTCTTTGGATCATATTTTTCTTTGACTTTACATATCGATTAGATGGGACATGTGTTAGGACCTAGAGACAACTAAGAGGGGGGGTGGGGTGAATCAGTTGTCTAATAATTTCAACCCAAATACAACTTAACCAAACTTGATACTTAATACCAGTAAACCAAACTTGATGTCGATAAACAGATTAACAATTAATAATAGTACCGGTGAAACTTAATGCATGAAATAGAAAGAGAAACAATATACACAACACATAACACAGAGATTTGTACATGGAAACCTTGTAAGGGAAAAAACACGGTGGGAAACCTTACCCACAATCAGATGATACTACTATAGATAGTATGTGTATACAAATGGGGTCTGCACATGCAGAAAGGCCAGCTACCTAGAGCTCACTGCTCAATCACAAAATAGGAGTCACACTGACTACAATTGGATGATTAAATCCAATGATAATGTATTGCTCAAAGTAGCATCTCCAATGCTGGACTCAGTACCAGTTAAGCTTTGATTGTCTTCTTCAAACCTTTCTTGAATCTTCAAATGATGTCTATGTGAGTAGCTCTGCTTATATTCACATATACCGAATATCACAACCTTATAATACCTTATTACATACCACCACCATATAAATCTCACAATTGAGATCTTACATATATACCAAAACCTAAGACCAAATGTGTAGGTCGGCTTACTAAGAATATTACAATAAAATCAATTACAACAAGTCAAGATGTGATGCATCATGTCGGCTCAACAACAATATTAATTGATTAAACCATCTCCATAACGTGTCGTGCTGATCTAGAATAGATAACGCGTGTCAGTCCATAACCTAGATCAATTTGCTGGTAACAACAAATATGTCAACTTGATTAGACCAATAAACAAATCTCCAAAACCAAGTGTCCAAACCATGTCTTCGACATAACCAAGTGATCTCCAGATGATAACAAGTTGTCCTCAGTGCTAGTGAATAATATAACATGTCGGTGAACCAAATACTAGTGACTGTGCATAAGTCACTGAACTTGCCGGTGAACATAACCAAAGATCTCCAGAAGGATAGGTGTTGATAAGTGTTGACATCAATGACAAAACCAATGCAACATATCCATAATACCAAGAACATGTCGATCCTTAAATCTATGTGGATTTTTGGATTTGTGGATTTTACGCTTAGCATCCAAATTGCTTGGAAGAGGAATGTGACTCATGGGTGGATAGGAATCGTATGAAGGTCTTTTAGATGGGTGGAAGGTTCTCAGAGATGTGTGCCTTTTCTCATTATAAATAGGGAATGGAGGGATATAAGGACCTAAAATGGATGGAAGGGATGAAGGACTATATGCATGTTTGGATTTAGATCGAGGGGTGTGGGATTTAGGAGGGATACCAATGTCTTGAAAGTGAGGTATGTTCCCAGGATCATGACCATCAATATTTTCTTTGATAGGAATGGATTCTAATGTATATTGTTCATGAAGGTCTGACCATTTTTCTTGATCAATCTTTTGACTAATGGGATAAGCATTGCTTTAAGAAGAAGACACGAGTCTATTTTGAGGTGGATATGGAATGGAATAAATAATATGATCACAAAGTAGACTGGACCCAATGGAGATGGAGGACCTCATTTGATATGTAAGAGTTTTATGAAGGGGGACTATGAGGATTGATGGGATCTTTAGGTGGAATAAGATGAATAATAGTTTCATCTAGGGAGATGGAATCTTGTGGGAGACATGGAGGATTAAGACATGGAGATGAAGGGATGGAGGGTTCTCAATGGGGATCTAGATAGATGATAGGATCATATGGTAGATATGAAGGACTATGACATGGGGATGAAGGGATTCTTTGATCTTGACAAGGAAGAGGATCATCGTATTTTATTTTAAGGTTGCTTTGCTCTTGATTTTGGATGAAATCATTAGGAAGGATGGCAAGGATGTCATGATATTTCTTAGGAAGCATTGTATCAATAGGACTTGGAAAGACAATGTGTTCTTTATGAAGAAAGGGATCTCCATGGATAGGATGGTCAGGGATGGTGAGATCATCAAAGGAAGTGAGATCATGGTCAAATGTTGGATGTAAGGGATCATCAAGGGAAAATAGATCTTGGTCAAATACTCAATGCAATGGGATAGCTTTATGATATTGATCTTGATCTATTTTTGGACATGTTTCTTTATTCTCTTGACATGGAGTTAGATTTTGCCTATGTATGGGGGATTCTGGAAAGGATTCAATATTTTGACACGAGGAGGATGGACTTTGTATGGGAATCTTTGGAATGAGAGTATATGGTTGTATTGGGTCTTGCATTTCTGAATCATGGAAGGGACTTTCATCATGAATTGGATTACCTTGGAAACCTATTATGGATATCCCTTGGGAGGTTACATAATTGGATGTATCATTTGATGGAGATGGTGTATATTTCTCTTGTGAAGCTTAAGGAAAGAGGAAATGGTAGGAGATATGGAGGCTACTGGAGGAGAAATTTCTTGATGTAAGGACGAGCCATTGCTAGACATGGGTATATGATCATGTTAAAAAATAATCTCTTGTCTACATAACCTTGTTGTTGAATCAAACCATTGATAAGTTTAGGTTGTCATCTTTGTTGTTTGGGTGATCTTGTTTGTGATATCACTTCAATGTTTGTGTGTTGCAAGGTATTTATTGATTAACCTTGTTGCATGACAGGTGACACATTGACTATGTTTAATTGACGTCCAAAGTGTGGCATGTTTGTAACTACACTTGTGTTTATTTGGGACACCCTTGATGGTGCATTTGAGGATATAAGAGGATATTCATTGTCATGTGATGCAGTCAAAGGAAAAGTTGGTTGTGTAATTACATGTGACCTTGGTAGGGGTTGACTTATTTGAGTGTTCATGGTTGCTTGAGGCACACCTAGTTGCATACCCTAAAAATTTGGTTCAAAATATGGTGGTGGCCCTAGTTGAATTATATCGAACTCTAGTTGAATGATATTACTCCCTGGTTGTGTCATGTTAAACTTTGATCATGTTGGGTGGAATAAATTTTGATTTGAGGTATGATTGAACACAGTTTGATCAAATGAGGTTTGATTTGTGTTCATTATTTGAAATTTATTTACCATGTTTATATATGAGAGGAGATGTGATATGTTTGATTGTGAAATGAGAGTTTGTACGTCAACTGGCTCAAATTTTGGATTTGGATCTTTAAATTTTTGAAATAGTTTGGTCATATAAGATCTACTATTTTCACTATTTTTTATTTTTTGTTCTAAGATCTCTATTTGTCAAGCTAGTTTTTCCTCTAATGATGGACAAATGGGGATGACATTTGTTTGGTCATGATAGGTTTAATCCAAGTTTTGCGACATGTATAAGTTGGATTGACATTATTGATTGTTTGATTGCAATGACATGGCCTCGTGAGAGTTGGAAGGTTGATATGGGGAATTCAGTCGTCTCCTAGAAGTTTGGGGTCTTGTTTCAACTATTGCACTATATTATATTTTTGTTTGGATTTTTTAAGTTTAGGGATGAGACAAAATGTGACTAAAGGAGTGACAAATGCGACTTAAGGATGATAATGCACCTAGTGTTTTTGGGATTTTGAAAATTATTTAAGAATACAAATCTAAAGGCATAATCCTAAGAAATAGAAATGGAGTCAAGACCTTTAAAGGACAAAAGGAAAAATTGATGGATAAGGACAAAGTTGTACTCATCACAAGACTGATGAGCTAGGGTTTTGAATTGATAATGATGGTACTGGATGCTTTATTTTTATAAGGTATAGACTTCTTAACAATAGAGTAGTATTTGGTCCTAAGACTTGATGTTTTGGGATTTTCAAAATCTAATTGAGGATCTAAACGTGATATGACGATTCACTAAGGAAATGAAATGGCCTAAAATGAAGATTTGACTTAAATTGATAGTGCTAAAGGGAATGGAAATGAACTAATGTGAAAGATTTTGGGATTGAACTAAGGAATGTCCTAATTTGGAGATAATGAAAACTGAGGTAATAATTGATCTTATGACTTAGGAAGATGAGAAACTATGCAAATATTATCCTAAGATGATTTTGGGATATTGCAAAGGTGAACCTAAAATGTAGGAAGGTTGATGATTATGCAAAGTTCATCCTAATATGATATGAGATTGGTATAAACAATGATGTGGGATAATGTGGAAATGAATATAAGAACTATGCAAAGTTTAGCCTAAGACAAGACCTATGCAAGGTTGAAACATTTTGGATCTCCCATGTTTTGAAGTTGCAAGGTTGTAATGCTTGACACTGTTTGGAGTTTGCAATGTTTTGGATTTTGGGCAAAGTTTTTCAATTTGCCATGTTTGGATTTTGGACAAAATTTTGGGTTTGCAATGTTTGAGGTTTCAAATGGGATTTTGATTTTTGATTAAAATTTTTATCATAAACACTCACATAAAACACAGTAGACAAAAGAACTGCTTGATTGCTTGAATTTGAAACAAAATTAGAGTAATAACTGAAGGGGGGCTAGATTAGCCCATGTTTAACATTACTAGTTTTAACAATTGAAAAAACTTGAAATCATATACAACCTAGGCTAGAAGGTGGCTACTACTCGTTGAGGCCCCTGCTACATAAAAATAACACAAACAAAGTGGATATATAGAGATCTAGTTACACTGGCGTCCCCACCACAACACGAGCACACCGGATCTAATTCCCCAAAGGTTCAAAAAAAATTTTGACTGAGGAATTTCATATCTCATGATGAAGGGTATATGAGGAGTATCTTCAAGATACGATCCACATTCCCTAAATTTGTGAGCATGGGTTTTTGGCTTCTACAACAATTGGTCCTTAGTCATTCTTTGAGGAATAAAGCTACATAACAGATTCACAAAGCAAACTACTTAAAGCTTTTACAACCCTTATCGGGAGAACTAAATTCAGATTGCACTTAGGTTGTATGGACTTTTTGGCAAAAGCCTTTTATATAGTGGTCCAAAGAGAAATAACTCTTGAAATCCACTATGACATTATGAAATCCCCAAAGGTGTTTCAATTTTTGAAATACACTATGAGGTGATGAAATATCCAAAGATTTTTCACTAAAAAAAAAAGAAAAAATGGATGTCGTTAACACTTTTCTCTTACACCCAAGATCTTGAAGGTGAGGGGAGAGGATACTCAGTGCAATTGCGGGTTCACCCTACATAGTCCAAGTGCACAAGACACGAAAAAAATGTTCATTTTATTATGAAGATCAAATGTGCTCTAATATATGAAAATAGACACAATTGTTTAGAGTTATGAGTCTTCATCAAGCATCTTGCATCAAACTCATTAGTAGTTTGTTTCATTCAATCTTCATCCTACGATTCGCAAAGTAGTACACAAATTGTTAATAACAAAAAAAAATCTATGCTAAATAGAATCAGAAACATGCAACATTGGCTAACAAACCAAAACATAAATCAACCTTTACCAATCAACTACATAGAACAAAGGTTCGACTATGTAGCTTAGAGGCTCAACCGTGCAACTTAAGTCTTCAACTGTGCAACTTAGGGTTTCAACTGCACAACTTGGGGCTTCAACTGCACAACTTAAAGCTCCAACTACGTAGAATCAAGTTCCAACTGCACAACAAAGAGATAGATTAGCTCAAAATGCAAAAAAAATAAAAAAAAATAGTACCCTAAATTAGACAGATAAGTACTACAATTGACTAAAAATGAAATTTTAATTTTGTCAAGGATGTGCAGGAGTTGGTTGAGGAGATTGATTTCATTTTAGGATAAGTGCCCTTTGAATCACATCTTCTAGTCATTGTGCTCTTTCTTCCTCTTCTTCTAGGATGAAATTTGTTTGCATGTATTCTGCAAAACTTGTTTTTGTTTTCCAAGCAAGAGTGTTCAATTCTAAAATGATATCCTCCTGTTCATCTTAAAAAACAAAATTTGGTTGAATTACTAGGATTACATTCTTAGATGGGAGAACCATTTTGACTCATAATTTAAAAATTTATCTAACTTAATATCTCCCCTTAAGATCCTATTTGCAAAATAAAATCTGTAATTTGTGGTTGATTGTAATCCTAATTAAGCTAGATGAGATTTGTGGTTCATTCACCCTCTAATTAAGCCTATATGAGTAATTTGCAATTCTTTCAACCCCTAATTGAGCTTATGTGAATGATTGATTTTAACCCCTTAAAGTGAAATGGAAAGAAATATTGTGGTTGATTGATCCCCTACTTAGACTATGTAGTGATTGTAGTTCATTGAGATCTCTTAAACTGAAATGAAAGATTGTTGTTGTTAATTGATCCCCTACTTAGACTATGAGAAGATTGTAGTTCATTTTAGTTAATTCAATCAAGAAATTTGATCATTAAACATCCATATCAAATTAAAAAACCCTACATGCAAAACATTAGATTCTCAAAACCCTACATGTAAGAAATCTGATCACAAAAAGCCTGCATGCAAGCAGACGTTAATAAAAATCAAACAATATGATCAACTACGCAACAAATGAGGTCAACTTCATCGAAAGTAGGCTCAATTGCACAAAAAGTCAGCTCAACTATGCAAAAAGTAAGCTCAACTGCACAATTTTAGTTTTCAAGTCCACAGGTCTAGGTTTTAGAGGCATGAAAGATGAAAATCCACCCTTTGACACCTGCATGCAAACAAACTCTCATAAGTTCATCAAATTTGGACGTGTTTCACGTCGAGTTCACCAATTCAATGGGGAATGTTCAAATGGAAAAATGCAGTATAAATGATAAGCTCCAAACCATGTTGTTCTTTTGCTTTTTGCTATGGAGTTCTATAGTTTGTGTTTTTTTCTTTAAATCGTTAAATGGAAAAAACAACACACTTGATTGTTCTTTCCTTAAGCTTCAAATCATGCCCTTCTTTTAATTTTATGCTCTTCATGTTTTATTTTATGCAACATTGCACTTTTTTTCTTTAGTTTTATGCATTGTTGTCTTGCTCTTTGTTTTTAAAACACGAATACCAAAGTCGATAAGAGTCTAATAACCAACACACCTAGATTTTTTAAAAAAAATGTAAAAAATAAGACAGACATCATGGAAGCAAAATTCACACACTTAAGATAGAGTCTAATAACTAGCACTCTTTATCATATTTACTTCTTTGTCATTCTGATGGTGGATCATGAAGTGTGATCGAAAACATTGATCAAAAAATTCACACAATCTATTCCAAAAATTAGCTTGCAAAATTTTATGGATTGTGGAAATTTATATCATTAAGATAGATATCATTATTAAGTTAATTATTTTATTTTAAAAAATATTATTTTATTATATTTTTATTAAAAATAAAAAGTTGCAATTATTAAAATCAAATTTTATATATCTAATATCAAAATTAGAAACATGTCTATATTTTTTGTTTTATATGATGGAAAAAAAATAAATTTAAATCAAATCTCAAAATGTAAATATTCCCCATTTTGTCTCCTTTGTTTACTATTGATTAACAAACAAACAAAATTGTCATGTTGAAAAATGAAAAATGAAAAATTGATATAAAAAATTGCAAGAATTACAACTATTAATATTATTGTTTAATTTTAATTTCAAATCATACTATTATTTTGATTTTATACATGACTGTCTTAGACACGGATAAGAAAGTGGATAGCATTCGTGATGTCTCAAAAGTTTGAATTCTCCAACAGATATTATAGGTAAGAGGATAAAACTTGAAATTATTTTGATAGTTTTTATTGCAGTGCGGACGTAGACAAATAATTATATTAAGTAATAATACAAATTGAGACATCTGAGGTTCTATGGTGTAGTGGTTAGCACTCTGGACTTTGAATCCAGCGACCTGGGTTCGACTCCCGGTAGGACCTTAACATTATCATTTTTGAACTTCTGAGGTCTGGAAGTTTGGTTCATGTAATGATGAAATTCAACCCGTTATTTATATGAAATTTTCAAATATTTTCAATTCTTTTAGATAAATGAAAATCAAATATTGTTTAGAACATTCTATTATTATTGAAATTTTAAATATTAAACATTTATATGATTTAATATTTTAACTTAATTTAATCATAAGAATTAGATGGAAAATTATATAGTGAATAGATAGGATGAGAATATGAGGTGGAAAATATTTGCTATAAGAATTCAGTACTCTCTCATTAAAAGTGTCATTTGCTCTTTGTAGCAGTCATTTTATCCGCTGCATAGAGCCCCATTTAGGTGCATATGACATGGAGTTTGCCATTAAACCAAGTGCCTTTTGATAACTACCTAGATCTTTGTAAATTTCCATATTCAATAGGATCTATGATAGGACTATTTTTAAGGAAATGGCTATTCCCCCATACAAAACAACATCTAATCAAAAACACAAATTTGCATAACATAATTATTTTTTCAGTAGATTTGTTACATTTTTTACAGCATTAAAAAGGCAGATTAAGAGGGTCGAACTAGTAAAAATCACGTAAAAATCCATTGTGATTTGTAGATTTTGTGTTTTTGATCAGGTGTTGTTTGTATGGAGAATAGATGGCTCCTATTTTTAACAACTCATTGGTTGGAAACTTGCAATTTGGTAACTTGAATCAAAAGAGGGGTAGTAGATTCTTTAGAGAAAGGGGATAAATGTTACACACATAGATTAATCTCATTTCTTGAGATAAAATCAATCTTGCTATGAAAATATTTAACTTAATTTTATTATTATAATGCACACACACATGTAGAAAGGATAATTGAGTTGTTTCAGTAGCTAAGATAATATTTGTAGATTTAAAGATTATTATTTTCAATAGTATAACACTATTAGTTGTGATTTTAAGGTTGTTAGTGTTGTCTTTCTTACTAATAATTGAAGGAAATATGTTCATAAGACCTAAAAAGCAACAAATCATGTGATGTTACATGAGTGCACCAATAAAAGATGACTAAATATACAACTATAGGTCTAACCTTCTTTTGAAGTTTTTTATGATATCTCAATATAAACATGTTGAATGTGGTATCATATTTGATCATGTAGACCTAAAACTTAAATTTATGTAATGAACTTACTAATTTAACTATACAAAATTAAGAATTGTTAAATCATCTATAGTTAAAAAAATAAAACATTAAAATGGTTTTTGAGTTGGATGTGTAATGGGTTGGGGCCCTTCCCCACTTAAAACGGAAACAAAAAAAAAAAAATACACAACTGCTAAGTCCTCTCCTCCAAAAGTACACTTAATGCATTATTTATCATACAATATATGCTCTAGAATGACATAAGAATGTTCCATTATTTACCACACAATATATGCTCTACAATGACCTAACAATGTATCATTATTTATCACACACCATATGCTCTAAAATGACATAAGAATGTGTCATATAATTCATGGCATAGGCATTACATAAAAACAAAGGAACTATGTTCTTGTTTATGATCAATTTATATATTTGTGATGGTTGGTAAAATTAGAGTTTCACCAATTAAGATAATAAAACCACTAATCTTATCTAAGAGACCATTATATTAAAAAGGGGGGTGAATCCAATAGATCTAGCCATAATTCAATTAGGAAAAGGGCTGAAATATTGATTAGATTCACTTTTTTAGTTTGTCTCCCCTTTTTGAGTTGAAATTGACTGTAAATTGCAAAGTTAGGGTAAAACAAAAAACAATTGAAGTGAAATAGTAATAAGAAACTCTACATATATCAAGTAAAGCCACAGACAAAGATTTGAGCAAAAGGATAGGATCAAAACCTATTCCTGAAAGTTCAGGCAGAATTGTCGGGACTGGGATGGTAGGTCGCCCTGATCTTGTAACTCTGAGACAAGAAAGAGAGATCTTTTCTAGATTAGGGAGACACATTGGATCCACTATCGGAAGCTCAGGCATAATTCTCGGGACCGGGATGGTAGGTCGCCCTAATCCTCCACTTTTTGTTCTATCGAAACCTGAACCTGTTTGTTGTCGTCAACTCTGTCAGAATCTTCAACCATAGCTCCTAAGTCAATTCCCTACACACAGAAAGAGGAGGAAAAGGGGTTGTAGATAGGGGTTTGCCTTAGGTCAAACAATGGTTTATAAATTAACATTGAATGAAATAATGTAAATACTAAAGTAAATGCTAAGAGATATACCTCAAATCTGCAATGGTTGATAAGAAGATTGATGATGCAACACTTTTTAGATATGATCACAAATGTTGAATGCAATAACATGACAAACACACGGACATGAATGACCTAAACACACATGATTGCATGAAGATTGATATGACTTTGCTCCATGATGCTTGAAATATATGAGATGTTGCCTTGAATTCTTGAGAATGCTTGACGGATGCATGAATGATGGGGTATGTGTGTGATGGAGTCAGATCTAAAATCAATTAATAGGATGCCATTATATAGGGTTCCCTAGCTAAATTACCGATTAGGCCGACCTCCAACAGTCAAGTTGAGCCACGGGGATCAAAATCCATTAGGGAGGGAGAAAGCCTGCACAAATTTGAATTGGGACATGTTTAAGGGGGACCATTGCGCCACCACGCACTATTCCTCCAAAAATAGGACCAACAAATTATCAAATGGGGGAGAACTCTAGGATGGGGCCCACTCAGCAGTGTCAACACGTGACATCAAAGTCGGAGCAAAATGGAGCCAAAATGAGCCTAGGAGGAATGGAGATAAGACACACAAAATTGGGAGCACAAATATTGGGTGTGAATTGTACTAGTTACAATTTACAAAACTACAATATCATTTCACATGAATGAAAAGAAGTATGTGAAAGGGGATTAAATATTTTTTATAACAAGAGATGAGGATAAAACAATTGTACTCTTAATATTAATAGTCATATAGATATCATTTGGAGTAATGGTAGAATATATGTTGTAAAGATTAATTTAGTTTAAATTTAATAATATGTATATATTAAAGTATAAATTAATTTAAAGTAGTGAATATGAGATACAATAATAATCAATTAAACCACTAAACAATAAGAACTATATATCCAATAGGAGGAGGTAGATCATGGTCATAAAGCTTACTCTAGCCATTAGGAATTGTTGCTTAATATATAATGTAACCTTATTCATTAACTTGTTCTTCATTTGGTGGCTAAATTTCATCCCTGGTGAAAAAATGACAATTTTAAGTGAGGAAATTTGTTTGTCTAGCCAACCAAGAGCACCTTTTCATTGGGTTGTGATTATAAAAAGATATAAAATAAAAAATATTTTTGAGACCAACCAAGAGCATCATGGCCATGTGAGCCATGAGAATCGTGTTTGAGCATTATGACTACATCCGCATTGTAACCCTTGAGAATGGATTTACTCCTATAAGAGGAGAGGTCAATGCAATTTTGACAACTATAGGTGCATTTCCCAATAGTTAAGAAGCACATATAAGTAAGTAATTTTGAGAAAAAATCATTGACTTGTGTTTTTATATATATGAGAACATTAGAGAAAATCATGGATTTGATATAGATAATGAAATGTATATTATCATTTGAGAGAGAGAGAGAGAGAGAGAGAGAGAGAGAGAGAGAGAGAGAGAGAGAGAGAGAGAGAGAGAGAGAGAGAGAGAGAGAGAGAGAGAGAGATCTATATCTTTCCAAATTCTTAACAATATTTCCAATCTAAAATCATGTCATGGATCTAGGTGATTTTATTAATAATTCTAGGCCAATCTAAAGAATCATATGCCAAGGAAAGGCTCTCGTTTAAAAGGTTTAAACAATTCATGGATCTAATTCTTAGCATAGTAGGATGTAGTTAAAAACTACAAAAGTTTCTTGAGAGTCTCCTGATGTTCGTAAAAAGAACAATGAAGCTTGACACCCCAAAATGGATCAATCTAAATCCAATGGGAAGACCCTAGTAGAGAACACACTAAGCAATGTAAGCAAGCTTTGGTTCAAGAATAGTTGTCCAAACAATTTGGGATTTGTATTTCTAGGTGTTAGTTGAATACTATGAGATTCATTTGTTATTATATTTTTATACCATATTCAATTGTCAAGAGACATGAACCCTTTGTGAGGTAACTTGAAGTTGTGAAATGGGGTATTAGGATACCATGTCTAATAATTCCACTACATTTTATTACACCTAACCCCATATTTATGAAGCATTTTTGGAGCTTGGATGAAATCAAAAATAATTTAAAAGGATTTAAAATCCTAATTGAAGATTCTAAATTTTATTTTGGTTTGAAGCAATACAAAGAATTCTTCATGGTTATTGAGAAAAGTTTCTGAAATTTTTTAATGCCTTTATGAAGGCTTTAGTGCATGAACCCAATCTATCTTGAAAAGTGGTCAAAGGAAACCACCAATTATTAATTGATAAAGAGTCCAAATTGCAAAAAATGCTCATTTTCCATACAAGACATGACCTAAAAGTTTCACAAGTCTTCCCTATGCTTTTGATTAGGAAGGAATTCCTAGGTGTGATACAATTATAAGAATTTTGGTAACCTTCAACCAAAATTTAAATACATAAAAAAAATATTATTTATATATAATAGGAAGTAATCATTAGACTCTAGATTTCATTATACAACTTAATATTAGGGTTTCTTCTCATTATTATCCTTTATAAAATAGATAAGAATACTAAACAATCTTTAGGTTAGAGTATGAAAGGATGTGTTCATATGCAAGTATGAACGAATTCATTCATACACTTGATTGATCATAAATAGTAGTATTTGCATATAAACTAGCACTTGCACCAAAAGGAGATGCAATGGTTACGCCGATAGTAAATATAATTTGAATAATATATTAGAGGGTGCAAAATCGCATAATGTAAAAATTGCATTTATTAATGGTAGTTATTTGTAAAGTAATTGAATTGGTTTTAAAATATAAACCCTTCTAGTAGG
The DNA here is from genome assembly GCF_030272615.1 of Cryptomeria japonica. Classification (NCBI taxonomy): domain Eukaryota; kingdom Viridiplantae; phylum Streptophyta; class Pinopsida; order Cupressales; family Cupressaceae; genus Cryptomeria; species Cryptomeria japonica. Next base: position 688,270,370 of record NC_081411.1, read on the forward strand.
TTTTCCTTTAAAATTATCTATAAAAGCAGAACATCTATCACCCCAAAAAACCATCTCTGGTTCTCATAAACTATAAAAACTTAAAAATATTAAACAAATCTTTGGAGAAATAGAAAAGATAGTCTTCTAATCTCAAACTATATTTTTACCATGTTTTAAAAATCTCAAACATACATTGTACAATTTTTTTGCAATCTTTTAAAAACTATATTGAAAAAAAATAAAATTATGCTAACTTAAGAAATTTGACTTCAATAATGAACTCAAGCAAAAGGCTTACAAGATTGAGGAATTATGTGGAACATGAATGTTGACATACTATAAATTATTTATACAAAAATTAAATTATTTATCATGAACATAGTATTAAGTTTGACTGTACATATCTAAGATCTTTATACACTTATAAAGAATTAGAATTTTAAAAAACAAATACAAAAAGGTAGTTTGCATTATTTAGAGAATTAAATTGAAGGTAACGATGATAAGTGAACGCTGGTTTCGTGAAAGCTACAAGATCAACCCACAACACAATTGACAAATAATTTCAATTATGAGATGTATATAAATTAACTGATATTTTTTAATTCTAAAACAAGCAAAATTCTTCTTCATTTTTCCAATATCTAAGCATTTTAATCAAACGAATTTAATAGTCTAAAATAATATTATTTTATAAAAATTTATTATTTTCAACTATTATCAATTCAATGTAGGTTAATCTACATATGATTGTGCAAAATTTCATTTTAATTTCCATAATACTAGTAAATCTAAGTTTTGTACATCTTAATTTATTCTTGTAAAAACTCACCAAAAAAAATTACTTTAATCTAATTTGTGAAACTTAATAGTTGAATATAAAATCTAACTATTACACAATTAGTAAACAAATTGAAGATCAAAGGTGTTACATTGGCGTATACAATCAAAATTGAAGTCATTAAAGATACACAAATCTCCAAAACTTAAAGTGGCAAATTCAATCTAGTGCATCCCATTGAGCTCAGAGTCGATGTTCACTATCTTGTAAAAAATTTCTTCATCAACGTTTGCAATCTTGAATAAATGTCATTATAGATTACAAACCACACGCCACCCTTAGAAGCATTTGTAAAATGTGAACTCTGATAAACTTACAGTATAGAAGATATTGGAATGTAAGTCTTTCCTCTCAGCTAGCTAGAAAACATAAAGCATCTTTTAATGTTATTAGATTTCCACAATTCATATAAAAATTGTATGCAGTTTTTGGATTAGATTGTGAATGCAATTTTTACCATCAACATTTTGGATCACACTTTGTGATCGATCATCATCAGGATGCAAGAGAGTTCAAGGAAAGAAAGCATCTTGTTTTGAAATTGCTATGGGCATCTAGAAAATAGTGGAAACAAAACCACTGGATGAACATTTTCACATGTCATTACAAAAAACATCAACAAATCATAACAAACCCTTTGATTTTTCCCTAAACCCAATCAAGATCATCAAGAACTAGGATAGGGGATAAAAAGAATAGACCTTACTGAATGGGCAGTACGTTCTGGTAATAATTTTCTTTTTAAATTTTGACAACAACAAAAAAAATTGGCATCCGACATTAAACAATTTTTGTGGGGGACCCCACCATATAAAACCTTTCGACTAATAAACATCTTAATCCTCTCCTACCATAATTACCCCTATGCAATTGTAAATAGAATTGTATTATTTTTACCTAAATTTTTACTCTTTAAAATCAAAGAAAAATTTATCCAAGACATCCATTCTTATTAATGGATGAAAGTTTCGAGATATTTTCAATGCCTTTGTGAAAAAATTTAGTGCACAAACCCAAGGCACTTAAAAATAAGGTATGCCTTGCAAGTGATCAAAGAACATTAATTATTAATTGGTAGATAGTCTATTGTAGAAGTCATTCCCTTTACATAAAAAGCACAACCTAATTATTTCCTAAGCGTTCCCTACACTTTTAATTGGGAAGGAATTCCAAAGCCTAGTGCAACCATGAGAAAAAATGGTAATCATCAACAAATATATTTGTCATAAACCCTTACTATTTATGTAGGGTAGGAAGTAAAAATTAGCCTCTAGGTTTCATTATATAATTTAGCATTAGGGCGGTTTCTTCTTAGTATCTCCTTGTGTAAATAGAGATAAGAATATTAGACAAGCTTTAAGTTAGAGTACAAAAGGATATGTGCATGTAATGAACACATTTATTCATATACAAGTGCAACTAGAAATAGTAGTACTTGAATATATAAACATCTTAAGCCTCTTTTTCCATCATTAAAACTATGTGATTATTGCAAAAGAGGAAAAATTGGTTAAAGTGCATTGGTCAAATGATTTTTTGCTACTATCAAATTAGGGTGGAGACTAGTTTGCTACTACTTAATAAATTAAATTTGTAATCGTTAAATGTTCTTTAGAGCTTAGAGATAAAATATGTTAACTAAAAAAGAAAATAACAATTGATAAAACATTATTACAATATCATGCCTGTGAAGTGTGATACCTTGCAGCTGCAACACAAACACTCAATAGATCATTACAAGCATGGTTAGCAAATAAGAAGCAAATGAAAGATGAACCATGGCAAAGTGGCCTATCGCCTCCTAAGAGATGCAAGTATGAACTTGCTCTCAGATCTGGATAAGAAATCCCAATGACTTGACTACACCTAGATGGAGGATTTGAAATGATAATGATATGCAAAGATGAGATTGATTAAGCTAGAGTGATCCAAGAGACTAATTAAGCTAATGATATGCATGATTAAGTTATGATGATGATGCAATTGAGCTATAAAAGAGATTGATTAAGCTACATGATTCAACAATTATGCTAGAAAATGATCAAATTAAGCTAATGCAATTGACTATAACAATAATACTCAAATGATATGTGTAGCATCGTAAATTGTACGCACTTGCTAGGGTGGTACAATTTCACACCTAGTTTAGCACCCGCCTTGGCGCATTTTGCATTTTGCATTGTATTTCCCCTTTAGCACTTAATTAATCAAATTAATTAGGTCTAAGGTTCTATTTTATCATCTCCTATATCATAAAATTGGGCCCTTTTCATTAAAGTGTGCCCCTTTCATTTTATTCTTCCAATACATCATTTAATCAAAACCCTAATTAGGTCCTATTTTGAACTTGGGGGCTTGATTTCGGGGGCCAAAACATCTCGAAATCACCTGTAACTTCGGGATTCTCTCTAAAATCATCATATCCGACGACCCTGAAAATTTGGTGAAAAATTGTAGGGACCATGGCGCCCGGAGTGCACATGGTCCCGGACATTTTTCCTGAAATTTTAGGAGCACGATCCAATCATAAAATAAAGCTTAACCCCAAGAAATTGGCAGGATATTCAATCTCTAGGTCGGCCAAAAGATTGAAATTACGACCTAGGGTTTCATACATAAGAGCTCTCTTTCTTCATTTGAAAGGATGGGATTTTTGATTTTCAGGACCTCATATGCAGCGAAAGAGCAGATCTTTGAAGACTTCAACAACATTAAACATCCTTCTATCAAGCATTTATCAATTTCATTCATCCATTTAGGGCTTGGAAGACATTGAAGAACAATAGGAGATTACCGACTGAAGATTGGCTTGTACTCCTCCCTTGGGGGTTGGGTATGATTTCATGTTGTTTTCATGTCTTTGCATAAGCTTCAATATATCCTTTATTCATGCTTTAGATCACTTTGCATTTTGATTTAGAGCATTTACGTTATCATTTACAAGCAATTAGGGTTTACTTTCTAGGTTGCTCTAGTTTGCTTTCTTGCATTTAAGGACCTTGCACACACACTAGGTCTGCACACACAATACATTTTACAATACAACTTGGCTATTCGTGGAGGTGGAAATCACCGAAGCGGGGGTTTGACTAAGGCAAAACCCTATATAGCCACCCAAACACCTTTTCAGATATAAGTGCAGGTTTCGGGACTCGGACGACGCCGCAAGTTACAGATCCGGAAGCAGCAGACTGAGACAGACCTTCATACCAAATTTCAAAGCAAAAGACCAGGACAGGGGCGTGAGGCACCCTGGTCCTGCTAGGACAGGGGTGCTGGGCACCCTGGTCCCTGGGACAAGGGCGCTGGGCGCCCTGGTCCTCCTGACAGACAGCATTTTCAGCATTTTTGACAGCTTTTCCAGAGTGCAAAAACAACAGTTTCCGGAGCAGTTTCAGGGGCAGAATCAGGACAGTGGCGCCCGCGCCCCCGTCCCGAACATTTTCAGTCAGATTTTAACTCCGGGTACACATTTGCATTCTTGTCTTATCCTTGTGTTTATAGCTTTCCATTGTTTAAGTTCAATTCTGCAATCTTGTTATTAGTTCATACTTGCACTTTGGGGTTAGGAATTGAACTTGCATCATTTATCTTTCAATTACAACAAAGGAATAGAAATCCTAATAGGTATCCCGTGGCTCTCTCTTTCACAAAAAGAAGTAGCCAATTGTGTGATACCTCTAGGCTCTTTCGTATTCCGCAAGTGTGTGGTTGAAAGTGAGATTAGGGTATGTTTGCTTAGTGTCACTTTTTCTCCCACACATTTTTGGTGAACCGACGTGAACTCCAATCTTCTCTAATTCTGATTTATGTTTCAAATTTGAGTATTTATGCTATTTCAAATTCAAATTTACAAGTTTTTATTTCTTTCAAGATTCAAAAATTTAGAGGAAATTTTTTGCTAAAACCCTAATTTTTCAATTCAAAGTTGAACTTGTGGATAGCTTAATTGTGGTCAATAATTTCAAATCTGATTTAGGGACTCATTTGAATCATAAATTTCATTTTCTAAATCTACATTCTAAGTGCTTGCATTGGTCAAAATTAAATATTTCCTTCTATTTTGCATGTGTTATCATTTGAAAGAGGAAAATTGTTGTCATGATGCATTCATTTCATAGATGTGATAATGGGTTAGCTTCCCTTGTTTCAATTTTTCCTTCTCCTAAAGAACCTCCCCCCATCTATAACAACATTTTAGTGCCTAAAAGAGTTTCTATCAATCCCTTTGAGACTCTCCCATGTTCTAAGGATGAAGACTTTAAGAGTGATCTTGACAACTCTCCTAAAATGTGCCCTTCCTATTTAGCTATCCTAGAGGAAGAGAATGATATCATAAACACATTTCTTAATGTTACTTCACCTTCCTTACATGATGCCTCTCTAAGTGAAAAGGTATTGATGGACATTGATTTATTTTCTCCTAAAGTTGGTCCTTCCAATGGGGGCATGTTAGTGCAACAAGAGGTTATGAACACTTCTTTCAAAGATCTCCTTCCTAAGCATGAATCTTTGGAGAAGTATGTTCATGTTCCTCCTAAAAAACTCTCCCTTGATGAGGATCCTTTTGTGCAAGAAGATGACATTATCCCTACATTTCCTAGTGATGTCATTTCCTTTTCCAACAAAATTCCCACTAGAGATGATGAATTAATGATGAATGCTTACCCTTCTCCTAAATTTTGTCTTACACATAAGCATCCCTTAGAGAAAGAAGATGAAATAATAAGCAATTTCCTTAATTTTCTCTCCCCTAAAGATCATATTGAACATATTTTGAGGAAAGAGGATGAGTTTAACACATCTATTGATGCTCTCCCTTCTAAAGATGAGGAATTAACAAACAATGTTATCTCCTCTCCCGAAATTGACAATACTTCAAACATTCCTTTCAACAACCTCACTATTTGGGATGAACCATTAGAAGAAGGTATAGATTATTCTTTACCCCTAGCCAAAGGGGATGAAATCAAGATTGGAAACTCCCTTGATAGCTTCTCCCCTTCCTTGAATCTCAATTATTCTCCCTCTAAAAATAAAGCATCTCCCTCTCCTCAACTTGGTTCTACTCATAAGGATACCCTAGTTCAAAGCAAGATGGTTAACATCTCTTTCAAAGATTTCCCTCTCAAAAGTGAGACTTTAGAGAGTAATGTTGATCCTTCTCCTAGAGAGTTTATTCCCCATGTAGATCCTGTGATGATAAAGGATGATATGACTTTTCCTAGTATTACTCTTCCTACTAGAACATCAGTGCCTACCCCTGGTCTCTCTCCTAAAATTGATTTCATCTGTGATAAGATTTTAGTGCAAGAGAAGACTATCAATAATTCTTCCAACACTTTTGTTCATTCCTCTAATCCATCCTTAATCAATTTGATACATGTGAATGAAACACCTAACAAACCTCTCTTCACTATCCAAGGTGCTTGTTCTTCTCAAAATTCTCAACCTTTAAATAAGCCTATCTTAGTGGTTCAATGTGGTTATGCTAATGATTCTTTTTTCACTCCTAAGAAACCTATTATTACTGTGCAAGGAGGTTATTCTACTAAGAGCCCTTATGAGTATGCTAAGCAATTAACTAGAGAGAGTTATAATGCGGTTGCTCATACCTCTAACACAAGAAACAATAGGCAACCTAATCCTCCTCCAGTTAGCCCAACTTCACTTCCTCCTTCTCAACCAATTCTTCCGCAAGCTCCACGTATTTCACAAGTTCTCGGTAAGGAATATGATCTCATAGAACAACTTAAAGCTACCCCTGCTAAGATATCCCTTTGGGATTTGATCCAAACTTCTTCCGCTCATCATGGAATGTTACAAGATGCCTTGAAAGATTTGAATGTTCCTCCACCTAATACATCTAGTAATATAGTGTCTTTGGTTAACTCTGTGATGAATCCTAAAGCTCAAATTGTGTTTACTCAAGATGAGTTGCCTACTAGTGAAATTCAACATCAATATGATCCCTTGATGATTGTGGTTATCATAAATGACACTGCTATAAGACGAACACTAGTAGATAATGGCTCTGGCCTTAATGTGTGTAGCATTAATCTATTGCATAAGATGAATGTGGATACATCCCTTATTGAGCCTGACTCTCGTCCCATTCGAGGCTTTGATAATGTGGCTAAGTCTTCATTAGGTATTATCACCCTACCCATCACAGTGGGACCTGTTACTTTGCCTACTCCTATCCATGTTATGTCGGGAAATCTAACATACAACTTGTTATTAGGGAGACCTTGGATTCACAGTATGCACGCTGTCCCCTCTACATTGCATAGACAAGTTAAATTCATTTATAACAATAAGACATATACCTTGATAGGCGATACTAATCTTCAGGCTTGTTTGCAAACATCTACTTCCAAAGGGAGTTCTTCTAAGCCTTCCTCTTCTAGTGATGACTCGTTAAACAAGATACCTATGGATGAATCATCACCCTCTAATAATCAAAATTCTTTGGATGAGCCTGAAGCTCCTGAAGAAGATCCTTCTCGACTTGAGTCTACACATGAAAAGGCTTTTGATCCTGAGAAGGTTCTCGCAGAAGACAATTGGGGATCTCTTGATTTTAATCCCACCTTTGTAGGTGAGTATAGGGTTCCTCCTAGAGATCTTAAAGGTAAAAAGAAGGAAGAAACTAGAGATCAATCAGTCTTACTTGAACCTATGAGCAATAATTTTGTGGCCCCTTCTCAAACTTCTTCTCCTCACACCTCTAATTATGAAGAGTTTGATTCTTTGTCTTATGAAAAACCACCTTCTCTTCCTGAAATGGCTGATCGTTATGGTCGTGGTTTTCGCATTTTTGCTAAGCATGGGTATCATGGAAATGGTTGTGGTGCTCATGAACAAGGGATAAAAGTTCCTCTAGAGACTAATTTTCACAATTATGCCTTTGGACTCGGCTATAATCCCTGCAAACGTACCAAAGCATCTAAAAGACCATCTCTTAATGTGAATGCTATATTTAGTAGTGATGATGATCTCACTTCAACTAAATCATCTTCTACTTCTATCAACTCTCATTCCCCTCATAAGGAAATCTTGGTGATGAACAAATCTCTTTATGACTCTACTCAAATTTCTAAATCCACTTATGAATCTTTATCTCCTATTCATCATAAAGTCCTTTCCTCCAGGGATAAGGCTCTAATAAATTACACTCATCTCTCTTCTAAGATTTCTTGTGACTTTTCTTCTTCAATTTTTATCATTTTATACATGTTTTTGATCTCACTTATAGTTGAGCATTTAACATGTCATATTCAAATACCTCATTTAGTCTATCATGTCTTTAAATAACATTAATGGCTATTATGTTGCTCATCATTATGTGACATTGGTAGCTCATTTACTGGGGGCTCATTGTCATTCATGATGGTACAATTTCAGGTGCAATCATTTTTATTTTTTTTGAAGCAACATAATAGCCTAATTTTCTTGTTCCTATGGGGACAAGAGTGATTTCATACATCTCTTCTTTTTATGGTTAAAATTTCCCTTTGGGATAATAGTGTGGAAATATTGATCATCCTTTCTTTAGAATCCTCTTTTCCTAGATATGGGAGAAGGTGTGTATTCTCTTTCTTATCCTACCCACTTCTTGTGAGGAGCATTTTACATACACTAATGTCTTGCTTGCATGAACTCATGTGAGTATGTGGTACATTTTTCTTATGTCTAAATCTCTCCCTAGAAGATTGTGTAAGTCCTTCTCATTGTCCTTATCCTTGGGAGGCAATGATCTTTTCTTATTTTTATCTAAGGATCCACTTTTTTTCCTATTTCGTGGATGGTGTGAACTTTATTACTTGATGTTATTCCTTGTATGCATTTGTTGTTGTTTGAGGTGTAAGTCCTTGACTACAACCTCTTTTGCACTTGGTAAAATACATCCATAATGAATTCACTCTCCCAATTGGGTTAAAAGGAGCATCATCCTTCATTAAGAATCACTTTCACCTCGCAAAAGAAGGAAGTATTGCACATTAAGAATCACTTTCACCTCGCAAAAGAAGGAAGTATTGCATTCTTATTCTCTTCTTTGTCTTATTCTAGAAGATGTTATATTTGTCTAAGACAATTCCTCTTGGGGATAGGTGTCTTTTGTACAAAGATCTCTTCTCCTCTAAGGATCTCCTTTACACATACTACAAGATATCCCTTTTCAACTATCTTATCCTTGCTTAAAGAGTGTAAAACTCTCTTGCTTGGATCTATGATATTGTTGCATTTTTGGGGTATCTTCTTTTGTGATGAAGGTAGATATCCTTGTTCTACTTTGCTTATGACATAAACATTACACTTTTTGAGCAATGGGTCATTCTCGAAACCAAAGCACAGACTCTTAGAGCGAGATGTCTCCATTTTTCTTTTATGCAAGATGATTATTCTCGGAACCAGAGCACAGACTCTTAGAGCGAGATGTCACACTTTTGTACTATACATATACAGGTTGTAGCATACTCGGGCATAGACTCCTATGAGGTGCTTCTAACCTCACTTACACACACATGCACGAGGTTGAGTGGAACTAGTGGCATAAGGCTAGACTTTCTCACTCTCCTCCCTTACATGGATCACCTAGACAAACTCTAGGGGCTAGTTTTCCATGTCCTTTTTCCCATGGATCACCTAGACAAGATCTAGGGACGAGAAGTCCATGTTTTTCTCTCTCACTATTCTTCTCATGGATCACCAATGTGTGTATTCATGCTTTTTTTTCCTTTCTTTTCTTCTCTTTGCATTTTGTTTCCATCTACATCCTTCATCTTGTGTTAGAGAACTCTCAAATCCTCACACTCTTTGTTGTGTTGGAATTGAGATTTAGTCCTCTTTCTTACCAAATGATTCTCCATTAGTTTTTGATCTCATATCAAATCTTCTTGTGAGCATTTGTCATCAATATTCTTTAACAATTCGAAGTGGTAAACATGATACCCTGTTTCAACTCACTAAAATTAGCAAGCCGAAACAGGGGGGGGCATATAGCTACCCTCGAATTTTCATCACCTTCCTTAGTAAGCATTAGGTGATTTTGTGATCTAACGTGTGTTTTGTAGGGTGCGGTTCCTAACTGTGTACTGTAGATACCGCTGGGGGCTTCGTTCGACAGACTTATGGATATATCATTTTTCAAATAATGTTTACTTTTCTGTACTTTAGCTTGCATATGCATGTAGTGTTCATATGACCGCTAAAGTGGGGGCTAAATGTAGAGTCGTAAATTGTACGCACTTGCTAGGGTGGTACAATTTCACACCTAGTTTAGCACCCGCCTTGGCGCATTTTGCATTTTGCATTGTATTTCCCCTTTAGCACTTAATTAATCAAATTAATTAGGTCTAAGGTTCTATTTTATCATCTCTTATATCATAAAATTGGGCCCTTTTCATTAAAGTGTGCCCCTTTCATTTTATTCTTCCAATACATCATTTAATCAAAACCCTAATTAGGTCCTATTTTGAACTTGGGGGCTTGATTTCGAGGACCAAAACATCTCGAAATCACCTGTAACTTCAGGATTCTCTCTAAAATCATCATATCCGACGACCCTGAAAATTTGGTGAAAAATTGTCGGGACCATGGCGCCCGGAGTGCACATGGTCCCGGACATTTTTCCCGAAATTTTAGGAGCACGATCCAATCATAAAATAAAGCTTAACCCCAAGAAATTGGCGGGATATTCAATCTCTAGGTCGGCCAAAAGATTGAAATTACGACCTAGGGTTTCATACATAAGAGCTCTCTTTCTTCATTTGAAAGGATGGGATTTTTGATTTTCAGGACCTCATATGCAGCGAAAGAGCAGATCTTTGAAGACTTCAACAACATTCAACATCCTTCTATCAAGCATTTATCAATTTCATTCATCCATTTAGGGCTTGGAAGACATTGAAGAACAATAGGAGATTACCGACTAAAGATTGGCTTGTACTCCTCCCTTGGGGGTTGGGTATGATTTCATGTTGTTTTCATGTCTTTGCATAAGCTTCAATATATCCTTTATTCATGCTTTAGATCACTTTGCATCTTGATTTAGAGCATTTACGTTATCATTTACAAGCAATTAGGGTTTACTTTCTAGGTTGCTCTAGTTTGCTTTCTTGCATTTAAGGACCTTGCACACACACTAGGTCTGCACACACAATACATTTTACAATACAACTTGGCTATTCATGGAGGTGGAAATCACCGAAGCGGGGGTTTGACTAAGGCAAAACCCTATATAGCCGCCCAAACACCTTTTCAGATATAAGTGCAGGTTTCGGGACTCGGACGACACCGCAAGTTACAGATCCGGAAGCAGGAGACTGAGAGAGACCTTCATACCAAATTTCAAAGAAAAAGATCGGGACAGGGGCGTGGGGTGCCCTGGTCCTGCTAGGACAGGGGCGTTGGGCGCCCTGGTCCTCCTGACAGACAGCATTTTCAGCATTTTTGACAGCTTTTCCAGAGTGCAAAAACAGCAGTTTCCGGAGCAGTTTCAGGGGCAGAATCAGGACAGTGGCGCCCGCGCCCCCGTCCCGAACATTTTCAGTCAGATTTTAACTCCGGGTATGCATTTGCATTTTTGTCTTATCCTTGTGTTTATAGCTTTCCATTGTTTAAGTTCAATTCTGCAATCTTGTTATTAGTTCATACTTGCACTTTGGGGTTAGGAATTGAACTTGCATCATTTATCTTTCAATTACAACAAAGGAATAGAAATCCTAATAGGTATCCCGTGGCTCTCTCTTTCACAAAAAGAAGTAGCCAATTGTGTGATACCTCTAGGCTCTTTCGTATTCCGCAAGTGTGTGGTTGAAAGTGAGATTAGGGTATGTTTGCTTAGTGTCACTTTTTCTCCCACACAATATGCCTATAGTAACAATGCCTAAATTGATAATGGGATGGGATCCTTTGTGCTCCAAAATGGGGGATATTTATAGGATTTCCAAGGCCAGGGGTGAGGTGGTAGGAATCAACGGTCAAGATTTAGTCTCAAGATATCAAGGGTAAAATTGGAGGAGGTTGGAGAAGAGGTTGCAGGAAGGGACAATTGTCATCTCTGTAGTGACAAGTGTCAAGGAGCCTTGCTCATAAAAGGGAAAGTGTCTCAAGGGAAGAATATCCACACCATAGGAGGTTAGGATAAGGAGGTTAGAATGTGCAAGCTAGGATAGGTTGGTTAAACCCAAGGTTAGGTGGAATGGGTTAGGTTAGAGGGATGGTTAGGTTAGGTGGTTAGAAGTTAGGAGGCATGTGGGTAATTTGAATTTAAAAATTTAAATAATAGAAAAAGACTAATTAATTCTCAACAACTCATAAATTGATTTGTTTTAATTAATTAGGAGATCAAAAGAATTGATTGAAATGGGGGGAGGATTAATTAATCAAAGGGGACCATTGAAATGAACCTATTAAATAAATCCTTAGATTTATTAATAAGTAGATGAAAGGGAGAATTTAATCAAATTACCTAATGAATTCAATTAAATTAGGAAGGGGGATTAATTAAATAATTGCTTGTTTAATTAAATATCTTCAGACCATTTTTAGTTGTATACATACAAAACCAAAAGAAAGGGGGAAGAAACGAACCTAGTGTCGAACATGAATGTTCATTTTATCAAATGGACTCAACTTCTTGCACACACCCAAATTTAAAGTTTGATTTCCTTGGAAGTTTGATATTTTGAAAGTTTGGTTTTGGTAGGTATTTCGATTGGATGATATCTTTTAACAAGAGATACAAACAAAAAGATAGATATAATGATTGTTTCAAAGCATGAAAATACAAAAAGCACTTTAACAACTCTAGATCCACAAAGATAAAATACTAACTTGTTGTTTTTTGCTTTATTTTTTTGATTTTTTTATTAAATATGCAAACACACACACAAGAAATGAATGAAAAAGACAATTTCCTTATGGCTCAATTTGGATAAGTGTCCCCTTTTGGTTCCAAATGGAAAAGATGACCTAAACACCCAAACATGCAAGAAATATGAACAAGCCAATGCAAGTGGGTTTATCAATCCTTCTATGCATAAGGCACCACAAGAAAATATGGCTAAAAAGTATTCAACTAGGCTCCACAAGTTCAACTAGTGGTATTATTCATATACCTCAAGGGTATGTTGAGGCCTAATCCATAGATGAAAAGGAACATTGACAAACATCTAGGAGGAAAGGATAACCCACTACCCACCTTCACTTGTCTAAGGTTTAAAGTTCTTAGAGGCTTAGCCTAGATTGATAGTACTCCACTTTCAAGAGGTGTGTTTTTCTATTCATCCCCCACTTTTTGTAATCCATCGAAACATGTGAGTCGAGGTCATCCCCTAGAGTGAGCACTTCTCTAAGAAATCCACCTAAAAAATAAAAAACAAGATCACATATTTTGTATCCTCAAGATCACCCTAGGATGCATGATGAGAATATATGTAAGTAAACCTTCTGGATTCAAAGATAATGGTTCATGTTTTACATCCTGAATCCAAATTTAAAAGGTTGATTCTAAGCCTAATTTTAATGTGAAGATGATACAAATGATAGTCTAAAGAAAACAATAATCTTAATATCAAAGACTATAATCACTTGAAATGTAAAAGAGAGGTGTTAGAACAAGTGCACCCAAATTTAACGCTTCCAATTTTGTTTGAAAACTCTTGATAGAATATGAAGAGCTCCAAGCTAAATTTTTATGAACCTCCAAGTATGATCCTTACACACATGAGAGAAAAGAAAGCAAGAAAAACTTAGAAGATAATGCTAATGCATGTTAAGGGATTAGGTGCAAATTCACAAATATTATATAGATCTATTAAAGATATAGATGTTTACAGATCATAAAACTTAGAAAAAACTAGATCTAGATCTCTCACATAAGAAAGATAAGAGGTACAATAACAATAGTTAATTGAGCCAAAACAAGGATCAAATGCATTCAAACAAGGCTCAATTGTGATGAAATAGAAGCTGACTATGGCTAAACAATGATTAATTATGGTGTCACATAATTATTTGTGTCATTTTAGGGATCAAATATGACATTTATGGAATCAAATATGTTGCAACTATGACCAATTGTGATATTTTTGGAATTGACTGTGTCAAATCAACAATCAATTACAATGATTAGTGAAAATGTCTAAAAATTAGGGCCAAATCAATTTCCTCGCAAAATGCATCAGTTGCATCAAACCAATGATCAATTGTAGCAAATGAAGGATCAATTATAGTGAACTAGAGACCAGCTATGGTGAATAGCAAATCAATTGTGATGAACTATGGATCAATTGTAGGCTGAAAAAATCATATAAAAGATGAAAAATCAGTTGCATCAATTGAGGATTAATTACAAACCAACAAAGGTCAGTGTGTTGATCTATATAAAAACTTTTAAAAAATTGAATTTGAAAAATGAAACTTGTTCTAGATATAAATATCAATTGCAATGTTTGATGATTAGTTGCACTAATGTCGGCTCAATTACGTTGATTCTTTTTAATGATTCAACAACACTAAATTTTGTATGAAAAATTTGTTAAAATCAATGACATGGATCCAATCGGGCATGCTAGAATGTGAAAGACAAAAATGTGAATCTAAATAAAATGAAACAATGTAATGCAAGATAAAAATCCACACTCACACTCACTCAATAAAAGCTAAGTTCTATGCAAAATAAATAATAATTATATAACAAAGACCTTACATTGTTCGATTGTTTCTTTAATACTTGCTTGGACATTATTGATATGTATTGCTCTCACATTTTCAACATAACCTTGATATCAACATGATAGGATGAAGGCTTGAGCACTTGATGCTTGATAACGATAATGCTCATGAAATGCCAGGTTATGAACATATTAGTGCTTGTTCGCATGATAGATTGTTTTTGGGCGAAAAATGAATGAGTGGAGGTCTTATTTATATGCCTCACTTAACATTTGATCAATGGTGGAGATTAAATAAAGAGATCAATAGATGAGAAAATTTGAGATAAGGTGGACCTAAAATTAGCATGTGGATTGATGAGGTGGAAGAATACAACAGGATGTAATGCATAGATGAAATAAAAACAATATTTATTTTATTTATTTGAGATTGGAATTTAAATAAATTATTTGATTTTTTTTTTTTGGAAGAAGTGTTGGTTGATCATATGATTTTTGAAAACTATTTATTTATAATGGACCAAAAGATGAATTAATTAAATAATAAAATTGTATAATTAATTTTGGAGGAAAATAGGAAATTAAATAATTTTTTAAATTTATTTAATTTTGGAGGAAGTGTTAACTAATTAAATAATTTTAAAAAAATTAACTGTAGTGGATCAAAAGATGAATTAATTAAATTATAAAATTGTTTAATTCATATTGGAGGAAAAATGATAAATTAATTAAATGTTTTTTTTAAAGTGCTACCAACTAGGGGTTTGGACCCTTTAATCAATAAAACAAAATATTCATGCTACAGATTTCAAAACATCTATAAACAATCATTGCCAAAAATAGGGTGTTTTTGTGTTATGATCCCAATATGATGTATTACTAAGTATATATATTCCTGATTAAAACATGTTGAGCACTTGTGGCATGCTAAACGATCACATTAATTATAGTTAGTACCGTAAATGCTCTTAATTAAGATGGAGGGGTATGTCCTTACCTAGTTAAGCTTGTAAATAAATGTGTAGATGTTTCTCCCAAAGCATCATATCATTTATTATTGTTTTTGTATGTTATCATTTGGTAATTGGAGGTCACCCCCTCGAAATGGTCTGCTATATTTCTAATCTTAACAAATATTTACAAGAAATATCATCATTTTGAGTCCTATATAACTGTCACTATAACTATTCATCTTTTATATGCATTATTATAAATATATTTGGAATCTCCCACTTTAGTGTATTTACATTGACAATAAGATTTCATCCAAAAGACCCTGCCATCGCTTTACCTCAAGGCAGACACAATAGATTCCGCTCCCACTTTTGGTTCTTCCAACATCTTTGGCTCATCCACACCTAGCTCCTCCAACATTTCCTTAATGAATTCTAATTTGGTAAAATCTTGTTCTCTACTCTGACCCTCATTAAACATTGTGTCCCAAGTAATGAAAGGTTGCAGAGGAGCATTGAACCAATAATAGAGCCTTGGCCATCAATCTTCCCATTTTCTAAAACTGGCACCTACCTTTTTCTCCGCCATTGATAGAAAATCCTCCATCCCATCCTTCCAACAAGCTTAAAGAGACATTTTAATTTCCTTTTAGCTTCCTCTTTGTTGTCTAGCTCCAACAACTAGGCAAAAAACATAGAGGCAATGTCTATGTTCATCTGATATTTGTGGTCAGCACCCATGCATTCATCTCTAAGAAACGCTTTTATTTCTTGTAGCATCATTGGATAATGCCTTGTGAATATATTTTTCAATCTTTCATCAAAAAATTTGCCCTTAAAGGAAACTTGGCATTCCTTCACCCACAAACTAAAATTAGTTTCCATCCTCATGCTCAATCTTTAGTTGAATGCAAATTTATTACTTCCTCATCATCCTTATATCTCACAAGCTAACTCAAATCATTCTTTTGAGGCATTCTCCATCCTTTACATTCAATCACTTTCTTATGCTCATTAATGATCATTAAGGTGGTGCATTTTCGTACTCATATTCTCTCTCCAAATCATGCCCTATGTCTTGAAAATTTATATCCCCAATCTCCTCCATTCTTTCCACTACTCGCCAAGCTAGACAATTTGCTAGCGATTTTTCTTCTCTGTAAGTATGTGAAATATGGAAGTCTCCAGGTTTTCATCCAATAAAAGTCCAATTAGTTCCAAAAAAATTGTTTAATGTCCAATTTGAAGTGTGTCCTTTTTTGTGACATTTATAATTATTTGATAACCTTCTTCTAGATGAAGTTTCTTTATACCAATCTTTTTGCCTACTTTTAATGCTATCTATGTTGCATGTAACTTAGCTTCATTGTTTGTCTCATTGACCATATTTTTGGATTTAAAGGCATTCAAAATTCATTTCCAATCCCTCACTACACATCCAACTCTTGAAGGCCCTGGATTACCCCTCGAGGCTCCATCAAAATTTATCTTCACAAAACCTATCTCTAGTGGGTTCCATTTAACTTCACTCATTTAAATCTTCAATGGATTAACCCATAAAACCCAATCAATAGACAAAATTTAAAAATTATTTAATTAATAATAGAAGGAATAAGATAATGAATTAATTAAATAATTAAAAAATAATTTAATTAATAACAAAAATGTTAGCTTATCTGGTTGTAAAGGGTTTCGGGTCCCTTCAAAACCTGTTTTTCCCCTAATAAAAAACAAAAATGTTAGCTTAATTAAATAATAAAAAATAGTAATTAGTATGGATGGAAGCATTGGTGAAATCATGATGACATGACAATATGAAAATAAATGTCATTGTTTATGGTAAAAAATTGGCATTCACTAGTCTAATTATATGAACTAGAAACAACGCCCATTCTCTACTATATTACATTAAGGGGAATAAGACTTAATAGGATTAGCCTCAAAACGTATGGGAAAAGGCTGACCACAAATTGGGTTCTTTACTCTCCTTATTTGAGTTGAAATTGATTTAAAAGTGTATGAATTAGGGCTAATGTTGTAAAATAGATAATGATCAACATAAATTGATAGTTTCAAAACAAAAATGCAAACAACAAGTATAAATATATAAATGGGAACAAAGAGGAACTTGTATGTGAAATCTAAGCTTGAAAATAAAAGACAATGGGGCTAGGTAACCTTGACCCAAAGTTATCAGATGCGGATATCAGAAACAAATTCAGGATCAAGATGTCATTCTAAGCATCTCCCTAAAACTTTGTCAGAAAAGTGTCATACAATGGGCTAGGCGACCTTGTCATATCTTTTCTTCTTCTTCAAAATCTGGCCCTATGTGTCTTCGTCTGCACTTTCCAGATTTGTCTTTTCTCTCTGAAAAACTTGTCACTTGCACACACAAGAGGGGACAAATGGTGTGAGGTTGATAAAATTTTGTCTACATCAAACCCCAGGTTTGGAATTAACCCTTAATGAAATAGATATGAATGAAGGAGAAGTTATGAACTAATATGTTGAATTATACTTTAAGCTTGATGTTGTTGATGATGGTGATGATACGATGCTCTTGAATAAGACCCATAAATGTTGATGCAATAACATGATATGACAAGACCTAAAAGAATCAATCATGAAAACATGCTTGCATAAAGATAATTGCAACTTACTACTCCATAATGCTCATATCTAAATAATATTTTAAGGATATGGTGGGATAAAATGTGAATGCTTGTAGATATTTGAGAATGTTTATGATTGATGAATGGGTATGATGATGAAAATGAATTAGAAAGATTCTCTTATATGGAGCTCCCAAGATATTTCATAAATTAGGCCAACCTTATTAGAATATCAAGATCGAGAATCAACTAGCAGGAACCAATACACCAACATATTTAAAATGAAGTTTGTTTTGGAGGGACAAGGGCGCTTAGTGCCCTATTCCACCCAAAAAGGTGTAGAACAAAGGTAGCTTAGGTGTACACAAGCTTAGGATAGAGACCTATATCACCATATATTCATATGACATTAGTTGTATAGTACAAAGGTGGAAAATATGCTTGGAAAAGAGCTAGGAGGAGACACACTAAGGCAAGACACAAAAAGGAGTGTAAAATTATAAAGGTTACATTTTACGACACTACAACCATATATATAATTAAAAAAAAAGTGTAATACTTAAGCATATATGATGTGTATATCTATGCTTGTTGCATAAAGAGATGATGAGTGTGTTAGTATATCAAGTTTATAAAGATGTTTGTATGCATATACAATTCTATCTTCAATATGGTGTATAATTGCATGAGTATTTCTTTTTTATTTGTTTTATTATCTATTGTATATATGTTATTCATGAACTTATTGTATCATTGAGTACTACAAGTATATATACAAACCCAAACTCCTAGTCTATGTTTATTATCAACAATCACTAATCCCTAGAGAGTGGTCTCGATCCCCAAATTTATCAATTTGGATTAGATCCAAAAGCATTGACCTTAAACTTCTATGGTTTACATGCAAAATAGATTTTGTTGACTTCCTTCTACTAGTCATTATAGGGAACCTAATGCATGTTTGTGTTGATTTATGTTCTATGTTGTTGCATTTAAAGAAATTCATCATTTGTTTGAAAGCATCAAGAACGATTAGGAATTATTGAAGAGCATTTATGGAAACATAAGAGAAAAACTATCATGACATCACATCAACCTACATCATCTTAGGTCTATTACACGCTTGTTTGCTATCTTCAACCATTGTTTGGTCCTTTTAGGAATCTAATTAAAGAGAACATGACTGCCGTGATTCAACAAAACACAATTGAGCCAATTAAAATCTAATATTCAGATTTTTGTCAATTCATTTCCATGGGTATAAGTTTAGGTCCATGGACTAATTTATATTGATGGACATTTTGCAATGCCAACAAGGGATGAAATGTAATGGTGTGAATGTGTTAATTAAAACTCTTACCTTAAATTGATAGCTATTTACATGTCAAAATATTAATATTTATTAATAAACACAATATTTTAATAATTAGCAGCACATAACATTTATTTCTCCATATATAAAGTGAATAAAATAGTTTCAAAGTAAAAAAATTAAAATTAAAAAAAAAAAAAATAGTTTCAAATTGAAATGGCTTTACATTTTTAGATAGATTATTTAAAATATCTATACTAATTTACTTCTACATGCATAAATATTATATCTAAAGACATAGACCCAAACCAAAGTAATGTAAAATCAATTTGTAGATGCTAAGACACCTTAGTGAATAGATTCTTTATATTTTTAACATTAAAGTTTTTCATCTCTAAAATCCAACTGATTATCATATTAAATTTATTTAATTTAATAAATATTATTTTCAATGCTAATTTTTAGTTAATTGCACATAATTGATTGTATTATTTTATTAATCTAGATAATAAAATATAATCAAAATTAATTTATGATTCAATTGATTTCTCATTACACCAGCCGTCGGATATAAAATTGTACCAGATTAACCACCAGAGAAGCAATTGACGCCATTAAGAATTCTCCGCAATTTTATCTTCTCAGAAATTAAAGCGTGTACGTTACAGTAATCGATCTTACACAGGAATGAAAAGATCAAGATAGAGCACTGCCAACAACCTGAAATCAATAAACAAAAAACTTGGAAATAGAGAGTAATTCTGATGAGAAGTGTGCAATTGAGGAACAAAATTGGTATTTTGTACCCTGGAAGACACTAACCCTTATAAACAGTTGGGTAATTTTTCCTCAGAAGAAACAAGAAACATGCGTATTTTGCCACGCTATATGTAAGCACTTCGCACATTTTTTGTCTGCTAATTGTGGGTTTTAATATTATTGATGTTTGATATTAGGAATCTTTTGGAAAATAATATCATGTACAATTTTTCAATGCATTTATTCAATGATTTGGGGTTTGAGTGGAAGATATGCACATTAATTGTTTGACGAAATGCCTTTAAGAGTCCTGCTAGGATGAGTTGCTGAAAAACCGCTTTGGCCAGAGGCAACAGAATCCATTGCTTGCTGCAGGTATTTGTATCAACTATTTGGTAAAGTTTCTGTGAGGATAGTTTAAAAAGTTAAATTTATATGCAATTACGTGCGGTGAAACAAAATTCTTATTAGTTTCTTTTTGGCGAGGATCAAGATTCATGTGATAGCTATCCTTATTAGGACCTAAAATTCTTTATTTTCCAGAGCCATAATATCCATTCTTACATCTTAAAGGATAATTGCAAAAATAATCTGAATGCCTGCAAATACAAAATGTCTGTTTTGTTTCGGCTCTGCAGATCCTTATTCTTGTTGGAGTTGGCTTCAATAGTTTCCCTGACCGAAATAAATTTAAATAATAATATTTGTGATTGGTTTAGATACCAATTCTTTGGTATTGGAATCAGATGATAAGTTCCCAACTTTTGACAAACTCAATGAAAACAAGGATTTGTAGCATAGCCACCTCTAAAAACCAGTAACAGGGATGAGCATCTGTCCCTTTACACTATCTTTTTCTCAAGATATAGTCATACCTTCATTTTTGTTACCATACGTTGATTCAAATGGCAACACAACCACCGTATCCTAACCCTATATCTCCAGGTGACTTGGATTTACAGTGATAAACAAGGTATAAATCAACTGTCTGAGAATATTAGCACAATGGATTTGGTGAGTGGTTGCAAAATTACTGGTTTTAGTTAGAAGAAATATTAGGTTGATTTTGAGCTGGCAATACTTGGATCTAAAACACAAACCCTGGCTTATTTTGATGCCCTAATCCAAAGCATGGTTGCCAATGGGTTCTCAAACAGGGATATGAACCGGCTTCCAGAGGCTTAGTGGTTTTGGTAAACCAATAATTACAGCTAGTCATGAGAGAAATCACCAAAGTCCTCTAAACAGTAAAAGTTTAGTATTCTCATCTCTGTGAAGCAATCAAGCACTTCTCTGTCTGTTTTGTGGACTATGTACGCCATTAGATGCTGTAAATCCTTAGCCATCTTTGTTACAAAAGAGTTTTTGGTAGATGAAAACCATTTTGTGCTGTAGAATATAAGAACGATTGTCGAACATTACCTTGTGATAATTTTATTTTCATTTGATGCAAAACAGCTAATATTTTATCAATCTAACTTATGTCGCAGAAGATTGGAAGCATAGGCTTTTTTATTTGAGCAAAAGGAGAAATAAACAATTGGAAGGTGCGAAAGGCTTGCTAGGATGACTTTAGGGGCTCCTGCGGTGGCAAAAGAGGAGAATAATAGAGTGCCACTGCTGCCAGAGAAGGAACAGGATACACGAGCATATGGACACAATGATGCAAACTTATTGGGAGCTGTGCTTAACGTATCAACAACAATTGTTGGAGCAGGAATCATGGCCTTACCTGCCACAATGAAGATTCTGGGACTGGTCCTGGGTATATCACTTCTAGTGGTTGTTGGGTTTTTGGCATATTTTTCTATTGAGTTTCTGCTCAGATTTAGTAGGGCCAGCAATGCAAACTCTTATGCAGGAGTCATGGCTGATGCTTTTGGATGGCCTGGCAGAATTGTACTACAAATTTGCATTATAGTTAAAACCTTTGGTATACTTATAATCTACATGATTATTATTGGTGAGTTTGTCTCTTTGATTATGTGTTTGTCCTTCTCCAAATCTGTAAATGTTCAAATTTTATTGAAAGTGTTTTTCCTGAGGGTAGGTGATGTCGTTTCTGGCACATCATCAAATGGTGTTCATCATACTGGTCTCTTGGAAGAATGGTTTGGAATCTGTTGGTGGACTGGCCGAACTGCTGCCATGTTTCTGACAACAGTCCTTATCCTAGTTCCATTGGTATCATTCAGGCATGTAGGTGAGTTCATATCTACAACTCTTAAATTTTAAATGTGGCAAGTTTCATTGTGGTTAACTCCACTTTACAGTTGAAGTAAAGAAAAAAGAACAGAGGCTCCTATTTTCGCCCTGTATCCTGAGTGGAAATACTGAAATAAGAATGGACTTCTTTTGCTGGTAATGCAAAATTGTATCTTATTATATTTGTTCTTGCTGAGCAAAATAACTGGACATGCATTACCAAATTGTCAGCTGTAAATCCTTCCTCCAAGTTTGATTTAAAAATTATGTGATGTAAATCTTCTGGTACATAGATTCAAGGAAAAAATTTAAATATGTTTTTTGGTCCTTGTATTTTCCAAGTTTTGATTTGTATCGATTTATTTAGAGTTGGAGGGAAAGGAGTTTTCTCTCAGTTTTTGCAATTGTTGGATAATTTCTTGCCCCGTTATGATGCAGATAACTTGAAATTTACTTCAGCATTATCAGTGTCATTGGCTGTTGTTTTTGTGGTGATTACTGCTGGTATTACAATTGCCAAAATGTTTCGTGGTGAAATCTACATGCCAAGGCTTCTTCCTGATGTCATTGATCAGGCTGCATTTTGGAAGCTTTTTACAGTTGTTCCAGTCATGGTCACTGCCTATATCTGCCATTATAATGGTGCTAAAGATTGCTATGTTATTTGACTTTCTGATTTGCCATCTAAATTATCCGGATATTACTGTAGCTAATTTAGTTAAATTATAATTTTAAACGTTGTCTTAAATGTTGAAATTCAGTATTGAGTTCAGATATGTTTGGCATGTGCAGTTCATCCAATACACAATGAACTAGCAAAACCTTCAGACATGAAAACAGTTGTTCAGGCATCACTTGTTTTATGTTCAACTATATATATAATGACAAGCTTTTTTGGTTATCTTCTATTTGGGGAAGAGACTATGAGCGATGTTCTAGCCAATTTTGACAAAGATTTGGGAGTCCCTTACAGCGCTCTTCTGAATGACATTGTTCGCATAAGCTATGCCGTCCATTTGATGCTGGTCTTTCCTGTGGTTCACTTTGCTTTACGTCTCAACGTTGATGGGCTTGTCTTTCCGTCAGCATCTCCCCTTGTATTGGATTCAAGGAGATTCACAGGCATCACAGCAGGACTAATAAGCATTGTCTTTCTAGGGGCAACATTTATACCTAGTATCTGGGATGCATTTCAGGTAACAGGGGCAACGGTAGCAGTATGCATTGGCTTTATCTTCCCTGGTGTTATTGTTCTCAGGTGAATTACAGGTTTTTTTTGGGTAAATTTATATTGTTCTTCACTTGTTTAGTTTAGAGATGGTTCAAAACTATTTTAGCATAATCTGCTAGCTAAGCACAATGTTTTACTGCAGAGACACTCATGGCATCTCAACGAAGAAAGACAGGGGCCTTGCATTGATTATGGTTACAGTGGCTGCTATTTGTAGTTTTGTTGCCATATCCAGTGATATATATGATTTTTCAAAAAGCTGATGATATACCAAGCTCACAACAATCTTGAGAGTTGAATATGAGCAATCAAGGAATAACAAGAATTAAGCATGCGCAACCAGACATCACTTGCCATGATTCTGAAAGGCTTTGAAGTCAAAAGGGGCTGCTCTATGTGTCCTTAGCAATGGTCGGTTTCAACTTTTGGACCAAGAGAATGCTTAAAACATATTGTGGGGACTGGAATTGACAGTTATAACTTGTCTTGAAATGTTACCCCAGTCTTGTATATTTTCACCGTCTGTGTTCATCAGGCATGTATAAAATTGATTTGTTAAAAATAAATACTTGCACATTTAATTGTACAGCAGATCCCGTAGATGCGGAAAGCTAAGTTGCAGGGTTCGCTGGGTTCAGGGCCTGGTACTAGTCCGGTTCGTTTTGGTTTCGGGTTCTGATCCGGTTCGCCTTTGGGTTCGGCCAGTGTTCGTCCAGGGCAAACCCAGGGTGAACCTGGGTGCCCAAATTTACATTATTTTTGGGCAAAATTTTATAAAATTTATAGCAATGAGTTCAGACTTGCAGATTTGTGTGATTGTTTTGCAATTCATCAAGCAGGTTTAAGACTTAGAATTATTAACAACAACAACAGACTATTGATAGATTTATTAAAAAAAAATTTGTCTGAAGCAAGATAAAACAGAGCAGCAAACAATTGAGTTCTGACCTCTTACTTGTTAACTTAACCTTATATGATGTACTAGAGCAATGCTCAATCACAACAGCAAAATACCCATGCATTAGCTCATTCTGATTTACAATCTTCGGCTTATGAAAAATGACAAAAATTTACAGTTTCCTGAGCTCACTTTTTTGACTGCTCATTCTTCTTCTTCATCATCTTCAATGGCATTAGTCATTTTTGTGAAAGACTTTTGCTGTTATTCTTGACTGCTATTGCATTTATTCTTGACTTGCAATTAGTCTTTCATCTTAGAGCTACTCTTGATTGCTATTCCATTTATTCTTGACTGCTATTGCAAGAAGAAGAAGAATCCATTAGGTGATTTAAACTTAGTATAAAGTTCCAATTGTTGCAAGTTGAATTTTGAAACAGTGATATTTGAACTTGATATTATCATTTGAATATTTTGATGTTGAACTTTAAGTATATGATGCTATGATGGTATGAACTATGATCATGATGCTATGATTACAAGTTTATGGTGTTTTAGTTATTTATATGATATTATGTTGCATTATAATCTTAATTCATGCTTATAGGCTGCATAAATATATATATAAATTTTACATGTTTTTGTACTAACGAACCCAAATGAAGTCAAACCCCATTTCAAAATTTTGCCGTACCGACGAACCAGTTCTTTGAACCCGAACCCAAACCCAAACCGGCAACTTAGGCAGAAAGTAACATGGGCTACTCATGACCAAAACAAAACCTGCAATTACATCTCAAGCATATGGGACTCTCTGAAGTTAACATGCCATTAGTAAAACACATCTGTAACATCTTTCATCTAGTTTGCATAATCAGGCAACAAAAACAAACTTTATGTTCTGTGTCCTAGAAACTGGATGTTAGTTTAATTTCTATATCCAGCCATTTTGGACTTCCGACTAAGCGTTATGCTTTCTCATTCTTTGCCCTGCCTGCTGCTATTGAAAAATGCACTCCTAGTATTAGTTCCACTTCTGTAATAAATAGTATGTCATATATTTAGGGGTCGCCAAACGCAGCTCCACACACATCCAAAGGAACAACTGCAATCATTTCATCAACAAATGATCAGTTGACATCTAAATTCAACAAACATTGCCATTAAGCTTTTTTGATATGGGCATTTTTCTATATGTAACCTCCAGCAAGTTTCACTTGTATTGACCATTTATATCACAATGGTCACAATATGATATAGGCTTCGCTTTAGTGCTTGTAACGTTTGTCTTATTTGTTTTGATGTTCTTTTTGTCTTTGAGAAGGATGAATGACTGTCTATTTCAAGGTATTGATCATTTGCACATTGTTCATCAATGTCTACCAACATGTAAAGCAATATGTCTCCAAAGATGGTGATGAAGGATTTTGATGTATTTCATCAGCACCTCATTCCATTGCACATCCTTGTCCATTTGGACATTCCTTCTATAAAACCCATTTGTGTATTCTTAAATATGGTCGTTTCCATTTCAAAATTTGTCACTCTATTGTATTGGATAAAATTGTCTCTAGATCATCACATTCTTAACTTGATCCCTAGAATTAGTAGGAACTTGTTTCTTTAAAGCCATATAATATAAGAGAATTTACAAACCAATTTAAATCTTGCTTTGCCATTTTCAATGTAAAAAGGAAATCTTTTGTTCGAAACTGATTATGCATACTACAACAAACATCCAATTGTGCCAATCAATGGTCAAGTTTATCTTCATTTATCCCTCTTTAATTAAATTTATAATTTTTTTATATGTGTTTTGGCCTTGAAGTGAGACGTCCTTGGTGTTAGGATTCCCAAAGATACTGAGAGGGAGGAGGGGGGGGGGGGTGGTGGTGAATCAGTATCTAACCGGTTTACAGATTTTCTGACCTTATTAAATATTTTGCATTCCAAAAGAATGTACCGGTAAACAAAAATTAATGCAGTAAATATGAACAATAAACACAACATAGAAAGCACACCATAACACAAAAATTTTGGCGAGGAAACCTGGTGTGGAAAAAACCTCGGTGAGATTTGTGACCCACAATATTCACTCACTAGCCAATGAATGGATATTACTTACAATAGTGTGCCTGCACATGTAGGAAGGCCAACTGCCTAGAGCTCATTGCTCAAATACAAAAGGAAGTCTCACTGACTTACAAAATGGATTATGAGAATCCAATATGATGTACTGCTACAAAAAGCATCTGTTATGTCAGGTTCAGTACCGGTTGAAGTTCATACAATAACCATAAACCCTTCTACAAGATCTACCTTAGTATTCGCTCTACATATCCATCCTATCATATATTTACAAAATGATCTACAAGATCTCATAGTTATATATGAGTCTTATTACAATATGTCATGTCGGCTTACAAAAGGATATTACAATTAAATACAATATACAATAATCAAAATCTTGTCGGCTAGGGTGTTGGTAAACATCCTTGTCGTTGTCGGTGAACTATCTGCCGGTGTAGAGTCCGTCGGTGTCGGTGCCTGCCGATGCCATAAGATTGCAAGGTTGTCATCAATGACAATACCTTCAATCACCTACAATTCTCATTGGAGTGTGTAATGCCAACAATCTCCCCCTTTGACATTGATGGCAACACTCATGAGAAAAATTCAAAATTGTATCCAAAAATTGAAGTCCAAAAATCTTACCAGAACTGTGTGCTCCCCCTGAGCAAATGATCTCTAAGTTATTGGATTTTTCTCTTCTCTACTACTCCCCCTTTGACATCAATGACAAAGGTTGTCGAATGAGTAGATTTCAGCTAGAACCTTGTAACCGGTTGGTTACAATCTGGAATAGGTCTGCTAATACCAAATTTAGGCTCTGAGTGAACCTGTTGCTGTCTTTTACTACTGCCTCTGTTCTTTGAATTGTACTGGTGAGGTGATGCATTTGCTCTTCCGGTGTCTTCTGTCCTGGAATAAGTGCCTCTGAGATCTCTTTCCTCAAAGAGATGAGGTTATCCAATTTAGGACTAGGTCTATATTTAAGTTCTTTTGCCTTTCCTTTTCTTTCTCCAATTTCTCAAGTTTCTCCTCAAATTCAGCTATCTCTTGTTTGATAACTGATTATGGTTCTGATGAACCAATGATATTGTCAGCTATATCATTTATTTCTTTTTGTACTTTGTTGATCTCCTTATCGATATCCATTGTCAAAAGATTGGTCTTACATGTATCTCTATACAGTTCCTTAAACTCCATAATGGTTTTACTCAGTGCCGATAAGAGGGTGTCAATGTGTCCCATGCACTTCTTTATTGTCTCATCAAAGAATTTCTCCTTTTCTCTGTCCATTTTCTGCTTAAATGTCTCTTCATTTATTTGTTCCACAATCAGTATATTGCCAGTGATATACTTAGACAATGTGTCTAATTGACTCAAAGAATCTTTATTGTCTATATTACACTTGGGTACAATCAATTTAAGAATGGAGACGGTATCATCTATAGCCTTATATGCTAATACATTACAATCTGTTATTTTCTTGATAGAATCCAAAAGTACCTCAGTTACATTTGTTGGTCTGAATTTAGTCATGGAAGTACTGGATGATTGTCCAACTACCTTAACAATCTCCATGTTGTCGGTGTGAGTAACCACTCTACTTGTTTTGACCTCTGGTAGGTCAGTTTGTGTCTGCATTTCAACTAGCAAAGGTTTAGGTTTCTCTGCAGTTGTCGGTGGCATTGTCTCTGTATGTACTTGAAGGTCAACTTGTATCTCTGTGCTCTCTTCTGCCAGTTTTTTTTATTGTTTCTCAATGGTATCCACTGTCGGTTTCTCTATCTGCACCTCTGCACTATCCACTACCGGTGACTTAGTAGGTTTCTCTGTATTTTCTGTAGCCGATAACTCTATCTCTGTTGGTTTTTCAATGTTTGTATCAATGGTGTTGTCAGTAACCATTTCATTAACCCTAATCTCAATGTGTTCCACTGTTTGTTCTGCATGTGTCTCTACCTCAATATTGTCACCCGGTTGCTCAGGAGCAACATCTTTCTTCTTTTCCTCAGTACTTTCTTTGTCAACTACAATTTTGACCTCCTGAGCGCCTATGTTCATGGTATACAAGATTTCAGACTTAGGATTTGTATCCTCATGTGGAGTCTCCACATCCTCAGTAGACGGTGTTGCATCTGTCCGAATCGGTGGAGTAACATTAGGCGGTGGTAAATTGTTTGTCACTTTTATATTTGGTGGTCCACCTATTTTGCCTTTTCCTTTGTCCTTATTGTTTTGGTATACCTTAAAAGCTTTAGGTCTTTTGAGCCCTTCTTGTTTCTCCTTCTCCACAAAGAAGATGTCTCATTTATCTGTTGTTTCTTCTGATATCTCATTAACTCTGTCGGCCATTAGAGTTACATGTCGGTGACCACTAGAAAATACTGTTATGTTAGCTTCGCTGATCAGCTCATCAATTTCTTCCACTGATTTAACAGGGTGAATAGCTAATAGTTTCTCAATCTTTATTTTCTTGTCTAGTTCCATAATGGCTAACCTTTTAACATCAAGTCGCCTATATAGATTACTAGGTAAATTATCTACAACCTCTATCAAAACTTTCTTATAGATGTCGAGGTGTAAAATGATACTATTTTCTATGCTTTCCTTTTCCTCATTGGTAAATGTATCATACAATTTACTAACATTAGACAAGTTTCCATCATCTGTTATTTCATTCAGCAAGTTGTCAAGAGGAGGAATAACCTGTTTTTCCTTTCTCTTTCTTGGTGTCATCTTTTTAGCTGGGGGCCTTACTGCATGTTGTTTCTTTCTTGCCCTTTTAGGTGTAGAAGAGGGTACCGGTGAAGGTTTTCTCTTCCTATCTACAAAACTTAGCTAGGATTTCGCTTTCTGATGAAGTTCCAACCGGTGAGAGGTGAGCTTCCGGTTGTAATCCTTCCAGATCACTTTCTTTGATACTAGTGATATTCATTACATTTTCCTTTATTTCTTTAATCTTCTTAGATGCACTTCTGATATATTTCTCCCTTCTCTTCCTTTGTTTCAGTATTTGTACACCACTCTCTATAGTTGTAAAGCGGAAAATCGCAATCGAACCCTAGTTGCCCTCCCCTCTTCCAACTCCAAGGAGAGAGAAGGGAGATTCACTCTAGGGTTGATGGTTTTCACTTAGGGGAGAGACTTTACATTCAAAAGAGGGGTTGAAACCCACAAGATCCAATCCCACGCAATGCAAGATTGGATGCTAAATGAGTTTCAAGGGTTATGACAGCAAGGCTACCCTCTTTTGTAAAGAATGTGCATAGAAGAATTAAGCTAGGAATGCATAGAAAGTGGGAAAGATTTGCTTATAAACTGAGATAGGAATACAGTATGAAGCTACGGACCTGGAATTAGCAGTAAAATGTCGATACGGCGCTGTCCTGCAAATTTGAGCAAAAGTTGTCGGGACGATGGCGCCCGAGCGCCACGGTCCTCTGAAAAATCCGCGAAACGAAGGGGGATCTGTTCGTCTCTGCACAAGGATTCCAGATCTTCAATTTCAGCCGCGTACCTGCAACCTACACACAGAAAAGCGAAGACGATTGGGGGGTTAGGGATTAGGGGTTTGCCTTTAGGTCAAACCCCGGTTTTGGAATTAACCAAGAAATGAGCAATGTTGTAAATGTAAATGTCTGTAATGTAAAACAAGTACTAATACCTTGTTGTAAGGATGTTTGTATCCTTATGTGCGAAGGTATAGATGTTGTATGTTGTATGTTGTAGTAGTATGTAGTGAGTGATCTCCTCTTCAATGGTTGAATCCTTGTCTTGAATGCAACACTTAGCCTTGAATGGAGACTTGAAATGATCAATTGCCTGAAGGAATGCTTGAATGCTTGAGTATAGTTTCCACGCTTTTTCCGTCATGTATCTCTCTCCCCAAATGAGAGAGGAAAATGTAGTTTATATACTTGTCATTTAGGGCTGATAGACTGATTTTTTCGACCTTAGGCCGACCAGGAAATATTATTTCCAATTTGCAAACAAAAAGACCCGAAGTCCCATAGGAGACCGGGCCCAAAATAGGGTCAGGGACCAGGGCGCTGGGCACTCTGGTCCCACCTCCCGGGACAGCAGGGTGCAAAGGAGGTTCAGGCCAGGGTGCTTGAAAATGCAGTTTTTGGTGTCTTGGACAAGTTTCGGGGTCTCCATTCAGGTTCCGTGTTGCGTCGCCATCGTGAAGACCGAAATGCAGTCGAAATTGCAAGTGTCACAATTTTAGGACGCTACATTTAGCCCCCACTTTAGCGGGAGTATAGGCGTATGCTCATACTTCTGGTAAAGTACAAGAAAACAACATTGAAAGACTTTCACCACGTCAAGGAGGCAAGATACACCAAGCCCCCAATGGACTAAGGATCTTACGACTTCGATTGACAAAGTAAAAGGGAAGATCATGAGGGAGAACCATGACTGTTAGTAGTAAGGTTCCCTCACTATGAGTCATGCAAGAAAGATATCAAAAATTTTCAAGGCAAGGTTAAATTTGCCAAGAAATTTTCAAGTATCTTGAAAAGATATGAACGGGATGTATGCCCCCCTACGTTAAAGCGATCGCACACGCCTCACCGGGGGTGATTGCTTTAAGGTAGTGATACATATAAGAAATGAGAAAGGAGAATGTTATCGCAAGGATTTAGCCCCCAAGTGTGAGATAAACCCAAGGATAATAGACACAAAACACAAAGCATGAGGTGACTTCACTTTCCTCGGGGTCAATATGCTGTATGATAATTCATGTATATATATCATATGTATGTATGCATAATTGTTCTTCATTCCCCAATCAAGGAAGGTCACCTAGAAGAAGGGAACACATGTGTCTTTTGAGTCAACATGAGAGAGATCGAGAGATCTCAATGCTTTGCATCGTCCTCAAGTAGACAACACCAAGGACAACAAATAGAAGAATGAGAATAACGTATAGAAGAAGTAACACAAGAGAGGAGGAGAGAATCTGCTATGCTAATGTAACTAGTCTAGCACGTCATCTACCCCCCGATCTTGCTGATCAATGTTTCGGGAAGGCAGGGAACACGCTAGAGGAGGAACATCCAACACAGCAGATGGAGCTATCACAAGATCCAAACAAGGGCTATGTTCATGTTCCAAGCCACGTTGTTCTTGTCTAGGAGCTAGGATAAGTGCTTTAGAAAATTCATTAGATAAATGGTTATCAATATCAACAAGTTCATATTCACTATCAGAAGCAAGAGGAGAAGTAGCATTTTCATCATGAATAACATTTTCATCTATATCATCATCAAGATTTATAAAAATAGGGTCTTTAATTCGCACAGGATCAAGACCATCATGCATCTTATGTTTTGGAGATTTTGGAGAAAATGGAATAATGCTTGTTGAAGGTGTTTTTGGAGATTGCAAAGTTTGAGCTCTAAGACGACGCTTTCGCCGGCGTTCACGTGCAGAATGATTTCGTCTAGTCTTAGTAGGAAGATTAGGAGATTGAGGAGGAGGAATGTTCTCATCCTTAGCACTTGGGTGTTTAGGTTGTGGTCTCTTAGGCTGAACAATAGGAGAAGAGGAAGGTCTCTTCTCTCCATAAGAGGAAGGAGGAGGAACTGCTCCATATAAAGGAGGAATATTTGGTTTTGGAAGGAGACCAAGTCCATCATGACGAGGAGGTATAGGTCTACTCTTAGAAGGTTTATTAGGCATAGACATAGTCACATCCATAAGGATGGGTTGGGAATCTTCTTGAGGAAAGACATTAGTTTTATCTTTCAAAGGAAGAACTTCCTTCTCAAGAATGATAGGAATGTCAAGTTTGGGTGTTCTAGGTTCACTTAGAGATAGGATCATATCTGTTTTCCACTTTTGATAAGATTTGAAAAGATGATCACTTCGCGGAGGAAGAGATTGGAATTGTTTAGGCCAAAAGTAATCAATAGGAACGCTAGAAGTTCTTTCAGCTGGTTTAAAGAGACTATGATTGACAGTAACAACTTCACCATTATGGGGAAATTTCAAACACTTGTGAATAGGAGAAGCGATAGCTTTCATGGAAGATAGCCAAGGATAGCCAAGCTTCACACGAAATTGTTCGGAAGATGGAATAATAGCAAAGTTCACATCAAGGGATTTGTTATGGACCTCAATAGGTAATGTAATAGAACCAATTGCAGGAGAAGAAAATGCATCAAATAGTTTCACAATCACATTTGTTTTGTTATATATCACTTGATTCAATTGCAAAGTAAAAAGAAATTCTTCAGTAATAACATTAACCATGCACGAAGGATCAATAAGCACTCCACGGCAAGGTGTATTCTTGACTTTTGCAACTATGTATAAAGGACCATCAGGTGCCCTAATGGTTTCACTGGAATCAAATGTGATGGAAGGTTCTTTAGGGTTTTCTTGCTGCTCTACAAAGTTAATCACATTCGGAGTCATAGACACAAGACCATCAGATGAAAGAGAGGAATCATTAGTCTCAATCGCATTAGAGGTATGAGAAGGTAATGGATCAGTGAAAATCTGAAGATTTTGATTAAGAGGAGCTACAGATGTATTGCCTTTATCATTCACTCCAGAAACAGAAATAGTATTATTATCAATCAAATCTTGAATTTTACCCTTTAAAGAAAAACATTTTTCAGTATCATGCCCAGGCTGACGATGAAATTGACAAAAAGCTTTGTTATCAAAATAAGGTGAAGTAATCTTTGCAGGATCAATTTGTCTTATAGGAGGAAGAGTAAGCACATGTTGTTCCAATAACTTATTCATAATACTATGCAATGATTCATTCAAAGGAGTATACTTTCTCTCTTGAAAAATTTAGAAATAGGAGGCACACCTGATGCTGCATTCACATTGTTGTTGATGATGTTTTCATTGAATTTGATGGAATCTCTGTTCGGTTTAAACTTCCCAAATGGTTGTTGATTGCTATCACCCTTATCACTCGGAGCCATAGGATGTGATTGTTCCATTTGACTCACAGTCAGTTGATAATTGTGAAGAGTTGCACACAACTGTTGGAAAGAAGTAAACTCAAAAAATAGAAGTTTGTCTCGAATATCTTTTTGTAAATTAGAAATAAAGATTCTTTCAATATCATTGTCAGGCACTGGAAAAGAAATTTGAGCATACAAATGCTTATATCTACCAATGAAATCAGTCACTTTTTCTTTAACACCTTGTTTACAATGCATTAAATCAATCAAAGTAACTTTAGGACTTATATTGTTTTGAAATTGTTGAATGAAAGCATTTGCAAGTTGTTCGAAAGAAGTAATAGAATAAGAAGGCAACGAGCAATACCATTGTAGGGCTTTGTCTCTTAATGTTCTAGTAAACAATTTTGCAAGCAACCTTTGGTCATAAGCAAAATCAGTACATATTGTTTGAAAAGTCTTAACATGTGTTAGAGGATCACCTTTACCATTATAAAGCTCCAAATGCGGGATTTCAACATGTTTAGGAGGAATAGCTCGAACAACGTCAAGAGAAAGTGGGCTCGCAACATCAAATGTGGGCACACTAAACTTAGATTGATTCATAGAGGCAATTTGTTGCTGTAAAGAAGAGACAGTTTGTGCAAGATTGTTAATGGTCGCTTCAGTCGAAGAGTTCATATTAGACGTGTTAGATTGAGATGGAGGTGTTATGTTATTGAAAGAAGGTAAAGAGTAAGGTGGTGGGACTCTATGATAATTAGTCATAGGAGATGATTGGACAGGAGGAACACTACAAGGAGGAATGGAATGATTGAATGAATTGCCCCCTTGCATCATGTTCATTTGTGGAGATGTAATAGGAACACTCATTGAAGGGACGAATGAAGAAATTGGATTGAATGAAGGAAGAGGGTTAATTGAAGAGGAAGGATTGCCCCCCTGACTGGTGATCATAGGAGTAATGTCTTGTGTAGAAGTAGCCATTATGTTTGATGTAAAGGTAGGTATGCTAGCAATAGAAGTCATCAAAGGAATAAAATGATTGACTTGAGTAGGAGGTTGTGTATAACCCAAATTTTCAGCACAACTCTTCATAGGCATCACATTCGAATCCACAATGTGTGCAATACCACGCAAAATATCAATTCCATTCTTATCACTTTGAAGCATACGTTTTAGACCCTCAATTAAAGGAAGAGCTTGACTATCGGGATACTCATGAGACATCCATTGGCGAAAATCGTCAAATTGGTTATCCAATTTTGAAAGTTGTTCTAGAGAAACCTCGTGGAGAGCTTCTTCATCATTAGGAGGATTAGAGGAATTACCCATGTCCTCGTTAAAAAGGTTATTCAAATTAGGTTCCATCTCCTCAGTAGTTAAACCTCGGAAAGACTTAATTCTACGGCTTCGTCTAACGGGAATAGTGTAAGTAGGGCTTATTGTTGTAAAACTCATGCACTAGAGAGGGAGAGAAAATTTTTATTTTAGAGGTAACAATTTTCAGTAAAATCAGCCAATCTTCTGGATTTAAGCTGTTAAATACAATCAGAACAATCTCCCGAAATTTCAGAAAAAATGTCAGGGATCGTGGCGCTTCGGAGTGCACACGGTCCCGGCAACTTTTTTCGAAATTTGCAGGGATGAAAGTTATGATGATTTTAGAGCTAATCTGAAAAAATTGAGTGGTTTTACGATCTGTAGATAGGCCAAATTAAAGTTGCAATCTCAAAATTGAACCCTACCCAGATTGTCGAAAAATGCAAAATTTGAATTTTGAAAAAGAGAGGGAAACTGAAATTTTGAATTTTATGATTTTAGAGGGAATGTCAAAAGCAATGCAAGTTTTGAAATTTAAGAATTGACTCAATTTCACGCAAAATTCAATTTTGAAAGCGGAAATTAAAGTTGTTGTAATTAAGCATT
The DNA here is from genome assembly GCF_030272615.1 of Cryptomeria japonica. Classification (NCBI taxonomy): domain Eukaryota; kingdom Viridiplantae; phylum Streptophyta; class Pinopsida; order Cupressales; family Cupressaceae; genus Cryptomeria; species Cryptomeria japonica. Next base: position 688,305,776 of record NC_081411.1, read on the forward strand.
TAATTTCAAAAGTCACAAATTGCAAGAATTTGAATAAAGCACTGAAATTTCGAATGAATGATAACACACTTTTCAGATTTAGGACAGTAAGAACACAATTTTGACACAAAATTTCAGTTTCAATGATTTTTGAATGTTTAGAAGCCTTAATCCAAGCAATCACAAGACCAACTTTGACTGTAATTTTGAAGGTGTTAAAATTGATAAAATCAGCCAAAATTCTGGATTTTAGCAGGAAAATACAGTAAGATCTCGCTCCCGAAATTTCGGAAAAAATGTCGGGGACGATGGCGCTCAGAGTGCACACGGTCCTCACAACTTTTTTCCAAATTTTTAGGGATGAAAGATATTGTGATTTTATTGCGGAATCCAAAGTTACAGCTGATTTGGAGATGTTTTGATCAGTGAAATTGTCGGACAAAGGTTGAATCAAGAGGGTTTTAAAAATTAGGGTTTTAACACTTAACCACTTAATTTTCAAAATTAAAGCATAGATATGAATTGATAATTTGTAATAGAAAGATAGATCTGAAACAAGCATTAACATTTAGACATTTCACAAGCTTAATTACTAAAAAGAAAATTTAGGGTTTTTATGCAATCAACCTCTAAAATTTGCAAAAGATCAAACATGGAAATGTAATCAAGGAATCCAATTTTCAAATCTAACTATGAATAATCAAAAAGGATGTTCACGTTGGGTTCACCAAAATGTAAAGCGGAAAATCGCAATCGAACCCTAGTTGCCCTCCCCTCTTCCAACTCCAAGGAGAGAGAAGGGAGATTCACTCTAGGGTTGATGGTTTTCACTTAGGGGAGAGACTTTACATTCAAAAGAGGGGTTGAAACCCACAAGATCCAATCCCACGCAATGCAAGATTGGATGCTAAATGAGTTTCAAGGGTTATGACAGCAAGGCTACCCTCTTTTGTAAAGAATGTGCATAGAAGAATTAAGCTAGGAATGCATAGAAAGTGAGAAAGATTCGCTTATAAACTGAGATAGGAATATAGTATGAAGCTGCGGACCTGGAATTAGCAGTAAAATGTTGATACGGCGCTGTCCTGCAAATTTGAGCAAAAGTTGTCGGGACGATGGCGCTCGAGCGCCACGGTCCTCTGAAAAATCCGCGAAACGAAGGGGGATCTGTTCGTCTCTGCACAAGGATTCCAGATCTTCAATTTCAGCCGCGTACCTGCAACCTACACACAGAAAAGCGAAGACGATTGGGGGGTTAGGGATTAGGGGTTTGCCTTTAGGTCAAACCCCAGTTTTGGAATTAACCAAGAAATGAGCAATGTTGTAAATGTAAATGTCTGTAATGTAAAACAAGTACTAATACCTTGTTGTAAGGATGTTTGTATCCTTATGTGCGAAGGTATAGATGTTGTATGTTGTATGTTGTAGTAGTATGTAGTGAGTGATCTCCTCTTCAATGGTTGAATCCTTGTCTTGAATGCAACACTTAGCCTTGAATGGAGACTTGAAATGATCAATTGCCTGAAGGAATGCTTGAATGCTTGAATGCTTGAGTATAGTTTCCACGCTTTTTCCGTCATGTATCTCTCTCCCCAAATGAGAGAGGAAAATGTAGTTTATATACTTGTCATTTAGGGCTGATAGACTGATTTTTCCGACCTTAGGCCGACCAGGAAATATTATTTCCAATTTGCAAACAAAAAGACCCGAAGTCCCATAGGAGACCGGGCCCAAAATAGGGCCAGGGACCAGGGCGCTGGGCGCTCTGGTCCCACCTCCCGGGACAGCAGGGTGCAAAGGAGGTTCAGGCCAGGGTGCTTGAAAATGCAGTTTTTGGTGTCTTGGACAAGTTTCGGGGTCTCCATTCAGGTTCCGTGTTGCGTCGCCATCGTGAAGACCGAAATGCAGTCGAAATTGCAAGTGTCGCAATTTTAGGACGCTACAATAGTCTCAACATTACCAAAAACTTTTTCTTCCAGTTCTCTAGGGGCTTCAAGTAGGACTTTGGCATATGTTTCAATAATGTTCACATCTACCTCATATCCCATCTCTGTCACCCAAACAGTTCTAGGAAGAACTGCTTCCATCCAAATCTCATCCTTCTTAATCACAAAACAAATTTCTTTCTGATATTTGTCAACAATACTCTGAGGTAACCTTTCCCTAGTCTTCATTCTTGCTTTAAAGGCTTGGAAATACTCAGTTATTTTGTTGTCCTTATTTGTTCCTATGTCGGTGAAGATATCCAACAGTTGTTTTCCTACCGGTATGTCATAACCAAAGTCTTTTCTGCCTATACCAGGAACTTCTTTGGTAATATATAGCATTAGGCATACAAGAAGATTTCCAAATCTGAAAGTACCTTTCTTATCTCCTTTAATTTTCTTCATATTATGAATTAATTCATCCTTCAACTATTCACATACATCTATCTTAGCATCATTGTTAACCATATCATATGCACTCTTGATACATAGACTGGAAACTGAGTCCAATCGGTTAGCATGTGTTACCTTATATCCTAATATCATGCTAATGAATCTAACATTGTCATCTTTCACATCATTAACTCTCAAGGATATGTTGTCATAGGTTGCACTAGTTAAAGTCATCACTATGTTGTTTGAGACTTTCTTGGTCTTATCTAGCCTGCTACCAGTGGAAGGCAAGCCAGTCACAGCCTTAATTGCTTCTCTAGTGATCTTATGGATAGAGTCTAACCAAAAGAATTCTCCATGAACTCTACCGAGTACAATCCTCACAACCTCCTCAGGAAATTCTGGAATGTCAAGGATTTCCACAAAACCTAGGGTTTCTATAACCTTATGTTCTGGTTTTACAGATCCATTCTCATCATAGATAACATTCTTATACATTTTCATGATTTCTTCTAAACCTAGTTCCTCAATGTGGCAATGTATGTAAATTCTAGGGTCTTCTACATATGCAACTCCTTTAGGGATTTTAGAAAATGCACCTAGGGTATCATCTTGTTTTGCTACTTTGGGAATAATCTTGAATACGGGCCTAAGGCATTTAACCACTTTAATAACAGTAGGGTTTGCAATGAATTCAGGAGCAGAGGAGGAAGCCATTGATAAATACCTTAATCTACCTTTTAGGTTTGGATGCTTGAAGGATCTTGCTTCACTTCTCGCTAAGGATGCCTTCGCTCAGGTTTTTCGTGCTCTTAGGAAATTTGAATGCTCGGTGAGTGAAAAAGATTGAAAAACACTGATTTATAATACTTTTCCTTCAACAACCACAATAAATGTCTACCGGTTAAGCAAAACTTAACACATCTGCCGGTAAAGAAGAAGTTCATCTTCTCACCATCAACCGAGGGTAAACTTGCATGATTTTCAATTAGCTGCAATAACCCCAAGGATTACTTTTTAGTTGGATGAATAATCTCCTACCGGTGGAGTAATAATATGTTCTACCGGTGAAGAAATAGTCTCATCAACATTCTGATCTCTCTTTCTAATCCATTGTTTTGAAAATTCTTGTTTTACCTCATCAACCTTCTCTTTGCCTTTCAAACTGGGTCCATTATTATTTGTTGGTGATGCCTTACTTCTAAAAAAATTTTGCAACATGTCCAATTTTGTTACAAGCATAACAAGTCACATTGTTCTTCTGAATAGTCTTTCCATATTCTATGTCGGTTTGTGTTCTGCATTGATTAGATAAGTGTCCAAATCTTCCACAAACATAACATCTTACATTCATTCTACAATTTTCTAAATTGTGGCCAATTTTGTTGCTTTTGGAACATTGACCGATAGGTGTATTAGTGTTCTGATAGTTTCTAGATCTACACTGATTTGCTCTATGACCATGTTTGTTACAATTAAAGCATTTCCCATTAAATTTGTAGGCATTAGGTTGTCTTACCGGTTTACTATGATCATGATTGTTTGCAGTACTGGAGCTTTCACCAACTTCAAATCCAAGTCCATTAGTGTCTCCATTAGGTTTCTGACTTTTCAGCATATCATCAAATTCTTTTGAACTTTTCTTGAATTTATCTTTGTGTTGATTTGTAGTACCCAACTCATTTTCCAAAAATTCCTTATGTCTCGTAAGTTCAGTTTTATCATGTTCCATGTGAATCAGATCTGTCTTCAACATATCATTTTCATGACTGAGTCTTAGATTTTCATTTCCAGCATCATTGAGTCTCCTAGTCAAGTCATCTTCATTCTTCTTTCTGTCTTCAATGTCTTTACAAAATCTCATAGTCATGTCTTGCATCTCATTCCTCAAGGTCATGTTTTCTTGCCTCATCTTTCTTACAAGATCATTAAGAGTTTCCTTTTCATCATCATCATTTTGTATCTTCTCATGAAGTTATCTTCTTTTGTTTCTAACAATAGTGAGATTCTCCTGAAGTCCTTGAATGAATTCATGTGCACTCTTCAAATCATCTTCAAGTTTGATATTCTTCAACTTTTCTGCATCAAAGTCTGCAAGAGTTGTTTCCAATTGCTTTCTCAAGTTTTCCATCTGTACCGGTGTCAGAATCTTCCTCAAGTTGTTAGGCTTTTGAAAATAGAGGACCATGCTCTAATACCAATTGTTAGGATTCCCAAAGATACTGAGAGGGGGGTGAATTAGTATCTAACCTGTTTACAGATTTTCTGACCTTATTAAATATTTTGCATTCCAAAACAATGTACTGGTAAACAAGAATTAATGCAGTAAATATGAACAATAAACAAAACATAGAAAGCACACCATAACACAAGATTTTTGGCGAGGAAACCCGGTGTGGGAAAAACCTCGGAGGGATTTGTGACCCACAATATTCACTCATTGGCCAATGAATGGATATTACTTACAATAGTGTGTCTGCACGTGCAGGAAGACCAACTGCCTAAAGCTCACTACTCAAATACAAAAGGAAGTCTCACTGACTTACAAAATGGATTATGAGAATCCAATATGATGTACTACTACAAAAAGCATCTGCTATGTCAGGTTCAGTACCGGTTGAAGCTCATACAATAACCATAAACCCTTCTACAAGATCTACCTTAGTATTCATTCTACATATCCATCCTATCATATATCTACAAGATCTCATACTTATATATGAATCTTATTACAATATGCCATGTTGGCTTACAAAAGGATATTACAATTAAATACAATATATAGTAATCAAAATCCTATCGGCTAAGGTGTCGGTAAACATCCTTGTCGCTGTCGGTGAACTATCTGTCGGTGTAGAGTTTGTCGGTGTCGGTGTCTGTCGGTGCCATAAGATTGCAAGGTTGCCATCAATGATAATACTTTCAATCACCTACAATTCTCACTGGAGTGTGTAATGCCAACACTTGGTAGACTTAATTCAACATGGTATTGCTTCTTACATGGATTGAGTTTTATCCTTGCTCTTGGTGTCCTCCTATGAGCACAAGTCCATGAGGTCCTCCATGATATCTTTCATATTCTATTGAATGGGGTATGCTTACTTCATTAGCTTCTAGCTCGAGGAACCTTTCTTCTCCATCAAAGATATTTGCATTTCTTGTCATACTCACAAGTTCTCTCTTTCACCTATAGGATTTAATCTCTTTATAAAGGTAATGAATCCTTACCACTTAATCTTGTAGTGAGCACCAACCTATACAATCATGACTTGCATTATACCAATTTGACACAAACTATGTTGATTATGTCGAGATAGATGTATAGGGATCAATTCAAGGAGTTAATTTCTTATTTTATATTGTGCTTATATAAATTCAGTTATTAGTAAAATAAGTTTATAGTATTTTAAAAAACTTGATTTCTTGTATCACTAGTTTTGCTCCAAATTTAGTAGAATTTGATAGTTCTGATACTTAATATAAGTACAAATCCAATAGCCAAAAAGATGAGAGGGGGGGGGGGGGTGAATCATACAAACTTAATCTTCCATAAAAACATCAGATTCAACCTCGGTAACATATACTTCAGTAATATAACCAAAACTGCTAAACATACAAACTCAAAAGCATATAAACATCATAAACCTCATAACACCAGATTTAACATGGAAACCCAAATAGGGAAAAACCACTGTGGGATTTTGGACCCACTAAAAAATATACTCTTATAGAGTATGCTCGGTTAAAAGCAAATCTTGTTAAAGATTACAAACACATTGCTAGATGTGACCCAGTTAAGGGATTTCCCTCAGATCTGTTAGGATCTTCACCTTGTTAGAAGTGACCTTGTTAAAGGATTTCAAACACTCAATCAGAATGTCACCTTGTTAGAGGGTTTTACAAATAAGACTGTTAAGTCCACTCGGTTAAGAGATTTTCTGTCACTTTCACAAAATAACAGTAATAAAAATCTATCTGCAACTTCACATCTAAAATGCTAAAGTAGATTCTTATTTGCTCAATACAATCTAGACATAGAACTAATCTTGTCCATCTGTTGGGCTTCTATACTCTGTTATTCAAACAGTTCTTCAAGCTTCTGTGCTCGGTAATCACTATGTAGCATCCCTGTGCATACATTTGCCTACATACATTGTTTATCAATAGTTCCATATTTATAAACAATTAGCTAACTGCTTAATCTCCTTGATCACATTTCCCATGATCAATCATAGCCATCGGATCTTCATGCTTGACCAGGTTCAATGCATCTTTCGATTTGAAAAATGTTTTACCCCACCTTGGAACTTGCATATATTTCTTGGAACTTATGCTAGGGTATTGTGGTTCAATCTGAACTGTAGATCTTCCTGTCGATCTTCCATTGCCATAGATTCTTAACAAACTTTATTTACGGCATACCAATCATTTAATCAGTTCCAGCTCATTAGCTTCCTTCATTAAATAACGCATGTAAACATTTAATGCATTCTGTTACAACTCGGTTACAACTCGGTAACAACTCGGTTACAACTCGGTTACAACTCGGTAAACACTAAACTTCACTCGGTAGACATTCCGCCTTCATTAACCGATAGCGATAACCTTAGGGTTTACCGACTAGGTTCTTTGCTTGGTAACATAGTATAGTATTAACCTTACAATTTGCAACATATGAATGATGTCAAAAAAATCTAAACATCATGATCTCATCATTGTCTGACTTGGTAATAGTTTCCCATTGAATACCTTATTCATCCTCTTATTCATCATAATCTTTTTGTGTCTTTTACCGACATCTTTATACTCTTCAAATCATACTTCTCAAGATATGGCAACATCATACTGAATTAGAAAATCAATTTCTTGACATCAATGACAAAATAATAATATTAAGACAGTAAACATCCTTAATCAATTATATCCATAATCACCAACAACCTTCTCAATATCCTTGTTGAAATGCCAACAATCTTCCATTGTCTGTTATAATGCCAAATGCTAACAATCTCCCACTTTGGCATTGATGGCAAAACCAATTGATTTGACCTTAAAAGATTCGGATTGCTGTGATTCTGAAATGCTAAAATGCTCTCCCCCATACATTATACTTCTCCTATTTTCTTCAGTCTTTTCAATTAGTCTTCTCTCCCTTATATTAGTCTTCTCCCCCTTATATTAGTCTTCTCCCCCTTTGACAACAATGCCAAAAAAGTAAAGAACTACAACATAATTTCTTCTTGTATGAAGTGAATTCCTACTGTAATGTGTCAATTCAGTCTCGGTCAGAGCATTTTGTCTTCAATTCTTGTTCCTTGTATGGTATCCTATATTGTTTCCTGTAATATTTCCTGTACACCTTTAGAAAACCTCCTAAAGTGTGTAAATCAGCATCAACTCCTGAAAGATATTCGATAGAGTCATCGGATTGATGCTTTCACCAAACTCAGTTAGTGAGTAGAAGATAGGGGTAGGACCCCTAACTTACTTCTGAGATATTCAAAAGTGTCCCTTGGTAGTGGTTTGGTGAAGATATCTGCTATTTGATCCTTTGTGCTAACATACTCCAACACCACTTTCTTCTCTTGAGCTTCTTCTCTAAGATAATGATATTTGATAGAGATGTGCTTTGTCTTAGAGTGCATAACAGGATTTTTTGAAATGTTAATGGCACTAGTATTATAGTTACTGGCTCAATAACTTTCTAATTTATACTTTCCAACAGTTGTTTGATCCATGCAATGTTGGTACAATTCAATGCTGCAGCAACGTATTCAACTTCTATTGTTGACTGTGAAACACATCCTTGTTTCTTGCTAAGCCAACTCACTAGTCTTTCTCCTAAAAAGAAAGCTCCTCCACTTGTGCTTTTTCTATCTGTTGGCATTATGTGAACCGGTATGAAGACATAACGATATTGTATGTTGTCATTGACGTCAATATGTGACATGATGTGAACCGGCACATGTGATAGGTGAGAAGAGAGAACCGGTATATATGCCAAAGTGAAGCGGCATATTTGTTCAAGATGAACCATCATGTAGTTATGGGAATCGACACATGGAAGCATTGTGTGACTACCAGTTGGTAGGTAGTTTCCACTTCAGGATTTCCAGTTGGAGTACCTTAAGCCTGTGCAACTCAATCGGTGATCTTTGAGTGATGAGTTAGCAGTATAACGGAGAACAGATCATGTTGCCACGTAAGCCCTGTGTGCGTGAAGGAACTTGTATGAAGAAGACTATTCCTATCTACCTCGGGAATGTGCGAAGTTTGTCAAACGGTGATAACGCGTGATGGGTTATCAGCCGCCATGAAATCGGTGGATAATGGACGATGGAGAATGTCTTGAGATCGATTCAAGATTGTTGCATTTAATGCAGTATGATTCGATGGTCAGGATTGAACCACTTGAATTGTTTAACCTAACAAGTTTAGGGTTTAGGGTTTTTGCTACCGACATGTCTGTTTCCTATAAGGTCGATGTTGTGTTTCTTTCTAAGGTTGTTGGAAAAAGTTGTGTGTGTGTATCCAAGGGAAGTGATATGTGATTCTTGCCATACCAAAAGAGAGAAGAGATACCTACAAAGTGAATGTGCAGAAGGTGAAGAGGAGCCAAAACGGATCTGCATTAGCATTGAGTGTTATTACTAGATCATTGTAATTCCTGTTGATCTTTAACCACTTCAACAGTTGTGAAATCCCTTAACAAGGTAGCCTTAACCGACTTGATGCAAATCCCTTAATAGGGTAGCTTTAACTGGCTTGATTCAAATCCCTTAACAGGGTAACTCGAAGTTATTGAGTTCTGGGAAGCTATAGAGCTCTGGAGATCCTTTAGCTATTGAGTTCTTGAAATCCTCTAACAAGGTAACCCTAACTGGGTTTAACCCTTAACCGGATATTATAGCCATCCCTTAACCAGGTGATCCCTAACAGGATCAGTTCCTAGCAGAATCTATTGTAATGTCTTTAACCAGACAAGGCTCCTAACAGAGCAGACTTCTAAAGAGTTCAAAAGCAACTTGTGGGTATTCATCCCCACCATGGTTTTTCCCAGTTGGGTTTCCACATGAAAAATATGTGTGTCATGTGTAATGCTTTTATCTTGTGATGCTTTGTTATTACCTGTTGAGCATATGATGGTTCTATGTTTTATGCATGTCTATAAAACATATTGAACTAACTGTTATGCAGATCTGATGATAGTTTACCTATTCATGCATGAGAGTGTAATGGTACTATAGTATTGAGCTAAGAGGAAAGCTTAGTGAGTGACTGGTTTATGATTGTTTTAGTTGTTCTGGGTGTTACCGGTTGCACTCTGTTTCAACCAGTATCCCTGTTTGCCAGTCATTTGGAGTATTTGTTGTCAAACCAGTTTTGAACTGTATTTGTGTTTGTACTGATTCACCCCCCCTCTCAATACCGGTTTGGTACTATTCATTCATCATTGAGTTATTAATTGGTATCAGAGCACTCTAGGTCCTCTGTTTTGTAAGCTTAACCACTTGAGGTAAAGATCCCAGTCAAATGATGTAGAGGGAAGGTCCAAAGTTTAACAAGGAAAATTTTGATATATGGAAAGATAGGATGAAGATATTCATCAGAAGCATGGGTGGTCAACACTGGAGTTATGTTGAGAATGTATATGTTGTCCCTACCAGTACTCTCACCATTGACCAAAAGAGAGAGATACAAGAAAATGGGCAAGTCATGGAAGCCCTCATTAGTAGTCTATCTGACATTGAGTTTATTAATGTTTAGGACAAGGTAAATCCCAAAGAGGTATGGGATGCTCTTGAAAATATCTATGGTGGTGATGAACATGTAAAACAGGCTAAGGAAGAAAGCCTGAGAAGGAAGTTTGAAGATATGTGGATGGTTGAAGGTGAGACCATTCAGTAGTATGGAATAAGAATCAAAATGGTTGTTGGAGAAATCAAGAGTGCAGGTGGTAAAATAGAAGATTCCACTGTGGTAAGCAAAGTCCTGAGATCCCTGTTGTTGGTCTATGCAATAAGGGTTGCTACTATTCAGGATCTGAGATCAATAGATAAGACTAAGGTATCCTTGGACTCCATCATAGCCAAGCTGACAACCTATGAGCTAAACAGTTTTGATGGCAGTGTTCAAAAGACTGAATCAACATTCAAAGCCTCTGCTATACCATCTAGAAAAGGAAAAGAAGCTAGCACTAGTGGTGAACCTAGTCAGAGTAGAGAAATGAATGATGAAGAGATTATGATGGCATTTGAAGCTCTCCTTGCCAGGAAGCTTCCTAAAGGAACCGGTAAATACAAAGGTAAGCTACCTTTGAAATGCTTTTCTTGTAACTGGATAAGACATATTGCTATAAACTATCCTAATGGCGATAACAAGGACAAACCAAAAAGGTTCAGAAAATTCAAAGGAGGAAACCGGAGAAACTGTTTTGTAGCAGTTGATAAAGGTGTCACGGATGAGGAATCAGAAGATGAAGAGAATGAAGACATTGTGTTTGTTTCTATAAAGGAAGATGTGGTAGATAAGAAGGCTCTTGTCTGTCGGTTTGATAATTCCAATGAGTGGATCATTGACAATGGTTGTTCTCACCATATGACTAGTGACCGGAGCAAGTTTCTATCCTTGGAGGAGTATGATGGTGGTGTGGCTCGCTTTGGCAATGATGCACCATGCATGGTCAAAGGCAGAGGGTCCATCTCTCTGAATGGACAGAGCAGTGCTGACAATGTGTACTGGGTTGATGGTCTCAGACACAACCTTCTGAGTGTTGCCCAGCTGAATGACAGTGGCCTCACTCTAGAATTCAAAAATGGAGTTTGCAGAATCAAAGGAAAAGAGGGTGAATTGGTGGCCACTGGCATGCAGACCAAAGGTAACCTATTTCATCTGAATGCAAATATAAGTACATGTCTTATGGCTAAGCTTGATGATAGCTGGATATGGCATAGGAGACTCTATCATGTAAACTTTGATAACATTGTGAAGGCTAGTAAGATCAAGGCAGTTATAGGGTTGTCAGTGCTAAGCAAACTGGATAATACTTTGTGTAGAGAGTGTCAATTGGGGAAAATGTCTTCCTCAACCTTTAAAGGTAAATCTTTCACTACTGACAACTTGCTTGATCTTGTGCATACTGATTTGTGTGGTCCTATGAAAACTAGAAGTGTGCAGGGTGATAGGTACTTCATGATTCTCACTGATGACTGCTCAAGAATGATGTGGGTCATATTCTTGAAAGACAAGTCTAGAGCTTTTGTGAAATTCAAAGCTTTCAGAGCATTAGTGGAGAATGAAAGCGGTAAAAGGATCAAGTGTCTCAGAACTAATCAAGGAGGGGAATTCACTTCTGGTGAATTCAACTAGTATTGCGAAGAATTTGGCATCAAGAGACAGTTGTCTGCCCCCCGGACTCCACAGTAGAATGGCCTAGCAGAGAGGAATAACCAGACTATGGTTGAAGTAGCTAGAACCATGTTGATTCAAGGAAAGGTAGCTTACACCTTTTGGAGAGAAGCGGTGAGCACTGCAGTCTACACTATGAACTGGGTACTCATCAAGAAAGGTAAGGACAAAACTCCTTATGAGTATTGGACTGGTAAGACACCTGTGGTTAGCTATTTTAGGGTATTTGGTAGCAAATTTTATATCAAGAGAAGTGAACATTAGGGCAAATTTGAAGCCAAATGTGATGAGGGAATATTCCTAGGATATTCCACCAAGAGTAAAGCTCTCAAGTGCTACAACAATAGGACTTAGAGAATTATGGAAAGTATCAATGTAAGAGTTGATGAATCCTCTGAGAAAATTGAGGAAACCGGCAGTGAGCAGGCAGTAAATGAATCGGTTGCAACCTTCTGGGAACCGATTGTTAGTCAACCAGGTACCAGTAACAGTGTTCCTGAACCAGTGAATGTTGATACTGATGAAGATGAGGATGAAGAGGAAAAGCAAGAAGAACCGATTAAAACCATTCCTCAGTATGTCAAGTTGAATCATGATCCTAAGCAGATCATAGGAGATAAGGATACAAGAATCCTTATAAGAAGAAAGATCAGAGAAAACTCATGTTTGATCTCTGAATTTGAGCCTAAATCATTCAAAGAGGCTCATAAAGATGAAGACTGGATCAAGGCAATGGAAGAGGAACTTGACCAGATAGAGAAAAATGGTACATGGTCCTTGGTACCCAGGCCGGAGCATAAAAATGTCATTAGCACCAAATGGGTGTTCAGAAACAAGCTGAATGAGGATGGCACAATGATTAGGAATAAAGCCAGATTGGAGTGCAAAGGATATTCTCAAGAAGAAGGAGAAGACTATAGAGAAACCTTTGCTCCTGTAGCCAGATTGGAAGGAGTTCGTATGCTTCTTGCATATGCAGCCTTTAAAGGGTTAAAAGTATATCAAATGGATGTAAAATCTGCATTCCTAAATGGTGTACTTGAAGATGAGGTGTATATAGAGCAACCATATGAGTTTTCCCTATCTAAAGACAGTGATGTGGTGTGCAGGCTACATAAAGCCTTATATGGTCTAAAGCAAGTACCTAGGGCATGGTATGAGCGCCTACATTCCCATCTTGTGAAGATTGGATTTGAGAGAACAAGTGAAGATAGCAATATCTACTTGAAGTTTGAAGGAGATCGGATCCTGATCTATGAGGTTTTTGTTGATGACATTATCTTTGGAGGAGATGACAAGATGATTCATGAGTTTGCTGATGAGATGAAGAAAGAGTTTGAGATGTCACTCATAGGGGAGATTAAGTTCTTCATTGGACTACAGATCCAGCAGATGAAAGATGGAATCTTTATCACTTAGTCCAAATATGTCAAAGAGGTGTTGAAGACCTTTGGCATGGAAGATAGCAAACTGATTGGTACACCGATGGTGACCGGTTGCAAATTGACAAAAGAGGATGATTCTACATTGGTTGATGAGAAGGAATACCGATCAATGATTGGTAAGTTGCATTATGTAGTGCATAGCAGACCGGATATTGCACATGCAGTTGGCATTACTGCAAGGTTCCAGAAAAGTCCAAGAGAATCCCACTTGATTGCAGTCAAGCAGATTCTTAGGTATCTGAAGGGAACAATTGACTATGGATTGTGGTACCCATACAACAATGATTTCAATCTGAAAGTATTCACAGATGTTGATTGGGCAGGTAATGTGGATGATCGGAAAATCACAACCGGTGGTGTATTCTTTCTCAGTAGTAGACTAGTCTCATGGATAAGTAAAAAGCAAAGTTGTATCTCTCAGTTTTCAGCGGAAGCAGAGTATGTTGCAACTTTCATGAACTGCGCTCAGACAATTTGGATGAAGCATGTACTGGAAGGCTTCAAAATCCCTGTATCTGAACCGGAAAGTATATTCTGTGATAACACAAGTGCTATCAATATTTCAAAGAATTCAGTTTTACATTCTAGAACCAAGCATTTTGAGCTTAAGTATCATTTCTTGAGGGAAAAGGTTCAGAATAAAGAGATTGCACTGGAACATGTTTCCAGTAAGGAGTAGTTAGCAGACATATTCACCAAGCCTCTCCCAAAGACTACATTTGTGCATTTAAGAGGTGAATTGGGGGTACTGCCCCTTCAAGAGGTGAACTAAAAGTATTTGTTCCACATCAGTTAGGTATTGCATAGTCAATTTTTTTTATTTTTTTTTGTTGATTGATGTGTTGAAGGATGCTACTCCTCAGGGGGAGCAACATAATGGAATAGAGATGCTTGTGCCTCCACTTTGGCATTGTTGTCAAAGGGGGAGGAGTGAAGCGGAAAAGATATCTGCAGAAAAAATGGGGGAGAAAATGTGAAGAGGAGAGATATCTTTGTATATTGCCATCAATGCCAAAGGGGGAGATTGTTGGCATTATGTGAACTGGTATGAAGACATAACGATATTTTATGTTGTCATTGATGTCAATATGTGACATGATGTGAACCGACACATGTGATAGGTGAGAAGAGAGAACCGGTATATATGCCAAAGTGAAGCGGCATATTTGTTCAAGATGAACCGGCATGTAGTTATGGGAACCGGCACATGGAAGTATTGTGTGACTACCGGTTGGTAGGTAGTTTCCACTTCAGGATTTCTGATTGGAGTACCTCAAGCCTATGTGACTCAATCGGTGATCTTTGTGTGATGAGTTAGCAGTATAACAGAGAACAGATCGTGTTGCCACGTAAGCCCTGTGCACGTGAAGGATCTTGTATGAAGAAGACTATTCCTATCTACCTCGAGAATGTATGAAGTTTTTCAAACGGTGATAACGCGTGATGGGTTATCAGCCACCATGAAATCGGTGGATAATGGACGATGGAGAATGTCTTGAGATCGATTCAATATTGTTGCATTTAATGCAGTATGATTCAACGATCAGGATTGAACCACTTGAATTGTTTAACCTAACAGGTTTAGGGTTTAGGGTTTTTGCTACCGACATGTATGTTTCCTATAAGGTCGATGTTGTGTTTCTTTCTAAGGTTGTTGGCAAAATTTGTGTGTGTGTATCCAAGGGAAGTGATACGTGATTCTTTCCATACCAAAAGAGAGAAGAGATACCTGCAAAGTGAATGTGCAGAAGGTGAAGAGGAGCCAAAACGGATCTGCATTAGCATTGAGTGTTATTACCAGATCATTGTAATTCTTGTTGATCTTTAACCACTTCAACAGTTGTGAAATCCCTTAACAGGGTAGCCTTAACCGGCTTGATGCAAATCCCTTAACAGGGTAGCTTTAACTAGCTTGATTCAAATCCCTTAACAGGGTAACTCGAAGTTATTGAGTTCTGGGAAGCTATAGAGCTCTGGAGATCCTTTAGCTATTGAGTTCTTGAAATCCTCTAACAAGGTAACCCTAACTGGGTTTAACCCTTAACCGGGTATTATAGCCATCCCTTAACCAGGTGATCCCTAACAGGATCAATTCCTAGCAGAATCTATTGTAATGTCTTTAACCGGACAAGGCTCCTAACAGAGCGGACTTCTAAAGAGTTCAAAAGAAACTTGTGGGTATTCATCCCCACTGTGGTTTTTCCTAGTTGGGTTTCCACGTGAAAAATATGTATGTCATGTGTAATGAGTTTATCTTGTGATGCTTTGTTATTACCTATTGAGCATATGATGGTTCTGTGTTTTATGCATGTCTATAAAACATATTGAACTAACTGTTATGAAGATCTGATGATAGTTTACCTGTCCATGCATGAGAGTGTAATGGTAGTATAGTATTGAGCTAAGAGGAAATCTTAGTGAGTGACCGGTTTATGATTGTTTTAGTTGTTCTGGGTGTTACCAATTGCACTCTGTTTCAACCAGTATCCTTGTTTGCCAGTCATTTGGAGTATTTGTTGTCAAACCAGTTTTGAACTGTATTTGTGTTTGTACTGATTCACCCCCCCTCTTAGTACCAGTTTGGTACTATTCGTTCATCATTGAGTTATCACTGTCATCAATGTTGCCTGCCCAATCAACATTAGTATAAACTATTAAATCAAAATCATTTCCTTTCTGATATACTAAGCCATAATCTTCAGTGCCTTTCAAGTATCTAAAAATTCTTTTGATTATTGTCATGTGTGTTTCCTTAGGATCTGCAGAGAATCTTGCAACTATACCTACTACATGTGCTATGTCTGGTCTGCTGTGAACAACATATTGTAGCTTTCCAATCATGGATCGGTAAAGTGTCTCATCAACAGATGCAGATTCATCATTCTTTGATAATTTACAGTTGGTAGTCATAGGAGTACTTACTGGTTTTGAATCCTCCATTCCAAATTTCTTCAAGATTTCCTTTATGTACTTGGATTGAGTAATGAAAATCTCATTTTTCATTTGCAGTATTTGTAAACCTATAAAATACTTTATCTCACCGATTAATGACATCTCAAATTCTTTTCTCATTTCATTTCCAAAGTTCTTACATAGAGAGTCATTTCCACAAAATATAATATCATCAACAAATATGGTTGAGATCAGTATTCCATTTTCATCATTCTTCATGTGCATATTGTTGTTCTCTCTTGTCCTTATAAAACCAATCTTAATCAAATAAGAGTGCAATCTTTCATACCATGCTCTAGGTGCTTGTTTCAAACCATATAAAGTTTTTTTCAATTTACATACCTGATCTTTATTATTGTCTTCTACAAATCCTTTAGGTTGTTCAATAAAAAATTCTTCTTCTAATATTCCATTCAGAAATGCAGATTTGACATCCATTTGATATACCTTGAAATTTTTGAAAGCAGCATATGCCAATAATGTTCTTAATCCTTCAAGTCTAGCAATAGGTGCAAAAGTTTCACCATAATCAATTCCTTCTTCTTGAGCATAACCTTTGCAAACTAGTCTTTCTTTGTTTCGAATGACCTCTCCTTTTTCATTTAGCTTGTTTCTGAAAATCCACTTTGTACCAATTACATTTTTGTCCTTCGATCTTGGGATTAGTGTCCATGTGTCATTCTTCTTGATTTGATCAATCTCTTCTGTCATAGCATTTATCCAATCTTCACTGTTAAATGCCTCTTTCACTATTCTCGGTTCAAATTCAGATATCAGACATGTGTTCTGTCTCAGTTTGTTCCTTGTCATCACTGGATCATCCTTATCTCCTATAATCTGACTTGGTACATGATGTCTTCTGACATACTTGGCTAATACAGGCTCGGTAGGCTCTATATGATCTTCTTCATCTCGGTAACTGGATATTCTCTTCATTTTCTTCAACAGTCTTCTCGGTAAGACTTGTTGGTTGAACATAGACAAATTTATCATAGTCTTCTGGTTCCTTGGAATTTCCTTCATCATTTCTTTTTGCAAATTCATCAATTTTCACATTTGCACTTTCTACTATTTTGTTAGATTATTTGATCAGTCATTTAAATGCTTTGCTTCTAGAAGAATAACCTAGAAATGTTCCTTCTTCACTCTTCTGATCAAACTTTCCATTTCTATCATCTTTGTGAACATAGCATCTACTTCCAAATATTTTAAAATAACTTACATTGGGTTTCTTATCATACCAGATTTCATATGGTGTCTTCAAAGTACCTTTCTTCAATTGTACTCAGTTTAGGGTGTAAACTGTTGTGCTTATTGCTTCTCTCCAAAATGTTTGTGACACTTTCTTTTCAATCATCAGTGTTCTAGCACAATCCACAATAGATTTGTTTCTTCTCTCAGCTATTCCATTATGTTGTGGAGTTCTCGGTGCAGAGACTTGTCTTTTAATACCATGATCATTGCAAAATAAGTTGAATTCATCAGATGTGAACTCTCCTCCTCTATCTAATCTAAGACATTTCAGTTGTCTTCCTGTTTCATTTTCAACTCTTGCCTTGTACCATTTCAACATTTGAAAAGCTTCTGATTTATCTTTTAAAAACATTACTGACATCATCCTTGAATAGTCATCCACAAATAATATGAAATATTTATCACCATAATAACTTTGAACTTTCATAGGACCACAAAGATCAATGTGCACAAGATCTAAAATTCCCTTAGAAGTGTAAGACTTACTTGTAAAGCTTGATCTTGTCGTCTTACCCATCTGACATCCTCGACACATAGCATTCTTAAGTTTTTCAAGACTCGGTAGACCTCTTACTCAGTGCTTCTTGCTTATTTTGATCAGATTATCAAAATTTACATGACAAAAGCTTTTATGCCATAACCAGGTATCATCTATCTTTGCATACAAACACTTGTTCCGAGTTGAGTCAAGGTGAAATGTGTTACCTTTTGTTTGTGTCTCGGTAGCAGCTAACTTTCCATTCTTGTCATGAACTTTGACAATTCCTTTCTGAAATTCTATTCGGTAACCTGTGTTGTTTAGCTGTGCTACACTCAACAAATTGTATTTCAAACCTTCAACCCAATAAACATCATTGCATCTTGCATTGTCAAGAAGTGCTATAGATCCTTTACCTTTCACTGGACATGGTGCATCATTACCAAATCTTACATAGCCTCCATCATAATCTTCTAATATAACAAACTTGTGTTTATCTCCTGTCATATGATGTGAGCATCCACTATCTATGATCCAAGAATCATTAGTATTTATGTGAGATATTAGGGCTTTTTCTTCATACTTTTCTTCATCTGATCCATCTTTGATAGCCACATAAACTACTTCCTCTGTATTAGTTTCATCTGATTTATCATCGTTGGATTCCTCATCGGCTATTAAGCATGTCCTTTTATCTATTCTTCTGAAGTCTCTTTATCCTCTGTAATGATTGTCTTTCTGTCTGTCATCTCGGTAATCTCTCTTTTCAGTAGAATCTTTGTCGGGACAGATAGAAGCCATATGATCTATCTTATCACAATTGAAACATTTCAAAGGTAGTTTTCCTTTATACTTACCTTTGCCTCTCAGCAACCTTTTGGCTAATAGTGCTTCAAACTCTTCCTGCTTTTTGATTTCCTCATATAGTTTGTGTACTTCTTCCATGTTCTTATGAAATCTTTCACTTGCTCCACTGTGATCTCCTTCAAAGTACTTATACTTTCTTTCATTGTAATCATTAGATTCATCAAGATGAAAAGAACTAAATGCAGATTCAACTTTATTTACTGAAGATTCATTGTTATCAAAGTTACTTAACTCAAATGCATGTAGCTTACCAATAGTAGCATCTAAAGAAACTGACATATTAGGTACAGACCTCAATTCATTGATTGCAGAGACTCGGATTGCATAAGTCGGTAGAAGGGTTCTTAACAACTTACTTTTTATATCCCTTTCTTCAATAGTTCCACCTGCTCCTTTGATTTGATTGACAATCTCCTTTAGTCTTGTACTGTACTGAGTTATGTTCTCACTTTCACTCATCCTCATGGATTCAAGTTGTCCTCTTAGACTATCTACTTTTTCTCTTTGAACATGTTCATCTCCTCCATATACTGATATGAGCTTATCCCACATTGTCTTTGCATCATTGTAGCCTTCTAGGTCATTAAACTCTGAGTCGGTCAATGCAGATGTTATTTCAATCATTGCTTGGATATCTTCTTGCTTTGCCTTTATCTCTTCCATTGTCAATGGATAGGTGCTCGGTGTAACAAAATCGTTCTCCATATAGTATACAACATATTCTCCAACTCCTGATAGATGTAGCTTCATCCTTTTCTGCCATGTAGAGAAACTTGACTTGTTCAGCTTCGGTGCATCCCTTTTATACATCTTTGGATCTTTAACTCAAGTGCCTTTAAACTTTTCTTCTGGAGTCCAAAGCTCTAATACCAATTGATAGTTCTGATACTTAATATAAGTACAGATCCAATAGCCAACAAGATGAGAGGGGGGGGTGAATCATACAAACTTAATCTTCCATAAAAATATCATATTCAACCTCGGTAACATATACTTCAGTAATATAACCAAAACTGCTAAACATACAAACTCAAAAGCATATAAACATCATAAACCTCATAACACCAGATTTAACGTGGAAACCCAAATAGGGAAAAACCACTGTGGGATTTCGGACCCACTAAGAAATATACTCTTCTAGAGTATGCTCGGTTAAAAGCAAATCCTGTTAAAGATTACAAACACATTGCTAGATGTGACCCAGTTAAGGGATTTCCCTCAGATTTGTTAGGATCTTAACCTTGTTAGAAGTGACCTTGTTAAAGGATTTCAAACACTCAATCAGAATGTCACCTTGCTAGAGGGTTTTACAAATAAGACTGTTAAGTCCACTCAATTAAGAGATTTTCTGTTACTTTCACAAAATAACAGTAATAAAAATCTATCTGTCACTTCACATCTAAAATGCTAAAGCAGATTCTTATTTACTCAATACAATCTAGACATAGAACTAATCTTGTCCATCTGTTGGGATTTTATACTCTGTTATTCAAACAGGTCTTCAAGCTTCTGTGCTCGGTAATCACTATGTAGCATCCCTGTGCATACATTTACCCGCATACATTGTTTATCAACAGTTCCCTATTTATAAACAATTAGCTAATCGCTTAATCTCCTTGATCACATTTCCCATGATCAATCATAGCCATCAGATCTTCATGCTTGACTAGGTTCAATGCATCTTTTGATCTGAAAAATGTTTTACCCCGCCTTGGAACTTGCATATATTTCTTGGAACTTGTGCTAGGGTATTGCGGTTCAATCTGAATTGTAGATCTTCCTGCTGATCTTCCATTGCCATAGATTCTTAACAAACTTTATTTACGGCATACCAATCATTTAATCAGTTCCAGCTCATCAGCTTCCTTCATTAAATAACACATGTAAACATTTAATGCATTCTGTTACAACTCGGTTACAACTCGGTAACAACTCGGTTACAACTCGGTAAATACTAAACTTCACTCGGTAGACATTCCGCCTTCATTAACCGATAGCGATAACCTTAGGGTTTACCGACTAGGTTCCTTAGGGTTTATCGACTAGGTTCTTTGCTTGGTAACATAGTATAGTATTAACCTTACAATTTACAACATATGTATGATGTCAAAACAATCTAAACATCATGATCTCATCATTGTCTAACTCGGTAATAGTTGCCCATTGAATACCTTATTCATCCTCTTATTCATCATAATCTTTCTGTGTCTTTTACCGACATCTTTATACTCTTCAAATCATACTTCTCAAGATATGGCAACATCATACTGAATCATAAAATCAATTTCTTGACATCAATGACAAAATAATAATATTAAGACAGTAAACATCTTTAATCAGTTATATCCATAATCATCAACAACCTTCTCAATATCCTTGTTGAAATGCCAACAATCTTCCATTGTCTGTTATAATGCCAAATGCTAACAGAATTCTACCATACCCTCTTTACTTCAAAAGCATTTATATAAATCCTATTATGCCTTTAATCTTATAGTGTGTATTGGGTTCTAAGTAGGTGGCTTGTGGCTAATTTAACTCTTAAATAAGTTACATAATCATTATTATAATTATATATTAGGTACTTAGGTTCTTAGGTATTATGTTTAAGTATCTAAATTGGTCTAGGTGACAACCATGACATAATTAGGTAT
This sequence comes from Cryptomeria japonica, assembly GCF_030272615.1. Lineage (NCBI taxonomy): Eukaryota > Viridiplantae > Streptophyta > Pinopsida > Cupressales > Cupressaceae > Cryptomeria > Cryptomeria japonica. Next base: position 688,327,191 of record NC_081411.1, read on the forward strand.
ATATTGAAGCTAGTGGCTAATTATGATGATCATGTGGAATATTGTGTTCTTATTGAATGTATTACCTTTGAAGTGGCATAGGAGGTTTTACCCTTGAAGTGGCATATTTTTATCAATTATTTGTAGTATATTTCATATTATTTTATTTTATTGTGAAAGTTACTTCATCACAAGTGGGATTAGAGCACAATCTTGGTAATGTGAAGGCAAGGTGATTTTTTCAAATTTTGAGGGTCATTTTCGGAAATCAAACATCTCTTTGATTTTTGATGATTTTTTTCCTAATTTTCAAAGAGTTTTTCAAGGTCACATTGCGGCATATACAATATAAATTTGGAGGTTGGAGTAGAATTCGAGAAGATAATGAAAAAACTACTATTACATTAGGGTTTCCCACTAATTTTCTCCCATAGCTAAAAATCAACAAAAACAAAATTCTTCTCTAGGGGGTTTATCAAATATATATTTCTTCTACCTACTACAACCTCGATATAGTGTCATTTTGAGAATAATTAAAATTATTGCAAAATTTGGGTTTTCACCAAATTCACTACGAAGGTTACAAATTAATGAATTGTTAAAAGATTTTTTGTAGAAAGTGAGATCTAAGACCTATTAAGCTATAGTAGAATTTTTATATTTATCGGATTCATTTTTGTGTTGTATTATAAAGTAAGGGTTTCCAGTAAATTCACCCCAAAGCTATAGATTAATGAAGTTCTTAGTTTTTTTTGTTTATTTATAAGAGGTGAGTTTTCAAACGAAGAAGAGCAAGAACAAAAACAAGAAGAAGAATAAAAGCAATAAGAAGAAAAAGTAGAAGAACAAGAATACAAAGAGTAGGAACAAGAAAAGTAAGAACGAGAAGCAAAAGAACAAGTGGAACAAAAAGTAAAAGGAGAGTGTTACACCTCATTTACAAAGTAAGGGTTTCTAGCAAATTCACCCTAAAGCTATAGATTAATGAAGTTCTTAATTTTTTTGCTTTTTTAAGAGGTGAGTTTGCAAATGAAGAAGAGCAAGAACAAGAACATGAAGTAACAAAAGAAAAAGAATAAAAGCAATAAGAAGAAAAAATAGAAGAACAAGAAGAACAAGAATACGAAGAGTAGGTACAAGAAAAGTAAGTATGAGAAGCAAAAGAACAAGTGGAACAAAAATTAAAAGGAGAGTGTTACACCTCGTTTATAAAGTAAGGGTTTCCGGTAAATTCACCCCAAAGCTATAGATTAATGAAGTTCTTAGTTTTGTTTTTTTGTTTTTTTTAAAGGTGAGTTTTCAAACGAAGAGGAGCAAGAATAAGAATATGAAGTAACAAAAGAAGAAGAATAAAAGAAATAAGAAGAAAAAGTAGAAGAACAAGAATACGAAGAGTAAGAACAAGAAAAGTAAGAACGAGAAGCAAAAGAACAAGTGAAACAAAAAATTAAAGGAGAGTGTTACACGTTTTTTTATCAGTTATTGAAGACTTATTTCAATTAATTAATTTGATGATGCTATTAAAAAACATGAATTTTTTTTAATATTTGCTTAGGAATGAATATATGGTGATGATTGCGTTCATGTGAATGTAAAATTTAATACCAAACTAAAAATCAAAATGACTAAAATTTAAACTTGAACTATTATTGTTAGAAAATAATGGATAGTTAAATGATACGCACGAATGAATTTAGATTATTAAAGGGACTCCATTTTTTATATTATGATGTTGTTGACTTATATGAGATGGTCATTAGTTTGATGTACAAATGTTTTCATATCTTATTCGACTAACTACCTTGATTTTGTAATGAGGTGAATGCAAGAAAAAGTACAATTTTTCCTCCCAATTGAGGAGGGGGAGAATCATTGGGGAGAAGATAGTAGATTGGTTAGAAATCTAGAGTAGTCATTATGTCTTCTACAAGTGTATTGGTTGAGAATTGCATAAATGGCATGATTTAACCAAATATTAAGGTATTTTATCAAGTTGAGATTCGAGGTATTTTGTTATGTTGAGATTAGAATATCCTTCATTCAAATGTTTTGAATTCTTCCCTTGTTGTGCCTATTGAGCATGTTTTGATTATGAAGCTAAAAATATTACAAAATAAATAAATCTTTTAGATTAAAATGAAATAAGATTTTTTGTTTTTTTTTTAAATATTTGTTAAGAACAATCAAACAAGAATCAAATTACATAATTTGATAATTAAAAAGAAAGAAAGGTGTGTAAAATTAGAGGATATTTCTTGGGGAGGGGATTTGAAGGACTTGAATTACTATTCAAGTGCTATCATTTTATAGTTGAAAAATTACATATCAAAGAGCCAAAGTGAGGATACTATGCAACGTGAAATTGTAGGGCCTGCAATTTGTGACATACATGTATATTTATATTTCATGTATTTATTTTGTATGGATTTGATGAAGTTTAAAAAATTAGTCAAATATGTGTTTTGTTTCTTAGTTGAGTTTGTAGAAATACTTAATTTATCTGAGTCAACATGTGTTTGGTCTTGGAAAAAACTTTAAGTTGGGTTATTCCCAGCTTATGGATTTTTTATTTCAGTTTCACCATCACTTAGGTTATTATGTTTTTTTGTCAATTTAGTAGTCTTGTCTTGATTGTGTCAAGTCAAATTAATATAGGAGTGGTGCAAAAATGATCGACAATTCCTTTTTAGGATGTGTTTATGCTATAAAATGCTTGTCCAAACTAATACATAAGATTGCATGCATTATTGATCCGTGATACTTGATAGGTTGCATGATAGCTAAATATCATACTTAGCTAGAAGATATCTAGAGTTGTGTGATAGGTTTTAGGCAATAGAGTTAATAACTAATACATAAAATTGCATGCATTATTGATCCATGATACTTGATAGGTTGCATGATAACTAAATATCATACTTAGCTAGAAGATATCTAGAGTTGTGTGGTTGAATCTTCGAATCCTCTCGATGCAATGATCATGAACTGGAATGTGGTCCATCTCTCCTTCTCTTCTTCTTCGCTCTGAGTGGCTCTAAGGCTTGTGTGTAACAATGACTCCTCATTTGTCTTGTTGTGGCTTATATGGGCCCCCATGAGGGCCCATTTCCTCCATGGTCTCGCATCTTCATTTCTTCCTTCCAAATTTTCCACGTCTGCTTCATATTTCTTCCTCAATTATCCCTTCCACCCAAATTCTTCTTCCTCTATTTTCGAGAATTTTTCGTCTTTTTTCCAAAAAAATTCTCGAGGGGACATACACCTCCCACACTTTACGCTGGGGCATCTTATTCTTCTTCTTCTATCTTCTACTCATCACCAAATTTGCCGCTGCGTAAAAGAGGGGCAAAATGTAGACACTTAAAAATAATTATTTTAATTATTTTTAATTTCTCACATAATTAATTTATTAATTAATTATGCAAATCCTAATTCTCCTCAATATTAATTAATTATAATTAATATTGTCACTATAGTATGTGATTGATTTATTTAATAAATCAACCCCTCTTTTTATTCTTCTAAAAATTAAATCTTCTCAAATCCTCCCCTTAGCTAATTAATTTCAATTAATTAGTTAACCTACATGATTCCTACAAATCATCTTCCTAATCCATCATTAACCTAATAAATTCTTCTAGAAACTCCCTAAACTCACTTAACCTTATTCCTCTAATTTTTAATTCCCTCCACTCATTCTCTCTCCTAGTCAAATCCTCCTACAAATCCTATCCCACCTAACCTTTCCTCTAATCCCCCTCCCAATGAGTTGCTAGTGGCTAATCATCATGATTAGTCACAAAGTCAACTCCTTGTCCCTTCCATCCAACCACTATCCTTAAATGCTCTTTTCCTAGGTATTCCTCTAGGCATCTCCTCTCCCAAGGAATTTTTAATTCCTTCTTATTCCTCCAATCCCCATGATCATCCCTTTTTGAAGAATTTTAAATTCATCCTCCCCATTCTTCAAGGAATGTCTCATCCCTTGCTCTTCTCAAAGCACATTGGGAAGTCTTCCCAATGCACCTTGAGGAGTGTGGAGACAAGAAATGCCTTTAAGGCATATCTCTTGGTCTCCACACCCTCTCTTGGGCCTTGTGTGAGCTCACAAGAAATCCTAGCCCTTCATCTTGGATCCATCCTACCCATCCATTCTTCCTCTCTTCTTCCTATAAATTGAGGACTCCATCCCTTTATTCATCATCTCCAAGTTTAGTAAGCTTATGTTGCTAGTTTGAGCCTAGAAAAGCCATCATAGCATCCTTACCATGCCAAAATCACCTCTCATCCACACTTAATCATCTCATCCATACCATTCCTCAAAATCCATCTTAATACATTTGTGCACAATATTTGGAGAGCCATCCACATCAAGCAACCAAAGGAGCACATCAAGTGGAGCATCATCAAGGGGCGCCTTCACTTCATCAAACTCAATCCGAGGGAGAGGTAAAAGGATTGTGAGGTATATGCATATTATTCATGTTTTTATGTGTTTTTGAGTTATGTCTTTGATTTCATATGCTTCCATGTTTGATTTGCATGTTTACTAACTAATCCACCTCATTCTCCTTTTTACCATCTTCATACATCATGTTCCCTTTCTAATAAATTTAATTTGGTGAGATTAGTAGCCCATTCCTATTTTCCCATAGGGTAATGTAAATCAATCTAGATAATTTAATATTTTAATTGTAATCTCAAAGATAAAATATATTATTTTAAGAGCAATTAAATATTAAATACTATAATTTTATTTCATAAATGGGAGCATGGAGTTCAATGAGGTGTAATTGTAACTCACAAAATGGGTTTAAGAGGCTTCATGATGGTTATGATAAATTCTATGACAAGTTCCTAAAAATAGTTGATTTCATAACAATCTATAAGAGGAGAGCCATTGACTACTTTTATGTAAGAATCAAAATGTTAGAACTTATTTTGATAGGAATATTTGTTAATTGTAAAGTGGAAAATTGAACCCTAGTGACTCCTCACCTAGGAGAGAGAAAGGAAGTCACTAGGATGATTTTCGCTTGGAGGAACTTTACATTCAAAAGAGGGACTTGAATCCACTAGATCTAAATCCAAGGGAAACAAGGATGTGAATTCCAAGTGGATTGCAAGGGTTGAAGTGTGATTTACCCTCTTTTGTAAATGAGAAAGTTGACTTGTTGACTATGTAGGAAAGAGAGATAAAATGAGTGAAGTGAGGAGATACTAGTTCTGGATTGCACTGTAACTTCGGATCTGAGATATTTAGACTGATACGACTCTGCCCTGCAAATTTGGAGAAAAGTCGTCAGGACTGTGTTGAAAGTACACATGGTCCTCAGAAAAAATCCGCGAAATGAAAAGGGTTTTTTCGCCTCTGTAAATGGAGTCCAAATCTGAAAATATAGTTGTGCACCTGCAACCTACACACAGAAAAGAAAGGAAGAAGGGTTGTGGATAGGGGTTTGCCTCAGTCAAACCCCGACTGAGGAATCAACCTTGAAAGAAAGTAATTGCAAATGCTTGAATGTAAACAATGGAAATGTATACCTTGTAGATCTACAATTTATTGATGATGATTGCTTTGCTTCTTGGATGAAATCATAAGTGCTGCATGAAATGGCATGTAACATGACAAAACCCTAACACACACATATGCTTGCAAATGAATTTTGTAATGTTGCTCCAAGGGATGAATGAAGAAGACTTGAATGCTTGAATGCTTGATGATAATAAGGAAGATCTTCTACTTGAATTCATGTATTGTGTTCCCATATCCCCCTTGTTGTCGAATCAGGAAATTGAATCTCCTTTTATACATGCCTACATGATTAATTTTTATCCACTGAAGGCTAACAAAGAAGAATGCAAACCCTGAAGAACAAATTATGCAAAAGGGACCGGGCATACCCATCTTAGGGCCACCCTAAGAGGTGGGGATAGGGGTTCCTCGCCTCTGTCCTACCCTATCTTGGGGCCTGAACAGGGTCCTAAGACTATCTCAAGGATCAAATAGGAAGGGTTCATGGGGCAAGATGTAGAGAGAGAGATCTCAGTTTGGGAAAGAAGATACTGTCGCTAAGGTTAGGGTCTCAAATGTGGTTAAAATTGCTACGGTTGCAATTTTATGACACTACATTTAGCCCCCACTTTAGTGGGAGTATGGCTTATGCCAATACTGCCAGTAAAGTAAAAGAGAGAGATGAAGATGAGAGATACGGAGCAATACCACAAGGAGTATAAGAGGTCACTAATCTTGAGGAACAAAAAGCCCCCAATCTTAGGATCTTAACTCACTCAAACATATGCAAAAGCGCACAAAACAAAAAGGAACAAGACACACAAACAAAACAAAGTTCAAAAGACACACGACAAAAACAAGACACAAGATGACAAACCAACTAGCCAAAGAGGCCTCGACACCCAAATGTCTCAACAACTAATTGAAACACAAGGACCAAAGCCACTACATAAACAAAAGTGATCACATAAAAGAGAAAAGTTGACATCATCCATGAACCATCAATAGTAAAACTATGGGTTCATGAGAGGAAGAAGAGAGAGGACATGCATACACACCTTGGTGATCCATGAGAATAAAGGTGAACAAGAGAGAAACCACGAACATCTCGCCCCTAAAACTAGGTGATCCATGGAGAGAAGGACAAGGAAATATAGCCCCTAGAGTCTATCTAGGTAATCCATGTAAGGAAGGAGAGTGAGAACACCGTTAGTTCCACCCAACCTCATGCATGTGTGTGCAAGTGAGGTTCTAATTGCCTCATAGGAGTCTATGCCCAAGTATGCTACAACCTGTAAAGAATGTATAGTACAAGTATCAAGAAAGGTGTGACATCTCGCTCTAAGAGTCTATGCTCTAGTTCCGAGAATAATCACCCGACATAAGAGAAAAGTGACGTCATCTCGCTCTAAGAGTATGTGCTCTGGTTCCAAGACTGACCCATTGTACAAGGAAAAAGCAACATCATATTGCTCTAAGATTATGTGCTTTGGTTCCAAGAATGACCCAGTATACAAGAGAAAAGTGACGACATCTTTCTCTAAGAGGTTGCCCTCTAGTTCCAAGAATGTCCCACTGTACAAGAGAAAAGTGATAACATCTTTCTCTAAGAGGTTTCCCTCTAGTTCCAAGAATGTCCCACTGTACAATGCAGGAGAGAAGTATAGTACAAAGGAGCGGTGTGGGTGCCCCTCCCTTAAGATGTCAACATAGGTTGGTGTTGATATCTTAAGGAAAGTAGAACAAGGATACCTACCTTCATCACAAAGAAGATATATGTTATGCAACAATGTCATAAATCCAAGCAAGAGAGGGAATACTCTTCAAGAAAGGATGGGATAGTTGAAAATAGATATCTTTTTGCAAGTGTAAAAGGGATCCTTGGAGGAGAAGAGATATTTGTTCAAAAGACATCTCCCTCTAAGGGGAGTGGTCTCAGACAAATATAACATCTTCTATAACAAAGCAAAGGAGAGAACAAGAATGCAATCCTTCCTCCTATTCCTAGGTAAAAGGGATTCTTGATGAGGGATGACTCACTTTTATCCCCAAGAATGATGGGTGAATTTATCATAAATTTACATTACCAAGTGTGAAAGAGGTTGTAGTCAATGACGAGAACCCCTGAGAAAACCACCAACAATTTCGCACAAGGAATGACATCAAGTAATATAACTCACACCATTCACAAAATAGAGCAAAGTGGATCGCTAGAGAAAGAGAGAGAGAGAGGGATCGTTGCCCCCCAAGTGAAGGGACAATGAGAATAATTTGCTCAATCTTCTAGAGATAGATTAAACATAATCAAATGCACAATACACTTTCATGAATGCATAGAAGGAAAGACATTAGTATATGTAAAAGGCATGTCTCAAGAAGTGGTAATCTTCGAGGAGAAGAGAGAAAGAGCATCAAATATTCCCCCAGGGGGATTAATCATAAAAACATACCATTGCAAGAAATGATAATCACATATGAAAAATGCAACCCCTAAAGGAAACAATGATACATGAGATAAAAAGAAGAAAAGGAGTGAAAATCCTTGCCCCCCAAGTGAGGAGGACAAGGAGAAACATTACACATCTTCTGATGGTGATTATTGGCAAGTGATATTCCTTCCTAGTGGAACAAATCCTCGCAAGGAAGGGATACATACTTATCAAGAGATCATTATATTTTGAGGGGAATATCATACTTGTGAATAATCAAGACCATAGAAGAGGTAAGTTTTTCAAGAGAATGAAGGGAAGAGAAGAAGTGCACTACTCATTAAAGAAACTGCTCTCAAGAAAAGAGGAAAACCCAAGAACAATTATATGCTCACATAGGAATGATTCTTATGCAAGAAAAGAGATCTAATAATGTATAATGCACCAAGATAGATATGAATATAGAGAAAGAATGAGGAAAAATGAATTTCATGTTGCTGCCCCAAAGTATGTAAAATTGAAACAACACCACCACAAATGATACAAAGACCCCAAATAAGTTGACTATTTATGTGATAAGGGTGAGGAGAAACATGAAGAGAAAAGAAGCGCTAAGGCACTATTTTGATGTCAAGGAAGACAACTAGATCTATTGTAAGAGAAATTTGTGCAAGATCATATTGCTTTTGAACAAATTTCTTAAATACAAAATATTTCCCTAGAGAATGTGAATATACATCATGAAAAATGCAATATTCAATACCTTTCACTTTCTTAAGATTCTTTTTCTTCTTTTGAGGAGGAAAGGAAATGTTCATATCATATTTCAATTTCCAATAAATTCTTGCAACTAGTCTTTCAGGATGATAGATATCTTCTTGACATGAAGGAGAAGGATTGTTAGAAGAATAAGGATTATTATCCACAACTCTAGTTTTGCCACTGTCTATGCCATCTTGAATAGATTTTTGAAAATCAGGGCAATCATCAGCATTATGGTCATGGGTTTGATGAAATGAACAAAAAGACGTTTTGAAGAAGAAGCATTCTTGCAGGCTCTTTTGATTTGTTGTCTTTGAAGATAATTTTTAAAATTTTGGAGCCTAAGGAATTCATCCATAGAAAGAGGACCATCATTTCCTAGGCCTTTTGTAGTAGTTTGTGTAGGAGGATTTAAAGGGACACAAATTCTTTGCTCAAATTTCCCAATTCTTTGTCCTTTAAAACCTTGTTTTGTTATTATATGAAAGCCACGACTACAATAATGTTACAATTGACTAGATGGAGGAATAGGTTCATGAATTTATTTGAAATATGATGTGTAAGGGGGAAGAAAAGGATTTGTAGATGAAGAAGGAGTATCATGTGAAAATACAATCACCTTTCCTTTATCAAGCTTATCCATTGTGGGGGATTGGGGATGAACATCTTCATCATCTAGAAGCTCATTTTTAGTAATTTCTATGCGAGGGGAAAGATCATGAATAAAATGCATGACATCATCCTCCCTACATATACTTTGATGTCGAAGATAGGTCTTAGGAGAATAAGGAGGGTCTAAAGATGTAAGAATGTTAATGTTTTGATTTTGCCCCCCTGCTCAAGGGTATGTATATGAAAATAAGATGGATCCATGTTACTTTCCAATGCCTGCTCTTTTTTAAAGAGATCATTAGTTAAAGCATTAGGTCTCATCTCATCCACACAAGATACCCTAGGAGAGGTACAAGGGTTAGGATCTCTAGGTTTAGGGTCCACAAAAGCTTTGAGGTGATTAACATAAGAAATGCATTTTGTTAACAATATCACCATAATGCAACATAAATGATACATGAAAGGTTTCAGATCTAAGTGAAAAGGAAATAATTTTGAAATCCTAACAACACAATATGACCAAGTGCTATGAATGAAGAGAAGTAACATGAAATGAAAGAAACCCTTATCTGACACATGATTGTAATAAACATATGTGAAAAACAATGTAATCATATGTGAAAGAGCAAGTAAATCTAATTTATTAATTGCCATTGAAAGTCTCTTAATTAAAATCTTAATTTGTTGGAAAAGAAGATCTAAAATTAAGAACTTCTTATGAAAAATTAATTTAAATTTGAATTTGATGAAATTTGAATTTGTGTTTGACCTTAGGAGGTGCTAAAATTGATAAAGTACGCCAATTTTCTAGATTTAAGCAAAAAAATACTGTCAATTCCATCTCTCGAAATTTCGAGAAAAAAGCTAGGGACCGTGTTGAAAGTGCACACGGTCCGACCAACTTTTTTCAAAAAATTTCAGGGATGATAGATATTATGATTTTATTGTAGAATCCAAAAAAACAGCTGATTTGGAGATGTCTAGATCGGTCAAATTGGCAGTCAAAGGTCGAAAATAAAAGGATCTTAAAAATTAGGGTTTTGTTGTTTAACCACTAAATTTTCAGAACAAAAAGGCTGATTTGAATTGCAATTTTGAAATACAAACCAGATCTGAAACAAGCAATTAAAATTTTTGCACTTCACAAGCTTAATTTCCTCAAAATTAAAAATTAGGGTTTCGATACAATTAACCTCTAAAATTTGCAAATAAATCAAACTTGGAAATGAAATTTTGAAATTGAAATTGCACTTAATCAGATCTAATAATGAGAATTCAGAATTAATGTGTAAGACATCGGGTTCACCAAAATGTAAAGTGGAAAATTGAACCCTAGTGACTCCCCACCTAAGAGAGAGAATGGAAGTCACTAGGATGATTTTCGCTTGGAGGAACTTTACATTCAAAAGAGGGGCTTGAATCCACTAGATCCAAATCCAAGGGAAACAAGGATGTGAATTCCAAGTGGATTGCAAGGGTTGAAGTGTGATTTGCCCTCTTTTGTAAATGGGAAAGTTGACTTGTTGACTATGTAGGAAAGAGAGATAAAATGAGTGAAATGAGGAGCTACTCGTTCTGGATCACGTTGTAACTTTGGATCTGAGATATTTAGACTAATACGGATCTACCCTGCAAATTTGGAGATAAGTCATCGGGACCATGTTGAAAGTGCACACGGTCCTCCAAAAAATCTGCGGAACAAAAAGGGTTTTTCTACCTCTGTAAATGGAGTCCAAATCTGAAAAATACAACTGCGCACCTGCAACCTACACACAAAAAATAAGGGAAGAAGGGTTGTGGATAGGGGTTTGCCTTAGTCAAACCCCGGTTGAGGAATCAACCTTGAAAGAAAGTAATTGCAAATGCTTGAATGTAAACAATGGAAATGTATACCTTGTAGATCTGCAATTTATTGATGATGATTGCTTTGCTTCTTGAATGAAATCACAAGTGTTGCATGAAATGGCATGTAACATGACAAAACCCTAACACACACATATGCTTGCAAATAATGTTGTAATGTTGCTCCAAGGGATGAATGAAGAAGACTTGAATGCTTGAATGCTTGATGATAATAATGAAGACCTTCTACTTGAATTCTTGTATTGTTTTCCCATATCCCCCTTGTTGTTGTCGAATGAGGGAATTGAATCTCCTTTTATACATGTCTAGAGGATTAATTTTCATCCATTGAAGGCCGACAAAGAAGAATGAAAACCTCGAAGAACAAATTATGCAAAACGGATCGGGCAGACCCATCTTAGGGCCACCCTAAGAGGTGGGGATAGGGGTTTCGCGCCCCTGTCCTGCCCTATCTTGGGGCTGGACAAGGTCCTGAGACTATCTCAAGGCTCAAATAGGAAGGGTTCATGGGGCAAGATGTAGAGAGAGATCTCAGTTTGGGAAAGAAGATGTTGTCGCCAAGGTGAGGTCCTCAAATGTGGTTAAAATTGCTAAGGTTGCAATTCTATGACGCTACATTAATATTTTTAATTAATCTCTATTTTGGCATGTTGTGGAATTGGTATTTGTCTACCAACTTTTATAAAAATTGGGAATCTTTTACAATAGACATCTTTTGTCGATTCAACTTCTCAAACTTGTGCAATAGCACTTGTGCTTTACAATTTATTCTTGAACAAAAACCTAGTAAAGGTAGGAATAAGTGAAAACAATCAATTACTTTCAAGAGGAAATCTAAATCAAAGGTTGCATATGAGCTTCAAGGATTTGTAGGATTTTGCAAGTTATTTTACTTTTCTAGTTTAGTGTATTTATTTCAAATGACGGGTGAAGTTCTAGGTAGTTTTCTCTCTAGTTTGGTGTGGATTTTGGATTGTGGTTTGTTGTATGTGATTACTTTCTACTATAGACGACCATTTTTCTAATTCCTTTTGATTAGATCTGAGTTTTGAGAGATTCTCCTTTCATTTTGATGCAAATTAGTGTTGGCAATGTTATGGTTGTTGTAGGAATTCAAGAGTTTGTGTGTGGAGTTTCATTTTTAGATTTGGTGTAGAATTTATAGGGTTTAATGGTGTTGTAGATGAATGTTTCTATTGCTCATTTACAATAAAAATCAACCTTTGGTTATGGAATTTTTTTATCTTTTAACTAGAGCAAATTTAGTGTTTTTTATTATTAAAAGCAACAAATTTCAGTGTTATTATTGTGTGAGATTTGTCATTTTATGTGGGATTTACGAGTGGTTATTTCCAGTACCATTAAATCCTTCTTCTTCTTTTTTCTATTTTCTACTGCATTATTATATTTTATATGTTAAAATTATTATTTTTATTGTAGAAGAATATTTTGGGTGAAACACAGTGCATAGTTTAGTGTTTTTGTGGGTTTAAGAAGTAATCATTTCCATACTTTTGTTTGTTGTTGTAGATAGAGTAATGATTGTCATAACAGTCCAATATAACCTAAACAATATATTTTTAAAATAAAACAAGTTTTCAAATGTTTAACACAAACATTGTCAAATCAAGTGCTCGGACAATGAAGAAATTGTTGAAATTTTTGTTGGAGTTTATATTGGAAAATAATTTCATGAGGGTTTGGAATATATTATTTTGTCTCAAATTTATATGTGTTGATGCATTTTAATTAATTAGCATACTATTTACTTTGGAAAATTACACTTAATGTCTACTATTATATGAATTTAAAAACTATTTTTCTTACATTTAGTAATGCATGACATTCCTTTGTGATTAAACTTTGAATGTAGAACCTTATGTACATACAAGAAAACATATTATTTTAATAAAATTTTCAAATTTGGTAATTTCACACCAAACCATAGGCTAACATATCTATATTATAATGTTTCATATCCAATGATGGTTGGAACCGAAAAAACTAGGAGGTAGTCGGGATGGAAGAAATCAAGTTACAAGTGATTTTGTAGCTAAATTGGACCACGATCTGCAACCTTGAATGAGATCAAGGAAAGGTTGGGTGTTTTGGAACAAGAAGTTAGACGAGCTCAAGATCAAGAGGGACATGAGGAACAAAACTAAGGTCATAATGATAATTAAGGACATAGTGAGACTTGGGGAAAATAGGTGGCTTAGGAAATGGTGATGAGGCAAGTAGATGTGAGGCCATAACTAGCTAATGAACTTTCTTGAGATATGAAAAAAAATTTAATCCACCCAAGTTTCATGGGACTATTTTATGAGATGGAGTTGAGACATGCCTCGGTGATATGGAAATTTTGAAATCCAAAAGTATCTCAAGGCACTTAGGGTGTATTGGGAAAATATTTTGTAATATTCATTCTCACTATTGTTTGTAATACATTCATAAGGGGTAATGTGTTCCATTACTAGCAATAAAGGTGAGTTGTGAACACAATTATTTAATATTATTTTCCCCAAATGTAGATGCATAGAATGGGATACTTAGTGACTTATAAAGTGGATAAATGAGATACATTTGGTCTTCTCCAGGTGGGGGATAGAAAGATGAAATAGGTGTCTCTTGGTATTCTATCATTTATTACATTTAATATAATGTTTATCTTGCAAGATTAGGTGCCTAGGTTGGAGGGAAAGTATTGGATCCAAAATTGATGTCCTTTTGGCTTTCATGGAGGTAATCCAAGGATTGTGGTCATTGGGAATGAAGAGCCTTCTTTGTACACCCTTATTGGTGGTTTTGGAGTTCTTGCAATTCTAAAATTATAGAGCTCTCTTTAGATGTAGAAAAAATGAAGAATAGTTGAATGTAGAGTTAATCTATAGGAACAAGGACAAGTGGGATGCATAAGGAGGTTGTTCATAGGTGCTTCATGTTGGTAGTGGGCCAGCGTCCCTCACGGGGATTCACGACATGGTTTAACAGCCTCCTGTGGATTCTATAAGTCTAGTGGGTGTATCGGTCATTGACAAGTCGATCTTTTGGTGCAATGACAACCCTAGCTTGTAACAAGTGGTAACAGAGCCTGGTCACAAGTTCGAATCACGCAAGTCGCAATGAGTGACGCTGGGAGGGGGATTGTTGGCAGTGGGCCAGCATCCCTTACGGGGATTCACAACACGATCTAACAGCCTCCTGTGGATTATATAAGTCTAGTGGTTGTATCGGGCATTGACAGGGCGACCTTTTGGTGCAACGACAACCCTAGCTTGTAACACTTCCATGTTGTAGGCAAAGAGGAGGATGGAATTGAATGTATTGTAACCACATTTACTGTTGACAATGCATAATTGGCCTCTCTTCATGGTGAAGTTTTTTCTCGTAAGGTTTTCTCTATGTAAATCCTTTGTTATTTATTGTTCTTATGTTGTTTATTTGTAACTCATTTTTGCTATCTTATGGTGATGTTCTTCTTTATTCTTTCATGTTATAAGTTCAAATAAGAGGATTGTTAAGCATGATATATAGATTGATTTTTGACATCATTAAGAAGAACAATCTAAGCACATTGTTTTCCACATTAAGGGAACTAGATCTATTTTATGTTCTTGAGTATTTTGCATTTCTTATTCTTTAATTTCATTGTATACAAGTCCACAAATGTGATTGAAAAGACAGATAATTTTTTAATTGCAAAGGATCAAGAGGTTAAGGTGATGGAAAAGGTTTGTTGCAAAGGGAAGTCTAAAAGTTGATGAGAACAAAGAGAAAAGGTATGGTTGGATGAAGTGACATACTAGGATGGAAAACCCTAAAATTTTGACAAAAATAAAAGAAAAATAGACTTAGGCAAAAGACATGCTTGAATGAAAAAGTTTGAAACTCTAACAAGTTACATGGACCTAGGATCTTACTAAAAAATAACCAACACTTAGAAATTTTTGGATTTCTTGTAATTGTTAGCATATAGGGGATGATATATTGAAACACTTAAGTATTTTTAATGATTGGGGCCCGCACGAAGATTTTATAAATTGCTTATTAATTGTGGGTTTAAAAAGATCAAAAATACAAAAGGAAAAGGAATCTAACTAAAATTGGACTTTGCATGATTATGTCCCAATACATCTCATTACCTTTCACTTATTATTGATTTAAAATAAATAATCTCTAACTATTTAGCAAAAAACATTATGAAAGAAAAATTGAAGTTGACAATATTATGAAGTTTGACACAATTCTTCTTCCAAATCATAGTGGCTATAACTAATTATGTGTAAATTGCCTTCAGTAGTGATTATATTAAGGTGGGTAGGTTGCTAGCTCAAACTATTAGCACCTTAAACCAACCCACACATGTCAACCAAGTATTAATGTTTTTATGTAGTTTTACTTATAAATTCTGGTTTTCTCTTCATTCTAGATAAATTATAGGTGATATGAAGTGTTGATAAATATTTATATTTATATGTTTACTATTTGAACCTACAATATTTTCAAAATTGTCAACCCCCATTGACATACCAAATATAATATTAGATTCTAGTTATAGGTTTTTGTTGTAGCAGCTCAATAGTCAAAGTCAATACTCACATTGCACCAATTTCTACATAATCCATCCATTTCATCTCGATCGTTTTAATCGTTGGTTCTCAATTTATCAGGATAAATTCAGTTTTAATCTAAGATTTAATCATGAAAATTAGATTTAAAAAATCAATACAATTATGTTATTTCTCTCTAAAAAGATCTAAGCATATTGATTTAACAATATCATTAAATGTATAATTAGACATTTGCTTCTATCTTTGTGAAGTAGTAACTTTTAAAAATAAAATAATGATTACAATAGTATTTCAACTCAACTCCCAAGAGATAACATAGTGGAATAAAAATGGGCACTCTAATAACACCTTAGGAAAAATGAATTATTTATATGTATGATTACAAAATAGAAGATCAAGTGTGTTTTATGTTTGTAATCAACTTAATTTGTTACACAAAATATTAGAAATTTTATTTTAAATCTAGATATATATTGCAACAATTTTTTAAATAAATTAACCACATAAATATTACTACAATTTTATTTTTCTTTTATATTTTTCTTATTTTAAATTTATACATATAATTATTTATTATTTTGTTTATATTTCATTACTCTCAACATAATTTAACCCTAAATCTAATTCTAAAAGAAATGAAAAATAATGCATCACCTCATAGATCAAAATTTACAACAAAATGGTAGCATGGTAAGAATTACCAGATTTGTTATAATTTATAGATGACCAAGTTAATTATTCAATTTAATCAAATTTATGCAACTATAAATAAATTGTAACTTCTTATGACTAATTCATGAACCTTTTAAAATATACCTGTAATTTTTGAATAAAATTAGTCAAATAATAGATTCTACAAGTGTTTTTTCATCGACCAGTCCCATGTATTATAAACCTAACAAAACAAAGCACATTTTTTTAACTATCATACCTCCATTGTTTTTTTAATTACAAAGTTTGAGTACATTCTATAAGAAAATATCTATTATAGCATACAAAGCTAGGCACCTTTGATCATTCATTTTTTTGGCATATGTTTTAATGACTATCTTGACTCAATTTAGTTATCTAGGTTGATTGTAATATTGATTGATTAATTAATTGTTTGTCTATATATTTTTCAAAAATCTAGTATACCTCATTTTAAGCATTCTTCCAATAAAATACAATACCTTTATAGGGAAATAAATGAAACCTTTACAAATAAGGATAAACAAAGTATAATTTAAAACCCTAGATAAATAAAAATATCAAGTATTATTATTATTATTAGAGACTTATATTTGATGTGTTGAAAATGGAAATGAGAAGAATTGTGTATTATACTAAAATCTACAAAAAGTGGACACTACATGCTAAGATACCACAACTAAAGCCTATAAATTAAGAACAAGTGTATTCTTATGGCTCAATGTTAAAATAACTTAATCAAGAGATCATAGACCTTAATGCTAAGATTCATCACAAAGAGATCATAGACCTACAAGTTGTTTGCATCACCCACAATTGATCTAAGTGGCACAATTATATCCTAGCAATACAATTTACACATGAAACCTTTGGTGTCTACAACATAACTTTGCTTGATGTATATCTACATAGACAAAAACAAGAGGTGCAATGAAGCATCATCGAGACCTTTTGTAACAATGAGGTTGAGAGCAATCACTTTCCTTGTTCACAGTTAAAGCTGAAAATTAAATCAAGAATGATGAAAATAGAGAAAACTAAAAGTTGGTTGTTGATGTAAATAAAAGTAATGCCTTTAAATACAAACCCTAGACACATGATTCAAATATTTTGTAACAATCAAAACCAAACTTATCAACATTGCATTGCAAGCATTTTGATATAATTAGCAAATGGAGATTGCCCCACAATCATGAACATTCTAAGAAAAATGCTAAGATAATGAAACCATACACCAAGAGAAGTGGGATAGAATTATTTGTTTTTTATTAAAAAAAACAACGTTAACTAGGGCGCTGACCCTTAACATAGATAGAGACTATCAAAAAAAGAAAAGCCCACAGGCAGGAAAAATAGCACATCGAAGCAAGCTCAGGACCAACAAGGCTAAACAAAGGGAACTTGTCCAACCTTCAGCAACTCAAACCCAGCTCAGGGAGGGGTGTGGACACACAATACATGGGGGGGCGGGGAGGACTTCCCCTTCCGCCTGCGACAAACAACAGTCTAGGCAATACTACTCTCGGGGCCATCAAGGGAATGACCAAGTGGAAAAGATCCCACTTGTAAACCATCAGTAAAGCCACTGTCATTAGGAATATTCAAAAAACAATCAGTTGGGGAAAACCCCGCAGAGACACTGTCAGACTGTTGTTGCAAAACAACAGCAGAATGTTGTTGTAGAACAACAACAAGAGTAGAATCGCCAGGAGAAGAGCGAAGCAGAGGCGCAAGAGCAACAGATGTAGGAGCCAAGGGGGCAGAAGAGTCCACGGTAGCGGTAATATCAGCAAAGACTTCATCAGCAGTAAGGGGCACCTCATCTCGAGAGGGTTTAACCGAAATAGAGTCTGAAGCATTAATAGTCAAGTGATCTTCAGTAGCACCCTTCCACCAAGTAGCAGCACCTTTGCGGCGAGAGAGACAACAATCCGAAGCTAAGTGACCCGTTGAGAAGCACCTTCGACAATGAAATGGGAGGCCCTCATAATCCAGCGATCGAGTCCAGGACCTCTCCCCAACCATAAGCACCACATCCCTGGGGAGGACCAAAGATATGTCGACATCAATTAATAGACGAGCAAAGGTAGAATGACCCATGGAGAATGTGACATTATCAACCTTCAAGAAGCTGCCAATGGAGTTACGGATGGCCTCGAAACAAGAAGGCTCCTAGAAATGAAGAGGGAGATTGGGGAGGCAGATCCAAACCGAACGAACAGAAAGAGATTCAGTAAAAGGGTTGAAGGAAAAAGTCCAGGGCTTAATAGAGAGGGAGATATCCCCCCAAATCCACAACTTTCCCATAACCAAATCACGATCAAGAGTAGAGGTAAAAGAAGCAACAAAAAAGCCTTTAGCACAAGGGAAAAGCTCAATGCCATGAACAACTAAAGGCTTCCAAGAATCACTCACCCAACGATGAAGGTCTGGAAGAGAAGGCCAAAACCCAGCAAATTTACAGACCAAAGCACTGCGTTGATAGAAATCAACATTCTCCACAACCTCCCGGCCACAAACCACAACAGGTGAAGTCTTAGCACAAAGAAGAGGACGAACCCCCTTGGAAGGATGGACAACAGATCCAGCCACATGAGCAAAGCTACAATTCCCAGCAAAAGGAGGTATGGGCTTAGCACCCACATGAGGGATAACAAGGAACTTGGCACCAACAACACCAACCCTGACCTCAACATCAAAGGAATAAGCTTCGCCAGTAACAGGAACAAAAGGACGACCCCCTGAACCATTAGCATCACCAATAGGAGTCGTAGTAAGAGGAGTTGAAGTAGTCGCAGCACCAAATGAAAGGGTTTCAAAAGAGAAACCGTCCACAATATGGGGAGCAGCAACCACCCAACCCTCAGCAGGTGCATCACTCCCGTAATGGAGAATGCCCACGAAGCCAAGCACAAGCAAGAAGGGGTCTGCAATAGATAGAATGCGGAGAGCACAAGAATGCATTTCAAAAATTCGGGGAGCCAATTATAGAATTATTTGTTAAATTGTAAAAGTTTTTTTATAAACACACTTTTTTAACATATTTTATTAACATCTATCTTTGATTCCTTGATTGTTTGTCAAATTAAAACTTTTCCCATTTAATTTTTTTTAATTATATAATAAACATATAACTATAATTTTATTATAATTTTGTTAAAAACTTTATAAAAAAATAAACAATCTCCTTAACCAAAAATTAATTTACCATTAGATAACCAACTTTTACATTATTTTAAATTTCATTTTTTATAAAGTTAAAATTAAAAACATACTTTATATTTAAAATGATTTTTTAATATATATATTATTTCAAATACAAAATATAAAACATAATTCAAAACCAATTTTTAGTCCAAAAAAAAAAACTTCTCTTCATTCAAAAACATAAATGACCAAAATCAATTATCATTAAAGATTAAGTAAAATGACCCAATAGTGGACCACTTTAATCTCGCACACCCTGAGTTCTTAAAAAACACACAAGATCTCGGCAACGTCTACCCATCTACGATGCACATGCATCCTATGAATACAATACATGCCTACATATATATATAACTGCATGTCAGTGCATTGTAGGATCCTATGCATACGATACATGTTACATATACATATAACTGCATGCCAGTGCATTGTAAGAACTGTATAGACAATACCGAATAATTGTGCACTACAACCACCAAGAAACATTGCACAACTACACTAATACATACTCGTCTAATAAAAGTTTTGATCATACATATGTACGAATGTCCCAAAAACAAAAAAGATTACACAACTCCTTTTTTAACTATTGATACAAATAGCGGCACTACAGCAGATTTTAATTATTATGTATTATTTTTTTATAAAGAATAATTGGAAGATTAGATAGCTGTGGTGTTGGGCACCAGCGCAGAAAAGCTGAAGCCTGAGACACAGGCAGAGCAAAACAGTGGCCTTACAATCACTAAAAAACAAGAGTAAAAAGCTAAAAGCCTGTAACAAAACACATACATTTTGAAAAGCAAATGATAAAAAACAAATACTTTTGTTATTTGTATGGCGTTCCTTACAGATGAGAGTACTCGTGTGATTCAAATCTGTCATCACATTATACAATTAACTTGAAATGCACACACATATCGTAGTAAACTGCAACATATATTCCCCAAATACACAGATGTCCCAACCAAAAGACAAATGACCCACGTTCATTCAACTTCTATAATATGTTGTTGTGAAGCGTGCAGTAAAATTAAATTGACTCCTGTCAGATCTGTCGTCATGCTCAACCCAAAAAAAAATCGTATTGAACACTCTTTTACAATTGCAGTCAAGACCATTAACCACACTGCATTGCAATTCAGATATACCCACTTTGATTTTATAATTCATTAATGGTAAGGCTCAGATCTTATCTTTGATTCTGCTATAAAAATTCATCCAAAACATTAAAAAAGTCTGGTTACAGAGAGCTTTAAATACAATCAAAATTTTGGTAACAATATATTCCTTTTACCGAAGACATCCAGATTTTCCATTACCAGAAAGCAATGGCTCAGGTAAAAGAACTCTTAATCTTCCAAGGTTACTTAGAACTAGAGATTACAGAAGACAATATCATCATCTATCCTTAATAAATAATATTACACTAACTGGTGCCACCTTATTAAATCCTATCACCGAATATTACACCAACCAGAGATAGGATTATGAAGATTAATGGAATCATAAATACTGCAGGTCCCTTGAGCATGTTTGACATGCTTGCTACTCCAGTACTTGATCCCCCACTTCCTGGAATAGTGCCATTGAGAATGGAAGTTGGGGTGCTGTGAAAATGAAAGACATGAAAGTTAGACATGAGAGAAAAATGAAAGAAAATGTACTGCAAAGTTGATTGATGGGAGAGTTTGTGAATGTACCCTGTCTCAAAAATGCAACTCCCATGACCTGTTACAGAATAATGTAGAGAAAAGAGTGAATCAGTTTGAAAACTTCAATGCATCTTTATATTGACCAGTAGAAGCAATAATGACAATTTCACTTATTGGAGGATGGTGTCTTGAAAAATTTAAATCCCACCTCTCAGTTCGGTGGTGAAACCCTACCAAAAGGACTACCAAAAGGACTGTCCATATACATCTGCTGCTTAATTATATCCATCAATGCTCATTACATTTAGTACATATTTCTACTTTCTAGGGAATGAGTATTAGGAGTTCAGACACATTTTTTGTACGAACATATGAAATCTGCTAAAATATAACTATGGCATTGGTAAAACCCATCATCCTTTGCTTCTGCTGCTTAGTTAGATCCATCAGAGCTCAAATGCTCACTTGGGTATATATATCTGTTTCCTAGGGAATGAGTATTGGGATTTAAGACACATTTTTGTACAGCACATAAAATCTGCAAAATTAAGGCTCTGGCATTGTCAAACATTTGTGGGAAAACCCAATCATCCCCTGCTTACCCATGGGAGGCTAAACATCCTGACAAGAGAAAGTGTTTCTTCTGCAGTAATAAAAAAAATTAAGGATTCATCCAAATGTGTATCCAGTTGCTCAGGATAAGAATGATCAAACCATAACAATATCTGATATGGAGTAACTTACTGATTCCCATGGTATTTCTTGACACAAAAACCTCCATCTGGGCTTAAAACAGGCTTATGCGCCAGTTAGCCTATTAAGACCCTACCAATAAGTGGAGAAATTTTTGTCTTATTTTAACTTAATGACTTATCCTAAGAGCATCACCAGGTAGAGAATGACAGCAAAAAGAATGAAAAAACTCAAAAACAGCATTCTCCCTACTTAAATAGAACCCAAAAACCACAAAAGCTTCAAAAACCATCACTGAAGAGGGTACAAAACAAAGCATTTGAACTCACTGGGATTCAGCTCAGTAGGGGCTGCACTGCCACCAAAGTCACAAGTCCCTGACAGCATACCATTCTTCATGTAATAGCTATTAAAAGCATAGGATGCATGAGACTGCACATTATTAGGCTCAAAGCAGACCCCTCCCTGCTGTAAATTAGCACACTCTGCACCTCCAAGTCCACAGGCATAGTCAAGGGCCACCTGCAGTGTTGTATCATCTACATTGTTCTTTGCTACACACCATGTTGTTCCTGGAGTGGTAGGAATGGGTGGTGTAGTAGCAGTTGTATCATTTCCTAAGAAGAAACTAGCTTCTTCAGAGGCAATATAAGCATCAGTGTCATTGCGGGTACTGTTCGCTAAAAGCTCTCTGGGTACTGCAAAAACATACAGATTTTCATTAGTAACACCATAAAACTACATCCCAGCTAAGCCCACAACTACCCACCAAACTCTACAATCAATACAGATAATTTGCCAATGGCAGAGCCACAGTACCAAGCTTATTAAACATTCACAGCTGTTTTTTCTTCAGAGTTGCCATTAATACAGCAATGAAACAATATTTCAGAGTTCAAGACCATAAGCAAACCTGAACATGAGCAGAAGCCAGAGAATGTGAGCAAAACAACAAAAAGAGCGAAACCCATCATCCTAGCTGCCATGTTTAAGTGATAACCAGACCGCCTCGGGTACCTCTCTGCAATGATATACTCACTGAGTAACGACACTATATACACGGACTGTCTCCTACTTATGGCAGATGGGCCAGGGACTATAGCATTGCCAAATCATGCGTGCAAAAAATAGCAAGCTTTAAACAGATCCCCACCTTAACCAATGGTGGAAACAAAAATCTTTCCTTTCACAACCCAACCATTAAAAAAAATTCCTGCGCTTCAGACGCTGAGACCAAGATTACTACCTCACCAGCATTTAATGCTTGGGAAAACACTTTACCACTACGTTTTGCAGGTCCTTAAGCAGAGATTAATTTGTGCAATATACGGAATGTATGAAATTGACGGACAGATTTGCTGTGATAGCAGAAATGAATGGTAGCGATTGAGGCGATTGGAAAGGACAATCTGGAACATGCAGAATAAATACAATACTGAAACGGGTGGGGCCATTTTCAATCCATCAGGCCAGTGTTGTGACCGTTGAAAACGGCTGTTTTTAGGCTTTGCAATCTACGGGCCACAGGGAACCCCTAATCTCCCGAACCCCAAGACCAGGGACCCCTGGATTTGGGTTTAAACAAGGTTTTATTGCATTGTAATGGTGTTTCTGTGAGGTGGATCAATATTTTATCTTGAACAGGGGAAGCCGACAATTTGAAGAGCCCACATTTTCATTTATTGGAAATAGAGCTTAAAAAGAATTGTCATTTTTAATAGATTTGTACATTCTGCAAAATAATTTCAAATAACTTTTAATTATGATCATGGGGTCTTTGGTGTGTTGGTAAAGGAATCCACTCAAGGTCAAGTCCTGGGAAGCCCCTAAATTCTACACAAAATACATTTCATTCAGTTTATAATTAGTATACTTATATTCTAAATTCTACACGTCAAATTTATTCAAAACTAATTTTTTGTAAGGTTTTTTGGAGTACCATTTTCTCTAGAGATTAGCCTATACCTAAGTCTTGTTAAGTGCAAGGTCATGTCTCATACGACTTTGGTGCAGCTTATGACTCGAATAGCTAAATGAATCTAGGTTTAATATAAAATCATCCATAAAAAAAACTTAATTTTAATAATAAACAATTTAATTGATTTAAAAATATAATACTCCATCCACCTAAATTATTTATAAAGCCTAGTTAATTTTTAGGCTATAGTGTAGGGAGTTTTATGGAAATGGAGCTATTTATTAAAACAAAATGAAAAATTTAGTTGTGATCCTTAAGTTTTATGAAAATTTAAATAATTGTAAATATAATACAATTTTTTATTACAATATGTACATACACATAAAAATGTCTTTATTGTTATGACATCATATTAGTCCAAACATATATAAAAGTGTCATGAAGCCTTCATAGTATTGTAATAAAAAATATTTGTTGCAATTTTTAATTATATGTATGTAATATTAACTATAACTCTCACTTCAATAAAATAGTATTTATAATTATAATATAATATAAACATTATAGTGAAAATACACATTTTTCTTAGAACATAATATTAATTTAATTAAAAATCTATATAATTATAATTATAATAATAAAATTAATCTAAAATTTAATTATTAATTATCAGTTTAAGATTATATTAATAATTAAATTTAAGATTGCATGTTAATGGGCCTTCATGGGCTAATCCATATCCAAATCAGATGGAGAGAATAGAATCGCTCAGACTTGATTCGAGATAGATTAAGATTAACTTTGATGGGGCCTCAAAAGGCAACCCAGGACCTTCGGGCGTAGATTATGTGGCTAGAGATGAAAAGGGGAATATTCTGGCTATTGATGCTCAAAAGCTACCACTAGGAATGAATAATGAAGTTGAGGCCAATGCGACACTACTAGCAATTAGCATAGCTCGAAAAATGGTGATCCCTCAAATGCATCTAGAGGGGGATTCACAAATAATTGCCAATGCTATAGTTAAAGGGGAAACTCAAAATTGGAAGATTAATAAATTTATTAATATCGTAAGGGAGATTATTTTTTTTTAAAAAACTTTAAAAATTCCCATGTCAAAAGGGATGGCGACAAGGTGGCAGACCTATTATTGAATTGGATGTGCAAATTAAATTAAGGAAATGATGAATTTTGTTGGCTCGATTTCTGGGACTTGCGAATGGGAGGATTGGTTGCATAAATGGTGATTTGAAGTGAGGTGAATGTACAAAGGTTTATGTATACACATAAAAATTGGCTATGAATAATAAATAAATATTTATTATTAATTTAATAATTATTCTTCTATTAAATAATTAAATTGAAAAGTTTAATTTATTTAATTCATCTTAATGTTTATTCCTCTATTAAATAATTAAATTGAAAAGTTTAATTAATTTAATTCATATAGTCTTTCTTATTAAATATTTAATATTTAAATCATGCACTATCAATTCTTCTATGGTCTCCATTAGTTAAATAATTCTACAATTATTTAATCTTCAAGCCCACCTCACCTCATCTCCGCATCACTCATCCTTGCCAACTCATCAATCATGTGGCTAAAGAAATTAATATTTTTCAAATATTAATTAGTCATACTTATCTCCAACTTCCATCTCCTAAAAGAAACAATGTGTAAGTAAACACATTTTCAACTCCTCTATATTCCCTCCAACATCCATGTATCTTAGGAAGGAGTTGAGTCCACTTGTCCTCGCATCCCTAAATCTTCTCCAACCTTCCTACATTCTCTCAAGTCTTCAACTCCAATCAAGGCAAGCCTTTTGACACTTGGCTTCTCCTTCCACCTTTTCCTCCATCTTGCAAGTGTAGGTGGAACATTTTCCACTTTTATCTCTCACATTCCAGCCAATCTTTTCATAGCCATCCAATCTACATGATTCGATCTCAACCGTTGATCTCTGCCTCATGGGATTTTAGCTCATAAAAATCTATAAATGGAGCATTTCTCTAGCATTTTTTATAGTAGTCATCTAGGAGTTATCTTGCATTCATGAGTTTTTAGCTTATCATTTTCATATATCTTTTGCATAATCATTAAGCTTATCATATTAACATCTAGTTATTAGTTTGTTCATCATTGTTATCTTGGAAGCAACCACAGTGCATGTTTGAGAGCAAAACATATGCAACCAAGTTCAAATGGTGATAAGACACAATGAGACAGCAGGAAAGAGGTATAATCTTTCAAGTTTTGTACTCCTTTATTTGTTTCATTGGTTAAATTTGGAGTTTTCCTATAGCTTTTATCTTTATTATTGTTGAAAACTAACACGCTGTAGGTATATTCTGAAGTGAAATTCCAAGTTAACACATTTTGGTGCCCACTGTGGGACTTAGGCCTCACACTTTCTATTATCCTGTCTTTTTCTCATAATTTAGCAGTTTCACACATTCATTTAAATTAGCAACACATTTGTAAGCCTTTTCACGCATTTGTCACTTTTGGCAGCGCATTTGTTTGATTTAGCAATGCATTTGTTTAGTTTAACAACGCATTCACTGCTTTTGATCATGAATTTAAATAGTTTTCATGCATATACACTACAGGATCATGCATACACTACACAGAGTCACGCATTTATTCAATTAGGCAACGCATTAACAGTTTTTGGTCGCACGTCTATTAACTAACACTTTTTGTAGATTTGACCGTCGAAGACCAAAAATTTTCAAAACTGCTAACTGTTACTATGAGGATCAAGTAACTACTGAGAGGGGGGGTGAATCAGTAGTTAAACAATTATGATAATACTTCAAAAACCAATACCGGTAACTACTCAAACAGTCCATTAAACTGATTTATCAACCACTCACATAAGTGTTCATCAACATGCAAATAAAGTAATGATATCAAATCCACACATCAACAATGCATCACCACATGAACACAAAGATTTTTCACATGGAAACCCAAATGGGAAAAACCACGGTGGGAATTAACACCCACAAAATATTTGCACTCTTTCAGAATGTGCTCGGTTAAGGGCTTGGCCCGATTAGGAGCTTTACAATATGCCTAGTTAAGAGCGGACCCTCTTAGGAGTCACCCAGTTAAGGGATTCCACCTTAGCCCTGTTAGGAGCTCTACCATGTTAGGAGTAACCTTGTTAGAGGATTTTAAACCCAAGTTAATGAGTCACCCGGTCAAGGGATTTACAAATAAGACCTGTTAGGATCTACCCGATTAAGGGATTTCAAACTACTGTAACTATTAGGGAACAACATGGCAAATGATCTAATTACAACACTTCCTTTCTTGCTAGTACAAATCCTTTTCAACTCAATTTTTCTTCTCACATGTAGACTCTTCAATCTGGTTCGGCAGACTCTTCTTCTCAAACCACCAACACAAAATCTCTTCTCCAACTCGACCTAAATACACTTTTCAATTAGGTCGGTTACATAACCCTAACTACATTCAAATATATTGAATTTACATTAACGGATCATTCCAGATCATTACAACAAATTTCAATACAATTTCTACCGTTGAATGATCATCCCACATCACCACACATCGATTTGATAAGCAATCAAACCCTTGTCACATTCTACTAAGCACTTTATTGTTTCCCAAGAAATCTGATCCTTGTACGCACTCAAACACCATCTTATCATTACACATTGTTTTTGACATGTCATCACTAAGTTATGAACATGATAAGATCCACCGCCAAACCATAAATCATTACTAGTCAAAAGATCTATTACTGATATACATTCTTCTTCACAGAGTTTATGACATTCAATCATAACTCACTCAATATACCGAATTTGTTGATGAGGTGTGGAAGATAGATGCATGTTCTTGTCTTCAACACTCCTGTAAAACCGCAACGCCTAACTCATCACCAATCGTCCATACTGGTGTCTTGATCATCGCACTGTTCCTGTTTACCGGTTTACTGCAACTTAGTAGTTTTGTTGTCTAACACATTCCTCTACTGGTTAGGCTTTACTAGTAGGCCTAGATGACTTAGATGACTCAACAAACATGGTTTCTATCAATGACAACACAAATAAAGTCATCAAACAACTTACAACTATATCATCATCATCTAGCCAACAATCTCCATCAACTTTACCAACTTTACCGATCATCTTCTCATCTCATCATCATCTCCATATGCCAATAATCTCCTCATTATTGTCTTCATCAGATATGCCAACAATATGCCAATAATATCCCCCTTTGGAATTTATGAAAACACCAAAATAGCAATACCAAAAGCTTACCAAAATCTCATCATGCAAAACTGAAACGCTCACCATACATAACTGTCAGAGTTCCAGTTATGATTGTTGTACTGGATCTTCTCTGCTCTTCTCCTTCTTTTCTTTACTTATCCCCCTATCTGTTGGCATTATGTGAACCGGTATGAGGATATAATGACATTGTATGTTGTCATTGATGTCAATATGCTGAAGAAGTGAGAACTGGCATATGAGAGAACCGGTAGAACACCGTGAACTGGCATTTGTGCCAAAGTGAAGCATGACATTGTATGTTGTCATTGATGTCAATATGCTGAAGAAGTGAGAACCGACATATGAGAGAACCGGTAGAACACTGTGAACCGACATTTGTGCCAAAGTGAAGTGGTGTGTTTGTTCATGATGAACCGACATATAGTTATGTGAACCAGCTCATGGAAGTATTGTATGACTACCGGTTGGTAGTCTCAACTTCAAGGTTTCTGGTTTAAGTACTTCAAGCCTATGTGGCTCAACCATGACTTTGTGTGATGAGTTAGCATGGTAAAAAAGAATAGATCGTGTTGCCACGTAAGCCTTGTGCGCGTGAAGGATCTTGCATGAAGGAGATTGTTCCTATCTACCTCAGGAATGTGAGAAGTCTGTAAAACGATGATAACGTGTGATGGGTTATTAGCCACCATAAAATTGGTGGAAATGAATGATGGAGAATGTCTTGAGATTGGATCAAGAACTACTACATTTAATGCAGTGTGCTCAATGGTCAGGATTGAACCGTTTGAATTCCTTAACCTAATAGGTTTAGGGTTTAGGGTTTATGCTACCGACCTATCTGTTTTCCTATAAGGTTGATGTTGTGTCTCTTTATGAGGTTGTTGGCAAAAGTTGTGTGTGTGTATCCAAGAGAAGGGATACGTGATTCTTGCCAGACCCAAAGGAGAGAAGTGATACCCGCAGAGTGTAAGTGCAGAAGGTGAAGAGGAGCTCGAGCGGATCTGCATTGGCATTGAGTGTTGTTACTAGATCATTGTAATACTTGTTGATCTCTAACCACCTCAACAGTTGGAAAATCCCTTAACAGGGTAGCCTTAACCAGCTTGTTGTAAATCCTTTAACAGGGTAATTCAAAGCTATTGAGTTTGAAATCCTTTAGCTATTGAGTTCTTGAAATCCTCTAACAAGGTAACCTTTAACAGGGTTTAACCCTTAACCGGGTATTCTAGCCATCCCTTAACTGGGTGATCCCTAACAGGATCGGTTCCTAGCAGAACCTATTGTAATGTCTCTAACCAGACAAGGCTCCTAACAGAGCGGACTTCTAGAGAGTTCAAAAACAGCTTGTGGGTATTCATCCCCATCGTGGTTTTTCCCAATTGGGTTTCCACGTGAAAAATATGTGTATCATGTGTGATGCTTTTATCTTGTGATGCTTTCCTATTGTCTGTCAAGCATATGATGGTTCTATGTTTTATGCCTATCAATAAAACATGTTGAACTAGTTGTTATTATGATCTGATGATAGATTACCGGTTTATGCATAAGGGTGAAATGGTAGTGTAGTCTTGAGTTGAGTGAAAAGCTAAGTGAGTAACCGGTTAATGCTTGTCTCAGTCATTCTTAGCTTTACCGGTTGCACTCAGTTTCAAACCGGTGTCACTATTTGCCAGTCATTTGAAGTGTCTATTGTCAAACCGGTTTAGGACTGTATTTTTGTCTGTACTGATTCACCCCCCCTCTTAGTACCGAGTTAGTACTATCCGTTCATCATTGAGTTATCAATATACATATCCACTAAATTAATGGGAGGCGAATCACCACAATGAAGTTTAGATTAAGGAGATAGCTTACATTGGTTCAACTAGGAATGTGTAAGATAATATTCATAGAGATTTGACCATTACTGGTCAGAGATTCATACCTCTATCAAGAAGACATGATGCACCATATACCCTTCATTTTTAGTCAAGAGAACAAAATGCACAAAGCTCATAGGACATAGGGCATAATATTCAGATCCTGACTACAAGAAGCACCTGCAAGGGTCTAAATAAAGGCATAAAATCCCAAGGAATGCTAAATCCTCTATGCCTAAGAACACAATATAAGAAGACAATTCCAATGAAAAGACCCCAAGAATGGGTTCTTGCTTCTTGATTGGAATAACTCCTATAAGGGTTCAACAAAGAGGTTTTAGCCTCCAAAGTAAGAATTCACAAGGAATAGGCTACGAAGGGTATAATTCATCTTCTGTTTTAGGTGCCTTATGAAGAGAAGAAAGCCTTCATGTCCATACGTGCACCTAATCAAACGGGAAACAATTACACCCACATAAGTAAACTGGACTAGATTTAAAAGGAATCAACACAAGACACTTTGATTAACAAAAAGAAAAAGGCCACATGGACACAAATTCCATAATTAATTAAGAAAAAACATGCCAAGGTTGGAGAATAAGTTCTAGAAAATAAATGACATTACATACACCTATGGTGGTAAAACCATAGAATTCCTTAGAAAATAACTACAAATTTACAATTATTTCTCAACAAAATTCACAAGTTTCTAATTAGCCATTCCCCCCTTTACAATAAGTGTAGTGCCCCTCCCTGATTCATCTTGTCTTTCTGTACATTAGAGTATTATATTGATCTAGCTTAGTCTACTTTATGATGATTTGTTGGCATCATGCTATATACTAACCCTATTTCATTATTGAATTGGATACGAAGATAGATCTATATTTGATAATTTATATGTGTTCATTATTCATGATGGGTCATATTGCTTACAATATTTTGATGACATTAAGATTATGCTAACCCTACTCTATGATTGTGATGTTTGAATTGATGCTACGATGTTTGTGATTGTCTTCTAGTGTCTTCATGACTAGAGACAATTTCATACCATTCATTGTGAGCACGATATGACGTTGTGATTCTCTCACTTGCCTAATCATTTATGATGTATATGTGTTATATATATGTTGCATTGTGTATAATGGTGGATGCATGATTGTAGGGACTAAACATTGACTCCACCTAGTCTCACAGGTCTAAGCGTGTCTTATCCCAATGGCAAGTTGTTGGAGATGACATGTGTTTCCCTCACATACTCTAGGCTAAGTTGTTCACCTTGTCAATTGTGTCGTAGCGCAAGTTGGTGGTTAGAGTCATGTGTCAGTTTTGACCATTTGTCTGATTGTCTGAGGTATTTTGAGTATGCAATTTATATGTAAATTGATATTTGATTAGTATAGTAATTATACTATAATTGATGGTTTGATCATTTGATTATTATTTGGATGGTTATTTAATATTTATTTATATTGGCTTGGTTAATGATTAATTGAGCTTGATTTATTTATTTAATTGACTTATTGTTTATTGACTATTTATTTATTTGGTTTATTTAGTGTTTAATTGATTATTCAATATTTAATTTTTTGTTGAGATTTTATAATTATTTAATTGAGATTAATTTATTGGTTTATTTGATTTATTGCTCAATCGATTATTTTATTATTCATTTATTGTTTAATGATTATTTATTTATTATTTGATTGATTTATTACTTATTGTTTTTGATTGATTTATTACTTATTGTTTATGCCTTATTTTTTTATTTTATTTTATATTTAATTATTAGTTTCTATTTATTAAGCTTTTATTTATTTAATTATTGGGATTTGATTTGTTATTATCCCATTTATGTTTATACTATTACATTATTATTATTTGCATAATTGATTATATTATAAAGTTTACCTACCCCTTATTTTTATTGGTTGATTTTGAGTGGGGTAAGTAAATAACATTGTTAAATAATACTTACCTCGTTTTCATGCATGGTAGGTATAATATATAGTTTATTGGAATTTTCTTGAAATTTTCTGATTGGCTGAGAGATTTCTATAGTTTGGAGTTTGATTTTTATTTATGGAGTTTTCTGTGTATGCTGCAAGGTTAGCTTTTGAGAGATTTTGGATTGCATTTTTGGGATTTCAAATTCATTGGAGCTTGGATTGAATTTTTTTGCTTGGATTTCTAGATTGGAATTGTTCTTCATCAAATTTTCCCTTGTTGGATTGCGATCTCCAGGTTGGATCTTTTGGCTTCTCTCTGAAATTTTATTTTGAAAAGATTGTCTACAACGTGGTTGTTGAAAGATTGATTTTGGGATGGATTTTATGTTTAAATAATTCAAATTTGGTTTTGAGAAATATTTTAGGAATGATTGGATTTGTATTTGAGGTATTGTGAAAATCTGGATTTTGGGAGTTGCTAGGAATGTATATTCTGTGCATTTCATTTATGAGTCTGTATTTTCTGGACTTTATAATTTGGATTAAGATTAATAAGCTTTTGGAATTATATTTGCATCTCTCCTTATAAATTTTATGCATCTCCTTTAGAATATGTATTTTTTCTGCAATGGTGTGAATGTGGCGTTGTCGGGAGTTGATTTTGGTTGTTCTGTGGAGTTGATGTTTAACACAACCTATCCTGTAGGTGTTTTTTTATTGTTTGGGCTTTATAATGCCTTAGAAACATTGTATTGAGTCTATAATTACATTTGTGTATCTCTGTGTGTTACTGTTCAAGATTTGGAGAAGTTTTGTGCACATTTGAGTGTGGTTGTGACTAAAGTTTGGCATCGATTTCCCCTTATGTGATCATAAAGTTTTGTTTATGTGTTTCCTTGATGCTATATCATCCTCTCACACCTCATGGGAGTGTCTTTTGATCATTTGAGTGCCTTTATACAAATTTGGGCAAGTTTTATTTCAAATCTTGTCTGTTTTATGTGTTTTTTTGCATTTTAACCCAAAATGCTAATGTTTGGTCCCAAAATGCTAAAAGATGGCTTGGGAGAGCTAAAATGTCTCTCGGGAATGCTAGTCTAGGTTGTTAGTGTGCTATTGTGCCCAAAGTTACCAGTTTTGATGGTTTTGCCCAGTTTAGTCTCCTTTTTAGTTTTTGTGCATTTACCAGAGGCATTTTGTGATTGCATTGAGTTCCTCAAAGGTTTTTATGATGTCATATTCATTTATTTGTGTTGGTTTTATGCTCCAATTAGAGGTTTTATGTCTCACCATTGAGGATATTGTTCTTATGTTGGTTTGCTCCAGTGGGAGGAAGAATGCCTCATTGTTGAGGAATGTTTATGTGAGCTCCAGTGGTGTTAGCAACAACCAAGAAGGAAGACTGAGAGAAGGGGGGGGGGGGGGTGGGGGGGTGGGGGGTGAATCAGTCTTCACCAAAAAATAAAATTTAATCACAAAACATATATTTGATAAACTTCAATAATAAGATAGATAAGAAAATTGAAAGTACAACACAAAACACCAAGATTTTGACGTGGAAAACTTGGTTAAGGGAAAAACCATGATGGGAACCTACCCATAGTAAGATGATACTCTGCAATAGTATGTGAAAATATTACAATGGGGAATGCACATGCATTCAAGCACATTGCCTAGAGCTCACTGCTCTTATATAATGCCCTGAAAGGCTATAACCCTTAGGGAAGTCTCACTTACTTACAACAAGATTCAGACTACAATCTAGAAGAAATGAACCGAAAAGAATAACATCTCCAAATGCCTGATTACAATTCTGGTTAAGCACAGATGTCTGCCCTACAACACCAAACTCTCCTCAATCACCACACCAAAGGATGAATCACTTGTTTGCACATAAACCTCTCTCTAATAATGCAAGAATAACATCAACCACCATATTACATGACAATATCACCTATATATATAAATCATCAACCTTGATAACAAGGTCAGCTAAACCCTCAACCCTCAATTAAAAAATTACAACACACGATACAAAGATCGACCATCAGACCAATATAATTATTTACATAGCATAACATGGTCCTAAAACAAATTCCCAAACACAACTCCATCGGAAATCACACCAAGATCAATCACAACATGCTACACCACCAGGAAAACCACATAACACAAAAATTATCACCGGTTCATAGAAACCACCAAAAAATAGCTCAACGATCAATACATATCACCAAAACAAATAGGACACAACTAGGAAATACTAGCAAGCACATTAGAATCATCAGGGATAGTTGCACCAACACCACTTATCAAATCTTCATTGGTCAACGTCTGAAAGGTCAAGAACACAACCAATCAGCAACTGTCACAAAGAAAGATAACCTGTGGAGCACCAAATCATGATCCATCTAAAATGAAGATACACGAGACCATCCCAAACAATATCCCAAAAACTCAGCACAAGACTTGATCACATCGAAATATACCAGAGGATATATCAAGCTCTGCAAAACAAAACAACAAACCGGATCATAAGATCTTCCCAATCTGCAATCACCAGAGCAATACACAAGAATATGTTGACATCAATGATAACAACATATCCTAGCAGCACCAATGACCAATAATATCCAACAAGTGGGATGTTGTTTCCTCACTGTAGAGGATTGGAATTTGTTTTGGATTATATTTTGAATTCATGTCTATGCTTTGGATCATTGATATGTTGCTTTGGTGAAGGCTTGTGCTTGCATTTTGGATATATGCTTCATATTGTGCTTCAGTTTGTGTCAGTGATGTTGTGATTGTGCTTATGTCATTTGTGAGCCTTCATGATGTTATTGTAATATTATTTGATGTATGTTTTACCCTAAGGTTATGGTCCATGGTTGGGAGAGTGGGCTCTTACATGTGTAGGACTGGGGTCATGAGCAATAGACCTCTAGGAAAGGGTCTAGACCTATCATGGAACCACATGAAGAGTTTATGTTTAATTTCAAGTGATGACCATAATAAAATGATTAGTGGGTTGGGTAATTAGGAATTCACATAATCAAGATAATGAATATGTTGTTGTTATGCCCCCCTCATAGCCCTTGAGGAGAGACTCCAGATGGGATTAGGAAGACCATTGGAGCAGTAAGACAAACTCCCTTGATTGCGCATAGGTTGAGATGTCTCCACATGTCTATCAAGGTGTGGCATGGCCCCTTATTTGTGAGGATAGCTTGTGGTGGCACTCTTCCCTACATGTGTCCATTATCCTTATGCCTTGATTGTTAATTATGCCTTTGGGAGTTTATTAATTTGTGATTAGCCTTGTGATGTGATTTGATTCATTATTGTGGTTGTTGTCTTGTGGATTTCTTGTTGATTCCCTTGGTTGTTAGGTGTCAGCTTCGGTCCTGAGTGTGAGATGGAACCCCATGTCACCTCCTAGCACGGGGGGTGGTTCCTATTTTGTTCCACATGGTCGGGTGGTTTGATGTCTTCTTCTATTGGGATGTTCTTCATTGGATGCTTGCATGCGTGGACATGGATTTATCTTATTTCATTACATGGATGGATCTTTGGAGAATAATCTATGTAATATGAATCGATATCATGTGTTTCATATCTCGAGGAAGATGTAATAGTAAAGAAGACTATGTAATTAGTATCTTGTGAACATATGAATTAGGACTTGTAGTTGGTTGATTTTAGAATGAGATGTATTGGATGAGATTACTATACATGGATATTCATTGTGAAGGAAATTAAATTATTGAGTGATACAAATAGAAATATCTTATGCATATCTTGTGGATGGTAGTGGTTATGTTAACGATCTTGTATGCCTTGATTTGAAAGGTGTTAATCCTTATTGTTAGTTATCTTTGGAATATGGAGATGAATGAATAGTTGTAGATTTGTATGGAAACTATGATTCTTCATTATGGGGAGCTGATTCCCAGGTGTTGAGATAGTATATTGTATCATGATATCATTATAAATGTAAGAGAGATTATGTATTCCTATGCCATGTTTTCTTATGTAATAGGACATGATGATGTAGAGACTATGATCTTGTAATGGAATAAGATGATGTATTCATTGTATGGTTCATGTTGTAAGAATGTTCATTATGTTAGGATTGAGGTCCTAGGTTGGATTAGGAAATTGAATGATTAGATTATGTGCATTCTTGTTGTATCATATGGTTCTTGAGTTGGTCTAGTAGCATGAGATCCTAATTGAAAAGAGGATGTTGATATAATCTTGCATATGCATATGGATAGTGCAATGGATATTCTTATGAAAATAATCTAGTTCGATTTGTAGGGGAAAGATATATATAGATTCATGATGTGAAATATGAATAATGGTAGATATGGGAATTAGGAACATTTGATTTGGTGCTTTAAAATGAACTTAGAAAGTTAATGGGGTTATGAAGATATGCATTGATAGCTCATAATCTCAAGATAGGAGGAAAGTACTTGAGTAAAACTTAAATGAAATGGATGTGTTATTGTGGTGCTGCTAGTAAGTAGTGACATTAAGATACCCTAGGGAGAAACTCAATGGATGAATGAAAGATTAGATGGAGCATTGAGATTATAATTGTTATGATGTTATTTTTGCTTGCATTATGTTTTATTATCGTATGGTTATGTTCATAATGTTATATGCATTCATGTGATGTTAATCTATGATCTGGAGTAATGATAGTTATTATGTTGCATTAGTTAATGTCTTAGAAAAAAATTACCTCTATTTGTTGGTTAGTTTAGTTATTTTCTCTAGAATATTTTGGCAGGCATTACAATAAGGACCCTCAGGCTTTATATACTATTTTTATTCCATCCTCCAGAAGGATCATCTTTTATCATAGTCAAATGACATGTCGAAGAAATTGGTGCGAAGTCCTTGATTTTCTTGTGTCAGGGACAAGTGTGCCTCTTTTACTGGTTGTTTATTGGACGTGTGCTAGTTGTGGATGAAAAATATGATCACGTTGACTTTGTGAGGCTGCTTATGATTGCATCGGTTAACTAAAAATATGCTTTTTGACACCTGTCCATCCTATGGTTTAACTATGAGAAAGCATGTGATTGAGTATATTCTGGGAATTTGTGAGGGTACAGTTGTCGCAAGACATGTGTCATGCGGGCGGGCCTTTGTGAGGGAAATTCTTGCGTAAGGAGCTAAAATCTCCGACGAGCTGACACATGTTTCTCATCTAGGCTACATGGCTTGAGGCCCTGTTGAAGTGACCACAATGTGAGAAAAAAAGCGATGAGGGTGGTCCATGTAGATTAAGTATACAAGCTGATCTAGATGAATGCAAAGACAAGTATAAGAAGGCAGTTGAGAAGATTACTTTCTTAAGGGGCTTAGCAGATAAAGGAAAGAGAGCTATTGATGAATATGAAACAAAGCTTGATGAGAAGACTAAGGAATGCTTGAAACTTGAAGAGGAAGTGTCAAAACTAAAAAAAGAGCTCAAAGATGCTAAAGATCAAATCAGTAATGACTTAAGCTTGAAAGGTAGAAGAGAAATATGGGAATCTGTCTTGCAATTTTAGAATAATAGAGAGTTTGGTGAATGTTCAAAGAACAATGAGGAAAAAGACAAAAGGATGAAGAATGCTACTTAAAATAAGAAGACTTTAGTGCGTAATCAGAATTTCTGGAAGTTTGTAATAGGCCAAAGACATCCTCCTATTTCTTCCAAGTATTTATCTTTTAAAGGAAATTATTTTTCATGCAATCAAGTAGGACACAAAGCTATTGAATGTAGAAATAAGAATTTCAGGAGAACTCTGAATGAAAATATGATGCAGAACAGTCTCATATGTAATATTTGTAATGTCGTTTTACATATTGTAAAATTTTGTAAAAACAGTAAAGAAAGGCATGCTTGTCCAGAGAATGGAATGGACTCTAAAGGAGAAGGAAATATAGTATGGTAAAGAAAATAGAAGAGAAGACTGAAGGAAATATTGAAGGAGGTTTGGCATTCATTGTGGATGTAGTTTCCTCTTCCAGTAATTAACTCAAACAACAAGGCCTGAGGGAGAGCTTAAATTTGATGTTGATATTCCTCTCAGCATGAAAAATATGTGTGATAATTTTACAAAGGTTTTAAGTTTATCTTGTGGTCAGGATCAGACGTTCGACAAACAGTGTATCATCTTTTTGAAGACCTAATTCATGAGTATTTATTTTGATGATTATATGATGATTTGTGCACCAATGATTTATGAAGCAAAGGAGAGTGAAGGAGAAAATTCAAGCGAAAGTGTGAGAAAAAGGGTTTGCAAAGTAGAGATTTGGCGAAATGGCTAAAATTGGAAGTGTTAATGATAAAGTAAGACCTAAGTATGAATTGAAACCTTTCATTTCGTCGGAAATGGATTCAATTGGAGTTTTTTCTAGTATTGATGATTGAATTATTGATAAGGAAAATGTTTGTAAGTACACTCATGTTGCTTTAGAGGAGTATGATCATAGGAATATTGGGGCTTTCAGGCAGAGTAACTTGGTTGATAGTTAGCAAATATTTAAAAATGAATTTGATGCCCTAGGAAATAAGGGTTTGGATACATGGAATTATTTTCCGATGATCGTAGATGAAGAAATTATCAGAATTTTTATTAGCAAAATTCATGGTGAATATTTATGGCTTGATAAACCATACTTTATTTTGAAAGAGGTGTGTAGATTGTGACGGGGTTATGTGTGATTGGAGAAGTGCCGATGTTGAAATACATCAAGAATGTTGAAGTGAATTGTTTGATCAATGTAGCATTAGATGGAAGAGATTTGAGGATTGATTCTATCAGGGATGTAGACGTAATGTATGCAATAATGGGAATATCATACAAAGTCTATTTTAGGAATAGAGAAGGTTTGTGTGCATCTATCCGAGTGTGTGTGGATTACAAGATGGTTAGACAAAATGTTGAATATGATTTGTGTGAGATTTTAAGGCAGAAGTTCTTCGACAATATCAGAATGAAAAAGAATGATATGTACCCATTTTGGTATGATTCTTTGATTTTCTATTTTTTGCATGCCTTGCCTAGTGTTGAGAATATTGCATGAATAAATGATGTAAGTGTTGTATATCAAATCAAAGGTTACTTAGATGGTTTGAAAGATAGTTCTAAGATGTGTAGAAATTTCTTTGAAAAGATTAGAAGTGTTTTGGTCTTGAGGAATTGGATTCTTCCCAAGGTTTTGGATTGGTATGAGAATGACATTGTGTTTCTAGTTAATAAGGATGATTGCTTTATAGAAGCTATAGTTTTGAGGCTTTCTTTGGTAACTCTTTAACCTTATAGGGTTTCTAAAGATGAGTGCATGAGATTAGCAAAGAAACTTCTTATGATGCCAAAGAATTTGTTGGCATTATGTTGTCATTGATGTCAAACGGTATAGGATGGCAACCAATATGGGAGATGTATGTGCAGTACTGTCATTGATACATACAGGATATGATGTCTTTGATGCGACCTAGCCTAGCAGGTCACTGGTACACATGTTAGTGTTGAATTGTGTTGAAGACATAAGGACTGCAGATCGGTAAGTGACATGTTGGCAGTGCATTGTTGCCAACGAACAAGAGAGCAAGATGTTGGGTTGTTGATTGTGATGAAGAGGCAGAATGTTACAAAAATCACATCAACACTGGAGGTGAAGTATGTGCAGGCCATCGGGATGTTGTGTAGATGTGAAACAACAAGACTTCCATCGGATAAAGATGTAGTCACGATATGAAGAGATGACTGACATAGAATATGCCCAACCAGATCATATGTGCCTGTTTAAAGATATGCATGCTCAAACAAGGATGCCATATTGGTACAATGTCAGATGCAGATGACAAGGATCCACTCCCATTGGTAAGTGGATCTTATCTGTTACTACTTATCAGATTGCCATTAGTTTTATGTCAAAGTTATACTATATACTCTAGTCGGTTATCTATTACCGAAATATTTAGTCAGTATGTACAGTCTAGTCGGTTATAGAAGAAAGCAGTCACAGAATGCAGTATACACCGAGCTGTCTACCAAGTATCTTTACATATCTACCGAGCAGCAAAGATGACACACCGAGTTGATTTACACTGAGAGAAATGTGTTACCAGATTCATTGAACCTGGACATGCATATGAAAATGTGTTACAAGATCGAGGCACATCTAACCGTTATCACATTGGAAATTGCACTTAAAGATTGTGTATGATTTTGAGGTTATCTAACTAATGAAATATTTTGCATGGTTATTCATTCAATAAATTGTGTTTGTAAGATCGAAGCAATAAATTGGATCACCATCATAAGAGATCTATTTATACAGCATGAGTTAAGAGTTAAAGGTGTGTGCATGAGTGTAAGAAGACTGTTACAGAGACACATAGGTCACCGAGAAGGTTTTTAGAGAACAGTCGAAGAACAGAGTAAGCAGAAGGGTTTATCGAGTTACTATATGGGTTACCGAGGTATGCTATAAGCAAGGTAACTTATTCTGAGCACATAGAATCTGCTATAACATTCCAGATGTAAAGTTGCAGATATTTGTAATGATTTTATTGTAATATTTTGAAGTTGTAAGAGAAACCTTTAACAAGGTAAAAGACTCTAATCAAGTCTATAAATTCTAAAGCCTCTAACCAAGTCCAGCATTTAGATGAAGTGTTGTAAAATCCTTCAGCAAGGTAGATCTAATAGATCTTGTTACTCCTAACAGGGTAAGCTATTAGAAATAGCTAAACATGTAGCTCTAACCGAGCACTCTTTATTATTGCAATAGTGAAGTTGTGGGTACCATCCCCACCGTAGTTTTTCTCTCTAACCAAGAGTTTCTACGTAATCAAAATATATGTGTTATGGAGTGAATCATGTATGATTGTTATCTATTTGTTTTAGTTTTATATTATGTTACTGCACTATTCGGTTTATGCATAACAGTAAAGATATTGTTAAAGAAATGTTTTGAAGTATTAATTCACCCCTCCCCTCTCAGTACATTAGCTTTCCATATTGGGCCTAACAATTGGTATCAAAGCTTGAATCTTGGAAAAGGGTTTAACTACCTAAAGCGAAAGATCTTATCAATGGAAGGCTATAAACAATCTCGGAGGATTGTGTATTTGCAAGAAGAGCTGGATCATGCTAATCAAGTGATTGCAGACATGCAAAGGCAAATGCAAAAATCTCTGAAAGTGAGAAGAAGATTATCTGATGATTTGCAGGACTCTCAAGAGTTAGTGGAACAAATTGAGACATCATCTGAGAACAGTATATCTGAAGAGACTGAGGAAATGATTGGAGTATTGAAAGAAAAGAACAAAGCATTGGCTAATCAACTGAAAGCAATGAAAAGAGAACATGAACATTTTAGCACACAGATGACTGAAAATCTTGATGCATTGAGAACAACCGAGGATAAAGTAAGAGATCTAGAAAGAGAGAAACAACAACTTGAAGTCTTAGTATCTGATAAGAATGATGAAATCATAAGGTTAACTGGAATTCAACAAAACCTATCAGATCAACTAGGTTATGCACATAATGAAGCAATTCTGAAGAATGATGAGAATCAAGCATTGAAACTTGAAGTATCAAAGTTGACTGATGAACTTGAAACAGAGAAGAAATCCAAAGAAACACCGAAGAAGAGCTATGAAGCATCAAAGATGTTGGATGAGCAATTGAACACAAGATGACCCAACAAAGATGCAGGACTCGGTTACAAAGGAAAAGACTCTACTGAGAAAGGAATTCATACTACTGAGAGAGGAGAATCATCAAAGCAAGTTGGAAACAAGAATAACATCAAAAGAAAGAAGCCTATTTGCAACTACTATGGAAATCAAGGCCACACTACTAATATATGCCAAATCAGAAAAGGTAAGCAACCAAATGCCACTAAGTCCAATGATTATTGTTACAATTGCAATAAATATGGTCACACATCTAATCAATGTAGGACAAAGTCTGTTAACAATTATCAAAAGGCAAAATTCAAAGGATTTTGTAAAAACTGCAATAGATATGGACATAGTACTGAGAAGTGCTGGTTTAAGCAAAAGAACTATATGTAGTATGCACACCAAGCAAATGCTAGAGGTTACCAAACTCACACAGATCCTTACCGACAGTATTTTGCAATACCATGGGATTACAATATAGGGATATGGTGTGAATGTTGTGGAAGATATGGACATATAAGTGCCAAATGTTTTATAAGGTTTGGATTGAACAACCGAAGATCATGGAGAAATCCTGGTATGGCATGTTTTCATTGTCACAAAGTGAGACACTTAGCTGGAGATTGCAGAGATCAACCTAGAAAAGACATTGAAGAAATAAAAGAAAAATTAAAGATGATTTGGAAAAAGAAGGAAATTGTGTCAAATGAAGAAAGCACCTTAGCTACCAAGTTAGGTGCACCTATTCTAAATTAATTGGTAAAGGTATGAAGGGACTGCAGTCTCTGAAGGTTAAAATCTTAACAGTTCCTATTCTATTATGTACTTAATTCAAAAAATCTGCATAGTTAAGATGTAATAGTAAGTTTGAAATTCTATCAAAGTCTTTTGAAGAACTTTACAGGAAACCTGTCAAGTTGGTGAATACAAGAAGCCTGTCAAGTCGATAAATGAAGGAAGTTTGGTTACTCAGTTAAAACGAAAAAGGAGAGTAAATCGATTAAAGAGGAACCGAGTGCATTTAATGTTTTTGACCTAACCTGCATGGAGCCCAATAGGTTATTTTGTGTACTTAAAAGCATTTTCGGGGTCATTTACACTTACCAAGTTTTCAAGAAAGCAGAGCAAGCGATTCAAAGGCGATCAAACCTCCTACAAAGAAAATTCAAGGTATTTACATCAAATCTCAACACATTGTTAAGCTAGTTTACCAAGTGTATCTAGTTGCCATTTTCTGCTAAGTATAAAGCATCTGTCATTTGAAATCCCGAAACCCTAAGGACTCTTTGCTAGTTTTTATCTAAAATCTACAATGGCGCCCAAGATCCAAGATCCCATAGTTGTCAAGAATGTAGAGAAGCCCTCATTGAAATACTCTTTGACCCCCAAAGTCGCTTCTGAACCGGATGACAAAACCGGCTTTTCACTCATCCCGGACAGAGTGTTGTTAGTCAAAGATGTGAGACTCTTCACCAAATGTCGTGTTGAAGAACTCGATCATATGGAAATCAGAGACATGTATGATGAGCTATGTATCGATGGTATATTGAACAACAAGTATGAGCACATCAAGATCAAGGGATTAACTAAATCCCTAACCTATCCTCGTGTGTTCAAACCCCAGTGGGTCAAGTTTGTTCTGAGCAGAGTTCACGATGATTTCATGTGGCTAGAAGAGAAACCATTTAAGATTACCAAGGAA
The DNA here is from genome assembly GCF_030272615.1 of Cryptomeria japonica. Lineage (NCBI taxonomy): Eukaryota > Viridiplantae > Streptophyta > Pinopsida > Cupressales > Cupressaceae > Cryptomeria > Cryptomeria japonica. Next base: position 688,370,579 of record NC_081411.1, read on the forward strand.
ATCATTCATCTGATTACCGGTTACCCTATCTATGATCATGCCCGAGCCCAGAAGATGATATCACAGAAGGAATTGATCAATTTAACCGGAGTGGAATCTGATTGCAAAGGATTGAAACTGAATAATGTCACAGATGAAGAACTAAAATTTGCCATTAGAGTAATGGGCTACTATTTCTTCCAATCGGCAAGGGAAAATAGTGTTCCCTGTGCAGCAGTAGACTTGGCATACAAAATTATGAAAAAGGGAATGAAAATTGACCTATGCGAGGTGTTGTTGAAGAACCTATTTGAAAATCTGAACACCATCAAGAAGCCGAAGAAGAACAACTTGGCTAATACTCTAAAGTTTGGATCACTACTGGTATGCATGTTTTTCTACTTTGAAAAATTCTTTCCATCAGTCGGTAAAGTTGTTTGGGAGCTACACCGACCTATCACCCATCAGATTAATGACTTCATTAAGAAGTTAGGTGATAATTTCAATGATATCATGGATGATTACTTCAGTAAATTTCAAGAGAAAATGCATATCAGATATAGGATACCACCCCAGCTAGTAGAGAAATACAAAAATGATATATGTTTTGAAGTTGACACCGATTACTGTTATGTGAATGCTGTGGAACCGAGGACTCAATCTTTGTCACCAATGGGTTACGAGATTGATTTTGACATCACAAAACAACAAATTGATGCATTTCTTACATTGCCCAGACATGCTACCAAGTTGAGGTATGGTACCTATGAGGGAATAAAGGAAAAGGTAAAGATGAATATTGTAGTACCCAAAGCTACAAGAAAGGCAACAAAAATGATAAAAGCATTGTCAGAGAAATTCGGAGAAGACTCTTCCTCTACACCTGTCAAAGGCACCATTGCCATTACCGAAGAGGAATCTGAAGCCCAAGAGGCAGCTATAACACTGAGCACTGAATTGCCTAAGGGTAAAGTGTTAAAGAGAAAGAAACAAGACACATCAAAAGTCTCACCGACTCCACCTCCAGTAAAACGACCTAACACTAGAGCATCTGCAGCTTCACTGAGTAAGAAGACAAAGAGTGTTACTATTCCCAAGGTAACAAAGACATACAAGAAATCTACTCGGAGACTCATTTTGGCAAAAGAGTCTAGTGATACCGAATCAGAAGATGCAAGCAAATTCTAGATTGTCAAGAGCAAGAAGGTAAATATACATAGTGTTGAAAACTTCTGTGCTAATCTGAAAGAATATGGTGGATTTGGAGGATTTAGATATGTCAAGTATGAAACCAGGAATAATGATGAAAAGAGACAAATTGAAGAAGTTGTCATCTGCACACTTCTAAAGTTCCAGTTAGCTCCATTGGAACTAGCTAAGTCACTTCCAAATGAACTATATCTGTATATTGATAATAGGTGGAAGTATGCAATGGACTCAGAGAAACAAATCAGAGAAAGAAGTCTAGTCCATCTCTTTCCTGATATGTTAGTAGCTGAAATAAAGGAACATCTGACAACCTACAATTCAAAGTTTCTTGTCAAACAAAGAGCCTTAAAACTGATGAATGGGCTATATATTGAAGTAGAAAATGAGACAAAAGCAAAGTGGCAGGAAATATTTAAAATCAAGGATGCCGGTGAGCAAGCTATAGTTGAAATTGTTGATGTCACCAAGCACGATCCTGATGTCACTGAGCAAGGTCTTGATGCTATCGAACAAGACCCTGCTGATTGTTGGTATTTTGGTATGGTTTTGTTATTGATGTCAACACCTACTTTGAAGATCCAACAACTTTCACTGGCAAGCAAGTAAACTGTGCAACAGTTACTGGTATATGGTTCACCGGCAGGATATATTGTTCACCGGTACTTGGAATGATATGGAAGACACTTGGTAATGTCGAAGACATCGTGTGGACACTTTGTTTTGAAGAATTAATCATTGGTATATTCATATTTGCATATTTGCTTTTACCGGCAAATAGGTCTAGGTTATCTAGGCTTACACCAGCAGGTTTATCTTTTCCAGATCAGCATGGCATGCTATGGAGATGATTTATTATTGTTGTAAATGCATTAAGACGACATGTTTAATCAGTTATTGCATCGGATATTATATTGTTTGTAAAATGTTTTTATTGTAATATCTTGTAGAGCCGACCTACTAAAATTGGTCTTAGGGTATGGTATAAATGTAAGATCTTATTTGTAAGATCAAGTGTGGAATGCGAAAAAGAATTAAGTGAAGGTATATGCGAGATCAAGCAGGGATATACATGAAGACATCATTTGAAGGTGAAGTTAGGTTTTTTTAGAAGCATATCAGCATTACACCGGTACTGAATCCGGCATATGAAGATGCTATTTTGTGCAGTACATTCTTATTGGATTTAACCATCCAACTGTAGTCAGTGTGACTCCCATTTTGTGATTGAGCAGTGAGCTCTAGGCTGTTGGCCTTTCTGCATGTGTAGATCCCATTTATATACACTTACTATCTGCAATAGTATCATCTGATTGTGGGTAAGGTTTCCCACTGTGGTTTTTCCCCTTACAGGGTTTCCACGTACAAATATTGGTGTCATGTGTTGTGGATGACTTTATGTTTATGTTTTATGCATTAATCCCTACCGGTAAATCAATTTACTGTTAACACTATCTACCGGCATACTTAACTGGTTTACCGGTATTAAGCATTAAGTTGGTTAATAAGTTTTTGGTTTGAATTTATTAGACAACTGATTCACCCCCCCCCTCTCAGTTGTCTCTGGGACCTAACACTAACACCATTCAAATAGATGAAGATGTCATGGATTCAGAGGCACCGAAACAAGAAATGATAGAAGGCACTGCATATGCAAAACGTGTATCTAGTGAATCCGTTTTGGAACAAGTTCAGCCTTATCCACCGGTCAAGAAACCTGTCTCAACCGAAACTCCTCAGGATACAGATCAAGGCACTGAAGGTCACAAGTCTGCAACAGGAGAAGGTACTACTCAAGAACAGACATCTCAAGCACCTTCTGGCACTAAAAATGTTGCAACCGAGACACCAAGTACTGAGACATTGAAGGACTATATAGAGGCTAAAGGAACCGATCAAAGTGTTGCCTCTACCGAGCAACCTACCGAGGGTCATCAAGCCTCACAAGCAATTGTCTTAGTTCCATCAGTGAAAGGTAAAGAAAAGAAAGTGAAGAAGCATAGTTTTAAAGTTGATTTGTCAAAACCCATAGTGTTGCCCAATGTAGACATAGCAAAATTAAAGGGGCAAGCACTCAATTATTTCGGTGAACTGTGCAAAGCAAAGGCCGAACAAGAGAAGCAAATGGCCATTCAAAAGAAAAATAAAGTACTTCAGAAGGTAAAAGCACTTTTAATAGATATGCTACTTGAAGCTACAGTATCAACAGATGTAGCCATCCACATTCAACTGGATGAACTCCTAACAAAGATAGAGAAATCTGGAGTAGATGCATCGGAGTATTTGAGCAAGCTAAAAGACAAAGAGCTCACTGCCAAGATGATAGAAGAGGTACAAAAAGCTATAGCTATTGGCAAAGTTAAACTTGTCAAATTTATTGCTGAGTTGACTCCTCAACTCAAGCACATTCATTATTTATTTTAGAAACTCTACACATTTTCTTTATTCATTAAAGACATTAAGAATAAAACAGAGGCAATTGAGAAGGAGATCACCGATCTCTCAAATAAGTTGACCACCGAGCCAAATTCAGTTCAGAATTTTTATACAAAGTTACAATAGCTCATGGCTCAACAATTGGACTTAAGAAATGAAGAACACAAGATTAGGATGGACATAATGATACTTCAGACATTATTCCTTCCTCATCTTTCATCAGTCCAAGAACAGATCAACCAAGCCACATACTTATCTACTACTCAAGAGGGAAGCACTCTAGATGGCTTAATATCACTATTGGCTGATATTCAAGCACAAAATTCTTTAATGGATATTGTAAAGGATGCACTCTCTGTCGCTCTCACCGACGCCCGGACCAAGTACAAATCCATTTTTGACTAGTTACCGCCCTCGAATGGAAATTAAGTTTTTGATGTTTGTCAAAAAGGGGGAGTGATACTATATTTGGGGAGTAATATGCTACAGTACTAGGGGAGTGATACAATATTAATATAGTTTTGGGATAATGGTATGGTTTTAGGAGTATAGTATACAGGGGGAGTATACCGAGCAGAATAAGCAGAGTATCCAAGAGCAGTAAACCGAGCAGTATACAAAATAGTAAGCAAAGAACAAGAACAAATCACCAAGCATGCAAAATCAGAATTTTATACAGTATATTGATAAGGGGAGTATATCTGATATATTATTATTCACTATTGTATATATTGTCAGCATAGTCAAATTTTGCAAGTATATAGATTATTGAGTTATAACTTTGAAAATAGTTTTTGTCAAACATCTCAACTAATGTCAAAAGGGGAGATTGTTACTACTTATCAGATTGCCATTAGTTTTATGTCAAAGTTATACTATATACTCTAGTCGGTTATCTATTACTGAAATATTCAGTCGGTATGTACAGTCTAGTCAGTTACAGAAGAAAGCAGTCACAGAACACGGTATACACCGAGCTGTATACCGAGTATCTTTACAGGTCTATCGAGCAGCAAAGATGACACATCGAGTTGATTTACATCGAGTGAAAACGTGTTACCAGATTCATTGAACCTGGACATGCATATGAAAACATGTTACAAGACCGAGGCACATCTAACCGTTATCACATTGGAAATTGCACTTAAAGATTGTGTATGATTTTGAGGTTATCTAACCAATGAAATATTTTGCATGGTTATTCATTCAATAAATCGTGTTTGTAAGATCGAAGCAATAAATTGGATCACTGTCATAAGAGATCTATTTATACAACATGAGTTAAGAGTTAAAGGTGTGTGCATGAGTGTAAGAAGACTGTTACAGAGACACAGAGGTCACCAAGAAGGTTTTTAGAGAACAGTCGAAGAACAGAGTAAACAGAAGGGTTTATCAAGTTACTATATGGGTTACCGAGGTATGCTATAAGCAAGTTAACTTATTCTGAGCACATAGAATCTACTATAACATTCCAAATGTAAAGTTGTAGATATTTGTAATGATTTTATTGTAATATTTTGAAGTTGTAAGAGAAACCTTTAACAAGTAAAAGACTCTTCTATAAGTTGTAAAGCCTCTAACCAGGTGCAACATTTAGATGAAGTGTTGTAAAATCCTTTAGCAAGGTAGATCTAACAGATCTTGTTACTCCTAACAGGGTAAGCTATCAGAAATAGCTAAACATGTAGCTCTAACTGAGCACTCTTTATTATTGCAGTAGTGAAGTTGTGGGTGCCATCCCCACTGCAGTTTTTTTCTCTAACCAAGAGTTTTTGCGTAATCAAAATATATGTGTTATGGAGTGAATCATGTATGATTGTTATCTATTTATTTTAGTTTTATATTATGTTACTGCACTATTCGGTTTATGCATAACAATAAAGATATTGTTGAAGTAATGTTTTGAAGTACTGATTCACCCCTCCCCTCTCAGTACATTAGCTTTCCATATTGGGTCTAACAATTGGTATCAAAGCTTGAATCTTGGAAAAGGGTTTAACTACCTAGAGAGAAATATCTTATCAATGGAAGGCTATAAACAATCTCAGAGGATTATGTATCTACAAGAAGAGCTGGATCATGCTAATCAAGTGATTACAGACATGCAAAGGCAAATGCAAAAATCTTTGAAAGTGAGAAGAAGATTATCTCATGATTTGTAGGACTCTCAAGAGTTAGTGGAACAAATTGAGACATCATCTGAGAACAGTATATCTGAAGAGACTGAGGAAATGATTGGAGTATTGAAAGAAAAGAACAAAGCACTGGCTGATCAACTGAAAGCAATGAAAAGAGAACATGAACATTTTAGCACACAGATGACTGAAAATCTTGATGCATTGAGAACAGCTGAGGATAAAGTAAGAGATCTAGAAAGAGAGAAACAACAACTTGAAGTCTTAGTATCTGATAAGAATGATGAAATCATAAGGTTAACTGGAATTCAACAAAACCTATCAGATCAACTAGGTTATGCACATCATGAAGCAATTCTGAAGAATGATGAGAATTAAGCATTGAAACTTGAAGTATCAAAGTTGACCGATGAACTTGAAACAGAGAAGAAATCCAAAGAAACACTGAAGAAGAGCTATGAAGCATCAAAGATGTTGGATGAGCAACTAAACACAAGACGACCCAACAAAGATGCAGGACTCGGTTACAAAGGAAAAGACTCTACTGAGAAAGGAATTCATACTACCGAGAGAGGAGAATCATCAAAGCAAGCTAGAAACAAGAATAACATCAAAAGAAAGAAGCCTATTTGCAACTACTGTGGAAATCAAGGTCACACTGCTAATATATGCCAAATCAGAAAAGGTAAGCAACCGAATGCCACTAAGTCCAATGATTATTGTTACAATTGCAATAAATATGGTCACACATCTAATCAATGTAGGACAAAGTCTGTTAACAATTATCAGAAGGCAAAATTCAAAGGGTTTTGTAAAAACTGCAATAGATATGGACATAGTACCGAGAAGTGCTGGTTTAAGCAAAAGAACTATATGTGTTATGCACACCGAGCAAATGCTAGAGGTTACCAAACTCACACAGATCCTTACCGACAGTATTTTGCAATACCATGGGATTACAATACAGGGATATAGTGTGAATGTTGTAGAAGACATGGACATATAAGTGCCAACTATTTTATAAGATTTGGAATGAACAACCGAAGATCATGGAGAAATCCTGGTATGGCATGTTTTCATTGTCACAAAGTGGGACACTTAGCTGGAGATTGTAGAGATCAACCTAGGAAAGACACTGAAGAAATAAAAGAAAAATTAAAGATGATTTGGAAAAAGAAGGAAATTGTGTCAAATGAAGAAAGCACCTTACCTACCGAGTTAGGTGCACCTATTCCAAATTAATTGGTAAAGGTATGAAGGGATTGCATTCTTTGAAGGTTAAAATCTTAACAGTTCCTATTCTATTATTTACTTAATTCAAAAAATCTACATAGTTAAGATGTAATAGTAAGTTTGAAATTCTATCAAAGTCTTTTGAAGCACTTTACAGGAAACCTGTCAAGTCGGTGAATACAGGAAGCCTGTCAAGTCGGTAAATGAAGGAAGTTTGGTGAAGGAAACCAAGGAAATAACAAAGATCCAATATAGACTGATCTTGCAGATCAAAGTGGGTGTAGGAAACCACATCATGCACGTGATTGATTAGACAAAAGGTCAAAAATCATGCTACAGATTGTTAAAGATAGAAGTGGTGCATTGAAAGTTAAAGAGTATGGTGATGTTGATTAATGATTTTTATATCATTAATCAAGGACATGAGATATGATCGTATATGACATGCCATGATGATCAGAGATAAGATTGGATGCAAATTCAGTGCATGGAAGAAACTCTGACATGCAAATATTTTAACTCACGTTTAGGCGGGAAAGTCTGGCTACAAGAGTGTGAATCAAAGATGTAAATGGGATTGTTGCATAAGAGAGTGAGGTCAGTGAAAAGATCCAATCAGTCAAGTGCTCAACGCTAATCAGAGAAGAGACTGAGTGTATGAGAGAGAACCGGTTTGAAGAGTTCAACCAATGAGAGTGAGGCAGTCGGTAGTCTACCATTAAGTCTGACAAAGGAGTGGACCGGTGGTGATTGAACTGGCAGAGAAGAGGCAAAGAAGATTTCAGAAAAGAGAAGAGTCACAAAAGATTGTAGAGAAGGTAAGACGAAACCCGACAGTAATTAGATAGCAAACATTTGATTGAGTGAAGAAGACCAGTGGTGACTAGCAGCATTATGACAGAGAGGAAGGAGATCCGATAGAGAGCAAAAATGATAGAGAAGAAGAAGAGGCTAAACCGGTAAGGGTGAAACAGAGAGTAAGCTGCATCAGTAGATAAGGTTGTAGAAAAGAAGGTGACTAGAGAACCGAAAAAGAATTGGAGAGAGGAGAGCCGATGAAGAGACTTACATAAGTGTTACAAAGTTCTTTTGTAACAAGGCTATTACTTTTGTAATTGATTATGTTCATTCTAGATCATTGAGTTGGATCTCGGTACAAGGGTTGGTGCTCCTTGGGTTGGTGACCTAAAATCAGGGGCTGGTGCTCCTTGGGTTGGTGCCCTAAAGAAGGAGTGGTACTCCTTGGGTTGGTGCCATAAATGTTGTAACCGAATGTTTCATTGTGAGGCTGGATTGGAGCAGTAGTCTCTAGCAACATTTCTCACTGATATTTTTCCCATCTTGAGTTTTCCTCGTACATATGGTGTTATGAGATATCCCTTTTATGTGTGATTGTTTTTGTGTTATCTCCCATCTAACTGGTATGCCTACTTTATGTTAGATCAGTTAATCAGTATATACACATAGGATAGAAAAGGGAAAATATTTGAAAACACTGATTCACCCCCCCCCCTTAGTGTCATCTGTTTTTCAACAGGATTAGAGTGTAGAGAAGTTTGGAATAAGGGATGAGGTTCTTGGAAGGTCCAGATCGATAATGTTGGAGAGTAAAATGAAGAAATCAAGGAGACTTTTGGAGATGCCTCCACTTCTTGTTCCAAAATTCAGAAAAAAGGAAAAGAGAGTTACAAAGAAGGAGATTGTGTTGATGAATATTAATAGTGATGATGATGAAGAAGAGATAAAGACGAGATAGGAATTAGTCTAGTATGTTATAGCAAAAAAGGTGTAGAGTATTTCTAAAGATGTGTTCGATAATGATGACAAGCTTATAGAGGATAAGGTGCTTAAGCTTATTGATAAGCTTGGTAGTGTAAATTTTGTTGGTGAGACATATCATAATTATGTCTTATGAACAAGATGTTATTGAGAAGGCATTTGTGAAATATTTGGTGAAGAGTAATATGGTTGCTACTGATGTTGTTGACTATGTTCCAAAGGAGCTTGTTGAGTTGCTAATAGAGATAATGGCTGAAGATGGTGCTAAGGGATAATTTACTAAAGCGAGTTTGCATGAGTTGATGATGGAGAAATGCAAGAAGGCACATTAGATGCTAATTTCTAGTTTGTTGAATTTCAGGAAATCTATTGAAGAGGTTGAGAAGTTGTATAGGTTTCATTTAAGGTGGCATATTGCCACACATAAATTCAAAAATGAAATTGATCGGATTGAGTCTCAGTTGGTTGAGATGGCTAAAGGTTATAAAGCATCCACTGATATTTATGGCAAAGAAAGGGATAAGGCTTGAGAATTACATAATCAATTAGTCATAAGGAGTCAGAGAGATGATTTCGTAAGAATGTTTGGTGAGTTGAGGGCTGATATTGAGTTAAAAATTTCTTCTTATTTGACATTGTTGGTGGAAACAGAGAATGTGGAAAAGGTTGTCAAGAGCATAAATTCATTTGATGTTGAATAAATGTATTGATTGTGAAAGTCATAATAGAATTCTAGATGTTTCTACTTGTGCTTGGAAGGCATTGATGATCAAATTGAAGTAGTTTAAAGATATTTGGCCAGATGACTTTAAATGATTTCTATGTTGATAATGGTTTGGTATTGTTTTGGCCTTTGTCTTTGATGTGAAAAAGGGAGAAAGGTACTAAAAAATATTTTTGTTTTGGTAATATTATTGTTAGGGGGAGTTGTTATTTTGTTGTAGTGATATTGTTGGTGGTTGATTCTCAAAGGTTTATTCAATGAAAACATTTTTGTTTGTTGTCCATGAATGAAAAAGGAGGAGATTGTTACAAGCATTTGTTTTATTGTCATTGATGTCAAACAATGTGGTCTGGATATATTATGGTCCATACATCTATTGTATTAGATACACCATTGTGAAGCTATTGGTGTACATGAGATAATATGGTTTTGGACTGGAGGTTGATATGTTTGGTTTCGTATTTTGGTTATAGGTAGGTTGCATTGAAATGATATCATTTTTGCTGGAGTCTGTTGTAAGAATGTTTTGATTGGTCTAGGTATTGTCTTTTGGTCTCGACTCTTTCTCTCATGTAGAAATTTAATTGTTGCAACATTCAGGTCATAATATCAGAATTGGATATGATATATGTTTGGTTAAGTGATTCTATGAGAGGTATTTTTTTGGTCTGGTGTTGCATGTTGCATGTTGTTTTTAGGACCCATTTATGTTTCATTTTTTATAATTTTGGTTTGGTTGCATATCTTGGATAGAAAAAATGTGTACACGTTATAATCCATCTTTTGGCTAACTTGGTCAGAATATTTTTATTCTAGTTTGATATATATATGATGATTTGTTGAAAGAATAGATATACATACATGAGGATATAAGAGATATGATTGTGTCCACTTGAATTTCATCATCAGAATACTACCTGCAACATGTTAGTTTCACAAAATACAAATTAAAATAAATAAAACATTTATTAGCCACTTATCTTCAACCTCCAAATTTAATGAAATATTGTGTACGTACACATATTTCATAACCTTCTTCTATATTCTTTCCAACATCCCTACATCTTAGGAAGGACTTGAGTCCACTTGTCCTCTCATGCCTAAATTTTCTCCAACCACCCCTAGATTTCCTTAGTCAACAACCCAGTCAAGGTGAGATGAGTGACACTTGTCTTCTTCCCTTCCCCCTTTCTCTCAACCTTCACCTTTGTTCATAGCCATCCAAATCTGTAGATCTGATCATGACCATTGATCCAGGCCACATCATCTTATCCTCTCAAGGTCTATAAAATCAGGAGTTTGAGTTGAGAGAGAGTTAGTCTTCAAGTTATTCTTCAAGTCAATCTTCAAGTGAGTTTTCAAGATAATCATTTGTGAAACTTATGCATCCATGAGTTTTAATCTTGAAGCAAATAGCATAATCATTTAGCATAGTCATTTAGCATTGCATATCATAGTATTAGTTAACTATTAGTTATCAGTCCATTCTTCATATGCCATCTTGGAAGCTATCAGTGCTTGTCTGAGAGCACACCTTCTGCAATTAGGAACAATGGAGTTAGGACACAATGAGACACAAATCATGAAGGTAATAATAGGATCCCATTGGAGAACCATCAATTTGAGCGTGTTCAACAATATCAGTGACCTCTTGAGTATGGGTATCTGGTATGTATCTTATCCCAAGCCTGTTTGTAACTTGTCATTTGATTTTTCATATTTGTTTAGAACATTTTTGGTAATTTTGATATTTTTTGATTTTCAACAAGTATGTTTAGCATTTTTGCTTTCTATTTTAGAGATTTTGCATTTAAAGTTAGCACATTTGATAATTTTAGCACGTGCTCATTTTGTTAGTGCATGTGTGATGTATGGTAGCCCTTTTGCTTGGTCATCACTTTTGCTCTTAGTGTTTGCGCTTTTGATGCTTAAAACAACGCTTTTGATCGTTTCACGCATATGCTTGAAGGTTTAGCGGTTTTGTTAAAAAGGTTTATGCATATGTATGATTTAGTGCCTGCGTTCAATTGAATAGCACTTTTGTTAAAATGATTAACGCTTTTGCTTCTGATGAATGTGTTTGATGTATTGCATAGTAAAAAAAATCACTTTGATGATTAGATTTAGGCATTTTGATGTGCAATTGTGATGAATAGCTACTTGATTGTTTGATTTGATAATGTTGATTGATAGGATAAATGATTGATCGATTTGATGTGATTGGATAGATTAGCTCTAAGAAACCGATTTAGTTTCTAATGAAGAGCATAGCAGAGTTTGATTGAACTCAATGATTGATAGAAAACCATGATTGATAGGTTTAAATTGATTTGATAGCCTGATTTGCTTCATGTGAAAATATTTATTAATTGTTGATGTTAGAGATTAGTGATCTCTTTGATTTGATAGATAGATGATTGATGATCGAATTCTCTTGGTAAACATGAGAAACTTGATGTTATCTAGTGTTGGGATAAATTCCTGGTGATGCGACACTTAGTGCCAGAGCTTACATAGGTAGAGGTGAGACTTATAGATGCTTGTGGATTACACTACTTGTTATACATGCCTGATATTACCCATAATAGGGGATTGTTGAAAACATTAGCCGAGAGATGGCATAGCGAGCATAACACTTTCCACCTGCCCATGAGTGAGATTAGTGTGACACTTGAGGATGTCTACCAGATTCTCCACATCCCAGTGATCGGTGAGTTAGTTCAATATGATTTACAGGATCATGGAGGGACAGAGGCGTGCATAGACGTATTTGGTGATGAGAGCATTTCGAGAGGAGAGATCCGATGGGAGGATATGATTATGTATTACGAGACTCTCCCTATGATTCTTGTAGGTTTGATTGGGGGATTCATCTATCAAGATAGGAGATCTCAAGGTTTTGTTGTTGGTTGGGGTGAGATTCTTCAGAGCATGATGCAGTGTTGGAATCGATATGCATGGGGTGTTTGTATGCTTGCTCATTTGTATCATGATATTCATCAGGTTGTTTTTGATGAGGGTGCTAGTCTGTCGACAAGATGCACACTTTTGCAGATCTGGTGCTGGGAGCATATTTCTATTAATCATCATATTCATCATAGCGTTCATGGTGAGAGACAACCATATGTTTATCTGTATGTAGGTATCCTTACTCAGCATAAGTTGGGTAAGATGGAGTATTGGTGTTGGGTTCTTGATTCACTAGATAGTGTTATTTGGAGACCTTATATTGATTGTGAGCCAAGGATTGATGATGCACATACATTACCATTTATTATGCAGAGTAGATATCTCATTGGTCAGACTCCATTCATTATTGAGAGACAGTTGATTAGTTGCATTTTGAGACAGTTTGGTATCATTCAGCCTATGCCTACTGGTGTCACGATATATGCACGACAGTACAGAGATAGGCAAGATTGGGGACCTTCTTTGTCATTTGAGTTAGCATGTGTAGAGTTTCTGGCTACTCCTAGGGTAGCTTATGATATGAGATTGCACATTCTAGATCCTGGAGTTACTGTAGATTATGCTCAGTACATATTGGCACACCCGTTTCCTCATATTACCGATCCAAAAGATCCTCCTCCTAGTTCAGGAGATGAGGATGATGATTTTGATGATCCAATTATCAGGAGATGGAGATGGAGATGGAGATGAGAGCTTAGATCTTCTGAAGAGGCCATAGGGGATGGAGATGAGGGAGGAGATAGAGGTGGTGGCGGTAGGAGACCCAGACGGAGAGGAGGTCGATTGAGAGTCCATGGAGGACTGTTTGGACTAGTTGGCAGGATTGGGAGACCGCTTCCTATGGGTGGGAGAGAGGTTGGACGGATTGGGAGGGATACTGGCAGGGAAGGGATGAGATCACCAAGAGGGTTGCCATCGATAGGAGGAGGGAGGATGAATGGACTAGATGGGGGTTATGGGAGAGACATTTATTTTGGTCAGATTTAGCCAGACCCTAGGGTTATTGTAGCTCATGGTGGAGAGGATGAGGATCTAGAGGATCATGTTCCACTCATTAGACGTCGGGTTCTGAAAGCTACTCAGACTGAGATTCTAGCAGGTGGACAGGGAGGTGGAGATGAGGGTATTGGGGTTCATGTATCACAACAAGATGTGCTAGAGCAGGAGACCATGGATAGTCTCAGAGTAGTAATAGATTAGCTTAGAGCATAGGTATAAACACTCATGACAGAGAGAGACACAACTGTTAGGAGACAACAGGATACTCAGGGCCTCCTTGATCACCTTTAGCAGGTTGGATATGGCATTCTCTGAGCTGATACTGTTAGACAACTAGTTCGAGCTAGGAAGGAGACTTCCTATTGGTGACGACTATATGAGTATTTAGTCGCAGAGAGCCAGAGAATAGGTAGTTATCATACCACTGTGAGGATGGATACTAGCAACGATGGAGTCATGGGACCTCCTCAGAGGAGTGGTGATCATGTGAGACAGGCATCTGGAGGATCTTCTCACCCACAACCATGAAGATGGATAGAGCTGGGTGGTAGTGGTACATGACAACCTTGAGTTGACTTTGTATTGATAAGGCATTTGTACTTTTGATCTGATATCATTGTATACTTGGACTTTTATTGTTTTATGATGATCTATATGCAGACATGGACTCTATATGATGATGATCTTTATTATGCATGCTACTCTATTTTATGATGATTTATAAGCATTGATTATATGGATGCAGTGATTAGATGGATGATGTTATGATCTTTTCTGCATGTTACTCTATTTTATGATGATCTATAAGCATTGATTATATGGATACAATGATTAGATGGATGATGTTTTATATGATGATGCAATGATAAATGTTTTTTATTTTTTATTTTGATGACCTTGGATGCAAATGAAAATGATTACTAACTTAAATGATATGTTGTACTTAAATGATGCAAATGCAATGATCTATATGAAAATGCAAATGAATGATTATGCAATATGTTATTCAAATGTTTTTGATTTTTTATTTGTAATGCTTATAATGATTATGAATCTAAATGCAAAGATGTAACTAGATGATCTTTAATGAAATGATAATGCAAATAATAATGATGATACACTACATGATTAATGAAACACACTTAATTGAATGCAAACTAATGCAATGATTTAAATGCAACTAAATGAAATGGATGATGATTAAAATGATTCTAAAAATGAATGCACCTACAATGATCAAATGCAAATAGTTTTTGTTTGTCCAAGTATACTCAATTTTTATTCATGACCGTTAAAATGATTCTAAAAATGAATGTACCTACAATGATCAAATGCAAATAGTTTTTGTTTGTCCAAGTATACTCAATTTTTATTCACAAAATGAAATGCTTATAATGCAACTGACATTGAATTCTTATAATGCATATGAATAATGAGCTAATATAAAATGATCTAACTAAAAATGATGCTGCCATTCTTCATATGTAATCTTGTAACAGTGCTTGATTTCATCATTGAGCTTTAAAATGTTGTAAGCAAATACAACCAACTTGACATAATGATCCAAGATGACCAGAGTATTTCTTACATGGATTTTGATATAGCAAGCTAATACAAGCAACTTGATATAATGAATCAATTTGACCTGAGTGTTTCTTGCAGAACACACAAGGATTATCTCCTTTCATGCATGACTTGGAATGTCCTCCTTTATCTTTTGCCAATCATATCCTTAGACAAGTACATACTGATGCTCTGCAAAAAGGATTAGAAAATCTGTTTGATGGCAACACACACAAGAGCACAAGAAACAAACGTTAGTGTTAGCAACAAAAGATTATCCTAAACAGGCATATCAAGAGAGATATTAAGCATGAAATAGAAAGCATATAAACATAGAATAAAATAGCTAATCAAGATGCTCATAGTTGCTCCTCCCTTGTTCCTCTCCTCTCCAAGTCCCAAATGAGTGTAGCTCTCAGCAGCTTTTTGCACTATGGATGCTTATGGAGGATTGAGATTTAATATTAAGCTTCAAATATGAAATGAAAAGCTAAATACTATGCTATTGATGCTAAAATGATTGATTTTACCAAAAAGACAAGATTTTAGTTATGCTATGCTAAATGCTCTCTATAAATGTCTATAGCCTAAATGCATACAAGTTTTCAGGATCTGAATTATGAAGGAATGGGCTCTATTTATAGGAAAAATGGAGCGATGGATGGCCAGGATTGAAAGGTTTAATCAAGGGTCAAGCTTGAAAGTTGGGGATCCATGTGCACAATTTGCACCAATGAAATGGTGACAAGTGTCAACATAAGATTGGGTTGAGAGAAGAGGTTGGAGGCATTAAATGCCTGAAGAGACCTCATGGTTATCTAGAAGGTAAGGGTCAAGCCTAAATTAGGATTACCCACTGGATTAGGAGTTAATGCAAGGATAAACCTTTGTGCAAATGATTAAGAGATAATCATGGTCAAAGCATTAAAGGCTTGATGAGACCCTTGGGTTGGGTAGAGGTTGAGTCAAAACAAATGTTTTAACCATGTAGGAGGGTTTGGGTTAACCATTAATGGTTTTTGAAGACTTTGTGGATTAAGTGGTTGAAGGTTGGAAGCTTTCAAAGGTTATCCAAGACTTTGAGACATTTAGTGGTTGAAGGTTGGAAGCCTTTAATGGTTATCAAAGACTTTTAGGCTTTGAGAAGTGACTCCATTTTGCTTAGGAATGTGACAATAATTAGGGGATGGATTAGGCTAATTAGGAAGGGGTTAGAAGAATCTAGAAGGGGATTAGATTTTGCAAGTGGATTTGGTGGGTGAGGGAAAATAGGATTTTATTAAAATAAAAATTCATTTATTTCAATAAATGTGTGCAAGTTGTATTTGGATAAATATTCAAATAAATATTAATTTATTTAAATGAGAAAAAGGAAGATAAAACATTAAAATGCTTGAAGACTTTGAGGGGAACCATTAAAGGCTTGAAGACTTTAAGGAAAACCATTAAAGTCTTAAGAAGACTACAGAAGGAAGCCATCAAGTTTGAAGACTTTAAAGCCATCAAGTTTGAATACTTTAAGGGAAACCATTAAAGGCTTCAAGTGGGTGAGGATAAATAGGATTTTAAATAAATAATTTATTTAAAATAGTTGTGCAACTTGCTTTTGTAGGAAAATACAAGTGGGTGGAGGATAAAGGTGATTTAAATAAATGATTTATTTATTTAAATGTGAGAGGTGGGATTTTGGGGGATTTAAATAAATATTAATTTATTTAAATGTGAGAGGTGGGATTTTATATTAATTTATTTAAATGTGAGAGAAGATTTAATTAAACAAATATGATTTATTTATTTAATTAATGGTATGAATTTGGTTAAGTGAATTAAATCAAATAAATTGAATAATTTATTTAATTAATAGAAGAAGAGGGTTAAGATGAATTAATTAAATATTAATTTAATTAATTATTAATTGATGGTTAAATAATCAAATAAATACTAAGTATTCATTTAATTAAGTGGACAGATTTATGTGACTACATTTGCCCCTCTTTGAGACGGTGCAGTTTATCGCGTCGTTTCAAAGAAAGAAAAATAGGTGTGAAGAAATGCCCCATAAAATGTAAATTTAATGGGTGGTATGCCCCCTCGAGAGATGGGCTGAATTTTATTTTGAAAAATCGGGCGATCTCTCGAAAAAGAATGCAAAGTGGAGGGGAGGTAGAATAGAAGAAATTAGAACTAATGATGAAAGAATGGGAGAAAATGGAGTGAATATGAAGAAACAACAAGCCAGCGAGTACCCTGAGGTCATGCAAGAGATACATAGCAGATGTAGTGTGGGGTTTGGATTGATGCTATACAATTGATCAAAATTGGTTGGACAATCTGGTGCAATCGGTTTAATTACCCCGGTCAAGTCAAAGCATGACAGTTGATGTCAGTTGGTCGCTTGGACATGATAAAGTCTGAGTAAGTGAAGCAAAGTGACTTGATGTGACTTAGACAATTGATGTAATTGTCTGATGAAGTCAAGGTATATGAAGCAAAATACTCGTTGAGACGTAGACAATTGATGTAATTGTCCGTTGGATTGTGTTTGATTGGTTGATCAATTGATAGTGTGTGTGTGTGATGGATGGTTGTGGGGAATCATGGCAGCCCCGTTGAGACTAGGTCATTATGATAAATGCCTGATGTAGTCTAGGATTACCATAATCGATTACCTGTTGAGACTCGAAGATACTTGATCAGAGTAGTTGTTGATAGTCTAGGTGTGTGTGAGTCGATGTATCTGTTCAGATAGAGTAACTTTCTTGACTTATTGGATGACTTAGGATAGGAAACACAATCCCTCCTATTTAGAGATGGATGGTGATGAACATGGCTTGATTAGGTTGAATGGGACACGATGTAGGGTATGTGATGCTGATTGTTGAGATGGGGAGGGTGGGGAGGGGGGTTCGATGTTAGATAGAAGAAATGGAGAACCTATGACTCATTCCTATGGAAGAAGAGGAAAATATAGTATGCATTATTATGACTATGTATGAATGATATGAAGCTATTTATGAATGTATGGATGGATGGAATGCAACAAAATGCAATATATACAAATGAGATGGAATGACGATCCATAGTGCTCTATTTTCATCATTGAGCTTTAAAATGTTGGAAGAGAATACAAGCATCTTGACATAATGATTCAAGATGACCAGAGTATTTCTTACATGGATTTGATATAGCAAGTTAATACAAGCAACTTGATATAATGGATCAAGTTGACCTGAGTATTGCTTGCGGAACAGGCAAGGATTATCTCCTTTCATGCATGACTTGGATCGTCCTCCTTGATCTTAGACTGATCATATCCTGAGACAAGTGCATACCGTAATAAGAGATAAAACCTTTATCCAGTTTGGATGAGGTAGGAGGAACCAAAGAAAAAGCATTGTACTTGCAAACAAATAGTATATACATAAAGAATAAAGAATAAGGATCCTTGGTAATGGTTCATGCTCATATGGTCGAGGTATACGCTGTAGTCAGCAAGCTGTAGTGATCTATGACTGTATTTTTGCCTATGATCACATAGCTTAGTGAACTTCCCACGTAGACACCATTAGTACATGCCCCAGAACTTCATCGGAAATAATGCGCAAATGATACAAAACAATGCTGAAAGATCCCGATACAGATAAACAAATGAATTACTCATGAATCAACCAAGCATTTGATAGCTTAACATAATTTTCTTGTCAAAGAAAACGTCATGTTGTCTTTGTTTTGGTAAGGAAGGATGCATCCTTGTTTTTAAAGACAGTTTCTGATTTGTTGGATGTGGATTGTGTGGTCGATTGATAAATGGTCATTGTGTGAGTACTGTGTTAATGTTGGTTTTGCATCTGCTTGAATGAATATGTACAAGGTGTTGCCATGTTTTTGTGTGATTTTCGATGGGTTTTTCGATGTTTTTGGATTTTGTGTAATAGTTTTTGAATGTTTTTGGATTTTGTGAGTCATTTTTGAATGTTTTTGGATTTTGCGAGACATTTTTGAATGTTTTTGTATTTTGCGAGACATTTTTGAATGTTTTTGCCAATGAATCACCAGTAATGTAGAATCCACTTCCATCATCTAGATTGTAAGGGCATTGCCCCCAAGTTGGACATGATTTATGAAAAAGCAGGATGCCAGACGCATGAAGTACTTTCTTGGATTACAGATCAAATAACAAGCCATGGTTAGATGGATGGATGTGTGTATGTATGAATGTGATTGCAACGAGCCTGAAAGATACTGGAGCCATTGCCTTTATGAGTGGCGCCTGTTTGCCAGGTTTTCGCCATCGTACTTACCCAAGGTGCCACTGGAGTGGTTGTTCACCGTTTGGATGCATGATTTTTCTTTACTTTTTTGAATGTTTTTGTATTTTCTTTAGAACATTTTTCTGAATGTTTTTGGTATTTTCTTTAGGACATTTTTCTGAATGTTTTTGGTATTTTCTGATATGCAGGGGAGCTTGATGCCTTGTACACCTTAGTTATAAAACCGTTTGAGGTGCATGCTATTGATTGGATCTGCGAGCGGTTCTCCGTCTGATGTAGCCAACTGATATGCCCCGGACCCAAATACAGCAGTGACAACATATGGGCTGAGCCAATTTGATTCAAACTTGCCTTGATGTTCTCTGTTTGGTTGGTTGCGAGGATTCTCTCGAAGACCAAGATCACCTACCTCAAATGTACGAGATCTAACTCGGTGATTGTAGCTTCTACTCATGCGCTGCTGATAGGCTTTGAGGTGATTGTATGCAGCTTGTCGCTTCTCATCAAGTAACTCTAAGTCCTGAAGACGTGAGACTCTGTATGCTTCATCATCGATGAGATTATGCAAGGAAACTCGTAATGATGGTATCTCAACCTTAATAGGTAAGATAGCTTCTGCACCATAGACCAATGAATAAGGAGTTGCACCTGTAGGGGTTTGAATGCTAGTTCGATATGCCCATAATGCTGGATTCAATTGAACATGCCAATCACGACCGACATCATTGACTGTCTTCTTTAGGATTCTCAATATGTTTTTATTGGATGCTTCAGCCTGACCATTGCCTTGTGGGTAATAGGGGGTGGAAAAGCGATGTTGGATATGAAATTTCTCACAAAGCTCACGGACATCCTGATTTTTGAAAGGAAGACCGTTATCTGTGATGATGGACATGGGTACACCATACCGGCAGATGATGTAGTTGAGGATGAATGAGGCGATCTGCTTGCCGGTGACTTGGGTAAGTGGAACAGCTTCGATCCACTTTGTGAAATATTCGGTAGCGGTAATAATGAATTTATGGCCATTGGATGAAGATGGATGAATCTTACCGACAAGGTCAAGGCCCCATTGACAAAAAGGCCATGGTGTTGTGATTGGTTGCAGTTCCTGTGCTGGTGCATGTATCAGGTCACTGTGAACTTGACATTTCTTGCATTTCCTGACAAAGTAGTAGGAATCCTTTTCCATAGATGGCCAATAGTATCCAGCTCGCATGATCTTCTTGGCTAGTGATGGACCACTTGAGTGAGTCCCGCAAATTCCTTCATGTACCTCTTCCAAAACCTTTGTTATCTCATCCTGTTCCAGACATCGAAGGAGAGTACCATCAAGACTACGTCGGTATAAGGTTTCGACAATAATGGTATATCGAGTAGTTTGGCGAATGAAGGTTTTTCGTTGGTTATTTGATTGGTTGGGAGGAAGGGTATGATCACGAAGATAGGTGTAGAACTCACCGTACCATGGGGATTCGGAACCAACAAGGTGACATATCATTTCAGATTCGGGGATATCATAAGCGGGGATCCAAAGCTGTTCTACCAAGAACTCGTAGCGTGTTGAATTCTGTGGAAGATCTAGTAGAGATGCGATGGTAGCCATGGCATCAGCAGCTCGATTTTGATCTCTTGGTATCTGCTCAAAAGTGATAGTAGTAAATGATGTCTTTAGAGTGTCCACCATTTGCTTATATGGCATGAGTTTATCATCTTTGGTCTGATATTCATCTGTTGCTTGTCGAATG
This sequence comes from Cryptomeria japonica, assembly GCF_030272615.1. NCBI lineage: Eukaryota > Viridiplantae > Streptophyta > Pinopsida > Cupressales > Cupressaceae > Cryptomeria > Cryptomeria japonica. The sequence continues at coordinate 688,391,622 of NC_081411.1, forward strand.
ACTAGTTGGGAATCGCCATATACTTGTAGTTCTTGTAATTTCCATTGTACGGCTAACCTGAGTCCTGTGATCAAGGCCTCATACTCTGCTATGTTGTTTGTGCATGGAAATGTGAGCCTGTAAGACTTCGGGATGCTGTCACCTTGAGGTGTGATAAACAAAATGCCTGCCCCTGAGCCGTGCCTAGTGTATGAACCATCAAAATATAGTTTCCATGGTTGTACTTCTGTGATCATGAATATCTCTTCATCTGGAAAATTGGAAATGAGGGGATGATCGCCTATGAGTGGTGCATCAGCCAACTAATCTGCAATGACCTGCCCTTTGATAGCTTTACGGTCCACATACTCGATGTCAAATTCACTTAGAATCATTACCCATTTGGCCAAGCGACCTGTCAATGCTGCTTTGCTGAGTAAATACTTGAGTGGATCAATCTTTGCAATGAGTTGTACCTTGTGTGTCAACAGATAGTGTCGCAATTTAGTGGCTGCTAAGATTACTGCTAGGCAAGCTCGCTCAATAGGTGTGTAATTGAGTTCATAGCCAACCAGTGTGCGAGAGATGTAGTAAACAACACACTCTTTGCCTTCTGCATTATGTTGTGCCAATAATACACCTAATGCTATACTTGTCGCTGAGATATAAAGTAACAACGGTCTACTTGGATCTGGTGGCATCAACAATGGTGGATTCATGAGATAGTCTTTAAGTGTCTGAAATGCTTGTTGGCATCTGGCATCCCACTGAAAGCGGATGTTCTTGTGTAGCAAGTGTGTGAATGGGTGACACTTATCAACCAATTGTGTAATGAATCTTCGGATGGATTGAAGCCGCCCTTGTAATGTCCTTAGCTGACTGATATTCTTTGGAGGTGGCATGTCCATTATTGCCTTAATCTTTGCTGGATCGACCTCAATGCCTTTGCTTGAGACAATGTATCCTAGAAGCTTCCCGGAGGTCACTCCAAAGACACATTTCTTTGGGTTGAGTCGAACATGATATTGTTCCAGTCTATCAAAGATTTGATCTAAGATGTGGAGATGTCCTTCTCTAGTAAGTGATTTTGCTAGTAAGTCATCCACATAATCTTCCATCATAGTATGCATCATGTCATGGAAGATGGTGGTCATTGCTCTTTGATAGGTCGCTCCTGCATTCTTTAGACCAAAAGGCATTACATTCCAGCAGTATGTGCCCCATGGACATGTGAAGGCTGTCTTATGTTGATCTTCGGGTGCGATCTTTATCTGATTGTAGCCGGAAAAGCCATCCATGAGTGAAAGCATCGCATGTCCTACTGTTAGATCCACTATGATGTCGATATTTGGTAGGGGAAAGTCATCCTTAGGACATGCCTTATTCAGATCTCTGAAGTCAGTACAAATGCGGATGCCCCCTTTTGGTTTGCCGACAGGCACAATGTTGGAGATCCATTCTGCATAATCAATTGGCCTAATGAAACCAACATCTAGGAGTTTCTTGAGTTCTGTTTTGACTAGCACTGCAATCTGGGGATGCATCTTACGAAGCTTTTGCTTGACAGGTTTGGCTCCTTTTGCTACGGTGAGGTGATGCATGACTAAATCAGGATCAAGCCCAGGCATGTCTGCATATGACCATGCAAAGTTGATCTGACGCTTCTAGAAGAACTCTATAAATTTAGGTTGTTCCTCTGGAGTGAGAAGAGATGCCAGATGTATGATATGAGGATTTTCAGGAGTCCCCACATTGTATTCTTTGGTTTCCTCGATGAGAATCGTTGATCGTTCCTGTTGTGCATTAGCAGGGAGAATGTCAAACCCTTCATCCTCAGGTGCCTCTAAGAGGTTTTCACCGTTGGATACGCTCTTTCTTTTTACTTTTGTGGGATCAAACAGTGCCACGGTGTGGTTTTCACTGGAAGATCCATGTTTCATTGTTATATTTTTGCAACTGAAAGGTTTGGCATCTGCCCCGAAGTATGCTGCGCTATTAAGTTCAATGGCGAATCCAGCTTTGTGATCCCCGCTTGGTAGATTATCCCGTAATTCCAAAAAGTCAATGATAGCCTCATCGTTTTGGAGGAGGTCAAGACATGGAGGATTTGATTGGTTCCATTCGATGAGTTCAGGGTGGATAATGGGCATTACTTCATCGATTAGGTTAAGTGCGGGAGATGTATCAGTGAGGGTTAAGACGTTATGGTGAAGGTCGTTAATGGTACTCTCCTTGTCAGAATCAGGTGTAGGATGAGACATAGGGTCTGTGGAAGATGTTTCCAGCTCAGGTACCCAAGTGGTCTTTATCTGTGCTTCTCCGTAAATAGGGATGTCTTTGCATGGTGGAGGTGGTGATGTGTCTTCCTCATCTGAAGTGTTAAGTTGTACAGAATCAAATTCCCACTCATGTGAGTCGGTCTCTGAATCACTCTCCAGCATCCGATTGCTATACCATACTGGGATGTCTTTGGAGTTAAACACGATAGGTGTGATTGGTTTATGTATCTTTGTAGTGATCGGTGCTGCAGGAACTGTGATGGGGATTAAAGGATTTGTTACTGGAAGTATCGACAGTGTTGATTTAGTGGCTTCTGTTGGAATGGCTGGTGCCATAGATGTTGCTGTAGGTTTCCATACAGTTGTTGCTACAAATGGTGTTGCTGATGGGATTACTGGTTCGTTTGGTGGGATGAATGATATTGATGACGGTTGCGGTGGGGTTGTGAGCCTCGATGGGGCAGTGGGGATAGTGCTTGATGGTGCTTTGATTATGAAAGGTGTCCTCTTTGCAGTATGTGGGCAAAATGGTTTGTTGGGTTTTCCTTTGAATTTGAGTTTAGGAAGGATCTCTTTTTCAAAGCCTAGGCCTGTATTACCTTTGGGCTTGAATTCTGGTAGTAGAGGTTCATGTCGTCCTTGTTTGCAGTATCCCAAAGCACTCTGACCATCATATCCCATTCTTTGCATAATGAGGAGGCCTTTGCCATACTGTTCTGTAGGAAGTGTAACTCGCGGTTTATCAGTGGTGATGGGATCTTTATAGATCCAGTCCGCTAGGTCCTCATCTTGTGTCTCTTCCTCTTGACTCTTTCCAAGGATGAATGGCGTCAAGGCACATGCTGGTATGATTAGTGGTTGCTGGAGTAACTGCTGTGGCTTACCATGTGTTCTAGGAGAAGTGGGCATTTGTCCCACACAAAAGAGCTGACTCAAGTTGTATTCTCCAGGACCTTCCTCTGCTACTTTCATCTTAAGTTTTTCTTGCTTGGGTATAGGGGTGTTCGAACTAGCAAGAGAGGCGGGACTTACATATGATGTGGAGGAAATGGCTTCCCTATTATTAGGAACAGTAATTTTTGGTTGATGGCTGATATTATGGCAAAATACAAAGGGATTTGCATCGCCCAGGATTGTGATCTCTGTACCGTTATGTGGGAACTTGATACATTGATGGTAGGTAGATGGAACAGCTTGCATGGCATGTATCCAAGGTCTCCCTAATAATAGATTATATGGCAGAGGAAGGTCCAGAACCTGACAGATGATGTGCTTTACCACAGGGCCCACTCAGATTGGTAGTACCACAGCTCCTTTGGATGAACGCTCTGCATCATCATAGGCCTTGATGGTGATCTTCTTGCGAGGATCCACTGATTCTATTGCATATCCCAATGCTGTGACCAACTGTAGTGTACAAATGTTTAGGCCTGCTCCATTATCTATCAAGACTTGCTTGATCCTGTGTTGGTTGATAAAGCCTTCAATGTGTAGCGAAGCATTATGAGGTTGTTGGAAAGAAGAGTTGTCACTTTCAGAAAAAGTGAGACAAGGTGATGACTTTAGATTTCCAACCATGGCTTGAAACTGGTCCGTATTCAAGTTCGCAGGGACTGACGCCTCTTGGAGTGCTTGATCCAAGATTGTTTTATGAGATGGCGATAGGCGCAATAGCTCTAAAATGGATATAAGCGCAGGCGTTTTGTCTAATTGTTCCACAAGATTGTACTACTTTGGGACGGAGGTGGTGCCTTGTGGAGCTGCCTTGATGGTGACCTTGCCACGACGTGTAACAACATTGCAATTTGAGCTGGGATTTTTGAAGGTTATGGTTGCAATTTGTTCACTGGCATCATACAGGTGATTTACAGTATAATTATACGCAGCCTGCGTATAATCAGTGGTATCAATGCCTCGCCTAGAAGTGGAAGGATCCCTTTGATCTTGTGATGGAAGTGGATTTTTGAACATCAGATGATCATTATTGGTTGTTTTTGGGTCATGTCCTTCAATTTCAATTTCTCCTCGATCAATAAGATCCTGAATGAGATCTTTCAATCGGTTACAATTACTTGTTTTGTGTCCTCTTCCTTGATGGAATTCACAGTGTTCAGTATCTCTCCACCATGCTGGTTTGACTTGAGGCTCATAGTTTGATAGCTTAGGTAGAGTGACCAAATTTTGAGAGAGGAGTTGTCGCAACACTATTTCAATGGGTTCCCCTAAGGGAGTGTATGTTCATTTTTGTTTTTGCTAACGAGGTCTTGGTTCATCATGAGACGTGATGCGACCTTGATTGGAAGGAACATTTGTGTTATTCTGAGGTGGAGGATTTTGTCCTGCAAACCGAACCACAGGTTGTGCATTTTGGATAGTTCGAGCATCCACAACCCCATCGTTGATGATATTCTTATTCTTGTTCCAGAAGTTTGGTTTATCACTATTGAAGCGCGGGCGAGGACCATCTTTTGGTTCATTAAAGATTTTGATGAGTCCTTTCTTGATGAGTGCCCTTTCACATTTTAAACCCTTGGTGATCATATCGTTAAAAGAGTCTGTGTCTTTGACATCCAAGTGAAATTCCATTTCTTCGTTTAAGTTGGAAATGAAAATTTCCACTAGTTCTCGTTCAGGTAACTGAAGAGAACGTCTGCTAGACAGTTGGCGCCATCGTTGCAGGAATACTGAGAATAGTTCACCTGGTTTTTGTTTGGTATTGCATAGATCAGCCATGGTGATGTCGCGTTCAATGTTATAAGAGTAATGAGATAGGAACTTCTGGATGAGTTCCTCAAATGTTCTAATGCCACCTGGTAGTCGGGAAAACCATGATGTGGTTGTTCCTCCCAAGCTTTGGGGAAAAAGGCGCATTAGGTAGGTGTCTTCATATGCCACTTCAAGACAAGCGGAATGAAATTCTCGGACATGATCACGGGGATCCCCCTTTCCTCTATATTTTTCAAATTTGGGTGTTTCGAACCCGCGTGGAAAGGGTGGCATATAAAGATTCCTATCAAAAGGATAGGGACATATGTCATTGAGTGAGAATTGGTTAATCTTGACACCACTATGAAATTGTTGGGCGAGATTCTCGACTTGTTGCCGCAACATCTCCATTTCATTTAGAGGAGGAGGTGGTGGGTTACCTCGAGGGATGTTATATCTGATGGGATCTCTATGCCCTTCCTCCTCATGGCGACTTTGTCTTTCTGATGCTTGTCTTAATTGGGCAAGATCAAAGTCTGAGGGGAGTTTGGCTCCTTCTTGAGCAAGTCTTAAGAAGTGAGCATCCGCATTGCTCCTGAGTATTTCGTCAAAAAGTCTATTAAAGAGAGGGTTATGCTGAGCCCTTTCTATTGTTGCAGGAGTGGGAGTACTTGGGTTTTCGTCATCTGCATTTCCTCCAAGTGCTTCTTGAAATTCATTGAGATTTTCCTCTTCTTCTTCTTCTCTTTCTATTTCTCGTTGTCTCGACTATGATCGGGTTTGAGCCATTTTGTTTGCAAGTTTGTGTTTGAAGTTGATTGAAGATGATGATGAGTTGGTGATGAAATGAAAGATTGATGGTTGGTGATTTGTGTTGTATGGGGATCTCTAGCACTTTAAGGTAGATGTAACCGAAATTCCTTCTTTGAATTGCTTGTTTGTTTGATAAGTTTGGATGTGATAAGGTGTAGAGAAATATGAGATGTGTTATAGATTTTGACTACCTAGCAATGAGAAGATTCACTCATGAACTAGTTTTAACCTGCGTAGATGTGTCTCTTAGGATGAGCTTATCCTAGATGTAGAAACAATCTAAAAAGTGATGTGATGTGTTTGATTTCAAGCAATATCTAAAAGAGAACTTGGGACAAGAACCTCTTAATGTTTTGAGAGTTGGGATGGATTGATGATGAAGTGATGATGTATGAGTGAGATGATGGATGTTTTTGTTTTTCAACTTCAATAAAAACTTTGGGTTATAAATGGGACAAACTCTACCTCTTCCCTTTCAAGTGTTGTAGGTATTTCTCGAGCTGTGTTGTAGGTGATGCAGATGTTGGGGAAAAAGTGGGGATTAATCTTTCCTCCTTGATTTTTGTGATAACTCAGAGCTCTATATTGCATAAAAGCTCTACGATTCAATGATTCTGAATCAAACTCGTTTGTTTTACCTTGAAGGTATAGATGCATGCGATGTAGAAAGACTCTATGTGAGACAAAGATTTGTCTATTGAGATAGAAGAAGTTCCTCCTTTTGATCAAAGCCTTTGAGCTTAATGGTCTCCTTTTCAAGTTGATATTCTGATGACACTTCTTCTTTCGCAAGATGTGAAGAATGGTCATAAAATTTGTCTCTTTGTTGTTTGCACTTTGTTTTTGGTATTTTTGTTTGTTTTTGAGAAATGTTGGATGAATACTATGTTTTTGGGATTGATTTTCTGATTTTTCTTTGACAAGAAAACAAAGCAAGCACACAAACACAAGAATGTTGCCTCAAAGGCACAAATGAGTATGGGTCTAGATCAACCCAATCCTTGGACTTGTTTTTGACCCTTCCTTTAGATGTATTTTAAGGTGTATTTCCAAAGCCTGAAGTCGGCTCAATTTGCACTAGGTCTGTAAAACGAACACACTTCAAACACTTTTTATCCCTAAGGTCAAATGGCCAGTTGTGATAAATTTAGCCCACATCTTGATATTTCTTCGACTTTGGTACTACATACCTTATGAATCCCGCCGTGGCAGGTAAGGATGTGATATACTAAGTCTTGCATGAGCATAACAAATAGATGATCCCTATGATGGGGGAGTCACCACTTTTATCAAGCCACAAGTGACTTTTCAAAAAGCTATGTTTCTACTCAAGGAAATATGTATGGTGAGTATCTTGGGAGAAAAACCATCTATGCTCTTGCACTAAATTATATCTCAAATATCCTCAATCAATAGAACAGGTGGGCTACTACTTAAAGGTGTTTAGTCATGTTCGATGTTTTTGGACATAAGTTCATTCTGCAGTGACTCACTTAAGAGCCTTGTAACTGGTGGTGGGGCCCATTTGTCCTTTCGGCCAGTTACACTGTAGGAACAGCTATACCCAAGGCTACAGCTTTCACTCTCACCTGATTTCTATAGCGGCTCGAAGGATTTACCGCTCGAGGTCATTCCCAAGAGTATCGATCCCTTGGCAGGCCTCTCTTAAAAAGATAAAATGTGAGTGTTACTAACACTTTTCTCTTGCACCTAGGACCACGAAAGCCAAGGGAGAGGATAGTGTGTGTTAGAAGTAGGACCACTCGACCAACTCTTTGCACAATTGTGCCAAGCACGAAAAACACTTGTTCTTTTTAATCTATCATTGCAATGTGATCTAACTATTTGGAGATGTTGCTCCAACAATCATGGTGTTCTTTTTAATTTTCAAAGGCAATTGTTTGAGTAAACTAGAATTCGAAAATCCTGGTCAACTTAATGAAAAACACGTTTGCATTGCTTTAAAAATGAGACAAGTTGATTGTGAATTTTATTTGCACCAAAAATGGAAGTGTGGATTGTGAGTTTTATCTTGATGCAAGAAATAAAATTTGCCTTGTTGATTTTAAGCACCAAAACAAAGTTTGTTTCCTAACTTGCAAAAAAATAAAGTTGTTTTTGTATAAGTTTGTGGTTCTTTTTACCTTGGAACAATGAAATTCTTTTTAAGAGCCCCAAACAAATGTGTGATTCTTTTTTTTTAAAAGCCCAAATTTGAAATGTGAAGTTAATTTTAAACCAAAATAAAAAGTGAATTCATTTTTAAAACCAACTTCAAAAACAAGTTAGTAAGAAATATAAATCTAGTTTTAATCTAATTTAAATCTGCACAAAAGAGAAAAATAGTTAGTAAAATCCGCCTATTTGGTGGGCTTCTACAAGCCTAAATTTTTTTTTTTTTTGGTTTTTTTTTTTTTTTGGTTACAAGGTGATTTGTACAACGTTTTGTTACAATAGCGCTAGTCTGCGTTTGAACAGAGGCACTATTTAACACAAACGCACTAAAAGAAAGGGAAAGACAGAGAAGGAAAAAGCACTGAAACAGGGTGAATAGCGCCAAAATAATGTCAAACGCACCAAAACAGTGTCAAAAGCGCAACTTGTGTGACATTTTCAACATTCAAACATGTTATTGGTTAAAAAAAAAAAAAGTTGATCTTTTTGGTGTTTGGATTCACGTCGGGTTCACCAAATGATGCTCTGCAAAAAGGATTAGAAAATCTGTTTGATGGCAACACACACAAGAGCACAAGAAACAAACGTTAGTGTTAGCAACAAAAGATTATCCTAAACAGGCATATCAAGAGAGATATTAAGCATGAAATAGAAAGCATATAAACATAGAATAAAACAGCTAATCAAGATGCTCATAGTTGCTCCTCCCTTGTTCCTCTCCTCTCCAAGTCCCAAATGAGTGTAGCTCTCAGTAGCTTTTTGCACTATGGATGCTTATGGAGGATTGAGATTTAATATTAAGCTTCAAATATGAAATGAAAAGCTAAATACTATGCTATTGATGCTAAAATGATTGATTTTACCAAAAAGACAAGATTTTAGTTATGCTATGCTAAATGCTCTCTAAAAATGTCTATAGCCTAAATGCATACAAGTTTTCAGGATCTGGATTATGAAGGAATGGGCTCTATTTATAGGAAAAATGGAGCGATGGATGGCCAGGATTGAAAGGTTTAATCAAGGGTCAAGCTTGAAAGTTGGGGATCCATGTGCACAATTTGCACCAATGAAATGGTGACAAGTGTCAACATAAGATTGGGTTGAGAGAAGAGGTTGGAGGCATTAAATGCCTGAAGAGATCTCATGGTTATCTAGAAGGTAAGGGTCAAGCCTAAATTAGGATTACCCACTGGATTAGGAGTTAATGCAAGGATAAACCTTTGTGCAAATGATTAAGAGATAATCATGGTCAAAGCATTAAAGGCTTGATGAGACCCTTGGGTTGGGTAGAGGTTGAGTCAAAACAAATGTTTTAACCATGTAGGAGGGTTTGGGTTAACCATTAATGGTTTTTGAAGACTTTGTGGATTAAGTGGTTGAAGGTTGGAAGCTTTCAAAGGTTATCCAAGACTTTGAGACATTTAGTGGTTGAAGGTTGGAAGCCTTTAATGGTTATCAAAGACTTTTAGGCTTTGAGAAGTGACTCCATTTTGCTTAGGAATGTGACAATAATTAGGGGATGGATTAGGCTAATTAGGAAGGGGTTAGAAGAATCTAGAAGGGGATTAGATTTTGCAAGTGGATTTGGTGGGTGAGGGAAAATAGGATTTTATTAAAATAAAAATTCATTTATTTCAATAAATGTGTGCAAGTTGTATTTGGATAAATATTCAAATAAATATTAATTTATTTAAATGAGAAAAAGGAAGATAAAGCATTAAAATGCTTGAAGACTTTGAGGGGAACCATTAAAGGCTTGAAGACTTTAAGGAAAACCATTAAAGTCTTAAGAAGACTACAGAAGGAAGCCATCAAGTTTGAAGACTTTAAAGCCATCAAGTTTGAATACTTTAAGGGAAACCATTAAAGGCTTCAAGTGGGTGAGGATAAATAGGATTTTAAATAAATAATTTATTTAAAATAGTTGTGCAACTTGCTTTTGTAGGAAAATACAAGTGGGTGGAGGATAAAGGTGATTTAAATAAATGATTTATTTATTTAAATGTGAGAGGTGGGATTTTGGGGGATTTAAATAAATATTAATTTATTTAAATGTGAGAGAAGATTTAATTAAACACATATGATTTATTTATTTAATTAATGGTATGAATTTGGTTAAGTGAATTAAATCAAATAAATTGAATAATTTATTTAATTAATAGGAGAAGAGGGTTAAGATGAATTAATTAAATATTAATTTAATTAATTATTAATTGATGGTTAAATAATCAAATAAATACTAAGTATTCATTTAATTAAGTGGACAGATTTATGTGACTACACATACTTTAGTAAGAGATAAACCACAGACAAAAATCAAAGAAAAATAATCATGCCCCATCATAGCTTCTCTAGTCATGGACATCCTTGAGTCGGATAGATTACATGATTAGCAATAAAATCAAGATATAAGCACTGAATCTCGCATTTGATTCACATGTTCTAATGGTCATTAACTGATATAATCATCTTGATAAATGATCTCGGATAATCCTTTATTACTTGCTGGTCGATTCTTTGTTTTCTGAGTTTCACAATTTAGTTGTCATAAGATGCCTTGATCGTCGCTTCTTTGTTGCTCATTATCTGTTTCAAAACCCTATGTGTTTTTGGATTTTCAAAGATTCAAAAGATCACCTTAGCAAAAGGAATTAGGATTTTGCCCCCAACAGAAACAAAAAAATTATTATGGATGTATGAATTGATCAAGATCCAAACCATGGTGGGATACAAATGCAGATTGATTAATTCTGATAAAATCTAAGATGGTGACTATGACAAGTATGCCAAAGATTGATAACTGTTGGTAAGCTGCATATTGTCTGCTAACGGTTTAGAGCAATAGATGCAAAAGATGAAATGGATAAGCTAGGAAGCGATATATTAGATATGATGGAGTGGATAGGTGCGTAAAGAGATCTCATAGATGGAGGAACTTACTTTTTAGATAGCGCCCGTTTACCAGGTTTTCACCATCTAAATTTATTGCATTTTTCTCTCTCTTTTTTTCTTTTCTTTTTCTTTGTTTTATGTTTTTTAGGGATTTTCTGTTATTCTGATTTTTACTTATTTCTTCAAGACTTTATATGTTTTTTATTGATTTTTTCCAGGACTTTATATCTCAAGCATAGAATTTCTTGAGATGGATGGAATTGATAGGTTCATCAAACCAATCACCTTCAGGGGTAGATAGCTTGTATGCTCCTGAGCCATATGCTGCTACTATGACAAAAGGTCCTAGCCAATTTGGTTCAAATTTACCCTTCTTTTCTCGGTCTTTCTGATTTCTTGGATTCTCCCTTAGAACAATATCTCCAATCTGAAAAAAAATGTGTGGCTTGACTCTATGATTATAACTTCTTGTCATTATCTGTTGACACACTTTCAAACGGTTTGTTGCATTTTGGCGACATTCCTAGATCAGTTTAAGTTCTTGGAGTCTAGAGACTCATTGTTCTTCTTCTGGTATAAGACCTTTAAAGGAAACTCATAGAGAAGGTATCTCTACTTCTACTGGTAATATGGCTTTTGATCCATAGACTAAGCAATATGGAGTTGCCCCCATTGGTGTGCGGATGTTGGTTCGGTATGCCCAAAGAGCAAGATTTAGCTGAATGTGCACGTCTTTTCCAGCTTCATTGACTGTTTTCTTTAAGATTTTCAAGATAGTTTTGTTTGATGCCTTAGCTTGACCATTTCCTTGTGGATAATACAGAGTAGAAAACCTATGTTGGATATGAAATTGCTCACATAGTTCCTTCATATCTTGATTCTTAAATGGTCGTCCATTGTCAGTGATAATGGTCATAGGAACTCCATAGTGACAAATTATATAATTCAAGATGAATGATGATATTTGTTTTCCTGTCACTTTTGTCAGAGGTACTGCTTCAATCCATTTAGTGAAATATTCAGTAGCAGTCAGAATGAACATATGTCCATTAGAGATGACGGATTTATCTTTCCTACCAAATCAAGACCCCATTGAGAAAATGGCCATGATCCGGCCATAGGATACAATTCTTGTGCTGGTGCGTGAATGAGATTCCCATGGATTTGACATTGTTTGCATTTCTTGGCATATGTGAATGAATCTCTCTCCATAGTAGTCCAATAGTAACCCATACGAAGAAGTTTCTTAGCCAGTGTTAACCCACTTGAGTGTGTGCCACAAATACTTGCATTAACTTTGTTAAGAACTTTCTCAGATTCTTCTTGTTCAAGACATCTCAATAAAGTACTATCTAGACCTCACCTATATAAGGTATTAGAAATAATAATATAGCGAGATGACTGACGGATAAAATTTCTTCTTTGATTGTGGGATAGGTCAGGAGGAAGGATATTCTCTTTAAAGTACTGATAGGTTTGGCCATATAAGGATTGACTGATCCTTGATATTTGACAAATCATGTAGGTATGCTGGGATTGAATGGTAGGGGTTAAGATATCTTCCACAAGGAATTCGTAACGCTGTTGATTCTCCCAATTTTACAAGAGAGATGCTATTGTAGCCATTGCATCTGCTACTTTATTCTCATTTCTTGGGATTTGAGTAAATGATATTTCTTCAAAGTGTTCTTTAAACTCTTCTACCAGTTGTTTGTAGGGCATGAGATTGTCATCCTTAGTTTGATAATCATCATTTATTTGGTTGATGATAAGCTATGAATCATCGTAAACATGTAATTCCTTGATATTCCATTCAATAGCCATTTTGAGCCCAATAGTCAATGCTTCATATTCTGCAGTATTGTTTGTGCATGGAAACCGTAGTCTATATGATTTTGGAATTGTATGTCCCTGAGGTGTGATGAATAAAATTACTGCGCTTGATCCATATTGTGTATAAGAACCATCAAAGTATAATTCCCAAAATTTTGTACTTACTGTCAGAATGTCTGCATCTGAAAATTCAATGTGCAATGGTATTTTATTTTGTAAAGGAGCTTCAACTAATTGATCAGTAATGACCTGTCCTTTGATAGCTTTTCGATCAACATACTCTATATTAAACTCACTCAGTATCATAACCCATTTGGCTAATCTGCCTATCAAAGTTGACTTGTTCAACAAATACTTTAGTGGATCTATCTTTGCTATTAGCTTCACAGAATGAGCCAGCATATAATATCACAGCTTCTGAGTTGCAAATACAACTACTAGACATGTCTTCTCTATTGATGTATAATTCAGTTCATAGCCGACAAGTGTTCTACTGATGTAATACACTGCTCTTTCTTTTCCTTCTTCATCATGTTGAGCTAGGAGAGTGCCTAATGATACGTTTGTTGTTGAGATATAGAGCAACAATGGTTTCTCTTTGATTGGTGATACCAGTACTGGAATATTCATGAGATATTCTTTGATTTGCATAAAAGCTTCTTTACATTTCTAATCCCATTTGAATGGAACATTCTTATGTAAAAGATGAGTGAATGGATGACATCTATTTGCCAATTGAGAGACAAATCTTCTGATTGATTGCAATATTCCTTGTAAATATCGCAATTGACTTATGTTCCTAGGTGACTCCATCTCCATGATGTCTTTTACCTTTTCAGGATCTACTTCAATTCCATGGGCTGATATAATGTACCCAAGAAGTTTTCTAGATGTTACTTCAAATGCACATTTCTTTGGATTTAATCTCAACTGATATCTTTCCAGCCTATCAAATATCTTGCTTAAGATGTTCAAATGTTCTTGTCTTGTATGAGATTTTGCAAGTATATCATCTACATAATCTTCCATAAATGTATGCATCATATCATGGAAAATTGTCGTCATAGCCCTTGATAAGTCGCTCCTGCATTCTTAAGCCCAAATGGCAAAACATTCCAACAATAAGTACCCCATGCACAGGTGAATGCTATCTTTTCTTGATCTTTAGAGGCAATTCTTATTTGATTGTATCTTGAGAAGCCATCCATTAATGAAAACATCTCATGCCCTGCTGATAAGTCCACAATTATATCAATGTTGGGTAGTGGGAAATCATCTTTGGGACATGCTTTGTGAAATCAGTGTAGACTCTTATGCTTTTATCTGGCTTTGACATTGGTACAATGCTTGAAACCCATTCTGGATAGGCAACAGGTCTTATGAAACCCACATCTAATAGTTTCTTTAGCTCGACTTTTACAAGAAGAGCAATGTGTGGATGCATCTTCCTTAGTTTTTGCGTAACTGGTTTTTATTTTAAGTCCACATTGAGATGATGCATTATAAGATCTGGATTAAGTCTCAACATGTCAGCATAGGACCAAGAAAAATTTATTTGTCTTTGTTTGAAGAATTCTATGTGTTCTTTCCTTCTTTATCTGATAATGAGGCAACAAAATGAAGTATCTTGGGATCCTTTGATGTTCCAATGTTTATTACTTCTATTGGTTCTATTAGAATAGCATATCTCTCCTAAAAATATGTAGGGAGGATGTCAAACTTTCCATCTTTTGGTGCCTCCAAGAGGTTTTCACCATCAGATACGTCCTTTATTTTCCCTTTTGATTGATCTAGTGTTACCATGAAATGGTTTTCAACAGTAGGTCTCTTTCCTTGTTTTATTTCAATTTTGTGACTGGAAAGTTTGGCATTCTTCTGACTACAAGAAACGTTACTTGATTCCGCAATGGAAGATATCTTAGGTGTTATGGGTTCGATAGCATTAAGATACATAACTAAGTCATGATCATTGGAAAATAAATCTAATTCAGGGTTTTCTAGATTATCCCAATCAATTAATTCAGGATGAAGAAGAGGTAAGTCATAATCATTGTCATCATTAGGTGCTTCAAAGTTCATGACATAATGGTCATAAATTGGCATAGAGTAGGTAATATCTTAGATAAATGATCTTGAGGATTATCTCTCCCAAGTATTCTCCAATTAGTTCTAACAAAATTAGTATTAGCATTTTGTGGTTCACACTCAAATGGATCTTCATCTGATGTTTGTCCCTTAAAAGTACTGCAAGTTCCTTCTTTATTTTTTTTCAATAAATTCATTTGCATTTTGAAGTTGACATATTGGTGCACATGATATAGAGAATTCTTTTGCTAGCTTTTGTCTTCTTTCAAACTCAGCTTCTTCTAGACTAATAGTCAATTCTACTTGACTATCTCTTAGTTATTCTATGGTTCTTCCATACCTTGGTACATCTTTCTCTTTATTTGATAAAAAAATGATATTTCCAGATGTATGCGAGAAAAGTGGTGCAATGAAATGGAAATTACAGAAATTCAAAGACTTGCCCACACACCAATGGGACTCTTGGTGCAAGTTATGGAGCTATGTGGAATAGCTCAACTTGCCAAGGGGTGTTCCATTGTTCTCTATCTCACAAGACCCCTCAAGCCAATGCCTTTGCTCTCAGATCACTGAGCAAAGTGACTTAGGGATGACAATCATGAGAATGACGGATGCTTTTGATCAATCTTAGTATTAATGCATCCTATCTACGCATGATTTTAGATATGAACTAAACTAGCGATGATAAGATGAAAAGATTACTAAAATACTATCTTAACATGATATACTAGTTTATATGATTAACTAAGATAATGGAAATGCTTCTAAAAATGATTATTAGATTATATTTCTATTCCAAAGAGAGACTAAATGCTTTGCTAAAAATGAGTATAAGTGTGATGCTAAAGACTTGGATTCTGAGAATCAGGAATGAGGGCTCTATTTATAGGGAAAATAGGGCAATGGATGGTCAAGATTGGATGATCTTATCAAGGGACAGGATTGAAAGTTATCGATCCATGTTTACAATTCTCACCAATGAAATGGTGACAATTGTCAGCATAAGACTGCTTGAGAGGAGATGCAAGAAGCATTAAATGCTTGAGGAGACCTCATGGTTACCTTAGGAGGTAAGGGTCAAGGTTAGGTTAGGGTTATCCATTGGATAAAGCTTTTACCCAAGGGGTAAACTCTTGTGCAAGGGTTAAGGAGATAACCATGGTCAACGTAATGAATGCTTAATGAGACCCTTGGGTTAGATGAGGGTTGAGTTAGGCAAAAAGTATCTAACCATGCCACAAAGGGTTAGTTAATCGTTAATGGCTTGAAAGACTTTGGGGATAAATTTGTAAGAGTCCTTCCAAATTTGGGGGTATTCAACAAGTTAGCTTGTTGAAGACATAAAGGCTTTAATGCCTTTGGAAGACTTTACTCCAAATTTGAGAAGTGACATCCTCAAATTTAGGGAAAGGGGATAATTGAAGGGTTTAGGCTTAATTGATTAGGATTAGATGGGTTCTAGAAGAATTTAGGAAGGGGGTTTAGGAGGCAAGTGGTAGATGTAGGAAAATGCAAGTGGGTGAGGGATAATAGAATTAATTAAAATTAATTGCTTTATTTCAATTGTGTTTGCAAGTGGAGGATTTAAATAAATTAGATTTATTTATTTAGAGTGAACAATTTAATTTAATTAAATGTAAATTTAATTAAAAGTAGAGAGAAGGGATTTAATTAAATAAAATGATTTATTTAATTAAATGATGTGAAAGGCTTAAGTGAATTTAAATAAATAAATTGAATAATTTATTTAATCAAATAGAGGAATGTGGATGATTTAATTAATTAGATTTAACTAAATAGAGGAATGAGAATAAAATGAACATTAAATATTCATTTAGGAATATGGTCATTTTTATACATCTACATTTTACCCCTCTTTGAAGTGACGTGTGTGCACATGTTGATTCAAAGAAAATTGATATGTCATCAAAACTTGATCGTGATCAGTGTGATGTCGTGTATCGAGATGTTCATGTCATGCCCTAGATTTGATCAATGATGCCCCGGATTTGATAAATGATGTTGATAATGCCCCCTCGGGAGATGAATCAAAAAATTGAAGATTTGGTTGAGTTTGATATTTGTTGATAAATTTCATCGCATTTTAAAATTTTGTCTATGTTGAATGTGCCAATTTGATTCATCTCTCGATAATGATGTTTGTTAGGGTTAGAAGCGAGACCACGAGAAATTTACATGTTCCACCGCCTAACCCTAATATCTGTTTACCCTATAAAAAGGTAAAAAGTGGTTTGATTTGTATCATTTGTGCTTGTTGACTTTGGAGAAAGTGACATTTGGAGAGAAAGACAAAATGCCGGTTCCCTATGCTTCTCATCGATTAGAGCACGTTCGTCAGTATTGGAGGCCCACCACGTATGGACCACCTGTAAGTCATCGAATTTTGTCCCTCTTTGCTTTTTGTTTTGTCATTTTTGGTCACATTTTTCATTTTTTGTTTCGAAATTTCATGGGTTAGCGCATAGGGTATGCACCCTAGCGCATACGATAAAAACCGTAGTGCGTAGAGTTTTAAAACTAGGGTAGCATCGGGGTTAGGTTTTGTAGCGCATAGCCAATGTAGGCTAGTGCATCAAGTAGATTTAGCGCATAGGGCTAATAGGATAGCGCACAGGGGGGAAAGGGTAGCGCTTAGGTGAAACCTAGCGCATAGGGCTAGCAGGGTTGCACATGGGTAGAATAGGATAGAGCGTATGGTTAGAGTTGCAGCATATGGGTGGATTAGGATAGCGCGTAGGTGTTTTCTAGTGTATAGGGTTAGAGGGGTGGCACAAGCGTAGAACAGGGTAGCGCATAGGGTAAAGTCGGTAGCGCATAGTGGGGTTTGGCTAGCGCATAGGTAGAAGCTTAGCACGTAGAGAAAAGGTCTTAACGCGTAGGCAAAAAATGTAGTGGAAATTAGGATTTGGTGAGGGATTTTGAGAGGAATGAAGATAGGTTGGGGTAAGTAGGTGGCTGCCAATTTTTCCTGGATGGGTGCGATAGCCAATCTGCATGCCTGCTGTGTGGATGTGTGTTTTGTTTTGATGAATGTTGATGTCGGATATGAGTTCTGATATGGATTTTTGATATTGATAAAACTTGATTTGACTTATGTTATTTCAAGTTGATATGGATGTGATATGGTTGATATTGGATATGAAACTTGATTTGATGTTCAGTGTTTCAAGTTGATATGGATGTGAAACTTGATTTGATTTTCAGTGTTTCAAGTAGATATGAATTTGATGTTGATATGGATTTGATTTTATATGAAACTTGATTTTGATTTTTAGTGTTTCAAGTTGATATAAATTTGATGTTGATATGGATTTGATTTGATGTGAAACTTGATTAGATTTTCAGTGTTTCAAGTTGATATGAAGTTGATATTGATATGGATTTGATTTGATGTGAAACTTGATTATATTTTCAGTGTTTCAAGTTGATATAAAGTTGATGTTGATATGGATTTTTGATTTGATGGGGGAATTGATATTGTACATGTTTTGTTTGTGACAGAAGCGACTTGGGGTTCTTTAGTCGCGAGAGCGATTTCTAAGGCCGTGGTCTTTGATTCCACGATTAACACAGGCAGACAGAGACATTATTGAGAGATGTGGAGTATCCTCTTTATTAGAGATGCCCCGGTATATCGTTAACCAGGGTTTATTGACAACTTTGGTAGAGAGGTTGCATAGTGACACCAACACCTTTCATTTGGCGACAGGTGAGATTACAGGTACACCAGAGGATTGCTATCGGATTTTGCAAATTCCTATGGTATGTGCACTATTGCCATATGAGTAGACCGAGGAGGGCGGGACAGAGGTGCTTCGCCAGATTCTGCAAGATGATATGATTTGTGGATATGAGATCCCCTGGCATGACTTTATTGATTTTTACTATGCCCCACTACCATCAGTACTAGCAGTTTTTGTAGGTGGCTTCTTGTGTCCCGACCATAGGTCGAAGGGACTGGCAGTGGGATGGGATATGGTGACACAGGGTCGTCGGTTTGCATGGGGGTCCGCTATGTTGGCCCACTTATATAGAGATTTGCATCAAATGGTATACTTGGGTTATGGCATTTTATCAGTTGGGGTTACATTGTTACAGGTATGGCCGTGGGAGCACATTCCCGTAGTGAGGCCACTTGCAGATAGAGATAGGCCAGTTGGGCGTGCCTATGCATATGGATACACAGGGATAGTTGTCCAGCATAAGCTAGGCATACTAGAGCATTGGAGGAGGGTGCTTGATGATATTAATACGGTCATCTGGAGACCATATATGGAGTGTGAGGTGTGGGAGGAGGATGGGATAGAGATGCCCTATGTGTATATGTCCTGATTTTTGATAGGGTGGATGCCCTTTGTGATCGAGAGATTCCTGCACAACTAAGTTTAGTAGCAGTATGGATGACAACAGGGTATTCCATAGGGAGCGTGATTATATGCTCGACGGAGGTAGGATGTGCCAGAGTGGGGCCCAACCATTGATAGGGTTGTGGTGGTGGAGGAGTACATGCATCTAGCCGACCAGATATGGGACTATGCCTATAGGGTAGTGGATGTGGGGATGACTGAGGAGTCTTCAACACTTTTTGTGGCTCATGCTGTGGCCAGGATATCTGATCCGATGGAGTTGATTCCTGCTTTTGATGACGATGAGGATGAGCAGCCCGAGAGGCTAGGGAGACAGAGAGAGGAGGGAGAGGAGCTTGAGGAGGGAAGTGGGGATGGTGGAGGTGATGACGGTGGAGATGGTGGAGGAGGTGGCCGAGGTCGATGGGGAGATAGAGCAGGGAGAGGAGATCGGGCGAGGACAGGAGATAGAGGTGGAGTTGGTGGGTATAGAGGGATGCAGGGCGAGAGAGTAGTGCAGCGGGCAGTGGAGGATAGAGGGAGGGGAGGTTTGGCGATTGGAGCTGGTGGTGGTGGGTGAGCAGGGGAGGTTATAGCAGTAGTGGGTGGGACAGATGATTTCAGACGACCTACCCAGAGGAGGAGGTCAGATGTGCTATCCCCACTAGTGCCGAGGACATGGAGAGGGATAGGGGGTACCACGACATAGGTACCCCTCTAGATTCAAATTCCCACTCATAGAGAGGATGCTCAGATTAGAACTTTACAGTTGTTAGTGCAGCATCTACAGACACAGTTACTAGTGCATCAGCGTCTGATTACATAGCTTACCACAAAGCATGATACGGTGTTGGAGTGCTTGGGTCGAGCGGAGCCTCAAGAAGATAGTCTGGAGAGAGCAGCGGTTGGTGGCTCAATGAGATATACCTTGAGGGAGATGTAGTATATAGCCAAGGAGGTTGAGTACTATTAGCGTCTCTATGAGGAGTTGGTGCCCAGAGAACCCAGAGCTCCTAGTTTTATGGCGATGAGATCTAGTCAATCTAGGCAGACCGGTTCGAGGATAGAGAGCAGAGGTGTGACCAAGTCGACTCGTCAGGATCCAATTGGAGATCTAGGTGCTAGGACATCTGCCGCGAGATCGTCACCCTCTAGAGATAGTCATACACGGGAGACCTTGTCTCTATTGTATTTTGAGCATTTGTTGTATTTGGGACATACATGACATCTTTTGTATACTTGATCATTTTTGATATATATATACGACACTATTTTCTTTGATCCACATATGATGTGTTTGATGGATGGTGCTTTATATATGATTTTGATGATTCTATGATGATGTTGCAATGTTTATATAAATGCATGTGATTGGATATTTTGTTTTGATGATGCATGATGTATGATGTATGAGATGTATCTTGAAAATGAGATTTATGATAATGATATGTTGTGAGATGTATCTTGAAAATGAGATGTATGATAATGATATGCTGTGAGATGTATCTTGAAAATGAGATGTATGATAATGATATGTTGTGCAACTAATTGTAAAATGATATGCAACTAATTGATCATCCTCATTATTCTGTTTGTCATTCCTGTATAGTCACATGTTATTGCTTTCTTTGTGTTTATCATCATTGAGCTGTTTGGATATGTTGAAAATTTATACAAGCATAATGGTATAATTGAACCATAATGACTTGAGAAAATTTTACATGACTTTTGATTTTGAAAGATGGCACAAGCGTCGAGGTATAATTGAACCAAGATGACCTGAGTGTGGCTTGCGTATAAATAGACAAGATTAAACCATTTGTATGCACAAAGTGGAACCATGTTTTTAGTGATATGCTTTGAATCATGTCGCGAGACAAGTATTTGCACAGTACAAGTAATCACCTCACAGACATAAAACTAAAAAAATATTGGAGTCCCAATTACTTTCTCTAGCTCGATGCATCATTGAGAAAATTTAGAGGATCCAACAGTTCAAAAAAATTTCAAGTGCAAAAATAGTCAAAACTAAAACCTAAAGAATATGAATCCACATTCTTCCCAGAAGAATGTTGTAAGAGAGGTTCAAATCTAAAACCCGACATAATGTACTCCTTTCCACATGTCCTATTTTGATTGGCAACACCACAGTTCCTTTAGAAGAACGCTCTACTTCATCATAAGCCTTAATAGTTATTTTCTTTTTTGGATCTACTGCATTTTTTGAATATCCCAAAGCTTTTATTAAACTTAATGTACAAATTTTAAGCCCGCTCCACCATCTATGAGTACGCATTTGACATGAGTTTTATTAATGGTGACTTCAACATGTAAAGGAGCATTGTGAGGATGTTGCAAGGACGCGTAATCATTTTTCAAAAAATGATAAGAAATGAGGGGCTATAAGGTGTCCCACCATGTTTTAGAATTGATCTACATCCAAGTCTTTTGGAATTGTTGTTTCCACTAAAGCTTTTTCCAAAATTTTCTTATGCATAGGTGAAACTTGGAGAAGTTCCAAAATTGATATTTGAGTAGGTATTCTTTGTAATTGCTCTACTAAATTGTATTGTTCTGAAGTGGATGTTGAGTATTTTAATATACTCGGAAAGGTGACCTTTTCTTTGCTTCTTGTAATGACATTGATTGGCTTTGAAGGTGCATTATCTTTAACAATGATGACATTTACCACATCATCATATGTATAAGTGTAGTTTACTTTGGCTTTTCCTTTGTCATCTTTTAATTGGGATGGTTCACCTTTGTCATAATTTGGAAGTGGAGTTTTGAAAGCTAGGTGTGATTGATTTGTCTTATGGCTATCCAATGTGATAGTTCCATTATCGATTAGATCTTGGATAAGGTGTTTCAATCTCTGACAATCATTTGTTTGGTGTCCTTTATTTCGATGGTAATTACAAAAATGATTGTCATTTCACCAATTAGGCTTGACTTGTGGTTCATAACTTCTTGCTTTTGGTAAAACAATCAGTTTGTTTGCAAGAAGAGTTTTTAAAGCTGATTCCAATGGTTCTCTAGTGTTTGTGAATTTCCTACGAGGATTGGAGAAGAAAGACTTGGTTTTATTGCTTTCTTGATTGTTATTGTTTGGGATTTGACTTGATAGATTAAAAATTGGTTGTTGTTTCATAGCACTATTGTCATCATTTCCTCCATTGATGACATTCCTATTCTTTGACCAGAATTTGGGTTTGTCATTGTTGTTGTTGTTGTTGTTGTTGTAGTAAGAATTATTGTAAATTTTTAGCTCTCCTTTCTTTACCATCGCATCTTCAATTTTTAGACCATTCTCAATCATCTTGGTGAAGGAGGGAGGACATTGCATTTTTAGTCGATAACTCATTTCACTGATAAGATTATCAATGAATATGTCCATCTTTTCTTGATCAGGTACATCTCTTGGATACCTATTAAACATCCATTTCCATTGCTGCAAGAAGATCATAAAAGATTCACCATTCTTTTGTTTAACATTGCATAATTCCAACATTGTTATCTCATTCCTTACATTGTAGGAATACTATGAAATAAATCTATTCACAAGTTCTTCAAAAGATTTGATTCCAGATGGTAATCTTGAAAACCATTCCATTGATTGCCCATTTAAACTCCTAGGGAAAAGATGCATCAGGTAAGTTTTGTCATGCGCAAATTCCATACTCATAGTACAAAACTCCCTAATGTAATCCCAAGGATCAAATTTTTCCATCGTATTTGTCATATTTAGGGATCTCGCAATGCTATGGAAATGGTGCCATATTCAAATTTTTATCGAAAGGATATGGGCATATATCTTCTAATGAATACTTTTTGGAGCTTGTTCCATTTTGTATATCTTGTATCTGTTGTTATAGAGTTTGCATTTGTTGAGTGAGGTTTAACAATGGATTATCCATATAGTTTCTCCTTATTTCTTCGTAAGTTATTTTATCACTATGCTCTTTTGTTGTGTCATCCCGTTCTTTTCTTGTCTCTTCATGACTTTCTTTGTTTACATCTTTGTTGTTTGGATCATCTGTGTTTTGGGTGTTACTTGCCTTCTAATATTGTTTCAAGCTTTCTATGTTAAAGTCTTGTGGTAATTTAGCTCCTGATTTTGCAAACATCAAAAGATATTTCTCTTTTTGTTTTGCCAAATTTTTTTCCATTAGTCTATCAAATTTGAAATCTTGCTCAAGGTCTCTAATGGTGTTATTGACTGTTTCTTCATCAACAGTGGTATACCCAAAAGTTTGGAATATCAGATTATCTTCTTCCTCCATTTGTTTTTGCTATTTTCTAAGTTGTTTGTATTGAGCTCTAGTCCAAACTGGCATGTGATTGTTTTAAAATTTTTGAAGTTTTTCAAAGGACAAGTCAATAGGTGATTATTGGTTTAGGAGGATATGCTTTGTTGATTTAACCACTATTGTTTGTTCATTGTGATAAAGCGTCTCTTTGTTGAAAATCATGTCCTTGAAAAATTTCTCCGTCAAACTCTATTCCGCAACCACGTAAATAGTGACGAAAACTGTGTAGGAATGTCCTATGTTTTAATAAGATCTTGCGATTGATATACAAGAATCTTATTCTTTTCTGGGTAGCTTTATAACCGGGTTTTCTTTTCTTAAGGAGATACTTAAAAGTCATATAAGCATCTGATAGTTTACAAGTTTGTTTGATTCCAAAGTTGGTGCAATTCTGATTTTGATATGACCTAGGTTCAAAATAGGAAAGATATATCCAAGATAATGAACACAAGATGAATTGATCAAGCTTCGTGATAGAGGATTTGATATATCCCGATGAGAGACTTGACAATGATGTTGATTTTTTTGCACTTAAAATGTTTGAATCAATAACTTGTTGAATGTTTATGCTTATGGAAACCTTTTAGAAATAGCCTGTTGGATTAGTGACCCAGTTGTTGAACTAGTTTGAAAATGTGTGATAGTTTAGAGACAAATCTACTCAAGAAGTGTTTTGATATTGATGTTGAAATTTTGGTTTGATATGCTTTTTAGATGTGAAAAATATTTTGTGCTAACTCTTGTGGCAAAGAGTGTTAACTTTTTGGATAAAAGCATTGTTTTGTTGTTTAAAAGCGCCATTCTGATTATGTTTCAAGGATTCTTCTCAATTCCTTTAGCAAGTTGTTGGATTTTGCTCATTTTTTAGATGATGATTTTCTCAAATTTTTGACATTTTTGAACATGCATAGACATAGAAGACACAATGTTCTTGAAAAACAAAATGCATAAGCAAGTACAAATCCTATGGCAGACTGAGACAATAATTGTTGAATCTCACATGGGGTTTCCCCCGAGGCTACGCTATTGAAAGCGGATATTTAAATGCTTGACCCCACTGGCTCCATCCTCGACACTCACTTCTCCGGGGCAGCCAAGCACCAGTTTCCATGAAAACTCCCCATGGCAAAAAATTTATATCTCTACTAAGAACCGTATGTGTGTGAGTCGCTTTAGAGGTCTGACCTCTTGTGCCAACAACTAGAAGGATTTTGGCAACTAGTACAAGTGGTTTTTAGTAAAGGCTTCCGGTCATGTGGCCATACATGCGACACTTTCAACTCTATAAATACAGAAGGTTCCCAGCCTATAGAGGTTACGCTCCATAGGGTTTATGGGGAAACATAGTGTCGGTATGAAATTATCAGCACATGTTGCTTGTGACTTTCATCCCAAACACGATTTATTTAGAGTGGATTGGAAGGACTCAGTATTAGCCCATTTCCACTTTGGGTCATTCCCCTCTCACTGGTCCCCTCAAGGCAGCTCGAGAAGGCAAGCCCTTTAAAGGTTACACATAAAAGAAAGTAGGTCTAGTTTTCTGATCACCGTGTGATGGTGAGAGCATACTTACCTACTACTTCATCAAGCACAGAAAACACAAATCCATTTTAGGTTTTCTAAAATCTATGTGCAACTATTTTAAAGAATTCACTCAAAATGCAAGTTGCATGCTGTTAATTTATCCCCCTTAGTTAAGCTAAATGAGAATGACATGATGTGTTACTTTCCAAATTAGAACTCTTAATTTAACTGGGTGAGGAAATGCATGAAATTTGTTTTAAAAATAACCCTGCACATGCATGTCAGTAGTTTGAAAATTTTAAGTTCTTGGATATTTGGACCTGCAAGAAAATTCTATCAGTTGCAAATAAAAGCGCTATCCTAACAAATGCGTTGTCTTTTACCTCAAAAGCGCTAACCTAAAGGACAAAAGCGCTAACCTAGAACATAAAAACATTGCTCTCCAGACTAAGAAGCGAGAATTATCTGACAAAATCATTAACCAAACTAACAATTGCGCTAACCTAAAGAACACAAGAGCTATTCTGAAGATTAAATGCGTTGATTTACAGACAAAAAATGCTAACCTAAATGACAAATGCGCTAACCTGAAGGACAAAAGTGCTAACCTATAAAATAAAGGCACTGTCAGAACTCACACAGGCATGAATCTGTATTACAAATGCGTTAAATTTTCTTTTTGTGAGAATTAGATAGGATATTAAAAAGAATATGCGAGGCTTTGAGCCCCATGGTGGGCGCCAAAAATGTGTCGACTTGAATTTCATCATCAGAATACTACTTGCAACATGTTAGTTTCACAAAATACAAAGGAACTGCTACAGGAAATCCAAATTCAACCAATGAAACTACATGAAATACATATTAAATAAAAATCCTATTATTACCTTCATGATTTATGTCTCATTGTGTCCTAACTCCACTATTCATGGTTGTACATGGTGTGCTCTCAGACAAGCACTGATAGCTTCCAAGATGTCATATGAAGAATGGACTGATAACTAATAGTTAACTGATACTATGATATGCAATGCTAAATGACTATGCTAAATGATTATGCTAAATGATTATACTATTTTCTTCAAAATTAAAACTCACAGATGCATAAGTTTCACAAATGATTAGCTTGAAAACTCACTTGAATACTAACTTGAAGACTAACTCTCTCTCAACTCAAACTCCTGATTTTATAGACCTTGAGAGGATAAGATGATGTGGCTTGGATCAACGGTCATGATCGGATCTGCAGATTTGGATGGTTGTGAGCAAAGGTGAAGGTTGAGAGAAAGGGGGAAGGAGAAGACAAGTGTTTGTAGGCATTTTTGATGTTTATGTTGTGATTGTCATTGATGGACACAAACTTGCTTTGAGATCACTTTTTATGTATGAGTTATGCTCAACTGGTATTTGTTCAAAATTGGTATTATGTATTATAGTCTTTAGGCTATCGGTGTTTTGCAGAAAGTGTTTACCGATCTCAAGTGGTATGAAGACCTCAAGCGGTTCGAGGATCTCAAGCGGTACGAAGGAACTGAAGCGGCAGTTATCATTTTCCTAGCCTTCATTTTTGGACAACCGGTAATTGGTTTAATGTTTGAACCGGTATTACTCTGTGATGAGTTACCAACCGATAATCAGTAAAGTTGTATCAACTGGTAATCGGTAAAGTTGTATGGACCAGTAATACTTTGTGATGAGTTACCAACCGGTATTTTTGTGATGAGTTACCATCCACTGACACTTTGATGGTGATTTGTGTCATGTTATCAAATGTGTCTAGTAGCAATGAACCTAGGAACTTGCAATGCAATCCTATTGGACCGACATGAAATCAGATTCCTTTTTAAGGACATCATGTCTAGGGTTTTAGTAGATGTAGTTGTTAGGGTTTTTGGTGGTTGATGAGTTTTTGTACGTGCGATCTTAGAAGAGAAGATAAAGTTTGTGTGCTGTAACAGAGTGTGGATTTACTGAAGACTAAAGTAATGCTGAAATGCATTAGCAATGAGCTATCATGGATCTAAACAAGCAGACTGTGCTATTTGCTAGATCATTCACTTGTTGATTACTCACATCTTCGACAAGTCTGAAACCCTTAACCAAGTAGGCCCAGAAAAGCCTTTGTAAATCCTCTAACAAGGTGGTTCACATCTGTGGATCTAAAATCCTCTCACAAGGTAGTCTTTAATCAAACTTATCTCCAAACAGAGATTGAGATTCCTAACAGGATCTGTTCTAGTGAAGAACATTGTATGACCTTAACTGGTCTGACCTTAACCAGTCTGGTTACTATTCTGCAGATAGTTACTTGTGAGTTTCATCTCACCGTGGTTTTTCCCATTTGGGTTTCCATGTCAAAATCTCTTGTGTTATGGTGATTGTGCTTCTGTGGGTGAATGCCTTATTTGCTGTTTGGTTTGCATTTATGTTAACCGGTTTGTTAGTAAAACTATTATACCGGTTTACTGCTCAACTGCTTAAGTGTTTAAGTTCAGTATTTTTTGGTATACTAATTCACCCCCCCACCCCCCCCTTCTTAGTATTCATCAGTGTCACTCATCTCACCTTGACTGGGTTGCTGATTGAGGAAATCTAGGGATGGTTGGAGAGAATTTAGGCATGAGAGGACATGTGGACTCAAGTCCTTCCTAAGATGTAGGGATGTTGGAGAGAATATAGAAGAAGGTTATGAAATATGTGTACATACACAATATTTCATTAAATTTTGAGATTGAAGATAAGTGGCTAATAAATGTTTTATTTATTTTAATTTGTTGAATTAATTTAGCCACATGATGGATGAGTTGGCAAAGGAAAGATGAAGTGGAGATGGAAGGTGAGTTGGAAATGAAATTAAATAATTTAAGAAATCATTTAATATTTGAGACTATAGGATAGAAGAATAACCATTAGATATTAGATATTCAAATGATTGGAGGAAATAATTAAATATTGGATATTTAACTAATTGATTAGAAGAATAGTTAAATATTAGATATTTAATTATTTAGAGGAATAGGATGGATGAATTAATTAATAAAATATTTTAATTAAATTAATTAATAGAAAGACACGAAATTAATTAAATAAATTAATCTTTTCAAATTAACTATTTAATAGAAGAATAAATATTAAATATTTATTTAATTGCTCAGAGCCAATTTTTATGTGTATACAATGAGCAAGACTAATATTAATGAATATGTGTGATATGTAAGGATGTCGATGTGATTGCAATGTAGAAGTAACAATATATGTAAGTGTTGTGATCCAGAAGATCTGGTGATTCAGATATTTTAGTAAGAGCAGTGTTTGAGCTTTAACAATGATTGTAATCAACATATGCAGATGCTTCTATTTATACAATACTTTTTCTAAAATTTGTAATTCTGTATCTTGCCCTGAGTTCAGTTTGTTGGCAAGAGACACTGTACCGATAGAGAGTAGGTCTTTAAGGAATGTTTTGGTGTTGTCATTGATGGCAACTCAGATCAAAAATCATATCCGGTATATGCAGAATTGTTCTACTGGAAGTTTGATATCCATTTTGCGTAAGTCTGGAAGGTGGAATACAATATGCGACAGAATAAGAGTACATTGAGCGGAACTCAATTTTGGTTGCATAGTTTTGGTTGTGGTGGAAGAGTTAGGTGATTGGATGTTTGAGACAACTTAATTCACAATTGTAGCCTCTAGTATTGATTCTCATGCAAGATTGAAGATCTGGTATCCGATATTTCATGAAGAACATGGTTATTTTGGTGTAGCATGTTATGCAAAATCTTTGAAATGATTACGGTGATTGGTTTCGAGTTCGAGGTGATTGGGATAATATGTTTGAAGCATTTAATCAATTTTTTAAGGCCTTCATATGGATTTGTAATCAGATTGAGCCAACTTCTTATTAAACATTTCATGTTGTGTGTTATGCAGCTTTTGGGCCAACATGGAAATGATTTAATTTGATGGTGCAGATATATTAGACCAATCTATTTGAGAATTTTGGTAATTTATGAGAGTGTGAGAAGGTTGTATGAGCATTGGTGCATAGTTTCACATGCCCCATTCTTAGATTTATGCTCTGGTATATGACAAAGCAGAGCAGAACAAAGTAGTGTGGTAGAATAGTGGTCTTTGTGCTTAACCAGAACTACATTTTGGCATTTGTAGATGCTACTCTTCAGTTTAGACAATCAATTATCCTTTGTAATCATTTGTAGGATAGTGAGTCCTTCGAGGGTTGTATCTCTTTATTGTAATTGAGCAATGAGCTCTAAGCAGTGTGCCTGAATGCATGTGCATTCCCCTTTGTAATACTATTATACTCCTGACCACAATATTATAATATTGTGAGTCTCAATCCCACTATGGTTTTTCCCTTTCTGATTTTCCACGTAAAAAAACTGGTGTTATGATTTTATGGTTGTGTGTGTTGAGTTTTTGCATTTTACTTTCATTCTTTTGCATCTGGTGGTTTAAGTATTAGTTAAACAAAATGATAAATTATAGAATACTGATTCATCCCCTCTCCCTCAGTTTTCATTATCAAATAGTATCAGAGCCTATTTCATCTAAGGAAGCCTAACAACTTGAGGAAGATCTAGGAGAGAGAGAATCAATGGACTCTAGTTTACAGAAACAACCTACTGTGGCACTTGAAGATCTAGATACAACAAGAAATGAAGTAAATAGCTTGAGAGGAAACTTGAGAGACGCTGAAGAATTCATTGAGTCTCTGAAGGAGAAAGTGAACACATCTAGAGAAAAGAGAAAGGAGCTTATGGACAAACTTAAGGAGAAATAAGACCAAAGCTTTGATAACTAAGCCTTAAAAGACAAGACAGATGAATGTGAAAAACTTGCTAGAGATAATGCAGTCTTGAAGAATGAAACGCAGTCCATTGTGATGAAGCTGACAAAGGAGATTGAAGAAAGGAAGAAAAAATAGGAAATATTGACTCAGTCACTAAAGGATAGATCTAAAGAATGTTGCAGACTTAATCATGAAAATGACCCGCTGAAGCTTGAATTGATACAATCTAGGAACAATGAGCAAGATATTGAGAGATAGATCATAATTATAAGAGATGAACTTACCACTGCTAATGAGTACAAAGAAAATTTCAATGCTAGCTCAACTAAGTTGGATGAGATGCTACAAAGCTAGAAGAATAAAGTTGATATGGGAGGACTTGTATTTGAAAAAGGAAAAAGATTCGGATATGGTCAAAGCAATGCTAAAACTTAGAAGAATAAGAGATATTTGGGAAGATAACCTAATGCTTATAAATTCAATGGTAAATGCTTTGTTTGCAATAAATTTGGTCATATGGCAAGTCAATGTAGAAATAGGGTATCCAAGAATAACTCATCATTCTTCGGACAATGTTTCAATTGCAACAAGTATGGTCATAAGTCAATTGAATGCACAAGTATGGTAAATAGGAGAAATTTGAGGTGTTATGCTTGTTGAATATTTGGACACATTTCTAATGAATGTAGGTCAAAGGGAAATCAAGGCAATTTTAGGCCTAATCAGATAAATAACATTGTTTTCTATGCTTGCAACAATTCCGATCACATTGCAAAATTTTGTAGAAGTAAGAATATGAGCAAGAATGCTCTGGAAGACAAGAACAAGTCAAATGATAAGTGAAAAGAAAATAAAAGAGCAACACAAGAAGATGTGGGTAAAGAAGGATGATTGAAATGCAGTGAATGAGTCCACACCTAATTTTGGTGTTGGAACTGTTGGAAAAAATGGTGTCTCAACCTTGCATTTACACAAGGTTACAATTTATAGTAAGTTTTCATTTGAGAATGAAACGGTGCAAAATTCTCCCATAAGCTTTTGGTTGGTTAGATAAGCATGACGATAAAGTTTCATCACAAGATCACAACTAGTTTTAAAGATATTAAAGTTTCCATTTTGGAGGGGTGAAATTAAAGGTTTAAACTTAATTTTGGGGACTTTAGACCATCTGAAATGCCCTGAAAAGTGGGTGTAAATGGTGTAGTCACTTACGAGGCAATAGAGAACTTCGTGATATTTTTGACTCTTCAAAGGGTTCGTCAATTAGACACACCATTCACAAGTTATGGCCTCCAAAAGTTTGTACTCCTGAAATAGGAAATATAATTTGTATCAGACACATAAATGAGCTATAAAAGGGAGGGACATGTGTAGATGTGTGTTTTAACACATCATAGGGCATCTAGAAGGGATTTAAGGTTGGCTATACCTTATTGGATGGTTTTAGCCAATGGTTTTGTAATACTCTTTGACAGTTTCTTGTATTGTATCTCCTATACACGAGGTGTGCAAGATAGAGGTTGTGCATAAGAGTCTTATAGCTATTGAGTTACCTCTAAATCTCTGATTAGTGGTACTCCTGTGAAAATATTTCTTTGCAAGTATATTGTAATCTATTTTTTATTTTTGAATATATTGGGCGACTTTTGGAGTTTGGGGTTTTTTTTCTTGAAAGGGTTTTCCCCACATTAATCACTGTGTTATGGTTTGAATGTTATTATGTCTATTTTTATTAAGTTTTTGTAACTATTGTAACGATCTGTAAAAGTTTTTGCATTACCCTCTGTTGGATATGTTTGGTCATTGTTGCTGCTAGGATATGTTTTTGTCATTGATGTCAACATTTTCCTATGATTTATTCTAATGTGAGTGGGAATATTTTTTGATCTGGTTTATAGTGTTGGTTTTGTTGATCACTGTTTTGTGGAGGTTGATATTTCCTCCAGTATATTTTGATGCGATCAGATCTCGTGCTGAGACTTTGGGATATTATTTTGGATAATCTTGTGTATCTTCATTTTAGATGGTTCATGATTTGGTGCTCCACAAGTTATCTTTCTTCATGATAATTGCTCATTGGTTGTTCTTGAGCTTCTAGACGTTGACCGATGAAGATTTGAAAAATGGTGTTGGTGCAACTATTTCAGATGATTCTAATGTACTTGCTGGTGTTTCCTAGTCATGTCATATTTGTTTTGGCGATCCAAATTGATCATTGTGCGAGTTTTGGTGGTTTTCATCAATCGGTATTGATTTTCGTGTTATGTGAAATTTCTGGTGGTGTAGTGTGTTGCAATTGATCTTAGCGTAATTTTTGATGGAGTTGATTATTTGGGAATTTTCTTTAGGACCATGCTATGCTATGTAAATCATTATACTAGTTTGGTAGTCGATCTTTGCATCATGTGATGTAATTTTGTAATTGTGAGTTGAGGGTTAGGGTTTAGCCTACCTTGTTATCAAGGTTGATGAATTATATATATTGGTGAATTATTCATGTAGTTTGGGTGTCGGTATTGTGTCTGCATTATTAGAGAGAAGTGTAGGTGCGAACAAGTGATTTATCATTCGGTGTTGAGTTTGAGGTGAGATTGGTGTTGTAGGGTAGACAATTGTGCTTAACCAAAACTGTAATCAGGCATTTGGAGATGCTATTTTTTTAGTTCATTTCTTCCAGATTGTAGTCCAAGTCTTATTATAAATTAGTGAGACTTCCCTGAGGGTTGTAGCCTTCTGAGCAAAAATATTTTGAACAGTGAGCTCTAGGTAGTGTGCCTAAATGCATGTGCATTCCCCATTGTAATATTTTCACATACTGCTACAGAGTGTCATCATACTGTGGGTAGGTTCCCATCATGGTTTTTCCCTTAACCGGGTTTTCCATGTCAAAATCTTGGTGTTGTGTGTTGTGCTATTAATTTGATTATCTCTCTATTGATGTAATTTGGTAGATCTATTATTTTGCTTAAATTCTTATATTCCGGTGAAGACTGATTCACCCCCCCTCCAAGTCTTCCTTCTTGGCTGCTACTAACAATTGGTATTAGAGCTAGATCCTCTGATAGAAGATTAATCGCTTAAGGAGATTCAAGATGGCAGATCAAGGTATTATTTTCAAGAAGGATAGTCTGAGGTTTGATGGAAGCAACTATACTATATGGAAGAACTAGATAGAGGTGCACTTGAAATATCTTGGAGAAGATTACTGGAAGATTACAAAGAATCTCTATGTTGTTTCTCAAAATGGACCATCTACTCTCGATGAGGTTAAGTAAAGAGAATATAAAATCAGAGCGAAGGAAGCATTTCTTAGTGCCCTGATTGATTTAGAAATGACAAATATTATGGAACTTCAGATCGCACATGAGATTTACGAGAAGCTTGAGATCTTGTATGAAGGTGACAAACATGTGAAAGTTGATAAGTTGTAGAGTTTGAAAGGGAAATATGAGAGATTGAAGATGGGAGATGATGAGAACATACATTATTTTATGGTTAAGGTGAATGACCTTGTCTTAGGTATCAGATGTGCCGGTGGAAACATTGAGGAAGATGAAATTGTTACCAAGGTGCTGAGATCTTTGCCTCATGCTTATAAACATAAGGTTGTTGCTATTGATGAGATCCTAAGTGTGACCACAGTGACAAGAGATGTGTTGGTTAGAAATCTTGTTGCATTTGAGCTGAGTGAGTTTGGAGAATCACATGGAAAGTATGAGACAACATTTAGAGCATCTGTGTTTGTATCCGGTAAGAAGAAATATGATCCTAATGAGTGCAGAATATCTAGATATGAGAGAGAGAGAAAAGAGATTGAAGAAAGAGAGCTTGATGAGCTTGAAGCACTGATTGCCCGAAGATTGCCTAAAGGTGCCGATAAGTATGATGGAAAGTTTCCCTTGAAATGTTTCTCTTGTAATAAGATATGACATTTTGCTTCTAGATGCCCAAAGAGAATGGCTAAGTATGATAGGTATGATAAGCATGAGAAGTATGATACACCTTATAAGTCTAACCATAAGTTTAGGAACCAAAAGAACTGTTATTATGCTGCAGATGAAGGTGTTAGAGATGATGAATCAGAAGGAGATGAAGTGTTTATTTCCATTAAATAAGATAGACCTGTGCCTATTGATTCCACTAGTTATTCTATTGAGGAGAAATCTTTGGCTGCTAAGGTAGAAGAAAAGGATGAATGGGTTATTGACAATGGTTGTTCAAATCATATGACTGGTGATAAAAGCAAATTTGTAAGCATAGAAAGGTATGGTGGTGAAATAGTTAGATTTGGAGATGACAAAGCCCATGTAATCTATGGGAGAGGTTCTATTTCTTTTGATGGTAAGGATAACACTAATGATGTCTTGTATGTTGAAGTTTTGAAGCATAATCTTTTGAGTGCTGGATAGATGGTTGATAAGGGTTATGATCTACAATTCAAGGATGGTAAGTGCAAGATCTTGAATGCCTCTGGTATAGAGATTGCATCTGGGACTAAGATTGAAGGCAACATTTTTCATTTGAATGCTGGTGAGAAAAGTTGTTTGATTGTTAAGATAGATGAGAGTTGGTTGTGGCATAGGAGGATGTTGCTGGAAATTGGAGGAATTATTTATGTGTTGC
This sequence comes from Cryptomeria japonica, assembly GCF_030272615.1. Taxonomy (NCBI): domain Eukaryota; kingdom Viridiplantae; phylum Streptophyta; class Pinopsida; order Cupressales; family Cupressaceae; genus Cryptomeria; species Cryptomeria japonica. Next base: position 688,426,021 of record NC_081411.1, read on the forward strand.
ATTGATGTTTTGTCATTGATAGCAACACTAACTCTTTTGGTTGTTTACCGGCTTCCGGTAGGTTTTGGTAGAGTGGTTGGTTTATGATATTGATCTGGTATGCTCCGGTATGCTTTGGCTTGTGGAATTGGTTTAGATCTGTCATTCATGCTATTCAGATGGGTATCATGATGAGTTGGTTTGGGATTTGATGACTTAGGAGCTATCATTTGTTCTAGTAAGCCTTTTGGTCACTATTAAGGGTTCTACCAGCAGAGATTTCTTGAAGACCTTTTGATGCACATGATAAGTGGTGTTGGCACAAATTCTAGATGACTTTTGAGATGCTATTGGTTATCTTGTTCATGTTCCTATTGATCGGTGGTGTTAGATTTTGGGTCCAGACTTAATGCTATCTTATTCGGCTAGGTTATAGACCAATTTATGTAACGTGTTGGTGGATGATCTCGATGTGTTACTGGTTGGGTTTCTTGATTGGATTATGTTGTTTTGGTCTTAGGCCGACTTGGCTGATCATGAGATTGTGGGTTTAAGTTATGAATTTATTGTATTATCTTTTAGACGACCGACCTAATTGTTTAGATCCTGAGTTGGTATAAATGTGATGTATCTCTTTGTAGATCATGGGATTAAGGGGATCAGGGTTATGGGATTATCTCTATGTGAATAAAGTTGTAATAATATGCAGAGTTTTTTGGTTGATCATAGGTGATTGAATTGGGTTGGTGAAAGAGGTTTAAGACCTCTGGTATTGAGCTTAACTAGAACTATACTCAAGCATAGGATATGTTATTCTTACAATTCATTCTTCTTCCAGATTGTAGTCTGGATTTATTTTTTAGTCAGTTTGGCTCCTTTTGTGATGAGCAGTGCGCTCTAGGCTATTGGCCTTCCTTCATGTGCAGGCCCCTCTTATTGTAATCACATACTTATTGCAAAAGTATTATTTGATTGTGGGTAGGCTTCCCACCATGGTTTTTCCCTTTATCAGGTTTTCCAAGTACAAATCTTGGTGTTATCTTTTGTGGATGGTTGGTAAATGTTATGTGGTTTATATTTGTGCTTAACTGTTATATCTGCTATTCTGGTACTTGGTTTATGTATTCCGGTAATAAGGATTTAATGCTTAAAGTTCTATAATCCGTTGACAACTGATTCAACCCCCCTCTCAGTTGTCCTCTAGTTATCTGAGTTGTCTAACAGATGTATCATGTGAACTTTGATTCAATGATTAATATCTTTTCTACACATGGTTTTAGAGATCTGCGTAAGATTGTTAAGCTTGTTAATCCGGTATGTAGGGAATATTAGTTGGGTAAGCAAATAAGAATTTCCTTCAAGAGAAAACAATATACATCTAAAGGACTACTAGATCTTGTGCATACTGACTTATGTGGACCTAAAAATGTTAGAAGTGTGCAGGGTGATAGATATTTTATGCTGCTAATTGATGATTATTTTAGGATGATGTGGGTTATATTTTTGAAGGAAAAATCAGAAGCATTGGACAAATTCAAAATATTCAAAGCTAAGGTGGAAATTGAGTCTAGATTGAAGGTAAAATGTATGAGATCTAATAGAGGTGGATAATTCTAGTCTGGTGAGTTCAATTCATTCTATGAGATGCATGGAATTAGAAGACAATTATCTGCTCCTAGAAATCCTCAATAAAATGGAATTGTTGAGAGGAAGAACATAACTATTTTGGATGTTGCAAGGACTATGTTGATTGAAGGAAATGTTCTGAAGATCTACTGGAGAGAAGCCATTAGCACGGTTGTTTACACATTTAACAAAGTTCACATCAAAGGTGATACCGATAAGACCCCTTATGAACTTTGGTTTGGTCATGTTCCTACTATAAGATATTTCAAAGTATTTGGTAGCAAATGTTATATCAAGAGATGAGGATATAGGAAAGTTTGATGCTAGAAGTGATGAAGGTATCTTCTTGGGATATTCAACTAAGAGAAAAGCTTACTGATGCTATAATAAGAGACTAAGAAAGATAGTTGAGAGTGCAAATGTGAAAGTGGATGAGAGCCTTGGGAAGAGATCAAAGCATGTGATTATGATGATGGTCAACATGTTGTTCTAACACCTATTTAGCCTAAAGAGCCTAAGCAGAATGATCTCGTAGAGACTGTTAATCTATAGGTTGCTGCTATCACTGAAGATGTTTAGGAACCTAAGAATCAAAATAATCAAAAGACTCTAAGATATGTAAGATTGAATCATTTTGAAAAATTAGATTATTGGAGACAAGAATAAAGGTGTGATGACCAAAAGAAGGTTAGCTACTGAAGAAGTATGTTCGATTTCTAAAGTTGAACCTAAAGATGTTGTTGAAGCTTGTAAAGATGAAAAGTGGATGAGAGCTATGGAAGAAGAACTAGATCCGATTGAAAAGAATAATACTTGGTAAGTTGTGCCTAGACCTAAGGATAAGAATGTTATTGGTACTAAATGGGTATTTAGAAGCAAATTAAATGAATCCAATGAAATTGTTAGAAATAAAGCTAGACTGGTCTGCAAAAGGTATTCACAACAAGAAGGAATTGACTATGAGGAGAATTTTTCTCTGGTTGCTAGACTTGAATCCGTTAAAAAACTGCTTGCTTATACTACTTATAAAGATTTCAAGTTTTATTAAATAGATGTCAAATCAACCTTTTTGAATGGTGATCCAAAAGAAGAGGTTTAAATTGAACAACCTGATGGATTTTCACTGTCAGATGATGGAGACATGGTAGTAAGTTGAAGAAAGCCCTTTATGGATTGACACAAGCTCCTAGAGTCCGGTATGCCAGATTAGATAAATGCTTGTTGAAATCAGGGTTTATTAAAGGTGCTACTGACAGTAATATGTATTTCAAGATTGAAAATGATAACATCCTAATTGTTGAAGTCTTTATTGATGATATTATCTTTAGTGGTGATGATGACTTGAGCATCAAGTTTGTTGGTGATATGCAGAAAGAATTTGAAATGTCTATGATTGGTGAGATGAAATTCTTCTTAGGTTTGCAGATTGAATAGACAGAAAAAGGTATATTCATATCTCAAACTAGGTATGTGAAGGAATTGCTGAAGACGTTTGGATTAGATGACTCCAAACCAGTTGGAACTCCTATGGTGACTAGTTGTAAATTGTCTAAAAATGATGAATCTCCAAAAGCTAATCAGAGTTTGTGAAGATGTATGGTTGGTGGACTGCTATATCTTACTCAGACTAGGCTAGCTTGACATTATGCATGATGTGTATGGCTGCTAGAAATCAAGTTGATCCGAAGGAGAGTCATGTCACTACTGTTAAAAGGATATTCAGATACCTGAAGGGAACTGTGGATTATGGTTTATGGTACCCAGGGAATGATGATTTCATGTTGTGTGCCTACACTGATGCTGATTGGGTTGGTGATATAGATCACCGAAAGAGAACTATCGATGGAGCATTATTTTTAGGAAAGAAGTTGGTTTCATGGGCTAGCAAGAAACAAGATTCAGTGTCCTTATCTACTGCTGAAGTTGAGTGCATTGCTATTGCTAGTAATTGCAATCAGGTAATTTGGATGAAACAAATGTTGAAAGATATCAGAGTTATTCGTGATGAGCCTATTGTTATATACTGTGATAATTCCAGTGCTATCAACATGTCAAAGAATCCGGTGCAACATTCAAAGACTAAGCATAAATCAATCAAATATTATTACTTGAGAGAGAAAGTCAGTGAGGAGAAGGTGAAGCTGGAGTATGTATCTACAAAGGAACAAATAGCTGATATTTTCACTAATCCTTTGCTTGCAGATACATTTGTTTATTTGAGAGACAAGGTAGGGGTATCCACCCCTCCCGATGAGAACTAGATGCATTGAGTTGCATCAATCTGGTGGATTTCAGAGCTTTATCTTTTATCTGGATTGGTGTGTTGGTGTTGCTCATCTGCTAGAGTAGTCCGTTGACTTGGTTGTGTGTTTTGGGGGGAGAGAGATTCATGTTTCTGTTATGAGGAGAGAGATTTTTGTTTCATATTCAAAGGGGGAGAATAAGTTTGGTTATCTGATTTGAGAGCTTTGGCATTGCTGTCAAAGGAGGAAAGAGTTCATGTGAAAACTGCTTTATCTATCTTTATCTTAGGGGGAGTTTGTTGGTGATATCTTCTTTCTTTGTATTGATTATTTTTTATGCAGTCAAGGTAGGGATATCTAATGAAGGACAACCTATCCTTGCAGCCTAACACAAACACCATGTAAGATATACCAGTAACCAGTAATACAACACTAGATAAAGTAGAAAGAACAACCGGTAACATAAAATAATACATAACTGGTAAACAATATGAATAAATCTTATAACAACTTAAAGAATTATATATGGTACATGTTGGATCCCTGTCCAGGATACAAACAATGCTTACAACACAAATATAAGATCCGTAGATCCTCCACATATCAAATTGGACTCCAAAAATAGTCTGCCAGTTCTACCCTACTCCGTACCCCTTCCAGCTTCAGTCCTCCAGACCAGAGTATCACTGGACCTACATTTTTGCTCAATCTCAAACTTCAATATTCTATCTTATGTCTTCTATCTCCTCAAATGATTCACAAACTTCTATTTATACCATCCACAAATAATAATAACTTGATCAAGTTAGCCCAAAGACCAATCGGTTTATGAAATGTGTAAACAATATCAAGTTGGCTCAAATCACTAAGAACAACTTCCAATGCACAAAACATCACGTGGTCCTCCAGGAACATCAAAAATAAATAAGAAACATAAATCAACAATCCAAAAGTCATGGGAATCAACTACAACCCGATTCAACTTCGCTCAACATACTGCCACACTAACCAGTAAGAACATATCAACCGAGCCAATACCGAAATCGATATCTCACCGGAATTAAATCCAAATGCCATGAAAATTGAGCATGACAAAAACCACGAATACAAGGGAATAAATCTAAATCCACAATGCTAAACTCTCAAACAAGAATAAATGCCACGATCTCCAAGAAATTTCACTGCCAACTGCCTCAACCAGTAAGAACTACACTGGTGCTCCTGCATCAGAATCTAGGGGTTAATTGAAAAGTGAGTCCCATCACTTGATCCAGTTTGACGATCTACCTGTAGGTACTTGCAACTATCTCAGGGGTTCGACGATTTGACTACAGCTTCCAGTTGTCTCTCCTCGGTGATCTACGGGTCCACTCTATAGCCTGCCTCAATCGACGATCTATTTAAGTGTCCACCCACTAATTGCCTCAAGCTCAAGCTCTAGGATCGGTGGTCTACCTACAAACCTTGATCTGCCTCACGATCGACAATCCGAAAAAGTCCATAAGTTGCCTCAACTTCTTCTCCAACCAATCGGTGCTTAACCGGGTCTTCCTCCAACAATAGGTTCACAAACCATCTCTAATACCATTTGATGCAGTCAAGGTAGGGATATCTAATGAAGGATAGCCCATCTTTGCAGCCTAATACAAACACCATGCAAGATATACCGGTAACCGGCAATACAACACTAGATAAAGTAGAAAGAACAATCGGTAACATCACATAATACATAAATGGTAATCAATATGAATAAATCTTATAACAACTTAAAGAATTACATATTCCACATGGTGGATCGCAGTCCATGATACAGACAATGCTTACAACACAAATATAAGATCTGCATATCATCCACATATCAAATCGGCCTTCAAAAATAGTCTGTCGGTTCTACCCTAATCCAGATATCATCCCTTCTGGCTTTTGTCCTCCGGACCAGAATCTTGCCGGATCTACAACTTCACTCGATCTCAAACTTCAATCTTCTATCTTTTGTCTTCTGTCTCCTCAAATGATTCACAATATTCTATTTATACCATCCACAAATAATAATAACTTGATCAAGTTGGCCCAAAGACCAACCGGTTTATGAAACGTGTAAACAATAACAAGTCGGCTCAAATCACTAAGAACAACTTCTAAAGCACAAAACATCACACGGTCCTTCGAGAACATCAGAAAAGATATAATAAACATAAATCAATGATCCTCAAGTCACAGGAATCAACCACAACCCAATCCAACTTCTCTCAACACACTGGAAGACTAATTGGTAAGAACATATCAATCGAGCCAATACCGAAATCAATATCTCACCAGAATTAAATCCAAATGCCATGAAACTTGAATACGACAAAGACCACAAACACAAGGGAATAAATCCAAATCCACAAAGCTAAAATCTCAAACAAGAAGAAATGCCATGATCTCCAAGAAATTCCACTCCTAAATATCTTAACTGATAAGAACTACAACAATGGTCCTGCATCAGACTCTCGGGGTTAATTGAAAAGTGAGTCTGGTGCAGGAGCACCTAGTTTTGAGCTAGTTTGAGTCCAACTTCTTCATTTTGGTGTGTTTTTTAATAGGTTGGTTTGGAGTGGTGAATAAGAGTACTCTCTTAGGTCTTCATATGTTTTTGTAATGCTTTGGTAGGTTGAATGTCCTTAGGACAATGCATTTGCTCAATTTTGGCTTGTAAGCCCTTGTAAGCCTAAAATGGCATAATCTTGCATTTTGATTAAAAATACATTGAATAGCCTTGTTTGGCATTGGAAATGTTATATTAATGGTTTTTAGTCATTCTAGATGGTTTAGACGAGACAACAAAGCATGTAAGGCAAAAATGCACTTTTTGGCAAAAGTTGTTAAAGTTGCTTGACAACTTTTTGCAACGTTGAGCAACTTTTTGCATTTTTGAGCAAAGGGTTGGTTAGGAAACTGATGGAGAGTTAGTTAGGAAAAAAATGGCATATAAATCCCCAATAATGAATGTAATGAGGTGGTTGAACACCTAGAGTTTATTGGAATACAATTTGAGACCATGTTTTTGAAGTTTTACATTGCAGTTTTCAAGAATTAGAGCAACAATCCATACTTAATGGATTGATTGCATTGTTGTACTTTGTTTGTTGTTTTGTAAATGTTATTGTAGTGCTCAGGAAGCAATTTTATTAGTTTATTTTTAGGTTTGAATTGAGTTTCTTATTTTGTAAGCTCTTGGCCTGAGTAAGGGTTTGAGAGGCCCAGACATGGTTCCAACTTGAATTCCTTTGAGTTCTTCTCAATATACCTTGGGAATTGAGCCATGGAGCCTTTTTATAGTGTATATAACTTTTATTTTCCTTTTGAGGTCATTGAAAGGCCAATGAGCATCATTTCCTAGGTGAGCTCAGTCATAGCCCGGTTAGGAAATGAATGAGATTATGCAAGCGTTTGTAGGAGTGAGAAGGGTTGGAGTTGCAGGGTGTTTGGAATGAACAAGTGATGTTTGGCAAAGTATATGTGTGAATTTGGAGGTGTGGAAGATCAAGGAAGACACCTAACCCTTGGAAAAAGACCAAAACAAGCCTAAAACCACCTAAAATAAGCATTTCTCGGGTTTCGTACTTGTACGATCAAACTGAGATTCCTAAATTCATAAATTGGAAAGTACTTCCAAAAGGGTGTCCTGATCAACAAAGATTTTGTGTGGGTCTTTGGAGAAATTGTGAGAAAATCCACAAAAACTGATTAGGTAGGGCTAATTAGGGCTCTAGGGCTACTAGGCCTAGAAAATAGGAAAAGGAAGGAGCGATGTGGAAATGAATCAAACCCTCACTTAAAACTAGTTTATTACCCTTGTAAAACATCACAAACACCTACTATAACCTCAGTAAGCATTTGTTAGGATTTTGAGAGTATAAGGTTGGATTTACCCTTGTGAATCTCAACCATGCCTGAGCAACCAATGAGCACATCTTGATAGGGAGCACTCTTAGAGAGTTGAGGTGTCTAAAATTATTAGTAGACCAGATGAGTAATGAATAAAGCCCACTAGGACAACACCTGACTACCCTTAAACAAGGAATTGACTCTCTCTGAGGATACCTCCCCATCAAAGTCCCATCACTTGATTTGGTTCGGCAATATGTCAGTAGATACTTGCAACTACCTTAGGGGTTCAGTGATCTAACTGCAACTTCCATTTGTTTCTCCTCAACGATCTACTAGTCAACTTTGCAGCCTGCCTCAATCGATGATCTGTTAAACTCTCCACCCACTAACTGCTTGAAGCTCAAGCTCTAGAATTGGTGGTCTACCTGCAAACCTTGCTCTACCTCACAATTGACGATATGAACAAGTCCACAAGTTGCCTCAACTTCCTCTCCAACCAACTAGTGCATAACCGGGTCCTCCTCCAATAATAGGTTCACAAACCAGCTCTGATACCATTTGATACAGTCAAGGTAGGGAGATCCAATGAAGGACAACCCATCCTTGCAGCCTAACACAAACACCATGCAAGATATACTGGTAATCGGTAATACAACACCAGATAAAGCAGAAAGAACAACCGGTAACATCATAGATTACATAACCGGTAAACAATATGAACAAATCTTATAACAACTTAAATAATTACATATGCCACATGCTGGATCACAGTCTAGGATACAAATAATGCTTACAACACAAATATAAGATCTGCAGATCAACCACATATCAAATCAGCCTTCGAAAATAGTCTTCGGGTTCTACTCTAATCCGTACCTTAGCCCTTCCAGCTTCAGTCCTCCAGACTAGAATCTTGTCAGATCTACATCTTCACTCGATCTAAAACTTCAGTCTTCTATCTTCTATCTTTTGTCTCCTCAAATGATTCAAAAACTTCTATTTATACCATCCACAAATAATAATAACTTGATCAAGTCGGCCCAAAGACCAATTGATTTATGAAATGTGTAAACAATATCAAGTCGGCTCAAATCACTAAGAACAACTTCCAATGCACAAAATATCACACAGTCCTCAGGAACATCAGAAAAGGCATAAGAAACATAAATCAAAGATCCGCAAGTCACGGGAATCAACTGTAGCCCAATCCAACTTTGCTCAACACACTGCCAGACTAACCGATAAGAACATATCAACTGGGCCAATACCATAATCGATATCTCATCGGAATTAAATCCAAATGCCATGAAACTTGAACATGACAAAGACCACGAACACAAGGGAATAAATCAAAATCCACAATGCTAAACTCTCAAATAAGAGAAAATGCCACAATCTCCAAGCAATTCCACTGCTAACCGCCTCAACCAATAAGAACTACACCGGTGCTCTTGCATCAGACTCTCAGGGTTAATTGAAAAGTGAGTCTCATCACTTGATTCGGTTCGGCGATTTGTCAGTAGGTACTTGCAACTACCTCAGGGGTTCAACGATCTGTGTTGGTGTAAATAAATATTTATTATGGATATTATTACACTTTACTTAAGTTAACTTAGGATAATGCATCTCTTCATAGCTTAGATTTGAGACACTTAGGGAAGTGTGCACATAGGGATTAGCTCATAGGAGAAATTCCACCTTTTGTGGTCTTATTTTGCTGTTACACTCCACATTCGGTGGGTCATCCACCTCTTGTGGAATATTATATTATTTCTCCTGCCTACCCCTAGTATTTCTTACCTACCCTTGTTTCTCATTGAGCCACATGCCATGATTGTGTGCTCGTATATCCTTATGGCCTTGCCTATATAAGCAGACCCATATTCATTATATTGGTTAATCCAGTTGATCATTTGTATATTGATGAGAATACAGTTTGTTCTTATCATTCTTTTGTCTCTCTTTTATACTTTTCATTGTACCCTTGATCTTGGCAAAATCTCACATGCTATCAGAGCCATTGGGGCTTCAATTGATTGATTTTTGGAGACATCTTGGAAGACTTCTATTTTCAGATCTGAGGGACAACATTTTTTGGAGGCATCTTACAATGTTTTCGACCTCACCATTGTGTCTGGGAGGCCATTTCCATTAAAATTGAGTATAAACTCGACCTATTTTGGCGAAAATCAAATTTTGGGTGTTGGAGGAATTTTTTGCCCAATTTGGGCTATATGGTACAAAATTTTTGGATCTCAAATTTTTTTTTTTTTTCTGACATTTTTTTTTCCAGTTTTGAAAAAGATTTTTTTGAAAGAATTTTTTTTTTTTTTTTTTTGTGGGTCCGTACCTTCTGCCCAATCAACCGCTCAGTCAGCGCCCAGTCAACATTTTTTGAAAAAAAATTAGACCCCTCTCCGTTGAACAGTTTGGATTTTTGGGTCAACTTTGGAGGCTCATAACTTGCTCAATTTTGCTCCTTTTTGGGTGCAATTTTTTTTGATTTGGGATAATTTTTCGTGCTCTTTGTAGTGGTGTGGTTATTTTTGGATTTTGGTGCATAGGTTTTTTTGGATTCTCTCAGCTGCACCTATCCAATCCTCAATTTTGCAACTTAAAAGGCTTCATTTGAGTTCATATGACCTCCTTTGTAGGTGCCATTTTTTTTTGAAAGTGCATATTTTTTCATCTACTTTCATAATCTATGATCAAATTTCAGAGATTTTGAGTGAAAATTGTACTTTCAAATATTGGTCTTATTTGGCCTACTTGGTACTTATAATTTTCTTGGATCTTAGTTTAGATCTCTTGCATTATTAGTTTGAGTCTTCTTTGGCCTTATTAAGGTAGATGTAAAGTTGAAATCAGAAGTCCACTTTGCCATTTTTTGCAAGTGGCCCATTGTACATGCACTAAGTATAAAGTGTCAAATCATCATTTTTTTTTGGGGGGGGGGAGGGTGTTCTTTGATTGAGTGAATTTGGGGGGTCGTCTTGTGTGATTGTGCCTCTCTTTCCTTGTGCTCTTTCATTTTTGTTGCAGTGAGTCCTCATAAATTTCCACCTTTAACTCCATGTAATTATGCATCATGAAAAATTAAAGTATGGAGCAAATTAATGGAAAAAGGTCTCACACATTACATAGATGGAACAATAGCAGCACCACCTAATCCTAAGGCTGATCCTAATGCTTGGTTAGAATGGCTCACTAATAATTGCATGGCTCTTGGAACTTTGCGTAAGTATGTATTAGATGACCTCATTTTTCACATTGAGAAGTGTACAACAATCAAAGAGACTTGGGATATGTTTTTGAAATTGTATGGTCAAGTTGATGAAATGAGAGGTTACAAGATTGACAATGAGCTCACCAACTTGGATCCCAAGAGTTTTGATACAATCCAAGATTATGTCACCAAAGCAAATGAGCTAAGAGGAAAGCTTAAGGATTGTGGAATTGACAAAAAGGATGATGAGTTGATATTCAACTTGTTGGACAAGCTTGCAACAAAATATGCAACATTTGTGTCTAGCTTCCAAACTCATCGTTTAACAGTGGGGATTTCCTATATTATGCCTTCATTTGATGCTTTCATAGAAATGTTGATATTGGAACAATCTAAGTTGTTGAACATGGGGCTTCTCAAGTCTTTAAAGTCCAAGGCTTTGGTGGCTAATCAAGGGAATCGAGGGAGTCAAGGCAAAGATTCCAAGAAGAAGAAGAAGCACTCTAAGTCAAACCCATAGTAGGAAAAAGGGAAATCATCCTCTCCATCACAAGGCGATTTCTCATCCTCTTCCAAGAAGGGGACTTCACCTAAGAAGGATAAACCAACTTGAGCATATTGCAAGAAGTATGGTCATGATGAGCATCAATGCCACACCAAGCAAGTTGACGAGTTGACAAATCTTCTTAAGAAAAACAACATCCACTTGCCATCTACCTACACAAAGAAGGATTCATCTCCTTCCTCTTCCTCACAGTCTAAGAGAAAAGGGCAAGCATTTGTGGCTACAACAGGTTCTTCACAGTAGTGGATACTTGACTCAGGTGCCTCTTATCACATGGGTTCTACAAAGGAGTAGTTTTCTTCATTCGAGCCATCTAAGGTACCTCACATTTACATAGGTGATGATACAGAAGTAGAGGTTGAAGGGAAAGGTTCAGTTGACATGGATGATGGAACATTTGAGAATGTTCTTTATGTTCCTAACTTGTCTACCAACCTTCTCTCTATCTACCAAATCACTCACTATGGGAATGGGAAAAAGGTTGAGTTTACACCTGATTTAGTTGTGGTAAAGGAACTTGATGATGATGCCTTGGTAGCAGTGGGACAAGTCAATGACAACTCAAGGCTTTATTCATTCTCCCACTTTGTGCCAAGTTCTCCTTCTAGGGCCTTGCTTACTCATTCAAATTCATAAAGTAAGCTATGGCATGAGCAATTTGGTCACCTCAACTACCGCTATCTTCAGTAGCTCAGCACTAAAGACATGGTCACAAGTCTACCTTGAATCAGTTTTTCAGAGGGTGTATGTTCAGGTTGTTCCATGGGCAAGCATCCCGAGGACAAGTTTGATAAGGGGAAAGCTTGGAGAGCTTTGGAAGTTCTTCAACTTGTTCACAACGATGTAGCAGGTCCATTTCCAGCACCTTCATTTAGCAAGGCCCACTATGTCCTCACCTTCATTGACGACTATTCCCGCTTCACTTGGGTCTACTTTCTTATTCATAAGAGTGAAGTATTTGACAGATTTTAGGAATTCAAGACTTGTGTGGAGAAGCAATCCGGGAAAGTGGTAAAGATTCTTCATTTAGATAATGGGAGGGAATATGTGAACAAAAGACTTGAGGATTTTTGTACATTTGAGGGGATTGATATTCAACATTCTGTTGCATACACTCCATAGCAGAATGGAGTTGCAGAGCGCAAGAATAGAACTCTCAAAGAAATGGCTAGCTGTATGATACATGCACGTTCTCTTGATCTTGCCTTTTGGGAAAAGGCTATCAGTTGTGCCACACACATCCAGAATCAGGTTCGTCACAAAGATTTGCAAGGTATTACTCCTTTGGAGGCTTGGGCTGGTAGGAAACTGATTGTGAGACATTTCAGAGTCTTTGGGTGTCCAGCATGGGATCGCATACCTCCGCAGAAACGCAAGGCATTGGAACCTCAAAGTTCGCCTTGCATATTTGTTGGATATCTCGAGGGTGTTAAGGCATATAGATTGATAGATATTGAGACACATGAGGTGTTAATTGAAATGAGTGTTCACTTTAAGGAAATATCTCCTAGCTTAGCCTCTCTACCTTCTCCACCTTCCTCCATTGTGGATAGTGATGCGAGTAATTCAGATGACGAGACTCCTTCAACTCCAACTCGCAGGGTTACACCTCTGTAGGGTCCACTTGCAGTTGAGGAGCCTTGTTCTCCACCTCCACCTAGACCTCGTTTGGATCGATAGACACTTGAGTCAGCAGGTTCTCTTGTTGGGGATCCTTCAGATACACGGAGGAATCGATCACAACATCATGATCTTCCATGTGCATTCATTGCTACCGCTTTCGATCCACAGACATTTCGGAAAGCATCAGGGGTTCCTGAGTGAGATCAAGCTATGGAGGAAGAGTATAGTTCCTTGATGAGGAACAACACATGGGATTTAGTCCATCTCCCTAAGGAGAAAGATGGTTCGATGTAAGTGGATGTATCAAACCAAGTTTGTAGTGGATGGTAGTGTGGATAAGTATAAGGCTCATCTTGTTGTGAAATGTTTCTCTCAGGTTCCAGGTGTTGACTATATTTAGACCTTTGTGCCTGTAGCCAAGATGAACTCCATTCACTTGACACTTGCTATTACTGCAGCTCATGGTTGGGCTGTACATCAGATGGATGTGAAGAGTGCTTTTCTTCATGGGGATCTTGATGAAGAGATTTATATGGAGTAGCCACAAGGTTTCATCCAGGATACTTCCTTGGTTTGTAGACTAAAGAAATCTCTCTATGGCCTCAAGCAGGCCCCCAGGGCTTGGTACGCCAAGATGGATTCCTTTCTTCTCTCAATAGGGTTCACCAGGTTTCATTCTGATCCGAATGTCTACATTTTGAAATAGGATGACTCTCACTTGATACTTGTTCTCTTCGTTGATGATTTGATCATTACAGGGAGCACCACATCCATCATTAGCAGGGTCAAATCTACTTTGCATGACAAATTTGCTATGACTAACTTGGGTCTTTTGCACTACTTTCTCGGGATACAGATTTCACCGTCACCTTCTGGGATTACACTATCACAGCCCAAGTATGCTCTTGATCTACTTGCACACTTTTATATGGCTGTGTTGTCATATGTGCATAGTATGTTGACATGATGATATTGTATGTTGTCATTGATGTCAATATGATGAAGAGTGAACTGGTATATTGAAGTAAGCACTTGCAAGAGAATTGGTATGATGTTGTGAACTAGTATATGTGAAAAAGTGAAGCGGTATGTTTGTCCAAGTGAACAGGTATGTTGAAATGTGAACCGGTATATGTGAAAAAGTGAAGCGGTATGTTTGTCCAAGTGAACTGGTATGTTGGAATGTGAACCTATATATGGAATGTTTTGTATCAAGGTTTCATATGGTATGACCACCGGTTGGTAGTCTTAGCTTCAGGGTTTCCGGTTGAAGTGTTCTATGCCTGTGTGATTCAACCGATGACATTGTGTGATGAGTTAGCATTGTAATGAAGAACAAATTGTGTTGCCACATTAGCCTTATGTACGTGAAGGATCTTGCATGAAGGAGATTGATCATATCTACCTCGGGAATGTGTGAAGTCTCTGTAAACGGTGGAGAACGCGTGATGGGTTATCAACCTCCAAGAAGCGATGAAGAACGAACGATGGAGAACGTCTTGAGATCTGTTCAAGACTATTGTAATAAATGCAATATGATCAACGGTTAGGATTGAACTGACTGAATTTCTTAACCTAAATGTTTAGGGTTTAGGGTTTATGCTATCGACCTATCTGTTTCCTATAAGGTTGATGTTGTTTTTCATGTTGAGGTTGTTGGAAAATGTTGCGTGTGTATCTAAGTGCAAAGATACATGATTCTTGCTAGACCGGATAAGAGAATAGATACCTGCAGAGTGTGAGTGCAAAAGGAAGGAACTAAAGCAGATCTGCATTGGCATTGAGTGTTGTTACCAGACCATTGTAATACTTGTTGACCTCTAACCACTTCAATAGTTGGAAAATCCCTTAACAGGGTAGCTTTAACCGGCTTGCTGTAAATCCTTTAATAGGGTGACTCAAAATAATTGAGTTCTAAAAGAAACCTCTAACAAGGTAACCTTTAATAGGTTTAACCCTTAACCGGGTATTTTAGCCATCCCTTAACCGGGCGATCCCTAGTAGGATCGGTTCCTAACAGAACCTATTGTAAAGTCTTTAACTAGACTAGGCTCCTAACAGAGCGAACTTCAAAAGGGTTCAAAGAACAGCTTGTGGGTATTCATTCACACCATGATTTTTCCCAGTTGGGTTTCCACGTGAAAAACATGTGTGTTATGTGTGATGCTTTTCATGTCATGCTTTGTTATTCTTTGTTAAGTAGTAAAGCATGTTGAACCTGTAAGTCTTTACATTTCTGTTAAAGTATTACTAGTGTATGTGTATGGGTGAAGAGGAAGTAAGATGTTAGATTGTGTGGAAAGTTAAGTTACCGGTTTATGTCTCTCACTGTGTTTAACCAGTAGTAATCTGGTTTAGACCGGTGTTATTGCTTGCTAGTCAAGTGCGGTGTTCTCAGTCAAACCGGTACAAGGAAAAGTGTTTTTATCAGTACTGATTCACCCCCCCCTCTCAATACCCATTTGATACTAACCATTCATCATTGATTCATCAATTGGTATCAGAGCATCCTCCAGGTCCTTTGTGTTGTAAGCTTAACTGCTTGAGGTAAAGATCCTACTCTAATGATGAAGAGGGAAGGTCCAAAGTTAAATAGAGACAACTTTAAAATATGGAAGGACAGAATGAAGATATACATCAGAAGCATGGGTGCTCAACATTGGAGCTATGTTGAGAATGCTTATGTTATCCCTACCGGTACTCTCACCGATGATCAAAAGAGAGAGATTCAGGAGAATGGGAAAGTCATGGAAGGCCTAATGTATGGGATGCCCTTGAGAATATGTATGGTGGTGATGAGAATGTGAAACAAGCTAAGGAAGAAAGCCTCAGAGGAAAGTTTGAAGACATGCAGATTGTTGAAGAAGAGACCATTCAACAATATGGAATAAGAATCAAAACTATTGTTGGAGATATCAAGAGTGCAGGTGGTAAAATGGAAGATTCCATTGTTGTTAGCAAAGTTTTGAGATCCTTATTACCGGTCTATGCAATAAGGGTTGCTGCTATTCAGGAGTTGAGGTCTATAGACAAGACAAAGGTATCCCTGGACTCCATCATTGCAAAGTTAACAGCTTATGAGCTAAATAATTATGATGACAGTATTCAGAAGACTGAATCAGCCTTTAGAGCATCTACTGCACCATCTAGAAAAGGCAAAGAAGCTAGTACCAGTGGTGAACCAAGACAAAGTAGAGAAATGGATGATGAGGAGATCCTGATGGAATTTGAAGCTCTTCTTGCCAAGAGAATTCCCAAGGGAACCGGTAAATATAGAGGTAAGCTTCCTTTGAAATGCTTTTCTTGTAACCGGATAGGACATATTGTTGTAAAGTGCCCTAACGATGACAACAAGGATAAACTAGAGAGGTTCAAGAAGTTCAAAGGAGGAAACTAGAGAAACTATTTTGTAGCAGTTGATGAAGGTGTCATTGATGAGGAATCAGAAGATGACGAAAATGAAGATATTGTGTTTGTAGTGGTCAAGGAAGATGTGTTAGACAAGAAGGCTCTTGTCTCCTGCTTTGATAATTCCAATGAGTGGATTATTGACTTTGGCTATTCTCACTACATGACTGGTGACCAGAGTAAGTTTCTATCTCTGGAAGAGTATGATGGTGGTGTGGTTCATTTTGGTAATGATGCACCATGTATGGTAAAAGGCAGAGGGTCCATCTCTCTGAATGGAAGAAGCAGTGCTGACAATGTGTATTGGGTAGAAGGTCTCAGGCACAACCTTTTGAGTGTTGCTCAACTAAATGATAATGGACTCACTCTCAAATTTAGAAATGGAGTGTGCAAAATCAAGGGAAAGATTGGTGAACTAATGGCTACCGGTATGCAGACCAAAGGTAACCTATTTCAGCTAAATGCTAATGTCAGTACATGTCTAATGGCTAAGTTTGAGGATAGCTGGATATGGCATAGGAGACTCTGCCATGTAAACTTTGATAATATTGTGAAGGCCAGTAAGATCAAGGCAGTTAGAGGATTTCCTATGCTGAGCAAACCGGAGAATCCTTTGTGTAGAGAGTGCCAACTAGGGAAAATGTCTTCCTCAACCTTCAAAGGTAAACCTTTCACTGCAGACAATTTACTTGGTCTTGTGCATACTGATTTGTGTTGTCCTATAAAAACTAGGAGTGTACAAGGAGATAGGTATTTTATGATTCTTACTGATGATTGCTCAAGAATGATGTGGGTCACATTCTTGAAGGACAAATCTGAAGCTTTTGGTAAGTTCAAAGCCTTCAGAGCACTTGTAGAAAAAGAAGGTGGTAAGAGGATTACGTGCTTAAGAACTGATCAAGGAGGAGAATTCACTTCCGATGAATTCAACAAATACTGTGAAGAGAATGGCATCAAGAGGCAACTGTCTGCCCCCCAGACTCCATAGCAGAATGGCCTAGCAGAGAGAAACAATCAGACTGTGGTTGAAGCAGCTAGAACTATGTTGATCCAAGGAAAGGTTGCTCACACTTTTTGGAGAGAAGTGGTGAGCACTGTAGTCTACACAATGAACCAGGTACTCATCAAAAAGGGTAAGGATAAAACACCTTATGAGTATTGGACCGGTAAGACATCAGTGGTAAGCTACTTTAGAGTGTTTGGTAGTAGATGTTATATCAAGAGGAGTGAACATCATAGCAAGTTTGATGCTAAATGTGATGAGGGAATATTCCTAGGGTATTCAACAAAGAGAAAAGCTCTCAAATGTTTCAGCAATAGGACTCAGAGAATTGTTGAAAACATCAATGTTAGAGTTGATGAAACCTCTTAGAAATTTGAGGAAACTGGCAGTGAGCAAGTAGGAGATGAACCGGTAGTAACTTTCTAGGAATCGGTTGCAAAATAGCCAAGCACCAGTAACAATGCTCCTACACCGGTGGATGCTGATGCTGATGAAGATGAGGATGAAGAAAAGGAAGAGGAAACAACTAAGATCATTCCTAGGTATGTAAAGTTGAATCATGATCCAAAGCAGATCATAGGAGACAAGGATGCAAGAATTTTTACAAGAAGAAAGATCAGAGAAAACTCTTGCATGATCTCTGAATTTGAGCCTAAAACATCAGAGAGGCACATAAAGATGAAGACTAGATCAAGGCAATGGAAGAGGAACTTGACCAGATAGAAAAGAATGGTGCATGGTATTTGGTACCCAGATCAAAGCATAAAAATGTCATTGGCACCAAATGGGTTTTCAGAAATAAGTTGAATGAAGATGCCTCAGTGGTTAGAAACAAAGCCAGATTGGTGTGTAAAGGGTATGCCCAAGAAGAAGGAGAAGACTATGGAGAAACCTTTTCTCCAATAGCCAGATTGGAAGGAGTTCATATGCTTCTTGCATATGCAACATTCAAGGGATTCAAGGTATATCAAATGGATGTAAAGTCTACATTCCTGAATGGAATACTAGAAGAGGAGGTGTATATAGAGCAACCAAATGGGTTTGCCCTATCAGAAGACAGTGACATGGTGTGTAGGATACATATGGCCTTGTATGGACTAAAGCAAGCACCTAGAGCATGGTATGAATGCTTGCACTCCCATCTTGTGAAGATTGGATTTGAGAGAACAAGTGAGAATACTAATATTTACCTGAAGTCAGAAGGAGATTAGATTCTGATCTGAGGTATTTGTTGATGACATAATCTTGGGAGGAGATGACAAGATGAGTCATGATTTTGCAAATGAGATGAAAAAGGAGTTTGAGATGTCACTTGTAGGGGATATTAAGTTCTTCATTGGACTACAAATTCAACAAATGAAAGATGGAATCTTTATCACTCAGTCCAAATATGTCAAAGAGGTGTTGAAGACCTTTGGCATGGAAGACAACAAACCGGTTGGTACACCGATGGTGACCAGTTGTAAATTATCCAAAGAGGATGACTCAGGGTTGGTAAATGAGAAGGAATACTAATCAATGATTGGTAAATTGCACTATATAGTACACAGTAGACTGGACATTGCACATGTAGTGGGCATTATTGCACAGTTCCAGAAAAGCCCCAAGAGAATCCCACTTGGTAGCAGTCAAGCGGATTTTGAGATATCTAAAGAGAACTATTGACTATGTATTATGGTATCCATACATTAATGATTTCAACCTGAAAGTGTTTATAGATGCTGACTGGGCTGGTAATGTGGATGACCGGAAGAGTACAACCGGTGGTGCATTCTTTCTTGGTGGAAGACTAGTCTCATGGATGAGTAAGAAATAGAGTTGTATCTCTCATTCTACAACAGAAGCGGAGTATGTTGCAACATTTATGAACTTCACCCAAACAATTTGGATGAAGCATGTATTAAATGGCTTCAAAATTCCTATATCTGAACCGGTAAGTATATTTTGTGACAACACAAGTGCGATTAACATCTTCAAGAATCCGGTTTTACATTCTAGAACCAAGTACTTTGAGCTTAAGTATCATTTCTTAAGGGAAAAGGTTCAGAACAAAGAAGTTGTACTGGAACATGTTTCCAGTAAGGAGCAGTTAGAAGACATATTCACCAAGCCTCTACCAAAGGACACCTTTACCTATTTGAGAGGTGAATTAGGGGTGCTGCCCCTTCAAGAGGTGAACTAAAGGTGTGTGCTCCACATCAGTCAAGACTTACATTGATATATTTTTCTCAGGATTGGTGTGTTGAAGGATGCTACTTCTTATGGGGAGCAACATAGTAGAACATAGATGCTTATGCTTTCACTTTGGCATTATTGTCAAAGAGGGAGAAGATGTGAAGCGGATAAGATATCTGCAATATTGGGGTTGAAGATGTGAAGCTCAAAGATATCTTTGTATATTGCCATCAATGCCAAAGGGGGAGATTGTTGGCATATGTCCAAAGTATGTTGACATGATGATATTGTATGTTGTCATTGATGTCAATATGATGAAGAGTGAACTGGTATATTGAAGTAAGCACTTGCAAGAGAACTGGTATGATGTTGTGAACCGGTATATGTGAAAAAGTGAAGCGGTATGTTTGTCCAAGTGAACCGGTATGTTGAAATGTGAACTGGTATATGTGAAAAAGTGAAGCAGTATGTTGGAATGTGAACCGATATATGGAATGTTTTGTATCAAGGTTTCATATGGTATGACTACCGGTTGGTAGTCTTAGCTTCAGGATTTTTGGTTGAAGTGTTCTATGCTTGTGTGATTCAACCGATGACATTGTGTGATGAGTTAGCATTGTAATGAAGAACAGATTATGTTGCCACGTTAGCCTTGTGCACGTGAAGGATCTTGCATGAAGGAGATTGATCATATCTACCTCGGGAATGTGCGAAGTCTTTGTAAACAGTGGAGAACGCATGATGGGTTATCAGCCTCCAAGAAGCGCTGAAGAACGAATGATGGAGAACATCTTGAGATCTGTTCAAGACTATTCTAATCAATGCAATATGATCAACAGTTAGGATTGAACTGACTGAATTGCTTAACCTAAATGTTTAGGGTTTAGGGTTTATGCTACCGACCTATCTGTTTCTTTTAAGGTCAATGTTGTTTTTCATGTTGAGGTTGTTGGAAAATGTTGTGTGTGTATCTAAGTGCAAAGATACATGATTCTTTCCAAACTAGATAAGAGAATAGATACTTGCAGAGTGTGAGTGCAGAAGGAAGGAACTAAAGCGGATCTGCATTGGCATTGAGTGTTGTTACCAGTTCATTGTAATACCTGTTGACCTCTAACCACTTCAGTAGTTGGAAAATCCCTTAATAGGGTAGCTTTAACCGGCTTGCTGTAAATCCTTTAATAGGGTGACTCAAAATCATTGAGTTCTAAAATATCCTCTAACAAGGTAACCTTTAACAGGGTTTAACCCTTAACTGGGTATTTTAGCCATCCCTTAATCGGGTGATCCCTAGGAGGATCGGTTCCTAACAGAACCTATTGTAAAGTCTTTAACCGGACTAGGCTCCTAACAGAGTGGACTTCAAAAGGGTTCAAAGAACAACTTATGGGTATTCATCCCCATCGTGGTTTTTCCCAGTTGGGTTTCCATGTGAAAAATATGTGTGTTATGTGTGATGCTTTTCATGTGATGCTTTGTTATTCTCTACTAAGTGGTAAAACATGTTGAACCTGTAAGTCTTTACATTTCTGTTAAAGTATTACTAGTGTATGCATATGGGTGAAGAGGAAGTAAGATGTTAGATTTTGTGGAAAGATGAGTTACCGATTTATTTTTCTCACTGTGTTTAACTGGTAGTAATCTGGTTTAGACTGTTGTTATTGCTTGCCAATCAAGTGCAGTGTTCTCAGTCAAACCGGTACAAGGAAAAGTGTTTTTATCAGTACTGATTCACCCACCCTCTCAGTACTATTTTGGCACTAACCATTCATCATTGATTCATCAGGCTGATTGTAAGCTTGCACTGACTCCCTTTCTTTCAGGAGCCAAGCTTGAGGCTCAATGCTCTTCTCCACCAATTGATGCCACATTGTATCTTCAGCTTGTGGGTAGTCTCATCTACTTGAATGACACATGCCCTGATATTTCCTTTGCAGTTGGCATGGTTTCCCACTTCATGGAGGAACCACATGAGCTTCATTGGAAAGCAGCCAAATGCATCCTTCATTACATCCTGGGTACACATCACTATGGGATTCACTATGTAGCAGGCACAAGACTTCGCTTGGTTGGTTACATAGACTCAAATTGGGCTGGCAATCTTGATGATCGCAAGTCTACTTCAGGTTAAATTTTTCACCTTGGTTAAGGCCCCATTTATTAGCAGAGAAAGAAGCAACATGCTATTGCTCTCTCTTCGACTGAGGCTGAGTATTGAGGAGTTGTTAACGCAGCGACTGAGACCATTTGGCTTTAGCAGATTCTCATAGAGTTTGGGTTTACCACTCCACGACTGACAGTTCTACATTGTGACAATTAGAGTGCTATTTCTATCTCGAAGAGCTCGATCCAGCACCAGTGGACCAAACACATCGAGATCCATATGCACTATACTCGAGAGCTAATTCATGAGCAGGTCATTGATTTGCAGTATTGTCCTACATCGGAGCAGGTTGCAGACATTTTCACCAAAATTTTCACCGAGAATAAGTTCCAATAGTTGCAAGCTCTCTTGGGGGTGTGGGATGTCTCATTAGGGGGGGTCAGCTGACTTCTCCTTCCTCTCTTATGGGGGGGACTTTTTCCTCTTTGAGGTTTTGTCCTTCTTTGAGAGTCTTTTTGTACATTCATCTCTCTTTTGGGGGGGAGTTTTTTCCCACTGGGTTTTCTCCCTTTCTCCGTTTGTGAGAGATTGCATTGCATAGTTTTGCTTGCATTTTCATATTGTATATAGGTACCTATCATGGCCTAGTAGCCGGGACCCATCTTGCATTGTTTACTTGAGTCTTCATTCCCCTAAGTTGCACTTAAGGGGGGTATTGGTGTAAATAAATATTCATTATGGATATTATTACACTTTACTTAAGTTAACTTAGGATAATGCATCTCTTCGTAGTTTGGATTTGAGACACTTAGGAAAGTGTGCACATAGGGATATAGCTTGTAGGAGAAATTCCACCTTTTGTGGTCTTATTTTGTTGTTACACTCCACATTTGGTGGGTCATCCACCTCTTGTGGAGTGTTATATTATTTCTCCTACCTACCCATATTATTTCTTACCTACCCTTGTTTTTCATTGAGCCACATGTCATGATTGTGTGCTTGTATATCCTTAAGGCCTTATCTATATAAGCAGCTCCATATTCATTGTACTAGTTAATCCAGTTGATCATTTGTATATTGATGAGAATACAATTTGTTCTTGTCATTCTTTTGTCTCTCTTTTATACTTTTCATTGTGCCCTCTATCTTGGCAAAATTTCACAATCTGACTACAGCTTCCGATTGCCTTTGCTCGGCAATCTACCAGTCCACTCTGCAGCCTGCCTCAATCAATGATTTGTTCAAGTCTCCACCCACTAAGCTCTAGGATCGATAGTCTACCTAAAAACCTTTCTCTACCTCATGATCAACGATCTGAACAAGTCCACAAGTTGCCTCAACTTCCTCTCCAACCAACCGGTGCATAACTGGGTCTTCCTCCAACAACAGGTTCATAAACTAGCTCTGATACCATTTAATGCAGTCAAGGTAGGGAGATCAAATGAAGGACAGCCCATCCTTACAGCCTAACACAAACACCATGCAAGATATACTGGTAATCAGTAATACAACACCAGATAAAGCAGAAAGAACAACTAGTAACATCACATATTACATAACCAGTAAACAATATGAACAAATCTTATAAGAACTTAAATAATTACATATGCCACATGCTCGATCGCAGTCCAGGATACAAACAATGCTTACAACACAGATATAAGATCCGTAGATCAGCCACATATCAAATCAGCCTTCGAAAATAGTCTTCGGGTTCTACCCTAATCTGGACCTTAGCCCTTCTAGCTTCAGTCCTCTGGACTAGAATCTCATCAGATCTACATCTTTGCTCGATGTAAAACTTTAGTCTTCTATCTTCTATCTTTTGTCTCCTTAAATGATTCAAAAACTTCTATTTATACCATCCACAAATAATAATAACTTGATCAAGTCGGCACAAAGACCAACCGGTTTATGAAACATGTAAACAATATCAAGTTGACTCAAATCACTAAGAACAACTTCCAATGCACAAAACATCACACGGTCCTTTGAGAACATCGGAAAATACATAAGAAACATAAATCAGCAATCCACAAGTCACGAGAATCAATTGCAACCCGATCCAACTTCGCTCAACACACTACTGGACTATCTGATAAGAACATATTAACCGGGCTAATACCGGAATCGATATCTCATCGAAATTAAATCAAAATGCCATGAAACTTGAACATGACAAAGACCACAAACACAATGGAATAAATCCAGATCCACAATGCTAAATCTCGAACAAGAAGAAATACCACGATCTCCAAGCATTTCCACTACTAACTGCCTCAACTGGTAAGAGCTACATCGATGCTCCTGCATCAATTTTTCACATTCATATGTTGCCATCAATTCCAAAGGGGGAGATTGTTTATCGGTATTTGTTTCTGCTATTTTGCTATTCAATATTTATGTGCTCTGATTAAAGGTTATAAAGTGGTTTGATTAATATAATATGTTGACAACTGATTCATCCCCCCCCCCTCTCAGTTTTCCATCAGTTATCCTAACAATTGGTATCAAAGATTTGATCCTCTTTTGCATAAGCTTAACCTCTTGAGGTAGATCCTATGGCAACTAATACTTCAAATCCATAGGCAACTATTTTCAGAAGAGAAATCCCTAAGCTTGATGGAACAAATTATGGGATATGGAAAATCCCAAATGGAGACTCATCTTAGATGTATGGGCAAGGATATTTGGGAGATCACTAAGAAAGGATATACACCTTATGATCCGACATCTGGCAATCCTGCTCCTGCAGACTTAGACAAGAATATTGAAAATGATTGTAGAGCTAGACAAGCCCTCTTGTGTGCATTTTTTTATCAACAAATCATGGGATTGACTGAGAAATCATCTACGAAGGTTATGTGGGATAAATTGCAAACTTTGAATGAAGGTGACCCTATTATCAAAATTGCTAAACTTGATGGTTACCGGGTAAGGTATGAGAACTTAAAGATGGAAGATAATAAAAGAATTGTTGTGTTTATGTAAAGAGTAAATAAGATTGTTATGGGAATTCAATGTTGTGAGGGATTTTTAAGTGAAGATAAAATAGTTTCCAAAGTCTTGAGAGCCCTTCCATCGACTTACAAGATGAAGGAAACTGCAATCAATGAACTGAGAACAATTGCAAACACTTCAGTTAACAAAGACATTCTAATTGGGAAATTATCTGCTTTTGAGCTTGAAGATTTTGGACCTTTTGGAGCTGCAAAGTTTGAACATATTTTTCATTCATCATCACCTACTGACAAAATTGATTGGGAGGCCTTATATGCAAAAGAATCAAAAGATATGACAAAAGAGGATGAAGAATTTGAGCAACTTGAAGTCTTATTTGCTAGAAGAGTACCTAAAGGACCGACAAGAAGTAAGTATGAAGGAAAATAACCTTTTAAACATTTTGTATGTAATAAGATTGGTCATTTTGCATCTAGATGTCTTGAAAGGAATGTAAGATTTGAAGAAAGAGTTAAGAGTTCATTTAAGACTAATCAGAATAGATATAGGTTCAAGAAAAGTAAACAATGCTACATAGCGGATGAGGAAGGAGTAAGTGATGACTCTGAGGATGAGCTGGCAGCAGACTCTGCTAGTGGGTCCAACAATGGAAAGGAATGGGTGTTTTATGCTTTAAAGGAAGATGAACCGGAACTAGCTATCATGAATAAAGAAAAGGCTCTGGCAGAAAAAGTTGAAGACAAGGATGAATGGGTAATTGATAGTGGATGCTCACATCATATGACTGGAGATAAAAGAAAATTTTTGTCCCTACAAGAATACAATAGCGATCAAGTCAGATTTGGAGATGACAAAGCATGTATGATCAAAGGTAGAGGTATTATTTCTCTGGATGGCAAGCATAATAATGACAATGTCTATTATGTAGAAGGTTTAAAGCATAATCTTTTAAGTGTCGGTCAATTGGTGGACAAGGGATTCCACCTTCAGTTTAAAGTTAGAAAATGCAAAATCATTAACAAAACTGGTTTGGATATTGCAACCGGTACTTAGACTAGAGGTAATATCTTTCACTTCAACACTGGTAATAAGACATGTTTTATTGCTCATATTGATGAGGGTTGGTTATGGCATAATAGGTTGTGTCATGTTAATTTTGATTGTATTGTTAAGATCAGTTCAACAAAGGTAGTTAAAGATATACCTAAGATTATAAATCCTCATAATACGGTATGTAAAGTTAAATCATTCTGGAGATCAAATTATTAGAGATAGGAACAAGCAAGTTATGATAAGAAGAAGATTGACAAATGAAGAGGTATGTCTTAAATCTCAAATGGAATCGACATCTATTATTGAAGCTTGTAAAGATAAATATTGGTTAAAAGCTATGGAAGATGAATTAGATCAGATAGAAAAGAATGAGACTTGGATTTTAGTTCCTCAGCCTAAAAATAAGAATTTTATTGGAACTAAATGGGTTTTTAGAAACAAAATAAATGAGGATGGTCAAGTTGTAAGAAAAAAAGCTAGATTGGTTTGTAAAGGATATTCTCAAATGGAAGGAATTGATTATGGTGAGACATTTGCACCTATAGCTATAACTGAAGTTGTTATACTATTTCTTACCTATGCATCCTATAAGAACTATAAGGCCTATCAAATGGATGTTAAATGTGCATTCTTGAATGGTGAACTTGAGGAAGAGGTATACATTGAGAACCTGATGGATTTTCATTGACAAATGATAAAGATATAGTTTGCAGGTTAAGGAAAGCATTATATGGATTGAAACAAGCTCCTAGAGCTTGGTATGCAAGGTTGGATAAATATCTTTTAAAGCTTGGTTTTACTAAAGGCAGTGCTTGCAACAATTTATATTACAAGATCACTGATGATGATATTCTGATTATTGAAGTATTTGTTGATGATATCATTTTTGGAGGTGAAGATAAATAATGTATGGAATTCTCTAATAATGTGAAGAATGAATTTGAAATGTCCATGATTGGTGAGATGAGATTTTTCTTAGGTTTGAAGATTACTCAAACTGACAAAGGCATTTTTATTTGTCAAACTAAGTATCTAAGGGAATTGTTGAAGAATTTTGGTATGGATAATTCCAAACTAGTAAGTACTCCTATGGTGACAAGTGAGAAATTATCTATCAAAGACACATCTGCACCAGTAAATTCAACAAAGGTATAAGTCTATGATTGGTGGCTTGTTATATCTAACTCAGACTAGACCAGATATTATGAATGTAGCAAATATTGTTTCAAGATATCAAAGTAATCCTAAAGAAAATCATTAATGTGCAGTAAAGAGGATATTTCGGTATTTGCAAGGAACAACAAAATATGGCTTATAGTATTATAGAGATGATAACTTCACTTTATGTGCATATACAGATTCATATTGGGTAGGAGATACTGATGATGAGAAGAGCACTTTTGGTGGTGCTTTCTTTCTTGGAAAGAAATTGGTTTCATGGATCAGCAAAAAATAGTCATGCATTTCTTTATCTACTGCAGAAACTGAATATGTTGCAACAACAACTAATTGCACTCAAGTCTTGTGGATGAAGAAAATGTTGAAGGATATCAAGGTAAATTATAGTGAACCGGTAGTTATCTATTGTGATAAATTTGTAGCTATTGACATGTCTAATAATCCATTATTTCACTCTAAGACTAAACACATATCAATAAAATATAACTTTTTGAAAGACAAGGTGGAAGAAAAGGAAGTTAAATTGGTTTATGTGAACACTAAAGAGTAGATTGCAGATATATTGACTAAACCACTATCTAAGGAATCATTTGAGTATTTGATAGACAGGTTAGGGGTATCTACCCCTCTATCAGGAACTTAATTGATGGAACAAACCATCAGCCCAATATGCATCATCATCTTTATCTTTTGCTCTGGGTTGATGTAGTGGTTCTACTATTCAAGGGGAGTAGTCAGCTTTGAGATTCAGAGGATTATATTCTTGCTTTAATATTTTTGTTAGATTTCTGGCATTGATGTCAAAGGGGGAGAGATAGTGATGTGAAAAATAAATTTAGAACTTTACAAAGATATTATTCAGAGGGGGAGAGTTATTGATATTAAAAGCTTATATGCAGGAGATTGTTGGTTGTCTTCCATAGGGGGAGACTTGTTTGGCATTTCTTGGTACTTAGATGTTTTTCACATCTAGTGTTGCCATCAATGCCAAAGGGGGAAATTGTTGGCAATATGGTGGAATTGATTATGTGTTGCATTGATGTTTTGTCATTGATGTCAACACTAGCTGTTTTGGTTGGTTATCAATAGATAGGTTTTGGTTACCGATAGATAATCTTGTGTTACTGGTAAGGGTTTAAGGTTTAACTAACAGAGCTTTCACTGAGAATCTTTGACGGGATGTGCAAGTGGTGTTGGTGTGACTTCTAGATGGAATTCAGGATGCAAAAGGTGATCCTTGATCGTGCCTCAACTGATTGGAGACATTGCTTTGGCGTGGTGGACCCAGATTAGGTCTAGTACCTATCTAGGTTATGGACCGATATCATGTTAACGTGTTCTGTACACATTACCAGGATGATTTATATATTGGTTATTATTGTTTTGGTCTAAAGCCGACATGACATATCATTGTAATATGGATATATGTAATGATATTATTGTAATATCTATTAGGTGGCTGACCTAATTGGTTTAGGCCTTAGGGTTTGTATAAATTGATGTAAGATCTCATTGTAGATCATGTGGCATGGTCATGTAATGTAATATCATATGCAAAGGAGATTTGGTCGATCATAGGTGATCGAATTGGGTTTAAGTAATAGGTCAAAGGCCTCTGGTATTGAGCTTAACCGAGACTGTAATCACGCATGGTAGATGCTATCTCTGGCAGTTCATTCTTTTGGATTGTTGTCCAACTATCTTAAGGTGGTTATAACCTCTCTGTATTTAGTGAGACTCTTTTTTAATGATCAGTGCACTCTAGGTAGTGTTCCTTCCTGCATGTGTAGGACCCTTATTGTATCACATACTTTTTGCAGAAGTATCATTTGACTGTGGGTAGGCTTCCCACAGTGGTTTTTCCCTTTAACAGGTTTTCCACGTACAAATCATGGTGTTATGTGGTATGGTTGCATTGTGTTAATTCTCTATTTCATTCTTAAGTTTTATTTCTTACCGATATCTGTTTCATCTATTCCGGTATTCAATGTTTATGTGCTCCGGTTAAAGGTTATAAAGTGGTTTGATTAATATAATTTGTTGACAACCGATTCCCCCCCCCCTAGTTGTCCATTGGTTATCCTAACATGTTTATGACCTAGAATTCAATAATGGCATCATTTCATGTGGCGACTTTGTTGGTTGTCGAAATAACTGATAGGGCAAGGTCTAAGTTTAAGAAACATCCATACAAATTGGTGGAAGATGATCCAAATGGAGCATTTTCATCTATTTTGTATGGTGTATTGCATGTTGAAGATATTAGGGCATACATCCATTGAAATATTAAGGAGCTTGGGAATGTTGAAATGCTAACTTTGTACACCAAGCACACGATGGATGGCATGGGAAACCTGAAACCAAAATTCAAATTTCTACAGGATAAGGGTTTTATTCAATTCGTGAACTTTCTGGTTTTTGATGAACCCAAATGGGTTAGATACCTTCTAATCAGGGTTCATGATGAATTCACATGGCTTGATAAACCATACAAGATCACCAAGAAAACAATCCAAGCTGTGACATGCTTGAATACAACCGATGAAGTTCCTAGTTTAAGAAATGTGAAGAACTAGAGAGTGATAGATGTAATTGGTTCCTAGCATGATAGAAGATCGATGACAATCAGTGACATAGTTGAATATAATGTCATATTTGCATCCATGGTGATGGGGTATATGGCCTATAAATATAGCAGAGCAAACTCAGTCTTTGGTACGACAATTTATGTAGCTTATCAAATTCTCAAATAGGACAAGTTGTATGATCTGTGTGGGGTACTTCTAAGTGAGCTAATGAGCAATCTGAAGAAGATAAAGTAGGACAGGAAGCATGTTTTTTAAGTTTAGTACTTTGATTATCTATCTAGTCTTCTATTTCATGAAGGAGATCCCTGGTGTAGGCAAAGTCCAATGGACATATGACAAACTAGTGGTGGTGCAAATCAAGGAAACTTTGCAAGGATTAGGAGATGCACAAACTTAGAAAGCTATCATGTGGGGTTATTTCAAATCCTTCTAAGGCACGATGTAAAGTAGGGAAAGGATCATGAAGGAGATTGTAGAAAAGGATGAGGACTCCATATGCTTCATGGTAGAAATTGACCAATGCCTAATGGAGGCCGTTCAACCAAGGACAGTGGGAATCATGCCCATGGGGTATGAAGTTGATGCAAATACTCTTGATGCATATGCTCAACATATTTTGAGTAAACTGGTGGATGAATTAGATGAAAAATTTGGGATGTATAAGGAGAAGACTTTAAGTTTGCGATCTCAATTTACTAGACTCGAGAAACAAAGGAAGATAAGGAAGGAAGTGGAGAAACTGGCAGAGGAGATGGGTATTACAAAGGAGGCAATTTGCAGAGCCTGAGAGAAGAACATCTTGAAGGAGGAAGATATGGTCAAACCTAAGAAGACCAAACTGGTTACTCCTCCTAAGCCAAGGAAAACAAAGTCAGTACCTTCTTCCGGTTCTCAAAAGCCTATCCCTCCACCAAAGCCTCAATCCAAATCATCCGGTGGAGTAGAGAAAAGGAAGAAAGGGAAGCCAAAAAGTGTCTATGTTGTAGACACTACAGAAGAATAGAGAAAATCTGATGAAGTAGTGAGAGAAGTGAAGAAGAGTGCTATCTTTGCTAGGGTAGTCAAGAAGCAATCATTCGATGAAGGGAAACCTAGCAAGAAGTAGGAAATTGAAGCTGAGCAATCCGGAAGGTATTGACCGAGCAAGAAGGAAAAATATGAACTTGATGAAGCTTTGAAGTCTGGGAAACTACAAGGTTAACATACTATTGTGCCACCCATTTCACTAAGTCAGATTATTGATGCAGCTATTAAGGAAGGGAATTTGAAGCATATATCTTAATGGTATGAAAATTGTAATGAGAGTGGAAAAAGGACATTAGAAGAGGTTGTTGTAGAACATATGAATTTATATAGTAAAGCCCTAATAAAATTATCATCAATGATTTTGAAGGGTTTATATGAAATATTGGATGCCAGAAGGCATACAAAAAATATAGAAGATGAGAGAATAAGGGAGTATGAGTTAGTACAACTCTATTCAGTAATTGCCAAGACAAAAGTTGATAGAATCCTTAGAGAAAATAAGAAGAAATTTAGAAGCAAAACAAGGGTAAACAAAATAATGTTTGGGAAGAATCAAATAGTTCACAAGGAAACTCAGGAGATTTTGAGGAAGATACTTAAAAAATATCAATATGAGTCAATTCCTGAAGAAAATGTTCAAAACTCTGTTCTGGAAGTCCTTGGGATGCCACCCATAGGAAATGAACCAAAATTTGTAGATCCGGATGAACAGATAACTGAACTAGTGACTACTGTAGAAGATTTTATTGATAATCTAAAGGTTGCAGACTGCAGTGAAGTTGATCAAACTCCCGTGGCGATAAATGTTGAATTGGAGAAGAATGTTGAGGAGGTTGGTGATGAGAAGGGTGAAGATGCAGAGAAGGGAGAGAAGGAGAAGGATGGAGACAAGGTTGAACAGGAATTGGTGGAAAGAGACACTATGGAATCAGAAAAGGGAAAGAAAATAATAAGTGACACAGATCTCACCCAAGGGCCTATCAATCTTAATTCTTGATCTCCTATCCAGGCACTCAAGCTTGCAACACTTGCACATGCCAAAGCTAGTGAAGACTTGCTGAAGTATCACTCTGAGGATAAAGAGATGATATCTATGGCTACAAGTGTGCTCAAGAAAATTGTGCCATCTTTCAAGCAAGATACAGTAGATTCACCCTCTGGTACGCTGAGAAATATGCTAAAAGCAGTGGATTCTCATTTTGTATCTTTAGAGAAAGATGCTGAAGGAAAGGTTATTAGCCAATTCAATGCTATGCAGTTAAGGATGGTTTTGAGAATGGTTGAAGGTGATAGGGCTAGTTTGATTGTTGGTATGAAGGCCATTTAAGAGGCATTGGACGAAGGCGGTAAGATTTATAAGTCATGTCTTCTATTGTCTAAGTTCAATATTGACCTTGACAAGAAGATCAAGGAATGCAAAGGGAAATTAGCTGATATATATTAGTCTTATGCCTCCAATCAGTTTTTTCTAGAAACTTGAAGCTCAGGTGATGGCTCTACTTGACAAAATTAAGAGACTTGATCAAGAAAAAGACAGAGTAGTTGGCAGAGTGGGAGAACTCAAGAATCTAATCACTTCCCGGTTGGATACTTTGCTTAGCAGTTAGCAGGATGCTATGAATGCTCTAAATAAGAGTGTTTAGTTAAATCTTAGATGAGAAAAGATGCATGCCTATCTATTCTCTTATAAACATTTTGGAGAACCTTAAGAAAGGTTGGGATGATCACCTGCAACCCCTGAAGACCATTTTTGCAAACACTTTTAAATTCTTGTAAATTGTTACCCTTGTACATAAATTTTGGCGAATACCTACCTTTTCCATTAATGTCAAAGGGGGAGAGAGAGGAGTAAAAAATGTTGTATATTCTCAGGGGGAGCCTATTGAGCATGTGGGAATTTTGAAGTTTTGTAGTTTTGGTCTAACAATGTCATTTTTCACCAAGTGTTGCCATTGTTGGCATTTCATGAAGATTGCATTGAAGAACTATTGTGTTATCATTGATGTCAATTGTAACCGGTAATGGAGTTGTAATGCAACCAGTAGTTGAGCAAGTAAAGGAAACTGATATTACTATTGTAGCAGTGAGATCAACTGGTAAGCCTACTTGTTGATATGTCAAACCCTAACTGATGCAGCTTGGTGAATCGGTTGTGTTGATCTATGATCAAATGGTGATCAAAGATGATTATACCATGTATGCATGATGCATGTGATGAGTTTCAAAGTGGTTTTGGCATGTAGAGATAATAATTTTATCTTGGGAATGTGCAGTGATCAAGGAGCAATCAAGGTTGTCTTGAACAATGTGCAGATAATTGTTATGTAACCCAATGGTCATGTTTGAACCAATCTATTTTGTAATCTCTATGAGATCTTAGGTTTTGTGATGTGTTACTGACCTATTGTTTTTTTTTTAGTCACCTAGGGTATCCTCGTGACTCAGCTCAGCAACACTGGTTTCCCATTATGGGGCAAGCTAAGGCAAGACTAGTCCTTGGAGATGAGCTAAGAAGCTCGTCAACCAAGCCCATCAATTGAATCCAAGCCTTAGAGTCAAACCCGAGACCAATGGGGAGAAAACCCACGGTCCAAGCCAACTTTGCTACCTGTCTAGCCTTTACCGACCTATTGTTTTGCTTATAAGGTCGATGAGTTATTTTGTTGTAGAGTTGGCAATTTTGGTTAAGTGTCAGTGTGATTGATTGCCAAACCAGAAGGAGTATCTATAGAATGTTTGAAGGCAGATAGGAGCATGAAAAGGATTTGATCAAGAAGAGTAGTGCTATTACCAGATCAACAAGACCCTATTGTTCTCTAACAATTACAACAGTTAAATCCCTTAACCAGGTAAGCTTTAACAAGGTTGGTGTTTTCTAAATCCTCTAACCAGGTGATCCATTATCTTGGGTTTGAAATCCTCTATCGAGGTTACTCCTAATAAGGTATTGCCTTTAACAGGGTATTGTAGTCAATCCCTTAGCTGGGTGGTCCTTAATCGGATCTGTTCCTAACATGATATTTTTGTAAAGCTTCTAACAAGGCTTGGATCCTAACAGGGTGAACTTCAGAAGAGTTCAAAACACTTGTGGGTATTAATCCCGACCGTGGTTTTTCCCACTTGGGTTTCCATGTCAAAAACCATTTTATCAAGTGGTGAATGGTTTTTGTGGTTATGTTTTGATATGGTTAATTTGTTTAACTGGTGAAGTTACTTACATATGTTAAGATGACTAGAAGTGATCTGAAATGTGCTTTTACTAATGTTAGTAAAGTGGTTTGATGTTTTGGTTAGATGGTTTGAGAGTTTACAAATCTGTTACATTGTTATTTTGTTATGCTAGTCAACCAATAAACTTGACAGTGCAGTTGCGATTTATAGTTCATTGTTTGAACCGGTTAGTTTAGTGATTGATTTATGAGTTGGGTTTTGAGTTTGGCAAAAGTTTAGTTTTCTTTATATCTACTGATTCACCCCCCACCCCTCTTAGTAGTTGTCTGGAACATTATTGATTCATCATATCATCAACCATCAATGCCAAAGGGGGAGATTATTGGCAAGAGACATTGTACCATTAGAGATTAGTGCTTAAAGAATGTTTTGGGGTTGTCATTGATGGAAACACAGATCAGAAATCATATTTAGGATATGCAGAATTTTTCCACCGGAAGTTTGATATTCATTTTGCTTAAGTCTGGAAGGTGGAATACAGTATGCGACAAAGTATGAATATATTGAGCAGAACTCGATTTTGGTTGTGGTGGAAGAGTTAGGTGACTGGATGTTTGAGACAACTTAATTCACAATCCTAGCCTTTGGTATTGATTCTCGTGGAAGATTGAAGATCCAGTATCCAATATTTTAGGAAGAACGAGGTTATTTTGGTGTAGTGTGTTATGCAAAAACTTTGGGATGATTTCAGTGATTGGTTTTAAGTTTGAGGTGGTTGGACCGAACTATGTGAAACATTTTATCAATTTGTTAAGGTCCACATGTGGATTTTTAATCTTATTACACGTTTCATGTTGCGTGTTATAGAGTTTTTGGGCTGACATGGAAATGATTTAATTTGATGGTGCGGAAATATTAGACTGATCTATTTAAGAATTTTGGTGATTGATGAGAGTGTGCAAAGGTTGTATGAGTGTTGGTGCATAGCTTCACGTGCGCTATCCTTAGATTTATGCTCTGGTACATGACATAGTAGATCAAAATAGAGCAGTGTGGTAGAACAGTGGAAGAAGACTCTTTGTGCTTAACTGAAATTGCATTTTGGCATTTGTAGATGCTACTCTTCAGTTCAGACAATCATTTATCCTTTGTAATCATTTGTAGGACAGTGATTCCTCTAGGGACTGTAGCCCTCTATTGTAATTTAGTAGTGATATGTAAGCAGTGTGCTTGAATGCATGTGTATTCCCCTATGTAATATTACTATACTCTTGATCATAGTATTATAATATTGTGGGTCTCAATCCCACCATGGTTTTTCTCTTTCCGAGTTTCCATGTAAAAATTCTAGTGTTATGATTTTATGCTAGTGTGTGTTGAGTTTCTGCATTTTACTTTCATTCTTTTGCATTCGATGGTTTAAGTATCAGTTAAAGAAAGATATAAATTACAGAACACTAATTCACCCCCCCCCTCAATGTTCATTGATTCCAACATAGTTAGCTTCAGGTTTGCAAGTCCTCTTTTGTATCTTGCCCCATGATCTAATAGCCTTGGTATGCAATTTTGGAGAAATTAGCTCTACCTTTTGTAATCATTTTCTATATAGTGGATTATCTTGTGGGTTAACTCCCACCGTGGTTTTTCCCTATTTGGGTTTTCCACGTATAAATTCTTGGTGTTCCTATGTGATTATTTTATTGTTGTTGTTTAATTCTTCATGATGTGATCAAGTGGACTAAAGATGTTAAATGTGTTATTGAGTTCCAAAATTTAATTTATGTTGATTCTCCCCTCTCAGCATTGGGTCTGTGTTCAAAAAATTTATCTAAGTAGAATGGTCAACCTTATTTACATTTAACCTTAACCCCAACCTAACCATAAGCCTAACAATATTTGAATCTTAAGCCCAAACTTTATCCCAAAACCTTAATCCTCACTACAATTGAACTATAACCCTAATTAAACCCTAACTATAATTTAATCATGTAGTGTCATAAATTATATCCTACAACTTCACACTAATTTTGGTTTCACTTTGGTGGTTGTGCCTCATGCCCCTGATTCATGTTTGATTGTACTCAATCCATGGCCATTTTTTGAAGCCCAACACAATCCTAAGCTCACTAACCTTAATTTTATCTTAAATAGCTAGGACTATCGTGCCTATCACCATAGATCTCCTAGAATATGGTGCCTAGTACCATGGTCCAATCAATTTGGGCTCAAGTTTGATATCCTAATGGTTGGAAAAATAAGGAGAGGGAAAGTTCTCCTTGATGTTGTACTTACAAAAAAAAACCATAAAATGTGTGAGCTGTGTATAAACACAACTCCCTCCCTCATTTGAACATATAGATCTTTCAAGTTCACATTCATATCACTCCAATTCAGCCTTTAATCTAGTATCCTCAAGGAAACTAAGTAGAAATACAAATTCAAGCATTAAAGCTAAGAAATCATGATCAAATTATGTGTTCCTCCATGAATAAGGTGTGCATTGATATCTATCAAACAACGACAAGCTTTGTGTGAGGATTTAAGGCAAGGGGTTTCATATCAAGGTGTCATTTGTCAATTAAATCATTTCCTTAATGTTTTCAGCCTCTGTCCTACTAGATGTAAGCTCTCTTTCATCCATTATTGTTGTTGTATAAGTGGAAACACTTAACTGAGGTTTGAATTAGGCAAGCTCCTATGCAACACAACATTTTTCTCTCTTTTATGTGTGTAAGTTACATATCTAACAACTAAAAGTTACAATATTATGTAGAGTACACCGAGATGTATAATTTTACATTTTAAATGGGAAAATATACCAGGTCTATATCAATTTACATAGGTGAACGATACTTTTTGGCTAAATTTTGTTGAAGTGATCTAAAAATCATCCTAATTTGGAATCCAAAGTTTTAACTGACAAAGGAACCTTTATGTCTTGGGTGCCTAGCACACTTTAGCATCATTTTCAGTCTTAAATTTTAGTAACAATTTCCTTTCTATATATTACTTCTAGATCTATCTTTCTATGTTATCCTTTCAGATATGTATTTGTCTGTTTATGTTGAATCTTGTCAATTTTGCATCATTTTACCTAGTTAAATTGCAATCTTCAATTCTATCATATCTAATAATATCTGACCATAATTCAAAATAGAACAATTAATAATTATTTCTTATCACTCCTTGAGGACTAAGTTAAGCCTAATTGGTTGTTCCCCAATGGATGATGTGGAAAGCGTTCCCAATTTGCATTCCAATGGTAGAGACAACTTAACTCTAATCATAATTTAACCCTAATTATAATTGAACCCTAACCCTAGTTGAACCCTAACCTTAACTGGATCCCAACCCTAATCCTAATCCTAATCAAACTCTAATTATAATTAAACCCTACCCCTGATCTAATTTAATTCTAATCCTAACCCTTACCCTAATTGAAACCTAATTCTAACCCTAATTAAATCCCAACCCTAATTGAAACCTAACCGTAATTTAATTGTAATCATCTGCCCAATTGTAATTGGTAACCCCCATTATAATTATAAATCTAATTAATCCTCAACTCTCATATTAAACCTTAACCCTAACCCTAACGCTAACCTAATTAAACCCTAACCATAACTCAAAGATTTATTCTATAATACTAGTTGAACCCTAACCCTAAGTTATTATGATTAAACTAGCTAATCCTAATCAAACACTAATTTACCTTGATCTTAGTTTAACCTTAATCCTAAGCCTAACCTTAATTTAATATTAATCCTTATTCTAATTCTAATTCATTCTTAATTTTGACATTAACCCTAATTCAACTAGAAACCCTATTTCTAATTATAAACATAATTGAACACTAACCATAATTGTATCTTAACCCTTGGTTAACCCTAACCAACTTCACCATGCCATCATCAACTATATCTCTAACAAAATGATACTAAATATTAATGTGCTTTGTCTTGGCATGAAATATCAAGTTGTTAGTTAGGAAGATCGCACTTTGTCATAATAAATTATCAATACACCTTATTTTATTATAATATTTGAATACAATCTCTTGAGCTAAATGGATTCTTTATAAGCATGAGTACTTGCCATATACTCAACTTCAGTAGTGGACAAAGCAACCACAACCTGTTGCTTACTCATGCAATTAATTACACCACCAAATAAACTAAACACATAAGCATTAGTGAATATTTTGCTATCAATATCACTTGCCCAGTTTGACTATGTTGGCATTATGGATGAATTGATTATGTGTTGCATTGATGTTTTATCATTGATGTCAACACTAGCTGTTATGGTTGGTTGACAGCATACAAGTTTTGGTTATCGATAGAAGATCTAGTGTTATCAGTAGAAGAGACTATATGTTGGACACTTTCGGCATGTTTGGATCAGTGAAGTATATTTGATTTCATGTGTTATATTCTCCATGAGTATGTTTTGGTCAGTTGGTACTGTTTTGGTAATCAAATGCTATCATACACTCTGGTAAACCCTTACCAACACTATTATAAAGCTTTACTGACAAAGCTTTCATTGAGGAATCGTGATAGGATGCATAGTTGGTGTTGGTGCAGCTTCATGGATTTTAGGATGTTGAAAATGTTCTTTGATCGTGCTTCAACTTCTTGAAGACATTGCTTTGGTGTGGTGGACCCAGAATAGGTCTAGTACCTATCTAGGTTATGGACCGGTATCATGCTAACATTTACTCTATACGTTACCCGGATGTTTCAAGATGATTTATGGATTTGTTATTGTTGTTTTGGTCATAAGACGACATGGCATATCATTGTAATATGGAATCATGTAATGATCTTATTGTAATATCTTTTAAGTGGTCGTCCTAATCGGTTTAGGCCTTAGGGTTTGTATAAATAAGAGGTAGAAACTCTTTGTAAAACAACATGGTTATTGAAAGGTCATGGTCAAGGAATGTAATGTGTGAATATTATAATATCATTCAGGCGTAGGTGTTGGTCGATCATTGGTGATCGAATTAGAATTAGAAGAGGATTTAGTCTCAGTTGTTCACTGGTTATCCTAATAATTGGTATTAGAGATTTGGTCCTCTTTTGCAGAATCTTAACTGCTTGAGGTAGATCCTATGACAACTAACACTTCTAATCCACTGGCAACTATTTTCAGAAGAGAAATCTCTAAGCTTGATGGAACAAATTATGAGATATGGAAAATTCGAATGGAGACTCATCTTAGATGTCTTGGCAAGGATATTTGGGAGATCACTGAGAAAGGTTACACACCTTATGATCTAGCATCTGGGAATCTTGCTCCTCCAGACCTAGATA
Source organism: Cryptomeria japonica (assembly GCF_030272615.1). Classification (NCBI taxonomy): domain Eukaryota; kingdom Viridiplantae; phylum Streptophyta; class Pinopsida; order Cupressales; family Cupressaceae; genus Cryptomeria; species Cryptomeria japonica. The sequence continues at coordinate 688,465,145 of NC_081411.1, forward strand.
AGAATATTGAAAATGATTGCAGAGCTAGACAAGCCCTCTTGTGTGCACTTACTGATCAGAAGATTATGGGATTGACTGACAAATCATCGGCTAAGGTTATGTGGGACAAATTGCAAACTTTGAATGAAGGTGATTCTACTGTCGAAATTGCCAAACTTGATGGTTACCGGGTAAGATATGAAAACTTGAAAATGGAAGAGAATGAAAGAATTGTTGTGTTTATGTAAAGATTAAATGAGATTGTTATGGGAATTCAATGTTGTGAAGGATTTTTAAGTGAAGATGAAATAGTTTCCAAAGTCTTGAGAGCCCTTCCACCGGCTTACAAGATGAAGGCAACTGCAATTAATGAGTTAAGAACAATGGCAAACACCTCAATTTACAGAGACATTCTGATTGGGAAATTATCTACTTTTGAGCTTGAAGAATTTGGATCTTCTGGAGCTGCAATGTCTGAACTTGCTTTTCATACATCATCATCAACATCTACTGGCAAAAATGATTGGAAAGCCCTATATGCAAAAGAATTGGAAGACATGAGGAAAGAAGATGAAGAAATTGAGCAACTTGAAGCCTTATTTTCTAGAAGAATACCCAAAGGACCAACTGGAAGTAAGTATGAAGGAAAAACACCTTTTAAATGTTTTGCATGTAATAAGATTGGTCATTTTGCATCTAGATGTCCTGAAAGGAATGCAAGGTTTGAGGAAAGAGTTAAGAAATCTTTTAAGCCTAACCCAAACAGATATAGATTCAAGAAGAGTAAACAATGCTACATAGCAGATGAGGAAGGAGTAACTGATGACTCTAGAGATGAACTGATAGAAGACTCTACTAGTGGATCTAGAAATGGAAAGGAATGGGTGTTCTATGCTTTGAAGGAATATGAATCGGAACCAACTATTAAGAATGAAGAAAAATCCCTGGCAGCAAAATTTGAAGATAAGGATGAATGGGTAATTGATAGTGGATTCTCACATCATATGACTAGAGATAAAGGGAAATTTTTGTCTCTGCAAGAATACAATGGCAGTCAAGTTAGATTTGGAGATGACATGGCATGCATGATCAAAGGTAGAGGTATTATTTCTTTGGATGGAAAGCATAACACTGATAATGTCTATTATGTAGAAGGTTTGAATAATAATCTTTTGAGTGTTGGTCAATTGGTTGATAAGGGTTTTCAACTTCAATTTAAATATAGAAAATGCAAAATCATTAACAAGACTGGTTTGGAATTTGCAATCGGTATTCAGATAGGAAATAATATCTTTCACTTGAACACTGGTAATAAGACATGTTTGATTTCTCATATGATGAGAGTTGGCTATGGCATAAGAGGTTGTGGCAGATAGAGATATGCCTAAGATTATGAAGCCTCATAATCCAGTATGCAAGGAATGTCAATTGGGTAAGCAAGTTAGAAGTTATTTTAAGAGCATACATGATAAATCTAATGATGTACTTGATTTACTTCACACTGACTTATGTGGTCTAACAAGGACTAGAAGCCTTCAAGGTGAAAGGTATTTCATGCTGATTATTGATGACTATTCTAGAATGACGCAAGTGACTTTTCTAAGGGAGAAGTTTGAAACTTTTAAGAAATTCAAGATCTTTAAAGCGAAGGTTGAAACTGGATTGAAAATCAAATGTCTAAGATCGAATATGGTGGTGAGTTCACTTCTCATGAATTTAACAGTTATTGTGAGACAAATGGAATCAGGAGACAAATATCTGCACCTAGGACTCCTCTGGAAAATGGAGTAGTTGAAAGAAAGAACACAACCATTTTGGATGCAGCTAGATCTATGATGATGGAAGCCAAATTGCCTCATATCTACTGGAGAGAAGCAATGGGTACAACAGTCTACACACTCAATAGAGTTCACATCAAAGGTGAAACCGGTAAGACCCCTTATGAACTATGGTTTGGACATACACCTACTGTTAAGTATTTCAAAATTTTTGAAAGTAAATGCTATATCAAAAGGGATGATTCAATAGGAAATTTTGATCCTAGAAGTGATGAAGGGATATTTCTTGGTTATTCAATTTAGAGCAAAGCATATAGATGTTATAACAAAAGATTGCAGAAAATTATGGAGAGTGCTAATGTGAAAGTGGATGAACAGTAAATCATTCTATATCATATGACAAGGAACCGGCAATGGAAATGATCATAACTGAATCGACAATGCCTCAACTGTTATAGGAAGCTGAGACAGTTACACTGAAACAATAAAAAAATTCAACTATGACTGATGATCAGAGCAATGAATCTGAAGTTCAAAAGACACCTAGGTATGTAAGATTAGATCATTCCAAAGATCAAATTATTGGAGATAGAAACAAGAGAGTTATGATAAGAAGAAAACTGACAAATGAAGAGGTATGTCTTATTTCTCAAGTTGAACCGACAACTGTTATTGAAGCTTGTAAGGATAAACATTGGTTAAAGGCCATGGAAGATGAATTAGATCAAATAGAGAAGAATGAAACTTGGTCTTTAGTTTCGCAGCCTAAAAATAAGAATGTTATTGGAACTAAATGGGTATTTAGAAATAAACTGAATGAGGATGGTCAAGTTATAAGGAACAAGGCTAGATTGGTTTGTAAAGGATATTCTCAAATGGAAGGAATTGATTATGGTGAGACTTTTGCACCTGTAGCTAGAATTGAAGTTGTTAGACTATTTCTTGCCTATGCAACTTATAAGAACTATAAGATTTATCAAATGGATGTTAAATGTGCATTTTTGAATGGTGAGCCTGAGGAAGAAGTTTACATTGAACAAATTGATGGATTTTCACTGACAGATGATAAATATATGGTTTGCGGATTGAAGAAAGGTTTATATGGATTGAAATAGGCTCCTAGAGCTTGGTATGTAAGGTTAGATAAATATCTTTTGAAGCTTGGTTTTACTAAAGGTAGTGTTGATAGCAATCTATATTATAAGATCATTGATAATGATATTATGATTATTGAAGTGTTTGTTGATGATATCATTTTTGGAGGAGAAGATAAACTGTGCATGGAATTTGCTAACAACATGAAGAATGAATTTGAAATGTCCATGATTGGTGAGTGAAATTTTTCTTAGGTTTGCAAATTACTCAAACTGACAAAGGCATTTTTATCTGTCAAACTAAGTATCTGAGGGAATTGTTGAAAACATTTGGTATGGAGAATTCCAAACTGATAAGTACTCCTCTAGCTACAAGTGAGAAATTATTTATCAAGGATACTTCTACACCGATAAATCCGATAAGGTATAAGTCTATGATTGGTGGTCTGTTATATCTAAATCAGACTAGACCTGATATTATGAATGCATTAAGTATTATTTCAACATCTCAAAGTAATCCTAAAGAAAATCATGAATGTGCAGTAAAAAAGATATTTCGGTATTTGCAAGGAACAACAGAATATGGTTTATGGTATTCCAAAAATGATGATTTCACTTTATGTGCATATACTGACTCAAATTGGGCAGGTGATACTGATGACATGAAGATCACTTCTAGTGGAGCTTTCTTTCTTGGAAAGAAACTGGTTTCATGGATCATCAAAAAACAATCATGCATTTCTTTATCTACTGTAGAAGCTGAGTATGTTGTAGCAGCAACTAATTGCACTCAAGTCTTATGGATGAAGCAAAGTTTGAAGGATATCAGGGTAAATTGTAGTGAACTGATAGTTATCTATTGTGATAACTCTGCAGTTATTGACCTGTCTAAGAATCCGGTTTTTCACTCTAAGACTAAGCATATTTCAATAAAGTATAAGTTTCTGAAGGACAAGGTTGAAGCAAAGGAAGTCAAATTGGTTTATGTGAACACTAAAGAATAGATTGCAGACATATTCACTAAACCGTTGTCAAAGAAATCATTTGAGTATTTGAGAGACAGGTTAGGGGTTTTTGCCCCTTCGATAGAGACTTGATTGATGATGTTTGTCATTGGTCCGACATGCATTACTAGAGATATTATTCATTCAAACACTGATGAGTGGTGCTACTACTTAGGGAGAGTAGTCAGCTTTGAGATCTAGAGGTTTATATCATTTCTTTGATATTTTTATTCAGATTTCTAGCATTGATGTCAAAGGGGGAGTGTTAGTAATGTGAAAAATCATTCAGAACCTTAAAGTGATATCATTCACAAGGGGAGAGCTATTTCTTGTTGGTTGTCTTCCATAGGGGGAGACTTGTTTGGCATTTCTTCGTACTTAGATGTTTTTCACATCTAGTGTTGCCATCAATGCCAAAGGGGGAGATTGTTGGCATTATGGATGAATTGATTATGTGTTGCATTGATGTTTTGTCATTGATATCAACATTACTTGTTATGGTTGGTTATCGACATACAAGTTTTGGTTACTGGTAGAAGATATAGTGTTACCGACAAAAGAGACTATCTGTTGGACACTTCCAGCATGTTTGGATCAGTGAAGTATATTTGATTTCCTATGTTATATGCTCCATGAGCATGTTTTGGTTAGTTGGTATTGGCTTGGTAATTGGATTCTATCATACACTCTGGTAAACCCTTATCGACACTAGTTTAAGGCTTTACCGATAGAGCTTTCATTGAGGAATCATGACAGGATGCATAGTTGGTTTTGGTGCAACTTATTCATGGATTTCAAGATGCGGAAGATGTTCTTTGATCGTGCTTCAACTGCTTGAAGACATTGATTTGGTGTGGTGGACCCAGAATAGGTCTGATACCTATCTAGTTTATGGACTGGTATCATGCTAATGTGTACTCTACACGTTACCGAGATGTTTTGAGATGATTTATGAATTTTTTATTATTGTTTTGGTCTTAAGCCGACATGGAATATCATTGTAATATGGAATCATGTAATGATCTTATTGTAATATCTTTTAGGTGGCCGACCTAATCGGTTTAGGCCTTAGGGTTTGTATAAATAAGAGGTAGAAACACTTTGTAAAGCATCATGGTTATTGAAAGGTCATGGTCAAGGAATGTAATGTGTGAATATTGTAATATCATTCAAGCGTAGGTGTTGATCAATCATTGGTGATCGAATTGGATTCAGAAGAGGATTTAATCCTTCGACACTGATCTTAACCGAGACTATAATCAAGCATGGTAGATGCTATTTCTAGCAGTTCACTCTATTGGATTGTTGTCCACTTATCTTGAGATGGTTGTAGCCTCTCTGTAGTCAGTGAGACTCTTTTGTAATGAGCAGTACGCTCTAGGTAGTGTACCTTCTTGCAAGTGCAAGCCCCTCATTGTAACACATACTTTTTGTAGAAGTATCACCTGACTGTGGGTATGCTTCCCACTGTGATTTTTCCCTTTCTGGATTTTCCACGTACAAATAATGGTGTTATGTGGTATGGTTGCTTTGCATTAATTATCTGGTTAATTGTTAAGTTGTATTGTTTATCGGTATCTGTTCCTATTGACATCTGTATATGCTTTATCGGTACTTGATTTGTTTGAGGTTGTATTATGGATTAAAAGTTATAATCTGTTAACAACTGATTCACCCCCCCTCTCAGTTGTTCACCTGTTATGCTAATAGAATCCACATAACCATGAATATCAAAGGAAATATCACCTCCTATCAAATTACCATGATAACACAAATAATACTCTGAGGTACCCTTCAAATATTTGAAGACTCTTTTAACTATATCTTAATACACATATATCTTGAAATATTTCTCATTGCTTGGGCAATTTTTGGTCTAGTGTATACCATAACATACATAAAAATTCCAACTACACTCTAATCTTAAATTAGAAGGACAACACTAATCTTAACCTAGAATGACAAATTTAATCATAACCTACCTTTAACCCTAACACTAACCTAATTTTGAGACAAACTCCAACCTAATCTTAACTATAATTAAACCCTAACCACAACCCAAAATTGAACTCTAACCCTAACCCTATTTAAAACCTAATAATATAACCCTAACCCTAACATTAACTTAAAGATTTATGCTATGATCCAAATTGAACCCTAACAACCTAATTAAAATAGAATCCTAATTCAACACTAATTTAACCCTCATCCTATTTCTAACTCTAATTATAATTTAAACCCTATCCCTAATTCTAATTCTAACCTTAACCATAATTATAACCCTATTCCTAATCTTATTTTTAACACAAATTCCAATTTTAATGACGACACTAATTCTAACTATAAACCTAATTAAACCCTAACCCTAACCTAATTGAATCCTATCACTAGTTTAAACCTTACCCTAACCTAAGTATTTATCCTAATTGAGCCTTAACTCTAACTTAACCTTAATCCTAACCTATCTTGGATCTGAATCCTTACGCTAACTAAATTTTTAACCTAACCCTATTTGAACATTAACCATAATTTAATTTTAATCTATTAGAGTTTAATAAAGGTTAGAGTTAGAGTTAGGATTAGAGTTACAAATAGGGTTAGAATTATATTCACAGTTAAAATTGGGGTATTGTTAGGTATGGAATTAAGGTTAGGCTTCAAGATCAATTAGCTTATATTTAGAATTCAAGTAGGGTTATGGTTAGGGTTTAAATATAGTTAATATTAAGATCGTGATTCAATTAAGATTGAAGTTTAATTAGGATTAAATTAGGGTTAGGTTTTAGTTAGGGGTAGGATAAGGGTTCAATGGGGGTTTAATTCATGTATCCTTGAATATTCATACTCAAATATGCAACCTTTAACTGGATAGTCATTAGGTAACACTATATGAATAGTTAAAGCATTATAAATATATTGGCATTGATAAAATGAATTTTAATTCTCTATGATGTTTATTAATATTAATAATATGTTGAAATACGTGTTTCCATTACATGCCAAAAGAAATGTGTGGAAGATCAATTATCCATGAATTGATGAACCTACCTAATTACCTCCCATAGACTTAATTATTTTTCTTGTATAAAATTTCAACTTTACATGTCACACATTAAATAGTACTTAACATAACCAATTTTTTTTACATATCCAATTTATAGTTTAGCTCACATGATGTAACACTAATGGTTAACATTTTAAGCTACATTTTAAATAATTGTGACTTTGGACATAGTTTTAAGTTAATGGAAATGTGAACCAAAAGAAGTTAGATTTAGATATATGGTAACTAACATTGGAACTGCATCAACATGTGGAAATCAACAAGTCCTCATGAAATGAACATACATCTCTATTTGTGCGAAGGAATGAATTCTTTTTTATACACCATTTATTTATATGCAAAAAATACTATTGACATGCTCTATAGTTAAAAGCATGTTAAAGTCATGAACTACTTGTTGTCATGCTCCATAGTATTTTTCTAATTGCAATTTATTCTTATTTCTTTAAATGAGGTGTAAACTAAATTTTAAATATTTATGAAAAATAATTTTTGAACACAAAAATAAAGAGTACTTACCTTCAATATAGCTATTGCTTTTTAATTAAAATGATAAAGAACAATTATTTTAAAAAATATTAATTATATAGATCATTTTGAGTTGTGATTTCATCTTATTATGTTTATAATATACATTTATAAACTCTCAGAGATGGGTCTCTGTTCATTTTCTCCTCGGGCTCTGTCTCTCCTTTGTGCTTGACTCCACGGTCTCTCAGTTGAACACTCCAGAAGTGTATGAATCTTCTCGACTGCTGCTGATGGGGTCCATTTTTCGAGGATGACCTCCCCCTATCTTTTTTGGAAGTTTTTTGGGCTCTTCAGTCCACATGAATATTCCAATCATTATTTGATTGGTTTTTTAGGTCCTTATTCTATCTCCCCTTTGGAATTGCTCGGGTTGAGCCTATTGTAGCTTGTATTAGGCTTATTTTGATTTTTAGTTTAGATTACCCTATTATTTTGTTTAATATTTCGAGCCATAAATGGAGGTTTTCTTACTGGCTCTTTCCTCCAATTTGCCCTTTGAACCAGTTTCTGTAATCTCTATTTTTATATATTAATGTATTATGGTGGCTTGCCACCTTTACCCCGCAAAAAATATACATATACATTTAAGTAAAAAGGTTTAAAGGTCTTGATTTTTTAATGGCATGTTTTAGGAGTAGGAGAGTAGGAGACAAAGTGACTTGTGTGCAAGGACACCAAGATCTAGAAAACATTGGTCTTTTCCATTTAATATACCATGCCCTTCACAAAATTTCTAAGAAATCAATCTCCATAGGAAACTATAATATATACTTGTATTAATTTTTTTCTTCTAGTTATGGGTTCCCAAGCATTTTGAGTTCTTTTTAATTTTATTTAATGCATTATTTAATTAAACCAATGTAAGAAATAATTCTAGATGAAATCTAGTTTACAATCCACCTACAATTTTCTTATGTATAATGATTTTTTAAAAGTAATTTTCAAGAAGAAGATTGGTTAAATGTTGACTACCAAAATTAAGGAACCCTATCTCATGTTAAAGTTTTAACTAGTAGATACAACATATAAAAGTAATAGTACTATTCTAGGTGGTTCTTGCACAATATATGAAAAAGTATTTTTATCATGCATTTTGTGGAGCTCTAGCACTGCTTGATCCTGTAGATGTTCCTTCCATCGCAAAATACACATATTATGTTTCATTTATTAATGATTATATCAAAAGGACATGTGTATATTTTCTAAATAGTAAATATAATATTTTTATCCATTTAAATAATTTAAAGGAATGGTTGAGTTGTAGATTGGAAAGAAAATAAAAAGTTTGAGGACCAATAATGGTGGTAAATTTCACTCTATTAATTTAGATAAATTATGTAAGGATTGTGCCATTCATAGTTAGAAAAAAACTTTGTATTCTACACAACAAAATGGAGTTGCGCAAAGAATGAATAAGACACTGATAGAGAAGGCTTGGAGTATGTTGAGTGTTACTTGTCTAGAAAAAGGTTTTGGGATGAAGTTTTTTGCACTACTTGCTACCTGATCAATAGGTCTTCTATATCACCTCTTGTTGATAAAAAGCCTATGGGGGCATGTTGGGATCATAAGCCTTCATTGAGACATCTTAGAGTTTTGGGTTGTGAGGCATATGCGCATGTGACAAAGGAGAAGTGATTAAAGTTGGAGAAAAAGGATGTGAAATGTATCTTCATTGGATACAATTATGGTGTTAAAAGATAAAATCTTTGGGATCATATTGCACAAAAGTTTATGCATAGTAGAAGTGTTATTTTTAGAGAAAGTAACCCTCATTTTGTTACATTACAACCAAAACATTTTAAATAAGAAAATTTCTACACTTGAGAAAGTTGAATTGAGACCCCTAGATAGACAAGAAATTGAAGAGAGATCATCTAGCTCTAAATATCTAGAAGAGGAGGAATAATCTTCGATTCAACTCGCCTGGTGATTGGAGATGTATTTTTGCTTTGAACACTAACATAGATGAACCTAAATATGTAGAAAAGGCATAGTTTTGAAAAAGAATGACACTTGAGATATTGTACCATTTATTGAAGCACAAAACTTGATTGGTTGAAAATGGGTGTTCAAGAAAAAAGACTAGTTCAGATGGAGATATTGAGAAGTATAAAGTGATGTTGGTTGCAAAAGGCTACTCTCAAGCTGTAAAAGGAAAGTAATTTAGTTTGTAAATTGAAGAAATCTTTGTATGTTCTCAAACAGAGGTCAGTTGTGGCACTGAAAGTTTGATACACATATGTTGACTTTTGGATTTGAGAATTCTAAATCAGATGATTATGTTCATTATAAATTTGATGATGATCATTTAATATACATTAAATTATATAGTGATGATATTTTATTCATTATTAAATAGAAAGGTATGATTTTAGAACTAAAGTCTCAACATGCTGCTAATTTTTAAATGAAAGATCTTGGTGTAACTAAACACATTTTTGGGATGAAACATAGAATCTGAGATAGATTGAACACAATGCTATGGATATCTACTAGAATAAAAACGTGAATTTGGTTTTATGAAGGTTTAACATACATGATTGTAGAGCATTATGTGTTTGTTTTATAGTTGGAATGAATTTATCTTCTTTAAATTGTCCTACATCCCCATTAGAGATTGGAGACACGAGCAGAGTACCTTAGTAGAGTATAGTTAGAATTTTTATGTATGTTATATTCTACAATAGACCAAAAACTATCCAAGTAATGAGAGTTCTTTCAAGATATATGTGTAATCCTAGTATATTTCATTAGGGTACAGTTAAAAGAGTTCAAATATGTGAAGGATGCCTCAGATTATTCTCTATGTTATCATGGTAATTTTATAAGAGACAATATTTCCCTTGATATTCATGGTTATGTGGATTTATACTAGGCAAGTGATATTGATACTAGAAGATTCACCAATGCTTATGTGTTTAGTTTATTTGGTGGTGTAATCAGTTGGATGAGTAAGCAATAGGTTGTGGTTGCTTTGTCCACTACCGAAGTTGAGTATATGGAAACTACTCATGCTTGTAAAGAATCCATTTGGCTTAAGAGATTGTATTCAAATATTAGAATAAAACAAGGTACAATGATAATTTATCATGACAGAGTGCAATTTGCCTAGCTAACAACTTGATATTTCATGTTAGGACCAAGCACATTAATGTTCAATATCATTTTGTTAGAGATATGATCGAGGATGGCAGGGTGAAGTTGGCTGCAAATTCTTTAATTAAGGTTGTACATATAGATAAGTTAATATGGTTTTTAGAGTCTATGGGCCTCATGACCTTTAGCAATTAAATTATGGCATGCATACTCCATTTTCTCTTGTAAGGTGTTTGACAAGTGGAAGAATGTTAGGATGATGGTGTCTCAACCTTGCAATTACATAAAGTTACTATTTATAGTAAGTGTTGTGTATTGTAATTTTATATTTAAGCACATATTGATCCAAAATATTTCCCAAAGCTATGGATTAGCTAAATAAGCATGCCAATAAATTCTCGTTGCAAGATCATGTCTGGATTTGAAGATATTAAAGTTTTCATTTTTAAAAGTTTTGTTTGAAAGTTTCAATGTCAATTCAGAAGCCATTAGAGGCTTTGGATGGGATTGAAAGTGGTTATAACTAGTGTAGCAATTATATATTGATAGAGAACTTCATGAGATTTCTAATGCTTCAAATAGTTTGTCAATCAAACTTCCAAATCAAAAGTTATGGCCTTTAGAAGTTGGGTCTCTTGAAATGGGGATTTTAATAATGCATTGGATACATAAATGAGTTTTAAAAGGGATTTAGATGTATTGGTCTGTGATTTGACATATCATAGGACATCTTGGATTTTATATTAGTCGAGAACCACTTTGTGGGTGGTTTTACCTCATGGTTTTGTAATACTATTTGACAATTTTCATGTATTGTATCTCTTATATATTAGGTGCATGAGATGAAGATTGTGCGTAAAAGAACCTTATAGCTATTGAGTTACCTCTTAATCTCTAATTGGTTATACTCCTATAAGAAGCTTTCTTTGCAAGTATATTATATTATGTTGTGCAAAGTTGTAAATTGACACCTTTAATTAGGGTATCCAATTTTACGCTCTCATAGCACTCATTTTAGTATTTCCCATTCCTCTATGCATTATAGGATATTTATTAATTTTGACTATTTTTTAACTTAATATTATGAGTCCTATGTCATTTTATTATGTGGGCCCTTATTTTATGGTGTGTCCATTATCCTTTTCTATTTCAATTCATTAGAAGTCCTACCCCATTTCAAATCTCAAGAAACTTTTCCCCCATCGAGAAACTATTTATGGCATTAATATCCTATTATCTCTCATCCCTAAAAATTTGGGCCTAAAGTTTTGGGATATATTTGGTTAGAGCTCCATTGCCTAGGACAAATTTGGTCAGAGCTCCGTTGTTTGACTCTTTTTGTCTAAATTTTTGGGAGTATAAAATATTAGCTTTACCCTATCCAAAACTATCCATGATGCAAAAATATGATAATTTTAAGCTTTCCTAAAGGTGATTTTACTTTGAGATCCCTATATAAGGGATCCCTCCTAATTCATTTCATCATCTCTCATTATCATCTTATCCTTATGCTATCACTCTAATTCAAGAGAAGATTGAGTCTAAGGAGTAGCAAGCTATGTAAAAAGGCATCTTCTATTATGTTTCAATTATGATTTCATAATGGATTTTGTGTGATTTATCATGTTATTTCATCAACACATGGAGGACTTGTCCTAAAAACATTGCATCACCAATTGAAGGTATAATCAATTCAGTCAATCATTTTTGTAGATCGGGAAAAGATTCTGGTTAGAGGTTAGATGAGAAATCAAACCAAATAGCATAATCTAAAAGTAAAGCACATTTTAAAAAAAAAATTCTAATCTATCATAATCCTACCAATATAGACATTGAAACAAAAACACCATGCATATCACTTATTTCTTCAGTGTGGTTCCATTATCCTTTCTTTCTCCCCTAATTGATGTTGCTCCCATCATGCAAGTGCAAGTGCGAATGAAAGCAAGGGTGATAGAAAGGATCAAAATAAAGTGTGATTTATTAAACTAGATGATTAAGATTATTCAAAAGTTAGATGAAATAACGATCCTTTAAAACTAAACTCTTAGACAATTGGACAAAATGACAATGCTAAAAGTTAGATGAATTGATTGAAAGAGAAGTCCCCATTTATAGAAAACCAGAGACTCGACAAATAGACGAGATTGAATTTTTTTTTATCAGATGGACATACCTGATTGAGCTCACGACAGAGCTCCCATTCGAAGAAAGATGAAGTAGATGAGAGAAAAAACAAAGAAAAACAAAAAAGCATATTTTTCAAGGATGCATACCTCATTTTCAAATTTTAAATCATGATATAATGAGATATTTCCAAAAAAAAGGATTTTCAAAAACCAAAGGGAATATTAGGAAAAATCTCATAAATATCTAAGATATTGTTGCCATTTTTAAAAATTAGGACAAATAATTAATTAAATAAAGATATTTATTTAATTATGACATAATAAGCTAATTGAATAATTTAAATAAATTATTCAATTATGGGAGATAGAAATTGAACATTTAATTAAATAATTAAGATTATTTAATTAAAGTGTGAAATCAAAATTAATCAAATAATATAAATTATTTAATTAATATTAAAAGGAAATGGCTAAATGATGAAATATTTAAAAGAAGGATAATTAGTAAAGAAGGGCTTAATTAATTGAATAATTAATTAAACCTAAAAGGGCAAATTAGTCAAACCAACGTCTAGAGACCTTAAATAGGTCAAATTAAGTCAATTTTGGTCAAATTAGGTGAAATTGGAAAGAATTGGGAAGGTTTGGATAGAAAATGGAAATTTCTAAGGAAAAATGGGAAAATTAGGTCAAATCGGGTAAAACTGAGTAAAAGCAGGTAAATTGGGTCAAAGTGGGTCAACAGATGGAAAAGGGATGAATGTGATGCCATGGGGTTAGAGAAGAGGTCGAAATGAAACCACAAAATAGGAATAAGGAAAAAATGATGGCAATAGGACTGAAAATGGGAAGCAAGAAGTGGCGGGACCAATAAGGGGACATAAATGACCTAATTGGAGCTGGTTTTGGGACAAAATCAACATTGCTAGATGGAGAAGAGAATGAATTGATTCCAAGGGAATGAATATAAGGACAAAATAAAATTGTAAAGTTGAAATGGTAATAAAATGAAATTATCTAGACAAAAAATGGGAAAGGTGAAGCGAGACAAGATCACGCGAGAGAAAAATGACCTAATCGAGACAAATTCAGGTAATCCGACATTGTAGAATCGAAAAGGGAATGATCTAACATAAGGGGGATGAATCTAAGGACAAAATGAAATCGCAAACTTGAAATGGGAAGAAAATGAAATGATGTAGACAAAAAATGGGAAAGGCGAAACAAGATAGGATCCCACGAATAATGAAGATTATATGCACGATTAGGTTAAAAATGGGAGACGCAAGCATTGACCAATTTTTAGTGTTCATAATTTCAATTCCAAATATTTTTCAATTCAAAATTACCCTCTACCCTCAAAATCCATGTTTACACTTCCATTACATTTCTTTTTCGATTTCAATTATAGGGTTAATTCCAAACTAGGGGTTTGACTTAGGCAAACACCTATCCACAACACCTTTTCTCTTCTTTGTGTGCAAGTGGCAAGTTCAAGGGGTGTAAATTTGGAATTAGGAAGAGTAGGTAGAGACAATCAAATCTAGATTTTGCACTTGTGCAAAAAGTAGAGGACAAATTTGCTCTGCACTATAATGTTCGACGAATTTCTCGTGAAACTTTTAAGGTAGATTTTGAGTTTGGAATAGTTGATTTCATCTGTATTCGACATTCAGAGGATATATGTACTCGAATCTCCATTCACTTGGGAAAGATTCACTCTGAGCTCCATTATCTTGCTTTTTTAGTCTCAATTCAGAACTAGTCACAACTTCAATTCATCTTCCTCATTTCAAACCAGTACTTACAGCTTCATATCATATCTGCAACTACTTTTTTATGCTAATTAATGTCAATTTTCCATCTTTAACCCTAGATCTAGCATTCAATTTTTATATTTTCAATATCCAATTCTCCCCTAAACAAAGAGGAGTGGAATCTAATCATCATTCAACCTTTTCATATAATTGAGGTTGACTTTATTGATCTCCCTCCTCTCCAATGTAATGTTTGAGAAATAGGTCTAGTTTGCATACCTAAGCTTATAAACCTAATTTTTCACTTATTACATGTTGATTTTTGAATAATATATTTTGTGGCTTTTGGAGTGTGGGTTTTTCTCAAGAAAGAGTTTTCCTTAGTGTAAATCATTGTGTTGTGGTATGCATGTTATTTATGTTTATTTTTGTTAAGTTTCTATAACTATTGTTAAGATCTAAAATATTTTGCATAACCCTCCTCCTCTCAAGGTTAGTGTAGGAAGTTGTTCCACTACCTTAACTTACTTACAAGTAGGACTCCCTTACAACTAGCCATATTGGAATGGAATTTGTCCACTAAACTTGACTAGAAGGAATCCAATACTTTCTTGAAGAAAAGAGGTAAGCTAATGATTTTTGAAAGAAAATACCCAACCTACAATGGAGCGATATATATTTCATAAAAAGGATAGAGCTCTTGGAGAAATTGATTTTTTGACCTAAAGCCTTTTCATAGATAATCAATATGGACTTTAGGAACTTTTTTGTTGGTATATGGTGGCTGGTCATGTTGTTGGGCTTTAATTTTGGTGACTTTGTCAACCACATTTTCCCCTCAAATCAATTAATGGGGGAGTGCAATGCCCCTAGCTAGAGGATCGAGGGAAACACCCTTGAATAAAAAAAATTCCATTATTTAATAAAGGAGCCAACTATCATTTTGGCATGAAAATTGACCTTTGTAAATATCCACAAGGATTGATAAATAAGTGGTTGTGTGTAAGGACCTCAAAAAATCAAACTAGTTATCTTATTAAATTAACCCATTTAACACATCATCAAATATGATTTGTTCTCTTTAACTCCCAAAATATAAATATCAAATTACAATTACAATCACAAGATTACAAATTATAATGGATTTTGGGTGCTCATTCTAGGAAAGTGCATACATATGAGTCACAGATAGCCCACATGCCATAATATTATCAATAGAAATGAAACACAATATACAATGATACAAATAATGAAAATCTATAATCCTTTATCTCTAGCAATAATCTCGTCATTTGCTAGTTGAGGATGAGAACATGGCCCAAACACTTTTTCGCTCAACAATGAAACCATTATGCTTCCTCAAAGTTCTTCATGATACAAAGAACCATCGACCTGCTTGAAGAGCCTAGCTACTTGGAAACAATGGCATGATGGAAACCATGGTGTAACCTGACACATCTCCATGCACATCTATTGTATGATAATGCAACATATTATCAGGAGGTGGTAGAGAACCATATTATTAAATTTGGTAGGAAATTCATTTATTTCATTGAACTAGGCTTTGGCCAAAGCACTTTTAAATGTATATTTTCTTGGAAAGATGATCATTCTTCTCTATTGTTCCACATTTAGTACCCCTTCCCAGAAACATAGTTTATCCCACACACAATGCATCATCACCAATGATCCTATGTTTATACATTCTCCTATGAAAAGACAACTCATTTATTCTATATGTATTTTCATATGGATCTTAGACTAATTCACATTCTACATGATCATTTAATTCAACTACTACATTCAACTTACGATCAATCCTATGGTTATTATTCTACATCGTTGTTCAATGCATCTTGATGCAATCATACATATATCATTCTAATGTATTCCTATTAATTCAACATTCTATATGGCTTTTTAATGCATCACATATAAGATCAATTATATGACTTTCATATACATTCCCATCAACACAATAAGATCATTTAAATGAATTTCATATGCATTTTTATCATTCTGTATGGCCATTTCAATGCATCACTAACGAGATTATTTACAAGACTTTCATATGCAACCCTATCATTTATATGGTTGTTTCAATGTATCATTATGCAATCATTACAAACATAATATAGGAGCAATAACATATTTTAAAGAACACATGACACACTAATATATATATATATATATATATATATATATATAATTTTCCTTTAAACATTTCAGTTCATAATGAGGACATAATGCAAATTTATAACAACTATCAATAGCATGAAGAAGAATTAAAATAAGTCATTAAGGAGAAGGTATATCACATGTATATATACTGGAAGTATACATATATGAGATAGCTTGTATATATATGCACATACATTCTCTAATGACAAATTACATTCTTGTTTCAGTCTCAGTTTCAGTTTCCTAACTAACAAATTTTTGGATGAGCATGAATCTGTAGTTTCTTATACTTCCTTACTTTGTATTGTAACTATGTTAAGAGTATATGTTTCAACTTACTGTGAAATTGAAATCAATTTATATGCTAGTGAACCATCTTTGTGTTTTGTAGGTTTTATGATTAATCTGACTATTTAATTCCATGGTTTTATTTACAGATGTGTATGCATTATTGTTTGCTATACCTAGTATTTCAAAACTAATTGTTTACTATACCTAGTATTTCAAAACTAACTTATCAATTTATAGAGTTTCATTTTTTCCTAAAAGCAAAAGCTTGTCTAGAAAAGAATGATTGTGGACTATTATTTAACTAGTAAAATAATGTAACCAATCTATCCCTTTTGGGCTATATCTCTATTTTCTTTCCTAAGTTTAATGCATTTAAACTAATGGTTAAAATCACCTAAATTTTAGTTCAAAAATATAATCTTATCATTCTGTGAAACGATAGTAGAAAATAATAAGACACCTACTTGGATGTTGCCTAAAAATCTTCGTCTGGAAATGGGTTGAGCATGTATCCTTTGATGCTCGACTCAATCTACTCGATCATTAATTTGATTTCCTCTAGTCATCTTTCAAACACAGATATTAGATTCTTGAATACCTTCCTAGACTTGGTCATTTTTTAATGTAGCTACAGACAAAGTTGTTGTCCTAGACTTGGTCATTTTTTAATGTAGCTACAGACAAAGTTGTTGTATATGTGTCTCTTAAGTTTCTCCATTGATTATACTATGAAAAGTTATGTTCCCAATTGCTATGCCCAAATGATTGAATTATATTTTTTGCAAAGAGTGGTTTTAGTCTTTGTAATATGTGTGATCTATGGTTCCCATCATGGACATTGTTTATCCAAATGGCTTGGACCCCTCTCCTTGACCATGTTCTTGTCTTTTACTAATCCTGTGTAATTCTTGCCAAGAAACCCTAAATAATTAAGCCAACTAACAACCTATCTAAACATCATAGAGATAAAAAAAAAAAATTTAAGAGAGAAGTAACAATACATTTAACGAAGGATCACAACATCATAAGTGTATAAGCAGAAATTAAAGTTACAACATCACATTATTCTTTAAGGAATTACATACATTTAAACTTACATGATTACATAATACTAAAGCACAAACATATAAATAAACTTCTAACATCTAACTTACATCCTCTAAGGTTCTTAATGTCATAAGTAATAAAGCATCAACTAAAAGATAAATGAGTTATTTCTCTACTTAAATGATTACACACAACATAGAAAATTTTCAATCTAAACCACAAAACCATAATCATGAGATATAACTTATCTAACACTACTAAGTTGCTACATTCATTTTATTTCACTAATATCCGATTGTTCTTAAGCTACTAAACATTCAACATGATAAATTATATCCGTTCCTAAAGTATAGCCGTTACCAACATCACATAGATGAAACATACTAACACCCTTACATTACATACTATATCTTATACCTGGAATACATTACATATAGAATGTCATGATATAATGATCAAATGAATGACATACAGATAGACATGCATAAATGAATCTTTACATATAACATAGATTACATTTGCATAATAAATCTATAGTACTGAAACTAAAGAGAAGAAGAAACATCCACACACTCATGAACAACCATGAGACATCCCAATGGAAGAAGGCATCAACCACCCGACCATGTGGAACCAAAAAGGTCCACCCCCCATGCTCCATAGCATGACATAAGGCCCCACACACACACTTGACCGAAGTTAACACTTATGCATCCAAGGGAATATAAATAGACACAAGGAACATACACATACAAGAATTGAAACACCATAAGGCATAGGCTTAATAACAAAATACAAACTCACCAGAGGCTTCTACACAAAATAGAGGTTAAGGTCCTAGGAAACACATAGGGAAGAGTGTCATCACATGCCATCAACATGGGTTTCCCTGGTAGTTTGATCCCTCCCTACTCCAGACCCCAATTCCCATTTCATGCACATACGAAATCAAACAATCCTTCCATGGATGCAAGGAAGTTGATCTACCATATAGGCCTTCCCAATCTCATCCTAAGTCTAAATGAGCACTCCAGGCCATGAGATCCCATCCTTTGTCTATACGATCACACAAGGTATGACTGGGGTACCAACAATTATCTTATTAACGTGTGTAAAAACCAGCCCAATTAATTTAATTTAATGTTATCACTTCATTAGCCAACTCTCAATGAGATTCCTTGGTAGCCGCTTGAGGGCCCCAACACCCACTTGAGAGCCACTCCCCTAATATGCTCCTAAGACCTAGGGTAAAACAAGAGGACCACAACAATATATGAAGAATCATTACATCACCATCTCCTGAAACAAAGATATCATAAACTGAAATAGGACTTTCATAAGAACCCAATCAACATAGGGGTCAAGTCCTTAATCAACATCATAAGCATATCCAATGATCCATTATCATCAAGCATGAGATTGGGCCTATATACACAAATCCAAATACAAAAATACATTCATGATAACATGAAAATAATAGAATCAAAATCATTGGTTCCATCACATAAACTGAACCATGGCATCACTTCTGACCCACAAATCTTTCCTTTAACCAAATGCTCACAAAACATCTTCACAAGTGAATAATCGATGAAGGAACACATGAAACAAAAAGGAGACATATGAAACCATAAAAAATAATAATTAA
Organism: Cryptomeria japonica; assembly: GCF_030272615.1. Classification (NCBI taxonomy): domain Eukaryota; kingdom Viridiplantae; phylum Streptophyta; class Pinopsida; order Cupressales; family Cupressaceae; genus Cryptomeria; species Cryptomeria japonica. Next base: position 688,484,747 of record NC_081411.1, read on the forward strand.
GCCTCTATAAATGTACAACAATGAGTTACAAACCCAAAACCAAGCCTTTGGATCGACTCGGACTGACTTGAACTCTCAAAACAGATTTGGAGAGCAAAAATAGTGAATTAGCACTTTTGCTCCATGAAGTGGTGCATATGTTAAGTCTTTTAAAACTTTTGCAAATTCTTTTAGTGCATTTGCAACATATTTTGGTGCATTTCACTCTGTTTTAGCCCATTTGCAACAAAATCAAGGCTACACACTTGGGTTGACTTAGGGCTCAAATCCTGATACTCAGACAACCAAAAATTTAAAATCTAATGAAGACCCATTTGAGATGGGTGAGTGTCCTACTCATAAATTTAATTAGATCACACTCGTGACCAAAATAAATTCATAAGATATCAAACACCAAAAACAACCCCTTAAAATAACAAAACTAGAGCACCCCGAAACAACCATTCTACAAAATGCAAAACGAAAACCCAAAATATTTACAAAGGAATTAATACACTATTAAAACATAGAATAATATTTTTTTTTTCTTGAAGCATAATTACATTAAAAGTGGGAAAATCAAGAACTCCAACCTGGAAAACAAAGAATAGGACTTCAAAGACGGGGTCGAGCAACCTTCACACGAACATAAATACAACACGAACCAAAAAGCCTCCAAAATGAAATTTCACATGAAATCTAGGCCTTCAAAAACAAATCCATGAAACCTCCTTATAATCTTCACCAATTCCCATCTCCAATTTTCATCAAAATTCACTTTCAAAACACATGCAAATTGAAACCCCCCTCTCTCTCTCTCTCTCTCTCTCTCTCTCTCTCTCTCTCTCTCTCTCTCTCTCTCTCTCTCTCTCTCTCTCTCTCTCTCTCTCTCTCTCTCTCTCTCTCTCTCCAAAAATCCATATTTTCAAAATACTACTCTCCCAAAAGAAACCACATGTCTCATTCCCCAAACACCACTCTCGTTCAATCACACAAATTACATGCAAAACCAAAAAAAAACCATCCTTTCCTCTCGAATGAGAACCCAAATAACAACTTCCCATGCAAACACCACACCAGTCTCCTAATCCACATTCAAAAGAAAAAGAATAATAATTAATTCCCAAAACAAAACTCCAAATAACCAATAAAATAAAAATAAATAATTAAATCTATCAATAAATGTAAATTCAATAATAATATAATGCCACGAAATAATATCAATATAATATTATAAGACTCACAATAAATACATACATACATACATATATATATATATATATATATATATATATATATATATATATATATATATATATATATATATACATAACTTAATCCACAAAATATTATTAATTTATCATATTAGAAGAATATCTATATATACCACATAATTAATTACCCTCACATAGGTCTATTCATATAATATATATTTATTAATCACCACAATCTTAAAACACTAAAACCAATAATTAAATTAAATACATCATACCCAAACCACATGGTGTCACCTCCGATCAACTGTCATTGGGATAAGAGGCATGCTCAAACTTGTGTGACTAGGTGGAGTCGATGCCTAGTACCTGCATGCTGCATAACCTACTCGTGTATCTTATGTTTATATATATATATATATAAACATAAGATACACGAGTAGGTGAAAGAGAATCACAACATCACACCTTTCTCATATATGAGTGATGTGACATTGTCCCTTTCACATCCACAACAATAAGACATCATAGAAAATGTATAACATAATAAATTACATCATCATTTACATCTAACGTAGACACCAAATTTGGGTTAGCACAAGATAAATCATCATAAGCAATAAACATGGATCACATTTCCTAAATAGCGAATAATCATGAAGCTGATCCTAAACTTAACTTCAATAATCATTCCAGAGCATAAAATCAACATCATCAATGAATCCACTAATATCATACAAAATATTAGCATATTAATTGAAACATGAAGCAAGGAGTATCAAGAACACAAACAAACCCTTAAGTATTTAACACATCCTACCTTAAAGGATGAATCAGGGAGGGGCACTACATCCTGCATCCGGTTAAACTCATTTGCACATTAATAGGTCAGCCCTCAAAAATCATTATCATCACATATACATAGTTTAAATCATCATCAATTTCTCTTATTAACTTTACAACATCATTAAAATATACTTTAATCACTTTAAAACTTAAGCATATCATTATTCTATTTTACTTAATCCATTAAAAAATAAATAAAAAATGAACTAGTAAATATCTAAATCATTTTTTCATGCATTATTGAAATAAGAAAAAATAACAGTACGTGACAATATGTAATGTGAAATATCATCAAAATGTAATTTTCTCTTCTCTAGATAATAGAAAGAAAGTAGATGATCGTTTCTTTATAGATGTAGCCCACATTAGGTGAACTATGCTAAATCTTTGTGTTATTGTGATTTATTATTTTTGCCTCTCTTATTCTGCATTATATTCAATATTGTTTATTGCTCTAGTCTACCTTAAACCCTAACATTTTCCTCCCTAATCAAAGATTCCCCTAGAGTTATCGTATCATCCATAAACTTCTTATGAGAATCAAGAGTGTTAGCCAAAGAAGGAGACACCCCTCTCAAGACACTGGCATTAAATTATACCATAAGGAAAATCCAACACAAAGCTTTAGGCATAATAAAAAACAAGAAAGGGGAGATAGGGCCTCCTTAATGAATCACAAATGATTTGGTTTTTTGTCGTTTTTCACTTCCTTTTCTATTTTTTAATTCTCTATTACTCCTCCTCAACCTTTTTGTCCTTTTTCTTCCCACTTTTTATTTTTATCATTCTTTCTTTCCTTATTGGCAATGTGTTTGGGTGGTGACTAATCTTTTAAAAATGCCTTTACCCTTCCTTTTGTTGTATATGTTGTTCTTATCATTGTTCTATTGTGATCACGAATTATCCCTCTTTCCTCTTATTATTTAATTATTAGTGGACTTTTAATTTTTTATTTATTTTCTATTTCATTATGTTGATGGTTTTGGTGCCTTTATTTTTTCCATGGTACGTTAACTTTCTTGTTAAACTTTCCTTTCTCTTTGATTCTTTGATGCATTTATTTTATGTTCTCTCCCTCTTTTTGGTAATTTTAATGTTTTGTAGGTATTCACTCCTCCCTTATCCCTCTCCTTCTTTATGCCCAATCACTATAGTATATTTAAACCTTCTTGTTAGTGCTAAGGTCAAATTTGTTCCTTATCTTAATGACCCTTATTCCAATCCCATGCTTATTTCTAGTAGATTATTTTTCAACTAAGCTAGTTCCAATGGCATCAATATAATCTCTAGCAATCTTAACCATGTTGATTCTAGAAATGAAAGATAATGCTTATCTCATTGGTCCTACTAGCAATGTTTCTTTGAGCTCTCAAGTGGTCTTTCAAAGGTCAAAGGCAAGAGGAAGATAAAAAACCTTATCCATACTCCTCTTAAGAAATTATTTCACTCTTTGTTTCATAAAGGATTGGAAGATGATGAACCTACCACAAATAATGTTCCCCTTGCACATGATTTTCTAGCCAAAATTATGTAAGCTCAACCAATCTACTATATTTTCTCATTGAAACCAATGATAATCAAAAGGATATTTTCAAGCTGTTTAGAGTAATTATGTTTTTGTATTCCATTCAAATTAGATCAAATAAGGATACTCTTATAAGATCATATTGATTTTCTTGATGCCATAAACGTTGACATGAAAGATGTAGAGGATGCTCACCATAGTATGCGTCTTTTGGTTAATGAATTGACTAGTCTTGAATGATATGTGCAATACTAGATTTACCATAAATGAAAAAGTAATCTCAATATATCTCTTTTTAACCAATGTCAAAATATAGGATGAGTTAAATGATGATATTTGATATGCTCCGTTCTCTTTTTTCTATAGTCATGTACATTTCTTTCTATATTGGTAGGTTAGTTTCTATTTTTTTTTTTCATTTTTCCTTATAAGATGGGCACATTTCCTCTTTAAAGGTTCTTTCAAAATATTGGTTACTTTCCTCTTCTAATAAACAGAATTAACTATACAAAATATTTATATAATTTGATTTATATTTGAGGTATATTTCTATAGAGGATAATAACACACCCTATACAAAATATCTACAACTAAATACTTCACTTTAACTGAAACCCTAAATAAGAGTTGAATGTTATGATGGACTAAAATATACCAACTAAGAATGTAAATAAACATGTTTTAAAAAAAGGAATGGAGAGTTTGGGTTTTACATAAATTGAATTTGCACTTTTGATCAACAAGCCAAAACTGTTTAAATATAAGAACATAAAAAATAGTACATAATCACATTTTTGAGGATGTTCATAGGAAGTATGATCTAATTTGAAATTTGTGATGTTATCCCAAAAGTTGATCATCTTATCCAAAGTAGAGTTAGGTCTTTAGTACTTGCAAATAAGATTCATTTGTTACTAGTTGACATAAAAGAAAATGTTGGCAATGCTATGAGTAATGCGGATCTTGCTAAGATAAGGTATGCAAGGGTGCTAACTTCTTCCTTGCACCTCAATTAAGCCGCAAGAATAGGTTAACAATTGAAAATAAAAGAGACTATGTTAGATGTTGAGTGCTAATGTAATCCAAAGAAGTTATGTATTTGTAAATATCAAAGATAGATATACTAATATATTACCTTTTAATTTGAGTGATGGTATAATACTTCTGGGTCACCACCTCCAAGTTTCCTCGCCTGGCTCTGGCGATCTCGCCTCCTAGGCAGGAGGAAGGAGAAATTGAAAAAGATCCAGAAGATGGATGGTATGTGCCAGACCCGACTCCTGGCCCCGCCGATGTATGGGGTAAAAAAGATGACCCTGATCCTCCTCCCTTGAAATTTTTTTTGATGAATATATACTTTAATATTTTTAATTAATAGAAAAGATATATTCATCAAAAAATATATACATATATACATTAATTAATTATAAAAGATCCCTTAATAATTTAAATATTTATATTTCTAGAAAACCTCTTTACAAACATTTATATACATTCAAAATTATATAAAAAATAAATAAATTTATATGCAATTTTAATTAAATGATAATCATATAATAAAACTATACTCTACACAAACTTTATATAAAAGTGATAACACAATTACCCATGCACAAATAATACCTTTCATCATTGAAAGTGTTATTCTAACATGATATTAAAAAGTGAAATGAAAGGAAATGAAAACTTCATCAATAAACATGGTGAAATTAATACCTTTAGCATCGGGAAAATACAAAGTAATGATGAAGTGATAATTTCCACAATAATGTCACAAATTAATGATGAAGGCTTTTATAACGTCCATCGTTCGTTACAACTTTACGTTAGATAGTAAATATATGTGCTTTGAATTTAAATGTTTATTATAATAAAATTAATTGCAAGGAAAAAATATGGCACGATAAAAAGTAAAACACTATTTTAGAACAAGTACATTTCACATCTTTTTAATCTATAAACAAAATATATTTGATATTTTTTTTTACACTATTTAGTTATAGATGTATATATAATTAAAATAATATATTTTGTAATTGAATTAGGAAAAATACACTATTGTTTAATAAGTTTGTCTTTTAATCATTTGAGTATTTAAAGAATTATTTTATTATAAAAAAATATTACGATTGATAAAAATATTTATTAAGTATTTTTCATTTTAACATCTATTCTTAATCTTTTTATTTAATAAATATAACTATAATTATTATAATTGATTAGTATGTAAATTGACTTTTAAATTATAGAACATTTCATGTTTAAATTTTTAGTACTCAAATATTTTAACCATACTTTAGTCCTTGGCACCTACATACTTTTTTATAGTACTACACATATGATCACATGCCTAATAGTCAAAAACTAATTTATGGTATACTAACTCCAACTTTTTCACTTTAGGTTGAATCAAATAAAATAATTAATTGGATGAATGTAAAAGCTAATATACAACCATTCAAGAAGTAGCAACAAAAGCATGCACAAGATGCATATTAAATTGTGGGAGTAAATAGGTAATTACCTAATTAGTTATTTAATCATTAATTAGGTCCCCTTTTACTTTATTCATTTAAGCTAAATTTAGGAGTTCTTTTCTATATTTAGGTCATTTTGTCTCATAGCATAAGATGATGACACTTGTCATGATCTAGCTTAATTCTCACATAGTTTTTTCTTTTTTCTTTGACAAGCATTCATTTGTATATAGTAATCATCCAATTCAAATTCATTTAATGCAAAAGTTCAATCATTTTACCATTTTGGATAAATCTCTCAATTTTGCATAACACACAATCATAACTTCTTCTCTCTAGATGCAATTGAACTTTTTGTTATTGGTGATTCATGGGAGCTATGGGGTTCACTATCAATTTTAATGTGGTATCCCAACACCAAATCTACAACTTTCTATCTATTTTTTGAGAGATCTAGCCTTGAAAAAAATGGCTCATCTTGGAGTGAAACGAGCATCATTGTTGGGTCTAGAATGATTGACAACCTAAAGATCACTAGTCCAAATGCCCAAATTAGAGCAATTGAAGGGGATGACCACACAATGGTTAGAGTTGCGAGCCTCCTACATGGGAGGTCTTGGGTTCGAGTCTACTTGACTGGTTCTTAGCTCCAGGGAAATGCTAAAAAATACAGCTTCGGATGTGACTTATCAAAAAAAAAGAAGATAGATTTAATTTATATTTATTTTAACCTGCATGGGTAGCGGAGTTAGCTTGGGCCGTGGGTTTTCTCCCCATTGGTTTTGGGTTCGACTCTGAGGCCTGGGCTTACCCGATGCATGTGGTTTGCGGGCAATTGCGTGCATCCCCAGAGGATTAGTCTCGCCTCAGCTCGCCCCTTCCTGACCCCAACTTGGCAATAAGTAAGTCCAAGGTAAGGCAGGTTAGGCACTGGACCGGGTCGCGAGGATACCTTTGGCACAAAAAAATAAAATTTGGAGCAATTGAAAAAAATAAAATATTTAGGGGGTTAAGAAATTATGTATGACCATATGAACCCATATATATAATGGCTACCATTAATGTTGCATGTTGTATCCTTGATATGGTTTAGAATTTTAAAAAAATAAATTTCTATTTATTTATTTTTAATAGATTTTTCTAAAAAATCAAAAACAAAAAAAAAGGTTTTAAATACAGGTTAGGGTATGTCCCGTACAATACAAAAACTTATAGTCACCTCAATAGGTGAGCTACTTCATGTTCCCTCCATGGAGTCTCTCCCACTATTTAATTATTACCAATAGGTAAAAGAACTTTGATTACTTGTTATCATTGATACTAAAGTCTACCAACAACAAACATCCCCACTAGCAAAAACTTCAAATCAATGATAAACTATTCTTGATGGCTCAAATCTAGTTGTCTAATCATACTCATATGAACCAAAATCCTTTTCTAGTGATATAAATTGTTTCTTTTAATATTTCCAACATCTTTTAGAATATTCTAATATGTAGCAACTTTTTCCAACAAACAAAGAATACATTGACATATAACAGAATGTTTCATTTGTTGAGCATTGTTTCAACATATGTACACTATCTTGGCTCCCTAAGAATACATTGACATATAATAGAATGTTTCATTTGTTGAGCATTGTTTCAACATATGTACACTATCTTGGCTCCCTTTCCCTATTTTTTTTAATAAGGGAGCTATTTTTTCTTTTCTTATATAATTTGGGCATATAGTGTCAAAATAAAATAAAATATCATGAGATATTGTCTAAAATTTGGGTTCATGTACATTTTAGCAATGTAGATCTTATCATCAAATTTCACTATTAGTATAGTTTATCACTTGGCAAAGTCAAATCATTCTTTTTGGATTTTGAGCTTATAGATTTTTGCTTCTATCTTTGATTTTCATGATTTTGTGTTCAAAAGGTGTTTCAAAGCTCTTCAAATCTATCCATGCACTTTTAAAAAAAAATCTTTCTAAGTATTATTTATTTATTTATTTGTGGTTTTGATTTTTGGTCTGATACTTGGATGTCTTGGCACATGGAAATGATTAGTTTGCATTAGATGACTTCATCCGAACTTCTTTACATGCACTGAGATTATTCATCTCTAATTTAATCATTTGAGGAGGTATCATGGTTTTTTCTTTCCATCCTTTTGTGGTCATCTTAGAAAAGGATAAGTATGAGTATTGGTGAAATGACATCCTATCTCATCTTAGATGGCTTAATATATTGCCTTATCTTTATGGACTCATACTTGAACTAGATACAATACAAAGTAGATCAACTTGGAGTAATATCATTGACCTTGTTGTAGAAGTAATTTTCTCTAGTATTGATCATGACATTATGTGTGTTGTATCAAATATTGATTTTCCCCACACACTTTGTACTAGACTTTGGGAGATTCATGGAGGCTTTTGTAATGCCTGCAAAATACCCTAGATAAATTAAGCAACTAACATACTAATAGAGAATTTGTTTTTTAAAACATCATCTATTGCAACGCGTAACATCTTCTACTCATTGAATTGACATCCATCAACATAATATGCACTTAACCATCATGAACATATATTATAAACACATGAACTAATTACACAAGCGGAAATAAACACTACATAAAATTCACTTCTATCTCTCTAGGGTATCTCAATGCCATTACTTATGACATCACCACAAGCAAATGTTATCATGATCACTACTACTATCTAAAGCAACCTAATACCATGATCGTCTATTTCCTATCATGCATATACGTATATTCATTTACTAATTCAACGCATAACATTTCCATATGCAACATAAGCAAGATCATCTACTAATCACCTATAAGGAAATGCAATCCATTCCCATTAGGTTCATTTTAGAGCACCAATACCAAGTATTCCTAATTCCCTTTACATTCAAATTCTAACATGATCATATACTTTCACTACCATGATTTACTTATTAATAGTATGAGATAATCACAACATTGTCCCTTTACTTAACATCTTAATCATCACAACATAAACATGATACCATTTACACAATCATAATCCCAACAACATTAAATCCATTTCAATTCGATTACCAGATACAATAAGATACATTCACACTATTCTCCTACTAGAGTCTTAACCTCATTCCATTTCAACTGATGCAATCTAGTTCTTTTCCTTAAGGTTAACCATTCATCCTACGAACTACCCATTCACATTCGTATTCTAGAAATGTTCATTTACCAAGAATAACAACTTTTCTATTAAGAACATTCATTTAATGCCATCATAAATACTACATACATATTGAATATCCAATTACAACAAAAGCATTACAATTACTTCAACCATCACAATCTATTGCAATACATAATGATCTCAATCTACTACAAGTCCTATTTCTTACATCCACAAGCTACACGATACATTACTATACATCTCAATGTTTCCTTTCACAAATCATAATCAAATCTTAAGATAACATCTACCATTATATATATATATATATATATGGAAACATCCCAATGGAAGAAGGCATCAAACCACTCGACCATGTGGAACCAAAGGAACCACCCCCTATGCTAGAAGATGACACAAGGTCCCATCACACACTCTAGACCTAAGTTGACACCTAACAACCAAAGAGACTCAACAACTCAAGCATTACAACAATACATAATCATAAGTCATCACAAGGAAATCACAAATACAAACTCCCAAAGGCATACCAACCAATCAAGATATAAGCACAATTAAAGCAAAGGACACATATAGGAGTGGAGTGTCATCACATCCTATCCTCCAACAACATAGAAAATATTGCCCTAAAAGGCATAATCCTGATAGACATGTGGAGCCATCTCAACCTATGATAGAATCAAGGGAGAATGACTTGCCATCGTAATGGCCTTCCTAGGCTTATCCTAAAACATCCTCCCTAGGATGAAGTCTTGTGGCTCACAACTATTAATTATCTTGATTAGATGAATCCTAATTACCCAACCCATCTAATTAATTATTAATTTTATCACTTGTTTACAATAAGGAAACTTCCAATGTGCCCTGATGGTCTAAACTCTAAGCATCCTTACAAAGAACCTCTTAGCAACCTATTCTCTCATGACCCCGATCATCACATGAAATCCCACTCCCCCTAATATATTCCAAAACAACAATAACAACAAGGAGGCTCAAAGTAACATCCAAGAATCCATAACAACACATAAGAAGACATAGCCATCAATATCAATCAAGAGCCTCTATGCAAGATAATGAATCAAAGCCAACTCATGGGCAATCAAAATCTGCCATAAACATGAAGCAATCCTCAACAACAAGTCTTATCAACTTGTTGGAGAAAAAGAAATAAAATAAACTTCACAACACAACTTACCAACATGTTGGAGAAGCATAAAACCTCTATGACAAGGCATATCAACTTGCCAGAGAAAAAGCAATGAAATAAAGCTTACAACACAACTTATCAACATGTTGGAGAAGCACATAACCTCTAAGACAAGGCATATCAACTCACCGGAGCATAAAACCACAATAAAACATCAAAACTGAAAGTGCACAACATGGGAAAACATCAAAAAGCCTCAATACAAGCCTTTGGTACAAGAACAGATATGGAAAAACTCGAACAGACTGACAAACTGATCAAAACACTAAAACAATGCAATTTAGCACATATGTTATGCAGAACAATGCATTTCCCAAACCCTTTAGCACATATACAAGACTCTGCAATGCTTTTGATAGAACTTACAATGCATATACCAATTCCTATAGCTCATATGAAGCATAAAAAGTGCATATGACAAATGATCTGGAACACATATTAAAAACAAAAAAAATGCATTCAATCGATAAAATAGCACATATGATAAAAGTTATAGCGCATATGATGTTTTAGCGCATTTGCAAAAATTAGCACCCGAACTTAGAAAATTTACGACTCAAAAATTAAATCCAACAATCCTCGAAAGTTCATGAATGAGGGCTCAAAAGAGATGCCCAAACAATATGAAACAAATGATATAAACAAAATCTAAAACCATAGACAATAATGAGAGTAAATATAAAAAAAAACAAGTCTCACGACTCACAACAAAAAGTCACTCAGAGAAATACAGAGAACCAATATGACTCCCGCAACACCAAAGGCAAAAAAATCTTTCAAAGATGCAATACTAAAGCCTTGAAAACTCACACCCAAATCTCATACAAGAACAAGAATCCATACAATAAATTACACACAAAGCCCAAAGAAATCACAGAGCCAAAAATTCCCAACCGGCCATTCACAGTTGCGCACAATAGTGGGATAATATTATTTTCTAGAAACTATTACCCCAAACCATATATTTTAAATTGATGTGAAATATTATTTAATCCCAAACTTTATAAACTTTAGAAAATATATTTCCCATGCCCCTAGAAAATACTCTTTTCTGTAGACATGGAGTAAACAAGAATTAAAAGTAAGATACAAAAGTAAGATTCTCCAACCTAGAAATTGAAGTGATGGAAAGAGAAATCTAAAGAAGCGGCACAATCCAAAGCCAAAACCCAAGCTCCAAGCCTTCAACCAAAATTATCAAATGGCCAAGCAAAATCTCTAGATGGTAACCCGACAAAATGCACAGGCTACCATTTAAATAGAAAATCGTTCAAAACTAAGCCTCAAAACCGGCCAATGAAAATAATCTAATGTTACTATTTACTAAGTTGTCATTAGTTTTATGTCCAAAGTCATTCTATATACTCTAGTTAGTTATTGCTACCGAAATATTAAGTCGGTAAGCACAGAGCAGTCGGTTATAGAAGAAAAGAGTCATAGAGCTTAGTATACACCGAGTTGTCTATCGAGTAATGTTCTATGACTACCGAGCAGCAAAGATGGTATACCAAGTTGATACACACCGAGTGAAACATGTTACCAGATTCATTGAACCTAGGCACATATGGGAAACGTGTTACAAAGATCGAGGAACAAGGAACCGTTAACACATTGGAAATTGCACTTGCGATTTTGTATGATTTTGAGGTCATCTATCCAATGAAATATTTTGTATGGTTATTCATTTAATGAATCATGTTTGTAAGATCGAAGCATGAACAAGATCACTGTCATAAAAGATCTATTTATACAGCATGAATTGAGGATCATATGTGTATGTGTATATGTGTGTGAATCAAGACATATGTGAAAAGCAAAATCATGAGAAAGCACTGAGTGTTATGACTATTATGATTGACATAGATACACAGAGGTCACCGAGAAGGATTTTAGAGAACAGTCAAGGAACAAAGTAAATAGAAAGGTTTACCGAGTAAATTTATGGGTTACCGAGGTATGCTATAAGCAAGGTAATCTCATTTTGAGCACATAGAATCTGCTTTAACATTTCAGATGTGAAGTTGCAGATACTTTGTAAGATTTTGATTGTAATATTTTGAGTTGTAAGAGAAACCTTTAACTGGGTAAAAGACTCTAACAAAGTCTATAAATTGTAAATCCTTTAACCAGGTGCAACATTTTAGAATAAGTGTTGTAAAATCCTTTAGCAAGGTAGATCTAAAGATCTTGATACTCCTAACAAGATAAGCTATTAGAAATAGCTAAATATGTAGCTCTAACCGAGCAACCTTTATTATTGCAGTAGTGAAGTTGTGGGTGCCATCCCCACCGCAATTTTTCTCTCTAACCAAGAGTTTCTGCGTAACCAAAATATATGTGTTATGGAGTCAATCATGTATGATTGTTATCTATTTGTTTTAGCATTATATTATGTTACAACAATATTCAGTTTATGCTTAATAGTAAAGTTATTGTTGAAGAAAGGATTTGAAGTACTGATTCACCCCTCCCCTCTCACTACATTAGGTTTCCATATTGGGCCTAACAATTGGTATCAGAGCTTGAATCTTGGAAAAGGGTTTAACTGCCTAAAGAGAAAGATCTTATCAATGGAAGGCTACAAACAATCTCAGAGAATTGTGAATCTTCAAAATGAATTGGATCATGCTAATCAAGTGATTGCTAACATGCAGAAACAAATGCAAAAATCTCTAAAAGTTAGAAGAAGATTGTCTGATGATTTGCAGGACTCTCAAGAGTTGGTGGAACAAATTGAGACATCATCTGAGAATAGCATATCTGAAGAGACTGAAGAAATGATTGGAGCATTGAAAGAAAAGAACAAAGCACTGACTGATAAGCTAAAAGCAATGAAAAGATAACATGAACATTTCAGCACACAGATGACTAAAAATCTTGATGCATTGAGGATAGCCGAGGATAAATTGAGAGATCTAGAAAGAGAAAAACAATAGCTTGAAGCATTAGTATCTGAAAAGAATGATGAAATCACAAGAATGACTGGAATTCAAAGTAATTTGTCAGATCAATTGGGTTATGCACATTATGAAGCAAATCTGAAAGATGATGAGAATCAAGTGTTGAAACTTGAAATATCAAGGTTGACCAATGAACTTGAAATAGAAAAGAAGTCAAAGGAAACACTAAAGAAGACCTATGAAGCATGAAAGATGTTGGATGAGCAAATGAATACAAGAAGACCCAAGAAAGATGCAGGACTCGGTTACAAAGGAAAAGACTCTACCGAGAAGGGAATCCACACTATCGAGAGGGGAGAATCATCAAAGTAAGCTGGAAACAAGAAGAACATCAAAGGAAAGAAGCCTATTTGCAACTACTATGGAAAACAAGGACATACTGCCAACATGTGCCAAATTAGAAAAGGTAAGCAACCAAATGTCACTAGGTCTAATGGTTATTGTAACAATTGCAATAAGTATGGTCATACATCTAATCAATGTAGGACTAAGTCGGTTAACAATTATCAGAAGGCAAAATTCAAAGGGTTTTGTAAAAACTGCAATAGATATGGTCACAGTACCAAGAAGTGTTGGTTTAAACAAAAGAACTATATGTGGTCCTCACACCGAGCAAATGCTAGAAGTTACCGAACTCACACAGATATCAACGAACAATATGCTGCAGTACCATGGGATTACAATACAAGGATATGGTGTGAATGCTGTGGAAGATATGGACATATAAGTGTCAATTTCTTTATAAGGTTTGGAATGAACAATCGAAGATCATGGAGAAATCCTGGTATGGCATGTTTTCATTGTCACAAAGTTGGACACTTGGCTAGAGATTGCAGAGATTAACCTAGAGGAGATATTGAAGAACTAAAAAGAAAATTCTAGATGATTTGGAAAAAGAAGTAAATTGTGTCAAATGAAGAAAGCACCTTACCTAACGAGTTAGGTGCATCTATTCCAAATTAATCAGTAAAAGGTATGAAGGGACTGCATTCTCTCAAGGTTAAATCTTAACAGTTCCTATTTTATCATGTAATTAATTCAAAATCTGCATAGCTAAGATGCATTAGCAAGTTTGAAATGTTATCAAGTCTTTTGGAGCACTAGTCAAGTCGGTAAATGCAGGAAGCTTGTCAAGTCGGTAAATGTAGGAAGTCTGGCTACTTGGTAAAAACACAAAAAGGAAGGAACCGAGTGCATTTAATGTTTTCTGACCTAACTACACGGAGCCCGATAAGGTATATTGTGTACTTGAAGCTTTTGCGCGGTCATTTTACACTTACCAAGTTTTCAGAAAGCAGAGCTAAGCGATTCAAAGGTGACCAAAACTCTTCCAAAGTGAAATTCAAGTTATTTATATCAATCACAACGCATTGTTAAGCAAGTTAACCGATCATATCAGTTGTGTTATATTTACTAAGTGGAAGACGTCTGTCGATTAAAAGTTTTCAAACCCTAAGGCTATTTCGTTAGTGATTATCTAAAATTTGAAATGGCTCCTAAGATTCAGAAACCCGTTGTTGTTGAGAACATTGAGAAGCCTGTATTGAAATACTCACTACCTCCCAAAGTAGCATCTGAACCGGATGATAAAACCACATTTTCACTCATTCCGGATAGGGTTTTATTAGTTGAGGATGTCAAATTCTTCACTAAGTGTCGTGTTGAGGAATTAGGTCACACTGAGATCAAGGACACATATGAGGAATTGTGTACCGATGGAAAATTGGATAGCAAGTTTGAACACATTAAAATCAAGGGATTGACCGAAGCCCTAACCTACCCACGAGTGTTCATACCCCAATGGGTTAAATTTGTTTTGAGTAGAGTTCATGATGACTTTATGTGGTTAGAGGAGCAGCCATTCAAGATCACCAAGGAAATCATCCACTTGATCACCGATTACCCTATTTTCGACCATGCCGAAGCTCAAAAAATGATTTCACAGAAAGAATTGATCACTTTAACCAGAGTTGAATTTGATTGCAGAGGTCTGAAATTGAACAATGTCACAGATGTAGAGCTGAAGTTTGCAATTAGAGTCATAGGTTATTGTTTCTTTCAATTGGCAAGGGAAAATAGTGTAACCTGTGCAGCTGTTGATTTAGCCTATAAAATTGTGAAGAAAGGCATGAAGATTGATCTATGCAAAGTGTTGTTGAAAAATCTGTTTGAAAATCTCAACACCATAAGGAAGCTGAAGAAGAACAACTCGACAAACACACTGAAGTTTGGATCACTTTTGGTATGCATGTTTTTCTATTTTGAGAAATTCTTTCCATCAATCGGTAATGTAGTTTGGGAGCTACACCGTCCAATCACCCATCAAATCAATAACTTCATCAAACAACTAGGTGATAACTTCAATGATATTATGGATGATTATTTTAGCAAGTTTTAGGAAAAGATGCATAACAGGTACAGGATCCCACCCCAGTTAATTGAAAAATACAAGGATAGTATATGTTTTGAAGTGGACACCGACTACTGCTATGTCAATTCCGTAGAACCAAGAACTCAATCTTTGCCACCTATGGGTTATAAGATTGATTTTGACCTTACACAACAGTAGATAAATGCTTTTCTTGCACTACCAAGACATGCTACCGAGATCAGATACGGTACATATGAAGAAGTTAAAGAAAAAGTGAAAATGAGCATTGTAGTACCAAAGGCTACAAGGAAAGAAACAAAAATGATTAAAGCATTAACCAAAAAATTTGGAGAAGGTTCTTCCTCCACTCCTGTCAAGAGCATTCAAGTCATCACCGAGGAGGAATCTGAAGCCCAAGAAGCAGCTATTACATTGAGCACCGAGTTGCCAAAAGGGAAAATTTTGAAAAGGAAGAAACATGATACATCACAGGTATCACCAACTCCTCCAGTGAAATGCCCAAACACTAGATCATTTGCAGTGTCACTGAGCAAGAAACAAAAAAATGTTGTTGTTCCAAAGGTAACAAAAACTTATAAGAAATCTACTTCGAGACTCATTTTGAATAAAGAGTCCAGTGACACCGAATCTGAAGACGCAAGTAAATTTCAGATTGTTAAGAGTAAAAAGGAAGATGTACATAGTGTTGATAATTTTTGTGCCAATCTGAAGCAATATGGTGGATTTGGAGCATTTAGATATGTAAAATATGACTCCAGATCTGATGCAGAAAAGAGACAAATTGAAGAAGCTGTAATCTGCACTCTTCTAAAATTCTGATTGGTCCCATTGGAAGTAACTAATTTTCTTCCAAAAGCTTTGTATTTACATATTGATAACAGGTGGAAATATGCCATGGACTCAGAAAAGAAGATGAGAGAAAGAAGTCTGGTACATCTCTTTCTAGACATGTCGGTAGATGAGATAAGTGAACATCTGAAAAACTACCACATAAACTTTCTAGTCAAGCAAAGAACCCTGAAATTGATGAATGGCCTTTATCTTGATGTAGAGAAAGAGACAAAAGAAAAATGGCAAGAAATCTTTCGAATCAAGAATACCGATGAGTAAGGTGAAGTTGAAATAGTAGATATCACCAAGCAAGATCCCGCTAAAACTATACAACCTGATGAGGATGTTATGGATACCGAGGAACAGGAACAGGAAATGATAGAAGGGAATGCTTATGCCAAAGTGGTATCAAGTGAGTCAGTTTTGGAACAAGTCAAGTCCTATCCTCCGGTAAGTCAACATGTTTCAACTGAGACACCTCAGGATACTGAACAAGGAAAAGAGGGTCAATAGTCTACCAAAGGAGAAGCTACTTCTTAGGCCACCAGGGAACAGACTTCTCAAGCCCCTACAAGTACTGACAATGTTACAATTGAGACCCAGAGCAAAGATTCACCGAAGGCTACATCTGAGGCTAAAGAAACCGACAAAAGTGTTGCCTCTACCAAGCAACCTACCGAGGGTGCACAAGCCTCCCAAGCCATTGTATTAGTTCAACCGGTGAAAGCCTCTTCCTCTAAAGAAAAGAAAATGAAAAAGCATAGTTTCAAGTTAGATTTGTCAAAACCAATTGTGTTGCCGAATGAAGACATATCCAAATTAAAAGGGCAAGCACTTATTGAATTTGGTGAACTATGCGAAGCCAAAGCAAAACAAGATAAACAAATGACTATTCAAAAGAAAAACAAAGTACTTCAGAGGGTCAAAGCACTATTAACAGATATGCTACCTGAAGCTATAGTGACAAAAGATGTAGCCATCCATATTCAACTGGATGAACTCCTCACTAAAATAGAAGCATCTGGAGTAGACGCATCTAAATACTTGAGAAAATTGAAGGACAAAGAGCTCATTGCAAAAATTATTGAAGAGGTACAGAAAACCATTGCTATTGGCAAAGTAAAACTTGTCAAATTTATTGCCGAGTTGTCCCCTCAACTCAAGCACATTCTTTATTTATTTCAGAAACTTTGTACATTTTCTTTATTCATTAAAGATATCAAGAATAAAACAGAAGTGATTGAGAAAGAGATCACCGATCTCTCCAATAAATTGATCACTGAGCCAAATTCTATTCAGAATTTCTATACCAAGTTACAAATGCTCATGGCTCAACAATTGGAACTTAGGAATGAAGAGCACAAAATAAGGATGGACATTATGACTCTTCAAACCTTATTCATTCCACACTTGTCCTCCGTTCAAGAACAGATCAACAAGGCTACCTCCTTATCCAATCAGCCAGAGGGAAGCACTTTAGATGGACTGATTTCACTGTTAGCTGATATTACAACTCAAAATTCACTCATGGATAGTGTCAAGGATGCACTCTCTGCCGCTCTCACCAATGCAAGAACAAATTATAAATCCATTTTTGACTAGTTGCCTCCATTGAATGGTAACTAGTTTTGATGTTTGTCAAAAAGGGCAAGTATAGTGTATACAAGAGGAGTATACTGAGCAGATCAACATACAAATAATTTTGACAGGGGGAGCAATGAACCAAGTAATGAACCGAGCAGTGAACCAAGTAGTGAACCAAACAGGGAATACAAAATATTGTTCACAGCGCATGCATAATCAGAGTTATGTATAGTACATTGATAAGGGGAGTATATTTGAGTATACTATTTTATTTGACAATTGTATATACTGCCAGTTTAGTCAAATTTTGTAAGTATATATATATTTTAGTTATGACTTTGAAAGAAGTTTTGTCAAACATTTCAAAACCAATGTCAAAAGGGGAGATTGTTACTATTTACTAAGTTGTCATTAGTTTTATGTCCAAAGTCATTCTATATACTCTAGTCGGTTATTACTACCGAAATATTAAGTCGGTAAGCACAGAGCAGTCGGTTATAGAAGAAAAGAGTCACAGAGCTTAGTATACACTGAGCTATCTACCGAGTAATGTTCTATGACTACCGAGCAACAAAGATGGTATACCGAGTTAATACACACTGAGTGAAACGTGTTACCAGATTCATTGAACCTAGACACATATGGGAAATGTGTTATAAAGATCAAGGAACAAGGAACTGTTAACACATTGGAAATTGCACTTAAGATTTTGTATGATTTTGAGGTCATCTATCCAATGAAATATTTTGTATGGTTATTCATTTAATGAATCATGTTTGTAAGATTGAAGCATGAACAAGATCACTGTCATAAAAGATCTATTTATACAGCATGAATTGAGGATCATATGTGTATGTGTGTGAAGCAAGACATATGTGAAAAGAAAAATCATGAGAAAGCACTGAGTGTTATGACTGTTATGATTGACAGAGATACATAGAGGTCACTGAGAAGGATTTCAGAGAACAGTCAAGGAACAGAGTAAGCAGAAAGGTTTACCAAGTAAATTTATGGGTTATCGAGGTATGCTATAAGCAAGGTAATCTCATTTTGAGCACATAGAATCTTCTTTAACATTTCAGATGTGAAGTTGTAGATACTTTGTAAGATTTTGATTGTAATATTTTGAGTTGTAAGAGAAACCTTTAACAGGGTAAAATACTCTAACAAAGTTTATAAATTGTAAAGCATTTAACCAGGTGCAACATTTTAGAATAAGTGTTGTAAAATCCTTTAGCAAGGTAGATCTAAAGATCTTGATACTCCTAACAGGGTAAGCTATAAGAAATAGCTAAATATGTAGCTCTAACCAAGCAACCTTTATTATTATAGTAGTGAAGTTGTGGGTGACATCCCCACCGTAGTTTTTCTCTCTAACCAAGAGTTTCTGCATAACCAAAATATATGTGTTATGGAGTGAATCATGTATGATTGTTATCTATTTGTTTTAGCATTATATTATGTTACAACAATATTCAGTTTATGCTTAAAAGTAAAGTTATTATTGAAGAAAGGATTTGAAGTACTGATTCACCCCTCCCCTCTCACTACATTAGCTTTCGATATTGGGCCTAACACAAAAACCAATAAATCTTACTTACCCAACCTCATATAATATTTTATTTTTCCAATACATATTTAACCAATAGCAACTAACGATAGGTATAAAATATAATAAATCTATTTACCAAGTAACAAGAGAATATTATAAAGTATTACTCACCACATGGATAAATAATGACGATGCCCAATTAAATAAACAAGGGCTAATAATTTAAAATAAAGCCAATTAAATAAATAAATAATTAAATACAAATAACCAAGGTATAAACAAACAAATAAATAAAAGTCATTAATAAAATATTTATCAACACTAAAATATAAAAGCAACATCAAACAATAAATAAATGAATACATAATATTTAAACAATAAATACCAAATAAAAAATAAATCAATAATTAATAAATAAGCACTAAATCCCAAATAAATAAATAGAAGCCATCAATAAAATATAAATCAACATTAAAATATAAAAGGACTATTAAACAATAAATAAAAAATAAACAATCAGGCAGGTTTCCAGGCATCCCAAGGTACAAAAGAGGACAAGGAGACAGTCAAATCGGTGGAAGACAAAGATTCCAAAAATGGGGACCCACATGATAGAGGTAAGGAAAAAAAATGGTCTTCACTTTTTGGAGTGGAGCCACTGGTAAAATCAGGACTCCCGACAGTTACAAACATCTCTGATCTAGTTTCAAGGTTGGTTGCTATTTCTGTTTTGGATAAGCTGGTTGATCTTACTGTCGCTGGTTTAGCAATGACATTAGTCAGACGATTTGCTGGTTTTAGGCCTAACATTGATGTTGTTAGGAATTTCATAAGGAGGAAATGGGTTGTCAAGGGTCAAGTGGACGTGGCGGCATTGCTTAGGGGCTTTTTTTCCTTTGTTTTTAACTCTGAAGAAGATATGAATAAAGCTCTATGTGAAGGCCCATAGATGTTTGACAAGTCAATTTTGGCTCTATAGAAATGGGCTCCTAACCTCTCTCTTGATGAGTCTTTTTTTGTATCGACGCCTATGTGGATGTGCCTCTCGGGCCTTCCGCTAGAATTCTGGAATGAGGAAGTCTTTAAGGGGATTGTGAGCTCTTTTGGAGAACTTCTCTCGATCGACCCAATGATTGCAGCTAAATCAAGGTTAGTCTTTGCTCGCATCTGTGTAAATGTTAATCAAATGATGGACATGCCCCAATCTATTGAGATTATTTCTAAATTAGGGAAATGGACCCAAGTGATTGAATATGAATCGCTCCTGTTTGCTTGCTTCCATTGCAAAAAATCGGGCCATTGGGCAAAATCCTGTCCGCTTAAGAAGGGTAAGGACAACAAGACTGATAGCGGTGTGCAACAGAAGCAAAAATGGCAAACTAAAGAGAAAAAAGGAGACCCATCAGTAGGGAGTGATCCAGATAAGGAAGTGATGGAGCTAGAAAAGGAGGTTAAGAAGGATGTGAATAGTAATAATGAAAAACCTGCTTGTGTCTGTTCTAATAATCAAATAGAAAGTACTAAAGAAGATGAGAAAAGAAGAGAGTTAAATAATAAAAATGATCTAGAGGACCAGGAGGTTGGATCAGTCAGTCAGGAGAAAGTAGAGGAAAGTCCCAATGATGATGTCTCTGCATCATCTTACTCAAAAGCAATTGAGGAAGACTTTAATGAAGCATAGGATTTTAACCTTTCTGATTTTGAGCCTCTGTTGCTTCTAACCAATAGAAGCCCAAAGCCATCCCAATGCAAAACCCCATCACATAGTGTGGAAATGGAAATCCTGGAAGGAAATCTTAGGATTATTGGCATGAAAGAGGGAAAATCAAATAAGGAGGGACCCAATAGAGGTATTGCAACTAGAAGCAAGAATAAGAAAAAGGCAGATGTTGGAAGCCAAAACAAAAAGCAAGGGAGACCATCTCTAAAACATCAGAGGGAATAGGAAAGTTGGAAGAATCGTGCTGATGGAACATAGTGTTCCATTGAGTCAGCCCTATCTTCAATTAAAGTATGAAGATAATTTCATGGAATATAAGAGGGTTGAATGCCCCTCACAAGCAAGATGTGTTACATAACATTATAAGAGATCATAAACCAGATGTGGTCCTTGTTTAGGAAACCAAGATGTGTAAGGATAAAGTTGAAAAGATTAGATTATTTAAAAATAATGGAGTTATAGGATCAAGCTCGGAGGGAGCCTCTAGAGGAAGTGCGATTTTTTGGAACCAAAAAACTATTAAAGGTAAGGAAATCATCTTTGAATTTAATAGGATCTCTATACAACTTGAGCATATCAAGGATAACTTTGTCTGGGTTTTATCCAATGTCTATGCAACTAATACCAAAACTGGGAGAGCTAAATATTGGAGAAGCTTTGTTGAAGACAGACTTAATTTTGTTGATCAAAGCTGGATTATAATGGGAGATTTCAATACTCCGCTAAAAGAGGAAGAGAAGATGGGAGGCCTTCCCTTGTAGCTTGATGGTAAACAAGATCTTATGGATTTCATTAATGATCAAATCTCTTATGTATGTGGATCTCCAAGGGATTAACTATACTTGGACTAATAGAAGAACTAGAGTTGATCCTATTCAAGTTAAGTTAGGTAGAACCTTAATTTCCCCTGAGTGGTTATCTAAGTATAGTTGTTCTTTAGCGTTTGTTATCAAGACTGGTTCTGATCATTACCCTATTTCTTTCACTGCCAATTCTTTTTCTACTAAGAGCAATTTCCCTTCTAGATTTGAAAAAGTGTGGTTATCCCATCCTTCCCTAGAAGCTTGTGTTGCTAATTGGTGGAGTTCTAAGGTTGAGGGAACGACTCTTTTCAGAATAGCTAAAAGGTTCAATATTATAAAGGCTAAAATCAAAATCTGGAACAAAGAGATTTTTGGGGATATCTTCAAGAGTAAAATTCAAATAAAATCTGAAATAAAAGAAGTTCAAGATAAAATCCAAGAGGAGGGGCTTTCTGAAGAGTTGAGATCTGTGGAAAATGGTTTGTTGTCTAAATACCACACTATTATTTCCAATGAAGAGATGTTTTGGAGACAAAGATTAAGAGCCTTGTTCTTGAAGGAAGGTGATAAAAATACCCGATTTTTCCACTTAATTGCTCTTAAGCACAGGGCGGTTAACAGGATATCCAGGTTATCCTGTAATAAAGGGATTTTAATGGAGGATAATGATATAAGAAAGGAAGCTTTGGATTATTTTGGTACCCTTCTGGGAGAAGTGGATAACTTTGACGCCAGTAACCAAAATCTCTTGTTGCAAGCTATTCCTCCCACCTTGATTAAGGAAGACAATAAACATCTTTCCAAAATTCCTTCTAATCAGGAAATCAAAAAGGCGGTGTTCTCTTTTCAAGGAGATAAGTCACCTGGACTGGATGGTTTTCCTATGTTCTTTTTCCAATCTTTTTGGCATATTGTGGAGACTGACATTTGTAAAGGTGTTAAAGAATTCTTTGGTTCTAGAAGGCTTCTAAAATAGCTGAATGCTACCTTCATTGTCCTTATTCTGAAGATCTGTGGAGCTAATTCTCTTAATAAGTTTAGACCTATTAGTCTTTGCAACTCTGTTTACAAGATTTTGTATAAGGTTCTTACCTCCAGACTATTGGATATTCTTCCAAGAATTATCTCTGCGCAATAGAATGGTTTTGTCCCTGGTAGACAGATTCTGGATTCCATTATTTCAGTTCATGAAAATATTCATTCTCTAAAGGCAGCTAATAATCAGGGTTTCTTTCTGAAGTTAGATATGGCAAAAGCTTATGATAGAGTGAATTGGCAGTTTCTCTTAAGGATTATAAAAGCATTTGGATTTGGAGAAAAAGTTATTCAACTTTTCTCTCAATTGATGGAAACTTCCTCTTCAGCTATTATTGTCAATGGATCCCCTTCAAGTTTCTTCAAAATTACAAGAGGTCTTAGACAGGGGGATCCCATTTCCCCTATCTTGTTTACTATTTTAGCTGAAAGTTTGGGTAGATTCATTTTTAAAAATGTGGAAGAGGGCAATCTCAGAGGGCTAAAACCTTCTTCTTTCAATTTTACCTATACTCATGAACAGTTTATTGATGATTCAATCACTATGGGGGAAGCTACCATTAGGGAAGCTAAAAATATGAAGAATATTTTGAATATTTATGAATCTGCCTCTAGTCAAAAAATTAATTGGGATAAGAGCTCTTTGTTCTTCATCAATACCCCTATTCAAAGACAATTAAGGATTGAAAGAATTCTTGGTTGTAAAATTGATGAGCTTCCCTCTACTTATCTGGGACTTCCCCTTTGTATTAAGCCTATGGATGATTTTTGGATTAAGTTAGTTGATAGATTCAACTCCAAATTGGCTGGTTGGAAAGGGGTGGTCCTTAGTCAAGCGGGCAAAGTTACTCTACTCAAAGCTTCTCTCCAAAACTTGCCTCTTTATGCCCTTAGTTTGTTTAAAATTCCTAGAAATTTTGCGGAAGCAATTGAAAGAATCCAAAAAAAGTTTCTTTGGTTGGGAGTGGAAGTTAAGAACAAAATTCCCCTTATTGCTTGGAATAAAATCTGTTCTTCTAAGGCCTTTGGGGGGCTGGGTTTAAGGAATATTAGTTCTATGAACAATGCCCTATTAGCTAAACAAATTTGGAGAATGAAAGGGGAGGAAAGACAGTGGAATTTAATCTGGAGAAATAAATATCTTCACAAGAAACCCTCTGAGGAAGAATTTTTAGATAAATCTTTTATTGTTGAAGGTTCTGCAATATGAAATGCAGTTCAATCGGCAAAAAGTTGGGCTGCAGCTAGTAGAATGTGGAATCTAGGAAATGGTAGAAGTATAAGATTTTGGGAACACAGATGGATAATGGATAAACCTTTGGAGGAAATTCCAATCCTTTATGATTAGAAAGATTGGTTCAAAAGCAGGTCTGGGGGTTTGGTCAGAGATTACAGGAGAAATGGGAAATGGATTAATTTTAGCCAGTAGTGTCTGGGATTAAAGTTTCTTGAGGTTGTGCTTTCTTCTAAAATTCTTAGAGACAACAAAGAGGATAGTTTGATATGGAGGGAAACCCTAGATGGGAAGTATTCTGTGCCCTCGGCCGTGGCCATCCAAAATAAAGTTGTGGAAGAAACTCCTATTTGGGCTAAAGTTTGGAACAAAAAGTTAGTTCCTAAAGTTAATATATTTTTTTGGATCTTTATCCAAAACAAGGTATTAACTTTGGACAATCTTCAAAAGTGAGGATTTGTTTTTCCTAATAGGTGCTCTCTTTGTTGCAGGGAAGAAGAGTCTGCTTGCCATATTCTCCATTAGTGTACTTTCAGCCAGGAAATTTGGAAAATTATTTTAAGTAGGTGGAAGTTGAGTTGGGTCTTTCCAAACTCTCTAGGGGATTTCTGGCAGTAATGGCATTACCCTAGTTACAACCCAAAGATTGTGGAGCTCTGGAAACTTACCTTCTCGAATGTTATCTGGAATATCTAGAAAGAGCGCAATAATATGATCTTTAGGGATAAAAGTGCCATCCCTGAAGTGGTGGTGGATAAAATTTAGAGGAGTATCTTCGAATGCATCAATGGTATTGATGATGGACCAGTTGCTAAAGAAGGCTTCAATGACAGGTGGAACCTCTCCACCACCAAACCTAGTAAGGAGATAGGCAAAGAAGATCTTGTTTGGTGTTTTCCACCTCAGGGATGGCTAAAGGCCAACTTTGATGGGGCTTCTAAGGGGAATCCGGGTAAAGCTGGTTATGGGGGCATTGTCGGGAATTTTGCTGGAAGTTGCCTAGTGGTGGTTGTTGGTCCTTTGGGGAGTCAAACCAGTCATTTTGTTGAAGCCTCAGTTGCGCTGAACACTCTAGTTATAGCTAAGAACCTAAATCATGATAAATTATGACTTGAGGGAGACTCACTTAATATCATTAAGTGTTTGAAGGGGGAAACCGAGCCATCGTGGTCCATTGAAAACATTATTTTTAAAGCTAGGGAAATCATTGCTAGTTTTAAAGAAATTATCATTGAACATGCCTTTAGAGAGAAAAATATGGTGGCGGACTGTTTGGCAAACCTAGGCATTAACTCTGATTCTCAAACAATTTGGCACGGGGAAGATATCAATATGAGTATTAAAGAGCTCCTCAGAAAGGATAGATTTACGAGGAACGAAGGACTACATAATCATGATAGTTTATATGAGTAATTAATGCTTTGATGGAAAGGTTATGATTACATGGCAAAGTGGTAGAATCCCAATCAAATATAATATCACTTCGCACACTTTGTGGGTCATTTTTTTCAAAATTTCGAGAGACAATGGAAAGAAAGTTTTGAGTTTGCAGAAGAACAGAGGTGAAAGTCTGAAATTGAATATGGGAGGAGATTTTAGGAGGGAGGAACTAGACAACACGTCTAGATGGAAGGACATGTTGAAAGTTTGGGCGAAGCTGGAAAAAGGATCCCTTACGAGCTTCATGGAGAAGCTAGTTGATTACAACAAAGGTAGGGTTAATCTCATTGTCTCCAAAATCTCTGAAAATTGGTGTAATGGGTCCTTTAAAATCTATGGTGTTAGGTTCAAATTGGACGCGGGCCTCAACGCGACTGTGATAGGTATGCCCCACTCAGGGCTTAATTTCTTTAGAGATCTCAAGGTTTCCAATAATGCGGTAAATTTGTTCCCGCATAAGGAAAAGGAGAGGGCTAAAATTGGAAAAGCCACAGGGGGTTATTACGAAGCCTCCAATATCAAGAAAATTTGGGGCTGGGTTTTGAATGTCATAATGGAATACATAACTATTGAGGGTCATTTTTCCAGGGCCCATACTTATCACTTTGTGTTATTAAACCACTTTAGACATGAGAAACGGGTATCCCTGCCCTACTATCTCTTTAGGTCCCTTTCTAGGTCTCTCAATAAACACAGCAGGAATCCCTTGAATTTGGTGCTCCATTGTGGGCTTTTGCTGCTCATTTATGAACACTGTAAAACCCTTGCCATGCTGGAAAACAAGAGGTTATCCACTTCTCCAAGGAAAGGCAAGAGAATGCTGGAGGAAGGGGAACCTAGCAAGGAGGAGGCTACCTCTAGGAAAAAAAGCAAGAGTGCCATTGGGATGAAAGCCCATGAAGAAAAGAATGACACAGAGGAAACAAGAAAAGAGGGAAATGAAATGGAAATGGATGAGTCAAAGGGTGAGGACAACTAGAAAGATGAGGATGTGGGTGCAGAGTATGAAGAAGGTGAGAACGAGTTTGACAATGATAGCCCAATTCACAGTGCTAGCCCTAACAATGACAATAGCTAACCTATGGTGGATGTGGATGACAAGGATAATGAGGAAAAAGAGTTGCATTCTGAGAGGGAGAAGAACAAGGAACCTAAGAAGGATATGGCAAAGGATAGTTTGAGTGAGGATAAGGAAAGTGTTGGAGAAGGGTTATTCTTGGATAACCTAAAAAACTCATTGAGGCTAGATTGGGTTATGACAGATGGACATATGAACTATTGAAGAACCTAGAAAAAAATGGGAAACAAATGGATGAGAAAAGGAAGGAAGATGATAGGGAATAGAAGCAATGGAAGAAGGACATGGAGGAGAAAGTTAAAAAAATGGCTGCTCAGATTAACTTGTTGGAAGAAGGGAAAGTGGCGATGAAAAACCTATTGGGTATTATCCCAAATATCTTGTTTGTTGTCACCAAAAACCTTGAGGATATTTCGAAGGTCCTCGATTATTCCAGCTCTCCCAAACTAGTGGTGGACCTCGACATGGATGAAGATGCTATCGAGATTGGAAGTGGTGAAGCTACATTGGGTGGAGCTGCAAAGAGAACCAGAGCGAGTGTTAAGAAAGCTATTGCTGTGTCTGCTAAGGAGATCCCTAATCTTAGGGAAAATATCAAAGACCTATATGGGAATAGCAATAACTTGGCTAATGCCCTGAAAAATATTAATTAGTTCCTTTTGTCGGGTCTGACCGAATTTTGCTGGTTTTTTGGGGCTTTAGCTGGTTTTCTCTAGTTTTTGTGTTGGCTTTTCTTGGGTTTGTTCCTCCTGGTTGCTTAATGCTTTTATCTTGTAAGGTCCTTTTGTAAAGGGTTTCGGGGTCCTTTCAAAACATGTTTTTACCTTAATCAAAAAACAAATAAACAACAAACCAATAAATACCAATTAAACAATAAATCGACCAAATAATAATTAATCAAATTAAACTATAATAAGAATCCACCAATTAATTTAATCATTAATAAACTATATAAATCAAACATTAATTAATTAAATAAATAATCACATACTCACAAACCACCAAAAGACCACAACTCAACTTACTAACATGGTGAATCACGTAATATTTTTGGCCGCGATGAATTGTTCCGACAACATGGAGAGCGGTTGGGTCCAGAATTCAATTTTTTTGAGCAGGAGTTATGGTTCGACGTAGGGACAACTTGTTGTAGAAGATTCAGAGAGTCCTGCAGAAGGGGGGTGCTTAGGTTGTAAGGATCCCAATGCTCCCTTGGATTCGAGGGACCCAGGGGGAGGACCAAGACCACGTGAAGAGCGGATAGCAGAAGGCAACGAGAAATGTCGGGTTCAAATTTCAAAATTAGAAGGTGGCAACTCAAAAGGAGCTCTAGGACAGAAAGTGGCTAGTGGTTCAGAGAACACAGTGGAAGGAAAAGTATCTTCTGGAAGGGATCTCGAGAATCCGACGAATCCAGAGGATCTTACGGGGGGACCCAGTTTGAATGGACATATTGGCAAGTGGTCCTCTCTATTTGGGGTCAAACGCAAAGGTAAGTCTTCACTGCCCCCAGTTAAAAATACCTCGAATGTGTCTAAGGGAAAGTTTGCCATCTCTGTTCCAGACCAAATCATAGACCATATATAATATTGCTAGAATGGAAAATACATTGATTGGTAATTCTTTTGGGACGAGGCTGAATATAGAGATCGTCCGTGGATTTGTTAAAAGAAAGTGGAACTTGAAAGGCCAAGTAGTTGTGGTTGCAATGAACAAAGGTTGTTTGTCCTTCTCTTTCTCTTGTGAGGAGGATAGAAGAAATATTCTTTGTAGTGGGTCCTAGGGAATCAGAAAATATATCATGTACATCCGAAAGTGGTACCCTAATGCGGGAAGAGAAATTTTTTTTTTGGTTCAAGTTCTAGTTTGGATTAAACTCCCTGGGCTCCCAATGGAATACTGGGAGGAAGATGTTCTTGTAGGAATAACCAATACCTTCAGGGAGCTTATTGCCATTGATCAAGTCATGGCATCCAGAAGAAGGCTTATTTATGCCAGGATTTGTGTAGGAGTTGGACTTGATACGAACATGCTAGAGGAGATAGAGATAGAATCTAAACTTGGGAAGTGGAGGCAGAATATTGTTTATGAATCAATCCCTTTTTCTTGCTTTCATTGTAAAAAAGTAGGACACTAGGCTAAAAAATGCCCAAATAATGAGTTCAAATCTCATCCCCAAGCTAAGGTTTGGAAAAAATTAGAAAGCTCTTTGAAAGCTTCAAATTCTAATAATCTAGATCAGGAAAAATAGTCTCAGGTTGGAAGGACAGAGGTAGAACTCATCAGTGAAATGGGAAATGAATTGAAGAAAGGAGATAGTGAAAAAATAGATCATCAAGAGATGGTGCAGAGTGACAATGATCCAAGGCATGGAGAAAGAAAATCTAAAGATAACAAACAGAATAAGAAATCAGAAGAGGATAAGATAGAGTTAATCTCAGATAAGTATGAGAGTAATGGAGATAAAATATCCAAAAGTAACAAAGAGGAAGGAGATAATTTTAACCTTGTATCTAATTCTCTTGAATTAGATAAAGAAATAGACTGGATTCAGGATGCCCAACCTAATAACATTCTGGATCAAGGGCTGTTGGAGATCTCATTAGCTTCTCCAATAAAGGTAAAGCTGACCTTTTTGGAGGAAAAAGAACCAAAATGGGGAGATGAGGAAGACATCAAAAAGGCACTGGGGAAGAGTGAATCAAAGAAGGAGGAAGAAGAAGTAGCAGAGGACAAAAGAAAGAACAAGCAAAAAAAAAAGAATAACAATAACATTAATAATAGTACACTTACTAAAAACACCAGGAGCAGGCTTGGGGATGTGGGGGCGCAACATACTTCTCCAGGAAGACATTCAAATGCTAAAAAGAGGTTGATGAAAACAAGCAGGAACATTGTAGATGGGACTCAAAGAACCATCTTTGAGGCAGGTATTTGTAAAAAACCATGAAGATAATCTCTTGGAATATTCGAGGACTGAACAGTCCTCACAAACATGATTTAGTTAAAAGTATGATTAGAGATAAAAACCCTGATATTTTTTTGATTCAAGAAACCAAGATGGCAAAAGATAAAGTAGAAAGTTTGAAGATGTTAAAAAATGGAGGAGTTAGTGGAGGGAGTTCAGAAGGTGCCTCGGGAGGTATTGTTACTTTTTGAAACAAAAACAATGTAGAAGGAGAGGTGCTTATTCAGGACAACAACTTGGCTTGTATCAGATTTAGGCATCTTAAAAATTGCACTACTTGGGTCTTAACTAATTTGTATGCTCCTAACACTAAGATAGGCAGAAGTGATTTGTAGAGAAATCTTACTTTGTTAAGAAGCAGGTTTGCTGAGGATAGTTGGGTTATTATGGGAGATTTCAACACCCCTTTGAAGGAAAATGAGAAAAAGGGAGGGAGTCAAGCTAATCTGGATAGTAGATTGGACTTGATGGACTTTATTAGCAATAATGCTTTCCATAACCTGAAGCTGCAAGGAGTAAAATTTACCTGGACTAATAGAAAGAGTGGTGAGGATTTAATTCAGGTTAGACTTGATAGAGCTCTTCTATCCCTAGATTGGTTTAACCTTCATGTCTGTCCTTTATCTTCTCACATAAGGGTAGGATCAGATCATTACCCAATTACCTTTACGGAAGAGACAAATAATAGAAGGAGGCATTTCCCTTACAGATTTGAAGGAATGTGGACTAAACGCTTGGATATGGAGAGCAAGATTAAGGAATCGTGGCAGGTCAGTACTGAAGGAAATGCCATGTACAGAGTGGTTAAAAAGATGAAGATTGTAAAAGAAAATGTCAAGAAGTGGAATAAGGAGTGCTTTGGGAATATCTTTTCCTCGAAAGCCACAATCCTCTTAGAGATAAAGGATATTCAGGATGAGATACAAAATAATGGTTATACTAATACTTCAAGAGATGTTGAATATGTTATCCTTGTGAGATATCATGACATAATAGCCAAAGAAGAAACCTACTGGAAATAAAGATCAAGAAATGTTTGGTTGAAGGAAGGGGACATGAATAATAAATACTTCCACATGTCCACCCTAAGACATAAGGCCATTAATAGAATATCTTAGATTAAAGTGAATGGTAGAAGTGTTGAAGAAGAAGAACCCATGAGCAGGGTTGCTATGGATTTTTTCTCCAATCTACTTGCTAAGGATCAAAATTTGGATATGCAAGCCCAAAGGAATCTTCTGGAATGCATTCCTACAATCTTAGGGGACGATCAGAATTCTCACCTGACTGTTATCCCATCCCATGATGAGATTCTGAAAGCTGTCAACTCCTTTGAAGGCAACAAGGCCCTAGGCCCGGATGGTTTTCCCATGTTCTTTTTTCAAATGTACTGGCATATTATTAGAGATGATGTGTCCAGAGCTGTGAAAGAGTTTTTTGGTGCTAGGGAAATTTTGAAAGAGGTAAATGGCACTTTTATTGCTCTTATCCCCAAAAAGATGGGGGCCAATTCTATGGATCTCTTTAGACCTATAAGTCTATGCAACTCTCTTTATAAGATAATTTCCAAGGTTCTAACTTCTAGAATCCTGAAGTTGCTTCCCTCTATCATATCTCCTCAGCAAAGTGGTTTTATCCCCGATAGACAAATCTTGGATTCAATCATCTCAGTCCATGAAAATATCCATTCTTTGTCTAACTCTAAAAAAAAAGGCTTTTTCTGAAGCTTGACCTATCTAAAGCCTACGACAGAGTGGATTGGGATTTTCTGATGGATGTGTTCTCTTCTTTTGGCTTCAGCTCTATAAGTATTAATCTTATCAGACAATTACTTTCCTCGACTTATTTCTCTGTTTTAATTAATGGATCGCCTTCCCCTTTCTTTAAATCTTCTAGAGGACTCGGGCAGGGAGATCCCCTATCCCTGGTTATATTTATTATAATGGTGGAGTTTCTGGGGAGATGTATTGGGAAGCTGGTTGAGAAAAGGGAGTTTTGTGGATTGAATCCATCTTCTACGGATCAAATCTATTCCCATTAGCAGTTTGTTGATGATTCTATAATAATGGGGAAAGCTACGGTGCAGGACTCTAGAAGTTTAAAGAATGCTCTGGATAGTTATGGTTTAGCTACTAGACAACTTATTAATTGGTCTAAAAGTTTTGTTTATTTTATCAACACCCCAGAGAGAAGGGGGATAAAAATAAGTAATATCCTGGGTTGTCAAGTAGGGAGTCTTCCTACTTCCTATTTGGGGCTCCCCTTATGCCATGATCCACTTGACACTTTTTGGGGAGCTTTGGTGGATAAATTCCACAAGAAGCTAACTAGTTGGAAGGGTGCTCTTCTAAGCCAAGTTGGTAAGGTCCAGCTACTGAAATCTACTCTTCAAAGTATCCCTCTTTATGCCATTAGTCTCTTTAGAATTCCTGCCAAGTATGCAGAGGCTATTGAAAAGATTCAGAGAGCTTTTTTATGGACAGGGGTGGAGGAGAAGAAGAGAATGAGTCTAATTGCCTGGGATAAGGTATGCAAGCCAATAAGAAAGGGAGGAATGGGTCTTAGAAGAATAAGAGAAATAAATGAGTTCCTTATGGCCAAGCAGATTTGGAGAGGGTATAAAAATCAGGGAGTGTGGAAACTGATATGGGACAACAAGTATAAAAGACAATGTCCAACTCTTCAAAGCTTCCTTAAAGTGGAAAATATTCCAATTGGCTCCAACATTTGGAAAAATGTTTCTAGAACAAGAGACTTAATTGCCAGAGGTGCTAAATGGAAAATGGGGAAAGGGAATCTTATCCAGTTATGGGATGATTCTTGGTTGCTAGAGTCCCCTTTGACTGAAAATCCCGAGTGGAGTAGATTTCAGAACCAGTGCAAGGAAAGATTTGGATCTATGGTGGGTGATTACTGGGAAGATGGACAGTGGAAGGATTTATCTTAGGTGGATCAGTCCTTGGGAAGTCTGAACAAAGTTATGAATTCTATGGTAAGGGTTGAAGAGGAAGACCAATTAATTTGGAAACTCACAACAAGTGGTACATTCACTGTGGTTTCTCTTTATTATCAACAATACTCTAACATGGAAAGCCCATGCTAGGCTAAGGCATGGGTGAAAGGCCTCACCCCTAATATTAACATTTTTTCTGGACAACCCTTCAAGATAAAATTCTAATAATTGAGAATATCAGAAAAAGAGGTATGAGCATGCCTAGTGTTTGTATTCTATGTAAGTAGAATGAGGAGACCATTAATCATATGCTCTTTCATTGCCCTTTCTCTGCTGATGTTTGGGGAAGATGTCTGGATCACTTCAAAATCAGTTGGGGCTTCCTAGAGTCGATTCAGGAGGTTTTCAACTCTTGGCATCATCCTTCAAGAAATAAGTCTACTACTTTATTGTGGAAACTTGCCTTACCTCATATGTGTTGGGGTATATGGAAAGAGAGAAATGACAAAGTTTTTAGAGAGAAGGTTTCCAAGGCTAAAATTGTGTTTGAGAAAATAAAAAGAAACATAGTGGAAAATCTGAATATCATAGGAGGTATTGATAATCCTCAAGACAAGGATGATAAATTTATCTACAATAAGTGGAGATTAAAGGGTCGAGAGCACTTTTAGATCAATCCTAGAGAGGGTGTGATATGGGTCAGCCCGCCCAATGGGTGGATGAAAATTAATTTTGACGATGCTTCAAAGGGTAATCCGGGTGTTGCTGGATGTGGAGTGGTCCTTAGGGACGAATGGGGAACATGCAAAATCATAAAAGGCATCCCCATAGGAAATCAGACAAACCATGTAGCTGAAGCCATGGTAGCTTACCATGGTATGATCCTTGCTAAGGAAGCCAAATGCACTAGAGTCTGGTGTGAAGGAGATTCATTGAACATAATCAATTGTTTAAATATGAAATTCCCACCTTCTTGGTCAATTAGCAATGCTATTAAAGCGACTAAGAAAATTAGTGAGGAATTTAAAATGTGTGTTTTTACACATGTGTATAGGGAGGCCAATTCCTGCGCTGATTGGGCTGCCAACCTGGCTTGCCAATCGAAAGACATCATTACTAGTTATGGTGAAAGTGAGATTGCAAGTGAAATGAAATCCCTGCTTAATCTGGACCACAGCTAGGCTAGGCAACATGGTACTTTTAATTAGAGTTTCTAATGCCTCTACCACGTTTTTTGATGCAGGGTTATTTCGGAGGTAATGAGCATTTATATAGGTGTCTTATCATAATTGTTTGACACGGATTCTGGGTGTTTTTACAAGGAATCCACAAAAACTAGAAAAGAGGTTTTGAAGCCGAGAGAAGGAATTTTAAGGAAAGCATTGAAAAAATGGGAGGTAATAAGAAAAGATTCGAACCCACCTCTTTCTCAGGCTGGAGAAAGAACAACGAAGTGTGGGATATCCTTCATCAGGGGGGTTTGAATGTGTTCATGGAGAGGCTAAGTGGGGAAGATCCCATAATTACCAACTATTTCATCAAGAACTGGAAAAGTGGCAATACCTTGGTTGGGTCCCAGATGATGAATGTTGATGAGGAGGTCATTGTTGAGGCTACGGGGATGATCACTAAGGGCATGAAATTTTATAGGGACCACAACATATCAGATAAAGCAGCGGACAAGTTCCCAATCACAGATGATGAGAGGAGAAAGATGGTGAAAATCGATAATTCCTACCATGCCCCAAACAGGATTTGCAGGCCATGGAGGTTTGTTTTATTTGCTTCTATCACCTACATTACTTTGGATGGTAGGTTTACTAGAGCTTATGGTCATCACTTTGTCCTGCTCAACCATTTCCGCCATGGGGAAAAGGTGAGCTTGCCTTATTACCTAGCCTGTTCTATGGACCACACTATCAAGGAGGTTCAAAAAGATCCTAAAGGTGACCATGCCCTCCACCAAGGGCTTATGGTTCTGGTTTATAAAATTATTAAGGGGAAATGCATTGAAAATCCTATTAAAGGCAAAAATGCAAGAAATGAGACTACAAAGAGTGAAGCCAGCGGATTCAACTTTGATTCAAAGACTGAGGGAAATTCAGAAGAGAGTAGTAAAAAAGGGAGGAATAAGGATAAGAGGAAAAGGATTTTGGTGGATTCATAAATTTCGGAGTCTGAAACTAAATCCTTTGAGAAAACATTTATTAAAAAAAAGAAAGGGAAAGCAATTGGAAAGCAGATTCAGAGGAAGAACACTAAAAAGGGAAACAATAAAGACATCAGCCATGTTCTGGTTTATTCTGAGGAGGAAGTTGAGGAGAACAAGAAGGATGAGGGCTGGGATAAAGAGGGGGAGGAAAACCCAGTGATGGGCAACATTGAGGGTTTGAACACCATAAGTCTGCAAAAGGAGGATAAAGGGGATAAAAGTGGTATCAGTGATAAAGATATTATAAAAGCTTTCTGTGATACCATCAGAACCATGGTGAAGGATATTAACAGTTTGAAGACTAATATGAAGGCTATTACAAGAGTTATAGTTGGTGATAAACCCCTGGCGGAACATGTTAAGGAACTGGTTGTTGTACTTCACAATGCAGAAGCAATTGAATGTATGGTGGGTAAAATTATAGCAACGAAACAAAGGTCAATGAGATGGAAGATAACAAGGAGATTAAAGGAATGTAAAATAAAATGAACAATCTGGGTAGCAGAATCAATAGACTAGAACTCAATGTTAAGAAGATTGCAGATCAAAATTTTCAGATCCTCAAAGCTTCGGTGGATAACATGAACATCTTGATCAATATATTTGAGAACAATGCAGAGAAGGATGGTGATAAAGATCAGTCAAACAAGAAGGGTCATGAAAAGAGGACCAGAGCTAATACAAGGACCAAGGGCGACATCAAAGGTCATGAGCTGGAGGAGTTAAAGACCTCGACAAACAACATGAAACAAATGGTTGTCCATGCCGAGGATATCATGAAAAGTATTTAGGTCTCTGTCTCTATTTCTGCAGGGGTTCTAGGTTCTGTCTTTTTGCTGTTGTTGTGTTGTCCTTTCGCTATCTGCTTCTAGTTTTTTATGTTATGTAAGCTGATCCCTTTTTGTTTAGATGGGATCTTTCTATTTTTTGAAGTGATCAGGCATGTTTCTTTCATGTTCTTGTGATCTCCTGGCTTGTACAAGGTTTGGGTACCTTTTAAATACTTGCTTTTACTTAATCAAAATATGGCTAATCATGCCAAGATAATTGGCAACCAAGGTAGATAGATTAAGCCTAAAGTATATGAAGGGAACTCATGCCATCTCAGACAACTTTCCATTGAGATTAAAGACACGCTCAAACCAGTGGAGCTAGGTAGAGTCGATGTCTGGTACCTGTAAATCCTGCATCCACCAACCATAATACAACATATATAATAATATATCATAAATAAACAAGCAAGTGATAGAGAATTACAACGACGCATCCTACTCGCAATGAGTGATGTGACATCATCCCTATCACAAAGACAGTCATAGAACAATCAAACACATCATAACGCCAACTCTTCCCATATAATCAGGAAGCAGGGTTAGCATAATCATAATGCCTTCAAATTCATAATCCATATAATCTATCTAGCATAGCAACCACATATAGAGACCATCAAATATAATTCCATCATATACCATGATCATTAATAACAAGTATCATCATCCATACATAAGTCATCAAATATCATATGTCCACATGGATATCTATCATCAGCATAAACATCTAAAATGTAAATAGAATCAGCAAAAAATATGATACTATCAATCATTATCATAAATTAAACTAATCTATTCCTATAGGGTCTATAAATGTACAAAGAGAAGGACGAGTCAAGGTGGGGCACTACACCTTCATATCTTTCCATTCCTAGAGAATCCTATTATAGATTGTCTCATTTCTCTTGATGATATAGATTGTATACCCTTTAATAATGATATTCTAGAGGAGCTTGAGCATATCATAGGTCTTTCATGTTTTAATGGAACAAAGGCTTCTCTCCTTGTTCCCACTCTTCATATTGATACCCAATCTCCATCGTTTGTTTTTCTTGATCAAATTAGTATTTCCATATCCATTTTTCCTATTGATTTACTACAATAGGATATTCATCCTCTTCTAGACATGACTACTTGGGATTTGTATCTTTTAGACATATAATCCTTGTTTATAGAGTCTCGTGTAACAAGTTTGGAGGATTAGTTTGAGGAAATTGAACTCTATTTTGATAGCCACCTCATCAATGTTAGCCCATCATTATCATTATCTTTGAATCTTATTTGACATCATGTAATTTTGATGTGTGGATATTTGAGAAATTTTTGGAGGTACACATCATTTATATCTGGATTTTCTATTCATCAAGCTTTTGGGAAAGGCATTCAACATTAACATGAGATATACTTCTTTAAGGGAGATTCATATCCTTATTTTCTCTCTCCTATTGGGAAGACATTCATTGTCCTTATTGCAAGGTGGGTAAATGGGATCCACTAGTCTAATTATGTAAACTTGGAAGCAAAATCATTTGCCTCAACAATACATTAAAGAGTAACTAATAGGCCCAACTTCAGACCTATTGGGTGAGTTGGGTGCTAATGATTGATTATTATTTTGGATTATTGATTATGATTTTTATAAAATAATGTTATAACTGGGGCTAATAATTCAAAATTAAGAGTATTTAGCATAAATAGTAAGCTACATATTATATTTGAAGACTCTGAGCACAAATCTATAATCAGGACCAGAAAGGAACCTATGATTACAATTTGAGCTTGAAAGTGTTGGAGTATGTGGCTAGGCGTCCTAGTAAAAATCGTGTCTGATGCAGATATCATAAATGGATTTGGCAGAAGGATGTTGCTCATAATATTCTCTCAAAATTTCATTAAAAAAGTGTCAGACTATGTGGCTAAGCCATAGTGTCCAAGGTTTTTTGCTTCTTCAATGTCTAGATCTCTTTGTCTTAGTCTTCACTTTCTGAATCTATATTCTCTCTCTACTAAATCTAAAAAAATGCACAAACATGAGAGAAAAAATGGTTTTGGTTTGATAGTGGTTTGAATTAGCCAAACCTTGGGTTTGGAATTAACCCTATAATTATGAATTGATAGAAAAGATATGAAATTTAAAGTAATGCACTAAACCACAATAATATTACCTCAAGCTTGATGTTGTTGATGATTATGCAATGCTATTTGGATAGGATCCTCAATGGATGATTCAATAACATGACATGACAAGACAAGGTCGATCATGAAAACCACTTGCATGAAGATTGTTGTAACTTGTTGCTCCATAATGCTTAGATATGAATAAATTTGCTCATAATACTTTCTCTAGAATGTTCTTTAATGATTGAGTAATGATGTAGGATGCTGTGGGATTATTGAGGATGAAAATGAATTAGGAAATATGCTCTTATATAGAGTTCCTAATTTATTTCATAAATTAAGCCGACCTCCAACAATCATATTAAAATATCAAGATCAAGAATCAAGTGGGGGGAACTGGTACATTAACATATTCAAAATTGGGATCAATATGGGGGAACTATGGTGCCTAGCACCCTAGTCCACCTATATAAGGGTGATACAAAGGTACCATAAGTGTGCATAGGCTCACAATAGGGAACCAAATCACCATATCATCATATGACATCATTGTTGCAATACAAGGCCAAAAATATGCTTGGAAAGGAGCTAGGAGGAGACACACTAAGGCAAGGGCCAAAAAAGGAGTGTGAAGTAAGGGATTATAATTTAATACAGCACTAGATTTAGTACTTACAGAGAAAAGTGTTAGTCTATTTGAAAAAAATCAATATATTTTAAATGTCGATTCGGGATCGAATAAAACAAAGATCAAAAATTGGATTGAACTTTTCTTCAATGTTAAAGTAATAGGAGTCAATAGTTATCGGCCTCCGCAAAAGAAAGAAAAAAGAGGAAATATAAAACAAATAATGAAGCATAGAATGCATTATAAACGCATGATTATTACACTAAAACCAGGTTATTCTATTCCACTTTTTCCTTCAAAAAAATTTATTTAATTTCAAACATGAACACCCGTTCGTACAGCACTTTTACTCCGGGCACACGTGATAAATCTCTATCAAGTTTTGATGGAAAAGTAAAATCTCATCCACAAAAGAAATTGACTTCCGGCCAGCATCATTGTGGGAAAGGTCGTAATAATAGTGGAATTATTACCATACGACATAGAGGAGGAGGTCACAAGCGTCTGTATCGTCAAATTGATTTTCGAAGGAGTGAGAAAAACAACATATTGGGAAAAATTGTAACAATAGAAAGTGATCCTAATAGAAGTGCATATATCTGTCTTGTGCACTACAGAGATGGTCAAAAGACATATATTTTGCATCCGAGGGGGATTATGATTGGAGATACTATTCTGTCCGGTCCAAGAGCTCCCATATCAATGGGAAATGCCCTACCTTTGAGTGCGGTTTGAATTATTAATTTACGTGATCGGAAATAACCGATTGGGTTTACAGCAAAACCTTAAAATCTATCACTGATCCAACTAAGATAGTTTGATGGGATCAACCCCAAAGGGAAACTGAGGATAAAGAGCAGCGGGTGATTGAGTTCAATAGTTTCTGGAATGATTGACTCTAGAGATATGATAATATGGAGAAGACTTAATTGTCTGAAGCAGAAACAACTAAGGTAAAGGAACCCTTGTTATGAAGAGAAAGACAAGTAACTCACATTTGATTTGATGGTCAAAGGCAAATTCGAAGCTGAACAGTGAAAATATTTTTATTTTTCAGAAAGAAAATTTCTATTTCAAATGCCTCCTACGTTATCCGAGAGATGCGAAAGCATTAACGTAATTTGATAAAGTCATTCATTCTGAATGCTACATGAAAAAAGAACATAAGCCAGATGATGGAATAAAAAAACCTAGGATGTACAGAATAAGGACATAAGGAATTTAAAGTATCCCCTTCATTTGAAATTTATCTATTTTATAGATATATGTGTATATATATATATATATTTTATACATATATATATATATATTATATATATATATTGAGTATATGAATATTTATTCACATCCAGAAAGCTGTATGCCCTAAGAGAGGCTTGTACAGTTTGGGAAGGGATTTTTACAAATTAAAGGTCTACTTCAACCAATATACCTTTAGGCACGACTATACATAATGTCGAAGTACAAGTCGGAAAAGGCAGACAATTAGCTAGAGCAGCGGGTGCTGTGGCAGAATTGATCGCAAAAGAAGGTCGATTGACCACATTAAGATTACCATCTGGGGAGGTTCGTTTAATATCTGAGAACTGCTTAGCAACAATTGGACAAGTAGGCAACGTTAAATGGAAAAATAGAACTTTAAGTAAAGCTGGGTCAAAACGTTGGCTGGGTAAACGTCCTGAAGTAAGAGGAGTAGTTATGAATGCTGTGGATCATCCTCATGGGGGTGGTGAAGGAAGAGCTCCAATTGGCAGAAAAAAACCCCTGACCCCTTGGGGCTATAGCGCACTTGGAAAAAAGAGTCGGAAAAGAAATAAATATAGTGATGTTTCAATCCTTCGTCGACGTAAGTAAGAATAGTTGTAAATCCATTTTTTTTTTCTATCAATAAAAAGAAAGGTAATTAACCATGGCACGTTCACTAAGAAAAAATACTTTTGTATCTAATGATTTGTTGAGTAAAATAGATAATCTAAATATGAATAAAGAGAAGAAGATAATAGTAACCTGGTCCCGGAGATCTGCCATTGTACCCGCAATGATCGGTCATACCATTGCTGTTCATAATGGAAAGTCACATTTACCCATTTTTATATCAAATGGTATGATAAACCACAAATTAGGAGAATTTGTACCTACTTCCATTTTCCAGGGACATGCGAAAAAGGATAAAAAATCGAAAAACGAAAAAAAATAAAAAATAAAATAAAAGAGAGAAACGAGAAAAAAGTATCGTTGTAAATAGTATACATTAATTTATTGTGGAGGATGAAGATGAAATTTATAAATAGGGCTTCGACTAGAAAAATACGAGCTGTAGCTAAACATGTACGTATGTCTTCTAATAAAGCACGTAGAGTAGCTCATCAAAACAGAATAAAACCAAACAAAAGGGTGAAAAAGAAAAAAGAAAAAAGAAAAGACACACAAAAGGCACTAGTAATAAACATAAAGGATCCAAGTTAACTAGTTGAAGAGACCTCACTAATACCACTATAGAGTCTTGAGCATGATTTTGATTGGTTTGTGCCTTCAAAATTTATACCTTATTCTAATTAATGTTCTCATTTTTCCCACTTCAAGTATATTATTGTTTTCCAATAAAACTCAATGCACTTCTATTTTGACTCCAACACATTGAATGGAATTCTACATGTCGTCTATTATCTCAATGGTAACTTTAAAAGCCACAAGGCTCTACTAATTTAATGATTTATTGTCTCATAATAGATTATTCCTTGTCCAAGAGTTTGGCAATATTGTTAATAAAGGTTTAGGGGGGAAATAAATTGGAAGTGGGTGAGTATGGTTGCCAATACACCCTAATAACCTTCATATGGTGGGTTGAGAGATTACTCCTCCAACTCCTTAATAAATGCTCAAAATCCTTGAATCTATTCTTTAGGGTTTATCACTATTTTAAAATAGAATCACCTATACATAACATTCACTTTAAATATGAGGAAAATTAAAAATTAAAATTAATACTTTATCAATTTAGGAGTTAACCATAATAGAAAATAATAACATAAATATCTATCCATGGATGATACAATAATCCCATTCATTTCATTGTGTATATAATTTGTTGTGAGAAGAATTTAGAAAAATAAGTTTTTAGAATGTTCCCATGTCAAAAATTAAATTGAATGGGAAATTATGAAATTGATTATGAAAACAGGTAGCGTTGGGCATATAGGAATCAAAAGGGTATCTTTTGTGAGTTTTGATTTTTGAAAATTTAGTGTTCTTGAAGGTATTTTAATGGTGGAAAACACTATTCCTTAGTTTTTAAGAAAATTGGAAATTTGTTTTAAAGTGGAATTTTTGATATTTTATGCTAAATTATAATGTGGAATGATAGAAAATATATATAAAAAATTGAGTTTGGATCATTTCGAATCCCATACATATTGTTACTGCGAAATCAGTGATTTGTGCATATATGTGAATAGTGATGTTTTTATGTAATTTTTTATTTTTTTTTAATTTTTGTTTTTGTTTTGTTTTTTGCATTTAATGGAGCATGATGAGCTTGGGTAGGTATTAGAGTCAATAATGGGAGTGGATTCCAATGGGGGTTAGGAGACAAAAGGTCGTCATGATAACCCAATGAGATATTTTGTTAATAAGTAAAAACTAATGACACAATTAAAATGAACTAAGATAAAGTGGATGCCCTCTAATGCCTTGAGTGATTGTATCAACTAAGGATGAGTTGAGAAGACCTAGCCATTTGTAGATCATTGATCTTTGTCATCGAGTATCTTGGTTTGTATGAGAGGACTACTCAATTCCATGTGAGCCATTCCTTTGAGATACATGATGACACCTCCTGCTCTTGCTCTCTAACATCTAATTCTATAGATTGAGTAGCACCTAGAAGATGTTTGTGACTTCTTTGTTGGTGTGGAGTGATGGATTTTCATGTGATTGTCTTGTATGATGGAAATTGTATGTTATGTGTTGCTTTGTGTTTGAATGATTTGTGATTTCATGCCCTGATGATATGTTTTACATACTTGTATGAGAGATTATTCTATTCTCTTGTATATATTGAATTATAATCAAGATGTGTGGTATTGATTCCCATTGGGGATGTTTACTCTTGATCATGCACGATGTAAACACTTTTGTAAAGAAGAATGAGAATCATGATAAATCCACTTGCAAGGGGAGATCCAAAATCCTTGAAAGTCCAAAGTTATTTGTTGGAATTGCAGCAAGTCTGAACACTTTTGTAAAGAGTGCAAAGAATAAAAGAAGAATAAAAAGATGTAAATAAATTATAATAATGAGTCGAAGAAGGAAGATGTTGATACATTAATTGTAGTTTTGGCCACTTATGCAAGTAATGGTGCGAGGTTAATTAACTTAGGTGAATCTTTTCTTATGACCTCTAATAGAGATTGATTTTCTAAATCTGAATAATTTGATGGAGGTAAGGTGTAATTGGTTAATGATTATCATTTAAGTATTTCTTGTCATGGTAAAGTTAGAATTAGGTTTCCTAATGGTAGAATAAAAAGGATTAATGGTGTGATGTATGTCCCTGGACAAGCACAAAATTTGTTATCTATGAGCAAGCTAATATATGCATGTGTGCAAGTAGTATTTTCTAATACAAGATGCAAAATGGTTAGAGTTGTTATGGTGATTGTTAGAGGTGGAAGATTTGACACATTGTATAAGTTGGATGCATACACTTTTGAGTGTAATAGTGCTTCTGTGAAAAGCAAATCTATGGCTACATCATTGGAAAATGTGAGTGTTTCACTTTCAATAGATGATCATGGCTTTTGGGG
Source organism: Cryptomeria japonica (assembly GCF_030272615.1). Taxonomy (NCBI): domain Eukaryota; kingdom Viridiplantae; phylum Streptophyta; class Pinopsida; order Cupressales; family Cupressaceae; genus Cryptomeria; species Cryptomeria japonica. Next base: position 688,528,327 of record NC_081411.1, read on the forward strand.
ACCCAATTGTACTCTTTCTTCCGAATCATAGATATATAAATAAGAATATGTTATGGAAATAAAGACTTGGCCATATTAGAGAAAAGAGTCTAAGGACCTTGAAAAATAAAAGCCTTGTTAAATGTTTGACTTATTGTAATCTTGATTTTTTAATCTATGAGAATTGCATGCATAGAAAACAAAAGCGTGTTTAGTTTTACTCAAGTGCTCATAAAATGTTATGGTGTGTTGGATCTTATTCATTTTGATGTGTTTGATCCCATTGATGTTTTTTCCACTAGAAAATCCACATATTATGTTTTATTAATTGATGATTATAGTAGAATTACATGAGTATATTTTCTAAAGAGTAAATATGAAGTTATCAATTTGTTTAAATAATTTAAAGAAATGGTTGAGTTGCATATTGGAAAGTAAATAAAATGTTTGAGGACTAATAATTGTAGTAATTTTTTCTCTAATCATTTGGATAAATTCTATAAATATTGTGGTATTCATAGATAGAAGACACATTCACATTCTCCACAACAAAATTGAATTGAAGAAATAATGAACATGACACTAATGGAAATGACTAGGAGTATGTTAATTGGCGTTATTCTAGAACACAAATTTTAGGCTAAATTTGTTATCACTTCTTGATACTTGATAAATAGGTCTCCCACATCAACTCTTGTTGATAAAACACCTATGGAGTCATGGTCAGGTCATAAGCTTTCAGTGAGACATCTTAGAGTTTTTTAGTTGTGAGGCATATGCATATGTGCCAAAGGAGAAGTGAACAAAGTTAGAAAATAGGGTCATGAAATGTATCCTCATTGGGTACAATTATGGGGGGAAAGGATTTAAAATTTGCGATCATGTTGCACAAAAGGTAATATATAGTAGAAGTATTTCTTTTAGAGAAACTAATCCTCCTTCTATTAGACTAGAGCTATAAAAAATTAAATAAGAAGATCCCATTCAAATTCTTTCTATGCCTGATAAAGTTGAATTGAGATACCTAAATAGATAAGAAGTTGAGGAGAGCTCATCCAACTTTGAATCTTCAAAAGAGGAGGAAGAACCCCCAATTCAACTTGTTTGAAGGTCTACACGACATAGACAACCACCTGAAAGTTATTCACTTGATGATTGGATATGCATTTTTTTTTAATACTAACAAGGATGAACCTAGATCTATAGAAGATGCATTAGGTATGGATGACATGCATAATATTTAAAAAATTATATGGATGACAAAAATGACAGCTTTGAAAAACAATGATACATAGGATCTTGTAACATTTCTTGAAGAACAAAAACCTTTTGATTGTAAATGGATGGTCAAGAAAAAGATTGGTTCAGGTGGAAGTATTGAGGTTCATTGTGAAAGGCTAGTCTCAGGTTGAGGGTGTTGATTATGGTGAGATATTTTTGCCTGTTGCAAAAATGACATCTGCTGGATTTTTTATTTCTATTACTGCGACTTATGGTTTAGAGCTTGAGCAAATGGATGTGAAAACAAATGTCCTTCATGGTGATTTGGAGGAGGATATTTATACGACACAACTAGAGCACTATATGGTGAAAGATAAAATTAATTTGGTTTATAAATTAGAAAAATATTTGTATGGCCTTAAATAAAGTCCTAAGATGTGGTACTAGAAAGTTGATACATATGTGTTGAGTTTGAGATTTGAACATTATAAATTAGATCATGTTGTCTATTATAAATATGATGGTGATCATTTCCTATACATTGAATTATATGTTGATGATGTGTTAATTATTACTAAAGGGAAAGGTATGGTTTTAATAACTAAAGTCATAGCTTGCAACTAAATTTGGAATGAAAGATATTGGTGCAACTAAACATATTGTTGGGATGAAAATTAGAAGAGATAGAGTGAACAAAAAGCTATAGCTAGGCCCAAGTAAGTATGTGAATTCAATTTTATAGAGTTTTATCATGCAAGATTGTAGACCATTACATGTTCGATGTACAATTGGAATGAAGTTATTTTCTTTAGATTGTCATGCATCCCCATTGGAGATGGACAATATTAGTAAAGTTTCTTACTAGAGCATAGTTAGAAGGTTGATGTATGTTGCAGTTTGCACTATAACAAACATTGCCAAAGTAGTGGGAGTACTTTCCAAATATATGTCTAATCTTAGTAGAGTTAATTGGAATACAGTTAAAAGACTCTTTTAGATATTTGAAGGGAACCTCAAGGTAGAGCTTATTTGTTTAAGTACTTTATTTGGTGGTGCAATCAGTTGGATGAGTAAATGACATTTTGTGGTTACTTTTTCCATTATTGAAGCTATGTATATGATAGCTACTTATGCTTGTAAACAAACCATTTGACTTAAGAGACTATGTTGAATGATAGTTTATTGCAACAATCAAAGTGCAATATACCTAGCTAAGAACCCAACATTTTATGCTAGGACCAGACATATTGATGTTTAATATCATTTTTTCAGAGATATGGTCAAGGGTAGTAGGGTGAAGCTAGTTAAGGTAGAGGCTTTTATAAATGATGCAGATTCTTCAATTAAGACTGCTAGCACAAATAAGTCCAGATGATGTTCAAATTCTATGGGCCTCTCGGTCCATAACAATTGAAACATGATGATGATAACCCTCCCATTGCTCTTGCAAGGTGTTTGACAAGTGGGAGAATGTTAGAAAAGGGTGTCTCAACCTTGTGATTATAAAAGGTGTTGATAAATAAGCACAAAGTGTTGTAAGTGGGGTATAGTTTATCATTATAAATCTTGACTATTTATCATTAGGTCACAAACCTTAAGGTGGATATTATGTGTGCTTTGCTTTCCCTAAATAAAAATCCTATTTTGTGAGGGCGTTATATTATGGATATGTAATGAATTTTTATGAGAGTTCGATGGTTGTTGAGTTGCCTCCACATCTCTCATTGGTGATACTTATATGAGAAGCTTTACAAGCATATTGCAATTTGTTGTTGATATGTGAATAATATATTAGACAACTTTTAGAGTGTGGGCTTTTCTCCCGAAAGGGTTTTCCCCACGTAAATCACTATGTTATGGTATATATGATATTTATGTTTATTTTTGTTAATTTTTTGTAACTATTGTATAGATCATCTAATTTTTTTTTGGCATTACCAACCTCTCAAATTTAGTGTAGGAAGTTGTCTCGCTACCCTAACTTCCTTTCAAAGTCCACCTATATTCTTTATTATGAGTGTAATTATAAAAACAAGTTCAAAATACCACTCTTAATCCTTCTACCATGGCTTAAGCCAGTGTAAAAATCTTTTGTGCAAGTGCTAAAAATGTAAGACCTTAATTATTATTTGAAAGATTTCTTGGTCATTATGGATTAAATTGAAATTATTTTTGGCTTGAAGCCAAGAGAGCCAAGTTTAATTAGCCTTAGAGTAAAGATCTTATAGGTGCCTAGTATCCTTTTTGAAAAACTGCAGGAAGTGCATCCTACGAGAAACTGCTAATGACCTATCTTGAAACCACTATATAGATCGCTAGTTGATGGATAAACCATACTGATTTCTCTCCCCATTCGATAACAATCAAGGCTTAATAGTTTCCATGACTTCGAAGTACTTTTTTCCACAAAAGTGGTATTGATTTTAAATAGAATAGGATAAATTGCAAAGGAAAGAAAAACAAGGTTATTCTAGAGTTGTTGGCCACATGGTGAATTAGAAGCAATACAATTTCACACCAAAATATTCTAGACTCCATTCTCATTACAAACTTCGGAAAAAAAATTTAGTGCATAAAGCAATATCTTAATTGTTGCCATCAATAAGACCCAGTTTACTAAATTCTCTTGACAAGCAAGAAAGGGCTCAAGTGAAAACATTTATCATAGTTTGAATTGATTCATATAATTTCCTATAAAAACTTGCTAACTTATAATATGACATTTAAGAAAGAATAAAAAAAATAATTATTAAAATGCATAACTAAAACATCTTTAAATTTTATTTATCAATAAAAACAACTCCAAAACCTAATAGACAAACTTTTCTCAATTCTATGAATCAAATATTCCTTTTAAGTTTTGTTAATATTTGTTTCCCCCCTTTAGCCTCCTTTTTGTCTCAATGGTTTAAACAAGAGAACATTGCACATTCCAAGGGTGACTATCCATAGCCTAGACCTCTACCACACAATAAGACATATCCACTCATTTGAGTATTTGATTTACAAATATTTTTTTCATCCTTCAAAAAAACATTAGAGAATTTCACTGTACTGGGAGAAAGCTCTTTGTCTTATATGCAGCACGGTTTTAGTAGTTTTGACCGACATAAATGCGTGATCGAAGTGAACATGAAAAAAAAATCTTTAGTTAAGGAATCTCGAGGGAGTTATAGATATTGTTGACGATTTTTAAATTAAAATTTTAATTAATTAAGTTATTAAATATTGTCGTATACTTTAAAAAATATATATATTATTATTATTATTATTTAATGTTTTTGGTGTTGTAAGGATAAATAGGATAATTTATAATAATGGGATTTTATTTAAATTAATTTAGGTTGAAGTTGACAAATATAATTGAGATTTGGGAAGGAATTTAGGATAAAAAATATGATTGAGATAACATTAGGGTTAATTTAAAAACTAATGTGATGTGATGTGATGTTGATTGTTGTGACATTCTAATGTAGATTTAGAAATTAGGATTTAGATTTGGATTAGTAATTAAAGGTATATATAGAATGAATTTAATATAAAAATATATTGAAATGTAAGTTGAGACATCAAAAGAATTTAAGATAAAGATATATTAAAATATTGAGATAAAATTAGAGTTTGTTTAAAAATTATTTTAAAGTTGATGTTGATTGTTGAAAAGTTTTCATAACGATTTGAAATTAGAATTTAAAATTGAATTAGTGATTAAAGGTTTGTGATGAATAAAAATAGATTAAATTGTTAATGTATAAATTGAGTTGTTAATTTTAATCTATAAATTGAGATGTTAAAGGAATTTAAGATAAAAATATATTAAAATTCATTAAAATAAAATTAGGGCTATTTAAAAATTTGTTTGTGTTGGTAATGCTTATTAAGACATTTTTATAGAGATTTGAAAATTAAAATTTAGAATCAAATAATTAATTAAAAGTTTGTGTTGAATGAATTATAAGATGTTTAGATGTTGAGACTAGGTTCACTTGCAATCGAGTTGTTATACATTTTTACCTAGTGTATTTTTATTTGTTATATAATTTTCTCTTTAATACCTACATATTTTACTTGTCATTGTGTGTACAGATATTTGACAAGATGTGGTAGCAAATGACACTCTTAGAGGCCTACTATGTAAGTAGGGAAGAGATTAAAATTCCTTGATGATAGTTAAGCCTTGATGACATAATTTGACAAGATTGAAATAAAAAAATATGAAAGATAGACATTGATCATTGAGAAGATTGTGATTATGTAAGTTGAGATTGATCTACGTGAGTAAGACTAAAACTAATTGGTGCTAATTGAATCTATGATCTTTTCATTGATAATTGATATAATGAAAAGTGAGCTCTGTTTTTTCCTTCAAATACATGCAACCCTAACCACCCAATTGAAATCTTTTGTGGACATATCGATAGGTAGCAATTATATCCTAAGTTTGTCAACCTTGAAAGTATTGGAAATTTTAATTTTAAAATTAGAAGACTAAACCATGTGTAGTTATATTTGTAAATGTGACCATAGGTGCAACCTAGTTCGAGAGGGCAAATGTCATTATAAATAGGCAAATGTTGACCTGAAGTGGACGATTTTACATTACATATTGCTAGATTTATGATAAGGTCACTAACTATAATAAAAAAGGATCAAACTAAGTGCTAGAACCATCTATTTGTGACATCCATGCAAAATGATGTAAAACATATAGGTGAAAGTGTAAAGTATGTGCTTTTCTCCTCTTTATTTTACCTTTACTTCAATATGCATGCAAATATAAATGAGAAAGCATACCAAATTAGAAATAATAGAAATAACACTCATAAAAAAGATATGAATATTTTTAAATCCAGAAATCTAAACTTGAAATAGAAAAATCTTCATTTTTTGATCATATGTAGTAGACATCTATTTTGCATGTCATACTATTGAAGGAAAAAAAATGAAAATTGTACATAAGTTGGAAACAAAATTAGTGATAGTATGACCCCTTGATTTCTATGTGTTATAAAGGAGTGATCTAAAATTGAGGAGCAAAGAACAAAAAATGAAAGTTTGAAATCAAGTATGATAATAAAACATCAGTAAAAAAAAATTGAGCTTGATTGATTAAATAAATTGAGTTTGAAATATGTACTTGAGATATAATTGCACATGTATAATCAATGTGAATGATGAATTCCCCCAAATTTATGAACGCAACTACTCTAGCTCCAAAAACATAGTACGTTTGCACGAAAATTGCATAACACGAAAGTTAGTCACATGTTATACACCGATGATTTTGCAAACTATGACTATGATTTTCCAAGCAGTCAATAACACGATGTATGATTTGACTATTTTAGAGCCAGTTTAGCTTCTACCCAAATTTACCTCTATTTAGACTAATTATTTGTACATAAAACTTCAAAGAAAAAATAATACCTCAAGACCCCAACTGGAAATATCACTTGTGAGCGTATGGAAAGAACATGAACATACCATATTTGAATATAATATGATATACATATGTATTGCCAAGAAGTGATAATGACAAAGAAGAGGCTAAACAACCATACAATTAATTTTGATAGTCCAATCTAATAGTAAAGTAATGAATTCAATTAGACCCTAAATTAAATGAGTTTAGGTTGATTTTGATGGAAATTGAGAAGATAAGATAGAACAAGTAATGTGAGTGGGTAAAGGAAATAACTGAGGTGAACAAGGGATTGCCTAGAATAACCATGATGTTGATACTAAGACACTATGATAATGATCTAGAAATTAGAATGTAGGATTAGATTAGTATTAAAGACCCATGATGTATGGATTATAAGCTTTATGAATATTGGAAGAAGTTGTGTTTGTGATTTTCTTTTCCCTAGTATAATATTTTTCATTGATAAATTCAATTTTATTATTTGCTAGAACACAATTTTTAAAGTGTGTAGTGTTAAGGAATTTTTTTGGGGCCCTATATGTATACAGAGAAGAATGTTCAACTTTCATGATGATAATCAATCCTTAAGGTTCATTTAATAATATAGAGATAAAAAAAATCAATAAAAATAGTTGTTGATTGTTGAATAGGCTACAATAAAAAAAGTTGAACCTAAGTCATGAGCATGAGCAAGATTGTTCTTAAAAAATAATGTGAGTAGTGTTCTAAGATGATGTCCTTAAATACACAAACCTAGGCACATAAATCAAAACTTTAGCGGACATGTTAACAAGTAATGATTATATCTAGGTATCATCAACATTTAAATCAAGACATTTAAAATTTGAGATTGGAAGACTAGATTTCACATACAATTATTTCTAGGGGACATAATAGTAGGTGCAATATTTTCTAGAAGAAAAAACATTAGGAATTCAACAATATAATTCAACAAATAATATTGTGAAGTGAAGAGTTTCAACTAATTTTGATGAAATTAAATGACAAAGTAAGGGGTTCAAAATTGGGGCCAATAAGCTTACCAAAAGAGTCTGATTGATTATTATACCTATACATGTGCAATACTTACAAAGTTGTACAAAGGAAAGAGTTAAAAGTTTATAAAAGCTGTATTTATATCCTCTATATTTCCCCTCACTTTGTTGTGCATCCAAATCTCAATGAGAAAGCATTGAAAAGTAGAAATAAAAGAAATACTCATATTAAAACATATCATTTTTTTAGAATCTATAAATTTGAACTACTAAAATAAGTGCATGTTCCTTTTATCTTTGATCTGCAATAGGCATCCATCATGATTGTTGAGTTATTCTTGATGCAATGCACATGTGGCCATGTTCCTCTTCCTTCATATATTGACAACCACCCTTCATAATAGATGTACCATAATGACCTTTTAACTCATCCTATAATGACTTGGGTACTCACGAAAAACATAACTACTCCTTGAAATCTCATCAAAAACACAACCACTCTTTGAAATCTTAATCAATTACATACTTAAAATAACACATAAAAAAACTATATAATTATCTCCTTAGATGGTGCATGCTTTGTCATATTAGTATTAGAAATAAGCTATGTCCTTAACTCTTAGCTATTTCTACTATATCCTACCTTCTCTCCCTCTTCATCACATCTCTTTGTCTTTATTCTCTTCTCCCATTTCAATCACATGGTTAATATCCTCTCATGATTGGGTGTGGATGTCAAGGATATTTGACTCAATGGCAAAGGTCATGCTAGAAACATCTAGATGGCGATGAGTTCAAATCTTCTTCAATACAAAAAGATAAAAAATGATTGAATGTAGAATACTGGTCTACAATCGTTCTCCTGTCCTTTTTCCAAACTAAGATATTAAATCACTTAAATTCTTCCCTATGAACATCCCCATGAACTAGCTTGTTTTTCCATCCATAGACAAGCCAATTTCTTCATTAGAGGGTTGGACACTACTAGTGATGATAAATTTTTCATGGGCATGGATCCTCAAGTGTTGTGCTAGGAGGTCCTCCCACATGTTCTGCAACTTATAAATTATAAAATATAAATGTGCATGGAATAAATTACTCAAGGAGGAGAAAGACTCAAAGGCTTGATTCGAGAAATAGTATTAAATCATCTTCTAAGTTAATTACACATTGTCCATTTTTCTATCTAAACTTCTATAATCATAATATCACGTTGTTCATTTTTTTAGTATTTACAATCCATCCATAAACACACCATTCTAAGGTTTGCATGTATATGATTGAAGTGTTGAATTGGTTTTGATTTGATATTATTTTATTTATTTTTTTACATGCAATACACGTACACCCAAATAGGTGGTCAAATTTTCCTACCAAAATGTTTGAATTTATAATACATCGATTATGGATTGAATGATTTATTTACCATCTTTATATTTCCCTCCTTTGAAACTAGTTTCATTCGATTATTTAAACTCTAAACACCCACATTAAATTATTACCCTTAAACTAATGTTTTTCATTAAGTTACATGTTTCTTTGATCAATCATATATTTAAATGCCCATCCTCCCATGTATCCTCAACTTTAGATTCCGTCGTATCATACTCACATGCTCAAACTTCACCTTCATGTTGGCATTCTCTTCTTTGTATGCAACTTCCCTTACTACATCAAAACCACTTCTTTTTGCATGACACTTCCCAAACATGAATATACCCATTTCTTTTGCATTTATTTCTCATGTGCCATAATTGTTAACCTTCCTAATTGTTCCTTATTACCTTAGATTAAAAAAAAAAAAACATTTTGACATTTTCCTACTTTTAACACTTCAATTCCCCCTAGATCTTGTCCTTATATTTTAGTTATCCTTGTTCTATTTTTGTATCATGTTTTCCTACCACCATTTTCCCCTCCCTCCTCTATGGAACTATTAGGGTAAATTTCCCTTTTACATAGTTTATTATATCTAATTACTAGTTACATAAAGTTTTATTTGGAGAACATATAGCCAACTCATCAAACCCACTATTATGATCTAATACATGAGCATGCTAAAAATTTAGCTCTCTATGGAGATATATTAATTAGAATTAATAATTGAGAAATAATATACTAGTAACTATTTTATAATGAATCAATACATGTGTGCACATATACATGTCTATTCACAAGTCCCATCAAAGAAACAATCAATTATATGATTAACACATAAGATTGATGACTTTCTACACATATTTTGGTCTGACTTTTTCTGAAGTTATTTTGGACAACTCAACAAAGATATAGCTAATTGGATTACATTGTTGATACTTAGAACCACAAATAATAGCTTCAAGATTCTAATTAAAATACAAATACATGATGACATTTTTGTAAACAATATTGATGTAATATTTAACAATTTAATATGCATGAAATTAAGGTACATAAATACTAGATCCTCTCCCTTTCTATATTTGGCTTTAAGGCCTTATTAATTTTAATTTGTTATTCTAAGGATGATATGGGCTTAAGTGTTGTTCTTTGATAAGATAAAAAACCAACCCAATTCTCCAATCTAACATGATTTAAATTTAAATTGTAGCACTAGTTTTGGGAGTTATTTGGCATGTCATTGACTAGAACTAACACCCAATAAGGCAAAGAAACAAGATTAGGTGGTTTTGAACCCACCAATTCTTCTCACTCTAATAAAAACAATTGGATATAGTGCCCAAATTACTGATTTGGTCAAGGTTTTGAGCTAGAAGGAAGATGTTAGTATTTAATGGACCCATTTTGGCACTCAAAGATTTAATTAGGATCTGGATAATTTTAGAGAGGGTTTCATGTAAGGAAAGAAGAAAAGATGTGTTTGGAAGGAGATCAATTATAAAACATAACTATAAATATCCATCCTCTTAGAAAGTATATGAGACAAAGGAATATTAAATTCTAGGTTTACAAAGATTGATATTCGTGTGTGTGTGTCTATTTGGATTAAGGATAATCATAATCAACAAGAGATTTTTCAATAGAAGTATTGAAGGAAATGATAAAAATTAACTAATATATCATTCAAACAAAAATAGTAACTATCAAAGTGTATTATTACCTTCATGGTGTAGAAGAGAGAAACGATCATACCTTCATGGTGTAGAAGAGAGAAACGATCATATATGGATATGTTAATGAGAATTTAGTAGCATACAACTTTAGAAGACTCAACAATGGAGCTACATGTAGCTAGGCACAACCAATATTCAACAATGGAATTATAAAGGGGAGTGAGACTAATTAATTAATTGACAAGTAAATCTATCACAATGAAGTTAATCAGTTGGTGGGAATATGATATGATAAAGATAGTAGAATTAGTTGAATAACAAATGATGATGGAATCAATCATTTGGAATGAGTTAGTTGATATTATGAGATCCACATGATAAAAATGAGATGATTAGAAAAAAGTTAAGGTGGTATAATTTGTGCCTACAATATCTATTAAATTTAGAATCTAAAATTTATGCATATATCTAGGTTTTCAAGGCTTTTTTATGTATATTTGTATTGTTTCATGGACATTAATATATAATATGGTGACTACCTTCTTGCTATTCTCCTTCTATGTTGTGTGAATGATTATATGTTTTTTTATTACTATTATTGCACTTAATTTGGCCATTTATAATACTATGTTCATGTTTCTAAATTTTATTAAGTGATAGGTATAGGCATTCTTCTCCTCTTGCATTTCCCTTTTACATTTTGATTATATTACATGTATTTTCTATCTTTTTCCTTTTACCATATGAGTGAATAGTGAATAATCTGTTTGAAGATCATATAAAGAGTTTCCATTTTAACCCTTGAGGTTATTTTAAATATTAGGTCCCATATCCATAGGATTTCCCTTTATTACACTCTATACATAGTGCTAGTATAGAGCTCATCTAGAAAATTCATTTTTCAATAATAGCTTTACACATGGTATTCAAGATATTTGAGGGCATCTATCCATATAAATTTTTATCGCAACAAAAATAGGAACATTCATTGGTCTATTATCATACATCCAAAACCCATGTAAGTAGTTTCAACAGATTTTGTTTTGTGTAATAATTTTATTTTATTAGCATACTCTTCTTATCTCCATTCTTAGAATTAATTTCTAGCTCCTACATATTTCATACCTAATTAAAGAGGAGGTTGTGCTTTAAGTTCTTTTATCATATCTTAACTATTTCAATTGATTACTATATCATAAAAATAAAAGTAAATGATAACGAACCAATCATCAACTTGCTTACAATATATACAATGTACACAACCAAACCAATCATCAACTTGCTTACAATATATACAATGTACACAACCAAGTATCAACACATAGAAGTCAAATTTATGGTATCATGAACTATGAAATTACTTTTTACCATACAATGCTATTTTTTACCTATAAAGAATATGTTCCCTTACCTTTTGAAATGTATTAAAAATGGGATCCTAGCCTAGAGACATAAACAATGATCTAAACCAATATCATTCATTGGAGGAAATAACCAACAAGATCCAACTTTAGTCCTAAAGGAGAGAAAAATGATATGTATGATTATTGACTCTGGTTGATTTGATTTGATTTGATGTAAAATTGACAACATTCAACATGAATATAAAGACGTAGAAATGAAAATCAACTCAAAATTACAAATCTGGAAATGAGAGGTAGAAAGGAACTTGTATTTGAAACCTAGGTATGAAACAACTGGATTATGAAGATAGGCGCCTTAGTCCAGATAGGTGTCCTACAAGTTGAGGTTTCAAATCTTGGATTAGGAGGTCCTTTAGATTACTCTCTCCAAAATTCAACCAAAAAGCATCAAACTATGGAGCTATGTGGATGGGTTATTTCTTGTTCAAAGTTTGGAACTATGTGTCTCAGTTCGCTTTTTATAATTATATTACTTTATACTATCAAACTTTTAATCAACACACATAAAAGAGAGAAAATGTTGTGTTCTATATGGGCTTGCATAAGTCAAACATTGTGTTGGTGTTTCAAAATCCACAATAGCTATGATGATAAGAAAGAGAGTGTAGTGCCTTTCCATGATTCATACTCTATGATAGTTATGATAGATACTGGTGGACTCTTTTCATGTCTCGATACTTCTTGTTTTAATGCTTTGCTCTTTCATATTTTGAGATACTTCTTCATATCAGTGGATACACTATGATATTTATGATAATGATTCTATATTTGGGGCTACCTGATGATGTTAGGGTTTGTTATTTGATGGACTATGTGATAATGCTTTTCCTAGGTGATATGGTTTGTGTTTACTACTTATGGTGTTATATTTTGTGCTAACCCTATGCATGATAATATCATTGGATATGGATGATGATTATTTTATGGTGTTATATCTATGGTTATGATGGTTTATTGTCTGCAAGTGTGTAAGGGATGATATCACATCACTCGTCAAGATGTAAGGCCTCAATAGGGAACCCCAGAGGACAACTCAACTAACTAACTAATCTTAAGGAGGCTGTAATGCCTGCCAAAATACCCTAGAGAAACTAACCAACTAATAAAGAAATAGAGATAATTTTTTTTAAATGTTCTAATACAACACATGAAAGCTCAATATAAACATATACTTCCATTTTTACATGATCATAAGAACATAATTACGCAAGCAGAAATAAACTCACATCATATAAACTAATTTTCCTCAGGGTATCTCAATGCCATTACTTAAAATAAATACAAGATATAAACCACATTAAATAATACTAATTCTTAAATCCTCCATTAATCCTATCATTCAAGCATAAGATGTATTTCCATCTATAATATCCAATTCTCACAATATCATTTACCCATATAATTAAAGCATAAAACATATCTAATATGAAAGGTTCATTTTAAAGCTCCAAATCCAAATATTCTTATTCAATTACTTCACCCATTAAATACACATAACAACTCTATTCATTGCCATTTCCATATCTCCCAATATAATAATCTATACCAATCTACTGCATGATTCACATTCCAATCCCTTGATAAAAGTAATTCTAATCCAAATAACACAATCTTATTCCAACAAGAACCATAATCATTATACACAATAATATCAATTATCCATAGACCAATACATCATATTTTCCAAGAGTACCTATTCCTATATACAACATCTACTATAATGAATCATAATCACAAGTTACAATATCAATATCCCTTACACAACATATTTATACATGAGGATCATATCACTACTCTATCATATCTAATCTTACAACAATGAGTCATAGTTTAAGATTACAATTACAATTATCCAAGTACATGATTACAATAATGTATCTAGCCACAAGATTACATAATAATCCACATAAAAAATCCAAGCTCAAGATGATGAGATAAATAATCCACTCCATGCACATGAACATCCAACAAAGAAAAAATCCCAATGGAAGAAGGAATCAAACCACTCGACCATGTGGAACCAATAAGGTCCACCCCCTATGCTCCAGAGAATGACACAAGGTCCCACACACACTCTAAACCTAGGCTGACACCTAACAACCAAAGGACTAAACCAAAAACCACAACACAAGGCTCAACACAAAACACAAGACAACAAGACAACAAGATAACAAGATTCCAGAGGCTGCCAACAAATCAAATCATAAGCAACTAGGAGACATATAGGTAAGAGTGTCATCACATGCTATCACCCCAAAAAAAGGGGTTATCCTGGTGGTCTTTTGCCTCGACACCCATGATACCCATGCAGAACCGTCTCAACCTTTGAGAGGATAAAGGGAGTTCAGTTGCCTCTCCAAGGCCTTCCCAAAGCTCATCCCGAGTCTGTACTAGCACTCTAGGGCCATGAGTGGGCACTACAAATAAATTAATTATCTTATTAATGTAAAAATCCTATTACCCTTCCCATCTAGGTTAATTAATTATTCATGGTTATCGCTTATTTATAGATAGGAAAATTTCAATAAGATCTCCAAGTAGTCTAGACCCCGACATCTATCTCAAGTCATCTCCTGGTAGCCTATCTCTCATGACCCTGACACTCACTTGAAATCCACTCCCCCTGTCATGCTCCTAAACTTAGGGTATACATATTATATAAATACAACAAGGCTCTTACAAGATTTCACATAAAATTCATATAAACACATTTGAATCATAATGCCAAATGCCACAATCTCAAAGCATATAATTCCAACGAAGAGCCAATACCCTCAAACATGATTCAATACCAATATGAATTCCAATGATTCACTGCCAGATAAATCAATATCCCAAAGGCCATAAGCCACACAAATCCAATCTCAAATCAAATAAAACCAAATCTGGAACCAAAATAGAACTCACAGACCTCCAAAAACACAACCTCTGGACAGACAAAATAAATCCCAAACAACAAAATCAACTCAAAAATCAAATACAATAGTATACCTCATACACAAACTGAATTAATGCATCCACGTAAACGTTTAGCACACTCATTAACCAATACAATGCATTTGAGTAACAAACTAGTGCATATAATAATAAGATCAACACATTTATAACTCAGTTTAGTGCATATGAGAAATAGAACAACACATTTAACAAATACTACAATGCATATAAGCCACATATTAGTGCATATGTGGTACAAAATGACACATTTACGAAATAGATTAGCGCAAATACAGAGCAGTATAGTGCATAAGACACAAGGTTCAACGCTTTTGTTCACCGGAATATCTCATATACAATAGAGGATAAAAAAGTCTCAGACGTGAAGCAGAACAAAACAACTAAGTCTAAAAATATCTTAAATATATTAAACAACGCTGAGCGTAAATAAATAAGAGCATAAGGCAACCCAAACCATAAATCTAACATAAAATAAGAGAACATTAAATCAAGTGAGGACATATCCTGCCCAATATTGAACAAGAGTTCATTCACGACAATACCAAACATCAAAATACAAGTCAGGCTCAATCACACATAGAATACTCCTCGAGGATATAATCATAAATCCTTCAGGCCAAATCCTCTAGGCTTATCACAACCAAAACCATACTTGAAGTAAAAAGGAAATAACAATATTGCAAAAATATCATTTCGCAACCCCTTCACGGGAAAGCAACAATTCTTTCCAACAACAAATACAAAGAGGATAGCCACACATTCCAGAACCATAAATATTTTCCAAACACACAACACAATTCAATCTTTTCCACATTCACAGAGAGGATAGTCTTTTCAAAATAAATTTCAAATAAGGTTTTAAATCCTCCAACCTAGAATTAACGAATATGGACAAGAAAGTTGCAAAAGATTAATCCTCAACCATGCCAACACAATCATAGCATCAGTCAAGAATCAAATCAAGCTACAATCTTCAATCCTCACACCAATCCCAAAATCTAAATTCAACCAAAATCTTAGAAATGCGACAATAAAGTTCCAGCCTGCAAGAACCCCCCAAAAACCTCCAAAATCAGGAAATAAATAAAAATCAACCAAAAACTATAGCTCCTCCCAGCCAATAAAAAATACTAAAAAATACAATAAACCTTACCAACCGTACTAAAAATCGAGGTAGAATATTATTTAAATAATCTTAACATCCAAATTATACTCCCATATCCAATAACAAAAGAGGGCAGGTAAGATAAATAATAAATCAAATAAGAACAAGGGTAAATAATACAAATAACCAAAAGCCATAAAAATTAAATAAATTAAAAGCACAAATAAATACAAGTGCTTAATTAAATATAAACCATAAAATAAACATTAATATATAATAAACCCTCAATAATAAAATACACACTTATTTAATATTTATTACCAATCAATAATTTAATTTAATTTAATTTAATATTAATAAACTATATAAATAAATTAATTAATAATTTAATAACCACAACTCCATGAGGCATCCCAACATAGGGATCACATAAAATACCACACGACGCCTAACTAGGCAACTCTAGCCACTACAACAAAATTGAAAGGGTACCAACTAAGCCTAGAGTGTGTGATAGGGTCTCATGCCACCTCTGATCAACTTACCATTGGGATTAAAGACACGCTCAGACCTGTGAAACCAGGTGGAGTCAATGTCTAGTACCTGCGACTTTGGACAACACCAATATCTATAATACAACATATGCATTGCATATATCATAAAATAATTAGACAAGTGAAAGAGAGTTGCAACATCATACCTAGCTCATAAATGAGTGGTATGATATCGTCTCCTTCACATATACAATCATGGAAACCATAACATCCCAAATAATATCATCATATCCCATTAGCATGAAATATGGTTAGCACATAACATGATCTCATCATAAGCAGATATAAACCTGCACAACATATAATGAATGCTCACAAATATCCAACATATGTTCAACATCATAAAAGTCTTGATTATATCATCATCCATAATAAACCATAATATGTCTGTAATGCCCCACCAAGAAACCCCGAAGGGATAAAGCTAAAACACAAGAATAGAGTGCAAATATTTAAAAAAAAAAAGTTAAAACAAAATAATGATACATTGAATTATCATTAAGCTCATATTACACAATAGAAGACTTAACTAATACCTAAAGAGTTTCCCAACGTGATTACTTGATTCAACACTTAAGTCAACTCATGCTAATTAATCCAATTAAGCTGATTAACTTAATGACAAGATATTACTTTAAACAAGGTTATAATTCGTTCAGTGAATTAAAATTATAGATAACATGATGAGGTTCATCCATTGAGGTTAAAAGTATAGATAACATGATTAAGTTCATCCAATAAAATTTAACCATACATTACGTTCCTTCTTTCATTAAAACATAAGTCATGCATCTAATTTCATAACGTACTTTAATTTCATAATAAACTAATGAATACATTCCATTATTCAAATCTACATTCTTCATGATCGAAATTACTGCATTTAATTAGATGACTACAAACATGCATTTAAGATTAACTCTATCTAATCCACATTATACATTTTAACTATAATGCCATCCATACATGCTAAATTAAAAAGAAAACATAAGAACATAAACACCACATAACACCAAAATGATATCGGAGTTCACCCTTAGTGGGCTACATCTCTGGGTCTGCTCAACTGCAAGACCCCTCTGATAAAATAATAGGGTGAAGAATACATAAGGTTAGCATCATTTACATCCTGCCATCAAGGTGCACATAACCAATAATACATACGACCACATCGGTCAAATAAATACAAGAATGATCCCTAAATAGGAAAGGATCCAACTGAACATGATAAGAAGCAAATACAAATATCAACTGAAGCATCTGCGAAACTAAGTCTTCGCAACCCATCATAAGCAACCCATGGTCTAACATGAATATCCGGTTCTCACAAGGGCATAAACAACAACACAACTCCACAACAATACTCCTATCAAAGACAACACAAACAACACACTAGCGAACATAAGGGACAAGTGTCATCACATAACTTGGTATGGATACCATGGCAGGTCTCTATAGGTTCTGGCCCCATCTACTGGGTTACCCTGGCAACCTATTCCGAACCTCTGGCCCATCCAAGCCTCATGTGGACCCAACACATCCTTTCGTGGAGACAAGGTTGATGGCTTGCCATTTCAGGCCTTCTCACTACATATCGAGTCTATACTAGCACTCATCCCATGCGTGAGGTACAATTATCTTACTTAGTGTTTTCATTAACTAACTCTCTAATAAGGTTATCACTTATTTAGACACACTTTCGATGGGTTACCCAACAACCACTTTGGGTACGGCCCCCAATCAAAAGCCACTTTCCCATATGACACTAGACCATAATCATATAGACTCCTAACCAAGGAATACACTAGGACAAGATTATGGAGTTCAATACGGTAGGAATACCCACTTGGTCAAACAAGACTTCATACGAGGTGCACTGACTGACGGTACTCTAACTAGAGACCCGACCAGCTATGATCAGCCATATAACACATAAAAACACTCGCATGAAGGACATGATTGGATACGACACCATCACAAGAAAACAATCAACACTCGAGATCAAGGATAAAAGCAGGTACCGAAATCAACATACGACAATATCCAACAATCACAATCAATGACTTACCATTTCTTAAGAAAATGAGAATACAAACAATTAAACATGCATAGGCATAAATTGAAAAAGACAACCTTTTTCCATATTGTTTACACACAACAATTGATCCAGTTTTCTAATTGATCTAAGTTTGATTGCAATCTGTCTACCTTGTCTAGGTACAAGACGTTCATGGTATACTAACTCACTATAGTTCATTTTGCATCATAAAATAACATAAATACATCATCATGAGTTTTTCAAACCAAATTCACATGAATAAAATTTAATTAACATTAATCAACTAAATATGATATTTATTTTTCAAAATAAAACATCATTCTCAAACTTGTTCGAACACAACAATCTAATCTCATCTCTTGCAACACAATTACATACTTTCCAAAAATGGAATATACATTAAAAAAGAAATTAAAAATGACGGTCATTTCCCAAATAAGCTGATACTTCCTTGTGTACATAAGGAAAAGTAAAAATTAAATATTAATTAATACATATGTATTAATCTGCGATTAATAAAATATATACTAATTAATAATTAATAATAAAATTTACAAATTAAATATCAATTAATACATATATTAATTCTCAATTAATAAAATGTATATTAATTAATAATTAATAATAAAAAAAAGCTATTTAAAACTTTTTAATAAAATAATATTAAAACTTTTTTTTTTTTAAAAACACAATTTATAAAATGCGTTGAATTTATTTTTTTATTAAAAAAAAATAATTAAAAAAAGCAAAAAGGGCAACATGCGGGGCCCACCTCCAATCCACGGGAGTGGGGGGTTATGCCCTAGCCACGGAGGCTGTGGCCACTGTGGTGGATATAGGCTTGCGGCGTCCACATAGTGGACACAGGGTCCCTGCGACCACCACGGGGTCGCAGGACTCTGTGGCCACATGGTGGTCGCAGGTCACTACGACCACTCTGTGGTCGCAGAGCTCTGCGGCCACCGGTGGTCGCAGACCTCCAAGCGGCGGTCCGTAGAGGGGAGGGGAAGGGAGGGGGGCGCAGGTTGAGCCTTGGCTCCTCCGCCCTCCAACCCTAAAATCCGCCCAATAATATATTTCGATTTAAATTTTTATTTTGTATATTTCTTCTTTTTTTTAATACAAACTTTAAAAAAAAATAAAAACCCAGTTTCCATTTAATTCACAGTCTCATACAGAGACTAATAATATTTTCTAGAATAACCATGGTTTTCTAAATACACAATTTTTGTTGAATAACTTTTAGATAGGCAAATTTTCTCAACCAGAAAACCATATTTGGCAAACTAAGATGGATTTACACCCATTTATCTAATCCATTTAACCAATCTTGACCCAAAACAAATCAATTTTCCCAAAACTAAAACTTAAATCTATGAACATTCATGGAGTTTAACAAAGATTATTGAGAACAACCAAAGTTTTAATCTGGAAATGATCACAAACACAACCAGAAACCTTCAAGATCCATAAAATCTCTATTTAGCAAACAAACCAAAGAGGTAAACCAGAAACCTACCTTATTCAGCAATCCTGGAGAGATTGAAGGAGAGCCCAACCTGCAAGCTCCAAAAATCCTTCTTCCCCCGACATGCCCAAAAATTTCTCCATCCCAAAAATATTTAGTTTTTTCAAAATACTCTCCAAAATAATCCTCTAAAATTATTTTTCAACCCTAGGTTAAATGGGGAAAAGTTTGACCAAAAATTTATTTTTTGATTTAAAATATTTTCTTTTAAATAAAACCCAAAAATCATTCTTTTCAACAAATCAAATATACTAAACTTGCTTTTCCTCTAAAAAATGATTTTCTCAACAATTGAAATTAACCTTTCTATTTCCAAAATGCCAAAGAGGTTAAATTATTTCTATTTTGAATAAATTTAAATATTTCTTTTCAAAACACATAAACTAAATAAATTCATCATTTAAAATTAACCATTTAAATCGAACTTGCTATAAACAAGAATTGAGCAATTCTAATTAATGATTAATCGCACAAAGGGGACCTATTTAATTTAGTCCCTAAATACTAATACATAAACACACATTAAATAAAATTAAACACTAAGGATTAAATACTCAATTTTACCACACACAAAGAACGCAATCCGAGAACACCAACTAGATAAACAACCCACATACCCAACCAAAGGGGAAACTGACAGACAACTGACGACGCTCACTGGAGCACAACTAGGGTCAAACGAGGGTCTTATGACCACCTAATCCAATCTCTAAGGACCAAAGAGGTACACTCAAACCTGCGAATCCAGGTGGAGACGAACCTCGTACCTATGTGGTACTGTTCCTGCAATCTCCTGCAACCAAGAGCTATACATGCATACATATATATATATATATATATATATATATATATAATGAAAGTGTTAGCCCGAGACTCTTATCTCTGAAGGAGTTGAAAGTGTTAGGCAAAAAGACTCTGATCTCTGAAGGAGTTGAATAATTTAGTTAGACCAAAAGTAGACATGTTACAAAGAGCATACACGAATGCAGATGCAATTTTGGCTACTCTAGAGACGCGTACACTTGATTCAATGGAAGAATTCTGTACACAAGTCATGACTACAATCGAGCTCACTGAAACCTTCCTGGAAACATGGGAAAATGATTTTTCACAATTGAAGCATACTTTTAGTGGCATTTTTCCGAGAATTGCAATGAACAATCCTTGATTGAGATTTTCAAGTTTTGTATATGTAAAACTTTTGCTACAAATTTTGGTTATATATGTATATATTTTACTTTTTCAATTTGCCATTGTTGTCAAAGGGGAAGTAGAAATATATTTGTGTTGTAAAAATTTTGTATGTATTGTTAAGGAGGAGTAGGAGTAAAAATATGTGTACAATTTTTGTAAGCACACTTATCTGTATAGTTTGAAAAGTTTTCTAAGTGTTTCCATCAATGCCAAAGGGGGAGATTGTTGGCTTGATGATGATTATAATGAATGACTTCATATGTTGTCATTGATGGAACATGTACACACACACATATGTTTGTCTATCAGTGTTACTTCAAAGTTATTTGTATTATATTTCTACTGATATTAGAAGTTTTGCTTGTGATGGTGTCAAACTGGTACATGTCGTCAACTGATATATATAGGAATGTCCCGACACCAACTTGAAGATCCATAGGAGATTATCAAAGAAGCAATGGAGGACAATTGGTTTATATGTTGATAGAGGTTAACTCCAACCGGTATTCATTGATTGTGTGATGAGTTATCACCGGTCATGATGAGTTATCATAACTAACAAATTTTGGCGGTATTTTGTGATGAGTTAAGTTTGATTGTCCAGATACACTACACCTAGGAAATTGTGATATAATTCCTAAGACCGACATGGAATCTAAATGTCTATATACTGACATTATGATGAACTATTTTATATGTATGATGAGATATGATATGAGATGATTTGATGCGAAGATAGAAGTGTTAAGTTGCAGAGTATGTTGGTAATGCAATTTTGAGTGTGCAGAAGAGGATCTATTCAAGCAAGTTGTGCTACTTCTAGATCACACCACCTATTATTTTCTTATCACTATAATAGTCAAATCCCCTAACCGAGTAAGCTCTAACAAGCTTCATTGTACAAATCCTCTAACCAGGCGATTCATTAGTTTGGATTCAGAAATCCTCTACCGAGGTTACTCCTAATAGGGTACTACCTTTAACAAGGTATAGCTCCTAACATAGCTTTGGGATCTTTAACAGGATTCACTCCTAGCAGAGCATGTTTGTATACCTTAACTGGTCAATTACCTATTACTGCAGATAGTTAACTTGTGAGTCTCATCTCACCGTGGTTTTTCCCATTTGGGTTTTCCATGTATAAACACTTGTGTTATGGTGGATGTTTTACTTTGTGTGGATTCTTTAATATAATTTTGGATTACATGCATAGTGTTTAACAAACTTGTTAAGTATATTTATTGGTCAGTGTTTAATGTAGTATTATTTTTGGTGTCACTAATTCACCCCCCCCTCTCAATGCTTTACAAGTCTATCATAGGCCATAAGCTGGGGCATCATCATTATCTATTTTAATGTGAATCTACCATACCCCCTAATACATTTAATTAAAATTTATCACTTGTTAACAAAACTTCCAATGAGATCTCTTGGCAGCCACTTAGGGCCCGGACACCCACTTGGAAGCCACTCCCCCTAACATGTTCCTAGACATCCCTAGCCTAGGGTTCTTAACATGAAATAGAAACATACATGATCTCATGAAGAATCACATAATTCACATCACATTGGATCTATATCAAAATCTGAACCATAATTCACTTTATAATCAACATAACATTCTTTTTATACAAATGCACTGAAGGCATCATCATGAATGCATAATCAATGAACCATAGTGAATGGATACATAAAATTGAAAGAAGATACATGAATCCATTTTAAAAAAATCATACAACCCCTAGAAATGCATAACAGAAGTTATAAACCCAAGAACTAGCCTCAGGACTGACCCAGATTGGCATAGGTTGCTTAAAATTGATCCAGAGGTCAAACTAGGGTTTCTGCACATTTAACCCTAAAATAGCGCTTTTGTTGTATGTTTTAGTGTATTTGCAAGTTCTTTTAGCTCATTTGCAATTTGTTTTAGCACTTTTACACTTTGTTTTAGCGCATTTGCAACAACACTGGAACAAAGACACAGAGTTGACTTTGGGCCCAAATCCTGATAACCAGATAGACAACAAGGCAAAATCTAAGTCAGAATCATTTGAGATGGGTGAGTTCCCTTCCTAGAAATGATGAAAAATCAACCCCAAGATAAATAAGAAAACTCCAAGATCCAAAATTCCAAAAACGGTCTAAAAATATGCATTGTAGAGAACACCTACTTCAACAAACATCCATACTAAAAATCACAAATACAAAATCTTTCCAGAAAAGAGTCATGAAATTAAAAAAATCAGAGAAAATAATCTTTTCCAAAGCCATTACTTATTTCAACTCACAAATTCAAATGCTCATAAGAATGCAACCTGGAAATAGAAGAAAATGGACGAAGAAAGAATGAAGAACAACTCCTGCATGCACAACTCCACATGAACAACAAATCCACATGAACAACAAATCCAACCAATTAAGCAAGATTTACAATCATTAAATCCACAACAACCAATCTCCAACAATAGAATTTAAAAATCTCTTCAAAAACCTCACAAAAACCTCACAAAAACCCTCTAAAAAATCCTCCCAAATCAACACAAAAAGGGTTGTAAATACCTCTCATAATTTCCCCCCAAAATCCAAAAAATTTCCAACAAATAATCAACCACAAAACTATGTCCTTTCGTAGACAAATACCATTCCCAAAATGGGAGTTGGTGTTTGTATGAGAAAAAACCAAATTCCCTCAACCAATCAAAACTAAAAAAATTAATTCATTAATCCAAACTCACATAGCAATAAACATATATTATAGTATCTCACTTAGATTATTTTATGCTTATAAATATTTAATACCACCAATAAAACATAATGATTTATCAAATAATTCCTCTTAGAATGTAGGATAGAAAATAGAAAACACAAATATACATATTATTCAATAACACTAAACGAAGATTAAAACACAAATAATACAAAGGACATTAATATTATAATTACACCTTATCTTATGTAATAAAAATTTAATTTATATAATAAATTAATATTAGTAATAATTAACCTTATACCACAATAATTTAAAAAGGATAAAAGCACAACTACTCACATAACCATCCATAAGACCACATATCTTGAACAAATATTAGGTCAATGATAATGCAATTGAGACAAAAGATCAAAATCAAAGACATGAACTAGGGCTAGGTGTGGTAGGGTCTAAGTGTCACCTCTGATCAACTACCATTGGGAAAAGAGGCAAGCTCAAACCTGTGGAACCAAGTGGAGTCAGTGCCTAGTACCTGCACTCTTGCACAACATCAATATTGGACAAAACATGCACACACACACACATGTGTGTGTGTGTGTGTGTGTGTGTGTGTGTGTGTGTGTGTGTGTGTATAACATATATATATACACACACATACACACACACACAGATATATACACACACACATATATGTATAAATATGTATATATATATATATATTTACATATATATGTATAAATATATTCATAAATATGTATATATATATTATACATATGTATATATACATATATGTGTGTGTGTGCGTGCACACACACACACACACATGTATGCATTTATGTATGTGATGCAGGAGCATCCCCAATTCATAGCAATCTTGCATCAACCAAAAATATTTTCTTTTCTGTTTTGTTTTCTGTTTGTAGTTCTATTTTTCCTTTCTGTATGTCTCGGTTTGGCTCACCGGATCCTATGGAGTTGGATTCTACTTGAAGACTTGATCATCTTTCTTGATTCTAGACCGCATCGCATTTGGATCATATTCCAGCTAGATATCGCTACTGGTTTCCATGACAGTTTCTTGTTACTGGTTGACAGTCCTTTGTTACCAGTTGCCTGGACCTATTCTGGTTATTTTACACATTAGGTTTTGTTCTTCGGGTTTTGATTCCTTTTGGGTCGACTGAATCCTTTGGATATATATGCATTAGAATGCAATCAATTAGAGAATCACGTAGCTAGATTATGCATAGAAGATAGATCTTAAGATTCAAGGTACCGGTTGTGACCTATTCTACCTGGCTTGTGAGCTAGTATTTTGTAACCCGGTTGTTACCGGTTGGATAAAATCAAATTTTATGCAATAAAATAATCTCTTCTACATTGCCTCCATCATATATTTGTGTTTCTGTTGTGTTTACTCTTGTTGATTGGTCTAGATTGATCTCTTTGAGGCCCCTCCTCACCAGTGACTACTTCAGTATGTATGTATATGCATATACATATATTTATATGTATGTATGCATATGTATATTTATATGTATATGTATATGTGTGCATATGTATGTATGTATGTGTATACATACATATATACATAGATATGTATATATGTGTGTATATGTATATGTACATGTACATGTACATGTATACATATACATATACATATACATATACATATACATATAAATATACATATACATATACAATATATCAGATCATCATAGTCAAGTGAAAGAGAATTATAACATCACATCCTTCTCATGATGAGTGATGTGATATCATCTCTTACGCACTTGCAGACAATAAAACATGATAACCATAAATATAACACTATGAAACAATCATCATCCATATCCAATGAGAATTATCAGACATGGTTTATGTTCACTACTTATGGTGTTATATCTTGTGCTAACCCTATGTTTGATAATCTCATTGGATATGAATGATGATTGTTTCATTGTGTTATATTTATGGTTATGATGTTTTATTGTCTGTAAGTGCGTAAGAGATGATATCACATCACTCATCATGAGAAGGATGTGATGTTATGATTCTCTTTCACTTGACTATGATGATCTAATATATTGTATATGTATATGTATATTTATATGTATATTTATATGTATATGTATATGTATATGTACATGTACATATACATATGCATATACATATACATATACATATACATATACATATACATATACATATACATATACATATACATATACACACATATATACATATCTATGTATATATGTATGTATACACATACATACACACACACATACATATATACATATGCACACATATACATATACATATAAATATACATATGCATACATACATATAAATACATATAAATATATGTATATGCATATACATACATACTGAAGTAGTCACTGGTGAGGAGGGACCTCAACGAGATCAATTTGGACCAGTCAGCAAGAGTAAACACAATGGAAGCACAAACATATGATGGAGGCAATGCCGAAGAGATTATTTTATTGCATGAAATTTGATTACATCCAATCGGTAACAACCAGGTTACAACATACTGGCTATCAGGCGAGGTAGAATAGGTCACAACCGGGACCTTGAATCTTAAGATCTATCTTCTACGCATAATCTAGCTACTTGATTCTCTAATTGATTGTATTCTAATGCATAATTACAAATATATATACATCAATCCAAAGGATCCAGTCGACCCAAAAGGAATCAAAACTTGAAGAACAAGACCTAATGTGTAAAATAGCCAAAATAGGTCCAGACAACTGGTAACAAAGGATTGTCAACCAGTAAAAAGAAACTGTCAAGGAAGCTGGTAGTGATATCTTGCTGGAATATGATCCAAAAGCGATGTGGTCTAGAATCAAGAAATATGATCAAGTCTTCAAGTAGAATCCAATTCCACAGGACCCGGTGAGCCAAACCGAGACATACATAAAGGAAAACTAGAACTACAAACAGAAAACAAAACAAAAAAGAAAATATTTTTGGTTGATGCAAGATTGCTATGAATCGGGGATGCTCCTGCATCACATACATAAATACATACATACATCTATACATACATGTGTGTGTGTGCGTGCGCACGTACACACACTCACACACACTCACACACACATATATGTATATATATACATATGTATAATCTATATGTATGTATGTATACATATACATATTTGTAAATATATATGTATGTGTGTGTGTGTGTATATATATATTTGTAAATATATATATGGGCCCTACGAGCCCTTAGAATAGTAGGGACCACTTCGAGTCTTGACTGCAGTCCCAACCCCCTACAATTCGGCTGGAGGTAGGGCGAGTTAATTAATTAGCTTGCTAGCCCTTTAGAATAGTAGGGGCCTAGTCAATTAATTAACCTGCTAGCCCTTTAGAATAGTAGGGGGCTTGATTGAAATGTGTGTATATATATGTTATATACATATATATAGAGACACACACATATATATACACACACATATACACACACACACATATGTGTGTGTGTATATATATGTGTGTGTATATATATGTGTGTGTATATATGTGTGTGTATATATATGTGTGTATATATATGTGTGTGTATATATATGTGTGTGTATAACATATACACACACACACACACACACACACATATATATATATATATGCGTATGTATATATATGTGTGTGTGTGTATGTGTGTATATATAAATGTGTGTGTGTGTGTAGCATATATATACACACACACATATATACACACATATATATGTATATATATTTACAAATATCTATATATATATACATACATACATATAGATTATACATATGTATATATACGTATATGCGTGTGTGTGTGTGTGTGCGTGCGTGCACACACACACACATATGTATGTATGTATGTATGTGATGCAGGAGCATCCCCGATTCATAGCAATCTTGCATCAACCAAAAATATTTTTCTTTTTGTTTTGTTTTCTGTTTGTAGTTCGATTTTTCCTTTCAGTATGTCCCGGTTTGGCTCATCGGATCCTGTGGAGTTGGATTCTACTTGAAGACTTGATCATCTTTCTTGATTCTAGACCGCATCACATTTGGATCATATTCCAGCAAGATATCACTACCGGTTTCCATGACAGTTTCTTGTTACTGGTTGACAGTCCTTTGTTACCAGTTGCTTGGATCTATTCTGGTTATTTTACACATTAGGTCTTGTTCTTCGGGTTTTGATTCCTTTTGGGCCAACTGGATCCTTTGGATCGATATATATTTATTTGTAATTATGCATTAGAATGCAATCAATTAGAGAATCAAGTAGCTAGATTGTGCATAGAAGATAGATCTTAAGATTCAAGGTCCCGGTTGTGACCTATTCTACCTGGCCTGTGAGCCGATATGTTGTAACCGGTTGTTATCGGTTGGATGTAATCAAATTTCATGCAATAAAATAATCTCTTCTGCATTGCCTCCATCATATCTTTGTGTTTCCATTGTGTTTACTCTTGCTGACCGGTTCGGGTTGATCTCTTTGAGGTCCCTCCTCACCGGTGACTACTTCAGTATGTATGTATATGCATATACATATATGTATATGCATATATGTATGTATATGTATGTATGTATGTATGTATGTATGTATGTATATACATACATATATACATAGATATGTATATATGTGTGTATATGTATATGTATATGTACATGTACATGTATACATATACATATACATATACATATATATTAGATCATCATAGTCAAGTGAAAGAGAATTATAACATCACATCCTTCTCATGACGAGTGATGTGATATCATCTCTTATGCACTTGCAGACAATAAAACATCATAACCATAAATATAACACAATGAAACAATCATCATCCATATCCAATGAGATTATTAGACATAGGGTTAGCACAAGATATAACACCATAAGTAGTAAACATAAACCATGCCACCTAGGAAATGCATTATCACAAATTCCATCGAATAGAAAACCATAACATCATCAAGTAGCCCTAGATATAGAACCATCATCATAAATATCATAATGCATCCATTGATATGAAGACGCATCTCAAAATATGAAATTGCAGAGCATGAAAACAAGAAGTATCAAGACATGAAAAGAGTCCACCAATATTTATCATAACTATCATAGAATATAAATCATGGAGGGGCACTACAAAGATTTTACTCCTATTAGGGCAAAGGCTAAATCAGTAATGAAATGTTGAATTGACAAGATTATACTTGTGGATTGATAATGGTGGTGATGCAATTCTCTTTAGATAAGTCCTCCAAGTGTTGATGCAATAACAAGATAAATTATAACAAAATCTATCATGAAAACATACTTAAAGATAAGTTTTTGTAGATTGATGCTCTTTGTACTCAGATTTTCTCTTGAATGAATTAAAAATCTCAAGAATTATGATGATAAAATGAATTAGACTTTATGAATGATGAATGATTGTTTTATATCTAGGTTTCTCAAGGTATTTTCACATTTAGGCCAACTTCCAATGATTATGTCCAAAAATTGAGACTAGATTTGCAAATGGGAAGGTTGACACTAACAATGACTACAATTTTGAGAAATTTTGGCGAGACTATAGAGAAAGTGCCATAGTCCTTACAAGTGTCTAATCCCACCAAAATAGGACCTTCAAAAGGGGATTCATGAGTGTTAGGGTTTGTGATGCTAATTCTAGTCACAATTTGAGTTTTTGACAACATTAGGATAGGATAAGGCCCAAATAGGCTTGAAATGACATATGAGAAGGTACACTAAAGAAAGAGTCCAAAAAGAGTGTAAGATTGTTTAGAAAGGGGTTACAATGTACTACATTAAACCTTTATAACAAAATTATTGTTGGTGCTTAAAACCACACTCTATTATTTTAGAAAGAACACATTGATAATTGACAATGAGAAAATGATCTCAAGATAGACAATCAAGTGTAATATATTATAAAATTGTTATTGATCTTGACCAATTTACAATAGTGGGACATTCTTCTACACTTTTGCCTCTACAAGGCCAAGGATGACATTTTTAGAGATCTTTGTAGGTTAAATAAAAACAAACATATTAGACAAATTGAAAATGCATTGTACACAAGGATCAGCCTCTAAAAGGTTGTCACTACATATTTTTTATACTAGCTTATTGGTATTTTAGATTACAAGTCTTTAAATCAATATAGTGCATTAGGTTATCATGATCTCAAAATGTAAAACTAGGTTATAATCTCTAATCTAAATTCATTTAGAGCTTTATACTTCATGTTTAAATTTGAGAACATAGAAGTGCATAAATATTTAAAGGTTGTGCAACAAGAGTAGGTAATTAATGATTTAAAGTAACATATTAAGAGATATTGCATTTAAATATGTCACTTTAAATCATTCTAATTGATATCCATTTCAATTCCCACCAATATCAATAACAAAAGAAGAAAATCAAATCTATTTATGTATCCATTACAATTTTCAAGAAAATCAAATCTATTTATGTATTCATTACAATTTTTAGTTCTGAAATAACAAAGATCTATTTTACACTCAAACTCCATGACAAACAAAAATATTTCATACCTATACTCAATCATGGATACAATAGATTGTAAAAAGTTAAAAAATTATTTTCTCACAAATAA
Organism: Cryptomeria japonica; assembly: GCF_030272615.1. Classification (NCBI taxonomy): domain Eukaryota; kingdom Viridiplantae; phylum Streptophyta; class Pinopsida; order Cupressales; family Cupressaceae; genus Cryptomeria; species Cryptomeria japonica. Next base: position 688,559,179 of record NC_081411.1, read on the forward strand.
CTTTAGCTTTCTAACATCAAACTCTAAAATACATAAGACAATCAAGAGTCCCATAATTCAAATATTTACTTAAAAGGTAATATCTATTCTCAAGCTCTCTTTCATTCCGATGATAGATCACAAAATGTGATCCGATCCCAATTGATGCAAATAAAAACACAGAGTCTTAATCCATAAACAACACATATACAGATAAAATCATACCTATCCACATATGATTCCAAATGAAAAATAAAAAAACTCCACTGACATAAATTTTACTTAAATTTAATACTCCGCCAAGCATTAAACTTTAGTACTCTCCTTGCATAGTAAACTACATGTTCTCCGTACCTTATTTGAATATATTCTCCAGACCTTGGAAAGTACACACTATCTCAGTATAATAATCTAAGATAATGATTTTCTACCTACCCATGCTTCTTCACCTGCAAGTCCATCACCAACTACCCCAAATGCAAATATCACCTATTAAAACTTTCACCACTTATATGTTAGATTTGAAAGATTATGCCCATTGCCCACAACTATTTGCTCACACCTTCCCTAAAACTCATGTGAACCATAGATTTAATGTTTAGTTTCCATGATCAATGGTTCCTGCTATTTGGATATATTATACAGTCCAAATCCATTATTATAAACATTCTTTTAATATGACAACTTCTAAATACTTCCCCTCAGGATAGTTTTGGATATCGATAAAATATTTAGACTATTAAAAAATGTTATCATTCTTTTATTCCGATGATGGATCATGTAATGTGATTCGAAACGTTGATGCAAAAACTCTCACACAATTGAATTCAGAAATTTCAAATCATCAACATAATAGATTGTAGAAATCTAACGTCATTAATATTATAACACCCAATACTCTTAGATCTTATCTGATTTCTACAGTCCATAATGCTGATTACAATTAGTTTCTCGATTCAACTGTGTAAGAACTTTTGCATCAAAGTTTTAGGTCATTTTTTTTCAACTGTTTTTTCATCGTGATGATAATTCCACGATTGAATCCAAAAACTAATTATAATCGCCCAATACTCAACCATCATCACTATTAAATTGTACCATTAATATGTAGGACTGTAGGACTTATTTTGTCTCTGAGATTCTAAAGTGAGTACTGTGTAGAGGACATCTTTGCAGTATATATATGGTCATTTCATAAATCAACCACTGTAGTCGCATCATCTTATTTATTCCATATTCTGCATAAGATGAGATTTCACAGCTTGTAACTCCTCTTGTGGTATAACTGCCAAGAACTTGTCAGTCTGTCTATCCCCTGGCAGTATGGATTGAGGTGGGACTAATTTTCAGAAGTCTAATGGCTGTCATTCACCTTTGTGAGATGGCATTATTATTATTATTACATCATCACAATGCAGTACTTTACTTCCAGCTTTGCAGATTTCACAAAAGCATACTCTTCATTAGGTAAATTCTTCATATGACAGATCTGATGCAAATTGATGTTCATATTGGAAATGACAAAATATAGAGATTTTGAATAATAAATATAGAAATGACACTCAGTGAAATATTAAAGTTATTGCTTTTGTATTATGATATGATTTTTATAGAACTTTTTCAAGACAACTATCCAAATTACCAATCTGCAATTGATATTGTAGCTACCCTTTTAATAAGTTTTCTTGAGTGGTATCTATTAAGTCCTAATCAAGGAGAAACAAGTGCTTGATGGACTATAGTTGAGCCATAAAATCATTATTTTTTGAGTAATAAGATCTATATTTTTTGAACTTATAAAGTTGCAGCCCACAAAAAAATCTAAATTTTTAATAAAGTTGTAGTCCACGTTGATGCATCCTTGATATCAATGGTTTGATATTAGGTTTATTTAGTTATTACTTTTAAGATGGGAACTTATATATTGTGGTCATATATTTCTTTTTATGACATTCAAATATCTATCAATTGTAAAAATTGTTTCTATTAAACTAGTGAGAGTGTAAGGAATATGAGAATTGAGGTTATAATGTTGATGCAATAATTTGCATTATACTATTGAATGAGAGTCTCTTTATGTAATATATTTTGAATAATGAGAGATTTATCATATGGATCATCAATCACTACTTCATAATAATGTGCAACACATTCAGAATGATGGTTTATTGTTGATTAATAGGTATGTGCATAGAAATGGGGATCAAAAGGGAGTCAAAAGTGATCATTTTTTAATTCAATAAAATAAAATCTTAAACGACAATTTAAAATAAGCATGTTCAAAATATAAAAATATGATAAGAACAAGATCTAGTTTACAGACTGTATTTATTAGTTTTTGTTAAAAAAAATAACATAGCCTTAAAAAATATTAATTTTTTGAAAAATATTTCAAACATTTCTTTGTTGAAAAATTAATAAATATCATGTAGTTTGTGCTTGATCCAATTTTTAATAAATTCATTATTTTTTTTTATTAATTTTCAAATTGGACACATCCTAAAAAATAAAAAAATTGAGTATACTACCCTTTTTATTTTTTGAAAACTATTCAAAAATAACTTTTTTAAAATGTGTACAGAATAGAGTCTAGAATGCAGAAATATTGTTTTTAATTTTTTTGGATAAGTGGATAAAAATGAGACAAAAACATATATTACATACAAGTCTTCATCAAAGATTGAAGACATTATTAGAAATAAATATTTGAAGATGGAAACCATAATATTTTCATATTTAAAAAATATAAATAAAATAGTTATCTAAAAGCAATCTAGAACTAGAAATTGCCATATTATTTTTTAGATTAATATAATAAAAAAAGAAACCCAATGGAGAGCACACTTGACATTGATTATCTTATATGACTGGTGGTTGCTACAAGAACATGGCTTAGAAGGTATCCTATAAAGAAGTTTGATGTATGTTTATTTGAGAATTTCGGCACATATTAAAAAATTATGCATTATTTTTACTTTATTGTTGCATCAAATATTTAGTTGATCAAATATGGAGGTAGACTATTAAATAAGAACTTGTAAAAGGTTTTGATTCTAATCACACAAAAATACTTAATGCTATAAAAAATAGAGATGATGCACATGGTTCATTGAATTGAGAATTGGTGGAATGACACAAAAGTTGCATAAAACCTATAAGTATGTTATACAGTTCTCAATTTATTTGATTTTAATAGGTTAGTGCTTCCTAAATATCTTTATATTCCTTTTTTTTTTTTTTGAAGAAACATGTATCCTAATTGATGAAGGGGTTGAATGAGCCTCTCAAACCATACATGCAAAATAATTAAACATTTGACTTAAAGCACAATATGGGTATTATCAAGAAAAAACCATATACAAATGCAACTTAGATATACACGTAAATATAGAAAATCAGCAAACCACTTCATTAATTCAATCTAAATGTTTAGTAATGAACAAACAACATAGCAAATTTGTAAATACATTGCATGGAAACTTTATAGGCTTCAAATAATACTCCAAAATTAGACACCAAACTAATAAAATTGGTCACAATAACTACAAGAAATTACAAGCCAACCCACTTACTCCCCTAATGTATCATGCTACAAAATTGGCTTCTTCACCTTCAATGTAGAACAAGATTCAACATGGCTTCATATCTTAAGCATAAAATCTACCCATGTAATCATATTTCTCCATCTTCAAACCTACAATTTCTTCAAAGACAAAATTCTTCTTCCCCTCAAACTTCCCAAAAATTTGAAAATGAGAATCCTAAATTGAATGGTGAAACTTATCTTTTAAACACCATAGTTACTAAATTTGAGGTTGGTCAACCCTAAAAAGTCATGCCCAAATAGGGGAAAGACATAGATTCCCAACTTAGAAATTGCCTTCAAAGCTTTGGCTGTTTTGTCATCTCCACCTCCAAACCTACCAAGAATATCAATCCACTATGCCATCAACTCCACAAAAGAGATTTACAAAATAGAAACTGCTCAATAACTCATTCTTGGGCACCCATTTTTTAATAGCTCATTCTTGAGAATCCAAAAAGAAAAATTTTAAATTTGAGTCTAAATATGCCAATTTCAAATTTGGATATGCTATCCACCATGAATGCTCCTACATCACTAATCAACTATTTTATAAGAAAATAAATAGATAAACAATACTTTCTTGATATCTTCTATAAAACATAACTTCATTACACATTATATTAAAAATGTTGAATAATTCAACTTGATGAATGAAATAACTGACATTAATATTATAACACCCAATATTCTTAGATCTTATCTGATTTCTACAGTCCATAATGCTGATTACAATTAGTTTCTCGATTCAACTGTGTAAGAACTTTTGCATCAAAATTTTGGGTCATTTTTTTTCAACTGTTTTTTCATCGTGATGATAATTCCACGATTGAATCCAAAAACTAATTATAATCACCCAATACTTAACCATCATCACTATTAAATTGTACCATTAATATGTAGGACTGTAGGACTTATTTGGTCTCTGAGATTCTAAAGTGAGTACTGTGTAGAGGACATCTTTGCAGTATATATATGGTCATTTCATAAATCAACCACTGTAGTCGCATCATCTTATTTATTCCATATTCTGCATAAGATGAGATTTCACAGCTTGTAACTCCTCTTGTGGTATAACTGACAAGAACTTGTCAGTCTGTCTATCCCCTGGCAGTATGGATTGAGGTGGGACTAATTTTCAGAAGTCTAATGGCTGTCATTCACCTTTGTTTATTATTAGATCATCACAATGCAGTACTTTACTTCCAGCTTTGCAGATTGCACAAAAGCATACTCTTCATTAGCTAAATTCTTCATATGACAGATCTGATGCAAATTGATGTTCATATTGGAAATGACAAAATATAGAGATTTTGAATAATAAATATAGAAATGACACAGTGAAATATTAAAGTTATTGCTTTTGTCTTATGATATGATTTTTATAGAACTTTTTCAAGACAACTATCCAAATTACCAATCTGCAATTGATATTGTAGCTACCCTTTTAGTAAGTTTTCTTGAGTTAAAACTATTAGTGAAACAAGTGTTTGATGGACTATAGTTGAGCCATAAAATCATTATTTTTTCAGTAATAAGATTTAAATTTTTTGAACGTATAAAGTTGTAGCTCACAAAAAAATCTAAATTGTTTGAACTTATAAAGTTATAGTCTAGGTTGATGCATCCTTGATATCAATGGTTTGATATTAGGTTTATTTAGTTATTATTTTAAGATGGGAATTTATATATTGTGGTCATATTTTTTTACGACATTTAAATATTTATCAATTGTAAAAATTATTTCTATTAAACTAGTGAGAGTGTAAGGAATACGAGAATTGAGGTTATAATGTTGATGCAATAATTTGCATTATATTATTGAATGCGAGTCTCTTTATGTTGTATATTTTCAATAATGGGAGATTTATATTATATGGATCATCAATCGTACTTCATAATAATGTGCAACACATTCAGAATGATGGTTTATTGTTGATTAATGGGTATGTGCATGGAAATGGGGGATCAAAAGGGAGTCAAAAGTGATCAATTTTTTAATCAATAAAATAAAATCTTAAACCACAAATTTAAAATAAGCATGTTCAAAATATTAAAATATGATAGGAACAAGATCTAGTTTATGTGTGCTCCCTTAAAAATCTTAATTTTTTGAAAATATCATGTAGTTTGTGCTTGATCCAATTTTTAATAAATGCATTATTTTTTTTATTAATTTTCAAAGTGGACACATCCTAAAAAATGAAAAAATTGAGTATACTACCCTTTAATTTTTTGAAAACTATTAAAAATAATTTGTTTTAAATATGTAAAGAATAGAGCCTAGAATGCAGAACTATTGTTTTTAATTTTTTTTTGGATAAGTGGATAAAAATGAGACAAAAACATGTATTACTTACAAGTTTTCATCAAAGATTGAAGACATTATTAGCAAAAAAAATATTTGAAGATAGAAACCTTAATATTTTCACATTTTAAAAATATAAATAAAATGGTTATCTAAAAACAATCTAGAGCAAGAAATTGCCATAGTATATTTTAGATTAATATAATAAAAATAGAAATCCAATGGAAAGCACAATTGACATTGATTATCTTATAAGATTCGTGGTTGCTACAATAACATGGCTTAGATAAAGAAGTTTATAGTTTGATGTATGTTTATTTGAGAATTTTAGCACATATTAAAAAATTATGCATTATTTTTACTTTATTGTTGCATCAAATATTCAGTTGATCAAATATGGAGATAGACTATTAAATAAGAACTTGTAAAAGGTTTTGATTATGATCATGCAAAAATACTCAATGCTATAAAAAAATAGAGATGATACACATGGTTCATTGAATTGAGAATTGGTGGAATGACACAAAAGTTGCATAAAACTTATAAGTATGTTATGCAATTCTCAATTTATTTGATTTTAATAGGTTAGTGCTTCCTAAATATCTTTATATTCCTTTTTATTTTTGAAGAAATATGTATCCTAATTGATGAAGGGTTTGAATGAGCCTCTCAAACCATACATGCAAATTAATTAAATATTTGACTTAAAGCACAATATGGGTATTATCAAGCCAAAACCATATACAAATGCAACTTAGATATATACGTAATATAGAAAATCAGCAAATTACTTCATTAATTCAATCTAAATGTTTAGTAATGAACAAACAACATAGCAAATTTGTAAATACAATGCACGAAAACTTTTTAGGCTTCAAATAATAATCCAAAATTAGACACCAAACCAATAAAATTGGTCACAATAACTACAAGAAATTACAAGCCAAATCACTTACTCCCCTAATGTATCATGCTACAAAATTGGCTTCTTAACCTACAACATACAACAATATTCAACATGGCTTCATATCTTAAGCTTGAAATCTACCCATAATCATATTTCTCAATCTTCAAACTTGCAATTTATTCAAAGACAAATTTCTTCTTCCCCTCAAACTTCCCAAAAATTTGAAAATGGGAATCCTAAAATGAATGTTGAAACTTATCTTTTAAACACCATAGTTACTAAACCTGAGGTTTGGTAAACCCTAAAAAGTCATGCTCAAATAGGGGAAAGATATAGATTCCCAACTTAGAAATTGCATTGAAAGCTTTGGATGCTTTGTCATCTCCACCTCCAAACCTACCAAGAATATCAATCCACTATGCCATCAACTCCACAAAAGAGATTTCCAAAATAGAAACTGCTCAATAACTCATTCTTGGGCACCCATTTTTGAATAACTCATTCTTGAGAATCCAAAAAGAAATCTTTCAAATTTGAGTCTAAATATGCCAATTTCAAATTTGGATATGCTATCCACCATGAATACTCCTACATCGCTAATCAACTATTTTATAAAAAAATAAATAGATAAATAATACTTTCTTGATATCTTCTATAAAACATAACTTCATTATACATTTTATTAAAAATGTTGAATAATTCAACTTGATGAATGAAATAATTTGTATATAATCATCATATTAAATCATCTAAAATATCCAATCTGATAAATTCAACTTACATTTATATTTGTCACATTTTCATTCTTACAAATTAGACTTTTTTTTTTGAAGGGTAATTATATAGAATTAAACTAATATAAAAGACTTTTACAAAAAAAAACAAAAAGTTGCCCATGTCATCCATAAGTTGTAACACACCAAAACGATACTACCATAGACCGACATCTCTACACCCATTACAGTTCATCCCATACATACAAAATCAATATATGAAACTGTTTTATCAAAACTACAACAACCCACTATGAATATAATAATAACGTATACAAAGATTCTTATTGCATCCTACATATCGACCTAATTATTCACAAAATGGACATGACTAGATAGAGCCACACATTTTCATACCCCACAATTTAAGGGTTCTTTATTTCTGGCCTAGGCCTGCTGAACTAGAAGTCCCCTTTCTTAAACTTTGATTTCTTTTTGTTTTTCTCCTCTTTAGGGTCAAAGTCCCTCTGCATGTTCTCTCGATCACAGGTATTCCTCAATTACTCCCATTCCACCATGGCCTCCACACACCTTTCTTCCTTGCCTGTGTTAGCGCTCCACAATAGAAAAGGCCGCAATGGGGTTCAAATTTGCTTCCATCCACTCCCCATTCATCATCATGAACCCTTCCCCTGGGTGGGCCATTTTCATGAAAGTATCCAACCGATACTTTTGTTCCTCTTGAACACATTCCCTCATCACCCACTTGGTGTCTTCCTTCAAGCCAAGTTCAGGACACCATGCATAGAAAATGGAGGCAATACCAATGTTTGTCCTACACTTGTATTTCAATTTCATTTAACTATCCCCTAGGAAAACGTCGATAATCTATAAAAACTTTTGGGTCTTCAATATCAAAACATTCTTGAGGTGTTCCTCTGAAACCATGAGTAGGAATGCTAATTGTTGTTTACTAGTTATGAGAGTAACTTTTACCTCCATTATAAGCCCTCTGTGAACTTTGTTTCTCTCAAAAGAAAATTACATGATCCAACACATACATTCCACCAAACTTCCTAGTTTTATTGTTCCTATGAAGTCATTTTGAATGAATGTCGGGTAGAGTGTTCAAGGTCCATTAGAATTTATACCATCCTTTAATGGAGAACATGAGGTCCCCCAATCCAAGTAGGAAGCCTTGAAGGATTCTTGTGTTTAATTTATCCAAGGTTCTTCTAAATCCATTCCAACCTCTTCTTCCAACACATGTCTTGATGATCATTGGGACTCTTTAGACTTTAACCCAATTAAAACTAAGAATGAACCCTTTCCTAGTGGCATTCCAACACCTACATTTAGTTCTAAACATAGATGCAATGGACATGTTTTAGGATGTGTGCAACAAAGTTTAGAGGTTCATGAGAAATCTACATCACACTTTTCTAAACAAGGTGTATTGTATGGAAAGTTAGGGTTTCACAAGTTAAGCCTTGTAAACTAAGTAATGTCCTAACTTTCCAAAGAAAACATTAAAGGAAGGAAGAACTCAAATGATCCAACACAAAATGATTGAGTATAGATCAAGTTATTTTTCCTTTGTTTAGTCTAAATTGATTTGAATGTTAGATCTAGGGGGAATGATAGAAAATTTACATAAAACACTAGGAACAACAAGTTGTAGACACAAAATGTAGACACAAAGCTAAGTCTTTGTAGAAGAAACAAAGGAGCACTTGTGACAACAAGTTTGGCTTGTCAGTGTGGGATTGTGTGGCACTGGGCAGCCTAGTCTCTGATGTTAGATGTAAATAGATAAGAATATTTCAAAATTAAGATGTTTCTTAGAATATATTCTCAAAAATTCGTTAGAAGTTTTTGGAACCATGGAGCACTAGACAACTTGGTCCTCTAATTTTTGCCTCTGCAAAAGTCATAACTAATTGAACATTGTCATCTCTGCTGAAATATGTATCCATGACTCATGGATATGTAATTTACACATATAAATAAGGGAAATAGTGTTGTTGATGGAGGTTTGCCTTAGGTCAAACCCTGGTTTGGAGTTTAACCATAATTGAATGAAAATTTAATTGAAATACTCAAGTAAAGTGTAACATCCAACATTTAAAAAAAATATATATAATAAACTTTTCTAAACTAAGAAATTAAACTCTTATTTTATTAATTCATGTTTAATTGAAATTGAAACATAATAACTAACATAATTGAAAGTAACAACCATAACAATGAATAGAAACATTAACTAACTTTTTCATTTTTCTCAACATAAAGAAGATAGAGAGAGAGAGAGAGTTAGGAGATTATAGAGTTTTATCTTTTTAATGCCAAAATTTATACATAAACATAAGGGAGACAGAGCATTATCAAGGGCTTTTCTGCCCAACCACGGACCTAAATCCCCTACACCACTTCTTATTGGAAGGGCTTGACCCTTTATGAGGAAATTAGATAGTAGATGGAACAATGCCAATGAGCCACTGGGCCTAGTGTTTAGAATCTACACTTATTGACCAGTCATACACTGAAGGTACCTCATAACTTGTATGACTATCTAGCTAGTAGTGTGCAATATAACTCTTATGAACTGACAAATGCATGCATTCTATTGCACTATCTTGGCCAAGGTTTTATATATAACATATTGAGTGTTGTCCATGTTCACCACCCTTACTCAAATCATAAATAAAGGATGCATTCTTACATCAACACATAGGTCCAATCGACCAACAAAAGACTCTACCAGATAGATATTAAATTTACAAACTCAAGAGAGACTTCCCTTACTCCCTTAGGTAATAAAATAACATAAGCATTCAAGCATGAATTCTTAATAGGTTATAGTTTGAACAAGATGTTTTACATTGATCAAGTTGGCTATATTTACCAAACATTCAAGCTATAGAACAGTATCTCAAAATCACAAAGTCTGGTCCTATGCAAAAAGACAAACCGCACAACATATTTTAAGAACACAGTTTGAATGTTCTATAAAGTTACAGGTATAAAATGCATCTCAGTAATGATACATTCCTCAATCCTAGAATAGAGGGTTCAAACTCAGCAAACATAAACAATTTAACCACAAGAGATGTGCATCCATCTCTCTCATGGTTGGAACAAAGTTGCAAAGTTTCCTCTCACCATACTATGACTTAGCATGTTGAAGGAAACCTAGATACCGATCCACCCTTCGATGGATTTACAATACATGAACAAATATAATACTAATTGGAGAATTGAACATCGACTAACCATATCTAAATGTATCTTTCAGAATTGACAATCATCACTGATAAAAACATGCCATAGAATAACATTGAAACATAACAGAGTGATAACTCTTGCCTGGTAATGATAGAGAGGAATTTGTCCCAAGACTCCACAGCTCGAGACAATCACCTCAGTCTTTCTCCCAATTAACAACTATCCATGCACTATGATATTCATGTAGCACATGAGACCCATCCAACAAATGACAATGCCACAACCTCCAAGCTAGCTTCAGCTTCTCTTAATGGAGATAATTAATAGTCTCCCAAGAAACACACCATAACATACAACTCCTGAAAGAACAGTAATGTCGAGCCCAAGATCAAGCTTAATCACTAAATATCATAACCATATCCTCCTCATAAAAACAACCAACTTTATGACATCATTCAATTCCTACTAAATAAGAATCCACTAGCTATGTAGCACTGGAAACCATGGACATCTTGAACCAAAACGTTCAACAGTTACAAGAGAGTTTGACCACCATGATGGTGGCCACCACGTCCACCATCAATGGTCTAAAACATAAAGCATGATACAAATTGTAGTGGTACCATATTGAACGTAACACAAGAATGGATATATTAATATCTATACACGTGCATTTTCCAACATACGTGTGTGGTTATTAATATATTCGTAAACATACATATGTATACATACATACATACATACATGTAGTGTCTTGCCTAGACTTGCATTTTTATTTACGTACTGATAGACTTATTTAGACTTATGATGATGGTTATTTATGACTCTTCTGTTATTTTAGCTAGTATCTTTGGTACTAGGACTTTATGTGCATTCATGTTATCCGATATAACTCTTTATGATTGGAGACTTTTGTGATTGATGATGCGAGACTTATTATATGACATGATTCTTGTGGATGTTGATATATAGTATCACCTTGGTGGATGGATTTATATGACTCATGGATTTACATATGATCATTGTTTACATGGATTATGCAACTTATGATGATACTAATCCTATTTCATGATGATGATTTTCTGAGATATTTTGTTATCATATTGTGTGACTGTCTTCTTGAGTAGAGACGATGCCATATCACTCATTGCGAGCGGGATATGTCGTAGCGATTCTCTATCACTTGTCTGTTTATATATATGTATCATATATGTTGCGTTGGTCTTTGATGCAGGTTTGCGGGTACCAGACATCGACTCCACCTGACTCCACAGGTTTGAGCGTGTCTTTATCCCAATAGCAAGTTGTCAGAGATGACATAGTTTCCCTCACACACTCTAGGTCTAAGATGTGTACCTTGTCGATTGCGCCACGATGCAAGAGTCTTGTGTTATGTTGTTCGCTTGGCATAAGTGGATTAGAGTCTATGTTTATGTGGTTATGTGTGATTGTTTAATTATTAGGCTGTAAGTATTCATTTGATTGATTAATTGATTTAATCATGGTGTACTTCTAATCATCAATTATCTATTTATTGATGGATATTTATGATTGGTGAGATTTAACTATTTTAATGATTGGTTTAATTATTATTTGATGGTTTGTCCATTATGGAATTATTATTTATTTGTATTGCTTTATTGTTGAATATTTATTTTTATTTTTTTCAATAAAAGTGGATTATTCCACTAAACTTTTTTATTAATATTTCTTATTTTTTACACAGGATTCAAAGAGCATACCAGAGGAAATAACCTTGGGAAGAAAACCTCCGGTCACAGCTCATAAAATAAACCTATAGTATCTAACGGATCAATTTATACACCCCGCACAAAACCACATACAAAATGCGGTCACAACACATATAATATCAGTTTTGCATAGAGCCCATATGATAATTTGCCAAAAAAACCCATCGGATAATTTTCAAATGTAGACTCCATAGCTGCTATCAATGGAAGAAGACAAAATTTTCCAAAGCCTTGTGCCAAATCCCATGAGCCAAAAACCTTCCTGCCAAAAAAGAAAGTATCAAAAAACCTTTGGAAAAACACTATTATATCAAATACCATGACCTTGAACTCTTCTCCAAATAACAAACATGAATACTTGAAATGAAAGGGGAAAGCGTGAATAATTATTTATTATTTTATTTATTTGTTTATTTATTTATTTATTTGAGGATTATCAATTATTTGATAATATTTATTATTTTGATTTATTATTAAGCAATCTATTTATATTTATTTATTTATTGTTGTTGAACCTTAATTAGTTATTAATTATTATTGATTTTTGAATTTGTTGACTTTATCAAATTTTTTATCATTTGAGATTTAATTTTATATTTTTAAGTGGGTTCCTATTTCTAAGGCTTTATGCTTTTAATTGATTATTATGATTGATGAATTATTATTATTTAATGTATTATTATAAATTGTGTTTATCAGTAATTACAAAATGAATATATATTACCTACCCTTGCATATGATTGGTCGAATATTAATAGGTAGGTAAATTGTATCGAGGAAATAATATTTGCCTCGAAACTATATAGGTTAGGTGAATAATATAATTTTTTGGAATATTTTCATTGGTCGGCTTCCAATATAGTTTTTGAATTAATTTTTGTATTTATCAAGCTTCCTATGCATTCACGGGGATTGGAAAATTTTGGAAGCTTTGAAGATCTGGATTTTGGAGATTCTACATTTGGCTTTGGATTCATTTTGTCAAAGGTTTTTGCTGGATTTGGATTGTGCCTTTAGTTTTCAACTTGTTTCATTTTTTTCTAGGTTGGTTCCACTTGTTGGCACTCTGCATTTTGTTTCTGAAAATATTTGTTGCAGTGTCTAGAAAAGTTAGTTTGGGGAAAATTGATTTGGTGAATTGCAATAGTTTAATTCCCTTTTGATGATGTATTGATTTGGGGAAATTTGCATTCCAATGGTTTTATTTTTCCTAAAATTGTATTGTCGGGAGTTCTCTGTGTTTTATCTATGCTTGGTTATGTCTTGTGTTTCTATGAATGTTGGAACTTGGTCAGAGATTCTAATTTGTGTTTTCTCTTGTGTTGATTACAAATCTCCCTTGATTGAGCATCATTTTGGAGGCTAGTTTCATGTTTCATGTCTACAAGTTCTCTTTGATTTCATTCTGAATGTGTGGAAACATTCAATCACTTGTATTGGCTGCAATTAGTCTCTATTTATCTTTCTTGAGTCTCTCTTGTGTTTGCAACCCATTCTTGTTCTCTCTTGACCAATTTGGCTTCCTAAACCTCAGTTTTTGCTCTATGGGAGAATGATTTCTTGATGAAAATTTTTGTAGTGACTGTGTACTTGGTATATTTGTTGTCTCAGTTATTATTTGGATGTCTCAGACCCTCTATATGCATTATGAGGGCATTTTTGGTCCCTAAGCCATCTTGAGTCCTCACTTAAGCCTTATGCCTCAGAAATGCTCAATTTTCTACAATTCTCCCAAAAGCGCCATGAGAACATCCAAAAATGTTGTGGTTTGGACTAGGGGCACTATGGGAAAAACCAAGGATGCCACAATACACCCCAGGAATTCCACTGTTCATACCAGAAGCATTGACAAACATACCAAGGGTCCAGGAGGTCCTAATTTGCAGATGCAAGCCTAGAGACCAAAAACGCCATCCTAGAGACCAAAAATGCCATAGAATGAACCAAAAATGCCATGGTAAGTACCAAAAATGCTAGGGTACCTACCAAGGGCGCTATCCTAGGAACCAGTGGCGCTGAACTGTCCTGGGGGTCTCCGAAAGTCAGTTTTAAGCCTATTTTGTGCATTTTTGGATTGTGGGTTTACTCCAGAGGCTTGTGCAGTCTATGTTGACATTTATGTAGTTGTTTATGATGTATTTGTATTCCTTATAATGTTTCATGTGCTCTGGTAAGAGGGTCCATGCCTTACCGTTGAGGTGTTTTACGTGCGATATGTGGCTCCAACGAGAGGGAGAATGCCCCACTGTTGAGGGATTATTAGTATGGCTCCAGTGGGATGTGTTATGCCTCATTGTTGAGGATTTTATGTTATCTCAATGATCTATTTTATATTTTTCATCCATGATTTTTCATATCTTTATGGTTGTTCTGGTGAAGGCTTATTTCTATGAGCTTGGTTTATGAGTCTCTTTTGCTCAGTTTGGTATTCAGTTTGTGGTATCTATTCTTATATCTCTTTTGAGCCTTCATGATTTTTTTTTATGTTCTATGAAAGTATATTTACCTTATGGCCTTGGTTCATGGATGGGGGAGTGGGCTCTTGCATGTGTTGGACCTAGGTTGTGAGTACTAGATCTTTAGGAAGGGGGTCTAAACCTATGGAACCACATGAAGAGTTAATGGTATAATTGCAAGTGATAACATAATAATAATTGATTAGTGGGTTGGATTTATAAACACATCTAATCAAGATAAATAAGATGATATTTTATGCCCCAATTGGACAAACCTAAGGAGGTGTTTTTGGGATCCTAGATTAGGAAGATCGTTGGAGCGATATACCCGATCTCCCTTGAGTAACTCCAAGGTGGAGATGAATACCACATGAGGTTAGCATGTGATGACACTCTACCCCAGATGTATCCATTATCCATATGCCTTGATTTATTGATTTTCCTTTGGAGGTTGATTGCATTGATTTAGCCATGTGTTGTACTTTGGTGTTGCATTCTTATATTTGGGTCTTGTGAAGTCTTGTTGTATCCTTTGGTTGATAGGTGTCATCTTAGGTCTTGAGTGTGAGTTGGAACCTTTGTCATCTCATAGCACAGGGGGTGGTTCCTTGATTGGTTCCACATGGTTGGGTGGTTGATTGCCTTGTTCCATTGGGATATTTTCCTTAGATGTAGCGTGAGTGGATTCTTGGATTCTTCATGCGATTGCACTTCAACACTGATTTCTATATTCTTGAAAAAGAAGACATTGTATCATAATGAAATGTATATACATAAAATAAATGATGTATCCTTGTATATGGTATTATCATGTATTTGAAGAAGAAAATTGTAATAGGACTTGATGTTGGAATTAGATATAGATCTATGACTATTTCATGATGTAACAGATGTTTGTTATGAGTTTAAAGAATCTATGTGAAATGGAATAGTTTATATGTATTTGAGTTGCATTGCATTTATGATATGGTTAGTACTATGTTATGTTGTAGATTGAATGATAGTAGAAATGGATTAGATAGCATTGATCTTTGCTTAAGTAACTAGGTGATCATTGATATCAATGGTTAAATGATTTGTATAATGTTCTATTAGAGTATACTATGTGAATGATATATACATAAATGATAATGATGATTAGATGCATAAAAGTAAATGGTTAGAGGATGATAAATATGACCTTCTACTTAGATAAATGTTGTAATGAGATGATGTCAAGTAGTGATGTTAAGATACCCTAGGGAATGATTATGTTGCAAGAATATAATTGGGGAAATGTTTGATAGAATTACTTCGCTTGCGTAATGTTGATTTATGCTTTCATACATGTACTTTTATATGGTCTTGCAATTTAAATGATGCTATGTTGATCTATGTTAATGTTATCATAGTGCTATGGATGGTTTTAAAAAACAAAATATTTCCATTTGTTAGTAGAATTTTGATTATTTCTCTAGGGTATTTTGGCGGGCACACACACACACACACACACACACACACACACACACACACACACACACATGTATATGTATATGTATATATATATATATATATATATATATATATATATATATATATATATATATATATATATATATATATATATATATATATGTATATGTATATGTATATGTATATATGTATATACATATATGTATATGTATATGTATATGTATATATGTATATACATATACATATACATATACATATACATATATGTATATGTATATGTATATGTATATGTATATGTATATATATATGTGTGTGTGTATATGTACGTATGGATGTATGTATACATATATATATTTATGCACACACACACATATATATAAATATACATGTCTATGTATATATGTACATACATACATACATACATACATACATACATACATACACACACACACATATATATACACACATATATGCATATACATGTACATATATATATATATATATATATATATATATATACATAGATAGATAGATATATGTTTATATATATATATACATGCATACATAGATAGATAGATATATGTGTATATATGTATATATATGTATATACATATACATATATATGTATATGTATATGTATATGTGTGTGTGTGTGTGTGTGTGTGTGTGTGACTCAGGGTCAACATTAGTGGGGTGATATGGACTTTATTATACCATGGCCGAGATGCTCAATATACATTTCTGATTATCCTGATTTTCGACTCATTGGCAATGCTCAGTTCTAGTGTATGCAATCCTCTCCTCAATGAAACTCTCCCTCCCTCTGAGGGTAGTACGCATCTTGCATCCACTTGTTCACATGAAAGGAAATCGGTTAGTCAATTCTTAACCATTAATAACTTAACATAAGAAAAATCAATTAACAAACTTATCTATTCAATCATTTCCCATTCATTAAGTATTTTCATTAGATATTAACCTATTTATCCATTCAAAAATACATAATAAAATTCATAATTCCAAAATTATGAAGGTGGGATGTAACATAAATTTTGAATGGTATACCTCAAATATGCTGCAATGGATGATGATGCAATGCTCTTTAGATGTGATAACAAGTGTTGACGCAATAAAATGACTTGACATGACATGAACATGAATGATAAGAAAATGTGCTAGGAATGCTTGTAGTCTTAGATGAAAATGAATAGGAAGAATGCTCATATATAGGGTTCCCAAGGTAATTTACCAATTAGATCAACCTCCAATGGTCAAATTGAGACACCGAGAATCAAAATCACTAAGGTGGGAAAATGCACCAACATATTTAAATTATGTCTTATTTGAGGAGGACCAAGATGCCCCAAGCATGATGGTTATGGGACTAGGGCATCCTGGATGCCATGGTTCACCAAAAATAGGGCAGAAAAGTGGGATATTAAGGTGCACAATCCAAGACACGTGTTCAATTCTCCATGTAGACAGATGACATCAGATTCAAGGTAAAAAGGCTGAAAATGGACCCGAGAGAGAGCTATGATAGGAAACACTAAAGTAGGGGCATCAAAGGTGGTGTAAATTTTGTAGGGTTATAATTTATGGTGCTACTTATGGCCCCCACTTTAGCAAAAGTATGAGCCTATGCACATACTCACAATAAAGTAGCAAAAAGAGACATAAAGTTGAACAACTAAGAGCAAGATCACAAAGGGATAAGACATCACTAAATTCGAGGTAAAAAGTCCCCAAGCTTAAGATATTAACTCATACAATCATATGAAAGGGAACACAAGACAAAGCAAAGAAAAAGACAAAGAGAAAAAGAAAAAAGACATGAATGGGTTAGTACTAAAAACAAAGGCTCCAAGTCAGCTAGTTGAAGAGAATTTGATAGTCAAAATGTCTCAACCACTAATATCATTCTTAGAATTCTATTGCAAGAGCACAAGTGGTCACAAGGAAAGAGAAAGATAATGCATCGAGTGATGAAACATGATCCAACAACTAGGAAGGTATGTTATGGTTATGGGTTCATGGGGGAGAGAAAAGGGAAAACATGGATTCGACGAGCTAGCAAGCTATGTTATGCTAGGTGATCCATGATAGGAAAACGAAAGAGGCAACATGGATAGCATGACATAGAAAGATATGTTGTGCTAGTTGATCCATGGAATCACGGATTATCATGAGACAACAAGTTGTGTGATGTTGTGTGATCCATGTAGGAAAGAAGAGTTGACTAGCAAGTTGTTTTTATGCAAGTGAAAGGTATAGAGAGATGTGTAATGCTAGTCAACCTACCTTAAATAAATTTTAAAAGGAAGAATTGAAAGGTCTAGAAAATTGTGTTGTGCTAGTCAACTCATCGTGTGACAATGTCATTTGATTTTAGAAGTTAAGAATCTCATCTAAGACTTTCATCTAATTTCAAGCATGCAACAACTTGTATAAGATATATAATAAGGATAACCAAACAAAGCATGTTTGTGAGGCCCTACCCCGAGCCATCATAGCATTTCAGTTATTTTCATGTTGGACCTATTTTGGATACTATATTGTGATGCATTATGGACACAGATTTTATATGATCTCATGTTATGGATAACACTGATATGATTATATCAGTTACTTTGATTTGCAGTACTTCATTTTTATACTAGAAATTATGGATGTATGCTCTAAAAATGATTTAATTCCATGTTTATGAGGATGATGCCATTTAGTAGATGATTGTATGTGGATGTTATCAGATAATTGGATACTTGATTTTTATAATTGAAATTTTATGCGATGTCTGAATTGTATTCTTTTGATAATATTATATGTGATTTTTGGAATTACTAATGTGCAAGTGAGATGTGTAGGAAAATTATTCCATGTGACCATGGAAATTATTCAGAGAATCAAGCCTAGGCCTATGTGCAATTGTGAAGCCAGGGGTTGTCTATTTGGAGAGACAACCCCTCGTTTGTAAATGTGTTTTAATTTGTAAATGTTATGCTTGGATGTGTGTATAATTTGGGAATTGTTTAATTTATAAATTCCAAAAAAAGGGGACATTTGCCATGTGTGTTTTAGTGATGTGTAATTCTTTTTGTAGTGTCACTTGACACGTGTTGTAGGCTGAATTGGCATTGACATGTCTCTTTTGAGGAAATTTATTTTACCAATACATATATTTTCAATTATCCTAAAATGGTCCCAAGAATGTCTTGGTTAGGGTGACATAAGTAAGGTCAACTCAGGGTTGACCCGTAGGTAAACTTTGGGTGGACTTTTAAGGGGTTAAACCAACTCCTAGAATTAGTTTAGGAGCATTTTTAGTGGGCCATATGATGTACCTATGGATGAAGGCAAAATTTAGCCATGTGTCCACTCCCTAGGGCCTTTTTAACCTCCCTAAAAATTGAGTTTCCCAAGTTGACCGAATTTCATCTTTAGAAGAGCCTTCCTTGGTTAGATAACCCTCCTCATGAGTAGCATTGCTCTTCCCCATTCCTTTTACCCTTTTTGAGGTGCCTTGGTTAGGGAGTGCATAAGGTATTGGGAAGACCAACCAATGAACATCCTTCACCCTTCCCAAGTGGGTTGGAAAGAGTGAAGAGTGTCTTCATAGGGAATAGTTTGGCAGGGAGAAGTTTGATCACCCACTCTCCATTTTGGAGACTTAGAATTTTTGAATAATTTTTGTTAGTTTTGGGAAGATTTTGGCTAAGTTTTGAAGGAGAAAAAGTTGTGGATTTGGGCAGCTCTCCTACAAATTATCTTACCCTTTTGGCATATTTAAGGTTGGTTGAACTACTATCTCTTGTATGATGTTGTTTTCTTGAAAAGATTGTGGCTGTAATTGTTTTTCCATTGCTGTTGTTTTTTTTATATGTGTCGGAAGAAGTAGAGTTCTTCCTTATTTGTTTTGGTTGAGTTTTTATATTTTTGTTTTTGGGAGTTTTCAAGGCCAAACTCACCCTTGGGAGGGTAGAGTGGCCTTGGGGTGAAGGATTGTTTGACAGCCTTTGAGTGAGAGACTCTCTTTGGAAGAGAGTGAATCTCAAGGGATTTTGTGACCCTTGCTGCATTGTAATTTGTTTATGTAATGGGGGTCATAAGGGGAGTATTGTTGGCTTGTATGCCTTGGGGGATATAAGGGATTATAGGGACAAGTTTGGAACTTGTAGATGTGTTATTTGCAACCTTGTTATGGCATTATGTTCTCTATATGCAAAATTCTCCTCAAGGTACATAGTCCACCTTCACCCCACTTGAAAAGTCACATATGTGACATTATGTAATCCTTGGGTTGGGAGTGTCTTTTGTTGTTATGAGTTTCTACATGTATGTGTTTGTGTGTGTGTTCCCATCTAGCCTTGATTCTCCTAGCTCGAGGGTGGCTTCTAGTAAGCCTAGGTTGGGAGGTGAGCTTTAAAATTTGAGAAAAAAAAAACTATAGGTTAATGAAGGACATAAAAAGAATTAAATTACTCTGTTTATTGATAATAACCTGTTCTAAATAATGGAAATGTAGACTTAAACCTGAAAACATATATATGTTTTCATATGAACATATATATATTTTTATAAGGGATAATGCCTACAATTTTATTATTTAAAACTAAGCTGTTGTTCTTTAAAAAAAAAGATATAAAATAGACATGTATGCTGTTGTAAATAAAAAAAATAAACATGCTCATGTATATATATATATATATATATATATATATATATATATATTATATTCTAGAAAAGTAATACTTGTCATTTTAAATTTCTGGTTCATACTAAAATCATGCATGTCTACACATATTTTCTATATATATATATATCATCTTTTATCTATATAAAAAAAAAATTTAAATAAAAATAAATAAATTGATAAACAAATCAGGGAGCTCAAACCCCCCCTAAAGCCCTTGCGAGCTTGCAACTGGGCGGCTTGGGCCTCCTCTATGGGCCGAAAGCCACAAGGGTGCCCGTGGCGCCACTGCGGACCATGTCCCACAGGGATGCCACGACGTCGCTGTGGGCCACGACCCCTAGTGATGGCCTCGACTGCCACTACGGGTGGCCACTGCAGCAGTCGTCGTTGCCTCCCTAAACCCCTACGGTCTCCCATGCATAACACCCTCCACCATGGCCTTCGGCCTTCCTCTGTCACCGCCATGAAACCCTGCAAAACACACACACACCGAAAGCAAAGTCAACGAAAAAAAAAAGATATGACAAAATAATGGGTTAAGGTTAGCTTTTAAAATAAAAGATGTGTTAAGATATGCAACCCTAGCCTATATTCGGGTTAGGGTTAGCATTTAGAAAGAATAAAAAGAATAGGTTAAGCTATAGGAATAGATCAACCCTAGTTAGGGTTTATAATTAAATAATATTAAAATGAAATGCGGGGGAATTCGTTTTTAAAATTTGAAAAAGAATTCCCCCACGCCCCCCCCCATTTAACTATAGTCAATATATGAGATTTATTAACTCCCAATATTGACTAGGGTGAAATTGATTTTTATATAGTCTTTACTATCAAGGTTTAATTAAAATTGGGGATTAATTTTTATATAGTTATATTATTGACATAATCAATTAAATTTTATTAACAAGGGTTATTAATGAGAATGTTATATAGTTATTTTTTATATTTAATTAAATATGGATGTTAGGTTAAAATTCCTTTGGGGGATTTTATTAATGGAATTTATTAATTGTTTTATGTAAAATTCTAGCCTATGAGGTCATTATTGGCCGAATATTTAATAGTTGAAATTTAAATGTCTAAGAGGACTTAATATTCGACTTTGTTTTATAAAATATATTTATTTGGCAAATATTATAATCGAATTAGTTAACTTTATTAGTTATATTTTAAAAGTGAAACTGAGTACGTTCAATTATTTAATTTTATTAAGAGATAACATTATCAGTATTTTATTTAGCCTGGAGTACTTTAAATACTAATGAGATAATTAATAACTCTCGATTCTTGTTGGAGAATTTTAATTAGAGGAAATTAATTAGTTTAATTAGATTAATTAATTAAGTTGAGAT
This sequence comes from Cryptomeria japonica, assembly GCF_030272615.1. Classification (NCBI taxonomy): domain Eukaryota; kingdom Viridiplantae; phylum Streptophyta; class Pinopsida; order Cupressales; family Cupressaceae; genus Cryptomeria; species Cryptomeria japonica. Next base: position 688,581,598 of record NC_081411.1, read on the forward strand.
GATCCCTCTTAGGGAATAATTAGTATTCTCTAATTATTGTCGCCACATTGATTTAGTTAATCAAATCAACTTTAGTAAACCATTCTTTATTCCTAAGTTAACCCTTAGTTAAGACAAAACTTATTTAATTACATTCTAATGTAGATTATTTAATGAATTTATGTTGTTTTAAAAAAAAAATTGTTGCTTCATTTTTGCCCAAAAGTTTGGGCATGACAATGTTGTTCATAAGTAAATCTGTAAACTTGAATTTGAAAAGGATAACCAAGCAAAGAATTGTGTGCAAGGAAATCTGCAAATTGAATTTGAAAAGGATAATCAAGCAAAGCATTGCATACAAGGAAATCCACAACTTGAATTCGAACATATGCTAGGAGGAGGCCGCATGTATGCCCTCCCTTAAGATGTCATCATAGCCCTATGTTTATGTCTTAAGGAAAAGATAGAAACAAGGATACACACCTTTGTCACCAAGGAGATATCCTTTAAGCAACAATGTACATAAGTACAAGCTAAAGTGGCATAAGTCTTACGAGCAAGGAAAAGATAGTTATAAGAAGAGCTATCTTGCAATAAGTGTAAAGGGGTCCTTTTTAGGGATGCACATAGAAAGAGATCTTTACATAAAGATATCTACCTCCAAAAATAAGGATAACATCTTTGGAAGGAGAACGAGACTAAGAATACTCACCTTCCCCATTGCTGGAAATTAATGCTCAAACACGATGGTGACGTACGAGCTCTCAATCTATTTTCCACCTCAAAGATCTTGAGGCTATGTCAAATCTACTACCTCCTTGAAATCTACTCCACGTAGATCCTCCCAGATCACACTCGTGTGATCATCATGCCAACAAATGACCGATTTTGACAACTTGTCTACCACATCATTACTAGCTCATAGAATATGGATAATTTAAAATTTATCAAGTTTTGCCAACTCTGCCTATTTGAAATTGACTTGTTGGTTTAAATTCCAAGCATCATTTGATCCTTTCTTAATGGCGTTAATAATGATTAATGAGTCCCCTTCGAGATGCAAATTTTTGACTGTGAGATTGTTGACAACATCTCCACTCAAATCTCATGCCACAATATCTGCCCCTAAAGGTCTGAGATTGCCTCTCGAGGCACAATCAATTTTAAACTTAATCCATCCTTCATCTGATGCTTGCCAAATGACATTTGACCCCCCAAATGAAACTAGATCAACCTAGTGAGGCCCATTAACAAGACATACTTCCTTTTAACTCTTATAATTGTCATAAACTATACATTTAATTAGAGGACTTTCTTTCTCTAAAAACTATGAAAATTGAAACGAAGACATGGGATTGACATTTTGTTTAATAGTATGGAGAGAGCATAGTTATATTATTATTGTTTTTCAAAAATTTTAATTTAATTTAAAAAAAATTAGTTAGTACAATTTTTTATCCTATTCATAATAATATATTATAATTTTTACAATAATTCATATAATTAAATTATAGTAATAGAAAATTTATAAATTTTATCATTTCAAAGATGAATTGTAAAAATAATATTTTTGAATTTCTTTGTAAATAATAATGTATCTTTGATATATTTTTGTAATATCAATAATGTATTGTTCTTAATGTAAAAAAATGACAATAGTTATAATTATTATTTTTGTTATTGAAAATGTTGTAAAATACATATAAATTTTGAATAGAAATTTGAATTGAATCTAAAGCAACTTTAAAAAACAGCTATCTTCATATAAATCTTTACCTTTTTTTTAAATATTATATTTGATATAACTTTAATGAAGGTTTATTAAAATTTCAATTCTATTAAATTGTTTTTTAGTTTATTAATGTAATTAAATATTTTTTTTAAAGTTCAATAGAAATCATATATATAGTTGAGTATAAAAGCTTTGACATGTTTGGGGATGAGGTTCATATTGTCTTCAAGTGATTTTGGCAAAATAGGTACCCTTCATATTTGGTTCGAAGTAGAAGGCATAATTTGAACATGTTGAGACCACAATCACAAAAAGAATATTGTGAAATGTTTCAAATACTCTAATTAAAAAAATTGGAGCACACATTCATTTATTATAACCACAACTTCTTTTGATTGAGTAACAATCTAAACATGCCCTTTGGTTCTAGTACCATTCTCAGCTCATTTATCAACATATTGATCTCTTAGAGGGCTACTCTCTTATTTACTAACTCTTCATCTAACATGATTTCATAATAATGCATACAAATAATGTTCAGGCATAATTATTATTCTAGATGTGTTGATGCCTTCTCTAACAATATGTGTGGACTCTTCTCTAAACTAATATTACAAATGGTGAACTTGGCCTATGTAATTCAAATTATGTTCAATCCAATGTTCAAATAAAGAAGAAAATGTATACTATCTAGTTGCAAATATAGCTCATGTGATGTAGGAATCTCTGCAACCAACAAAAGTAGATAAATACTATGTAGAAGTAGGTTTTTAGCCTTGCCAATAAATATGACAAGTTTGCGAGGAAGATGGATGATCTCATGCAAAGAATTAAGGTTTCATGTATTGTGAAAACAAGAAATGTGACAAAGCTTGTGAGGAAGATGGATGATCTCATGCAAAGCACTAAGGTTCCCCTTATTGTGAAAAAAATCTACACAATTGAGGGCTCATAATGGTCCAAAAGGATCCAAAAAGCATATAAAAATAAGAAAATAGGAAAAAAATAAAGTTTCAAATAAAAGTCCACAAGTGTCTAATAGTACTATAAACTATACCAAGCATAGACCATATCATAGCTAAGTAAACAACAATGTAGGTGTGCTAGTGTTCATTGTCACATCGACATCAACTTAAAATTGAAACCATACAAGCATTAGTTCAACATCTAGTGATTGATGATCTTTACTCAAAACGTTAGAAAACTCAACAATCATTGAAAACACTATAATAAGTCTTTTATGGGAGCATTTAAATCTTTGGTATTTGGAAAATTGAGAATTATTGCAGTTTCTATTCATTGTAGATCAAAAGTAGACGGTGAAATTGTCCATTAGTACACACCTTTTTTCTATTAATAAAAGACAAATAGTCAAAACACATTGTCACTACTATAAAAACTAATCACTTTAAATAGAAATAATTGTATTATAAATTTTTTTATAATATTTATTGATTAATAACACAATAATCTTATCTCTAAATAATTTGTATTTTTATTTTTATTGATAAACCTTTTTGATAAAATGAGCAAACCAAAAAGATTTTAAGAAGACCTTACACTTTTACAAAGATTACCAAAAATACATTAAAAACCTTCATTTTCAAAAAAATTCTTTGAACTGAAACTCTTCAATTTATACATGAATCATCCATACAACTTCTCTACGAGACCAGATATCTGGAAGCATTCCTAAACTTTCTCAGTAATCTTCACTGAAAATCTTTTTAAGTACCATAACCTAAACCTAGCCTTCTTTCAAGGGAACATAAATCACAAGTAACATGAATATGACTGAATGTAAAATGTCATCCTTAACCAGTTAAAAGCTGAGGAGAAGATGGAGCTTTAGGTAAAATGTAATACTGAGACCACCTACTATTTAAAGTTTAAATATCACTCTTCACTTAGACTCTGCCCTGTTAATTTGGCATAACTGCTCACTGCCAGATTGTCTAGTGCCAAATTTTTTGGCAGTGCAAATTGTAGTACTGTGTCAGTTAAACACAGCTGTAGTCCTAATTCTGACAAGAATCATAAATTCTCAATATCATATTTTGAATATGTGATGAATTGTTCTACAATTTTAGTTGTAGTGGACACTTAAAATTCTAATGTTTTTTAAATTTTAATATTAGGTTTTAAATTTTAATATTAGGTTTGATTGATTCTTGAATTTGTAAGGATTTTAGTATTTTAGAAAAAAGTTTTTTTTTAAATTTATAAGAAAGAATTTTTTTTTTAATTTTGAATCAAGAAAAGAAGAATGATCAAATGAAAATAAGTTTTCTTCACTCACAGAATTACATAAAATTTACGATATCATTATTTCCATCTTACTCTCTAACATCATAATGATAGATCGGAAATGTGATCTGAAACATCGATGAAAAAATACACACGATCAAATACACTAATAAATTGTAAAAATCTGAACCATATTCATTATTACACCAGTACAATATTTAGAAATGAATGCATTTCCCAATGAATAATAGCCACTGAAACAAAGATTTCAGCATCAGCAGTTACAGATGGTGATTGAAAACTCCCCTCTCCAAGCTAGGACTCAAGATAGAAATTTAGGTTTGTGATTGATGTTCCCCATGTAACTTTACAGCACAGACAGTTTTTTTAAAGACCCAGTGGAATTACAGCTAACACATGTACACTGGCATGAACAAATGTACATGTGAACAAAGCTATTAGTGAAACTATTTGTTTTAAATGGGTAAAAGATGAAAGGAGGTAGCATCTAAATCAAGGTAGGATAGTAATTTCAAAATAACTTTATTCTATACTTTCACAGATGAAGTTTCATACAACAAATGAATGTGAAGTTTCATACAACAAATGAATGTCTAGTTTCATATGATCTAAAACAATCCAACTATGAATTCCAACAGTTTACTTTTTAATCAAATAATTTATCCATTTCAAAATAATGAAAAAAAATTATAATCAGAAGAAATCATATAACATTCAAAATTATCTTTTAATGATCTAGAAAGATCAAGTGAACTAGTCTTTTGTGTAAAAACTACTAACAGAAAAAAATGGTTACCCTCTGCATAAGAACAAAAAAATTATTTCAAAGACATAGCCACAGTGAAAAAATATATAAAAAATCAGACAGGTTAAATTGATAAGAAAAATAATCTTCTGATAATTGTAAAAAACTTATAAATTCTTGTAAATCCAAAAATTAAAACTACCATTTGTCCCTTAATTGCTTCTGGATTTGATTGTCTCTAGTTTTTAGAATTGACGTTTCCCATCACACTCTGTGATCCATCATCAGAATGAAATAGTGTGATCTGAAACGTCAATCCTAAAAACTAGAGACTCATTGGATCACACTCTATGATCCATCATCAGGATAAAATAGAATGTGATCCAAAATGTATCCTAAAAACTAGAGACATTTCATCAGAATGAAATAGAGTGTGATCCAAAACATCATGCTAAAAACTAAAGACACAATCAAATCTATAAACAATTAGTTTGTACTGTAGAAATCTGATAAAATTAAAACTACCATCATAAAAAAAAAACATAAAAATACCTACAAATATTAATAAAAAATAATAATAACCATTGTTGATATTGCTCTGAGTACTGCTAAGCTATCTGTGCATAGACATGTTGAACCTCTCCAACAATCTCACCTCTGTGTGCAGAGATATATACATATATCTAAGACATAATTGGTGAGATTGTTGGCGAGGTCAGCATTCCTTCACACAAAATCAATCAAAACCCAATTCTTCCAATGCATTCTAGCACAACTTTCAATTGGTTGACTGTGCATTACACTATGAAAAATGAAGGATTGATGGGGCCTTTTATAGGCCTCTTGACTTTCTCTTTTCCTAATATACAAATCAACTGAATTGGTGTCTGAGTTTTGACAGAGGCAGGAAATTGAAAAGAAGAGGAATCTCGTGATACATTTTCATTTTCAATGAAGATCGGCTTTAATTTTTCTGTTGTTTGAATTTGGCAAGCAGGGAGCCCGTGAGTTTGCAGACAAAAAATAAGTGCACCAGTTTGACCTTGGCAGTACTTTGGCATTTATGGCAAATTTTCACGTGAGCTAACACTCTGTCTATTCCAATCAGTTCCCATTGAAAGGGAAGATCTCGATTCTTACCTTAGTTTTTTCATTTTTCAAAGTTTAAAATAGAAACATGGTTTTGAAACTTTGCTCAAGAAAAGCTCCTTTTCTATAAATTATGATGTGATCTCTATCCATTAAAAATATGGTCTGCTCATAAATTTGTGTACCGTAAAAATATTTATGGCCAGTCAAATAAAAATACACAATAACTGGGAACGATGACAAGTACAGCAGGGAAGAGAACTTCTAGATAGAGAGAATCTTGATGTGAACTATGAGCTGTTTAACATCATCAGGTTTATATAATTGAAAAACTAATTTTATAAATTCATGGAGTGGCGAAGTTGGTTTGGGCTGTGGGTTTGGTTCCTGGTTTGATTATGAGGTGCAGGCTCACCTGATATACGTAGTTTACAGCCGCATGCAGCCCCAAGGGATTAGTCTTGCCCCCACTCACCCATTCCTAGCCCAACTTGGCAGTAAGTAAGATCAAGGCAAGGCATGGGGATACCCTGCGCAACAAAGAAAAGAAGAAGAAGCTAATTTAATAATCCTTATTCATCATCGGGTGCAAAGAAATGGGTTATGATGTTTCTATTACGGTTCAACTACATGGTTTTTGAGTGAAATTATTGATCTTGGAGGAAAATCCATGGTTAAGCACACTTGACTTGGAGTAGCATTGAGATGGATGACCTCTCAACAAGTCCAAATGCTTCAACCCTATGAGCATCGCCTAGATTTAGTGAGTGCTAACTAGACCATTCATTTCATGAGAGATAGGTTCATGTGAACCACTGCTCACGAAATAAGGACCAATGAGTTTGACTTAAAACCACACAATTGCATCCTAATAAAAATATCATAATTTGACACACTACAAAAAAACACCTCCTATTATTGGAACAACCAAGATCTGAATGCAAAATCCAATAACTTCCACAAATGAATATTTGTAAAATATATAAGCCAAATATATATCATAAAAAGGTGAATAAAAATATATAATGAAGCCCTTGCATGTGAAGGTAGGGATAAGATGAGAAGATGGTTGAGGACTCTAACCATCGTGTATATACATAGGACAAGGGTATCTAATGTGCCATGTGCACTTGAGATACGTGTCTCTAAATATGTGTACATTTATCACATCCTTATGAAGTGTGAAAAAAGGAAATTTAAAGTCCTTAAAGTGTGAACTCAATATAGTTAATAAGACTCTCCTAGATAGGCTAAAAGCTAACTAATTTTATCATGTCCTTATTTACATTGATACCTATGTATCGAGAGAAAGAGGCTATGAGGAGGATGTAATAATTACCCTTGGTTACTGCTATTTTTTAAATCCACCACAAGTACCAACTTAATCAATGAATCATCTTCCATCCAATTTGGAAGTGTCAACTTCATAACTTTTCCAACCATGGTTGTGGTGACAACTCTCTACTACAACTCATAAATTCACCTTCGAATGTGTTAAGTTCCAAATGTTAGGGAACTAATCCTAGACCCTAGTCTAAACATCGAGGGTTCATTCGTAGCATCCCTACTTATTTATAATCCATTTTGAGAATCAAAGGCTTTGCAATTTACACTCTAATGATATAGAGAATTCATCATTTCCTCTAATATGAGATCTTTTGTCTCACTTTTAAACCATCACTATTCATTAAGCTTATGTTCTCAAGTTAATTCAATTACTATAGATTGGTATCAAATGCATTCTAATCATGTTTTGATCCCATGCCAACATTAGCGTACAAACATGCCAAACCACACAAGAACCATATTGTTCCAACATCACTTATTCTCACATTGATCAGCTCAAGCATATATCATCTATACACAACACGGATGATTCCCACTTATGTCACACATACATGAGTGATTAGCTCTTTTACACTTCATGGGTGCACACCATGGTTAGCTTAGGCATACATCACATATATGTAAGGTGACTAGCTCATACTTAAATCATAGATACACATGGAGACTAGCTTAGACACGCATCACATATCTATAATGTGATAACTTGTGCATGCGTCACATATACATAGTGCAACTACCTTAAGCACTCAATGCATATATAAAATGTGAATAATTTAGCAACCTTACAAGTATACATAGTGATTAGTTAGAAAAAAGGAAGTAATTGTTGTATATGGTGAAAATGATGATGATAACTATTGCAAACCATAAAAGATCCAATCACAACAAACCTTAGTTCTACAATAAAGCATTCACCATACACCAATGAAGAAACCTAAGAACATGCAAATCAACAAATTGAAACAATAATACCATTCACATGCCAAATATGGTTTGATCTTCATTGTCTCCTATCTCCATTGATCTTGTTTGATATATTTGCTCTCAGATTTTGTATGTGCACAAGAGCTCAACAAAGAACGAATTGTGGTTGTAATGTTGCTTGATTGCTTGAAAGATTGGTAGATGCATTAGGATTATTAGGATTAAAAGGATGAAAGAATCCTCTTATATAGAAGGCACTTTAGAAAATGGAGGGATAAGATTAAGAGGTGAAAATAATAAATGGTCGGCTAGGCTTAAAGGGTAGGTAGAGGAAATAATAAAATATGAAGGGGGTAGGTAAGATAAATGACATTTGTCATAGAGGAAAAATCTAATGTATTAATTAATAAGTAAAGATTTATTTAATTAATAGAAGAAGTGGGACCAATTAAATAAATAAAAGGAAAGGATAATTTAAATAAATAAAAAAATTTATTTAAATAGGGAAGGGCTAGAAAAGGATAAATGAATTAATTAAATAAATAAAGATTTATTTAATTAATAGAAGACTTAGAATAAAAATATTTATTTAATTAAGATAGGACTATTTTAGGTGTCTACAATTGCAACCTTATTGCAAGCATCTTTTCCTTCTCTTTGTTCACTAAGACAAAAGCATGTAAGTACATCTCATTAAAAAAATGAATTTCAATGCATCGCTTACTACACTATGGGTCTCATCCTTTTTCCCAATCCACTACCACTTATGATGATAAGAAAAAATAGCATACTACTTGTTGTCACCACTAGGAAGGGCATAAGAATGATGTAAACAATACTTGAAGCCATTGTTACACAATTACATAGTGATTGATTCACACATACATAGCACCCAACTAGAAATAGGAAGTGGATGTGACACTATTACACATGTATCTTCCATTAATTGGTTCATTAATGTCATTTACCATTTAAGTTCACCCTAACTAGAGAAAGGAAGGTCAATGCATCTTATACTACATTACGGGTCCCATCTTTTTCCGTAGCCCTCTTCACCAATTGTGATAATGAAAAAGAATCCCATAATAGTTATAATCATCACCAGATAAGGTGGAAGTATAACAACACACATCATATAAGGCCATTAATGATATTTTCACAGCCTAATGAACTTTTTGAGTCAATAAATTTTGACATCTATTACCTCCATGCTACTAGGGAAAGTCAATCTAACCTAGTATGGCATAGATCCTAGATTTTTTACCAATACATGGTAATGGTGAAATCTGGATAAGCACTATCATACTGTAAATAGATCTTTGCATTTGTAACCTCTATAGTACCAACAACAACTAAGAAGAATGTCCAAAACCAAGCCCTTGATTACGAACATTTGGAAGTGGATCAATAGATCTTTTTTGCTTCCATGTTCTTCGTGTCCTAATCCTCCACCTTGGTAATCTCATTTCTCGGTAGCCAATTTGTATGCTATTGGGTATTTTTCTTTGAAGTGATTAAGGCAGGTATCATTATCTACATCAGCATCCCTGAAAAGCCACTGATTAATATCTCCTTCTATGACCTCATGATTAAATTCACCATGAGATTGGAATGTAGTAGAACCACACATTCTAACCACGAGATCTTTCTTCTTTTTCTCTTTCGTAGGTTTCCCATGGGTATGAGGATCTAGAGGTAATGCACCCACTACAAGGGTTCCTTGTAAAGCATATTCACCACAATCAATGTCATTGATCTTGAGTTGGGAAAAGGTGGATGAAATGGAAGTTTTTATTTAGCAGCAGTGAGTATGGACTCGGGGTCAACATATGAGGATGATGGAGTAGTTTGAGGGATTCCAACATTAATACCTGGGCAATGATGACAATATGGGGAAGATGCTTCAAGAGTATGACAATACTCAAATGGTTGAGTGTCACCTCGAATAGTAATTTCATAGCCTTGATATGGAAATTTTAAACATTGGTGGTAAGTGGATGACATGGCCTACATGGCATGAATCCATGGGCTACCAAGAAGGATGTTGAATGGAAGATCAAGATCAATCGCATGGCAAAGAGTATCTTGTGTTACTGGGCCCACCTGAATTGGAAGATTGATCATCCCTACTGAGCTTCTCTCTACATTATCATATGCTTTGATAGTGATGCATTGGTTATGCAAATCCATGATAGTATACCCTACCTATGTAACAAATTTCAAAGTACAAAGATTTAGGGAAAAACCATTATCAATCAAAACTCGCTTTACTTTGTAGTGCTTGATAATGGCTTTGATATTAAGTGGATGGATATGATTGGGATCAAGAACCATGGCATCAGATTGGATGAAACTGAGATGGTATGTGGTAGATAAATGTGCTACCAAAGCTTTGAATTGCGTAGGATCTATGTTGCTAGGCACATGAATTTCTTGCAATGCACAGTTAATAATCTCTTGATGAGTAGGTGAAGCTTTCAACAAATCTAAAATGGAGATCTATGTAGGGGTCTACCCTAAGTGCTCAAGAATGTTATATTGTGTAGACACGGGAACTGGAGGTATGGTAGGAGGTGGAGCTCCAAGAACCGTCATGCAAGCTCTTCTAGTGGTTGTGGCACATTGAGTATCAGCTCCTTTGATACAAATCATATTGACATGCTCTTCTACTTGGGTAATACAACCTATCATACCACCATAGTTAAACAAGACTTTGTTATAGTTAATGTTATTTGTTGTATGAGATCGATCTGCATTTGACGTGCTAGCCTCTCCTTGATGTTTAGGAAGGGCATCCTTATACATACCTAGATTCGCATTTGGTGACTTTCCTGTGGTAGGATCAACATCAATTTTTCCTTGGTCAATAAGATCTTGGACTAGATGTTTAAGCTTCATGCATTTATTCATTGCATGACCCTTGAAATAATGATAAGCATAATACTCATTCTCTTTATACCAATCAGGATTGGTTTAGACTCATCAAATGGTATTGTTTGTGGATACACTACCATATTATGTTACTCCATACACTTGAAAATGACATCCAAGGGTTCCCGCATAGGTGTAAATTGACATCTTGGGTTATTATAATTTGTTTGTCGAGGAGGAGCTTGAGAAATGGTGATGGCATTGGTATGATTAGTTCGCACATTTGATGTCAGCATTTGAGGATTATGATAAACCTATGGCGGTGGATTGACATGTATTGTTGGTGATGGATTGGTATATGATTGTTGATTAGAGTATGCATGTGCAAGTTGTGGTTTGGCAGCCCCAACCATTTGAATTATCTTAGAATCAGTAACACCATCTCCTACAACGTTCTTGTTTTTGTTCCAATATCTTTGCCTATCACCACTTGGTTTGTCAGAAGGCTCTTTGTAAAGCTTGATGATTCCTTCATCAATCAAGGAATGTTCTACTGATGGTCCCTTGGACACAACATCTTTGAATGTAACTTCACAATTTAAGCGAATATGATATGCAAGCTTCAGGTGTAGATTATTGATGAATATTGGAACCAATTGAGTGTCGGGTACTATACAAGGGAGACAACCAATGGGGGCTCTCCATCTTTGAATATAATCCAAAAGGTTTTATCCTCCTTTGTGTTTGGCCTGACAAAGACCAAGCATGGAAATTTCCTTTTCCACATTGTAATGATAATGGGCCACAAATCTCTCTGATAAGTTTGCGATGTAGTGATGATGCTAAATGGCAATTTGGAAAACCATTCCAGAGATGGACCACTAAGACTCTTGGGAAAGAGATGTAAGAGATAATTATCACAATATGCAACTTCTTAACAAGCCATATTGAATTCCTTAATGTGATGATGTGGATCACCTTTCCCCTTGTATTTATCAAATTTCGGTGTTTCAAAATGTTTGGGGAATGACATTGATGTTATGGACTTATCAAATGGATATGGACAAAGATCATCAAATTTGAAAAGCTTCTCAGAATTAATATCTTGTAAATTTTTAAGGGTTGCCTTCATTTGTTCCCATTCAGTGTTAATTGGGAATGGCTCGAGAGATGGTGTAGTTGATTGATAAAGTGGTGTTTGATTTTGTCATTTTAGATGGGAAAGCATAATTTGGTTGTTGATGTGGATATTGATAGCTTGACATATTTTGTTTCTTATATTGAGATGGATATTGTTGTTGATATTGAGGTGGTTGTGAATAAGTTGCCACATTCTTTTGTGAAGGAATGTATTGTTGTTGATACTGCATATTTTGAGGTTGTTGAATTTGGGGAACACTACCTTGCATATAAATACCTCCAACATAGCTTGGATGAGATACACTTGGTTGTGGCGTACTATATGATGAAATATTTTCATGAATACCACTTGTCTATTGTTGCGCATTTGGAACCATATAAGATGAAGATGGCACTTGCAAATAACTAAATCATGGTTGTGAGACAATAGGTGGTGCGGTCACTTGGGGTTGATGCTAAGGTGTACTAACAATCTGTGGCATAGACTATACAAGAAGAGACACAAATGATGTTGGCACTATATAACTCATGGTCCTAGTCATGGCTTGTGTACTAGCTCATGGAAGATAACCTAGCATTCCTGTGGTCCAAGTTGGTGTTTGTGTAGATGATAAGTTTAATGGTCTCATGACTGGACTGATGAAAGGAGTCGTATGCACTATGCTAGAAGTCATGGGCATTTGGGCAACCATATAAATTGAAGTAATAAGCTACATAGATGGTACATTAGTGGGTGCATTGTAGATGACTCCTCCTAAGGCTGAAGATAGCATAGGACCTGATAGAGAATCAACATAAAAAGGTTGATAATGTATTCCCATCGTGTCCAAAGGTGGTAATTTTATAGATGCAAATGGGATATTTTGTTGTGGTGGTGTTACTAAAGCTTGGACTAAAAGTGGCACTGGCAGGGTTGTTGTGAAGATACTTGTTGTTGAGATGGCCCTTGAGGATTAGTAGTTACAAACATACCAGGTGACGCAATGGTCATACATTGGGCAACCATATTAGCAAATATTAGATGTGTGTATTTTTCAATGATTTCATTGACCATTTGAGAATTGTCCTGATTTGAAAGAAACTAATTGATAGGGTTGACTAGAACATCAGTCTCATCTGGTTGATTAACCATATCTTCTTTAGTGGCAACTAGATTAAGTGGATCAAACATGATAGTGAAACTTTCTAGTACAGTGGGATTAACACCCAAATCAGGATTCAACTGTGGATCAAATGTCCTTACTCCTAATTGAGAAGATTGTTGTTCCATCACTTGTCTAGACCGGGATTGGGTGGTGACGGGCATGAAGTAAGCTATAGTCAAATATTTGGATTAACTGATTGATCGTCAAACATGAGATGGACAAGATGATTGATTAGGATGATTTGGTACTCAAATTGCAAATAGATAATCTAATTTGAATGATGCAACTTCAAAAACCACTCAAGAGGATACACTCAAGTAATAAGATGAGTTATGGACTAGACCTCGGGCTCAAAGTAATAAGACCACAATGATTTAAAACTAGGCTCTAAACTTGATATAGTCAAAAGTGCTAGTAATAATAGTCTCTAAGACAAAATGTAGATTTTCAATTTAGGATGTGAGACCAAAGATGATAAAAAGATTAGCTTTTGAATTGATTTGATTTGATGTGATGAACTTCAAAAAGTTTGATGATTGGATTACATATTTGATTTGACTGAAATATCAATCCCTGACTATAGAAACAACAATATGACAATGATAAGATGGTGATAATGCAAGTTGACTGTCAATAGTGACAACACAAAATCAAAATGATGACCAAGATAATGACTCAAAAACTAGGATGATCAAGATGATGTGATAAATCAAGACCTTGGTAAGTGATAATAACAACACAAATAGATGTGGACCAAGTTTAAGTAACTGGCGAACCCGCAAAAACATAACAACAATCCTGATACTGGGAAAATCTGAGTAGGATTAAGAGACAATATGCAGCATCATGAGTTCTCAGGGAAATCTTGTCCTTCCAATAGGTGATCTCGTTGTTTCAACATGCGATCCTGGGGTTACTATAAACTAGTAAAACTAAATAGGCAGCTCACAATCCCATCATTTTCAGAAGACTGGTAAAACTGACACAAGCAACAATGATCTCGTTGTTTTAACAAGAAATCCCACTATTCCTAAACTGGTAAAAGTTATGTTGAACAAAGCATTCGTGCCATTTTCAAAAGACTGATAAATGAAAACAAACATAGTGATCCCGCTACTTTTGTAGGCGATCCCGTTGTTTCTGGACTAGGTAAATTGATGAAAATGACAAAATTTGGACTACAAATTTGATATTTCTAGGTGATGTTTTTGGACTTGATTATTGACAAAATATATAAGTGGCACCAATCACAACAAGAACACAAGTATGATAAATGCATGAACAATCATGTACTTCCTAGGCTGCCAAAGGGCAATACTTGTTGGACCCCACTTAAAAAATTAATCCCTAGTTGTGCTTATTAATATTGGATATCATAGAAGTATGGTGACACTAGCTCCCCTCCATGACACACATTGATCGGGCACACCAGACTTTGAATTCCTAATGATCCTAAAATCTCAAAGAATTTGATATCTCAGTAATGAACTATGACACTTCTTATCGGGTCATCGAGATAACACTGAATAACTCCTTCCAATAACCGATTACTTACTCTAGTTCGTCCACTTTTCTATCGGGCATCGGTATAGGGGAGAAACTTGCCTACCAATACCCGATACAACCGCTCCATGCCTATGCTTGCTCATTGGGGTAAGTCTTGCCGATTAGGGCAAGTCTTGCCGATAAGGAAAAAATTCAAAAACTGCTTAACATTCATCTCCATCAGCATGTTGGGCTCAACTCTCGTGGGAGCCATATTTTAACCCACATGTTGTATTTTACTTTTCCTGTATCTACAAATGAAGCAAACAGGTTAGACAAAAATAGTGCATATATGATTTCTTGCTGATGATTTGACCCAATATTTGCTGATTTGCTTGGCACTTTTTCATATGAATGAAAGCAAGGCCTCATTAGGCCACCAAATTTAGCATGTGCAAAAATTTGGTAACATTAATTTCTAGACAAAGGCAAAAAAATGGGCGCACCCTAGGGAGTGACAAGGTTGTTTGAGTTGATGGAGTATCAAGATGTGGGTAGTGGTAATATCATGACCTTTTAACCTTAGGAGAGTTTGCTTGATGTGCTATCGAATGACCAAAATTTCATCGAAAATAAATGAATTTTTGAAATGGATCTCCACATCCACAAGGGTTTGAAAAAATCCTTTAAATAGTGCCCTTTGATCATGCCAAGTTGTTTCATTGCTTTTCTATTGTGTCTTTGCAATATTTTTCAAAAAGATCAAACACCTACAACAAGATCAAGTGTCAACATCAACATCAAAATCAAAATCAAATAGCCCATCATTCAAGAAATGGAGAAAACATCTTACATGTTGTGATCTTAAGTCCAAACCAATCAAGCGAACATCGTGGAATGGCGTTATGCATTTCATAGGGAAGGTGAAGAATCCATCCCTTCCATTTCTATTCCATCATCATCCATAGAGATTTTAGCTCAACAAATCAAGACTGCGCAACAATAAATGAGAGACATGACAAGTCCTAGCAACCATAGTGTTGGTTAGAAAAAATGATGAGAGAAGTGATAACCACGAGGGAATCATTATCAGGCCAATCTTCTTTTTCTTGTGAGACCATTCAAACATGTCAACCTTCATTCTTCAATAAAATCACTCCTACTTTAGTTCAACCAACATTATAGTCAAGTCAACCTTCTTTTTCTTTCAACCCAACATATCAATCATACCAATCACATCAACTCAACATTCAAACCCATTTCAACCAAAATCAAGTCCCTTTCAACCAAAGCCCATATCAACCATATATATCCACCATTTCATCATCCTCTTAAGTCACACAAGAATAGTCCACACCATCTCTATCCAATAACACAATCTCCCAAGGGCTATACATAGTACAAATATAATCTAGTCCAAGTCATGATTCAAAGAGTCTCATTCAAAGTCATTTCTCATCAAGCCAAAGTGTTGAAACCTTCCAAAAATCTCCCATGCATATCCAAACTCCTTCCCAATGTCAAGAGAATAATCCAAAATCAGAAGAAATCAGTCATGAAACAAATCATGATCAAGAAAAAACCCTTCCATCCTACCCAATTTTTTATCAAGATCCCACTGACCAAGAATCTTATGATGATCCCCTCATTATTTTCTATTCCATTCATAATAACACCCTTTTATCTCAAGAGAAAGATATTCTTTCAAGTCCCATCCAACATCCACCTCCTAAGAAAGGTCAGGACATCCCTTCCATCCTTCCTAATAATCCCTTTTTGATTCAAGTCCAAAGTATTCCTTCACCTTCATGTCCTAAGCAAGATCCCATTATTTCTCTAGATCCTAATCAGGATCCCTCCATGTCACAATCCTCCATGTTCCTCATGATTCCCTCTCAAATGAACTTACCATTTCTCCTCATGATCCCAATCCCTCTACACAAGTTGTTCATGAACCCCTTATCAATGAAATCACCAATCCAGTCCATAATGTAGAGAACAATTTATCAATGATTGTGTGTGCACCATTTTAACATGCCAATGTAGTGATAGAATCAAGCATAGAACCAACTAATGAAATCAACACCCAAATTGTTCCATCATCTTCTACAAGAACAAGCATAATACCGGCTAATGAGATCAACACCTGGTTGGTTTCATCATCCTCTTCAAGTACATCAATAAAAACAAACATAACACCCGCTCATGTCATAAATTCAGAACTAGAATCTATTTGCCTCATACACCCGCATTTGAAAGACTGGGGGCAAGAAGATCTACCACAACTGGATTGGTTTGAAAATAATGAGGCTATAGCAGAAACTGTACATGAAATACTCCCAACTGAATATCCTATTGAAAAAGATAAGTTTATCCAACTCTTCAAACATAGACTAATGAACTAGCTACACAAAAACTCCTCGACCTTATGAACATCATGGACCTAAAAAGATATTACATCTAGGGGATGGGTTCATTTAAATTTTCAATACCGCATTTGCATATTTATTTACTATATTGCATCACATATCTTTATTTTAGAGTGCATCATAGTTGCTTGCATATCACCATAGCACAACATATATCTCCATATCATTATTTATTTCTCATGTAGTTGCATCAATAAAGCAAGGAGATTGTCTAAGTCATTTACTTGTCTAAATGGAGAGGAGTGAAGGTGTCTCATTTCCTAGATACTGGTTCATGAAGTTTTTAGGAGGTCTTCGATCATCCATCTTCAATGCCACCTTGTGATTAAGCTTTATCCATGGTTGTGTAGAAGTTTCACTATTAAGGCTTGTTACCCAACATCTACCAATTGCTATATCTCACACATTAATCACATGCTCTAAGTCCTTACAGATACCTAGTTGATCAAGTGGCTAGTGAAAAATCTAATATTCTGCTTCAACATCATTGTAATTGTCATACCCAAGTAGGTGTCATTACTTACAAGTCAAGGCAAGAAAATAAAAGAAAAAAGTGTTATGCCAATATCCACTTCAAGGAAAAATGAACAAATATATATAATTGAAATATCATGCAAAAATCTATAAATATTGACTAAGGAAATATGTGAATAACTCCATCAGGGCTATGGACGCCTACTAGTAATGGAGAAATATTAGAGATATTACAGTGTATAACCTCATCGGAGCCCTAAAAGCTTGTTGATAGCGAGGCTCTATCCAGGTTTTTTTGAAGTCAAAATAACTCATGTAGCTAGCCACATGATTCCAAAGGTCCGTAGTGGTTATGAGGGTAGGAATAAACTCAAGTTCACACACATGGGCAAAAGAAGATCAAAGTTTCAAGAATTGATGGAGAAGTTTTACGTGCCTCCATTCATAAATGTTGGTTACATCATGTGTTAAGTTGGATGGTCCTAGGTCTTCTAAGAATGGATTGAATGCCTACCTCTGAAACATTCCACACCTTTAATCCAATTAGTGCATTTCAGAATGAAAGGTGCACACAATCATCCTTATTCAAATAAGAATTGCATCTTCATCATGCATCTTGCATTAGCATCTCATATCGAAAATTCATTGTCTCCATATGCATCGCCTAGATCATCATGTCATAATAGGTCTGCATATTGGGGGCATAGCTGAAAAAATCCTTTAAAAACAGATAAAGTCCTGAAAAAAATCCTAAAAAATTAGAAAATGAAAAAATCCTAAAATTCAGAAAAAGTCCTGAAAAAATCCTAAAAATTAGATAAAGTACTGAAATTTTTTGAAAAATTAGATAAAGTCCTAAAAAAATCAAAGAAGACCCTGAACAAATACCAAAAACAATAAAAAACATCAAAAAACTTTAAAAAAAAAAAAAATTCAACAAAATCAACCAAAAACATTCAAAAATGTTCCACAAAATCCAAAAATATAAAAAAAATCAAACAATCAAAAACTTGCAATAACATGTCTCGTAAGAATCAAATACCCTAGCAGATATACAACAAATACTTCACACGAAGTTCGCAAAGGATAAAATTATCTAATCAAAATTTGCAACCAAGTTGATCAAATTGTCTTATCAATCGACAACTATCCATATCAAAGTGATCATTATCTTGTCTTAAACAAAAGAGGATACACTCAAAACTAGACAGCTCAGTCTTAAACGGGGTCCGCAACTTTCTAAAACCAAACATTATCAACCAAATCACATCAAGCAATCACATGAAGGCATAGATCAGTATGGCCACCAAAGTTTTGTCCTAGTTAGTCTTTAACTTTTTATCAATTAGTAATCAATCATGTTACTATGCTACTCAAGGATGTCCACAAGTGACTAGAGGAGTCGTGATGGGCATGATCTTGTTATTTGTTTGTTGTTTGTGGTGTGAACCAATGAAGTTATAGGGCAATGGTTCCAGTGGGTGTCTGTGTAAGTTCATTCGGCAACTATCCCATGAGGAATATCTATGCTTGTGACTACCACAGATACCTCCACCCCTGACGCTAGTCCCATAATGGAGGGGTTCACTCCTTGTATGTTACGTGTTTGTTTCTCACAATGAGATATCTATACATCTTGGTTACTTATACCCTGGTGTACTAAGCTTCATTGTTACATAATAAGGCTCAGTGATGATAAGAGTATTCATCACCATCATTCACTATCATCATCAATCATATCAGTTCATTCCATCAAGATTGACTCGTATTTCATCATCAATCATATCATTTCATTTTCTCATCTCATCATGTTGTTCTATCTCAAAAATCATTTTCTCATCTAACATATTCTACTATCAGTCATTTCATTTCAATTTCTACTCACATCTTTCTAATTCCATCTCAAATTGTTTCCTCACATACTATTCTATTTATCAATCAATTATTTTTCATCTTTCATCTAATTTTCATCATATTTAATCATTTGTCTTATACAAGATGTGTCCTTCCTGATACCAGACATGATCATCTATCTTCGTCTTATACAGGATGTATCCTTCTTGAAACCAGATGTTTTAATCATCTTTATCTTATACAGGTTGTCTCCTTCCTGAAACCAGAATTGATCTTTATTAAATCAATCCTATCAATCTTGTCATCTAATCAATCTTCGAATCAGTCCAACCATTTCATTTCTCTACTCAAACTCATTCATGTCATCACCATTCTTCTTCTTTCAAGAGATAATTCATGCCTTCAACGCACAAACAATCTCTCAAGGCTCGAGCATCCTACCTCCATCTCTCGGCATATTGGAGCAAAAAATTTTCATTTTCTTTGAAACAATATCGTCTCGACATTGTGTCAAAGAGGGGAAAACGTAGACACCTAAAAATGTCTCACTGATCATTGCTAATTATTCATCTTATTAATTAAATAATTATTTAATTAAGATAATTAATTATTCTCAACTGACCTAATCATCATTATTCATTTTTCTAATTATCTAATTTATATCTATTAATTTTAATTCATCATCAATTAACCCTATCTCAAATATTAATTAAATATTATTTATTTAATTAATCACAATTTATCCCTTGGTTAAATAATATTTATTATTTAATTAATACTATTTCTAATGTTTAAATAATTTCATTTAAATTATTTAAATTAATTAACTTATTTCTCCAATTCCCCAAATTTGAATTTAAGATAATTCCATCTAATTTCATTTCTCCCAAACTCACAATTCCCCAAGTGTTGATTTCAATTAATTTCATCTAATTCTAATTTCTTAAATTTTAATTCCCCAAATTTGTATTTCATCACATTTTAGTTAATATCATGTGCATTTCATCATTCAAAAATGCAAATTCAAATCTAAATTAAAAATGAAAATCAAATACAACTTCAAAATCCTACAACACATGTTGAAATTAGGACTAATTGATCAAATCAGTTAACTCATCAATCACCCCTTTTCACTCCAATTCACCTTTTTTGACTGATCAATCGATCCACTTATCTCTCCAATCCATTCAAGCATTTGATCAATCACTCTAGTTAACTGAGCAATCTATTATGTCCACTATTCAATCTATCTAGTTAAAAAATCAATCAACTCTGTAAACTGATCAATGTAAGTCAGTTATTTCTCAGTCAAGACTTGAGTTCAAAATCCTTCCCCATCTCTCATGAAAAACTATATAAACAACATCAATTTCTCAAATCAAGATAGATCACACTCTTCAAAACAATTGCCATCTTATGCAAGAATCCCAATGCAAAACCTGAGAGCCACCAACACCAGCAATTTGGAGAAGAACAATGGAAGCATTAATGTGGAATAGGGAGTTTAAATTAGTTTAATTATTCCATTTTTTTCATTTATTCTATTGCATTATGTTTTAAATCAGCTTGATTAGTTAAGGATTTGTGATTGTCCTTATTTCCTAATTGGCTATTTTTGATGAGTTTAAGCATGAAAACACAAAGTTGTACTTGGGAGGATCAACAAAGTTCATAGAGATGAACTAGTTCAACTTTTAATGGTAGAAAATTCGGAGGACCATGGCGAATTGATACCACTTGGTCCTAAAAAATTAGGTCAAACTTCTGAGGACGGATTCTAGACATCTTATTTTTCCTAGATCTAAGTCAGTGGCTCCATGGGACATCTATAGCTTACTATTTCTACCAAAATACTTCAATAATTCACTATTTTATCCTAATAATCAATAATTTAATCAATTCAATTTAGGAAAGAGAAAACCCTCTCCCAAAGAGGTTGAATTTAATCAGAATCTCAATCCTTTCCCCAAAAGGGATTGGGGCTAGATCTATTAGCTTCATTCTCTTTCCAATGTAATGTTTTGTTAGGTTATTTAGTAGTTTTAATATCTTAATTTTACCCTAACCCTAATTTTTACCTAATACAGAAGGATATTAGAGATAAGATTCTATTTTTTTGAATTTACTTCTTTCATGCAATTGTGTGCAATGCTTCATAACTATCAACTTCAAGTGAGCCAATTTGAATCATCTCCTTCAATGAATCCGACTAATAAGAATGAGAGCACTCAATAATCATTTCCAAAATTCAACAAACACAACAAAGGTTTCATAAAGAGAAATTATAACTCTCCTAGCAACACCAATACTCAAGTGGCAACCACGACATGAGGTGTGACTCCTTTATCCAAATATTTTAGAAAAGAATTAAATCCTCTTTATCAATCTTTGCATAGTATAATATTGAGGTTGTTTAATGCTAATGTGTTGCAACTTCCTCCCATCAAGCCTATAGATACCTCTAAACCTCTACCACTTTCCTTTGACCATGAAACCTTTTGCCAATACCATCATCAAGAAGGACATGATACCGAGAAGTGCTATAAGTTGAGGTATAATATTTAAGATCTTATTGATAAAAATATTATATCTATAGTTGGTGTGAATGATAAAGGGAAAAAATCTATAGAAAATCCTAATCAAAAATTCCAAATATTCACTAATTGTTTTCCTTCCCACTCTACCAATGTTGTTGAGTCTGAGTCACTTGTATTCTTTCTTGATAAATTAGGCATGGAGTCCAATAATGTTGTGAAACTTATTGAAAAACCTAAACCTAAACTTGAATTATGCATCACCTTTGATCTTAGTGAGACTATTATTGTACCTGATGGACTATTATACATTATTGTGAAGATTAAAGATGAGGGATGCTCATTGATCCAGTATGTATGGTGAATGTTAAAACTGAATAACATCTTTTTACTAAACAATTGCATAAAATTATATATAATACATATGATGCTATGATCAAGGTGTATGATGGTTTCTCTTCCCCTACTATTGGTTCTATTACTCTTCATGTTGAGGATGGTACTAAGTTCTTAGATGTTACCTTTTCTATTATTCTGACATCAGATCAATTTTGTGGGACATCCTTGGCTCTCTTCCATGAAAGTTATTCCTTCTAAAATCCATAAATATTTTAAGTTCCCTCATAATGGTATTATAATAATCAATCAATAGCCATTTCCAACCCACAACAAAGCATGAAAATTTCACCCTTGATTACGTTTCGCCTAAACAACCCGAACCTTTAAAGCCTCGAGATGATATTCTTTCTTTATCTTACCAAAAATGGAAAATTTATATGATATTAGCCTCAAAAACCTAGAGACCCTTTACCCATGCATATTACTCCTCCTCCTCCTAGAATTGGTCTTCTTCCTACACCTTCTATTCCTCCTCTATATGTTGTTGTCCCACCTCCCACATCTTATAAAGGAAAATACCCAGCATCCAATATATCTCAACCTAGTGAGGATCCTTCTGTTGCTACTCCTACAAGGGAAGGAAAGAGGCCTATGTTGATTGATCCTCAACCATCACAAGTCTCAAGTAAACCTAAAAGAAATCATTGTGCAAGAGAATGTCAAAGAAGATATTATTTCAAGGCTTGTGAACCTGATTGCCAAACCATTTCCTCACCAAAGACACCAAATGTTGACTTAATCCCATTTGTCTAACCTTTGCCTAACCCTAGGGAGGAAGTTCAACTCAAATCACCAAAAATAAAGATTCTTAAGAAAAATGATGGTCCAACTTCTTTTCATGCTAGAGATCATATTATGATTAATTTAGATGGTGATAATAATGTTGTTCATGCTAATAGTGTTGATCCTAATGATTCAAATGATATGTGTGAGATTGTCGAGATTAATCATAAACTATCTTCACACTTTTCAAAAGCATTAATCCTAGCTCCTAGTGACAAAAAAGTGACGCATCATTAGAGCATGGTCCTTGTTTGGAGCTTGTAGTAGCTGCATTTACCATGCTCATTTTTCTCCTTTGGCATCTTGTCCACCATCCCTAAATGAAGTTAAGAAAGATTGGGTGATGGATGATTTGCTTGACTAGCTTCATTTATGTCATAGATTCAAGTATGTGTGTTTACTTGTTCGTAATGTACTTCCCCCATGTTGTGTTGCTTGATATGTTTTTATGTTATGTTAGGTTCTATTTAGATGACCCTTGTTACTCCATTGGTGCAAGGTAATAAAGAGACTAAATCTGTTATGATATTTCTTTGTGTGTATCTCAATTCTTCTATATGTTGTATCAATATTTTGACGTACATGTGTTATTATTTTTAAATGTGCCTTTGTGTTTCCTACTTTAGGACATGATGCAAAGAATTGAGATCTCTTTTTCGTCTCTTCCATGTTGACTCAAAAATACATTTTTTTGTTAAATCTTATGTACTCTTCTTCCATTGTGCATGTAGTTCCACTACCTTTGGGGGATGAGATCAATTCAATGCAATTCTTCTTGATATACATTATTTATGAAAAGTGCATACTAACCCCAGCTATTCGATCCCTTATGTGCTTTTTCCTATATGTTTTGAGACTATTCTCTTTGATTTGTCCTTTCTTAAGGGCATCTCATTGTGGCAAGGTGCTTGTCTTTTGGATGCATGTATGCTACCTTAAAGTAATTGCTCTTAGTAAGGCATAAACAATTGCTTTAACATGGGGCATACACTCTACTCAATTTTACACTTCATGAACACACCACGAGACTTGGTTTGTACACTTTGCTCACACACCATGACGTGTTTGGTACATGTTACAATACCCATTTTGTAGTCAATTCAACTTAAAGTCTAGATTACTTTTCAAAAAGGTCCTTATGATTTGTAATCCTTTTTAAAATATTTCAAACCTACATGACTCATAGTAAGCACAAGCCTTACCAGGGCAAGTGCAGCCATTCTTTTTCTATCCTCTTTATGTGTTGCTCCTTTTATCTCAATATTAGATTGATAAGATCCTTCTCTAGGGGCTTGGTGTGTTTTGTCTCTTTGGTATCTTGGTGGAATGTTTTCCATGCAACTTGTTACTTTACTGTGAGTATGGACATAGGTTCATACTCCTGCTAAAGTGGGGGCTAAATGTAGCATCATAAATTGTATCCTTAAATAATTTTGTCCTCATGTAGCCCTCACCTTGGTGTTTCGACCTCCAGTGCTCAATGTATGCCTTGAAGTTGCTCATACCATATTGAAATTTACATTTTCAACTACTCACCTAGAATCTGTCCCATTTTGAGTATTGGATGATAGGACTAGGATACCCTGGGCACCCTGGTCCTCCCAACTAGGACTCAAAATAGAACCTCATAATGATCACTTGATATGAGCGATAAATTTGGCTCTGTGTTGGCCCGCTCTGAAAATTCAAACATTTCATACATGGTTAATTATAAAAAGAAGCCTACCCCCCTCATTTGGTAAACTAAACTTCAATCAAGATCCCATTTGCACTCTAGCAAGATCAATTCAAGCCTATATGAGCAAGAATTCAAGTATTCATCAAGGATTAAAGGAGAAGATGAAGTCAAGATCAAGCATTAATGTTCAAGCATCCATGATCAACCTTCTATGAAGATATTCCACATTACATCACAAGCCTTTGCATGAGGATTCAAGCAAACTTCATCAAGGTATCAAGTTCAAGCATTTTCATATCATATCTAGTCTTTCCCTCAAAAGGAAAGCTCATTCCATTTCAGTTCTATTTCAATTCCATTTCAATAATCATTTCAAGGTTAATTCCAAAATTGAGGTTTGACCTAAGGCAAACCCCCACCAACCAAACATATTTCCTTCTTTCTATGTGTAGGAATCATCTTAGGAGTTGCGAGTAAGGAATCAAGAAGTGTAGATGACGACAATCAGACTTGAATTTTGAAGGCAAAAAAATTGGAGCACCAAGGCGATCGACTCCCCTCGGTCTTGAGAATTTATTATGACCTTCCGACAGTGGATTCATTGCATCACCCTAATTTGAAAACTATCTAGACTGTCTATCCTTGACATTAGGAGGACCAGGGCAACCTGCTCCCCTGAGTCCCTACAATTCAGCCTAAATATTTTGTCATAAGTTTTGATCCCTCTTCCCTCTTTAGATCTTAGTTTACAACTCCTCATGATATCTAGAACATTATTTTGCTTTTGTTTTATGTCAAATTCCTATTGTTTATGCTATATCTAGAATTGCAAGTCAACCTTGATTCAGATTCAAATTTCAACTCTAACAAGGGGGAAGAATTAACCTGATCTAAATTTTGTCCTTTTAGGATTGGATCAATCAAGTTCAATTCCCTTCCCTTAATGTAAGGTGATCCCATGGAAATTTATGGCTTTATCAATTAGGGTGGTAAAACCTTAATTTTCAACATATTACAATGAGTATCTAGGAAATTTATGCGGCTTCAGGGTGTAACTTGCCACCCTTATATATGTATGTTTTAAATTTGATGGAGTGGCTTCCAAATATTTGAATCTCAATAGCTACTTTGGTAGACAATCTCTTTGCAAATTCACCCTCCAAAGTCCCAATGATTGCATAAAAAAATCACCATTAACATATAATGGGACTGTCTACTCCTCTCCAAAGTCAATTAAGGGTATAGTGATTGTTAACTCTCATAATCGAGTTAGTGAGTGACCCCTTTCTTTTTAGTGAGTGACCCCTTTCTTTTTAGCCCAAGATAGGTAGCTTGAGCTTCTAGCATATATACTAGGTATGCGGTAATTTAAAATTGAGGGTTAGTCTTTAACCTAATTAGTTGCTCATCTAGATTGTCGCTTATCATCTTTCCCCAATCAATGAACTCTTTTATGGCTACAATGATCTGGATGAACAAGATCGTCCATGGTAGGAGTCCTTTGGCATCAGGTAACCCAATTACTTTGCTCAAAAGGGTAACATAGTCTCTTACATCCAAATGTAGATATGCTCTATGAATCATCTTTACTCGGTCCAGCTAGTGAGCCTTCCTTTATCTTTAAAAAAAAAATCATTTATATACTTCATTGGTTCTGAGTCTTCTGAGCTAAAACTGAAGCTTTCAGCTCAGATGTAGTTGCAACTACTATAATTGACATGTACGCTAAATGTGGAAGCATACACAGGGCGTGTGAACTGTTTAACGAAGTTGCCTCAAAGAGTTTCCATCTTGTAGAATGCAATGATTGTAGGATATGCACAAAATGGATCGGTTGAAAAGACTTTAAAAATTGTCAAGCCAATACAAATCATATGGAAGCAACAACAATGCATATAAATTGTTGGACAAAACCCATCAAAGAGATATCACCCAACAATGCATATAAATTGTTGGACAAAACCCATCAAAGCGATTCAAAGATAGGGTATCTCATGAAATGATTACAGGATGTGCACAAGATAGATTTTGCCAGAAAGCTCTCAGAACCTTTGAATTAAAGAAGCACTCTAGTTTACATTTTTAGACAGACAATATTCTTGCTGAGATTAAATGAAAAAAATTGAAAATGGGCTTGCACTATAATAATGTGCATCATGTCAAATATCTAGTAACAATAATTGTGCATGTTTAATCGATGTGGGCTGTGAATACTTCAATTACCTGAGTAACACGTATTGCATCACATACATTGTTGATGAGAAGGATCTGCATGAAATCAAATTCATGAAAAGGCTTTGTATATTTTTAAGAAACTGTCATGGTAGACATATACGCATAAAATAATTTCAGAGAAAATATTATAAAAGAGTATTTATGGTTTGAGGAACCTGACACTTGTTATGCCTTCAAGGGGAATACATCCTCAGATAGAGCCACTCAGAGATTAAGTTGTGACACTCAGAGGCACCCTTGTAAATTTGTTCAAATAGCCTACTTTGAAATGTAATAATTCGAAGCCTCTCCATTCTCATGACAAATCACTTGGTACAAATGTTTATCTATCATATGTGACTACCTATATCAGTTTGTAACCTCCAATGGTCTGATTTGATAGGGTTTCGAAGCACCAAGTTTTAGGGTTTTGAAATAGTTTTTGGATAAGGTTTCAAAGCATCAAATTTTAGGGTTTTGAAATAGTTTTACAGTGCATGTTTTAAAATATTTCAAGTAAGCCATTTTACAAAGTCAATATCTCAGTGCCTAATGAATTTACCATTAAACCAATTGTTCTGCAATGTACTCTCGTAACCAATTTTAGAATCCCATTTGGCATTTTTTCAACATTGAACCAAATGAAAATTTTCATGTTTTTCTACTGTTGTTTACAATACCTATAAAATAGCCTTTTGTAAAAAATAATATTTCACATTTGGATGATTGTCATGCTAAGCCAATTGCTCCCTGCAATTGTCTATATCATAATGAATTCCTATGCAAGTTTTGAGAGCCCCGTCACTTCGTTTAATAGTTTTTCAAAATCCAAAAGTGTACGTGATTTATTTAGTTTTGCAGAATGCAGTGTTCTTGAATTTATAGGAGGCCAACTTTGAGAATTAATTTCTAGACACTTGTTGATCATCATGAAAAGACAATTCGTAAACAAACTTATGTCAGCTTCATATACATGCCTGGCAGTTCCTTGGACGTGGGAAATTATTTTATCAGTAAAAGTAAAAGTAGAACTATAGTAAAAATATTTCTCATCCAGAAAGATGATTTCACGTGAAGGTGAAGATACTCTCATAAGGGATTTTGATATGTGAAAATAAAGTGGCTAGATGAAATATTTTCACTTAAAAAGGTAAAAAGGTAAAAAGGTTTTATAAGGAATGTCAATTGGGTGAAAACATTTTCATTATGGGGAGAATGATTTTATGCAAATAGCAATTGGAGTTATCACTAAAAAATAATTTGCAATTTGATATATTTTTCATTATGAATGCTTCTTACGGGAAAGACAAAGAAAAGAACATTAAAACTTGAAAATGAAGTGATTATTTTCTGTTGTAAGCAAGGAAAAATAAAATAATTCATTTTAGTTGTATTGTAAAGTGATTATGTAATGCCCACCAATATACCCTAGAGAAAATAAGCTAACATCTAATGGAGATAATTTTTTTGTTTTTGTTTTGTTTAATGTATAATGCTACATTTTACTTCATTCATGCAATGTAAATAACCAAACATACACTTAACATCAACATGTTCGCAACATTAAACATTATACCTTTATCACTACGCAAGAGGAATAAAAAATACAACATACATCCCATCTTTCCCTAGGATATCTCAACGTCATTACTTAGTTCTAACCCAAGCAATAACTGTTAGGATAACCGGTGGATAAACCAAATACCGGAATAATTAACCATAAACATAAATTACAGAATAATTAACGAACCATCCATAACACATGACACCAAGATTTGTACGTGGAAAACCCAGTAAAGGGAAAAACCACTGTGGGCAGCCTACCCATAGTCAGATAATACTTCTGCAACAAGTATGTGATTACAATAAGAGGGGCCTGCACATGCAGGAAGGCACACTACTCATCACAAAAGGAGCCTCACTGACTACAAAGAAATCTAGACCACAATCTGAAAAGATGACTGAACTGCAAGAATAGCATCTCTTATGCTTGAGTACAATTTTGATTAAGCTCAATACCTGAGGTCTTAAACCTCTTTCATAAACCCAATTTGATCACCTATGATCGACCAAAACCTCTGCATATGATTACAACATTACTCACACACACATAATCCTATATCCCATAAACCTACGATCTATAAAGAGATCTTACATCATATTTATACCAACCCAGGACCTAAACAATTAGGTCAACCACCTAGAAGATAATACAATAGATCCGTTACATAATCTCACAAACCAATGATAAACCAAGTCGTCCTAAGACCGAAACAACATAATCCAAACAATAAATCCAACAGGTGATGCATCAAGAGCATCAACCAACACATTACACAAACCGGTCCATAACCTAGTAGAATAAGATTAAGATAGAATAGGTCTGGTCCTAAATGCAAACACCACCGATCAACTGGAACACGAACAAGATAACCATCAACATCCTGATAATCTTCTAGAAGCCGCACCAACAACACTTATCGGAAAAAAATATTCAACAAAGCTCTACCAGTAAAATCCTTACCGGTGACCAAAAGGCTTACTAGAACAAATGATAGCATCCAGATCATCAAATCCTGAACTAACTGAATGTGATACGCATCAGGAACACATGAATAACCAATCCAAGCCAATACCACAAGCTAGACCAAATTAGAGAATACCGGAGATGGTCTCCAGATCAATATCATAGTCCAACCACTCTACCAGAAGCCAATAGACAACAAAATAGCTAGTGTTAACATCAATGCAACACATAATCAAGTCCTCCAAATTGCCAACAATAACATCTATTCATCATTTTCTAATCTTAAAACCATTACTATTTCATCATGCTCTTAGGAAATTCAATTACTAATATCATTGAGATAATATGCAACACTTGATACATTATTTAACCATCTACGTATATGCAATGCACTTAATGCTTTCTCCCATATTGCATAATCCTAAATGCCTTCCTTTCATATGGTATGCAATCCCTTTTTTTTAGCTACATGATTTCAATGCAAGATTAATCCTCATAACTAAGGTTCATTTTAAACTCCAAATCCAAATGTTCCTAATACTTTTATCCATCCATATTCCCCTACATTCATTATGCAACTATCATGCTTATCTTTTGCTAAATGCATGACATGGATTACATTTCCTTTAACATATACATTCTACTTATGAATTCTTACATCCTAATATGATCCTTTCTTTAATGCAACCTATGTGCTTAATGCATGGTTTTAATTCCATTTCCATCTATCCATTTATATGCTATACTAGTATTCTTAACATTCCAATGCATTAATATGAGTGACAACCACATCTAAGTCTAATATTATTTCTTCCATGATAATTACATATGTTCATTCTGCCAACTACTTATTCACATCCATGTGCTAGAGATATCCATTAATCAAGATTATTGACTCCTCCATTAAGAACACTTATTTAATAATAACATAATATCTCATACAAGAGAAACATCCACTAACATAACAATAGCAATACATAGATTCCAACTTATCATTGGATCACGAGCTACAAGATACTTCACAATACATCCTACTATATTCAAAATTGTATTAGGTCCTTATATAACATTCATCATCATAACAATATATGTACCCAATCCTACTAAGGGCATAGCTTCTTTCTTCCTATGCATCAAACTAAATATGATTTCCAAGCTATCACCATTACCATTACCTTTGCATGATTTCCTTTCTACAAGAATCATCATGAATGCCAATTGTATAATCATGAACCAAACCATAACACATTGCAATACTCATGAATCCATTCTATTACAACCAAAAATGTAATACAATACATCTCAATGTCTAACATTGCAATTATATTCCAAGATGATCATTATTATTACCATTCATAGTCATTCACATGAATCCACCACCTATCATTACTATTCGATATCAAGAATCTAATTTCATTACAAGGTAAGTTTTACATAAATCCATTTCGTGTTTCCATTATCATTACATGACAATACATATGAATGTCACAATTACACTACACCCACATATCTCATTCTAAGGCTTCAACTAGATTACATACATCATTACATTTACATGAATAATACAACAAGAACATAGCTCATCCATCTCCTAAGTCCTCTATGATCATTGCAAGGATAAATGAATCTCATAAACATGATTCCCAAATACATAAATCTGCTCCAATAAAATCCATAATCCATCATGATGAAGAGTCCTCATCCACACAAGAAGAACACCAACAAGGGGAAAACCCGAATGGTAAAAAGAACCAACCAGCTAACCATGTGGAACTAAAGGAACCACCCCTCGTGCTAGGAGATGACACAAGGTCCCACCCCACACTTTACATCTAGGTTTACACTAAATACCAAAGAGACAAGCAACAACAAGGACTCTCAAACATGAAGAAATCATAAACAATCACAATAAGAAACCCCCAGAGGCTTATCAAATCAACAAAGAATAATCATTAATCAGAAAGGGGAGACATGTAGGAGTGGAGTGTCATCACATGCCATCCTCATAACATAGCATATACAATAACATAAAGCACTAGCCTGATGGACATGTGGAGCCATCTCAACCTATGAGTGATCAAGGGAGATTGACTTGCCATCGTAATGGCCTTCTCATTCTTATCCTAAAACATCCTCCCTAGGATCAAGTCATGAGGCTCACATAAATTTATTATCTTTATTAATTAACTATCTACCCATCCCATGAGTTCATTATTATGTTATCACTTTCAATTATAAAAAAAACAAGGTAAACTCCCAATGTGTCCTGGCGGTCTAGACCTCATGCATCCTTAAAAGGAACCTCATGCAAGCTTATCACTCATGACCCTAGTCATCACAAGGAAGACCATTCTCCCTAACATGGTCTCAAAACAATAAACAAACACAAGAGTCTTTATAATCATAAGCCAATATGAGATTACAAATAATCAGGATGCAGCCAACAATCTCAACACATAAGAAAGAAACATATGAAAGGCTACAACATGAAATCAAAGCCAATGAGCCTCTTGGAAATTAATGAAACAAATTCCATCACAAGGGCCACAAAATCTTCCATGAAACATAAACAAAAACCTCAGCAAGGCCTATTCAATTGCTGGCACAAGAATCTCAAATATCTCTATCTCTCTCACGACGCATCAACAAGAGAGAGTGTTCAACAAATAAACAAGTGAAAAGAGATAATAAAACATAATAATAAATCATATGAGGACCTCAAAATCCATTGATAAATATTTAATAAAATCATACATGACCTCAAAAAGCCTTTGGTACAACCCCAAATCCAAATGGTATCAAACCAGCTCAAATCTGTCCTCAAACCCTATTTTTTCACAGTTTAGCACATACATAAATTGTAATGACGCATATGTGAGTTGTTTTGGTGCAAATGTGTCATCTTTTGGTGCATATGTTCCATCTTGTGGTGCATATGTGCATTCTTGTGGCGCATATGTACTCGAGAAAAATTTGCATGAAAATGACTAAGCACGGGGACAAAAATACATAAAACTTTAGGGGGTTAAAATGACGAAACTAAGACCAATTAAAAAACATAGAAAAGGGATCCAAGAAGGTATTAAAGACATGAAATAGACATTTTTAATCAAAGAGATCTGATTGAAAACATAATGCAAACTTTGGAGGAAGAACATCTCCAGAATAGTAAAAAAAAAGACAATACTCAACAACCTTGAATCTAAAACATAGCAAGGATAGTCTATGACAAAAATAAATTTAAGAAGTCATTCCACACATAAAATAACATCCATACAAAAGAGGATGAGTGAAAATGAGAAGGAAAAAAGTCTCGTGAGTCTCCCTTATGGCAAAGCCAGATTGGGAGCTCACAAAGACTCTTCTCTTTCTCAGATTCACAATCTCCATAAGAACTCATCTACAAGGATAAAATCTCCTTAATAAACAATAAAAATATAATAATATAATGCATACCAAGACATACACAAAATTGCAAGACATTCCTCATGTTGTACATTCATGGCAATGCACAGGAAGCGTTATTTCCAAAACTTTAAACCAAGCAAAAGAAACTAGAATCCCATGGCTTCCCATTCAAAATCTAACAAGACTAAAGAGAATGCATAAATCAAATCATTTTTCCCCAAACAATTCAAACATAGAGAAAACAAGTTTTAAAACTTTGAAAGCAAAACGAGAAACCAAAGGAGAGGCTTCCAACCTGCAACCCGTGTGATGGTTTGTAGTTGAAGGAGAGCCCACAAGATTCTAGAATCCCACTCTAAGCCAAATCCCTTCAAAATCCAAGCCCAAACAAGCCTCCAATAATCCAAGCTGAAAGAATGGATCCCGTGAATAGTCACAGGCATTCCATTAAAACATGAAAAGCTCTAGAAACCCTAATCCTCCAACCAATAGGATTATTCCTTTTTGGAATATTTTTCCCCTACCCTATAGTTTTCAAAATAATTTTCCCATTCAAAATCCACCAATGGGAGAATAGGGTAGGTGAGGAAAATGAAAATTTAATATAAGATATAAGTGGGATTAATTTATTTTATATCCCAAGTATATTATTATTCAGCTATATAAATATTAATGCACAAACTATAGTCTACTTAGGAAATAATATTTAATCCGACATAGGATATAATTAATTTAATTAAATAATCACAAGGGAAGAACATAATTAAATAATTCAAGCACAAAATAGTTAAATACTCAAACCAATAAAATATTAAACATTAATTAAATAATTAGACTATAGTCATCAAATAATAATTAATTAAATAGTCCTCAAATAAATATTAATTAAATACATACTATATATCTAAAATCATAAATCAAATAATCAAATGCCCAAATAGCTAAAATCAAATAATTAAAATATGTATTATTAACTATTAAATCATGCATCAAATAATCAAATAGTCAACCACAACATAAATAACCACATAGACAAATAGATCAACCATCACTTACATACTCACAAAACTGAAAGAGCCAAGCTGACAACTGACATGCCAAATTGCGCCCAGTGACAATCTTAGACCTAGAGTATGTGAAGGGAACCTGTGCCACCTCCGAAACCATATATTACCATTGGGATTTAAGAAACACTCGCACCTGTTAAGCCAAGAGGAGCTCGCACTTGGAAACCCAGGAGGAATAGGTGTGTGGTACCTGCAAGTCCTGCAACCACAAAGTGATAAAACATATATATATATATATATATATATATATATATATATATATATATATATATATATATATATATATATATATATATATATATATATATATATATATATATATATATATAGTGTGTGTGTGTGTGTGTGTGTGTGTGTGTGTGTGTGTGTGTGTGTGTGTGTAAAGAAAGTGGTAGAATTTCACAATGACACATCCTGCTCACAATGAGTGATGTGACATTGATTCTACCACGAGGACAGTCAAACGATAAAAAACACACCATAAAGTCATCTCATCAAGTAAGTCCATGAAATAGGGTTAGTACATCCATGATAACCTCAGTTACATAATTAACACTACCCTCAATATTAACTAATGCATAATCAATGTAATCCATCAATATAAATAGGGCATATAAATCATCAAGTATGTGAATACATATGGAGTCCATCAAATCACATATATCCATCAAGTCATATGATCAATAATGATAGTACCATCATCTATATAAATAATCAAAGTAGCATGGGTCCACATAATGTCTGATCATCAAAATAGGCATCTGAGACACAGTCAGAATCATAATCCCAATTCAATCATCAAATAGAAACCTAGATAAGTCTATTTGAACGAGACAAAGGATAGGTCGAGGAGAGGTACTACAGATTAGTTATTTTTTATCTTTTAGTGTTTAGGTGGTAAGAGGATAGATTTTCAAGAGATTTAATGATTTGAAACACTCCCTTATATTTATAAAAGGGAAATCAAGACTGAATAGGAGGAGGAGGATCATAATAGATTATTTAATAACATTATATTATACAAATTTTAGGGCTTTCGAGTAAACATGCAAAAAATATTTTGTTCTCATGATGTTTATAGTTGTTCATTCATTTTAATGTAAAAATATCATTTAACTATCTCCACATTTATGTCTTCCTAACCATATAAACTAGTTTATCAAGGATGCATTTGGTTTGTCAATGCACCTTAATGTATTTGTGTATCCTGTTTGATGGGTTTTTTCAAGGAAGAAATAAATTCTATTGAATAGATACATTGATTTGGAGAAATAAATTAGATCAGTTGTAGGGTTATGTGATTGATATTCTTGCATGTTTATGCAAGGCATAAACTAGGAGTAGTGCTAAGTTGTTTTAATTTCAAACACCAAATGAACAATATATTCTTATGACTTTGTGGCCCAAGATAAGGCACTGATCAAATTTCGTTTCAAAACAATCATCATTTGTTTTATTTATAATTGTAGAGATAGGAGTAGGAGTTAGTTTGTATATAATTATCTATTTCAAATAGTCATGTCATTCTGGAGTAGAGACTAATTGAAAGTTTTATAGAAAGTTATAATCTACTCAGTCATAAAAAAGGTAAACCCATCTCGGTATAGTAGAACTAAAAGTGCAAGAGATATAAATCTTTTTTAGGTTTGATTCTTGTTCATTGGCCGAATCCAGTGTTGAATCTGATCATAAATCTTGGCATACTTATAGGGTTTGACAACTTGTTTTTTGGGGAAACAATACACTCTATAGAACTTTTCCTCATAGGACATTATAACTGTAAAATACTTATCATGCTTGGGAATCCCATATACATCCTCAATATAGGTTAGATAAATCTCAAGAATGACCTCCCCCAAAGGACCCTAGACCCTTCCTTCCTTACACTTGTATTTAAAAGCGCATGCCATTACTAACTCTAGAGATTGCAGAGAGATGGGAAAATGAACAAACTGCACCAATCAAGACCACACCAAAGAGGTTTCCCAAGTTTTCATTCCATTAGGATTGGATGTTCTCCTCAAGAAGACATGTAGGTCTATGTGACCCAAGTTGGTATATGTTATCTTTTGATCTACTAAAGTCATATTTGTAGGAGGAAGGTAGCTATTGAATTTGTACTTCATTGGTGGAACTCTCTCTTGAGACATTACAAATTATATATAAAACAAGTTAAGTTAGCATCATGATATCATGGAAAAGTAACATGACCTTCAATTTGTACTATCATTACACTTTATTGAAATGAAACTAACAAATAAAGCACAACTTCCAAAACTAGCCTCCTAAAATACTAAAACTAATTAAAAAACCCAATAATAGAAAGTCCATCTTTACAGGGCAAGATTATAACATCCCTGATCCTCGCTTAAATATTGTAGTAGGGTCTTTAGTGGTCAAGGATGTTAATATACTTGATCCTTGCTTAACATTATAGGTCAGAGTCATCGGGTGTTTGAGATTGGGGATGTCAATCCTTGACCACTACGGGGGTCGAGGATCTTGGCATCTTCGATCCCCAAAGGGCATGGTACATGTTTTGCTAGGGGTCAGGGATCATAACATCCCATATCTCAGCTTAATACTTAAATGGATTTATCAGGGGTTGGGGAAATGAGATCCCTGACCTATATTGACTTTTGTATTCTTAAAGCCTTGAAGGTAATGGAACATGTGTAGACACCTAAAATCAATATTTAATTAATTTAAGCCTATCAACATAATTAATTAAATTAATTGTGTTATCCTTATTCCTCTCAGAATCAATTAAATCTAATTTAATTAATCCTGTCACTATAGTCCAATAATTAATTTATCAAATAAATTAATTTCCCCTATTCTTCTAAAGTCCCCTCCAATAATTATTTCCTCTAAAACCCACTCAATTAATTAATTCTAATTAATTAACCTAGTCATATGATTCCTACAAATCACTTTTCCTAATCCTACTCAACCTAATTAATCCTCCTTGATTCTCTCATAATCATGTTTATCATTATTCTCCAATTTTTAATTCCCACTCATGTCACATCAAACTTTGAATCTCTCAAATAAATTCAAATTTCTTTGAATCCCTCAATGCATCCTTATTTTGGAATTTTTAATTCCTCAAGTTTGAAATTCAAATTTCTCCCCCCTTTTTCCAAAGGAATTTTATATTCCTGTTTATTTTCCCAAGGCACCCTTGATCCATGCCTTCTATCCAAAATCAATCTTGACCCTTCATAATCAAATCAATCTTGGCCCTCCATTAGCCTCCTCCAATCTATAAATTTGGAGCATATTATCCTCACAAGGGGATCCACTTCTCATGCATCCTCATGCTGCTCTATTCTCCTCTCATCCTCTTCTAAATCCTCTCTCAAATCTATCAAGTTCATAATCCATCACTCAAATCCAACAATCCAATAATCCATCCACTTACCTTGTTGAGCACAAGGAGAGCATTCCACATCAAGCAATCAAAGGAGCACATCAAGTGGAGCATCATCAAGGAACGCCTTCACTTCATCAAGCTCAATCCGAAGGAGAAGGTAAAATAGCAAGGTGAAATGGTCTCTTTATGTTTTTAGCATTTTCATGTTTATTTCATTATGTTTTGATCACTTTCCCTTCTAATCCATTTTCCCCTCTTCATTTTGGCACACCCAGTGGGACTAACGTCCCTGAATTTAACCTCTTTTTGCAAGTTTTTGTGAATTTTTGTTGCAGGTTCCGCTTCAACGCGAAAGCTCGTATGAGTTTCTATCTAACATAGAATGACTCTATTTCTTTTGTCGTATGGGCTCTGAGATTTGTCGTATAAGCGACTGAGAGAAATCATATGAGTTTATGTATATCTGTTGTGTTGATTATTTTCTTTCTTCTTTCTATCCTCTCTACTAAAACTTGTACGAATGTCTATCTTACATAGTACGAGTTTCTTGTTCTGTCGTATGGTTATCTGGGATTTGTCATATGAGCCTATAGAATAACTTGTACGAGTTTCTGTTTCTGTTTACTCGCATAAAAAACAAAGAGTTTTTTTAGCAGTTTTATATATGGAATATATATTGTTAGGATGTTTGAAAGGGGTTTCGGACTTCTAGGAGTTATAATGCAAAATCTAGTTTTTGGAGGTTTTTCCAAATTTCAGACTTAGTCAAATTCTAGGGCTTTTCAGAATCAGGAGTTTTTGGATGTTTTGATAGTCTAACGAGTGTTTTTAGATCTCATTTGTCAAAGGATTCATCAATCAAATCTACGCTTGTCAAAGACTTCATTTTGAAACTACTAACCAAGTGGTTTTGCTGGTTGCCTTGGAGACTCAACCAAACATTGTGTTTTTCTTAATCTAGGCACCTAGATTTTAATTAGGGGTAAAAGAACTCTTGCTTGTTGTGTTTGAGAAAAGTGTAGAGGTAGGAGAGTATGCTCTTGTCTGCATAGACAATCAGAAATCCCAACCGTCGAACCTTTTCTTGTTTATTGCATGCTTACCCTTAGCGGGCTTGCCCTCCCAACTTGCTCTTTGAGAAGGTAAGAGGGGAATGACCCAAGTGAGTACACCCAGACCTAGGGTTCCCAACTCACTATAATAAATAGGCCATTGACTATAAAAGGGTCAATGGTTGGGGCTATATGAGAGTTCACTCTCATATTGGGTGCTTAGTAGGATCCTAGAGATCTCAATCATGCTTGCATGACTACTAAGTTCTTGGTGCTTCTTTGGGCTATAGGCCTCAATTGTGCTTGCGCAACTTCGAAGGGTAGCTCCTAACGGGAAGAATTACTAAACACCTTATTCATAGTGCCCAAAAACCTTCTAGTCATTGGTGCAGGAGGTCGGACCTTCGAAGCCCCCCATATTTTTACGGCCCTTAGTAGAGACACAAAGTTCGCCATGAGGAGTTTTCATGGGAATTGATGCTTGGCTGCCCCGAGAAATGAGTGTCGTGGAGGGGAGCTAGTGGGGTCAAGCATCTAAGTGTCCACTCTGGGTAACCATAGCTGGGAAACCAATTGGGATCCATTGACTATTGTCTTTTCTCGCCATAGGATATGTTGTGAAGGAGCATGAGTGTCTTTTGAGTCTAACTTCTTTTGACCATTGTGTTTTCTTTATTTGACATCTCTTGCCAAGTCCATCCCCTGCAACCAATCAATCTTCCCTCTTTCCAAATTCCATCTTGTCATCAAATCTTTTATCCATTTCTATCTATCCAAGAAATTCTCCAATCCCCAATCCACTTTCATCCATTCAAACAATCATCCTTCCTCAACTAATATTTATTCTTCCTCTAGTCCAATCAAATCTCCAAAATTCCAATGAATCAAATCCATCCATCTTCCTAATCCAATTCAACCTAATCCAATTCAATACAATTCAATCCAATCCAATCCAATTTAATCCAATCCATTCAATCCAATCCAATTCAATCTAGTCCAATCCAACCAAATCCAAATATAATCCAAATCCAATCAAGTCCTAATCCAAGGACTCATCCAATTCCAATCCAAACCAAATCCAATCCAACTAATCTAATCCAATCAAATCCAAATACAATCAAGTCCTAATCCAAGGACTCATCCAATTCCAATCCAAATCAAATTCAATCCAATCAAACCAAGTCCTAATCCAAGGACCAATCCAATCCATCCAATCAATCAACCAATCCAATCAAATCAAGTCCTAATCCAAGGACCATTCCAATCCAATCAAGTCCTAATCCAAGGACCAATCCAATCAAATCAATCCAAATCAAAACCCAATCAAAATATAATCAAATCTAATCCATCATCATTCCAAGCCAAGTCCTAATCCAAGTCCTAATCCATCATCATTCCAAGCCAAGTCATAATCCTCATCTTCATTTAACATCATCTTCTAATCCTTCACTCTCAACATGACTACCCATAATTTCAAAGCTTGGTATGAGAAGATGCTCATAGAAATTCACAAACTTGCCTACCAAGTTAATCCCATGATCACCCACCTGCCTATCATACCTTCATCCATCCCATCTCAACACATTACACCCAACCCCAATCTATACCATATCTCTTATCCTTCCTCTACCTTCGACAAGGGAAATCCATATTATCCCCCATCCATATCTCCATCTTATTCCCCATCTATATCTCCATATTATCCCTCATCCACATACTCCTCTAATCTAATATGTATACCTCCATCTCCCCCCCCATCTACATCCCAATCCCCATCCTTCTACAATGCATTCATTACCTCTACTCCCCATCCAAATCCTTTACTCCATAGTCCTCCAATCATTAATCCTAATTCCCCAATCCATTATCCTAATCCTCCATCCAATTCCAATCCCAATACTAATCCTCCATCCAATCCTAATCCTCCATCTAATCCTAGTCCTCCAAAATCCATATTGTCCAAGTCCTCCAAATCCATCATCCATAATGTTATCCAAGACATGCTAGCAAAGGAGACAAAATCCTCACCTCAAAGAAAAGTGGCCAAGTCTCCTCAAGTCCTCCATCCACCCCAATCACCTCCACCTCAAAACAAATCCCAATCCCCCACACTTCATGATACTCCCATTTCCACATCTACTCACATCAAAGCTTCCATCCTTCCTCCATCACACAATCCCCACACCTCCAAACATGCCAAAATCTTGTTCCAAAGCATGCTAGCATAGAAATCTCTCCATCTCGTTATGCATCCCCCTCCACTCCATCTAATGATCCCACCCCCTCCACTTCCTCTCATGATCATATGATTCCTATATCATCACATAATCCAATCACCCCTCCCACTCCATCTCATGATTCCCTCCCTAGTCAAGATCAAAGTATCCCTTCACCTCCATGTCATGATCCCAATCCATCTAAAGATCTTAATCTTCCTTCCACATCTCATCCCCCTCAAAATGGACTCGCATCTTGTTTCCAAAATAATAAGGGTCCTCAAGATAATGCTCAAGATGTTGGTACATCCTCTATTCCTCCTAAATCCAAATTTCCATACAAATCAAAATCCTGTTATCCCTCATCTTCCGCATCCATTTTGGGACCCTATGTTCCAAAGTTAAACCCTTCATTCCTTCCATCCATTTTGGGCCCCTATGTTCCGATGCTCAATCCTCCATCCCTTCCATCCATATTGGGTCCTTACATCCCTCCATCCACCACTCCATCACCTCAAATAATCCCTAAGCAAGATCAACAAAGGCACACATCCTTGGATGCCTCCCAACACTCTCTCTCCACCATCCCATCCATCAATCCTTCATCCTCATGCACCCATCCCATTGCTATTGGAAGCAATTTGGATGCCCAGTCTAAAAAGAATAAAGCTCAAAATCCACAAAAATCAAAGGATCAACATGTCCCCTCAAAATGACATGCTCAAAAGAAAAATGTGATCCAAAAGAAAGAAAAATAAAAAAGGCCACAAAGGCCCCAAAAGAAAAAATCAAAAACTACGTGGATTCCCAAAGAAGCAATGCATCCCAAATAAAAATAAAAATTGGCATCCAAACTTGTTAATCCAAAAGCACCATCCATTCATAAGTCTCCCAATCCCCCATCTAATACTTCTCCATCTTCAAAATCCATTTTGAGTCCTTATGTCTCAAAATCCACCATCCCAACCCCTTCCTCTATTTTGGGTTCTCATTTCCCAAAATACATATATAATCCAAAATCCTCTCTACTTCACCACCCTTCAAGGTGTGTGCTGATGTTGATCTTCCACAAATTCTTCAAAACCCCATCCATTATCCACCATCCATTTTTCACAATCCCATTCCATTAGTCCAATCCTTTCCAAATCCTTATCTTCCACCCCCTATCCATTTCATCTCCCCAATTATTGTTACCAACATCTATGAGCATACCTCTAGTTCAAAGAAATACTAAGGGATACCATCTATGGAACTAGATGCTTGAGTTCTCCCTTCCTCCTTCACGCATCCACTATCTTCCATATCCACTCGTCCTCATCCTCATCCTCATCCATCCAAACTAGTCCAAAAATTAAAAAAATCAAAAAAATCAAAAAATCAAGAAAGAATACAAAAAAATAAAAATAAAAAAAAAGTAAAGAAAAATCATTTCATCCAATGGTGAAAACCACTTTTTGTGGTGCCTTGGGTAAGTACCATGATGAAAACTTAGAAAAAAAGTGTCATGTGTAATCCCCTCATCCCCTTGCACTCTACACTTGGGGGCAAGATTCATCCACACAAATCCTCCC
Organism: Cryptomeria japonica; assembly: GCF_030272615.1. Taxonomy (NCBI): domain Eukaryota; kingdom Viridiplantae; phylum Streptophyta; class Pinopsida; order Cupressales; family Cupressaceae; genus Cryptomeria; species Cryptomeria japonica. The sequence continues at coordinate 688,623,905 of NC_081411.1, forward strand.
ATCCATCTACATATCCTCCATCTCATATCCCTCATCCTATCAAAATAAATCATCCATTCCTATCTTTCATCTTGATCATATAAGAGGAAAAACAATGTATATAAATCCTCTACCCTCCATATCCATTAAACATTATCCTTCCACCTCATACATATTTATCCACCATCCTTGCATCCTTAATTCCACTACCTCTAGTGTGGGGCATTGCACTCCTTTGCAGCATAGTCCTTGGGTCTCCATCACCCTTCTTTCCATCCTTTATTCCTCCATATCTTATCCATATCTTATCCATATCCATCCACTCCATCCACCTATCTCCTATCCAAATAATAACTCCCTCCTTCCATCCATCTATCCTCTTACCAATCCTTGGTTCTCCCTTGTCATTGGTTCCATTCAATCAAATCCTATCCACCAATCCACCCCATCCAATCCAATTTCTAATCCAATCCTATCTCATCCAATCACATTCAATCAAATCCTATCCAATTTCTAATCCAATCATATTCTCCATCTCTTCCAATTCAATCATTAATCCCATCCTCAATCCAATCCTATTCAATCGTCCATCTCCCTTTTCATCTTATCTAATCATTTATCCTTCTTCCAATCCTAGCCAATCCATCAAACTGAGCTTTTCCCATCTACCTGAGCTCACACTGACTTGTGCCTAATGCAAGAACCCATCCATACTACGCTAATCAAATCCAAGTGACAATCCTCTCATCTACAGATCTTGCACATCCAACTTGTCTTTTGTCATCCATCAATCAATCCATCACCCTGCCCATCGGGATGCATCCTTCCCTAGTATAGCATCTTATCCAAATCCATGTCCTAATCTTGGCAAGAGATATCAGTTGGTCATGTGCAGGTTGTTTGCATGCTTAAGCTTTTCGCTTTGTTTTCATCTTGTGTCCCAGGACTGCCTTGATCATCCTATATCTTGGTATGTCTTGGCTGGTGTATAATGGGGCATAGTTTTCATGGCATGGTGGGTTTGAAGGTCTTCCTTGTACAAACTGACAACCCTGCATTAGTGTTTATCAACACTTGCATGATTGTGTGCAAGGCATTCTAGTTTGACTGAGCGTCAATCCACACCTCGGATCTTCATATCATCCTGGTTCTTATAATTAGTGGTGTAGACTATCCATGGCAATATCAAATCTAGGTTTGCTCCCTATACTTTCTCAACAAGAAATCCAATCCATTTATCCTTTCTTTGTCTCATTTCATTCACAACACTCCAACTCATCCTACTTACCTCTTTCATTATCTTCATCCTTTCATCACTTATTCTTCTAATTCCTTTCGAGAGCACACCCGTTTTCTTCAAACTTGCATGTCCTCTCAAGGGGGCGTACCACTGCTTGCTCATCATCCTTCCTCCTCATCATTCTTCTTCATCTTGTGACTGGGGCATCGTCCTACTAGTCCTTACCCTTTCCTTCATCTCATGACTGGGGCATCATGCTACTAGTCCTTATCCTTTTCTTCCGCTATGTTTTATTCTTCTTTGATATAACATCATTTCACAACGCTATATCAAATAGGGGCAAAATGTAGACACCTAAAATTAATATTTAATTAATTTAAGCCTATCAACACAATTAATTAACTTAATTGTGTTATCCTTATTCCTCTCAGAATCAATTAAATCTAATTTAATTAATCTTGTCACTATGGTCCAATAATTAATTTATCAAATAAATTAATTTCCCCTATTCTTCTAAAGTCCCCTCCAATAATTAGTTCCTCTAAAACCCACTCAGTTAATTAATTCTAATTAATTAACCTAGTCATGTGATTCCTACAAATCACTTTTCCTAATCCCATTCAACCTAATTAATCCTCCTTAAATCTCTCATAATCATGCTTATCATTATTCTCCAATTTTTAATTCCCACTCATGTCACATCAAACTTTGAATCTCTCAAATAAATTCAAATTTCTTTGAATCCCTCAATGCATCCTTATTTTGGAATTTTTAATTCCTCAAGTTTGAAATTCAAATTTCTCCCCCCTTTTTCCAAAGGAATTTTATATTCCTGTTTATTTTCCCAAGGCACCCTTGATCCCTGTCTTCTATCCAAAATGAATCTTGACCATTCATAATCAAATCAATCTTGGCCCTCCATTGGCCTCCTCCAATCTATAAATATGGAGCATATTATCCTCACAAGGGGATCCACTTCTCATGCATCCTCATGCTGCTCTATTCTCCTCTCATCCTCTTCTAAATCCTCTCTCAAATCTATCAAATTCATAATCCATCACTCAAATCCAACAATCCAATAATCCATCCACTTACCTTGTTGAGCACAAGGAGAGCATTCCACATCAAGCAATCAAAGGAGCACATCAAGTGGAGCATCATCAAGGGACGCCTTCACTTCATCAAGTTCAATCCGAAGGAGAAGGTAAAATAGCAAGGTGAAATGGTCTCTTTATGTTCTTAGCATTTTCATGTTTATTTCATTATGTTTTGATCGCTTTCCCTTCTAATCCGTTTTCCCCTCTTCAACATGCTTCGGCCTATAGCCATATGTCAGGCTTTACAATTTAAGGACTTGGGCTTATCACTTTGAATATTGAACATGAAGAGAACATCAAAATATCTCATCTTTAAATGGATCCAAATAATTAGGACATCGACGTTGAGGGTTTACACCCTACTAAAAATCCCAAACTCCAACCAAACCAAAATAACACCTCAAATTTAGGGAACACACATACAAGAAAGGGGCATGGGATAAAAGCAACAAAAAAGCCTTAAAACACCCCCCAACATGGTGTGGAATGATGGGAGCTAACCCAAAATTGCTCAACACTCCCAAAGACAAGCTCAGAATGTAGCGAAGAAAATTAAAGTATCATGAGAAAATGATCCTATGACCAAGTATTTATAGGCCCAAAAGGTGCAATAAATTTACTCCTTACACTAGGTACGGTGGTGCCTTCTCAAGGATCAAAGGTTTCAGGTGTGCATAGGGAACTTGCACACTAGGATCCTTGAGCCCTAATCCTCAAAAGGGACAATTGAGTGTCAAGGATGAGGCATACTTGACCACTGCAAAGGCAGCCACAAAGGTAAGATCAGGTTTTGGGGGTCAGGGATCCCCAATTCCAAAATGGAAAGGGCACTCCCTAACCCGAATCCTTGAAAGCCTAAAAAATGAACAAAGAAAGAAAGAAAAATAGAGAAAAGGAAAAGAAGAAAAGAGAAAGAAAGAGTAAAAAAAATGATGGAGAGTGAAAGAGAAATAAAAAGGGTGGTCTGCATTTTCTTAATTGAAAAAATGAGTGAGTTGTGGAGACACAACATCTATTCAATACCCTCTCCATCAATGATTGTGGTAGTCAAATTTTTTTGCCTTAATTAAACGACACAAAAAGAAATTTGTGTCTTATTCATTATTCTCATCAACAATAATTGCATAGACATGATTTGCATGTTATTGAATGATAAATTAATTCCAAAAATATGTAAAATGAGATAAAAATTTGATTTCAACTAACTAATAAATCACAATACCTAGGTCCACTAGGTCATCTATACATGGTCAAAGTCCAAGTTACTACTTCTCTCTGGTCCAATTGTAGTGCTTTTGGAACTCAATATGTATTAATGGAAACTAAAGGTCTACAAGACCATTCATCAACCCACTCTTTTAATTTACATTCTTCCCACAACAAATCCATACATGAAGAGAAAAAATAGGCAATCTCTCTCGTATAAATCATTGGAAAACTTGCATTTGAACTTCTAATTAGGTGCAAATCATTGGAACTTGTAATGTACAAAAAATTATGTAGTTTGTAACATCAAATTCATGTATCAACCAAAAATATCTAAAATTTGTAGACTTGCCTTCATTACCTTGTCCCATTGTGGAGTTAAACCATTACACAATTGTTGTTGCATTCATAAACTCAACACCACCTTGGTACTTCAATTATTCTCTAGATTGGTCTCTTTTTACATATGCTCCTGCACGATCATTCTCTCCCTTTCCATTTTCAGCCTTAGTGAAATTCCAAAAATTTTGAACACCACCTGTCACATGCATCTTAGTCAACCAACAAAATTTCCTTGAATTCTTGAATTGTGAGGTTCAATTATATGACCATGTGATGTGTTTATTGTATCTAATAGTTTGTTTCCCTTAGATTATCATAGTAAATTTGGAATCATCTTTGTACAAACTGTATGGAATGGCTATGATCATCACTGATGTAGAAGTGATGCTATTTTAATATATTCATATCCTCCTTCGTGCAATCATGTGCATTTACAAAAATAGTAACTTGTTTAGAGGAGTGGTGATACTAATATTACACTTTATTTTGCGGTTGTAGTGTAATTCTCAACAAAATATATAAGAGAAAAAATGGTACTAAGAGGAAATCTATCCTTACATAACTTGAATTTCTCATCCAACCACCGAGCTCTATGTGTATGCAATGCATACTCATAAACTAGTTTATCTTGAAAAATCCTCATAAATTCAACTATAGATATATCTATATTCACTAACTCACATCTTTTCAACTCTTTGTCATCCTTAACCACATATATTTATGACTTGTATTTTTAAAAAGAGACTAGTTTCTTTCTGTAGACACCTAAAAATGGTCAACGCTTGCGGAGTCATATTTTAACATTTGCGCATTGCCTCATTTTAGGTTTTTGCGTCGCATTAACATTTCTCCTATGATTCGCACTTGGTCTTTATCATTTGCGAACATCAAGTCATTCTTCTACATTTTTCAATCATCTCGTTCTCAAATTTGGTCTTGTCGACAACATTATCCAATCATGATTTTGATTGAACTTATCTTGTTGCATCAATGTGCGTGCTAATTTGTCATCATTTTGGACATCGTCAATCCTAATTAGGGTTTTGTCCTCCTGTCAATCTTGCGATCGATTTGTCATCAATCGTTGCTCTCTTATCAATCTTATCATCAATCTTATCATTTTGGACATCGTCAATCCTAATTAGGGTTTTGTCCTCTTTTCAATCTTATCATTTGGCGATCGGTTTATCAATCTTGTCGTTTTACGATCGATTTGTCATTGATCGTTGTCATGTTCGATCTTGTCATTTGCGATCGATTTATCATCGATCGTGGTCATTTTCAATCCTATCATTTTTCAATCTATTTTGTCATCGATTCTTGTCCTCTTGTCAATCTTGTCATTTGGCGATCGATTTGTCTATCGATCATTGTCCTTCTCAATCGTGTCAATTTGGATCAATTTGTCATTGTTCCTCGTCAATTGGCGCATTTTCTCAATCAAATCATTTATCACATTGGTCATTTATCAGTCCAAAATCAAATCAAATCGAGTCAATTATCTTTCAAGACCTAATTCGTCTTCCAAGGTTTCGTGATTTCATCATTTAACCTTGTGTGTCATTTTCTTTCTTTAGGATTAAATAATTTATTTATTTATCCTAAGTCTTCTTGTCACAATTAAATCTTCATTTAATTGGCTAATTATTCCTCTTTGTGAATTGATTAATAAATGAAAAATTATTAATTAATTCACTAATTTCTAATTTTCATCAATTTCCTAATTCCTCTTTTTCTAAATTTTCTAATTTCTTAATTCTTAATTTCAATTTCCTCCTATTTCTCTCCTAAATTTACGGAAATGACATAGAAATTTGTCATAGAATTTGTCATAAAATGTCATAAATTCTTGACATAGAAATTTGTCATAGAATTTGTCATAAATTGTCATAAATTCTTGACATAGAAATTTGTCATAGAATTTGTCATAAATTGTCATAAATTCTTGACATAGAAATTTGTCATGAATTGTCATAAGCCTTGCATAGCAATTTGTCATAGATATGTCATAATTTTGCTATTCTTGATTTGAATTTCCATTTGAATTGCATCATTCTAATCTTGTCATTTATCCAATTCTTCTATAAATTGGATGATTTTCAATCAAAGCTAATCCGAATCCTTAATCAAACTATCGAACTTACACTTCTAGTACTCTTGAGCTTTTCATCAATCTTGCTTTCAATTGTATGTGCACTTGTAGGTGAGATCCACAAATCCATTGAAGAGGAAAGAACAACAATGGAGCCGCATGGAAGGAGCATTCAATTCTGCATTTGGTTTGCATAATCTTTCATTTTGAATGCTTTGTTTTCATATCTCTATTGAGTGTGCTTAGGATTAGGTTCATTTGCAATGAGTGCTCTCATGATTGATCTACTTATCTTGTGATGATTCCTAATTTCTACACTACATTAACTGGTGAACCTGACGTGAATACTAACCTTCTAACCCTTTTACTGTGTTTTGGAGTGCTTCTAAGTTGATTTGCAGGTGAAAAACCCAAAAACAGGGCCGTGCAGTGCATTCTGGACACTTCTGCGCTTGTGTTGAGCATCTTGCGCCTATGTATGCAAAATTTTGTGCTTGTGTCAGACATCTTGCACCTGTGTCATGAGTTCTGCGCTTGTGTAAAGTCCAGAACAGAGGTGAAAAATGCAGTGTTTACTTGAAGTTTTTGATGATTTTGCATTCTGTTTTCTGTGTTTTGGATTTTGGTACTAATTATTTGTGCAGAATCTTGGCATACGCATGGCAAAGACTAAAAATCAAACTACTAACATGTTTTGTGCAGATTCGATGGTCAAAGACAACAAATCAAACCTCTAACTTGGGTTTTGCAGGTTGCCTTGGAAAAACAACCAAATTGTGTGCTTGAGATTTTTAATTAGGCACTTAGTGATTTATAAATAGGTGGGAATGAACATTTCCTTGCTTTGATTGTTAAGTGTGACATTGGAATAGGAGAGTATGCTCTCATCCTTCTTAGGGTGATCAGAAATCCAGATCTTTGATACCATGCTTGTGTTGTTGAGTGTGTGTCTCCTTTAGAGGGCCTGCCTTCCCGACCACTTTGCTTTAGCAAGCAAGTGATAATCGTGAGAAGGGAACGACCCAAAGTGAGTACGCCTAGAATTCCTTGGCATTCTAACTCACTATAAAAAAAATACTCGATGAGTGAAAGCTTTGAAGGAAGTGTTACGTGGGAATTGCAGTTACTTGGGAAGTGATGACCCTTGAACTCTTTCTCATATCAACATCTAAGTAGGGCCTCTTGGTCTAAATCATGCTTGCGCGACTACATTTGTTTGGTATCTTGATGGGCTTAATGTCTCAATCATGCTTGCATGACATCAAGGAGTAATGCTTAACAGAAATCCTTACTACATACCTTGTTTTTAGAGGCCAAAAACCCTTCTAGTTGCTTGAGAAGGAAAAATTCAGATACTTGGAAGAGATACTAAGTTCGCCATGGGGAGATTTCCATGGGGACTGATGCTTGGCTTCCCTGAGAAGTGAGTGCCGTGGAGGGGAGCCCGTGGGGTCAAGCATCTATGTATTCTCCTTGAATCCCATAAAGAGTCTACCTCTCAAGTACCTAATGTCCTTGCCTACCATAAGAAATGTGTGTTAATGAGCATGATTGTCTTGAGTCTAAGTTGAAATATCTTGTCTTCTTTGCTTGTCAAAAGTTGAATTGCATCTCATTTCAAAAGCAAGACAAATTGATTCAAAACAAGGTTAAACATAAGAGACATTCATCCAACAAAAAATCAACAAGATTCAAAGATCATCTACTTCAAGCATGGTTATCCAACATTGTTCAAAAACTTGTCTCAAAATTTATGTCACTTACATTTAGGTTCATCCTAGGTTGCATTTTGCAAAGTCATTGTCAAATATCAAGGTTAGGTTTCACCTAAGTCATGCTCCTTTTGCATATCAATAAGAGTCATCCACTTGCATGTGTCCTCTTGCATTAAAATCATATCATTGTCATACATTTATATTTGCATACCCTAAGTCTCTTCACTAAGTTTAGGTCATTATCATATCATATTAGGGTCATTTGCATAGTAATTGTCCCTTAGCATATAGTGTCAAAACTAGGTCTTGTCATACTTGAGTAATCCAAATCTTTGATAAACCCTAAGTCATTGTTAAGAAGTTTAGACCTTATCAAGTCTTTTGTCCTTTTGTCATCAATATCATTTCATCAAACCTAGCTTAGTATCCAATCATATAGGGGAGACATTGTCATTTTGTCCTTTTGTCACTTGGTCCTTTTGTCCTTTGAGGTCTAGACATCATTTCAATTTCCTAAGGGTCTCTTTTTAGATTTGCATTTCAAAAGTTTGTCAAAATCTTCAAAAACAACCAAAAACATAGATTGCATCTTCATTTATCTAGTTGGCATTTAGTTGCATATCATATACTGTCTTTGAAAAATTTCAAAAAAAACATTTGCATAAGTGACATGCCTGTTGAGACAAGATCAAGATCTAAGAAGATGAGTGAACCAATGTATCAACCCATGGACAACATAGCAAATTCGCAGTTTCAAACTAGTCAGACAGTGCAAGTTGAAGGTTCATCAAACACATCTCTACCACCACCATTATATGAACCAGTGTTTGTACCTATGAAACCAGGACATGGGAGTGTCCCACCTACTCCAAGAGGAAGTCCACCTTTCGATTGGAATCAACCAAACTTGCAACATGACATTCAAACTCAAACGTTATATGAAGAACAAACTCTTTCGCAAGGATTTGGTTCAGATCAAGGCATCCAACAAGAAGCGAATCCAAATGTCCAACCAGATTCTTCATCTGATTCTGACGCTTCTGATGATGTTGATGTGTTCTTTCAAGATCCAAAAATGACAAAAAAGATGGATAAGTTCTTGAACAAGGTCTTTAAGATGTTTCCACAAAAGTATCTTAACATGATGAGTAATGTGACCTCTTCAAGTGAACAAATCAATGTGCAAGAACAACAAGGCGCTGAGTTGTTAAGTTTCTCTCCGCATCCAAATGAAGAAAATGCACAACAAGCAACTCAACCTACCTTGATGAGAAAACATGCTTCAAAGGCATTGACAGTGACTATTCCTCAAAAGTCACCATTTGAGACGATAAATAATCCATTATTCAATACAACGCCTGTAATACAAGATCAAATGAAGACCATGCAAATATCGCCAATGGTTCCCCAACAAGAAGTGGTTCCCCACATGCATAAAATTGGATCAACATCTAAGATACAAGAAAATTTCACAACTGGAATGCCTAATGTCAATAATGTCCAAAGCAATTCCACGATGCAACAAAGTTCTTATGTCCCGCTAAGTTCAATATCTTTGCCAAACACTATTGCGACAGATCCTTCGATAATGGCTACACAAAGAGCTACGGGTAGTGGTTTACACCACCAACAATTGTTGCAACAATTGAATAATATACAAAAAGTGCAATCGAAGGTACAAACAAGCAATGTACCACAACAACAAGTTTGCATTCGACAACAAATTGCAGCGCCTTCGGCACCATTACAAGTTAATGTAAACTTGCAACCATCACAATGGATTGGACAAGCAACACAGCAAGTTAATGCAAGTGTCGTACCTCATCCTAAGGAGAAGCAACGAAAACCATCTAAACAAAGTTTTTTACAATTGATGGGATATACACCGCGACAACAATTGGCACAAAGTCAACAAATTCCGATTCGTTAGCACCAACAACATGTGCCACAATATGTGCCAAGGCAAACAAGTTATCCTACTTCACAACCGCAATTGGCACCTAGGCAATATCAACAGCCTACTCAATTGCAATATCAACCTAGGCTCCAAGAAGCACAACAACAAGGTCAATATCAAGGCATAGCACAACCGCAACAACAAGAGATGAACCAAAAACTTTATATGTAGGAGACGCCAAAAACGACCATTGCAGAGTATCAACAACTGATCGGAAATGCGATATATCAACAAAGAATACCAACTGGGATTAATGATGGACCTCTACAATCTGATACAATTGCGCAACAACTTGAGAAGTTATAACGAAAAGTTGACGCATTAGAAACTAAAGGAACAAAGAAGTTGTATACTGATCAAGATTTATGTCCTAATCCATTTGACAAGAGTGTATACATGCCTCCATTCCCTAAGCATTTTGAGGCACCCAACTTTGAGAAATATAGAGGGAATGGCAATCCAAAAGATCATATTCGAGCATTTTACGCGGCATGCACGGAAGTAAGCTATGAGGAGACATATTTAATGTGATTATTTGCACGAAGTCTCACTAGACAAGCTATGGATTGGTATTCACATCTGCCAGGAAATATAAAGACTTGGTCAGAACTGGCGCAAAAGTTTATATCTCATTTCGCGTTCAACATCGACAGTGATGTGACTATGTCGGATTTATGCAATACCAAACAAAAGCAAGGTGAACCATTAGTGACCTTTTTGCAATGATGGTGAAGCTTGTATAGTCATTCTTCTCTCGATATACCTGAAGAACAGCAAGTGAATCTGTTTATCCAGAATCTGGTCCCAGAAATGATGTATGAGCTAAAATTGAAAAGTCCTAGTACTATAGAAAAACTCATTAAGAAAGGAATGAGTATTGAAACAACTCTTGTAGCTAAAGGAATTATCAAGCTCAATAAGGACAATGACAACACAAATTATTCAAGGGATAGAAATAGATTTTGGTATAAGAACAAGAACGTCACTAATGATGGTGTTGTTGATGCGAGAGTGGTGCATGCAAATCAACCCCCATTCACAATTAAGAAATTGAGTGTTCCTAACATGTCAACTATGGAAAAAAATCAAGCACCAAGGAGTAATGTTACTCAACAGCCACAATATCAACAGCATGCTCAACAGCCGCAATATCAGCAAAATGCTCAACAACAGCATGCGCAACAATATAATCAACAACAAGGCCAACAACAAAATCAACAACGCAAACCCTTCCGATCGCGGGATGGGCCTCCTCGATAGTTTACGCCATTGGGAGAGCCTATTGAATCAGTAATGAAGCAATTAATACAAGAGAAATTTATCAAGCTACCAGATATTAAAGCAGAACCAGTGGTAAAGCCGCATTGGTGGAATGATAATGCATACTGTGAGTATCATCGGTCCAAAGGACATAAAACTGCTTCATGTTTTCAATTAAAACACATGATTCAAGATTTATTAGAGCAAGGGGTAATTGAGGTAGATCCACCCCATCCGACCTCCAACACTGATCATACCATTTTCAAAACTCCTTTGCTTGATCATGACAAGGGCAAAGCATCCTCTTCTAATTCTGCTCAAACGGCCAATTATGCAAATACCGGTTATCACAATGTTATTAATTGTTTTCATGCGTCAAATGAGTATGTATCCACCTTGAGAATAAAAGGACAAGATCCTTCTTGTGCGGTCACCACTCGTCGATCCAAAATAGTCTTGAAAGGAGCTCCTGCCGCTCCTCCCAAACCAATTCCTGCAAGTCAGTATAATCTTTTGGATCATCTAGGAAAAACACTTGCACAAATATCCATTCTAGAGTTGTTGAAAATGTCTCCCATGCATCGTGCAGTCCTAGATAAAGCTTTGACTGAGTCCACTGTCCCAACAGATATTGATGTTGACCAATTTCAAGCGCGGATTGGACATTTAGCCATTTCCCAAAGTGTCGCATTTTCTGATAGTGATATCTCACCTGATAAGCTTCCCCATAATGACCCTTTGCACTTAGAAGTCTTTGTCCATAATTGCAAATTCCGGCGAGTCTTGATAGATGGTGGAGCAGGTCTTAATATCTGCACCTTGAGAGTGGTCATTGGCCTTGGATATACAGAGAATGACATTGATGCTTCCAAAAGGATAATGATCAAAGCTTATGATGATGCTGAACGCCCATCCAAAGGGATAATTGCATTGCCTATCAGAGTTGGTCCAGTGACGGAAAACACTTTCCTACAAGTCCTAGACCTTGACCTCCCTTATAATATGATCCTTGGCCGTCCATGGATCCATGCCATGAAAGCAGTTCCATCCACTTATCATCAATGTCTAAAATATCCTTACAATGGCACTGAGATAACCATTCCAGGAGATCCTAATCCATTTCAATTCTGTGCTACCTTAAAGGATACTCCTCGGCAGCGGGTCCCAGTCAATAAAGAGGCCAAATCAGACAGTTATGTGGATCCCAATGCATTGTTAGATGCTGTCAAAGGAAAACTAAAGATACAAGACCAAGGGTGTGGAGAATATTCAATGGACCAAACATTCCTCATTGGGAATTTGCCGATGTCTCCAAAATCATATGGAAAACCGCATTTATTGCAAAAGGAACCCAAGGTCATTATTCAGTATCAGCCTCCTACTACATTTGCAAGATGGGGAGAACTTGACAAAGAAACTATAGATGATGGTGTCATAGATTGGCTCTATAAAGATCCAACTAAAACCCCACCTGTCAAGTTGCCAGTGGAATTGTATGGCAAAGGATTTACTATGCTGCAGAAGAAAGGATATGATGGCTGCAGTGGATTAGGTCTGAACAACAATGGAAGGCTAGAACCTATCATACCTGAGAGGTGACCCCCAACTTTAGGGTTAGGTTTTGTACCATTACAAATTGGATCCACATCTACCAAAATGCCCACGTGTCAAAAAGGGCGTGACTCTGACGATGAAATAACACCTGAGGATATCCGACCCGAGACTGATTCTAATGAATTGGAGTGGAGTTCTTTTTCTTCCAGCTCCTATGCCCTTGACAATATCTTCATTGACCCTGATAATTTGCCTATGGAGGACAAACATGAAATAACTCCTCTTCCTAAAATATGTCCTCATGCTTGGATAGAATCATTCTGGGATCCAATCTCCGAATCCGACACAAGCAGTTCGGATAGTGACACCATAGACATTCACATTTTTACCATATCAGCCCTCTCTATCCTTACAATCGATGATGACATGCCCCTCATATATCCCCAACTTATCCAATATGACCAACAAGAACCGCTCACGTTGGACTGTTTTCAAAATGACGAAGCAATTGCAGAGTTCCTAGGACTACGGGAAGGCATACCGCAGGGCGATCATAAGGCAGGATTTGCTATTGACCTGGATTCAATGACATATTTTGGGGAGTCAACTCCCTCTTCTAGTCATGAAAAAGAAAAAGAAAAAGAAAAAAATCAAAAGAATAGATCTTTGAGTGAAAACCCTAAGGCGCTCTCTGATCATACAAAAGTGAAAATAAAAGACGTACCTACGGGTGAAAACCTTTCTGAGGCGCCCAAAGGTGGAAGAGTGGACGTACCCCTATCAATTCAGGACAAATCCACATTGCTGGTAGAGATGACCGAGGAAATCAATTTGGGTACACCTGATAACCCTAAGGTCATTCACTTTGCTGCCTCCTTGTCAAAACAAGAGAAGATTGATTTTATTAATTTCTTTCTAGAGAAGAAGATCAGCTTTGCGTGGTCCTATGCAGACATGCCTGGCCTCGATCCTGAGTTAGTCCTTCATCATTTTCCATTGAAAGCAGATGCTAAGCCCGTCAAACAAAAGCTTAGAAAGATGCATCCTCAGGTGGCTCTTTTGGTCAAAGTGGAATTGAAAAAATTACTAGATGTGGGCTTCATCAGACCTATTGATTATGCAGACTAGATTTCAAATCTAGTACCAGTTAGCAAAGTAACTGGGGGCATCAGAATCTGCACAGATTTCAAGGACCTCAATAAAGCATGCCCTAAGGATGATTTTCCATTGCCAAACATAGACATCATAGTGGACATGACGGCTGGATATGAGATGCTTTCACTAATGGATGGTTTCTCTAGTTACAACCAAATCCGCATTGCACCTGAAGATGAACATAAGACCGCATTCACATGTGCTTGGGGCACCTATTGCTGGAATGTGATGCCCTTTGGTCTCAAAAATGCCGGTGCAACATATCAAAGAGCAATGACGACAATCTTTCATGATTTCATGCATACTTTGATGGAGGATTATGTGGATGACTTGTTATGCAAATCTGTTACCAGAGATAGTCATCTAGCCATCTTGGGCCCAATCTTTGACAGAATGGAGACCTACAAACTCAGGCTCAACCCAAAAAATTGTGTCTATGGTGTTACAGCTCGCAAATTACTCGGATACATTGTTTCTCACCGAGGCATCGAGGTCGATCCCGCCAAGGTCAAAGCAATCATGGATATGCCTCCACCTTCCAACCTCCGGCAATTAAGAAGTCTGGAAGGAAAGCTCCAGTCAATTTGTCGCTTCATAGCTCAGTTGGCCAACAAATGTCATCCATTCCAACATCTACTGCACAAAGGTGTCACTTTTAAATGGACTGAGCAATGTCAATCAGCTTTTCAAGCTCTCAAAGACTATTTGTTGTCGCCACCCATCCTAATGCCTCCTATCGAAGGAAAGCCCTTTTTATTGTATATCTCTGCAACTGAAACAGCATTAGGCATTCTCTTGGCCCAACAAGATGAGAATGGCAAAGAGCGAGCTATTTACTATATCAGCCGGACACTGGTAGGCTATGAGCTAAATTATTCAACTATTGAAAGGGCATGCTTAGCAGTGGTATTTGCAACACAAAAGCTCTGACATTATATGCTAAGCCACCAAACATTGTTGATTGCCAAAATTGATCCTTTAAAATATTTGCTCAGCCGAGCAGCTTTGACAGGTCGCCTGGCAAAATGGGTCATGATTCTCAGTGAATTTGACATTGAGTATATGGAGCGAAAGGCGATAAAAGGACAAGTCATAGCAGATCAACTGGCAGATGCTCCTATTTCAGATGATCATCCCATGTTGATTGATTTCCCAGATGAATCAATCTTTGTTCTCACACCATCTAATGAATGGAAGTTATACTTTGATGGGTCCCACACCAAGTTCGGATCCGGCGCAGGCATTTTGTTTGTCACCCCTCAAGGTGATGCTATTCCAAAGTCCTACAGAATAACTTTCCAATGTACCAATAACATTGCAGAGTACGAAGCATTGGTTACAGGACTTCGAGTGGCAGTCCACTAGAATATCAAGCATTTGCAAGTCTATGGAGATTCTCAACTAGTCATCCGACAAGTGAATGATGACTACGAAACAAAAGATGAAAAGCTTATTCCTTATAAGCACATGGTAGACTTCTTCAAAACAAAATTCACAGCTATCCATTTCAGTCAAGTGCCAAGAATGCAAAACAAGTTGGTAGATGCGATGGCTACAATTGCTTCTATGTTGAATATACCTCATAATATGGACAAGTGTGAATTCCTGGTCGAACAATTGCTAGTCCCCTCTTTTGACATTCCGATAGCTGACGTGATGTGCATTCTTGTTGGTCCCAATTCCCCCTGGTACAATGACATATATCAGTATTTGAAATCCCAGACCTTACCACCTAACCTTTCCGCTAACCAACGCTGAGCCTTTATTCGACAAACAGCCAAATATGTCATCATCGCCGACACCCTTTACCGCCGTTCTTTTGACCATACCCTCCTCAGGTGTTTGGATTCTGACGAAGCACAAACGGCTTTACATGAGGTTCACGATGGTATATGTGGGGGCCATTTCAATGGTCTTAGCTTAGCCAAAAAGTTGATTCATGCTGGGTACTATTGGCCCACTTTGGAAAAGGATGTTCATGATTTTGTTGAAAAGTGCTACAAGTGCCAGATCCATGGAAATTATATTCATGCACCAGCTCAAGAGCTTCATTCTGTTATATCTCCATGGCCCTTTTCTCAGTGGGGTTTGGATCTTATCGGCAAGATTCAGCCAACATCTGCAAATGGACACAAGTTCATTATTACAGCTATAGAATATTTTACAAAATGGATTGAAGCCATCCCCATGACCTATATCACTGGTGTCCAAATTTCAAAATTCTTGCTAAATTATATCATATGCAGATATGGGGTTCCCCTTGCCATAGTCACAGATAATGGTCGACCCTTCAAGAATAAAGATGTTAAAGAGCTTTGTGAAAAATTTCATATTCAACACCATTTTTCTAGCCCATACTATCCACAGGGTAACGGTCAAGCTGAAGCGTCAAATAAAACCATTATCAAGATCCTGAAGAAAGTTGTCAATGATGCTGGTCGAGATTGGCATGTACAGTTAAATCCAGCACTATGGGCCTATCGTACTTCTGTTCGCACACCTACTGGCGCAACACCTTATTCTTTGGTGTATGGTGCGGAAGCCATTTTACCCTTGGAAGTGGAGATTCCTTCCTTGCGAGTTTATTTGCAACACCTGATTGATGATGAGACACACAGAGTCTCTCGGCTGCATCAGCTTGAGATGTTAGATGAGAAGTGTCAGACAGCTCTGACACATTTGCAAGCATACCAAAACCGTCTCCGTCGCTCTTATAATAAGAAGGTCAAAGGGTGACACTTGGAAGTGGGAGACCTGGTTTTAAAGGCAAATCCCAAGAATGCACAGTCTACTGACGTCATCAAGGGCAAGTTTGAACCTAATTGGGTTGGGCCTTTCATAGTAACTGCAGCCTATGGCTCGGGGGCATATCAGCTTGCTACCCCGGAAGGTGAACCTCTGTCTGATCCTATCAACAGCATGCATCTTCGCAAGTACTGGGCATAATTCTCTATCGGCACTTCTTCAAATATGATCATGAAAAAGAAATGAAAAAATGCAAAAAATCAAAAAACGCAAAAAAAAAAAGAAAAAAAGTGAAAAAAAAAAATCAAAAAAAAAAAAAGTGAAAAAAGAAAAAGAAAGGAAAAAGTAAAGCAAAAATAATTCATTCACTGGTGAAAACCTGGCAAACAGGTGCCTTGGGCAAATACCGTGATGAAAACCTGGCAAATAGGCATCATGCATAATTTATGAACTTCTTGCACACCACACTTGGGGGTAGGTTTCCTCCTTCATATCCTATTTCCCTTCATATCCTATTGTCCCTCATGTCCAGTTTCCCTTTCTACCTTTGATCTTGACAAGGCTGACGATTTTCATGAGCATCATGTATCTTGTTTGCAACTTTCAGTCTATCATAGCTTTTGGTCATTTATCCATTTGCTTATTATAACCTTTCATCCATATTCCCTAGCTTATTGCAACTTTCTACCATTATCCTGTAGCCAATCCTGACCTTCAGTCCATGTCCCTTATCCATTCTTGGTCTTGCTTATCCTATCCATATCTTATCACTATCCATACACTCTTTTTCATTCCTTGATCTTGATCTGACATAAGGATGCAAAATTTAAACATGGTTTCAAAAACCTCTTGACATGTCCCTCATGCCATGTTCTTGCTTTACATTGTCATATCCAGTCTCTTGTCCCATTGTCTCCATAATAAAAGGCCTTTGTCTTCCCTTTATCCACCATCATTTCAGAAAGCCTATTTATTCACCTGTCATATTCCTTGCCTTGCTAGACACTGGGGGCAAAATTCATAAAAATTGAAAAATGTCCTGAAATAATCCAAAAAAATCGAATAATGTCCTGAAATAATCCAAAAAAATTGAATAATGTCCTGAAAAAATTCATAAAAATTGAATAATGTCCTGAAAAAAGTATCTAAAAATTGAAAAAATGAAAATCCCTAAAAATCATAAAAAGTCCTGAAAAAATGAACACAAAAAATTTCAAAACATTAAAATCCAAAAACAAACATTTTGCAAATAATTATTCTTTTTGTGCATAAGAAAGTCACTGAGCATTCCTCCAACGACACTCGCAATCCATCACAGGCTGTGCTTTAATGAAATCATGCATTAAGAGATGAACTTTTCAATCAAACCAAACATTCAAACTGATCCAAACTGTCGTATCAATCGCACATCAACATCAAAATCATCTATCCTTGTCACACTATCATGGGTCTTATACAGGGTGTGGTATACTCGAAACCAGACTATGTCCTGTCTTAGACGGGGTACTGCATTTCCTGAAACCAGACAACATGATCGTCCTATCAGCACTTTCAACTTTTGACAATGAAGATTAAGATGTTTGTCTGATTTGCTTGAATTTGTGTATCTTATCTTTTTATTGATTTATCTTTGGCTTCGATCATGTTCCTATGTTGCTCGATGATGTCACTGAGTGATTTAGAGTGACCGGGATGGTTCATGGTCCTTTTCTTTTTTTGTTGTGATTGTTGTTTGTCTGCAATGTGTCTGTCTTTTGCAAAAAAAGGGTTGCATTTCAGCTTTGGCCTTCAATGCCATGATGCTACGCATCCATTTTGCTACATAAAAATAAAGGTTCTCACCTACAAAGTGCATTACTGAAAGCAAGTTTTTCTTCAACTGTCCTTTGTCTCATTCATTTCTTCTTACTAACACTTCTTCCGTCCGGTCGGATAGTCAGTTTGGTCTAGTGCTCTGATCTCCAAACATACATATTGCGTCCTGCATCCATTGGTTAGTACATTTGCATTGCATCAAGCATCACATATTACGTCAAATATTTATCCATTTCATTTCATAAATACATCAAAAATACATAAAAATACATCCATACATGTTCATAAACAAGTACATAAGTCATCCATACATAGCAAAATAACTACAAATCATAACACATTGCATCCCATCATATCGATGCATTTCATATCACATATCATAATAGTATAGGAGTAGAAAATCGGACTATCTGTCCTAAGTATGGCCCGCAGGCTAACTACAAAATGGCAAACTACATAATGTCCACTGTCTGTCATAAGGAGTACGTGCCTCTGTCACTGGGTGCTCCCTCTGTCCTCCTCATCCCTGCCATGTCTCGCGGATGATGTCCCTCCTGGTCCTGGCTGTGGTGGTCTCACAGGTCCACTCACCCCCATACTGCTCAATGACCTCCGAGAGCGTGACCTGCTCTCTGTCCTCGATCATGCCTGATATGAAGGTGCTCTCTGCTCTGGTGGAACAACACCCTCATATAGTGTCCTCCAATATAGTCTCTCTTCGCCGGTCTCTACCAGCATCTGTGCCATCTCCCGTGTACTGGCATCCCTAATCGACCCAATGAACTCAGTGACTCTCTGTCCCTCTCGCTATGCCTGAGCTATGGCTGTATCTCGAGCTGCTGTGAGTCTGGCTATCTCTACTCTGAATTGCTCATGCTCCCTCTCCAATGTCACAATATAGTCCTGCTGACTCGCTATGGTAGCCCTGCACATCTCCACCTCCTCTGTCCTAGCTATCTCCTGCTCTAGAGGAATGTCCTGCAATGTCTCCTGATCCACTGAGTCTGACTCCTCCTCGTCCTCCCCTCCACCATCTTCATCATCTCCCCCGTCCTCGTTATCCTCATCATCCTCATCACCATCATCATCCCCCTCATCCTCATCCTCATCCTCGTCCTCGTCCTCATCCTCATCATCTCCCTCCTCTCCTATGAGTGGGAAGTCCTCCTGTCTCCTCGGTACTGGAATATCTGGATCTGTCAATGGCACTGGCCGTCGTGGTGCAAACCATGTCTCATACTCCTCTGTCGTCCTAGCATCCCCCACTCCCACTATCTCTGTTGTAGTTGTGCAAAGTTAGCATATGCTATACGTGGCTGAATCATACTCCCCTACTGACTCGTCTCTCGGTGAGATCGGGCAAAGCATGCAATCCTCCTAGGTACATCCCGTCGCTCTCCAAACTGTCGTCTGACTCTCTCTGGCAGGTACAACTCAATCACTCTCTAGTGGTTCACTGGTCGCCCAATCAGGTACCTCTCTTGTCTGCAATATGGTAACTCCTCATGATCATCTGACCATCCGGGGCAATCTTGATATGGCCTCCATATGAACTCTGTCAGTCTATCTAGCTCATGTCGCCAGTATAATATGTATCCAAATGGACCCTGTCTCAGTGCTCCACCATAGCTATACACATATGGTTGGTGTGGTACAACCTGTCTATCTGTAATCGGCCGACATATGGCAATATGCTCAAATGCCCATACCTGAAGCAATGTAACTCCATAGCTCAATCTCTGCACTCCCTGATACGCTATCTGATGCAGCTGAAAATAGAGCATCGCCAGTACACATGGTCCCCATGCATACACTGTTCCCTCTATCACCATCCACTCTAGCACTCTTCCCCATCCAATAGGGAATCCATGTCCTCGTCTATCTCCTGCTAGAAGACATGCTATCACAACTGCTATCACCACATATCGTCGGTCATACTCGGCAGCCATAGTCTCCCAGTGAATCTCCCTCTCGACAATGTCCAGATCATCTGCGTCACACTCAAACAGTCTGCATAACGCATCTCTCCCTGTCACTGGGTCATACTCTATCATTTCCCCATGTATTGGAATGCGGAGGATGCACCATACATCCTCTAGAGTCACGGTCACCTCGCCAGTCGCCAAATGGAATGAGGAAGTCTCTGAATGCCATCGCTCTGCCAATGCGGTAAGCAATCCTGTGTTTGCCCTAATCTCGGGCATGTATGTGATATAATATATCCCCAGTCCTACTAATGTGTCTCTCTCTGTGCTTCTGAGTCTATGTCGTAGCATGAAACAGTCTGGTCGATTATCCCGCGTGCTCAACGGATACTGTCGACTCTGCATCACAATCGGGGCATCATTTTGTCAGTTCTAGGGTTTGCTCCTACGAGTTGCATATCCTCATTTTCATGTCTCAATCAGGGTTTTTTTCATCTGCATTGACTTTCATTTGCATGCATCATCTTTGTACAAACTGTATGGAATGGCTATGATCATCACTGATGTAGAAGTGATGCTATTTTAATATATTCATATCCTCCTTCGTGCAATCATGTGCATTTACAAAAATAGTAACTTGTTTAGAGGAGTGGTGATACTAATATTACACTTTATTTTGTGGTTGTAGTGTAATTCTCAACAAAATATATAAGAGAAAAAATGGTACTAAGAGGAAATCTATCCTTACATAACTTGAATTTCTCATCCAACCACCGAGCTCTATGTGTACACAATGCATACTCATAAACTAGTTTATCTTGAAAAATCCTCATAAATTCAACTATAGATATATCTATATTCACTAACTCACATCTTTTCAACTCTTTGTCATCCTTAACCACATATATTTATGACTTGTATTTTTAAAAAGAGACTAGTTTCTTTCTGTAGACACCTAAAAATGGTCAACGCTTGCGGAGTCATATTTTAACATATGTGCATTGCCTCATTTTAGGTTTTTGCGTCGCATTAACATTTCTTCTATGATTCGCACTTGGTCTTTATCATTTGTGAACATCGAGTCATTCTTCTACATTCTTCAATCATCTCGTTCTCAAATTTGGTCTTGTCGACAACATTATCCAATCATGATTTTGATCGAACTTATCTTGTTGCATCAATGTGCGTGCTAATTTGTCATCATTTTGGACATCGTCAATCCTAATTAGGGTTTTGTCCTCCTGTCAATCTTGCGATCGATTTGTCATCAATCGTTGCTCTCTTATCAATCTTATCATCAATCTTATCATTTTGGACATCGTCAATCCTAATTAGGGTTTTGTCCTCTTTTCAATCTTATCATTTGGCGATCGGTTTATCAATCTTGTCGTTTTACGATCGATTTGTCATTGATCGTTGTCATGTTCGATCTTGTCATTTGCGATCGATTTATCATCGATCGTGGTCATTTTCAATCCTATCATTTTTCAATCTATTTTGTCATCGATTCTTGTCCTCTTGTCAATCTTGTCATTTGGCGATCGATTTGTCTATCGATCATTGTCCTTCTCAATCGTGTCAATTTGGATCAATTTGTCATTGTTCCTCGTCAATTGGCGCATTTTCTCAATCAAATCATTTATCACATTGGTCATTTATCAGTCCAAAATCAAATCAAATCGAGTCAATTATCTTTCAAGACCTAATTCGTCTTCCAAGGTTTCGTGATTTCATCATTTAACCTTGTGTGTCATTTTCTTTCTTTAGGATTAAATAATTTATTTATTTATCCTAAGTCTTCTTGTCACAATTAAATCTTCATTTAATTGGCTAATTATTCCTCTTTGTGAATTGATTAATAAATGAAAAATTATTAATTAATTCACTAATTTCTAATTTTCATCAATTTCCTAATTCCTCTTTTTCTAAATTTTCTAATTTCTTAATTCTTAATTTCAATTTCCTCCTATTTCTCTCCTAAATTTATGGAAATGACATAGAAATTTGTCATAGAATTTGTCATAAATTGTCATAAATACTTGACATAGAAATTTGTCATAGAATTTGTCATAAATTGTCATAAATTCTTGACATAGAAATTTGTCATAGAATTTGTCATAAATTGTCATAAATTCTTGACATAGAAATTTGTCAGGAATTGTCATAAGCCTTGCATAGCAATTTGTCATAGATATGTCATAATTTTTCTATTCTTGATTTGAATTTCCATTTGAATTGCATCATGCTAATCTTGTCATTTATCCAATTCTTCTATAAATTGGATGATTTTCAATCAAAGCTAATCCGAATCCTTAATCAAACTATCGAACTTACGCTTCTAGTACTCTTGAGCTTTTCATCAATCTTGCTTTCAATTGTATGTGCACTTGTAGGTGAGATCCACAAATCCATTGAAGAGGAAAGAACAACAATGGAGCCGCATGGAAGGAGCATTCAATTTTGCATTTGGTTTGCATAATCTTTCATTTTGAATGCTTTGTTTTCATATCTCTATTGAGTGTGCTTAGGATTAGGTTCATTTGCAATGAGTGCTCTCATGATTGAGTTATCATGTCTTGTGTTTTGATTGATCTACTTATCTTGTGGTTATTCCTAATTTCTACGCTACACTTTCCAATTTCATGTGTGCTCTCTAAATGTACACATCTTTGCATTTTTTTAAATCAGCACGGGTAACAGATGACCCTTTCAAAAACATCATCTTATAAAAAATGCATTCATCATCTCTTTTACATAATACACTTGAAATAAAATCTCTTAATGAATTAGGAGGGACTTTTATACCACATTCCTACAGAACATCGTTAGTGTGCAAAGTGAAACATATATGATGATAAATATCATCATGCATAAAACATTCAATATGCATCCTACTGAAGAAGGGGTAAATGAACAAGGCAATATTCAATGATAATATTCAAACTAAAACACATAAAACACAAAAATACTATTTATATCTTGCCAATCTTTACCTTCTCTTCTGATTGAGCCTTTGATGAAGCCAAGGATGCACCCCTCCTTGACTTGATTGGATTGTCTCCCTTGTTGAATGTGGATGGCTCTCCAAGATTGTGCACAAGATGATGAGATGGAATGGATGAGGGATTTGGCTAAGTGATGGATAAATGAAAATTTGAGTAGAGTTTGGGTGCTATGGATGATTTCTTAGACTCAATTGGACAGCATAAACTTAGATAACTTGGAGATATGAAATAAGGGGATGGAGCCTTCAATTTATAGGAGAAGAGGAGAAGAAATGAGGGCTAGGATTGATCCAAGATAAAGGGTCAAGATTGCATGTGAGCCCACACATGGCCCAAGAGGAGATGACAAGACAAGTGTGGAGTCCAAGAGATATGCCTTAAAGGCATTTCTTGTCTCCACATTCCTCAAGGCTCATTGGGAAGGCTTCCCAATGCACCTAGACAAGGGAAAGGAATAAAATATTGCTTGGGAGACGGGGATGAGGAATTAAAAATTCCTCAAAAAGGATCATAGGGATTGGAGGAATAAAGAGGAATTAAAAATTCCTTGGATGAAGAGATGTCTTGAGGAATGTGAGATTTTTGAAAATCTCACATTCACCTAGGAGAGGAGCATTTAAGGAAGGTGGTTGGATGGAAGAGACAAGGAGTCGACTTTGTGGATAATCATGAGGATTAGCCACTAGCAACTCATTAGGAGAGGGATTATAAAAATGATTAGGTAGGATTAGGACAAATGAGATTTGTAGGAGGATTTGACTAGGAGAGAGAATGAGTGGAGGGAATTAAAAATTAGAAGAATAACAATAAGTGAGATTAGGGATGCTTCTAGAAGAATTCATTAGGTTAATGATGGATTAGGAAAAGGTGATTTGTAGGAATCACTTGGATCAATTAATTAATTGAGATTAATTAATTAAAGGAGGGATTTGAAGAGAATTAATTTTAGGGATTTTAGAAGAATAAAGGTAGATTGATTTATTAAATAAATAAATCAATAGACTATAGTGACAACATTAATTATATTTAATTAATATTGAGAAGGAATAGGAATTGGCATAATTAATAAATTAATTATGTGAGGAAATTAATTAAAATAATTAATTTAAGTGTCTAGATTTTGCCCCTCTTTTACGCAGTGGCAAATTTGGTGATGGGTAAAAGATAGAAGAAAAAAGATGCCCTAGCATAAAACATGGGTGGTGTATGCCCCCTCGAGAATTTTTTCAGAATTTTTTAGAAAATTGACGATAAATTCTTGAAAAGAAGAAGAAAGAAGAAGGGGTGACAAATGAATGAGAAAGAAAGATAAAGGGGAGAGAGAAAATAGAAGAGGAGATAGAAGGAGGGAGAATATGAAGGGAATGGGCCCACAAGGGGGTCCATATAAGCCACACAGGGCCTGATGAAGTGTCATTGTTACACATAAGCATTAGAGAAACCTAGAGCCTAGAAGAAGAGAAGAAGAGATGGATTGCATTCCCACATGTGAGCACCATGCCAAGAGGATCCAATGATATGAGAGACCTGAGGGATATGGACCACTGGTATGTATGACTAACCTCCTCTGTAATTTTTGAGGTTTACGCTATAATTAGGCTTAGAATAGGCTAAAAAGTCTAGCGAGGCAAATGCATTGATCATCATTTCAGTGGACACACCTCTAGGATAGCGCAAGAACTCGCTATTTGAAGGGGATAACTGGGGGTTCTAGGGTGAGCACTCACATTTGGCATGGGCACTCGCACTGGGGATAGTTAGGGTTAGGTTTAGTGTTGGGAAAGGGTAGCACGACGTGGGTGCCCACATTGCGATACCCCTTCTCCCTCCCTAACCTAACCATAAATTTCCTTAGCTATTGCAAGGCACCTATTTACTAGGTTTTCACCAGAGTGATGATCTTTTTTTATGATCTTTTTCTCATTTTTTGTATTTTTCTTGATTTTTTTTTTTTTTTTGACAATTGATGACCTTTTGAGGACTAGGCATAGAATCTCTTTAGGTTCATGATGTTCATTGGATCATCCAAAGGATCTCCTTTAGGATTAGCCAACTGATATGCCTCTAATCCATACTTTGCTATGATCACATATGGTCCAAGCCAATTAGGCTCAAACTTGCCTTTCTTCTCTCATTCTTGAAGGTTTCTCTAATTTTCCATGAGGATGAGATCACCAATTTAAAATTCCCAGGTTCGGACCTTCTTGTGGTAACTCAAGTGTAGGATATTTTGATATACTCGGAGATGGTTTAAGGTCTTGAGGCACCTTTCATCCAGGAGTTCTAGCTCTTGTAGTCTGGCAACTTTGTATTCCTCGTTTGGGAGGATATCCTACAGCGACACCCTTAGAGAGGGGATCTCAATCTCAAGAGGGAGGACAAATTTAGAGCCAAAGACAAGGGAATATGGGGTGGTGCCTGTGGGTGTGCAGATAGAGGTGCGGTAAGCTCACTGAGCAGGGTGGAGTTGGAGGTGCCAATCACAATCAGCTTCATTGAATGTCTTTTTGAGGATTTTGATTAAGGTTTTGTTAGAAGCCTCAGCTTGACCATTACCTTGTGGGTAAGATGGGGTGGAGAAGTGATGTTGGATGTCAAATTTCTGAAAAAGCTCTTTAACATCCTAATTTTTGAATGGTCTGCCCTTATCTGTGATGATGACTTTGGGGATTTCATATCGAAAGAAAAAGTAGTTCAGAATGAATTTGGAGATCTGCTTACCAGTGGTGAAGGTAAGAGGGATGGCCTCCATCCACTTGGTGAAATATTCGGTGGCGGTGATAATGAATTTATGACCATTGGAGGATGTAGGGTGGATTTTCCCAATGAGATCAAGCCCCCACTGTGAGAAGGGCCAGGGTGTAATGAATAGTTGCAATTCTTGTGATGGCGCATGGATCTTGTCACCATGTTTTAGTTGGCATTACATGAAGATTGTATTGATGAAGTATAGTGTTGTCATTGATGTTGATAGTAACCAGTAATGAATATGTATTGCAACTGGTAATGATGCAGTAAAGCAACTGGTAGTAAAGTAGTCAAGGCAACTGGTATTATTATTGAAGCAGAGATCAATCCACAACCCTAACCGATGGAGCTTGGAGAATCGATTGTGATGATCTATGAACAAATGGTGATCGGAGATGAAGATTCCACATAAGCATGATGCACCTGATGATTTTTGAAGTGGATTTGGCACATAGAGATAATCATTTGTCTTGGGAATGATCAATTGCATAGCATGAAGTGACAAACATGTGATGAGCTACAGGATCCAATGTGCGATTGAAGTTATCTAGAATAATGTGTAGTTGATTGCTATGTAATCTTACGATCAAGATTAAGCTGATATGTTTGTAATCTCTGTGAGATTTGTAGGTTTTGTATTGTGTTACCAACCTATTGTATTTTCTTATAAGGTCAATGATTTGATTCAATGTTGTGTTGGCAAATTTGGTTAAGTGTGTGTGTGATTGTTGCTAAACCAGAAGTTGTGTCTGCAAAATGTTGTGAAGGCTGAGAGGAGAAGAAAAGGATCTGATTAAGCAAGGAAGTTCTATTTCTAGATTAGCAAGGAACCTGTTGTTCGCTAACCATTACAATAGTTAAATCCCTCAACCGGGTAAGCTTTAATAGGATCATTGTTGAAATCCTCTAACCAGGTAATCCATTTGCTTAGATTTGAAATCCCTTACCGAGGTTACCTTTAATAGGGTATTGTAGTCAATCCCTTATCCAGGTGGTCCTTAACCAGATTTGTTCTTAACATGACATTATTGTATAAGCTTCTAACAAGGCTTGGCTCCTAACAAGGCAAACTTTAGAATACTTGTGGGTATTCATCCCCACCATGGTTTTTCCCATTTGGGTTTCCGTGTGAAAAATCATTGTGTCAAGTGGTGAATTATTTTGTGGATGTGTTTTTGATATGGATGATATGAATGATTGGTAAATCCACTTTAATATGTTTAGATGACCGAAATTGATTTGAAATGTTTTGTTTAAGATATTAGTGAAGTGGTTTAATGTTTTGATTAAATGGTATTTGACTTTTAGATCTATTGCATTGTATCATTAATGTTTTGGTCAATCAGTAAAGTTTGACAGTGCAGTTGCAGTTTTTGATACAGTGACTAAACTAGTTAGTTTAGTGATTGGATTCTGAGTTGAAAGTTTTTTTGGTGAAAGTTTAGTTTATTTTCTATCTACTGATTCACCCCCCCTCTCATTAGTTGACCGAATCCTTATAGTTTCATCATATTATCAATTAGTATCAAGTTGTCTAGGTCCTCTTGAGTTTAAGCCTAATAGCTTGAGGTAAAGATCTAGGAGAACATGATGAAGAATGAAAGTCCTAAGTTTAATAGGGAAAACTACAGAATCTAGAGTGATATGATGAAGATCTATATCAAGATCTTAGGAAGTCAATATTGGGAACATGTTGTTACTAAATATAACTTGCCTAGTAGGATTTTGATAGATGATGAAAAGAAGGAGCAATAGGAGAACAATCAAGCATTGGAGGCCATCATCAGTTCCTTGTCCAGTTCAGAATATGTTGATGTTCATGGATTGGAGACTGCATATAAAGTATGGAGGAAATTGGAAGATATCTATAACGGTGATGAGCATGTTAAGATTGCCAAAGAAGAGAGTATGAGAGGAAAATTTGATAATATGCAGATGGTTGAAGGAGAAAATATTCAACAGTATGGTCAAAGGATCAAGGAGATAGTTGGAGAAATCAAAAGTGTTGGAGGTATAGTGGAGGATACCATAGTGGTTAGCAAGGTGTTGAGAACCCTTCTACCGATCTACATTATCCGAGATGCAGCCATTCAGGAGCTCAAATCTATTGATAAGACAAAGGTAACTCTTGACTTTGTCATTGGTAAATTAATTGCATTTGAATTAAATGGTTTTGATGGAAGTGTTCAAAGATCAAAATCTTCATTTAGAGCCTCAATCTCAACCCCACTGGTAAGGAAAAGTAGACAAGTGAGTTACAGTCATGAGTCTGGATCTAGCAGAGAGGTAGATGATGAAGATAGTCTGATTGAGCTTGAAGCATTGTTTCCCAAGAGGTTACCCAGAGGTATAGATAAGTACAGAGGTAAACTAACTTTGAAATGTTTTGGATGTAACCAGATTGGACATATTGCTTCTAACTGTCCAAATGGAGATAATAAGCAAAAACGTGAGAAGTATAGGAAGCATAAAGGAAAAGGTAAAAGGAATTGTTTCATTGCAGGGGATGGAGGAATTATAGATGAAGAATCTGAGGAAGATGCAAATGAGGACATTGTCTTTGTTTCTATTAAAGAAGAGATCAGATCAGAAGGCATTGGTCTCTCACATGGATAGTTCAGATGACTGGATTATGGACAGTGATTGTTCACACCACATGACTAGTGACCAGAGTAAGTTTCTTACTTTGAGGGAACTTGATGGAGGTGTTGTGAGATTTGGAAATGACTCACCCTACATGGTGAAAGGGAAAGGATCCATCTCTCTGAATGGTAAAAGTAGTGTAGATGATGTCTATTGGGTTGAAGGTCTGAAACACAATCTTTTGAGTGTTGCTCAACTCAATGAAAAAGGTTACCCACTGGAATTCAAGAATAGAGTTTGCAAGATTTATGGAAGCAAAGGTGAACTGATTGCAATCGAAAAAAAGACAAGAGGTAACTTGTTTCTGTAATGCCCCACCAGGAACCCTAAAGCAATACCACATCTAAGGGTGAAATAATTTTTTGTTTTAAAGTATAAATCACATTAAGTGCATTAATTACCACAAAAGCACTATAATAACACAAGTGGAGGACTTACACTAGAATTCCTTAAAGGGTTACCAACAAAGAGTAAAACTAAAAGTTAAATTCCACAATTATGATTAATCCAATTAACCATCAATTACTCAAAGAACATAATAAGCTATATGCAATAATAGATTATCCCATTGAAAGATTGAAAGGATACAATATAATCTCTCTTCAATAAAGCATTTACACTAATCATATAAAAGTTGATAAATAACATCCAAAACTTAGGATTACATTGATCTTCCAATACATGTCTCTCAATGAAACATATAAAGTTTACAACTTACATCAGATTACAAGGTTACATAAATTCATGATACAAATGACCACATAGGTCTCCAAGGAATAATAATCTCCAACATGAGATAAAACATGAGTCAATAACCACAAGAACACCTACGAAGCCAATCCTCACATGAAGGTATGAACAAGAACATCCGATGGGAAGTGGCACTACCACCCAACCATGTGATCTCAAACTGGAATCACCCCACCATGCTAGGAGATAGCAGAGGACCCTCAAGCAAGCAAAACCAAGACATGGTCGACAGAACAATATGACTCCATGACAATACAATATGACTCCACAATATTCCAGGTGACTCAACATCACAATACTCAAGTGAATCGACATCACAATACATAAGTGATTTGGCATCACAATACACAAGTGACACTAAAGAGATAGTGTCATCGCATAGCTTATGATGGTTACCATGGTAGTCCTCCATAGGTCTCAGCCCCCATCCTGGGTTATCCTGGTAACCTTTCCCGAACCTCCGGCTCCAACTAAGTCTCATGCGGACCTTACCAACCCTTCGTGAAGACAAGGTGGTCGGTTTGCCATTCTAGGCCTTCCAACTACATCTTGAGCCTATACGAGCACTCAACCATGCACGGGGTACAATATCTTTTATAATGTTATAAATTACCCATCTCCTAATCAAATTATTAGATTATCACTTATTAACTGACTTTCGAGGGGTTATCCTACCATCCACTTCGAGAATGACCCCCAGTCAAAAGCCACTCTCTCAAAGGACACTAAGCAAACATGGTCACTACACGAGGAACCTATGGTGAAGTAGAAAGCCATAACACCACTATCCAAATACAAGTGGTCAAAACAAGGACATACTGACTCTTGGTTAACCATAAGGCAAAGACACTACATGGTTAAGGCAACAAGGTCATCATACATCACTTGATCAAAAGGTACCAAATACGCCACAACAGGATGATTGAACCACATACGAGAAATAAACACAAATAATACTCTTGCAAGGAAAGCTAATTCACTAAGTCCACACTGAGACAATCTTTGAGAAAACAACATCATAAACACTTGCAAATACCATTGATTGAAGATTCAATAAAAATACCCTTCATTTAATGCATCATTCAGAAATGTCATTCACTTCTTTTAATTTCCAAATTCAGTACACCAATATAGAATAAAATTCATATTAAATATTCAACCGAATAAAATATGAATTATAATAAACATATACTTCATTTCCAAAATACATCCAAATTATCAATTTGAATTAAAATCCCAAGCCTTGATTTTCAAATTATCAAACATTTCAAACACCTTTGAAGCAAAAATCCTTCCTCTCTCAGGTTCAGACCATTTCCCGGTCCAACTTTTTATCTCTGAAACCATTCCCTCTACTAAAAGCCCTTTTAGATTTGAATTAATGTGGCTGAGAGATGAAAACATCTTAAAATTAATAGAAAAATGGTGGACGGAATTTAGAGTGATAGGCTCTAAACCCTTCAAATTATTCACTAAATTAAAAATAGTTAAACAAAATCTAATAGCCTGGAATAGAAATTAGTTGGGTAATCTCTTTAAGAAAAAAATGGAAATAGAGGAAGCTCTAAAAGAAGTGAATGAAGAGGTCATTAGATCAAGTATGGACAATAACCTCTACTTGAAGGAAAAATCCTTATTAATAGAATATGAGGAAACTATGGCCAGAGAAGAAATTTTTTGGAAACAAAAGTCTAGAGAAAATTGGTTGGAGTTTGGAGACAAAAACACCAAGTTCTTCCATAATAACACAAAGTAGAGGAGACTAGTTAATAGAATTGCTAAAATAAAAAACCAAGTCTGGGGTTCTCAGTTGTAATCTGGAAGTCATAGGTGTAGAAGCAATTGAATACTTTATGAACATTTTTAACAATCAGGATGGCTCTAGATTATCCTCGAGGAATGAAGTGCTCAAATGTATTCTGAAGATAATAAACAAGGATCAAAACCAGTTATTAAATGCTAAATTCTCTAAGATAGAAATTGAGAAAGCCCTTTTCCAAATGAATCCAGACAAGGCCCCTAGGCCGGATGGATTCCTTGCCTCTTTTTATCAGAAATGTTGGCACTTCATTGGGGATGAAGTCACAGAGGCATTAGAAGGAATTAGGAATTCAGGGAAGATCCTTAAGGAATTAAACAATACATTTATAGCCTTGATACCAAAAAAGGACAAAGTTGAAAGTTTTAAAGAATTCAGACCTATTGCTCTATGTAATACATTATACAAACTTCTAACTAAAACCATAGCAAACAAACTTCACAATCTACTCCCTCTATTGATTAGTGAGGAACAAACAGGTTTTGTTCCAGGATGCTCAATCTATGATGGAATCATTATTGCCCAAGAAGTGATACATATAGTTCAAACTAATAAAGACCCTAGTATGCTCATCAAACTAGATATAAAAAAAGCCTATGATAAGGTTGACTAGCACTTCTTATGTAAATGCCTTGAAGCTTTTGGCTTTGATAAACAATGGATCAATCTTATATATGAGTGCATATCAACACCAAGAATGTCAATCCTCGTCAATGGGTCCCCTGTTGGTTTCTTCAATATCTCCAGGGGACTTAGGCAAGGGGATCCAATTTCTCCCTTCCTCTTCATACTAATGGTTGAGTCCCTCGGAAGACAATTAAATACTGCAAGAGAACAATCATCTATTCAAGGAATTAAAATTACCAGTAGCTTGGAAGCAACTACACATCAACAGTTTGTGGACAACACCATGCTCTTCGGACATAGTGATGTTCAAGAAGCCAAAGCTATTAAACAAATTCTACAGACCTACTCATTGGTGTCAGGACAAGAAATTAACACCACAAAATCAAATATTTTCTTCCTGAATACTGAAGAGAAACTAGTAGGAAAGATATGCAAAACCTTTAAATTCAATAAAGGCATAATGCCATGCAAATACCTAGGCATCCCCTTGGACAAAGCTTGCAGATCCTCAAATTTGTGGGATCAAATTATATCAAAAATAAAAAATAGAACTAGCTCATGGAATGGGAAATGGCTATCCTCAGCTGGCAAGGCCACTATGATAAAATCAGTACTATCTGCTATGCCCATTTACCAACTCTTTTGTAGAGACCTTCCCTTAGTAAAAAACAATGAAATAAATAAATACATTAGGACCTTCTTCTGGTAGGGAGCTAGTGAGAAATTTAGAATGCCTTTGATGGCCTGGGAAAAAATATGCAAACCTATAGAGAAAGGGGGTTTGGGGATAAAAGATATGATTCTACAGAGAAAAGCCCTTGGGACAAAATTGGTATGGAGAATGCATAACAATACCCATTTAAAATGGGTCGGGATCCTATACAACAAATATCTCCATAATAATGATCTAACCAACATCTTTAGAGTACTCTCACCCCCCAAGGGATCCAGAATATGGAATTTCATGATGAACTGCAAGGAAATAGTATCAAAAAAGCTAACATGGAATCTAGGGAATGGTAAGAAAGCACTATTCTAGTTAGACTCATGGGGAGGTTACCTTGCATTAGGAAAAGATGACAAATTTGAAACTTCTAGGGTTATCCTGGAAAGACTATGGGGAGATAAGGTTGCTGACTATATTGAGGAAAACATAGTGGAGGGTATTAAAGCCTGGAGGTGGAAATCATTTGGAAATTTGGGTCTACCAGCCAATTAATTAAGAGATTTGGAAAAGATACTGTTGTCCAAAAAATTTTCTTTCGGTAAGGATGAGGATGGAGTAATCTGGGCAGGGACTAAGAATGGTAGGTATAGCACAAAAGAAGGATATAACATTCTTATACAACAGGGGCCTGATACTGCTAAGGAAATTCCATTAAAACTATGCTGGGATAAGAGATGTCTGCCCAAAGAAAGGCTTTATGCTTGGCTAGCATTACATAACAAAGTCCTAACTAGTGACATATTCAGAAAAATGGGGTATGAAGGTCCAAGCAGATGCCCGCTATGTGAGAAGGAAGAAGAATCAACCAATCATCTCTTACTTACTTGTGAATACTCTCATAATTATTGGAGGTGGCTTAAAAAATAATTGAATTGGTACTCCCCCATCCCAGACTTAGTCATGGCTATATGTCAGGCATGGCCCATCAAGAACCTTGGAGCATTTATGATGGGCTTTGGGTGGTAGCTCCCTCAATGCTTGTATGGGAGATTTGGAAAGAAAGAAATAGGAGAATTTTCAAAGATGACAAGTTGGAATGGCAGCAACTCACAAACAAGGTAGAGGCGGCCATAATAGAACTAATCAATAGCCACTCTATGAAAGACCATAAAAACATGGAAATGTCACAGTGGGATGATAAAATGAGATTAAAATGGACTGGATTAAAGATTCCCCCGTTCATTGGGGATGGTCCTATTAGAGCTATTCAAAAATGCAAAGACTGTAAGTGGATGCCCCCAACTAAGGGTTGGGTTAAACTCAATTGCGATGGAGCCTCTAGAGGAAATCCAGGAGTGGTGGGTATCGGATGCAACATACATAACTCAAAGGGAGAAGAAATAGCTACTCTAGCCCATCATTTGGGTATTCACACAAATAATGAAGCTGAACTTAGAGCTCTTGAGGAAGGAATTAAATTATGTAAAATCTTGAAAGTTAACAAAATTAACATAGAAGGAGACTCTGCCATCATTATCAACACCCTCAAGAAAGGGGATATGCCCAATTGGAAACTCAATGCAATCCTTAATAACATTCTTATTATGGTCCAACCCTTCGAAGGAGTAACCTTCAACCACATATATAGGAAAGGTAACTCCAGGGCAGACCATCTTGCAAACCAAGGAGCATATGGAAAACCTAGTGTTTACATAAAGCTTGGCCACTCACCTCTTAGTTGATCCTCTTAACAGTCAATAGTGGCAAGGGATTACTAATAGAACCTAAAATTGTTATAGAAACCACAAAGTAATTCATTTAATTAAAATAAAATCACAATTCTCACCAAAAGAAGTATACACTGCATAATTAGCAATCGGATCGCAGTTAAGCAACTACGAGGCCCCTTCTATATATAACACCAAGATAGCATTTAAACTCAACATATGTTATGATACTCATTAATGGATAATACTTAATTCCCCACAGAAGTATAGTTTCGAGGAAAATGAGGTGCCAATTAATTGCTATACCAACCTCACACCATAAGGAGTAAGAAACCGATCTTATTAACACTCTACCATGATATGGGAAGATGTACTTATATGATCACTTTTTTGGTAGATGGGAAAGATCTGTCTTAATAATAATTGTGATTCAACATCATAGGCATGCCCATTAATTATAGTGGTATCTAGAAAGTTCACCTCTATCTTAAAAAAGCTAGACAAAGTCATCTTCATTCACGGTAGACTCTCGCTAAACTATCTAATTCCTTCTGATAACAGCTTCTTAGATAGAAACCATGGATACCCCAGTAAGACTGAAAAGCCTGAAAAGACAAATGGCCTTTGTTGGGGAAATTTCAAGGGATAGGTTGAAAAGGATCATCAAATTCCCTCATGAGTTGGTGATGGATGTAGTGGAACACACCCTTGGCTAGGAATTATTAATTAATGAAGACTGAACCAGAGCCAACAATGACATTGCGGCCATGTTCTTAGTGGTCATGATGTATATTGAAAAGGATAGAGACATTACAGTTGGCCTGTGCAGGGCAATCTTCAAGGCTTCAATTCTGGTTGAATTAGATAGGGTTATGGTCAATATCAGCAATGAATTGACCATTCCCAAACCTTCACACTATGACACTCTAATTATAAACAACAACTCGATTCCTAGAAAGCCAATATTGGTTATTGAGGACCATAAGGCCTTCAACGCAAGGGTGGAAGAGATACAAAGAAGCATTGCATTTCTCCTTAACCTATTCCACCTTCGCGCGCCTAGGAAGGTGACATGGTTTGAAGGCTACCTCAAGCTACAAGGCATCGATCTTGAAGGGGAACCTTAAACCCCAAAATCTTTAGAAGAATGATGATATACCTCAGGCGAGCCCTCTTTCTTTTGTAGTTTTTTGGTCATATACTGTATAGCTAGGGCTTATGGTTAACTTTGCATAGTTTATAAACTCTTTTTATAGTGAAAAATAGGCATATTATAGCTATAAGAAGATCCTCCCAATAGACTATTATACATAAGATGCATGTGTTGTCAAACTGAGACAAGTGGAGAAGTTTTGAAAATCTCAGAGCAAGGTCTGGGTAAACTCTGAATATAAAGTTTGTTTAATATATGTTAAGGTTATATAGTGTTTATTGCATTTTGGACAAATGCAGTTTGAGGCAAGTGTATGTTATTGCACACTATAACAGGCAGTAATGGTGCATTCTGCAAGCGTAACCCTAATTATCCTAATAATTTTGGTTAATGCTTAACTATATAGTACTCAATGTAATCCTCTCTATGGAAATAATTCCTTGCATTAAAAATAAGAAAAATATTATAAGCAAGTTGTTTCCTGGATAATCACCTGCAGGGGATCCAACAGGTAAGGTGGTGTATCCATAACAGGCAAGCTCTTGTGACACATTTTCATATTGTGTGCTCCTGTATACACTAGCTTATTTATATATATATATATATATATGTGTGTGTGTGTGTGTGTGTGTGTGTGTGTGTGTGTGTGTGTGTGTGTGTGTATGTGTATGTATATATGTATATATATATACATATACATACATATATACACACACACATGCACACACACACGCACACGCACACACACACACACATAGAGACATATATATATATATATAGACTTATATATTTATAGATATACACAAATATATATTATATATACTTATATATATTCATAACTATATATGTTGACATTATCAATTTTGTTGCCCCTTTGTGCCTGGTGGATGGTTATTTTGGTGCCCTCTTGCCTGATTTGTTCCAGTGGCAGCCTCTCATGGTTGACTTGTTGGCATTTTTGTTTATTTATGTTGTGATTGTCATTGATGGACACACACTTGTATTGTGATCCCCTTTATATGTATAAGCTTGTGCTCAACCGGTATTTGTTCTAACCGGTATGTTGTATTCTAGTCTTTAGACTAGTAATGATTTTGCAGAATGTGTTTCTCGATCTGAAGCAACATGTCGACCCCAAGCAGTTCATTGATCCCAAGCGGTACGAGGGAGCAAAGCAGCACAACACAATCTTACCAGTCTTCATTTTTGTCAAACCGGCAACTGTTATTTTGTATGAACCAATAATACTCTGTGATGAGTTACCAACTAGCATTTTGTGATGAGTTACCAATCCACTGATTGTTTGACGGTGCCGACACATTGACGGTGCTTTTTGTGTCATGTTACTGAGTATGTCTAGATTCATTGAACCTAGGAAATTGTAATGTAATCCTATTGGACCGACATGAAATAAAATTCCTTTAAAAGGACATCATGTCTAGGGTTTTAAGTTGTTGTTGAAAGGGTTAATGTCAAGCTAGGGTTTTAAGGTGGAAGTTGAGAATGATCTTATCTGAGAAGATCAAGTTGTAACTGTGAGAGAGATAGAGAAGAATGAAGTAATGCTAGAATGCATTAGTTGTGAGCAATGCTGGATCTAATCAAGCAGTTTGTGCTATTAGATAGATCAAACACTTGTTGATTACTCACATCTTTGACAAGTTTGTAGCCCTTAACCAGGTAGGCCTCAAAGCCTTTATAAAATCCTCTAACAAGGTGGTTCACACCTATGAATCTAAAATCCTCTAACAAGGTAGTCTTTAATCGGACTTATCTCCTAACAGAGATTGAGATTCCTAATAGGATCTATTCTGGTGAAGAACATTGTAAGACCTTAACTGGTCTGACCTTAACCGGTCTAGTTTCTATTCTGCAGATAGTGACTTGTGAGTTCCATCTCACCGTGGTTTTTCCCAGTTGGGTTTTCACATCAAATATCTTGTGTTATGGTTGTATTGCTTTTGTGGGTGAATGCATTATTTGCATTTTGGTTTGTATGTGTGATAACCAGTCTGACTGTTAGACTGCTTTACCGATTTATCTTTAGACTGTGTAAGTGTTTTAGTGCATTGATTTTTGGCATACTAATTCACCCCCCCCCCTCTTAGTATTCATCAATTGGTATCAGAGCCTACCTTTCTATAAGTTTAACCACTTAGAAAGAGATATGGGGGAATACACCATGAGGGAACTTACTCAATGGCTCACTAAGTCTGAGAAAGCCTATGATGATCTTATGGTCAAATACAAGGCATCTCAAGAAAAAAGGAGAGAACATGCAAAAAAGTTGATGGAGCTATCTAAAAGTAGTTCTAAAGATGAAGCTAATATGGAAGCCATGATAGCTGAAGTAAACAAGTTGAATGAATCAAACTCCAACCTAAGAAAGGAGTTGGAAGGACTGACTATTTGGTTTAGTCAAGAGCTTGAGAACCGGAGAAAAGCTGAAGATTGGATAAAGGATAGAGATCATGAGATCTCCAAGTTGAAACAAGAGATTAGTGCACTGACTGCTTGCCTTCATGAGAGAAGAATGGAAAAGGAAGACATGCAAGGAGAACTAAACATAGCCATCTTGGAAAATGCAAGTCTAATGGAGACAAACACTGCTATTTCCAAAGAACTCTCTATGTCAAAGGAAATACTTGCTAAGTTTGGCAAAAGTACTGTCAAGCTAGAGCAAAAGCTTGAGTCATCTAGACTAGAAAAGAATACCAATGGTCTTGGTTTCTCTGGACATGAGGAAGGAGAATCCTCAGGAACAAATGTTGAAGCATCAAAGAAGCAATCGACACTCAAAGGAAAAGGTAAGCAAAAATTCAAACTTGTTTGCTTTAACTATCTTAAAGAAGGACACACTACCAATGTATGTAGGAGCAAAGCCTACAATAATTTTTCATATTTTATCAACAATGTACCTAGATCCAATAAGTTCAATGGTCATTGTTATGCATACAACAAGTTTGGGCATAGAGCATTTGAATGCAGGTCTGTGATGGATAACACTGGAAGATATCCTCTAAGGACCCAAGGAGCTAGTCTTGAACCTCTGTAGAAGCAGAAAAAGTATATTTGATGATATACCAGTCACTCAGGAAGGAGAAATTGATGTTGAAATAGTTCAAACAGACATGAACAAAACATGGAGGAAGAAACTAACAATGTCGGAAGAGGAAATG
Source organism: Cryptomeria japonica (assembly GCF_030272615.1). Taxonomy (NCBI): domain Eukaryota; kingdom Viridiplantae; phylum Streptophyta; class Pinopsida; order Cupressales; family Cupressaceae; genus Cryptomeria; species Cryptomeria japonica. Next base: position 688,662,305 of record NC_081411.1, read on the forward strand.
GTTTCTGCACCTAGTGTGGAAATATTGGAACTGACAAACTAAGCCTCAAAGGCTTAGGGGGAGCAAATGGCGAAATGCTTTCAAACCCCTGGTTTACACTGGTAAAAGACCTTAACCAGTATGTGACACTTGTCGCTTGGCAGAAGACTGGAAATGGTAAAAAGGCAAATTAGAGTTTACGCCCTAATAGAGGAGCATTAATGATGGTAGGTGAGAGACATGTATAAATGCACTTTTCAAATCATTTCTCACTATCTGTTTTTGAGCGAAGAAAAGGCAATTTTAGCTAAGATTTCAAGAAATTGATAAACCTTGAAAGGGATTCAAATATAGTTTGCAAGTGGTAGTGGAGAACACAAAGTGGTGATTTGGCAACCGACAAAGAGTGGAGTGAAGCAGAATCAGGAAGCCCTAAATTCGCATTTGAAAAGGTATTTTTCATGTTCTTGAAATACTCTACAATGGCTTCCACATCTCATACCAGTTCGAGTACATCCATAGAATCAGAAAGTTTTATTCAGAGGAAGTCCAAATATAATGCTTTATCGCATGTTTTGGCTGGAGTCATAGTTGAAGAGGGAATTTTTGATTTTATAGATTGCAAAATAGAAGACCTAGGGTCTTTAGATATTCACACTCAGTTAGGTATATTTTGTGGCAAGGACAAAAAGATCAAACCGAAGTTTAGTATCTTAGAGAAGAAGAAATTCCATAATGCAGTATATTTTCTAGAACATTTCATGGAGGATCACATCAGAATTATTTTGAGAAGATTCCACAGTGACAAGATGTACCTGGAGAGGACGCATGATATTACACCTTAGGTAATTCATGCAGTCACTGATTTTTGCAACACAGGGGAAGTGCCAGCTCTGAGAAAGGTGAGCAAAACTGAAATAGCCAAGCTCACTGGTTCAACCAGTGATTCACGGGGTATGATAGTTAATCCTATCAAGGATGATCTGGTGAAATACACCTGCATGGTGATAGGCTATAGGACATTTTCAGCCATCAAGATTAATTATGTATCTGCTGCAGTGGTAAATGCCACTTATCAGATGATAAAAGAGGATGCATCTTTTGACTTATGCACCAGTATGCAGAGGCAACTCCTGTTGAATCTAAAGGCAATCAAATAGGACAATGCACTGAGATTTAAGTTTGGACAACTACTGGTACGGTTGTTCTTCTATTTCCAAGGCTACTTTCCTAGAGTAGGAGATGTCCAGTGGTCTCCTGACCAACCGGTAACTAAACAGATAAAGGAAAGCATTCAAGCCATTGGAACCAGCTACCTTGAAGTACTAAACAAATATTTTGATGAGTTTAGAAGAAAAATGAGTCAGAGGGTAAGAATCTCAGGTGACATAGTGAATAAATACGAAGATGACATCTGTTTCACCATTCAGGTGGAAACAATGTTTAATGGAGGCTGTTGAGCCTAGAATGGAGGAAGTAGAGCCAATGGGTTATGAAGTTATGTATGACATGCTGGAAGGGTATGCCTAAACCCTTATTGCCTCGCCTCTTGATCCAAAGGCTAAGAGGACCAAAACCTACTTGGAGAGGATTGCACCGGTAACAAAGAAAGCCAAGGCAGTTCTTGCAGCATCGGCACTGGCTACCACTGCGACTCCAAGAGTGACCAAGTGGTCATCGGTAAAGAAGAAACTGGAGGTAACACTGACAAAAGTCTTTGAAAGAAAGAGGAAGACTAAGACAAATGAACTAGACTTTGAAGAAACCGAGTCTAATGAAAAGCCAAAGAAGGCCTGACAAACAAAGAAGATGAAGAAGAATGAACCGGCAGCATCCATACCAATAAATATTGACATCTCCTCATACAAACCTTTGACACATTTTCAAAGGACGGCTAAGAATATTAGGAAAAAATTACATCTTGATTTAGTAGATTACTATGATGATTTTAGTGATGAGGAGAAGGAAGAAATACTACAGGAAATCATTGTTTATTTGTGCAAGAATGATCGGTCACCATCAGAGATTAAATCTCAAACACTGGCTTCCTTATTTAAAGCATTAGATAATAAATGGCACATTGCCATTGAAAAGGAACAAGAGATTAGGGAGAAATTCTTTTCACAATACTTTCCCGAACTCTCAAATTTAGAATTGTTTGATGTATTGGATCAAAATAAAGGTCTCTTCTTCACAAGGAGAAGAAGACACTGGTTGTTGGAGGGAAGAATTGATGATGTGGAAAAAGACACTCATCAGCACATGAATCATGCTATTCTAGCTCACAAAGCATGAATGGCTAACCTCCAAGCAGAAAAAGAACTAGTTATTTCTAAACCGGATGAGGTTTTTGATGAGGAAGGAAACCTGGTGGAAGAACCAATCGACACCATCGATGTCAATGCCCTAGATATAGAAGATGTCACTCAGGACATACCTTCTAAGGGAACTGAATAGGGGCAACAAGCAGAATAGGGTGGTGAATAGGCTAAGGACACACAGGAAGTGGCAAAGGAACGGGAAGAGAAGAAGAAGAGGGATGAAGATGAGAAAAAGAACAAAGAGGAAGAGAAGAGAAAAGAGGAAGAGGAGAAATGAAAAGATGAAGAAAAGAAGAAGCAAGAAGATGATAGGAAGAAGAAAGAAGAAGAGGATAAGGAGAAAAAGAGAAAGAAGGAAGAAGAAGAGAAGAAGAAGAAGGAAGAGGAAGAGAAGAAGAAGAAGGAAGAGGAAGAACAAAAGAAGAAGGAAGAGGAAGCACAAAAGAAGAAGGAAGAGGAAGCAAAGAAGAAGGAAGAAGCAAAGAAGAAGAAGAAAGAAGAGGAAGACAAGAAGAAGATGGAAGAGGAAGAGAAGAAAAAGAGAGAAGAGAAAGAGAAAGAAGAGAAGGAGAGGAAAAAGAAGGAAGAAGTAGACAAGACAGCTGAAGCAATGAAGAGCACACAGATGGAGACTCCTAAGGCAACTGGGAGCCAAGCCAAACCAGCTGCTATCTTGAGTCCTATTGATCTCCAATCTGCAAGTGAGTCTGAGCTTATGTAGAGCATCAAGGTTGCCCAAGAGCGCCTTGAAGTCATTCACAAGAAAAGGAACAGGACATAATTCAGGTGGCTGTAGACACCCTTACTAGTTTAATCCCCGGTACTAATCTTCCTGATACTAAATCATCACTAGCATAGCTCAAACTTCTATTTACTGTAGTGGATGATCAGGTGCAGAGTCTAGAAGAAGCAGCAGAGGCCAATGTCAAGAAAGAGCACCAAAAGGCTCTTAATGTTTCTCTAGTGAAAAAGATGAATGAGCTTAGGACTGAACTACTGAAAGATCAAAAGGACATAAGGAATGCCTTGGATGAGGGAAACTTGCTACTCAACAAAATCTGTCAACCTCATATGTTCTATGATGATGTGCTAGCCAAGAAGGAAAAGCTTCAAACAGACTTACAGTCCTACTTGGGCACATTTAAGACACCTTATGATTCCTTTGTAGCATATGGGCAAACCGTTCACCGATTTCAGATCCAGTCAGCCAAGATGGAGCAAGAGATCAGTACACAGTCTAGGGATTTGTAGGAGCTTCAACTGGTTTTACTTCCATGACTGCAAATTCTTTAGAAGTGTTATCTGAACCTAGATGCCCTGACAGTCACTCAGGAATTGAGCACAGTAGATGCCATGGAGGAATAGGTATCCTAGATGTAGATAGAGAAGGAAGTGGCAACCTCCCTACTTGAGTCCTGGTCTCTATCCATGAAACAATTTTTGCAAGACTATAAATCGGTTTTTGACAAGTATTATTTATTATTGTCATAAACTCTTTTATATATATATGGAAACAGGGTTATTCAGCGGTACTTTGTCATTGTTGGCAAAGGGGGAGAAGTATCTGGTTTTTGGTTTTAAAATTTTGATCTTCTGACATAGGGGGAGAAGTATCTGGTTTTGACATTTTGATATATGCTTTGATATATGCTATATGCTTTGATGTCTCAATGATTATGCTCTGTATGCAAAATTGCTAAACTGTGTTGATTAAGGGATAGTGTATATGATTAGGGGGAGCAATTTTGTTAATGGCAACTTTTTGTTGTAAAACACTTAGATGTCAAAATTTTATTTTCCTAAGTGTTGCCATCAATGCCAAAGGGGGAGATTGTTGGCATTTTTGTTTATTTATGTTGTGATTGTCATTGATGGACACACACTTGTATTGAGATCCCCTTTATATGTATAAGCTTGTGCTCAACCGATATTTGTTCCAACCGGTATGTTGTATTCTAGTCTTTAGACTAGTGGTGATTTTGCAGAATGTGTTTCCCAGTCTGAAGCGTCATGTCGACCCCAAGCGGTTCATTGATCCCAAGCGATATGAGGGAGAAAAGCGGCACAACATATTCTTACCAGTCTTCATTTTTGTCAAACCGGCAACCGGTATTTTGTATGAACCAGTAATACTCTGTGATGAGTTACCAACCGACATTTTGTGATGAGTTACCAATCCACTAATTGTTTGTCCGGTAGCAGCAGAGACCACCCGCTAGTAGTTTTGCTACCGCCGATAGCAGCCACTATCAATCAGTAGCAGTCCTACCATCTGGTAGCGCTGCTATTGCATAGCAGCCCTACTGACCAGTAGTGCTGCTACCCATGGGTAGAAAGACACTACCGTCCCACGTGGTGGGGCTTAGCCCACCATGTGGGCAAGGGTTAATCTAATAAAAAAATAAATTTCTATTTAAAACAATTAAATCATAAAATAAAAACTCCCTTGTTCACCGTTTTGACGAGAGTGCACACACACAATGCCAAAACCTAGAATGAGAAAGGATATTTTCCAATAAGGTAAATGGTCAATAATAATGTACAAGAGCCCCAATTATAAGGATATTGGGCAACATAAGAAGAATTTGAAAGATAGGAGAAGGATTATAATAAATATTTGCACTTCCATTGCACAGGAAGAATTCCTTGCATCTTGCAAGAGGCAAATAACCAATTTTGCCAACATAAGCCCCAAATCTTGGGCAAAGAGATACTAGAAAACACACAACAAACTAAATCTAATTCTTTCTATTCCAAATATAAGAGATAATTCAAGAACTTGATTTTCAAGAACAAATAACAAACAACAAATGGAAAGATGAATCATTTCCTTTCAACATGCACTCATTTGCTATGAATTCAACAAAATCATCAATAACAAACACTCTTTCTCCCATTCCAATCATTCAACAAGAATTTACAATGATATTTACATTTTTCCAACACACAGAAAGAAACTAAAACATTCCAAATTAAAATTCATAACAAGAAGAGATTATCCAACCTTCAAGCAAACTAGGAAGCAAATTGATGGAAGAATCCCAATCTTGCAAACCAAATCCAACTCCAGCTCCTCTTCCAAAATGGTTTTCCATATTTCTCCTCCAAAATTCTGCCTCTCTTCTTCCCGTGAACTTTCAAGAATATATGGGAAAAATATATTTCAACCTAAACTTTCTAGGTTAAAAGTTTTTCCAACCAATCAGATTAAACTATTTAAAAAGTAAAAGAAATCAGATTTACCCTTTTTCCATAAATAATTCTTTTCCAACAAAATAAAATGCAAAAGTCAAAATGGAAAGGTAAAAAGGAAAAGCTTTTATTTTTTTATTTTATTTCATTTTCCATTATACTTTCTTTCAACATAAGCATTTAACATTTAAATGGCAAGGCAAATACTTATTTCTTTTCACAATATATTAATACAACTTTACACAAGAAAATAAGCCATTTAACCATTTAATTCTAACAATCATTAATTTAATTAAATCAATAATCTTAAGAGCATAATAATTAATTAATTATGCCAACACAAATATAGCATCATTCACATAATTAAATAACCATTAAAATAAATGGAAACAAGCAAAACGAGGAATGATCAAACGACGACTCACAAGACGAAAGCATAAAGCACTCTAACTTGCATACTGGTCAAACAAAAAAGACGACCAACTGACAACACTCACACGAGTGTAACTGCGGGTCAAGCTAGGGTCCAACAACTATCTCCTCCAGTCCCATCGAACATATAAGGCACGCTTAAACCTGTGAAACCAGGTGGAGTTGATACCTCATACCTACCCAGTACTTGTACTTGCAATGTCCTACACCAAAGAACCACATGTGAATATAGACAAATATATATATAAACAGTAATGACACACACACCGATGAAGGAGAATCATGACGTTCCCTGTCTCACCGGAGTGAGTGAAGGAAAATCATCCCCTCACATCCCATACACTTGCAAACACACAACATATAAATAACACATTGCACATATAGGGTAAAAGTGTCAGTCCATGATAATGATCCGTAAAAAAACATTAATCATAAGCACTGAGATACTGCATAAAAGCATACACCACAAATCCAAATAAAGCATGAAATAACATCGCATAAAGTCTGAATCAATATACAATAATGTTCCATTGAACAGTCAACTGAAGTCAAACATAAATACAAAAAGAGTCTATTCGAGGAGGGGTACTACAGTTTCATTTAAACTCTAAAGTCAGTAGTTGTTTAATTGCAAAAGTAGAAGATAGTTGGCTTTGGCATCAAAGATTCTGTCATGTAAATTTTGATAACATTGTAAGAGTCAGTAAGTCCAAACCAGTAAGAGGTTTTCCATAGTTGGACAAAGTGGTGAATGCTTTGTGCAAGGAATGTCAGTGAGGGAAAATGGCATCCTCAACCTTCAAGAGCAAATCTTTCTCAGCAAAACATTTGCTAGATTTGGTTCATACCAACCTTTGTGGACCAATGAGGACTAGGACTAAGAGTATTCAAGGCGATTGGTACTTCATGATATATACCAATGATTTCTCAAGGATGATGATGAAAAGTAAGCAACTAGAAGGTAAGAAGACCCAAAACCACCCCTCTATGCCTTGCAAGTAAGGCCTCTCACAACCCCAAAACTAGGGTTCTACACACACCAATGCAACCAATCACCTACTTCACTTCCTAAGGAGGGTTTGGACTATTCAACAACTAGGATCACTCACCCTAGCCTTCCAACCAAGTTTGGAAGTTTCCTTTTTGCACCCGGGATAAGACACCCCTATTTAGGCCTAATCCTAGTAGCCCTGTCAGATTGGTATTTCCCAAATCATTCAAAATTATTCCAAAACACTCTAGGACCAAATTAAATATTTGAATACCCTTTTGGGCTTTACATCCAATCCCAAGAGATTGAGGTTTGACTCTACTCCAACACCCCTAAGCATCTACTGAGTTTGCAGACCTAATAAGCCTAATTAGGCCTGTTTTCCAAAGCAACTACTTGAAGATGGGGTTGCAGAACAAAACTCACCACTTGGACATATTCCCTAGGAATCTATTACATCAAATCTACCACTAGACTAGTCACCAAACACTCCCTAGGTGTTTGTTTGTTCATTCCTCCTTGTAGGCTAGACTAAACACATTATCTTGTTTAGCCTAGGTTTTGGTGGAAACCACACCAACCCTCACTCCCTGATTCCACCCTTTTGAAGTCTCAGTGTAAACACCCCTAAATTATATTTTCCAAGAGGCCATTGAATTCCACAAAGGAATTTGCAAGTTAGGGCCACATCTTTGGTAAAACCCTATGAACCAGGGTTTTGAATGACAGTTTTTGGTAAACTGCTCACGACTCACTCCAAACCATATCAATTCAAGTCAGGCCACTTGCATTAGAGTCTTCACTCACATCAAAATCCAACCAATTCAAAATTCCATGCAAGTAAATCCTCTCTCAGATCGTGCAATACGGAAAACAATGGAAATTGGGTAAAATCTGTATTTTTTTTGTTATTCAAACCACCAAATCTTTACATGCTTCATCCAACAACCAACATGGATGATCTCATAGGCACAAATAGGCCTTTCCCCAATGGACACAATTATTTTCCAATTGGTTATGGTTGTTGGAACCTCTTTTCCCAATAGGTGGAAAATGTTGTTTAACAACTTTGCAACTTTTTACAATTTTGTATTTTTGACACTTTTGACATGCCAACGTCCCCAATGGAATTGTTAGACCTATCCTAGGCCTAAAACAACTCAATAAAAATTATCAACATGCCTCCTACACTACATGAACCCTGTGGCCTAATTTGGTCTCTAGGTTTATAAATGACCTTAGAGCCAATTTGCCTTACAAATGGGTTCTTTATTACATCCAAAGGATCCAAACTGATCCAACACATCATCCTAGGGTCTAAGACCACCTATCCAACACTCAATCATCAAATGAAAACTAAAAACCAAGAGGATGCCCTGTACCATACTCCCAAGGCTAGGAAAACTCAAGTCTCTTGAGTTGGCAAATCGAGAACCTTGCATCCAATCTTCTTGAAAGCCTGCTCTATCATCCAAGTTGCACTTGTCTTTCCATTGGACCAGGTACTCATAGTAGGTATGCCTCCTTGTTTTCTTACTCACCCTCTTGTAAAGTACATTCTCAACTTCAAGCTTAGGCTTCTTAGGTAGGTCTTGTAACATCTCTTCCCAGTTGGAATCATCTTAACCTGCATCACACACATCAGTAATAGGACATTTATATGCATATATATCTGAAACATTGAAAGTGTTAGAGAGACCAATATCCAATGGGAGATCAATCTTGTAGGTATTTCTGCCACACTTTTGAATGATTTTGAAAGGACCTATCTTCTTCATCATCAACTTGGTGTATTTCTCCTTAGGGAGTCTCTCCTTCTTAAGATGAATCATCACCATATCTCCAACCTGAAACTGTAAATCTCTCCTTTTCCTATCTACTAAATGCATGTACTTGTCTGAGGTTTGTTCCAACCTATCCTTACTTGTTGGTGTATGTCTCTCATCACTTCTGCAAATTCCTCTTCCTATGCACTTCTTCTGTCCAAATCCTTCACATCTCTCAACTCCAATACACCTCTAGGGTGTGACCCATACACTATTTCAAAGGGACTGTGACGAGTGCTCCTATTCACTAAGTCATTATAAGAAAATTTTTCTTGAGGAAGTATTGAATCCCATGTGACTCCTTGATCCTCAGTTAAACACCTTAATAGGCTTCCAAGTGACCTATTGATGACCTCAGTATGTCCATCAGATTAGGGATAATAGGCTGATGTAAATGACAAATTGGTACCCAGCCTTCTCCAAAGTGTTCGCCAAAAAATGCCCAATAAACTCAGAATCTTTGTTTGAGATGATTAACAGTGGTAAACCATGTAACCTTACAATCTCCTTGAATAATATACTTGCTATGTGAGATGCATCATGTGTGGTTTCATAAGGTAGAAAGTGAGCCATTTTTGAAAACCTATCAACAACTACATCGATGTTGTCATAACCCTGTTTAGTCTTTGGGAGTCCTAATACAAAGTCCACGCTGACCGAATACCATGGCTTGTTTGGTATGGGCAAAGGAGTATAGAAACCTACATTTGAACTAGTATCCTTGGCCTTCTGACAAATCATAAACCTTCCACATACTTTTTGATCTCGATCTGCATCCTAGGTGAGAAGTAGAATCTTCTAACCAACTCAAGGGTCTTGTCAATCCCAAAATGACCTGCCAACCCCCCACAATGCTTCTCTTTCACAAATGTTTCTATCATGGAGCCTTTAGGGATACAAAGTTGGCTTCCCTTAAAAAGTAAACCTTCCTACAAAATAAAGTCTAAGAACTCCTTATGGTACTTGTCACCCATTTCCTTACATACTTGGTATGCTTCTTTGAAATCCTCATCTCCTTGGTACATATACTTTGTGGAATTGATGCCTATGCTCTCCAACTGAATCTCTTTCACTGTCAAGTTTCTCCTGCTAAGGGCATCAACTACCTTATTTGCTACTCCTTTCTTGTGCTTGATGGTGAAAGTGAATGCTTGAAGGTATTCCATCTACTTCATATGTCGATGATTCAACTTGTCCTGTCTATTCAAAAATATCAGAGCATGGTTGTTGGTATAGACTACAAATTCCTTGGGCAACAAACAATGCCTCCATTTCCTAAAAGATTGAGCCATTGCATACATCTCTAAGTCATAGGCTGAGTACTTTTATTTTGCTTCATTCAATTTTTCACTAAAGACAGCTACCGGTCTACCTTCTTGACTCAAAAATCCTCCTACTACCTTATTACTTGCATCAAATTCTATGGTGAAAACCTTATGGAAATCAGGTAGAACCAATATGGGTTTCTCTGCTACCCTTATTTTCAAATACTCAAAGGACTCATTTGCTTCACTAGTCCATACAAACTGACATTTTCTACCTCCCTTTATAGTGTCAATCATAGGTGCACATACACCACTAAAATTCTTAATAACCTTCCTATAGAAGCTTACAAGACCATGAAAACTCTTTACCTCACTTGCATTTCTAGGTGTAGGCCAATTGAGGATTGCTTCCACCCTGGATGGGTCCATCTTGAGGTTTCTCTTGGAGATTAAAAAACCAAGAAATACTAACTCCTCCTGTAAGAAGACACATTTTTCCAAATTCATCTTCAACTGCTCTTCATTCAGCCTTTTCAACACCAAATCCAAATGTATTAGATGTGCATCCCTATTCTTGCTAAAAATCAAGATATCATCTAAGTACACAACAACAAAATGATTGCTAAAGGGTTTCAAGACTTCATTCATGAGTCTCATGAATGTACTAGGAGCATTTGAGAGGCCAAATGGCATAACCATCCATTCATAAAGTCCTTCATTTGTTTTGAAGGTTGTCTTCCACTCATCTTCCTCTCTTATCCTAATTTGATGGTAGCCGCTCTTCAAATCCACCTTAGAATAGTACTTGGCTCCTGCTAGACAGTCCATCAAATCTTCTATCTGAGGCATAGGGAACCTATACCTGATTGTGATCTTGTTGATGGCTCTTGAATCCATACATAATCTCCATGTACCTTCCTTCTCTAGGGCCAATACTGCAGGGACAACACAAGGGCTAATACTCGTCCTTATGAATCCTTTCTCTAACAACTCATGTACTTGCCTTGCAAGTTCTTCATTTTGATCAGGGGTCAATTTATATTCTACTTTGTTGGGCAATGAAGAGCCTGGTATGAGGTCAATGCAGCGACTTACATCTCTAAAAGGTGGTAGGGTCTCAGGTTTTCTTCCTGCAACTATACCCTTGTATTTTTCCAACAACTCTTTCACCTCTTTAGGACCTGCAAACATCTCTTGCACCTTGTCTTCTTCTTTCTTCCTCACTTCTTCTCTTGGCTTCACCACTATGGAAAAGCATGGGGTATCCTTCTCTTTGATTGTCTGCATAAAATTCTCCTTACCTACTAACATGACACTAGTCACAACATGATTTTTCTTACCATCATCCGGTAGTGGGGTCATAGTGTATTGCACATCATCTTTGGTCAACTTGTAGACATTTTTCTTCCCATCATGCCTTGAGTCTAAATTATATTGCCATGGCCTCCCAAGGAGTAAATGGCAAGCATCCATCTCTACAACATCACACAAAATCTTGTCTCTATATTCAACTATTTGAAAGTCAACCCAAACTTGATCACTTACCAAATCTTGCTGCTCTTTGCTCAACCAAGAGACTTTGTAGGGGCACGGGTGAGGAAATTTCTTCAATCTAAGTTTGCTAACCATCTCTATTGAAGCAAGATTATCAGTTGACCCTAAGTCCACAATGACTCTACATACCTTTTCACTTACCTTGCAAGTAGTTCTAAACAATGACTTCCTCTGTGGTGGCTCCTTGATGGTTGGTACCTTCAAGAGAGTCCTTTTGAACATTAGACACTCCCCTTTCTCCAAATCTGCATGTCTTGAAGGTGAGTTCACACTTTGGGTGTCCTCCTCTTGTGCCAAATCAACTCTGCTTTCTCCACCTTGACTATTAGAAACTTGTTTTTCCAGACATTCGAAAGATTGATGGTCAACTTGATTAGATGTGAAATATCTTTTGGTAAACACATTGGTTCCTCTACCTCCAAATCTACCTTGGCCATTTGGTCTTCTTCCTCTAAAACTACCCTTGTGACTTGGTTCCCCTTCTTATTTCTGATTACTTGACTCTCCTTGTAGTTTAGGAGATGTTCCTCTTCCACCAAATTTTCATCTTCCTCTAAAGTTTCCTCCTCTTCCTCTACCTTGTTGGTCTCCCTTTATTTTGAACTTTTCTTCAATTCTTAATGCCATTTGATAGCATTTATGAACTATCTCAGGATTAAAGAGACTTAGTTCATCTTGAATGACATATTTGAGGCCATTCATGTACCTTGCCAACTTTTTCTTCTCACTCTCTGACACCTTTTCTCTTAAGGACAATTTGTGAAACTCCTCGGTGTATCCACTTACATCCAAATCCTTTTGTCTCTGGCTATGCAACTTCTTGTGCATTGTCACTTTATAATCCTCAGGTACAATTTTTTTTTCACCTCTGCAACGATCCTCTTCCATGATGAGATAGGATTCTTCCCTTCTTCTACTCTCTCATTTTGCATGAAGTTCCACCAACTAAGGGCGGATACCTTCATTTTAGACTTAGCAGTCTTCATCTTTTGATTCTCTAAGGCCTCCAACCAATCCATGACTTCCTCTAGGTTCATCTTCCTAGTGAACATAGGTAGGCTTGCTTTGTCATCTCAACTACCTACTCTCTCAATGGCTTCAAGGAAACTTCTCTAATTTACAGGTATCCTCTCTCTTTCCTGCAAAAGGGCATATTCATCATTCCCTTCTTCTTCTTCATCAAAGTCTCCTTTCTTCTTGTCCATCTTACCCTTCAACTTATCCAATTCTTTTCTCATCTCTTTATTTTTTGTTGTTTGCTCTCTTACCAACGTGGCCAGTTCAACGTTGGTCATCCTTCTCCCATCACTAGTGTCTTCTCCTTCTAACATCTTGTCATTCTTCTTCTTCCACCTCAATAACCTTTATGGATCTAATACCACTTGATGCACAATGGGCAACTAGAAGGTAAGAAGACCCAAAACCACCCCTCTATGCCTTGCAAGTAAGGCCTCTCACAACCCCACAACTAGGGTTCTACACACATCAATGCAACCAGTCACCTACTGAACTTCCTAAGGAGGTTTTGGACTATTCAACAACTAATATCACTCACCCTAGCCTTCCAACCAAGTTTTGAAGTTTCCTTTTTGCACCCGAGTCAAGAAAACCTTATTTAGGCCTAATCCTAGTAGCCCTATCAGAACGGTATTTCTCAAATCATTCAAAATTCTTCCAAAACACTCCAAGAAAAAATTACAGATTTTAATACCCTTTTGGGCTTTACATCCAATCCCAAGAGATTAAGGTTTGAATTTGCTCCAGCACCCCTAAGAACCTACTGAGTTTGCAGACCTAATAGGCCTAATTAGGCCAGCTTTCCTAAGCAACTACTTGAATATGGAATTGCAAAACCAAAATCATCACTTGGACATGTTCCCTAGCCCTCTATTAGACTAAATCCACCACTAGACCGGTCACCAAACACTCCCTATGTGACTGTTTGTTCATTCCTCCTTGTAGGCTCGACTAAACATATTGTCTTGTTTAGTGTAGGTTTTCATGGTAACCACACCAACCCTCACTCCCAGATTCCACCCTTTTGAAGTATCAGTGTACACACCCCTAAATTTCATTTTCCAAGAGGTCATTGAATTTCACAAAGGAATTTGCAAGTTAGGGCCACATCTTTGGTAAAACCCTATGAACCGGGGTTTGAATGATAATTTTTGGTAAACTACTCATAAATCACTCTAAAACCTATCAATTGGAGGTAGACCACTTACATTAGAGCCTTCACTCATATCACAATCCAACCAATTTAAAATTCCATGCAAGTAAGTCCTCTATCAGATCGTATAATACGGAAAACAAAGGAAATTGGGTAAAATCTGAGTTTTTTATTTATTCAAACCACCAAAGATTTACATGCTTCGTCCAACAACCAACATGGATGATCTCAGAGGCACAAATAGGCCTTTCCCCAATGGCTAAAACTATTTTCCAATTGGTTATGGTCATTGGAACCTCTTTTCCCAATCGGTGGAAAATATTGTTTAGCAACTTTACAACTTTTGACAATTTTGCATTTTTGACACTTTTGACATGCCAACATCCCTAATGGACATTTTAGACCTATCCTAGGCGTAAAATAAATCAAGACAACTTATCAACATTCCTCCTACACTACATTAATCCCATGTCCTAATTTGGTCCCTAGGTTTATAAATGACCTTAGAGCCAATTTGCCTTACAAACGTGTTCTTTATTACATCCAAAGGATCCAAACTAATCCAACACATCATCCTAGGGTCTAAGACCACCTATCCAACACTCAATCAACAAATAAAAACCAAAAACCAAGAGGGTGCCTTGCACCATATGATGTGGGTCACATTATTGAAATATAAGACATAAGCATTTAGCGAGTTTAAGGCATTCAGAGCCTTGGTTGAAAATGAAAGTGGAAGAAAGCTTAAGTGCTTAAGAACTAATCAAGGTGGTGAATTTACTTCAGAGGAATTCACTAGATACTATGAAGACAATAGAATTAAGAGGTGTCTTTCTAAACCAAGGATAGCATAGCAGAATGGTATTGCAGAAAGGAACAACTGATTAGTAGTTGAAGCTGCTAGGACTATGCTAATTCAAGGAGATGTAGCTAAGACATTTTGGAGAGAAGCTGCCAACACAACTATTTATACAATGAACCGGATACTGGTTAAAAGAGGTAAGGAAAAGAAAAACCTATGAGTACTGGTATGGTAGATCACCTAATGTCAGTTACTTCAAAAATTTGGGTAGCAGATGTTTTATCAAAAGAGGTGATTATATTGGTAAGTTTGAAACCAAGAGTGATGAAGGCATATTTATTGGTTACTCCACCAAGAGAAAAGCTTACAAGTGTTACAACAACTGAAGTAAGAAGATCATTGAAATTGTAAATGTCTGAGTAGATGAGTTTCCTAAAAGTTTAGGTGAAACCTGCAAGGAGAAGGAAGAAGAAGAACCTTACACACTATTTTTGGAAATGGAACCGGTGAAGCCAGAAGTTGTTGAACAGAACAGAGAATCCCTAGTTCAATCGGAATAGGAAGGTCCAGCAGAAGATGAAGAAAGTGAAGAAGAAGAAGAATATGAATAACAAAATCATGTTATTCTGAGGTATGTTAGAGTCAATCATAGCCCTGATCAGATAATTGTAGGTGTGCTAACTAGAACAAGGCTAAGAGAGAACTCTTGTATGATTTCCACCATTGAGCCTAGAATTACAAAAAAAGCCTTTGTAGATGAAGACTAGATCAAGGCAATGGAAGAAGAACTTGACCAGATAGAGAAGAACAATATTTAGTCATTGGTACCCTAACCAGAGAACAAGAATGTAATAGGAACAAAATGGGTATTCAGAAACAAACTGAATGAAGATGGAGTAGTGGTCAAGAATAAAGCCAGACTGGTATGCAAAGGATATGTACAAGAAGAAGGTGGAGATTATGGTGAGACATTTGCACTAAGGACTCTACTTGCATTTGCAACATACAGAGGATTCAAAGTATATTAGATGGATGTGAAGTCAACATTCCTAAATGGATTATTAGAAGAGGAAGTCTACATTGAACAATCAGATGGTTATGCTTTAACTATAGAAAGGATATGGTGTACAAATTACATAAGGCATTATATGGATTGAAGCAAACACCAAGAGCATGGTATGAAAGATTGCACTCTCACTTAGTGAAGATAGGTTTTCAAAGAGCCAGTGAAGATAGTAACATATATTTCAAGACAAAAGGAGATAATATACTGGTAAGTGAGGTATTTGTGGATGATATCATTTTTTGAGGAAATGATGATATGTGTCATGATTTTGCTAATGAAATGAAGAATGAGTTTGAGATGTCACTAGTAGGTGAGATAAAAAATTTCATAGGTTTCCAAATCCAACAGATGAAGGAAGGTATTTTTATCACACCGTCCAAATATGTGAAAGAAGTGTTGAAGAATTTTGGAATGGGAGACTGTAAACCAGTTGGAACACCAATGGTTACGGGCTTTAAATTTTCTAAGGAAGATGATTCTTCATTAGTTGATGAAAAGGAGTATAGGTCCATGATAGGTAAACTACATTATATTGTCCATAGCAGACTGGACATTGCTCATGCAGTAGGATTGGTTGCCAGATTTCATAAAAGCCTGAAGGAGACACACATGGTTGCAACCAAAAGAATTTTCAGATACCTAAAAGGCACAATTGATTATGGATTATGGTATCCATATGCAGGAGACTTTGGTTTAAAAGTCTATATAGATGCAGATTGGGCAGACAATATTGATGACAGGATGAGTACAACCAGAGGAACATTTTTTCTTGGAGGTAGACTAGTGTCTTGGAGGAGCAAGAAACATAGTGGCCTCTCTCAATCAATAGTAGAAGATAAATATATTGCAACATATATGAATTGTACCAAAGAAATTTGGATGAAACACATTTTGGAAGGTTTCAAGTTGAAGATATCAGAACTGGTAAGAAATTTTTGTGATAACACAAGTGTTATAAACATTTCTAAGAACCCGGTGTTGCATGCTAGGACAAAGCATATTGAGCTAAACTATCATTTCCTGAGAGAGAAAGTGCAAAGTAAAGATGTGTCACTAGAGCATGTATCTACTAAAGAACAACTAGCAGATATCTTTACTAAGCCTCTACCTAAGGCTACATTTGAGTATCTTAGAGGTAAGTTAGGGGTTGTACCCCTACATGAAGTCAATTAAGTAGATGTGGAAGCCATCAATCCCGGAGCCTACTGAAAAATATTGAAGAAAGATTGGTGAAGAGTGGAGCTACTCCACAGGGGGACAAACTAGTTGCAGATCGGTGAAGCATGAAACTGTATGGTTTACCTTCACTTTGGCATTGTTGTCAAAGGGGAAGAAGAACTGATAGCTAGTTACCAGCTGAAGACAGAAGATACAGTTGAAGGAGAGTTTATGGGAAAAATGTGATCAGAATTCCTCTACCTGTGTATATGCTTTACTCTCAATCATCACAATCAATGGGTATTGATATTTGTATTGCCATCAATGCCAAAGGGGGATAATGTTGGCATTACATAAAGATTGCATTGATGAAGTATAGTGTTTTCATCGATGTCAATAGTAACTGGTAATGAAGATGTATTGCAACCATTAATGATGCAGTAAAGAAACCTGTAGTAAAGCAGTGAAGGCAACCGGTATTATTATTAAAGCAGAGATCAACTAGTAACCCTAACCAGTTGATAAGAAGAACCCTAACCGATGGAGCTTGGAGAATCAGTTGTGATGATCTATGACCAAATGGTGATTGGAGATGAAGATGCCACTTAAGCATGATGCATGTGATGAGTTTTGAAGTGGATTTGGTGCGTAGAGAAAACCATTTATCTTGGGAATGATCAAATGGATAACATGGAGTGACAAATGCGTGATGAGCTATAGGATCCAATGTGTGGTGATCCAGAAGTGGTTGAAGTTGTCTAGAATAATGTGTAGTTGATTGCTATGTAATCTTATGGTCAAAATTGAACCGATATGTTTTTAATCTCTATGGCATTTGTAGGTTTTGTGTTGTATTACCAACCTATTTTATTTTCTTATAAGATCAATGATTTGATTCAATGTTGTGTTGACAAATTTGGTTAAGTGTGTGTGTGATTGTTGTCAAACCAGAAGGTGTGTCTGCAAAATTTTGTGAAGGCAAATAGGAGAAGAAAAGGATATGATTAAGCAAGGAAGTGCTATTTCCAAATCACCAAAGAACCTATTGTTCTCTAACCATTACAATAGATAAATCCCTTAATTGGGTAAGCTTTAAAAGACTTGTTGTTGAAATCCTCTAACCAGGTGATCCATTAGCTTGGATTTGAAATCCTCCATCGAGGTTACCTTTAACAGGGTATTGTAGTCAATCCCTTAACTAGGTGGTCCTTAACTGGATCTATTCTTAACATGACATTATTCTATAAAAGCTTCTAACAAGCCTTGGCTCCTAACAGGGTGAACTTTAGAAGAGTTCAGAATACTTGTGGATATTCATCCCCATTGTGGTTTTTCCCATTTGAGTTTCCACATGAAAAATCATTGTGTCAAGTGGTGAATGATTTTGTGGATGTGTTTTTGATATGGTTGATATGAATGACTGGTAAATCCACTTAGATATGTTTAGGTGACTGAAAATGATCTAAAATGTGCTATTACTAATATTAGTGAAGTGGTTTAATGTTTTGGTTAAATGGTATTTGAGTTTTAGATCTATTGTATTGTATCATTGATGTTTTGTTCAACTGGTAAAGTTTGAGAGTGCAGTTGCAGTTTTTGATACAGTGACTAAACCAGTTAGTTTAGTGATTCGATTCTAAGTTGAAAGTTTGTTTGGTGAAAGTTTAGTTTATTTTATATCTTTTGATTCACCCCCTCCCCCTCTTAGTAGTTGACCAGAACCTTATAGTTTCATCATATTATCAGTTTCTAGCAAGGGATACATTTCTTCACATAATTATATGCATCTACTTCCATTGTAGGCCAGTAATATCCCGTTCACAAGAGATTTTTAGCCAAAGTGAGCCCACTTGAGTGTGCCCCACAGATACCTTTGTGCACTTCATGTAGTGCCAATTCAGCCTCTTGTTTGTCTAAACACCTTAGGAGGGATCCATCAAAATGCCTTCTGAACAAGGTGTCTCCAAGCATAGTGTAATGAGCACATCGGTGGATGAAGGTTTGTTGTTGGGTTTTGGTAAGGTTTGGGGGAATGGTGTTGTCTCTTAAGTAAGTGAAAGTCTCTTGATACCAGGGGGATTCGGGACCAATGGGTACACACACCATTTCAGATTCTAGTAAATCATATGCTAATATGAATAATTGCTCAACCAAGAACTCACACTTCTGACTATGTGTCGACATCTGAAGGAGGGAGCCAATGGTGGCCATTGCATCTGTAGCTCTGTTGTTTTTTCATGGAATTTGATCAAAATTGATTGTTGTGAAATGTTGCTTAAGATCTTCAACCATACTACAATAGTGAAGAAGGTTGTCATCTTTTGTTTGATATTCATCATTGTCTTGTTTAATGACAAGTTGGGAATCACCATAAACATGTAATTCCAATATCTTCCATCGGATAGGCAAGTGTAGTCCTATAATCAGTGCCTCATATTCTACAATGTTGTTGGTACATGCAAAGGTTATCTTGTATGATTTTGGGATGCAATCTCCTTCAGGTGTGATCAATAGTATTCCTACCCTCGATCCATTTTGGGTGCAAGAACCATCAAAGTACAACTACCATGTGGAGGATGCGATGACAGTCATTATGAATTTGTCTAGCAATTCTGTAAGGATTGCATGGTCACATGGAAGTGGAGTGTCAACCAGTTGGTCTACAATTACCTATCCTTTGATTGATTTTATATCCACATATTCAATGTCAAACTCACTTAACAACATGACCCATTTAGCAGTTCTTCCAGTGAGGGTAGCTTTTGACAAGAGATATTTGAGAGGGTCAATCTTAGCAATCAATTTTGTTTTGTTGTTGAGCATGTAGTGACATAGTTTTTGTGTACTAAAGACAAGTGCTAAGCATTCTCTTTCAATGGAGTTTTAATTAAGCTTATACCCTATGAGTGTTCAGCTGATGTAGTATATAGCATGCTCCTTTCTCTGATCATTTGTTTGTGCCAATAATGCCCCCAATGCCACTGTAGTAGCAAATGTGTAGGAGGCATAAGAGCTGGAGGTGATGCTAGATATTCTTTGAGTTTTTCAAAAGCCTTTTGACATAGGTAGTCCCATTTAAATTTTGTGTCCTTGCGCAACAAGTGTGCAAATGGATGGTATTTATCTGTAAGTTGCAAGACAAATTTCTTGATAGATTGGAGTTTCCCTTGGAGGTTGCACAACTATCTAAGGGTCTTTGGGGAGGCATTTCCATGATCACTTTCACCTTTGTAGGATCAACCTCTATGCCTCTATGGGAAACTATGAAACCTAGCAGTTTTCCTGATGTGACACCAAAGACACACTTCTAAGGATTGAGGCACAGTTTGTATTTTTCCAATCTTTCAAAGTTCTACCTTAAGATAGGGATGTGCTCATGTCCTATCTTTGAGTTGCCTAGAGCATCGTCCACATAGTCCTCCATGATTTTGTGCAAGAGGTCATGAAAAAGTGTTGTCATTGCACGTTGATGTGTAGCTCCTGCATTTTTTAGGCCAAAAGGCATGACTCGGTAATAGAAAGTCCCCCACGGTATTGTGAATGTAGTTTTGTGTTGATCTTCCTCTGCGATCCTGATCTGATTGTATCCAGAAAATCCATCCATCAGTGATAGCATCTCATGTTCTGCTATGACATCTACAATCATGTCTATGTTGGGGAGTGGGAAATCATCCTTAGGGCAAGCCTTTTTTAGATCTCGAAAATCAATAAGATGCGGATGCCCCTAGCGGGTTTACCAACAGGTAAAATGTTGGATACCCATTTAGGGTAGTGTATTGGTTTGATGAATTATTTATCCAACATCTTTTGAAGTTCTCCTTTTACCATGAGTGCAATATGTTGATGCATCTTGCATATCTTCTGCTTTACTAGTTTTGTATCTAGATAGGCATCAAGATTATGAACCACCAAGTTAGGATCTAGACTTTTGTTTCTATGAGGAAACTGATGAAGTCTCGTCTCTCTTGATCCATGAGGGACTTGGCAATGAGCATGTTCTTTGGAGTGTCTTTGGTGCCCATATTGATGTTGTCTTTTTCCTCTATCAGTAAAGTTGACTTGTCTTGCTGAGGAGGAACAATGGTAGGGAGGTCAAGTCCTTCATCCTCAAGTGCCTGATCGAGGTTTTCACTTTCGGATATGCCCTTTGTTTTTACTTTTTCCACATCCAAAGGTGCCTCAGAGAAGTTTTCACCTAGGGAATCATGGTTTTTCTTTTTATTATCTTTTTTGCAACTAAGGGCATTGACCTGGCTACCAAAGTATACTTTTTCATGTAACTGAATCCCATGAACTTTGTTGCAGTCTTCCAAATTGTGCATAGTCAGGAGAGTTGAGAGCATTTTCATTGACGCGGACATCTAAAGTTGGTTTGTCTTGTTGGCCTTGGTCTATAAGTTCGGGATGGGCAAGTTATAGCTCATGTGAAATGGGAGGGGTTATGGGAGTGATGGTGTTGATGTGGGTGTCAAAGAAGATGTCATCTTTGTATTCAAAAGGCATTTCATGGAACTCCTCGTCATCGAAGTCTTTGACATCCAAAGAAGGACTTGAAGGGGCACCAATGATAGTGATCTTAGGCATTGGAGTACACCCCAAGCTCTTGTTATACTTGTATGAGATAAGATTTATTGGTTCTTTTATTCCTTTCTCCTCTGGTCCCAAGCCGTGTCCTTTATAACCCATCTTTTCTTCTATAGTTGATGCTTTTGGATACATTTTCTTAGGTATTTTTGTTGGGTTTTCATCTTCTTCCCGATAAAACCATGAAGAGACATTTGTCTTAAGGCTCTCCTCACCAAGTGGACCCCATTGCTGAAAGGTGGTATCTTTGCATTGTATAACACATTTTTGATCTTTTTTTATTTCTTTTGGTTTGTCGAATGACTTGGGAGACATGGGGAGATTGCCTATTAATAAGACATCCTCGAGTTTGTATTCTCCGCAACCATTATCCAGGATCTTGATTTTGGGCTCTGATTGGGATGAGGTGGAGGCAATGTTTGATGTGTGAGATGGAGGATTTGGAGAGGGTCTATTTAATGGGTAATGATATGGATGCTTCCCCTCTAAGAGCTTACAATATTGAAAGGGTTGTGGATCACCTTTGATAGTGATCTCTCTTCCATTGAAGGGGAATTTGATGTGTTGATGATAAGTGGAAGGTACGTCCTGAAGGGAATGAATCCATAGTTGTCCAAGGAGGATTTTATAAGGGAGATCAAGATCCAAGACTTGGAAAGGGGTCTCAATTGTAATAGGGTCCACTTGAAGAGGCAAGGTGATCATGCCTTTAGAAACTCTTTTTGCATCATCATATGTTTTTATTGTGATTCAACCTGATGCATCTACCAGGTCTTTAGAAAGCTCCAATTGTTTTATTAACTTATATGTACACAAATTGAGTCTGGATCCATCGTCTATCAAGATATGTTTAACCTTGTGCTTCTGGATAAGGGCTTCGATTTATAAAGGTTTATTATGGTCTTCATTTGTAGGAGCGCCATTGCAAGTGAACACAAGGTGTTGTTGGGTAGTGAGGTTTCCAATGAGAGCTTGAAATTGGGTAGCATTCATATTATCGGGAACGTGAGACTCAAGGAGGGCTTGTTCCAAAATTTCCTTGTGGACAGGGGAAGTCTTGAGAAGTTCTAGGCTGGAGATCTATGTGGGGGTCTTCCCAAGATGGTCAAGGAGGTCATATTGATGGGTGGAAGACATGGGGGGAGGGTTTGGTGGAGGAGGGGCTCTTTGGATAGTTACTCTCCCACGACAGGTAGTTACATTATAGTCATTCTGAGAAGAGGGAGGTGTCGCACCTTGAATGACTATCTTGGAGGGATTAGGTCGACTTTCTGGTTGGGATGGAGTAGGACCACCTTGGATAGTGATCTTGGGTCTATTTTGGGGTGGGGGATGGTTAGCTCCTTGTATAGTTATAACATAACATGAGTATCTGTAGGCTCGATGTGACCTACTAAGGAGTCAAAACCTATTATGTGGTTGGTATAATCATAGTTCATAGTGTTAGATGATGAGTCTTTACCTTTATCATGTTTTGGGAAGGGTTCCTGGTATATTTTGAGTTTGTCATTGTTGTTACCAGATTTTGAAGTTGCTACCTCAATATCACCTCTATCAATGAGATCTTGTATGTAGATTTTAAGCTTCATACACTTTTATGCATCATGCCCATTGATATGATGATACTCACAATACTCAGTTTCATTATACCACCTAGGTTTGGGTTGATTGGGGTTGAATGGGCGAGTTATCGGGAAGACCACTGCGCCTGCTTGGACAAGCTTTTGAAACACAACTTCAATGGGCTCGGCAAGAGGAGTAAAGTCTCTTGGAGTCATGTTATTGGATCGAGGTGGTCACCCTTGGACTGAGACATTGTTAGGGGGTTTTTGAGATTGATTTTGATTATTTTGATTGTTGAATTGGCGATTGGTGGTGGTGGGCTTTGGAGGAGCAGCCATAGTCTAGACCTATTTTGCATCAGTCACACCATCATTGACTACGTTCTTGTTTTTGGACCAAAATTTTGGTTTATCATTATGTTAAGAGGAAGAATTTTGACTTGATTTTTGGTAATATTTTAAGGTTCCTTCCTCTAACAAGACACGTTCAAGAGCTAGGCCCTTGTCAGTCATTTTTTAGAAAGATTTGATACATTGAGATGTCAGGGGTCTTCATAGTTCAGGTACCAAATTCTTTTGAAATAACTCAATTTGATGTTGTTCTAGCATGTCCCATTGGAATTTATTGATAAGATGTTGCCATCTTTGTAAGAAGTAAGTGAAAGTCTCTCTAGGCCTTTGTTTCGTGATACAAAGGTCCATCATGGAAACATAATTGGCAATGTTGTAGGCATAGTGAGCCACAAACTTTTCTACTAAGTCCATGAAGGAGGTGATAAAACCTCGAGGTAAGGATGAGAACCATGCAAGAACATTTCCCATGAGACTCTTATGGAAGATCCTTTTAACGTATAAGTCACTATAGGAGAGTTATTGACATAAGATGTGAAACTCACTAACATGGTCTCAGGGGTCCCCTTTGCCCTCATACTTTGTGAACTTAGGCATCTCAAACCCTAGTGGGTATGGTGCAAGTAATATAGATAGGTCATAAGGACAAGGACAAAATTCCTCAAACAAGTAGGGTTTCCTCTTGTTAGTCCCTTCATGTTTTTTATGATGTTTTTCATGTCCTGGATTTCTTTAATGAGGTCTTGTTGTGGATTTTGGACATGATGAATTGTGTTTTCCCATAGAATTGGATGAGTCATGGAAGGTGGACCACCACCACTAATGTATTGATATGATGAGGAAGCGGGGATGTGAGATGTGATGACCAATGTCAAGGGGACTTGAGTGATAATTGGTTGCGACCCACAAATTGTTGTGATAGGAGGAAGCGAAGCTCAAATGAAGTTAGTGACACTGTTGAGAAGAATGGAGGATTGTGGAATAGAAACGTATGATCGGGTAGAAGAAGATGGCATAGAAGCATGTTGGAGAATAGACAAGATTAGATTCAATATTGGCATAGATGCTAAGAAGGAAGAAGGAAGAATGGAGACCACGGGGACAAATTCCACGAGTGCTATTGGTTGGGGTTGAATGATGGGTGGGGGCGCAATTGGTTGAGGTTGAAGAACGAGTGTGACGATATGAGTAGGAGCAAGGTCTCCTTGTTATTGTTGATCAAGAATGGATCTATCAAAATTAGGGGGAAGGTGAGCTCCATTTTCAATAAGAGTCTTTAGAAGAGAACTACGATTATGGATAAATTTCTCCATTATTTCTTGATTATAAGTCTTCTAAAAATGTTCGCACTTCCGGAAAGAGTTCATCTTGATCAACCATATTAGGGTCCTCTTGTGGTTGATTTTGAATGTTGGGTTGCACACTTTGTGTAAGATCTTGGGTAGGGTCTTGATATAGGACACTAATGTCTGACATGCCATATTGTTGTCCGACCATCTTTTTCTTTTGAGATCAAGTTGTGACTATACAAGAATAGCCTTAAAAAGACTGATTAGAGGAAAAAAGATTGGATGAAAGAACTTAGAAAATATCTTGGATTTAGGATTTAATTTGGATTTTATGAAGTTGGATTTGATTGATTGGTAAAGTCCTTGGATTAGGACACAGGTTTGATTAAGATTGCACCTTAGTCCTTGAATGAGGATTTTAGATGGGGGATGTTGATGAAACCACAAGAAAGTTAATGACCAAGTTGGGTAAAATTTAGACCTTAGAATAATGACCAAATTCTTTATTCTACTAAGGATTGACTAATGATCCTAAGAAAAGTAAAGACATGAGATATGAGTCTTGATCAACTCAAAGGAGGGGGCGAAGGTGCTTGGAGAGGATTCTTCTTCAAGCACAAGGCTAAATGATTGATTGATTAGAGATAAGGTCTAAATAAAACTTCACAAGGTATAAAACCTTAACGTGAGGTTAATTGGATTAAAGGATGAGTTGATTGGAGATGTTTGATTTGAGGATTGATTTGATGATTGAGGATTGATTTGATTAAAGATGATTGATTTATTATCAATTGATGTGCTAAGTCCTTATGAAAGATTGAGGATTATTGATCAAATAGAGGTGATAGTGATGATTAGAAGAAATTTGATGACTAGATTATTCTTGGCATGAACATGACTCAATAGATGATTGGTTTGGATGGCAAGTTGTATGAAGGGATGCGACCACCCTGATTTTGACAATAGTTGGTGTTAAAAGACAAACCTAAACCTTGATAGAGGGCACAAACTCTTAATTCATCACTAGAATCAAACTTGTTGCTATGACCATGGATGTAATCGTGGTAATGGTGCAAAAAGGTCCTATGTTTAAGCAAAGGTCTAGGGTTGGTATACCAAAGCTTTCGACATCTAATAATTTATGCTTGTGTGTGCTTATTCTTCTTGATTGGTTGATGGATTGACTTCTTGGGATGCTTATACAACTTGGGCTTATGAAACATGAGATGGACAAAGTTCTGACTTAGTTTGAAGATTTGTGCTTGGAAGATATAGGCTTGTTATGACTTGGATTTTGACTAATGTTAGTTCAAATTTTTTGTATTACTAGGATATGCCTTTGAATATGATGTCGACTAGACTTGAATTTGATGATGATGACTAGGATGTTGACTAATTCTACTCTTGGCAAGAAGACAAAGAAAACATATTGGACATTAATTCAAATAAGCACATCAAGCATATAAAGCCACCCTAGGAAATTGGCTGAGGAGGAAAACCTTTGCTTGCTGACTCAGGTACACACCCAATAGCTAATCAGAATATGGTTGTTGGGTCTCACACAATGTATTTCCAATGTCGTATTAGCCAACTCCAAATGCTAATGGGGGCACGATATGACAAGTCTCTTGGGAGAGTTACTATCTCCCTTGCACAAAGATTATCCACCTTTCGGAGGTGAACCGGGTGGTCTCTAATTCTAGAGTTTTTAATGAGGATTTTCATTCGAAGACTACTCCTTGTAGTCGCACAAGCACGATTGAGGCCTATAGCCCTACAAACTACTAAGAATTATGTAGTCATGCAAGTGTGATTGAGACCTAAAGGCCCTACAAAATGCCCAATATGAGAGTGAACTCTCAAATAGCTCCATCCTCCGAAACTTTTGTCCCAAGAGTCCTATTTATTATAGTGAATCAAAATGCCCAGGTCCAGCTGTACTCACTTGGTTTGTTCCACTCTCACCAATGCCTAAGAAAATTGAGAGGGCAGGCTCACTAAAGTGAAACACTCAACAAACTAGAAAAGTATCGAAGGTCTAGATTTCTGATTGTGTAGATAGACAAGAGCATACTCTCCTACTTTCACACTTTTACCAAACAAAATCAATCACTTTAGTTCTTTTACCCTCCTAATTAAATCCAGGTGCCTAAGATAAAAAATAAAGACACAAGATTTGTTTGTACCTCCTTGGCAACCTACAAAATAAAATGATTAGTAGTTTAATCAATGTATTATTTGGCAAGTGAGATGCAAAACAACCATTAGTAGTCTAGGGTGATGTCTTGGACTAATCGAAAAACCTGCAAAAACTTAAAAATTTTGATTAGTAGACAAAGATCTGCAGAAACAGTGCTAGCGCTATTCTACAGACACCCGCACTAAAGCGCCTGCGTATGCACTAAAGTAGGGAAGAGAATAAAAAAATAGAAATGTACAGCAAATGTAGAGAAAATTCAAAAATGTAGAATATACCTTCACGCTCGCGCTATTTTTCTTTTGGCCGTGCTAAAACACGTGCACTCGCGCTAAAATAGGTTAGCAAAGAATGGGACAAAAATCTGAAAATTTTGAAAATTTTTAAACAAGTAGGAATTATACCGGAGTGCTCGCGTTAAACTGAGAACTCTAAAATGAAAAAGGACATTAAGCAAACTAACTAATAATTTCTTTTTATTTTTTATTTTTTCCACTTTTTAGTGTGTTTTTTATTGCTAATAACGGAACAAAATAGAGAATATAAACAAAAAACACTAATTAGAAAATAAGTGAAGAAATCCTGGTGGTAGACGCATTGTTTCAGAGGCACTCATGCTGTTCTAGGGTCTTGAAAAAGCGCGGGGTAAAGATTCAAATTTTTGAGCCCTCATGCTAAAGCGCGTGCACACACGCTAAATCTCTTGTCGCTCACACTATTACGTTACCTACGATAAAAAAGTTCAGAAAACTCCAAAAAAAAGTTAAATTTAAGGGACGTGGGTCCCACCGGGTGTGCCAAAATGAAGAAGGGTGAAAATGAGCAAGGCAAGATTCAATGATAATATTCAAATAAAACACATAAAACAC
This sequence comes from Cryptomeria japonica, assembly GCF_030272615.1. Taxonomy (NCBI): domain Eukaryota; kingdom Viridiplantae; phylum Streptophyta; class Pinopsida; order Cupressales; family Cupressaceae; genus Cryptomeria; species Cryptomeria japonica. The sequence goes on from NC_081411.1 coordinate 688,689,913, forward strand.
TAAAAGATTATTTATACCTTGCAAATCTTTACCTTCTCCTTCAGATTGAGCCTTTGATGAAGCCAAGGATGCACCCCTCCTTGACTTGATTGGATTGTCTCCCTTGTTGAATGTGGATGGCTCTCCAAGATTGTGCACAAGATGATGAGATGGAATGGATGAGGGATTTGGCTAAGTGATGGATAAATGGAAATTTGAGTAGAGTTTGGGTGCTATGGATGATTTCTTAGACTCAATTGGACAACATAAACTTAGATAACTTGGAGATGTGAAATAAGGGGATGGTGTCCTCAATTTATAGGAGAAGAGGAGAAGAAATGGAGGGCTAGAATTGATCCAAGATGAAGGGTCAAGATTGCATGTGAGCCCACACATGGCCCAAGAGGAGATGACAAGACAAGTGTGGAGTCTGAGAGATATGCCTTAAAGGCATTTCTTGTCTCCACACTCCTCAAGGCTCATTGGGGAGGCTTTGCAATGCACCTAGGGAAGAGAAAGGAATAAAATATTCCTTGGGAGATGGGGATGAGGAATTAAAAATTCCTCAAAAAAGATAATCATAGGGATTGGAGGAATAAAGAGGAATTAAAAATTCCTTGGAGGAAGAGATATCTTGAGGAATGTGAGATTTTTGAAAATCTCACATTCACCTAAGAAAGGAGCACTTAAGGAAGGTGATTGGATGGAAGAGACAAGGAGTTGACTTTCTGGCTAATCATAAGGATTAGCCACTATCAACTCATTAGGAGAGGGATTAGAAGAATTATTAGGTGGGATTAGGACAAATGGGATTTGTAAGAGGATTTGACTAGGAGAGAGAATGAGTGGAGGGAATTAAAAAATAGAACAATAATGATAAGTGAGATTAGGGATGCTTCTAGATGAGTTCATTAAGTTAATGATGGATTAGGAAAAGGTGATTTGTAGGAATCACCTAGATCAATTAATTAATTGAGATTAATTAATTAAAGGGGGGATTTGGAGAGAATTAATTTTAGGGATTTTAGAAGAATAAAGGTAGATTGATTTATTAAATAAATCAATCAATATACTATAGTGACAATATTAATTATATTTAATTAATATTGAGAAGGAATAGGAATTGGCATAATTAATAGATTAATTAAGCAAGGAAATTAAATAAATTAATTAAAATAATTAATTTAAGTGTCTACACCTACAACAACATGTAGTGTGTGCATGATTTATCTTAACATAAAAAGGTTTCTCCATTTCAAAAACTTTGGACTAATTCTTATTGAGAATAGCTTTGAACAAATTTCCCATAAAATTGTGTTTGAGTCATATTCAAAAAGTGTTTGGGATGTGGTTCACAATTTCTAGATCTTATTGTCCTTCTAACAACATCTCTTTGATTGGGTGAAACTCTTGCGTTGTCTTGCCAATTTTTTTCCATTAATGTTCTTAATGCATCAACAACAAACAAGTATGTGTGGAATCTACCTGACAATGTCCAAACATAATTATTATTGAGATTCTCAATCTTCTCACATCTCCCTAAGGCACGGTGTAGTTTTTTTCTACTTATATTTAGTCACTTGTTTTGATAACCAAGCAATATCTTTTTGTTTCCTTGCTCACTTTGGTTGATGTAAGAAAATGTCGAGTAATATTGCAATGTTTAGTGTGTGATGTTAAAGTTATTGCTTGATACACATCAATTATATTTATCACTATAGTTTTTCACCATTGGTTTCAGATGATCTTAAGCTAAGGATTTTCATAGTGTCTCTAAAATTGAGATTTTTAATCATTTCAACGATCAATTGGCACCTTCCACTTTTATTTAAGCTCTCAAAATAGTTTTTCCATATTTTATTGGCAATTCCTATACAAGTGTGATGGAGAATATTGTTAGGAAATGCTTGTAAAATATTTTCATCTATGTCAATTAAATACTTTGGTCTGGTACGGATAATTCTAACAGGTGTTAAGGTTGGTGTGTGTTATTGGTTTTAATTTGGTACATTTTATTGATCATTTTTTGTCTCTATAGGTGTGGTGATTAACACTTGTTCTTGGTTTGCATTCGGTTCATTTGGTCCATCATTTATAACATCAATACATGTTTTGTTATTTGATTCTACATTAAAATGAGTTGGTTTTGATGAAAGTCATCAAATTTGACATTCAAAAGTATTAAACAATCAAAAAAATATTAAACAATCATTAGTTGTAATTTTTAAAAGTATTTCAATCACTTGAAGTCATATAAAACAAAAGAATCTCTTACACTATCCAGAAATATCATAGGAAAGCATGATCAATTGTAGTGGGACCTTCACTAGGCTTCTCTTGTGCTTTTTTGGCCATTGACAATCCACTTTAACTCGAGATAACATGTACTAGTTTCTTTCCCTTAAATTATTTTCATTTTTGGTTCCTCAAATGTCTATGGCCAAATGAGTTTGCAACATCTATAATGTGAAAAAACTATTAGTGTTTTTATGTTAAAAACCACGTATGTGTTTTTGGCATTACAACCATTGCTTGTTGTCAGTGAAGATGCGGGCATCTCTTTAGCGATAAAAAATATGAATGGGTTAAGGAAACTTAACCCATTTTTATTTTTTGTCCCTAAACTTTACTGTTATCACATCGACCTCCACCTAAGTTCTATGAAACTTATGTATTTTTGAGATAGAGAGGGGAATGAGGTGGGGGAGAGAGAGGTAGAGAAAGATAGATGGGGGAAAAGGATGGGAAGAGGGGGTTAGATGGGAAAGAAGGGATGGGAAGAGAGAGAGAGAGAGAGAGAGAGAGAGAGAGAGAGAGAGAGAGAGAGAGAGAGAGAGAGAGAGAGAGAGAGAGAGAATGTTTTGTTGTATATGTTGAACTGTCTAACCTTTTTTGGGAATTTTCAAATGAATAAACACAGGATTATTGATGCCTAGAACCTCAAAAAATACTCATAAGGTTTTGATTTACCTTCAAAGACAATATTTTTTTGCAAAAAAACTAACTTACCATTAATGATCTTTAGGGGTGCAAAGTTAGGATGTATGACTATTGGGTCCTCTCTCATGAAAATTTTGAATTTAAAAAGAATGACCATTACTCAAATTCATGTTAATACCACTAATCCATATTTAATTTTTAAACACCTTTAAGTTATCTTAAGATTTAATGTTATCAATGGTAATGTTATCATTTCTCTCAAGATTCCCTAACTAAATCAACATGCTTAGAAGTAACCCGCACCAATTCTACACCATCCCTACTCAAATTGTATGAAATCCTTAGGTTCAACACCTTCATGAACAAATAAAATTTAGAATTATTGAGTTAATAAATAATTAAATAAAAAGTATATTTCTTCAACATTGTTTTAATATGGAACAGAGCGAAAAATACCCTTCGAAGGGCATGAATTGGGGTTTTCCTTCTCTTGTGGCCTAACTTGGGCAGTATCCTCATGACAACCCTAAACCTAGTGGAACCTCAATAACTCTAAAATGCAAGAAGATGTGCAAATTGTGGAATTAATAGAGGAGATTGAGGAGGACCTGGGTTTATTGAAAGACATAGCTATTATCTATCGAATTGTGGATCCTAGATTTGAAAGATCCAAAATTTTGGAATGGATTGATGCATCTTGGAACATGCCTCATATCACTAAATTCTTCCCCAAGGGTTTCTTTTTAACTATATTCAGTGTTGAGGAGGAATGGGATAAAATTCTGGAGGGTGATCTATGGTGGATTGATGCATATCCCCTCTACATGCAAAAATGGCACTGCATTTTTAACACCCTAAATTTCAAACCATATAACAAGCCTGTTTGGATCAGACTCAACAATCTCCCCATAGAGTATTGGTTGGAAGAATCTCTATAAAAGGTTGGTCAATCCCTTGGGGCTTTGGTTGATGTTGATTCTCAATGGGATTCCTACCTATATGCTATATTTCACATCATTGTTGTTAGGGCTATTCTAGGAAAAATCAGACTAATTGCAAATAGGATTGCATTGATGCAATTAATCGAAATCGAAGAGGAAAAATTTTTTTTTTTAAGATGTGGGAGGCAGGATCACCCAATGGTCAATTACATAATTCCACCCCAAAAGAAAGACATTTGGGTCCCTAAACCCATGTCGGACAACAAAGTGGAGGTCATCCTAGATGCTACTCAACTAGTACAAATTTGAGACCCTACCCCCTAGGGACATATGGAGCAAGTGCCTCATTGAGAGGAAGGAAACACAATCTGAGTCCAATTGAGCATTTTCTTCTCCCCCCCAACAGGACATTCTAGAGGATCTAGATGAGGGGTTAGAGGATATGTTGGAAGAGGACCAATTAGATATAATTGAGGATAGGTGTATCTTGCAATTGGCTACCAAAGCCCTAGGATACTCGAAGGTAGAGCACAAAAAGAAATGTAGGAAAACACTAAAAGAAATAAGGGAATAGGAAGCATCGGAGAGGAACTATGCCAGCATCAAAAAGTTCTTGTCAAGTACCAAGGGGGGTAAGGCCTCCCTTGGGAAGCAATGAAGATCATTACCGGGAATGTCAAGGCCCTAGGGGACCCTCACAAGTGATGCCTGATAAGACATTAAAATGCATATGTTATCGATTGAGGGGATTTCTAAGTTTTTGGCATATTGCAAATGGTGGAAAGGTTTCTTCCATCAAGCTACTGGCATGATGGGGGGAATTGACATCATGTGGAAACACAAATATTTATTAGAATTGAATCCCCATTGAATGGTAGTCAATTATTATTCCCTCTCCTTGAATGAGAAATTAATTGTAGTTAGTGTGTACGATCCCACCAAGACTTGTGACAAGGCAGACACTTGGCATGCCATCCTAGTCTTTATGGGGAAGTATGTAGGCTCAAAATTCATACTAGGGGGTGATTTTAATACTATCCTTAGGGCTTCAGAAAAGCTTGGTGGAAACCTTAGACCCAATCAGAACATGAGGGACTTTGGGGAATTTGTGGTGAACTCTAGAATAATGGACTGCCACACATTGAATGATACCTTGACCTGGTCTAATTGCAGGAGATATTTCCAGAATATTGTAGAATTGTTAGACTGCTTTCTGATTTCACCTAAATGTATCAACACTCCTATCACCCTGGGGGCTAAAGTTTTGTCAATCTATGCTTCTAACCATTGGCTAGTGGAGATTGACCTTGGATGTAACCTGATGGGTCTACGTACAAGCTTTAAATTTGAGACTATGTGGTGGAGGGACAATAATCTGATTAATCTAATCAAGGCATGTTGGAAGGAATGCAAAATAGGTGGCTCATGGAACTTCAAACTCACCAAGAAATTGTAGTACATCAAACTCAAACTAAAAGAATGGAATAGAACTATCTTCAAAAAAAAAATTGAGGAGAAAGCCAGAATTGAAAAGAAATTAGAAACTCTAAATGAAAATATTATTCAGTATGACATGTTCAAGGAACATTATGACCAAGAAAAAATCATGTTTGCTAAACTCAAGGAGAAGTTAGCAAGAGAATAGGCCTTCTAGAGGGACAAATCTAAGGATCTCTAGCGGAAGGAAGGAGATGCCAACACCAAATTATTTCATGCATATGTTAATGCTCGAAGAGCTACTAATAAGATAAATACAATAAGTAGGAGTGATGAAATCTTGGCCTCAAGAATCAATGAGGTGGGTGTTGAAGCGGTTGATCACTTTAAAGGTGTGTTGGGCAGCAACAACATCACTATTGATCCTTGCCTTGTGTTGGATCACATCTAAATCTTGTCATAGATGTAGACAACAAAATTATATGTGAACCTATTTCAATGGAGGAAGTTAAGAATTCACTATTTCGAATCCACTCGGAGAAGGCAGTAGGTTTGGATGGCTTCCCTATCAAGTTCTTTCAGAAATGTTGGTCATATATGGGGACTGAATTATGGAAAAGGGTGGGGGACTTTTGGGCTCATAAGAGGTTTGTAAAAAACATCAATAACACTAACATTTCTCTTGTCCCTAAATTTACCTATTGTTCTTCTTTCAAGGACTATAGACCAATTTCATTATGCAATATCTTATATAAGATCATAATCTAAAGTGCATGCAAATAGATTTAAAAAACTACTAAAGAATATCATATTTAAGGAACAATATGGTTTCACGTTGGTAAAGTACATCTTAGACTGCATCGTATTAACCAATGAGGTGCTCCACATGATGAAGTCAGATAAGCTTAAGGGGATGTTGATTAAACTAAATGTTAGTAAGGCATATGATAGGTTCATGTGGAGTTTCTTGCTTTGAGTTATGGGAAGATTTGGATTTTGCAACCATTGGATTGAACTCATACGTTACTACATATCCACAATTAGATATCCTGTCTCCATCAATGTGGACTTGTTCAAATTATTTTAGGCTTCTAATGGAATCTACCAGGGAGACTTCCTATCTCCCTCTCTTTTTGTCATCACCATAGAAGCTTTGGGCAGGGCAATTCAAATGGCTAATAATAACAAAACTTGTAAAGGCATAAAAATAGTGGAAGGAGTCCTCCCGGTTACCCACGCACAATTTTTCACTGACATTGCTCTCTTTGGAGTTGCTTGCATAGAAGAGGAAAAGTCAATCAAGGAGGATTTGAATAAGTATGAACTTATGTTAGGACAGAGCATGAACGGAAACAAGTCTTCAATATTCTTTTTTAACACTAAGAAGTATCTACAAAGAAAGATCGCTTAGGAAATCTATCATTGGCAAGTAGGATTACAATGATCAAATTGATCATGTTTGTGATGCAAATATGTGCTATGTCCTACCTACAATCTCCATGAAAATTCGAGGCAAATTTAGAAAGCATCCTAAAAAGGTTCTTGTGGAAAGGATAAAAGAATGAAAATAAAATTCCACTAATATGTTGGGAAGTGGCCTTTAAATCAAAGGTTCTTGGTGGCATGGGAGCACATAGAATACAAAGACAAAATATGGCTCTAAGAGCCAAACTAGTATGAAAGATGTACAAATCTCCAGATAGACCTTGGTACCATATATTCCAAAGAAAATATTTTGTTGACCACAACCCCAACAGAATATTGACAATTGCAGACACCAGGTCTAGGTTTGCTTCTTCGAAATTGCTTTGTGAATCAAGACAATTGATTACTCACTACCTCACATGGAAAATCAATAATGGTAGGAAGGTAGAGTTCTAGATGGATTCATGTAATGGGTTCAAAAGCTTGGCTGAGACTTTGGACATTAGGGAGCATATTGAGAACCTAGTTACCAAGTTTGGACCAAAAGTCACAAACTACATCAAGATGGGGGAAACCATTTGAATTGATGCAAATGGATTGATCTAAAGTGCCTTGAACTACCATTGGACACAATGATTAGGCTCAAAGGTGAGTTGGAGATGCGAAGGCTAGTGATTAGTGATGATGATAATGATGATGATGATGGTGATATTATATGGTGCGGTGCTAAATAAGGGGTGTACTCAGTCAAACTCGGATATGACATTCAGGAGAGACTTGAGGAATCTTGTGGATGGCCTAAAACTTTATGCTGAGATATTACAATTTTTCCAAAGGTGGGGGCCATCCTATGGGTTTCTTTGCACAAGAGATGTTTGACGGTTGACAAACTGAGCAATGCTGGAATTTTTGGTCCCTCTAGATGTGTGATATGCAAAAGGAATGCTGAAAGTGCATACCACATCTTCCTTAATTGTGAATTCACCTCCATTTGCTTGGATTGGTTGATGGAAGAAATGCATTAGAAGTCCCCTTGAAAGGAGTGCCTGTTGTAGTTCCTTCAGAGTTGGCCATCGATCCACAATAAATTGCTTTGGGGGCTGATTTGGATTATTGCCGCCTCCTAATTTGTTTGGAACATTTGGAAAGAAAGGAACAAAAAGATCTTTAAGGAATGAGAAATATCAATAGTTGGCCTACAAAATAAAATAAACTTGGATATTATTGAAATTGGAAATTCAAGGGTTAGATTCAAGAATGATAAAACATTCTCTAAATGGGATGAATGGATCCAGAATCAATGGAGTGATCTCCAATGCCCCGCCATCCCTTCTAACACTTCAAGGGTAGACCGACAGATGGTGGTATGGAGGTGTTATAAGATTCACAAATGGAAGTTAAAATTTGATGGGGCAGCCAAGGTAAATCCAGGACCAGCTGGGGTAGGATGTATCATTAGAGATTGCTATGGAGAATGTATTTGGTTTGCATCTAAAAAATTAGGATTGATACAAATAATGAAGCAGAGTTTGAAACTCATGTTTTAGGCTTAAAATTATGTAAGGAAAAGGATATCAGGGTGGTGGACATTGAGGGTGACTCTCAAATTTGCATCCAGGCTATGATTAGGGGAACCACACCAAATTGGAAGTTGAGTAACCTTCTTCAGGATGCTATAGATCTCATGGGCGAGTTGGGGGATTTTGCCATCTCTCACACTTATATGGAAGCCAACCATGCAACAGATTTGATTACTAATAGGGGATGGCTCGAGTGTTGAGGATCTTCATAAGCACAAATCCTTCTTGCTGGCCAAGAATCCAAGATATAATCAATCTTGAGTGCATGGGACAATAGATTTGACATGATGGACTATACCGAGCACAATGATTTGAGCTTTCCCTCACTTCTTTAGTACTCCTTTTCCTACTACCCTATGGATAAGGCATGGAATTCCTTCTAGACAATAGTCAAAAACCATGACCTATCAACACTCAAGTCCATCCTTGGTTCGGACTTGCCTTGGATTTCTAAAAAAGGCAGAGAAATTCTGCTCAATCTGGCATATGGCTTGGCTCTACTCTACAAGAAGTTTTCTCTGTAAATGTTTTCAGATAGGCCCCACATGACTAGTTCTTTCTAGTTATTTTGTCAGGAATGATCGCATGTTGGCATGCTCATTTTTTATCACTATGTACTCTTTTCATTTGAAGCAATATAGGGAGCTATCCCCTTAGATAGCACTTTAAAAAAATTAAATAAAAAATAAAAGTAATTTTTAAATTTTATTAAATCAAATATCGATATTATTATATAGATTACAATACAAATTCAAAATATAATTATTTTAGAATAATGAAAACTTTAATAAGATAAATATTATAAATTAAATTAATTCTAATAACTTTTTATAAATTATCTCTATTGTTTATTACACCTTATTCTCTATCCATCAAGTCACATGTATAATTCAATTTTTTTTGTCATGTGACATTGAGATGAAATTTGTCAAGAATAATTGGATTTCCATTTTTTGAAAGATGGTGAATTTGTGCATTTAACGTGAATATTGAACAATATAAGTAGGCACTAAAATCCTTTAATTTTACAAATTTATTATAATTAAATAATCACATATAAATTTTATAAAACATACATAATTATTCAAAGGCACTATATCTTGATATTAACTGAAATAAAAGATATATATTAAAAATTTAATCAATTTTAATTCATTCATATTGTATTAATTTAATAAGATAAATAATAAAATCTAAATTAATTTTAACAACTTTTTATATTCATTCATAGTTCCATAGAGTCTCTGTTGGCATGATTGGCATAACTGATATAGATGAGGTGATGCAGTTCAAGATTGATGACTGCACCGGTAGAGGATAGAAGACTATTTGTGATAAAGAGATTGAGATTTTATGATTAGATGACTTGATTAGTTATTTGTGTTGTCATTGATGGCAACTCATGTTAAATGATGTTAATTAATGTTTCTTGATGTTTGGTTTGTCATCTAAGTGATTCAGTCTACCGAAGGTAGGGTTTAGCGGCAATATACAAAAGTCTGTGAAATAGGAATTTAACTCATATATGCAGAGATGTTTTACTTGAAGTGGATGATTGGTGATGATTGATTTGCAATGTGGAATATAAGATTTTATCATGGTAATGAGTATCTGACTAGAACCGAATTTTGTGATGACTACTGGAAGGCATGTTTCTAATTTTTGATGAAGTTTTTCCATGGTTTAAGAAGGGTTTTAGAACCGGTGATGAAATCATCAAACTGGTAATGATTTTTGGTAATGGCGGTGATTGACAACAAGTTCACGTGTTGATGATAATGTGGCACAAACTACGTGAAATGCTTGAAAGATATTTTGGTGCATTTGGAGAGCGAATTTCTTGGGAATGTGCAAAGTTCTTAGCGGAGTGAGCTAAGGGTTTGACTTTGTACCAGATCAACTTTTCGTTACAACTTATGATCATTCAACGACTTATATTAATTTGTAATTTATTTTAATGATCCATATGATGATCTGAAATGAGTTGTAAAGATCTATGATGATCTATGTTGTAATTTAGGGTTTACTGGCCGACCTATTGGAAAGCATTATTTATGTTGGCTTAGTTGATGTTTATTGTATCGGTGTTCTTAGAGAAGAGTGTGAAGTCGTACCAGACAAGAGTGAGATCTGCCTAAGAGTTGCAAATAGTGAAGCATATCTGGATCTGATTTGGCAAGTTGAGAAGTGCAAGTAACAGATCACTTTTTCATTGTTGTTCTCTAACAATTACAACAAATTAAATCCCTTAACCAGGTAGGTCCTGACATGCCTTAATCTTGTAAATCCTGTAACAAGTTATCTCTCAAAAATAGTGGTAAATCCTATCACGATGTTGATCCTAATAGGTCATTAAGCTCCTAAATGGGTTGCACATCCAAATCCCTTAACTAGGTGACTCCTAACAAGGTCTACTTCTAACAGGGCATATTGTAAGCTCCTAACATGGTGCATTTCAAAAGAGTACAATTCTTTGTGGGTACTAACTCCCACCATGGTTTTTCCCTATTTGGGTTTCCACATCAAAAATATGGTGTTCATGTGTGGAATGATTTTCATGTGATGTTATTGATTATCTATAGCTTATTCATTATTTTTTAATACACCAGTTATAGCAGTTTATCGGAGATTACCAGTCCAGTTTAATGATTTGGCATATGTGGTAAATGAAGTTAGATTTTTTGTAAGTTTGATTTGGGTTTAAAGTTTTAAATTTCTATTAATACTAATTCACCCCCCTCTCAATATTAACTGGATCCTCATAGGATTAATAATTGGTATCAGAGCTTTGGTCCTCTGAGTGTAGAAAGCCTAACCACTTGAGGTAAAGAGTCTAAGGAAGTAAAGATGATGAAGAAAGAGGGTCCCAATCTCAACAAGGATAACTACAAGATCTGGAAAGATAGAATGAAGATCTACATCAAAGGTCTTGGTGCACAATATTGGAAGCAAGTTGAAACAAAATATGTTGCTCCTACTACTACTCCCCTGACACCAGATGAACTCAAAGAGAAACAAGATAACATGCAAGCCTTAGAAGCTATTGTTATTACTTTATCTGATTCATAATATATTGATGTTCAAGGATTGGAAACTACAAGTGAGGTTTGGGAAAAGTTAGATATAATCTATGGAGGAGATAAGCACGTACAAAGAGCCAAAGAGGAAATCTTGAGAGGAAAGTTCGATGACATGAGAATGCTTGAAAGAGAAAATATTGCACAGTATGGTCAGAGAATCAAAGAAGTTGTTGGTGGCATAAATAGTGATGGAGGTAAAATGGATGATGATGCAACAGTGTTGGGTGAATATTTTGTCACCAGCGTACCAATGACAAAATATATAATTCACACAATGCTATGCTAAGAAATTAATCTCTCCTCTCATCAAGGGGAGGTTCCCTATGAAATTTCTCCTCTAATTAATAAGAAATTAAATTTGTGGGTTGGTTCTGGGCATATAACTCTCTTTTTTCAGAGTTTATTTATTCTCCCTTCACCTAGTTACAATTTCTCTACCTCTTCAGATACTTAAAGAAAAGAACTATTAATCTAACAAACTACACTAAGAGTTACTATTAAGCAGCACAAAGTCTCCTTTATGGTAACACTAATTCACACTGATTGTTACAAATTAAACAATTAGAAACTTAGCTTAAAGCTCAAAGTCTTCAAGTATAGATTTCTAATCCATTAAACTACAAATAACCGCAACAATACAAAGCTTACTACAAGTTACTTAATTTATCAACAGATTTCTCAAGTATGCTAAGAGCACAAAGTCTACTTTGCAAGATTTGAGAGCTCTCTAACCATGTAGCAATATCTTAAAGATCAAAGAAGTAAAGATAATATAGATTCAATGGACATAGGAACATCGAATTATATAAATGAGTTTCTTGATACAACACAAAGTTTGTAATCAACAAAACTATTTTCTTTATTCGTTTGATAGGATTTTCACCACAAAAAAAGCCCAAAGTCTTAGTTGGGATAAAAAATCAGCAGAGTTTTGCTAAGCATGAAAAAGATAAAATATTTACAAAAAGGTCCTCCTTATATAGGAAAAGAAGTTGAGAAAAAGGTGGGCACAGTTGACTTATTCAACTGCACAGTCCCATTTTACTACAACTACTAGATAAAGAAAATGTGCAGCTGCACAAAAACTGACAACATTTATCGGTGTGGCTACATGAAGAAAGGATGCCATGAGGGGGAAATTTATTCTTGATTCCTCTCTTCATTGGATTTCTAAAAATCTTCGAATTTAGTAAGGATGGCTTTCATTTCTGCTTTGTTTGGCATCAAGGTAGAACTTGTGATGATTTGGATGTGGGACATTGCATCTTGAATCTTCACTTGTTTCTTTTTTACATCCTTCAACATGGATGCGAGGAATTCAAAGCTGACTTGGATTTCTAACAGTTTATCAAATGTATCAAGAGAGAAATCTTGTCCTATGCATTGATCCATCAAAGAAAGGAATTCTTGCATGACAACTTCAGCAGTGATGAGATTTTGATCTCTATCATATAAATAGCAAGGGAGATCACTAACTTTAGAAAAAATAAGGTCAACCTCATCATCACCTTCTTTCTTCCCCTGGTCCAGCTCTGTAATCATTAACTTCATTGTCTCTTGTTTATGAGACAATAAAGACAAGATTTGAATGTACTTTTCCCTTGTGGGAATTACCTTATTCTCTACCAAGACATCTATCCTGAAGTCCTCCATTTTGCTCCACAAGGTAGTTCTTTTCACAACCTCCTCAATCTCCTATGATAAAGAGGTTTTGAGTCCTTGCATTCGACTCTAGATTACTTCATAATTAGAAAATAGTTCCATTGTTGAGCTCAGAAGATGAGAGCCTTCTGACCTTAGCCTTAAAATCCACTCATCCATTACTCGGCCTTTAGCTCCCACCTGTTCAATCTTCTTGAGAGCTTCGGTATCTATTTAAGATCCTATAGGCTCTATCTCTTGAGAAGATTGTGTGACCTTTAGAAGAATGTTGGTTAGCTGTTCACACTTCTACTTCAAGATATTTTTCTCATCCCTCTCTTGATACAATCTTATGAATAAAGAATTAAGGGTTGTCTGAGAATCTAATTTCACACTCTCATGTGTTTCCACCCCGAGCTCTACAACTTACATAGTATAGTCTTCAGATTGTATGTTGCCTTTGTCCTTATTTGATGATGGTACCATAACTTCAGCATATTTTCTCTTGGAAGCTGGGTCTATTACCACCTGAGATATCGTCTTTGGTTTTTTTTCTCCCTTAGGCTTTGGGGGAACTAAAAGTTCAAAGTCAAACTCATCTGGGGATATCACCTATTTTTCCTTTTAGGAGCCACTACTTCCATCCAGTGGGGTAGTTCTGGATTAGCTGATGGAGTAGTAGCTCCTTGCTGACTTGGAGTTGAAGCTTCAGAAGCAAGGAGACTAGAACTTGGAGTAGTTGTGAGTGTTACTGATGGTGCTGATATTGAGGAATCCAGTGAAACATTTGTTGTTTCTACCTCTTTAGTTACAGATGGAAGAGTAGAGGGTGCTATGAATGTAACTTCAACACTTACCAATGGAGGAATTGCCATGGTGGTGGTAGTAGTGACAGGTAAATCTATTGAAACCTATTCTGTAAGTGTATCTTGCAAGGTCTCATTAAAATCCATCATGGTGGATTCAAAAGTAGATGAAGGGATATCATCTAAATTAGAGAAGTTGGTTATTGTGAAAAAACTGACCAACAGTCTCTGATTGCGTCATACCCATAATTAGATCTCCATCTTCTTGAAAATCTTCATCTTCTTGGTCAGAGTCAGATTCAAAGTCAATAGAATGGATGATTACCTATGAAGTAATCGGGGCATCAAATTTAGATGGATGTGATACTTCCTTTGCCTGTACTTCCTCTTGTTGAGGAATTTCACCTTCTTCAACCTCATTTCCTTTTCCAACTTCACTGGCAGGTGGTTGTTTTGGCGCCTTTGCCACTACTTCCTATGATGCAGATGATGACTCACCCTTCTTCGACCCTTTAACTATAAATTTGATTTTGGGTCCTTTACCTTTCGATTGTATCACAGGAGCTGAGGATAGTGCTTGTGAGTCTACCCTGCTCTTTGTTCTTGTTTCAGCCATTTCTATCTTGCCCAATGGGCCATCACTGTTTTCATCATCTCCTGAACTAGTGGGAAGTTGTTTCATCCTAAGGTTTTGTTTTAGTAACCAAGCATTGGTGTTCGCTAAAATAGGAGAAATCCTTTGTGTAATAGATTTTCTTTCTTTCTTTGACCATTGCACAAGTGGAATTCGGGAGTCAACAATCTTCTTTTCATAATAAACAGAGTCCACTATATCATCTGTGTCTTCCATGGTCATTGGGATCTTAGCTAAATCCAAATTTTCAATTTGTTCCAGAGTAAGGCAGCTGAAATCCATCCTTCTTATATCCTCCTCATTCTGACAATCTACCCAAACATCCTCAAACATATAAACATGAGTATAAGTCCTTTTGAGTTTGTTCTTTATACCCTGAAAATCAAAATCGGTTCGGGCCTTGAATCTTCTCATGGTATTCCATTGCATTTCCTCCTCCATATTTTTGGCCTTGGGGTTGGTTAGCACTGAATACCTGCCAATTGACTCTAGGAATTTCAGCCCAATCTCATGTGCTTGTGATTGTTTCTCATGCACATTAATTAGTTGTCTGCACAACTCCATAAGGATGATTTTGTCTGAAGGGAACCTTGGAAGAATGAAGGGCTCACCTGAGAAACATCCAATTTGGATATAGGTGAATGTGGGAAACTATAGAAATACACACCCAAAATGAGACACCCTGCTATAAGCGGCCTCTGATATTCTTCTCTTCTATAGGCCTTTATCAAAAATGCACTTCCATACAATAAAGAAGGCGTCATTAACCCTTCTATAGTGATTACCTTGATTCTTGATTGTTTGTTGGTCATAGTACTCCCAAACAGGCACCACTCTTTTGTCACCCTTGGTAGACAAGCCTGGATATTGCCTCATTGAAGCAGCTGCATAAACTAGGTACGAGGTCATGTAAAAATTCAGTGTTACCTTGACCTCCTTCAATTGAGCACAAAGTGCATCACCGATCTATTCTCCCCAATCAATTCTTGTGACCCCTTTTCTGATTATATTTATGTAATAAGACATCCAGCTTTGAAAATAATGAGTCCTTTAATCCTCTCACTCTGGATAACATGGTGACCATGTCATTATATTCCTTATTAAAATCACTCATGTGGAAAGACTTATGCCATCGTGAGGTGAGGGAAGTTCTTACAGTAGAGAGATAAATAGTATTGATCACTTCTTAGCATTTATCCTCATGTTTCTCATAGTACTCTTGAGCACTCTCTTGAGAAATATCAGCTACTTCTTCAACTGATGAACCTTTAAAGATACTATTGAAGAATACACTATCTAGAGTCATGATGACATTTTGATCTTCATCTTTCACTTGCCTTGTGCTTGGATCAAAGTGATAGCTACTGCTAATACAAATTCAAGATCATGAGCCACAACTGGAAAAGATGCATACTTATGCAGCTCAGATTTGATTAAACTATATGACATGCAAGAGACCTTTGAACCCAGTCAACAAATTCTTACATATCAACATGCCCAATTTTGGTGTCTCTAATCTCCTTAATATTTGACTCCACTGAACTCTCTGGGTACAGATTCAAGTACCTATCATACTTGTATTTCATCTTTTTTGATGATGCTTTACTTGGAGAAGGTTGTCCTGAGGAAGACTCGGGTTTGTTGTGAGAGAGATTTGATATTCATGCATAATGACTGCATTCAACACTGATGATTAGCTATTCATCATTATCAAAATCATTTTTTCTCAAACGGGACTCAAAACAGGCTTAGGAGTAAAACTGCCAAAAATAGTAGGTCGGGGAAAAAAGTCTGACCTGCTCTTTTGAAAACAAAAATTGCACATCGGAATTTAAAGTCCGAAGTGCAATAAAAACACCTTGATCTGCACATCAGACTTTAAATTCTAATGCACAATCTTGTGAAAGGTTATCAACACATTGGACTTTAAAGTCCGATGTGTCAATATGCGGAAAAACATTAACACATCGGACTTTAAAGTCCGATGTGTAGGAAAAAAAAACTTTAAACAAGCACATCGGACTTTGTGCTTCCTAGAAAAGGTTTAAAGGCACATCAGACTTTAGAGTCCGATGTGCTTTCAAAGGGGAAGGACAACCAGTCGACATGTCGGGTTTAAAACCCAACATGTCGACCAAATCCCCTCCGCATATCGGATTTTAAAGTCCAATATGCGAAGGTAAAGATCCCACATATCGGACTTTAAAATCTGATATGCGAAGATACATTTCTCCAGTTGCACACCGGACTTTGAAGTCTGGTATGTAGCTTTAGAAAGGAGCGGGGGCTCCGAAGGACGATGGGTTTTGAAGTCCGATTGTCCTCCGGAACAAGGGAGACAATCGGACTACAAAATCTGATTTCCCTCCATAAAGAAGGCCGAGAAAGACAAACAAAAACAAAGAGAAAACAAATAAGAACAAAAAACTCGAAAAGAAAACAAAACCCTACCTTTTCCGCTTTACTGATCAAAAAATCTGACAATGGAGCGATCCAATTGAGCCACAAAGAAGAAAAACCAAGTTGAGATGGAGAAACCGAGGAGGATGCACGCAAGACAAATAAGAATGAAAACCAAAAATGCAAAAATTAACTTTAAAAAGATTTTTAACAAACCCTAATTAGCAATTAATGCAGCAATAAAGCCAACACGCAGTTGCATGTCGGTCTTTAAAGTATGACATGCAAGCTAGGAACACTTGCACGTCGGACTTTAAAGTCTGACATGCAAGCCATGGACAAGATACATGTAGTTCGGACTTTAAATTCCGAACTACAGGATAAACAACATGCAAATACATACTTGACTTTAAAGTCCAAAGTGTATTTGGCAACAAAGAACCCTGCAGTTCAGACTTTAAAGTCTGAACTGCAGGTAAAACTGCAAACTTAAGGAACAAGGAAAACAATAAAAATGAAAAGCAAAGAACGAAGTGAAATAACTGACCAAGTTGATTAAGCTCTCCCGGAGACCATAAGGTACGAAACGGACTAGTTTCATAGGGTTGCCTCACGATTTTGGCCATGCTGAAATTGAGGACAACAAATAGTAAGTAAAATGCTTAGAACTCTTCAACCTCAGTATGCTATGAGAGTATCTGCAATCTAAGAACTTAGATCTATTTCAAAGGATAAGGTAATTATTGATTCATTGATTGGTAAGATTACATCTTTTGGGTTAAATAGCTTTGACAATAGTCTGACAAAATCTACTGAATCTGTCTTTAAAGCTTCTATTACTGATTCATCTGCTAGAAAAGGAAAAGATATATGTCAAAATTAAGAGTGTAGGTCAAGTCATGGAAGTTATTGACTGTTAGCAAAAATATTTCCAATTGGCACTGGTAAGTATAAAGGAAAGCTACCTTTGAAGTGTTTCTCTTGTAGTAAAATTGGACACATTGCTACTAACTGCCCTAACACTGATAAGAAAGAGAAGTTTAGGAGATTCAAAGGAAAGGGAAAGAAACATTGTTATGTTGCAGTAGATGAAGGTGTGATCGATGAGGAGTCTGAAGATGAAGATGACAATGAGGAAATTATGTTTGTAGCTGTGAAGGAGGAACTGACAAATGAAAAGGCATTGGTATCTCACATGGAGACTAGTGATGAATGGATTATAGATAGTGGTTGCTCACACCACATGACCGGAGACAAAAGTAAGTTCATAACCCTTGATGAATTTGATGGTGGTGTAGTTAGATTTGGAAATAACTCTCCCTGCATGGTGAAAGGTAAAGATTCAATTTCTCTAAATGGGAAGAGTAATGCTGATGATGTGTTTTGGGTTGATGGTCTAAAGCACAATCTTTTAAGTGTTGGTCAGCTCAATGATAAAGGTTATTTGCTTGAGTTTAAAAGTGGAGTTTGCAGAATTCTTAAAGGTAAAGGTGAATTGATTGCTACTAGGAAGCAAACTAGAGGTAACTTATTCCATTTGAATAGTAATGTTAATAATTTTCTAGTTGCAAGAATGGAAGACAGTTGGTTGTTCCATAAAAGATGTTGTCATATTAATTTTGATAATTTGGCTAAGATAAGCAAGTCAAGTGTTGTAAGAGGATTACCCCAACTTATTAAACTGGATAGTATGATATGAAAAGATTGTCAAATTGGTAAGATGACCTCTATTTATTTCAAGAGAAAGAATTATATTTGTGAGAATATTTTAGATTTGGTACATACTGATCTCTATGGCCCTATGAGAACAAAGAGTTATTACAGTGATAGGTATTTCATGATTTTCACTGATGACTATTCTAAAATGACGTGGGTGACATTTTGAAGGAGAAATCAAAAACATTTAGTAAATTTAAATCATTTAAAGCTTTGGTTGAGAATGAAACCGGTAAGAACTTGAAGTGTTTAAGATCAGACCAGGGAGGAGAATTCACATTTGATGAATTTGTTAAGTATTGTGATAAATAGGGTATCAAGAGATAGATGTTAGCTATGAGGACACCACAACAAAATGGCATAGTAGAAAGGATGAACAAAATAATAGTTGAAGCTGCTAAAACTATGCTATTACAAGGTAATGTACCTAAAATTTTTTGGAGAGAAGAGGTCAATACCTATTGTATACACTTTAAACCGGGTACTGGTAAAAAGAGGTAACAATAAAACACCCTATGAGCTATGGTATGGAAAAACTCCTTGCGTAAGTTATTTAAAAAAATTTGGGAGTCAATGTTTTATTAAGAAAGATAATTACACTGAGAAATTTGAAGCAAAATATGATGAGGGAATCTTTCTTGGTTACTCTACTAAGAGTAAGGCATATAAATGTTACAATAAGAAACAAAGAAGATTATTGAAAGTGATAATGCGAAGGTAGATGTTCTCTCTGCAAAGTCCAAATCTACCAGCAAACCTGAGCCTGAAAAAGATGGTGAGAAACTTGTGATTATTGAACCAGAAGCACAAAACAATGAAGATCCAACAAATGGAGAATTATGTGCTCAACCGGTAAGTGATGATAGCGATGAAAAAAATGAAGAACAAGAAGTAGAAGATACAGAACCAGTACTAGTATTGCCTAGGTATGTTAGATTAAACCATTCACAAGAGCATATCATTGGTAATAAGAATGTTGGTGTGCAAACAAGGAGGAAACTAAGAGAAAACTCTTGTTTGATATCTACAATTGAACCCAAAACAGTAAAGGAAGCACTAAAATATGATGATTGGGTTAATGCAATGAATGAATAATTAGATCAAATTGAGAAGAATTAGACATGGTCACTTGTTCCTACACTAGAGGATAAGAATGCATTTGGAACAAAATGGGTCTTTAGGAAAAAGCTGGATGAAGAAGGAAAAATTGTAAGAAACAAGGCGAGGTTAGTCTACAAAGGGTATGCACAAGAAGAAGGTGAGGATTATGGAGAGACCTTTGCACCTATTACTAGATTAGAAGGAGTGATAATGCTACTAGCATTTGTTGTATATAAGAAATTCAAAGTTTATCAAATGGATGTCAAATTAGCCTTTCTAAATGGGATTCTAGAAGAAGAAGTCTACATTGAACAACCAGATGGGTTTTCTTTATCTGATGATGAAGACATGGTATGTAAATTGCATAAAGCACTATATGGTCTAAAGAAGGCACCGAGAGCATGGTATGAAAGATTACATGCACATCTGATTAAAATTGGATTCCAACATACCAGTGAGGACATCAACATTTATTTGAAGACTGATGGAGACAAGATTCTGATAGTAGAAGTGTTTGTAGATGACATAATTTTTGGAGGAAATGATGATTTGTGTATGGATTTTGCTGATGTAATTAAAAAGGAATTTGAAATGTCTCTAATCGATGAAATAGAGTTCTTTATTGGGTTACAGGTCCAACAAATGGATGGTGGTATCTTTATTTGTCAGAGCAAGTATGTCAAAGAGGTATCGAAGACATTTGGCATGGAAGACTGCAAACCGATAGGAACACCAAAGGTGATAGGTTGCAAGTTGTCTAAACAAGATGATTCTCCTGTTGTTTGTGAAAAAGAGTATAGGTCTATGATTGGTAAGTTGCACTATATTGTTCATAGTAGGTCATACATTGCTCATGTTGTTGGATTAGTTGCCAGATTCTAAAAAGAGACTAAGGAGACACATTTGGTGGCAGTGAAGAGAATTTTTTGGTATCTCAAAGGCACAGTAGACTATGGTTTATGGTATCCTTATAAAGGAGATTTTAATTTGGATGTATTTACTGGTGCAGAATGGGAAGGTAATGTGGATGACCGAAAAAGCACAACAGGTGGAGCTTTTATTTTTGGTGGAAGATTAGTGGCATGGACGAGAGAGAAACAAACATGTGTTTCTCAATCTACATCTGAAGAAGAGTATATTGTTGCATCCATGAATTGCATGCAGGCAATATGGATGAGACATGTGCTAGAAGGATTCAAAATAGATATGTCTGAACTAATAACTATCTATTGTGATAATACAAGTGCAATAAATATTTCTAAGAATCCTGTACTTCATACAAAAACCAAACACATTGAATTGAAGTATCATTTTCTAAGGGAACGAGTTCAAGAAAAATAGATCAAGATGGAATATGTGAAGAGTAAAGATTAGATGGCTAATATCTTTACTAAGCCCTTACCGAAGACTACCTTTGAGTTTCTTAGAGGTAAACTAGGGGTTAGACCCCTACACTGGAAGAACTAGAATAATGGAGATGCATCAATCATGTGGATCTAATGTTTATTCTTTACTAAGGATTGATGATGTGGAAGCTACTTCGTAGGGGGAGAAACTCGGACATAAAGTTCTGATTTAATTATCTGATATAATAATTGGATATAATGGTTTAATTTGGTTAGCAAAGATGATGATGACAGAAGATTGGTGATGCACATACACCTTTGGCATTGTTGTCAAAGGGGGAGAAGATCAAGATCAGATTTGGGAGAATAATAAGATCAAAGAAGTTGGAGAAGTATTGGTTTAGGGGGACAAGACAAAAGAAGGAGAGCAACAGATGATATGATACCAGTAGCAAGTAGTAGTGATGAAGTAAGAATGATGGTGTTGCAATCTAATTGGTGTTGGCATGATTGATGGCAACACCAATTAGATTGCAACACCATCATTCTTACTTCATCACTGCATTGGTAGAGGATAGAAGACTATTTGTGATGAAGAGATTGAGATTTTGTGATTAGATGACTTGATCAGTCATTTGTGCTGTCATTGATGGAAACTGATGTTAAATGATTTTAACTGATGTTTTCTGATATTTGGTTTGTCATCTAAGTGATTCAGTCTATCAAAGATAGGGTTTACCAACAATATACAAAAGTCTATGAAATAGGAATTTAATTGGTATATGCAGAGATGTTTTACTTGAAACGGATGATTGGTGATGTTTGATAATTTGTGGTTTGGAATATAAGCTTTTATCATGGTAATGAGTATCTAATCAGAACTGCATCTTGTGATGACTATCAGAAGGCATGTTTCTAATTTTTGATGAAGTTTTGCCAAGGTTTAAGAAGGGTTTTAGAACCGGTGATGAAATCATTAAATCGGTAATGATTTTTCATATGGCGGTGATCGACAACAAGTTCACGTGTTGATGATAATGCATCACAAACAACATGAAATATTTGAAAGATGTTTTGGTGCATTTGGAGAGAGCGAATTTCTTGGGAATGTGCAAAGTGCTTAGCGGAGTGAGCTAAGGGTTTGACTCTGTACCTGATCGACTTGTCATGATGACATGATCATTCAATGACTTATATTGATTTGTAATTGATTGTAATGATCCATATGATGATCTGAAATAAGTTATAAAGATATGTGATGATCTATGATGTATTTTAGGGTTTAATGGCTGACCTAGCGGAAAGTATTATTTATGTTGGCTTAGTTGATGTTTATTGTGTCGGTGATCTTAGAGAAGAGTGTGAAGCCATACCAGAGAAGAGTGAGATCTGCTTGAGAGTTGTAGATAGTGAAGCATAACTGGATCTGATTTAGCAAGCTGAGAAGTGGAAGTAACATATCACTTTTTCATTGTTGTTCTCTAACAATTACAGCAGATTAAATCCCTTATCCAAGTAGGTTCTGACAGACCTTAATCTTGTAAATCCCCTAGCAGGGTAGCTCTCAAAAAGAGTGGTAAATCCTCTCATGAGGTTGATCCTAATAGGTCATTAAGCTCCTAACCAAACTGCACATCCAAATCCCTTAACTGGGTGACTCCTAACAAGGTCTTCTCCTAGCAAGGTGTATTGTAAGCTCCTAAAAGAGCATACTTCAAAAGAGTACACAAATTTGTGGTTACTAACTCCCACCATGGTTTTTCCCTATTTGGGTTTCCACATCAAAAATATGGTGTTCATGTATGGAATGATTTTCATGTGATGTTATTGATTATCTTTAGTTTATTCATTATTTCTGAATACACCAGTTATAGAAGTTTATTAGAGATTACCGGTACTATTTAATGAATTGGCATATGTGGTAAATGAAGTTAGATTTTTTGTAAGTTTGATTTGGGTTTAAACTTTCAAATTGCTATTAATACTGATTCACCCCCCCTCTTAGTATTAATTGGATCCTCACACGATTAACAGTCTCCTAATGAGGGGATAGTTTTTAAGGACAGGGGAACCAAGGGCCTAAATTGGGGATGACAAAGGGATGGTGAGGGGATGGTGATAGAGCAACACTGGGTGGGCAACATTGATATAAAATTGAGTTTAATTGAAATCTTCAAGGAAAAACATGCAATATAACGTCTTTGCAAGGGACCCTTGAAAGGAAAACTAGTTTTCACAAAGCTAAAGTTGCAACTAGTATGTAATGGCATGTGTCATATAGAAAGCAAACCAACATCAGATGGAGGTGGCGGAGGTGGTGGTGTTGTGAGGGGACATTTCCCCTAAGTCCCTAGGTCTTGGATGTTGGATTGATGATGATTTTTGTATTAGATAACTTTATGTGTTGTCATTGGTGGAACATATACACACGCACATATTTTCTTATTGTCATAGTCATCTTAGTTAAGTCAAACCGGTACTACTCCCAAGTCTTCATATTGCAAACTGGCATCATATGTATAGAGTAAGTATAACTGGTATGAAGGTGTCTAAACTGGTATATGTAGACAACTGATATATGCAGTAAAGACAATTAGTTTTGGTCAATTTCATTCTCACCAGTTTCGAGATACAACAGAGAGAAGCAAGGAGGCAAATGGAGACAATCAGTCTATGAGTTGCAAGCAGTTAAAACTCAATCGGTATCGGTGTTCCAACTAGTTTCATAAATTGTATGATGAGTTATAATCGGTCATGATGTGTTATCTCTAACTGACCTTTTTGGCGGTGATTTGTGATGTGTTATGAAATTTTTTCCAAATTCATTGAACCTAGGAAATTGTGTTGAGGTTCTTTAGCCGACATGAAATCTAATGTTTATAAAAATACATTGTGATGAGTTATTTTGATATGTAAGATATAAGTGATGTTATGAGTTAGAGTTGATGTGAATTATTATAGGAGTTGCAGAGTATGTTGATGATACAATATTGAATGAGCAGAAAAGGATCTATACAAGCAAGATGTGCTATTCCTAGATCATACCTCCTGTTGTTTTCTAATCACTACAACAATTAAATCCCCTAACTAGGTAAGCTCTAACAAGCTTCATTGTAGAAATCATCTAACAAGGTGATTCATTAACTTGGATATAAATCCTCCACTGAGGTTACCTTTAATTAGGTATAGCTCCTAATAGGGCTTTGGGATATTTAACAAGATTTTCTCCTAACAGAGCACTTTGTAGACCTTAACCGGTTAGTTACCTATTTCTATAGATAGTTAACTTGTGAGTCCCATCTCACTGTGGTTTTTCCTAGTTGGATTTTCTATGTGTAAACACTTGTGTTATGGTGAATGTTTTACTTGTTGTGAATGCTTTTATAACACTTTAGATTGCATGTAAAGTCTTAAGTAAACTGGTTAATTATTTTTACTGGTCTAGGTTTAAAGTGTTATTGTTTTTGCTATCACTGATTCACCCCCCCCTTCTCAGTGCTTTATAAGTCTATCAATTGGTATCAGAGCCTAACTTCCTTAAGGCTTAATCACTTGGAAGGAAAATGTAAAGCCATTATGGGGGATATGAATTATAGAGAGATGGCTAGAGTACTTGATGAAACTAGGGATGAACTTGAAACCCTGAGAGGTATATTCAAAGCTTCACAAGTAAAGAGGAGAGAAATGACTGAGCAATTATTGGAGATCTCTAACAACAACTCTTCATATGAGGCCAACATTGATGCACTGGATGAAGAAATGGAGTAACTGATTGGAGAAAAACTTAACTTAAGGAGGGAACTTGAAGCCCTTACAATCCATATGAGTCAAGAACTTGAAGCAAGGAGGGCAGCTGAAGACCTGATCAAAGAGAAAGATCATGAGATTTCTAAGATCAAGTGGGAGAATGCAGCTTTGCATGAACATTGGCTTGAGGAGAAGGAAGAGAAAGAAGCACTACAGTTAGATCTTGAGATGGAAATGTCTCTTAGAGAGACTCTTACAAAGCATAATGAAGATCTTACCAAAGAGTTTACTGAGGCTAATGGGAAACTTGACAAATTCAACAAGAGCTCCTCAATTCTAGATGAACAGATCCAATCTCAGAGGATGAAAGGTGACACATCTGGATTGGGATTCAATACATCTGAGAAAGGAGAATCTTTTGATACCAAGAGCAACATGCATGAAGGTAAAACTACTCTTAAGGCTGAAAAGCCTACCAGTAAGAAAGCTTTCAAACCTATTTGCTTTATCTATCACAAACCTAGACATACTGCTAATGTGTGTAGAAGTAGATCTAATGAGAACACAAGCTATAATGCTAATACTAGATATGTGTCTAGGAGATTTGAAGGTCATTATTACACATGCAATATGTATGGACATAGGTCAATTGAATGCAAATACAGAGAAAACAATCTGACACCTCACATGAATCCAAGACCTATCGATGATTAGAGAAGGACTTATGACAACTAGAGAAACATGAACTGGCAAAAACCCTATGTCAACCAATTCAGTCCCTATAAGATGGAGAAGGTAACAAATGCGATTTACACAATTTGCAATAACTTTGGGCATGTGGCTATGAACTGCAAAAGAAGAACTGGAAGAGGTAATGCAGGTCTTTGGAGAGCATCTGGGATGGCATGCTATCATTGTCACAAACTAGGACACATTGCCAAGTTTTGCCAAAGTAAGAAGAACCAATCGGTAAATCACGATAAAGATCAAAAAGGAAAGAAGAAGGTTGATGTTGAAGAAACTACAGCAGAGAATAGAATTTGGAAGAAGAAAAGTGAGGACAAGCCATCAGAAGAACCAAATCCTTCACCGAGTGTGGAGAATGCTACACTAGTAAATTGAGCTTTTTAATAAGCCTAAGGGGAGCATATCGGTAAATCTACTTCCGGACCCCTTGAAAAGTGTATGGTAAGAGAGTTTTGCATTTTGAGTTGTAATATAATAATTTTTTATATTATTATCAATCGGCTTTCGAAGGATTGCCAACCGATATAGGCAAGTTTGTGAAGTGGTAATTAGGGTTTGTTACTGTGAGATTTTGCCCAGATCAAGAGCTCAATGAAAAGTAGAATAGAGAGATAAAATATTGATAGGAATAAACTGTATTCTATCAAGAGAAAATACTAATCAACTAGATCATTAATCGTTACATACAATGAATATGAGCCTGCTTATATAGGCAAGGCTATATGGATATGTGAGCACACAAACATGACATGTGGCTCAATAAGAAACAAGGGTAGGTAGGAGAAACAATATAATAGTCCACATGAGGTGGATCACCCACTAAATGTGGAGTGTAACAACAAGATCAAACCATAAAAGGTGGAAATTCTCCTACACACACTATCCCAATGTGGCACAAACACCCAAGTGTCTCATACCCAAACTACTATGAAATGCATTTCCTAAGTAAACTTAAGTAAGGTGTAATAATATCCAAGATGAATAATTATTTACACCAACACCCCCCCTTAAGTGCAACTTAGGGGAATGCACTTAAGTCTACAATGCAACTAAGTAATGCAAGATGGGTCCCGGCTACTAGGCCATGTTAGGTACCCATGAACAAATGCAAATGCATGCAAACCAATGTAATGAAATCTCTTACAAAGCGGGGAAAGAGAGAAAAACCCAATGGGAAAAAACCCTCCCCCAAAAGAGAGATGGAAACTAGATACAAAGAACTCTCATAGAAGTATGTGAAGGACAAAACCCCATGTGAGGAAAAAGTCCCCCCCATATAAGAGAAGAAGAAGAGAGACTAGGAAGCTCCCCCTCAATGTGAAATCTGCACCAATGATAGAAACTCGATGATGAATGAAGAAACTACTCCACGAACATCGAACCACATTCCTCCCCTTAGGAAGAAACAAAACCAAAGGTGTATCCATGAAGTCTCCCCAATCATGAAGGGAAGATGAAGAAAAAATACTCATGATGAAAGGAATCTCTCAAAACTGCTCAAGTGTCCCCATGTCGATGCTGAAGGTTACCTCCTCCAAAGGTGGTAAACTGTGCCACACTGCTAGAAAAGGCACTCCAAGATCTAGTGGAGAAAAATGTAGAACAATATCCAAAGACTCACATGTCTCCTCAAAAAATAAAGAGACCTCCTCCAACTGCTGGACAAAAGCATCCACAATCATGTCAACCTCTAAAGATCAATCATGTAGAGAATACACAAGAGGGTCAGAGTGATCCCTCACAACAATCAAAGAAGGATCATCTTCATCAAAGAGAAGATGAATGTCATCAACGGTGTCTCCCAAATCTATAATGTAGGACTCCACAAACAAACCTGTAATGTCTATCAAGTAGGCATCCCAATCAACTGAAGTTGGAAGACATGAAAAATCCTATTGCACTTAATCATAAGAAGGCAAAACTGTCGCAGTAGCTACATCATCAGGTGTAATAGGTGGTGTGATATCAATAGAAGGAGATGATATGCAAGGCTCAAGAATAGGGCCACAAGTGAGAATCCCCAAGTTCAAATGCCCAAAGTTCTCCTCAAAATATGAATCATCAACATAGGAAGAATCAACCTCATCAATAGGACCAAAATGTGAAAAAGAGTACAACTGATGCATGATCAACCACCCCAATCGCAATGATAGGTCCACTCTCCAAGTCTCTAATGATAACTAAATCAGGTGTGAACTCAACAGTTTTCCTAGTTGCCCTATGTGTGATCTGATAGATGGAAAAAAGATTATTTGTCAAGTGGGGTACACACAACACATCATTGAAGGAGTTATCCCCAATGGAAATAGATTCTTTCCCAATCACATCCATGTATGTATGATTGCCCATCAAAATCTGTGGCATGTGGCAAGGCTCAAATGTAGAAAACATAGACTATGAAGATGCCATATGATGAGAAGCCCTTGAATCTAGAAGCCATCTCCCTGAATCAAGACTTCTATTAGCACAAAGTGCTTTTCCCTTTCCTTTACCTGTCCCAAAAGAGTGATCCTTTCCTTTATCCTTGGAAGAAGAAGCCGATGTAGACATTCTAGAAGGTAGGTTGATTCTATTCTTCTCAAGAAGATTCTTCAACTCATCAATATCCTTCTTATAACAATGATGTTCATCATGTCCTGACTTCTTGCAATATCCACCAAAAAGATTGTCCTTGTATGATTTCCTCTTAGGTGTGAATGGTGTATCACCTTCTTGTGGAGAAGAAGATTGTGCTCCATCTTGTTGTGGTTTTGACTTAGGTTGCTTTTGATTCTTGTCTTTTCCTTGATTACTTTGATTCCCTTTGTTAGCCACCAAAGCTTGTGACTTTGAAGATTTGAGAATCCCCATCGTGGTCAACTTAGATTGCTCAAGTATCAACATCTCCATGAATGAATCAAATGAGGGAGAAGTGTATGAGGAACCTTGAGCTAACCTATGGGTGTGAAAGCTAGATACAAAGGCTGCATACTCTAAAGGAAGCTTGTCCAACAAGTTATAAACCAATTGAGCATCCTTTTTGTCAATTCCACAATCCTTTAGCTTTGCTCTTAGCTCAGTTGCTTTTGTGACATAATCTTGGATTTTATCAAAATCCTTGGGATCCAAAGTTGTGAGTTCACTATCAAGCTTGTAGCCCTTAATCTCATCAACTTGACCATACAATTTCTTAAAAATATCCCAAGCTTCTTTAATTGTTGTACACTTATCAATGTGAAAAATGAGGTCATCTGATACATACTTTCTAAGAGTTCCAAGTGCCATAGCATTCTTAGTAATCCATTCAATTTGAGCTTAGGATCAGACTTAGGATCAGGTGGTGTTGTAATAGTTTCATTTACATAATGAATGAGTCCTTTTTGCATTAGTTTACTCCATGCCTTAATCTTCCATGATGCATAATTATGAGGAGTTAAAAGTGGAAATTTAAGAGAACCCATAGCACCAAAATAAAAAAACACAAGATAGAGAGAGGCACAATCACACAAGACACCCCCCCAAAAAATGGTGATTTGGCACTTTATACTTAGTGCGTATACAATGGGCCACTTGCAAAACAAGGAAAAGTGGACTTCTGATTTCAATTTACAACTTCTCAAAATGAGATCTAAGAGACTTCAACAAATACTTCTAGTGATCTACACTGAGATCCAAGCAAAATGCAAGTACCAAATATGCCAAGAATGGCCAAATACTGAAAGTACAATTTCTACTTAAAATCACTGAAAACAAATGGAAGATTATGAAAGTAGACAAAAAAATATGCATTCGCAAAAAAATGGTACCTAAAAAGGAGGTTGTATGACCCCAAACAAAGCCTCTGAAGTTGCAAAATCAAGGATTAGATAGGTACAGACATGAAGATCTGAAATTTCTTAAACATCCATCCATAAAAATCACAAAATTCTTCCACCACTGTGAAGAACACAAAATTATAGCCCATTTCAAAAAAAATTACACTAAAAAAGGAGCAAAAATGAGCAAGATATGGCCTTTCAAAGTTGAACTGCAAAACTGAAAAGCTCAATGAGAGGGGCCTGCAAAAATTTTCAAAATACTGATGTGGCGCTGATGTCAGAAAATGATGGGCTTAAATTTGACGCCTGTTTGCCTGTCAAAAAAAATAATTTCACCTCCCTGCCCATTCGATGTCCGTACCGTATGGACTGGGTGACGTGGCAAAAATGGTACGGTGACTGTACCAAGGTTCTGCTAATCAAATGTCTCCACATGGCATGGTGGGTCTGCTTTCATGGTGGATCCAGGGAAGGAAAGAATGGCCAGTGGAAGCGAAGACTGGCATCACCAAGGATCTTTCCTGACCAGTGAGATCACCGGGAAGCAGCACTGACGGGGGATAAGTACAGTGGCCGAAGCACACAGGCGAGGGCCAAGCATGGTAGCCAAAGCAGGTACAAGATGTAGCTGCTGAGGGGCCCAGTCAGTTTAGAAGAAATGGCATGGTTGCCAACAACAGAGAGAACGTGGGGGACAGAGGCGGCAGCGATGGTCGAGGGCCTGAGAGTCCGACGGGAGTCACCGGAACGGAGGATGCGGTGGAGCCCGGTCGGCGGTGGCAGTTGCGGCAGGGTCATAGTGACAGACGGCGGCAGGGTTACGATGACCAGAGCATGAGGACCTGCAGAGTATGAATATCCCTGCAAACAAATACACTACAGTACGAGAATCACGAGGGGGGGGGGGCTCTGTGGACCCCCCAAAAACAAGAATTTTTTTTTTTTCCAAAATTTTTTTTTTGATTTTTTTTCTTTCGATTTTTTTTTTTCAAAATTTTTTTTTTCTCAGAAATTTTTTTTTTTTAGAAAAATACTATTTTTTTTTTCGAAATCCATACAATAATAGTCAAAATGGGCAAAAAAAAATTCTCACCAAAATAGGCCGACTTTATAGCCAAAATTTATGGAAACGACCTCCCGAATTCAACTGTGATGTCCAAATTGTTGTATGACGGCCCCAAAAAATGAAGATCTCCAAATCCAAAAATTGAAGCCTCCAAAATGTCTCCAAAAGACTAATCAATAAAGCCCTATAGGCTCTGATACCATGTGAGATTTTACCAAGATCAAGAGCTCAATGAAAAGTAGAATAGAGAGACAAAATGTTGATAGAAATAAACTATATTCTATCAAGAGAAAATACTGATCAACTAGATCATCAATCGTTACATACAATGAATATGAGCCTGCTTATATAAGCAAGGCTATATGGATATGTGAGCACACAAACATGTCATGTGGCTCAATAAGAAACAAGCGTAGGTAGGAAATAGGTGTGTGTAGGTAGGAGAAACAATATAATAGTCCACATGAGGTGGATCACCCACTGAATGTGGAGTGTAACAACAAGATCACACCATAAAGGTAGAAATTCTCCTACACACACTATCCCAATGTGGCACAAACACCCAAGTGTCTCATACCTAAACTACTATGAAATGCATTTCCTAAGTAAACTTAAGTAAGGTGTAATAATATCCAAGATGAATAATTATTTATACCAATAGTTACCCTATTGGTAGTGTAATAATACAGTGGGTAAGTTAATAAAAGGAAGTTTCACTAAGTTATTTTTAACCCTAATTGCATTCGAAAAATAATTTGTGAGCACCTACAGAGTGAAACAAAGCATTGTTAGCAGATTGAGAATGGATTTGTGCTACGGATTGAAAATATGAATCGGATATGAAGCTAAGAAAAGGCGAATCGGGTGTGCATATGAGAGAGCAATCGGAAACCCTACCAACATGAAGGGAACAAGGTATTTTTGTTAATATCGCTCTCGAATCAAGATTATCTAGAATGGCATCATCTTCTACACCAGCAGAGAGTCTTTTATTACTGCTGAAGCAATGGAGTCAGGTTTGCAACAATGGTTATTGGCTACCAGATATTCCATTCCAATAGAATGAATAGTGTACCATCTGATGTTGTGCATGTCACCTACAGAATGATGAAAGAAGATGCAGATTATGATCTGCGTGAGGCAATGAGAAATCAATTAATGTTGAATCTAGAATCAATAAAGAAAGACAACAGTCGAAAGTTTAAATATGGACAACTTTTGATTGGTCTATTTTTCTACTTTCAAAATTTCATTCCAGGAATTGGTGATATACAATGGTCTAAGGATACACTGGTTACAACCCAAATTAAGAATAGCATAAAGGTTGTGAAGAACACATTTTTAGTTGCAATGAACAAGTATTTCAATGAGTTTCAAAAGAAGATGAGCATGAGATTAAGGTTATCAGATGAAGTGGTGAAACCATTTTAAAAAGACATATGTTTCACTATGACCACTGACTTTTGCCTTATGGAGGCTATTGAACCAAGAGAAGAAGAAATGGAGGAAATGAGCTATGAAGTCAGTTATGACTTACTAATCGGTTATGCCAACAACCTTTGGCATCTCTTAAGGATACAAAGAAGAAAAGATTGGGAACTTATTAGGAAAGGATTGCATCTACACAACCCAGTTGTTTGAAAGGGAAAAAGAAGAAAGATGAGCAAGTAGCTTCTATTTCCACCGGTATGAGGGTAACTAGAAGTATTCAAATCAAGAAAGAACCGGTACCTAAGGTATATGCAAAGAAGCAAACTATCACGAGGAAAAGAGGCAGACATCTCATTCTTCAAGAAGAATCTGAGGAAACTAAAACTGAAGAAGAATCAAAGAAAATGAAGGTAACTGGTAAGAAGTCTAAACTAGTAGGAGAAATTCCAAAAGAAAGTACTCCTATTAATGTTGCATCTTTCAAACTAGTGAGTGATTTTGAAAGGACTCTGAAAACACTAAGGAGAAAGCAATTTGATAATGTAAAAGAACATTTTGATTCTTTTGATGAAGGTCAGAAACAAAAAATTGTTCAAGAGGTAATCAATCACCTGTGTCAATATAATCGGTTACCACAAGATATTAAAAAGGACATTTCCAACTCTTTATATTCAATTATTGAAAATAAATGGAAGTTTATTTTAGATCAGGACCAATACATTATTGATAGAATTTTTGTTCAATATTTTCCTAAGTTGTCTCATGAGGAATTATTAGCATTGCTTGCTAAATATAAAGGACAATTTCATTCTAAAATAAGGAGACTGAAATTATTGCACAGAAAGACTCAACCTATTGAAGATGATATTCAAAGGATGAATGCACTATTAAAAGGATATGATAATAAGCCTAATCAGACTGAGAGTGGAGCTCCACCGGAGCTAGATGCAGTCTATCCTGTCAAGAATAAAGATGACACAAGTTCTCCACCTATCATATCCTTTGTGGATGAAACTAAAGAAATTCAGGATATTGTTGATACAACTGGTAACAACATTGAACTAGTTAAAGAAACTGAACATCAACTGGATATTGTTGGTGAACAAATAGCAGAGGAAGCACCAATTACTGAACCAAGTGTGGATATTCAACCGCCACTGAAAAAAGAACACAATGTTGAAAGTCAATTGCCACCAGTCACTACAACCACACAGGAGGAACAAGAAGAGAAAGCGAAAACAAAGAAGAAGGTAGAAGAGAAAAAGGATGAAGAGGAGAAAGCAAAGGAGAAGAAGAAAACTAATGATGATGATGACTCAATCAGTATAAAAGGACCTATAGATGTAGACAATTTGAGTGCATCTGAACTAATTGAGATTGCTACTATTATGCAATCCAGGGCTCAAAAGAAAAGTTGAAAGAGTAGAGAAAAGAAGCAGAAACTATTCAGACTGATGTTGACATTTTGACAAGTCTCCTACTGGAGACTGACACTAGTAAGTTGTCTACCCCTATTGCCAAGATTGGACAGTTGGTTATTGATGCTACTGACCAATTGAAATCACTTGAAGAGGTAGCACATGTCTTAGCTAAAAAAGATTGCAGGAAGAAGAGGGGAGAGAAATTAATTTCTCAAATTGATAAAAGCAAGATTAATTTATCAGTGAATAAAGATCTTTTGAGAACTGGTATTGAAACTAGAGGTAAACTTTTGGCTAATATATCTAAAGTTTCATTTTTCTATTATTATATGAAGAAAAGGCAAGAAGATACAAAAAAGGAACTGGAGAGGATAAGTAATGCTTATATACCAGTACAAGATTCGGCTTTAGATTTTGGCAAATCGATTGATGCTTTGCAACATTTGTTAGATGTTTATGATTTTGAAAAGGTTAAGCAAATCACATCCTGAAAGAACTAAAGAACTAGTTGATTCCAAAATTTGAAGTCCTACATAGGGCATACAAGGATTCTGAAGCGGTTTTGGCAACCCCGGAGATGAGCACAATGGATGCAATAGAAGAATTTTCTACACAAATTATGACAAATGTTGAGATCACTAAAACATTGTTAGAAACATGGGATAATGATCTTCCACAGTTGAAGATTTATTTTAGTGATTTTCTTAAGAATTGCATTGTACACACCTTGAAAAACTCTTCTATTTATATATATGCAGTTTTTGATGACATATTTTGATGTAATATATGTATTTTACTTTTCCATTTGGCATTGTTGTCAAAGGGGGAGTAGAAATATGTATCTGAAGTATGTGATTGTGAAAATTTTGTATGTACTTTTAAGAGGGAGTCTGTACATTTTGGTAAGCACACTTAGTTGACAAAATTTTTCTAAGTGTTACCATCAATGCCAAAGAGGGAGATTATTGGATTGATGATGATTTTTGTATTGGATGACTTTATGTGTTGTCATTGATGGTACATATACACACACACATATGTTCATATTGTTATAGTCATCTTAGTTAAGTCAAACCAGTACTACTCCCAAGTCTTCATATTGCAAACCAGTATCATATGTATAGAGT
Source organism: Cryptomeria japonica (assembly GCF_030272615.1). NCBI lineage: Eukaryota > Viridiplantae > Streptophyta > Pinopsida > Cupressales > Cupressaceae > Cryptomeria > Cryptomeria japonica. The sequence continues at coordinate 688,724,275 of NC_081411.1, forward strand.
AAGTCTAACCAGTATGAAGGTGTATAAACCGGTATATGTAGACAATTGGTTTTGGTCAATTCCACTGTCACCAGTTTCGAGATACAGCAGAGAGAAGCAAGGAGGCAAATGGAGACAATTGGTCTATGAGTTGGAAGCGGTTACCACTCAACTAGTTTCATAGATTGTGTGATGAGTAATCATCGGTCATGATGTGTTATCTCTAACTGACATTTTTGGCAGTACTTTGTGATGTGCTATGAAAGATTGTCCATATTCACCGAACCTAGGAAATTGTGTTGAGGTTCTTCAGCCGACATGAAATCTAATGTCTATACAAAGATATTGTGGTGAGTTATTTTGATATGAAAGATACAAGTGATGTTATGAGTTAGAGTTGATGCGAATTATTGAAGGAGTTGTAGAGTATGTTGATGATGCAGTATTGAGTGAGCAAAAAGGGATCTATACAAGAAATATGTGCTATTCCTAGATCATACCACCTATTGTTTTCTAATCACTACAATAGTAAAATCCCGTAACCAGGTAAGCTCTAACAAGCTTCATTGTAGAAATCCTCTAACAAGGTGATTCATTAACTTAGATCTAAATCCTCCACTAAGGTTACCTTTAATCAAGTATAGCTCCTAAAAAGGCTTTGGGATATTTAACAGGATTTTCTCCTAATAGAGCACTTTGTAGACCTTAACCGGTCAGTTACCTATTTCTGCAGATAGTTAACTTGTGAGTCCCATCTCACTATGTTTTTTCCCAGTTGGGTTTTCCACGTATAAACACTTCTATTATGGTGAATGTTTTACTTGTTGTGAATCCTTTTATAACACTTTGGATTGCATGCAAAGTCTTAAGTAAACTAGTTAATTGTTTTTACCGGTCTAGGTTTAAAGTATTGTTGTTTTTGCTATCATTGATTCACCCCCCCTTCTCACTACTTTATAATTCTATCATTGGAAACGTCCTCGTATAAGGGACAAGGGTTTTTTTGGGGGGGAAACATCCTCATGGAACATTGCTATTATTGTGATCATCATTCTTCATGATGGTTCACTCCTCCTCCTACTCTCCTATCTGATCATCCATTTCAAATGTGTTTCTCCTGCTCTCTACAAATTCTTGTTGACCCAAAGTTTGGTTCTTTAGTCACTCTAACCATTGGAGGGTCACCTTTGGGTTATGTTTCTTATTATTTGGTTGGGAACTCTCTTATTATTGCATCTCCTTCGGTGGTTGTTTCTTCTATGTTTGAGATTGGGTGTTCCCCTATTGTTGTTGCTAGAGTTGATCTTGGGTCTTCATTCCCTAGATCTTTTTTTGATGTTGTTAAGGTTTCCTTTAGGGCCAACCCCTTTGTTTCCTTGAAAGTGTGAGGTTTTGTTGGTGGTAAGGGATTCAATCATCTCCCTTGTGTTACTACCCCTTTGATTTATCTTTGGATTTCTATGCATTGGTCTCCATATAATGGATATATTAAAATCAATAATTTTATATTACATATATTTTATAATATAATAATTATTAAAATATACTTTTTTAAAATTTTAAAGATATAATTTATAATTTCTATATTAAATTTACTATTTTGAAAGTAAATTAAACATATATTATAATATCATAATTATTAAAATCCTTAAAATAAAAATAATATTTAATAACCCTAAATATCAAATTATCTATTTATACGTATATTTATTATTTATTATAATTAATATTATATTATATTAGGGGTTATTCCTATAGAGTGTCGGTTAAGTGGTGGTGTTGTTATTATGGCCACCAAGGTTCAAATCCCTATTGGTTCATTGTATCACAGGCTTGTTCCTCTGCTGATCCATGGTGCTTGTGAGTTTGAGCCATAGTATTGTTGTATGGGGATGAGGTCCTTCATTTCTAACCTCACTAATTCATATCTTTGGGTCAAAAGTGTCTTATGTGGAGTTGAGGGGTGTGTCATACCAATGTCATTGGTCACATTAAAAAGTTTACCAAGCACTTTTAAAAAATAAATGTTATATTGATTGGTAAAGCATTGAAGCAAAAAATATATTACTTATAATTAACTTTTTACAATTTTTATGGTGTTTGTTCGAGCTAGATGCTCTTGGATAAACATAGAGACTATGAAACTTTAATATCCAGACATCCATTACATTTACACATATATCCTAGGCCAAACATAACCAAGAAAAATCAATAATACTCCTTTCAATCATCACAAAATTTACATCAATTTAGACGAACCTTATAGGTTCCTACCATCATTCTTCTTGGCCATTGATCATGGTCAAGGGTTAGCAACTGACAAGAGAGAGAGGATTTATTTTCCACTGTACCACCCATCCAAAAAGGAATTAGTCATCAAATGTTTCACAGACAAGCAAAAATCCTCAATCCACCTTCGTGCTTGCAACCATCCACATCTGAATCTCCAAAAAGGCCAAATTTTTTTCCTTCAAAGCTCTGAGCTTCTTCATAGAAGGCCTTAGTGATAACAACCCTTATGAGTTTCTCTATCCAGGGAGAGTCATCTTGGGTCATGCCTACCACCTATATTAGGATTATCACCACACCATGGCCCATCTGTGATGACACTCCAACTCTAGAGCATCCAAATTAAGGATGAAAGTATGCTTCTCCATCACGAACCCTAGTTCAAATTTTTGGGTGATATCGTTCGACCATGGCCCACACTTGGTTTAGAAATCACCACTATATCTATATCATCTAATACAAATTATGGCTTGAAAACTAGCCTCAACAAAAGTAGACTCTCCACTTTGGGTTCTCTAAGTTCCAACAACAATGCAAGAAAACACGAGGCAATATTTGTGTTTACTCTATATTTGTTTGTTGTAGTCAAGAAATCTCTATCCACGACCATTTGAATGACTTCCATAGATAACATGGTTTAAGGGCTACATACCATTTGTAGTTGTTGATCTAAAATGTATCCCAAAAAGGTCATTTGTCTTTTATCACTCCTTAGACATATTGGTGTCTCCATTTCTAATAATTGTTGTTGACAACTAGATCCCACTCCAATGAACTTATAGAGAAGCCATAGTCATTTTGCATTAGCAGCCCTGGGAGATTGAGGAATTTCCTTAATTGCTTTTTCTTTTCATCGTTCTTGAGAACACCACGCTTATAGTGTCATTAATGTGCAAACAAGTTGGGTTTTTATCCTTCATCAAAACTTGCATTATAGAGCAGGTGTTCGTACTTCAAATGGGAGAGAATCATGGACACAACATCCACTTGTGTCCTTGATCCTCACGGAATTAAATGCATTATGCACAACCACATGCTTGTGTCTTGTCCTTCATTGCCCCCATCTATCTAGCCTTTGTTTCCAGTTATGCCAACTTCCTTCCAGTTAGTGGTCATGTTTGTCGGCTTGTCAGCCTCCCTATTTGCCCCATGGTTAGTGTGATTGATGGTGAAGGTACTGAAGAATTTTAATAGAGTGAGACCTCTATCAAGAAGTGCTCTGAGTTTCCAGTTAGCCAATGTCCCCATTCTGACTACATTCACCACTATTGAGGAATCTCCTTCAATTTCAAGATTTTTGATACCAAGTTCTTTAACAAAAAGTAAACCTCAAATTTATGCTTTGAATGCAACAACATCATTTATATTCTCCTCTGAAGATACAACCAAATGACAATTATATTATATATTACTCATATATTATATTTATTTTTTAGTATATAAAATATAGTATATAATAATAATAACTAATTCAAATTTAAATTTTATACATAAAATACAAATAAATATTATATTTTAATATATATATATATAATATTATATTTATTTATTTTAGATAAGATCTATCTAGGGGAGCAACACCTTTATATTAAAACCATAAGAAATTTACATTGAAGATAATGAGAGAAAACTCTCAATGATACAGATAAGCCATTCCTTTCCCCATCTCCACCAGCCTCTCCACCATTTCCTCTGGTATGAGCTCCTCCTTCTCCTTCATAAAGGCTGCAAATTTATCTAGGTAGTTATCCTTCCCAACTCCTGCCTTATAAATGTTCCAGGCCTTACCCATCTTCATTTTCTTCCCTTCAGCATTCAGATCGAAGTACCCAATCATGATGCCAAACAAAGGGAGTGGAGTGAGTTCATTCATTACAGTCTTAACATTCACTGTGTGCTCCTCCTATACCATGTGTCGAGCAATACCATAAGCAGAGACCGGATGTCCCAAGATTTGAACAAGGCCATGTATACTTCCCCATTGGGCATATGCCCACCGCTCCAGAAGTCAATGCGCAAGACTTGAATCACCGTCTCCTTCTCCTTTTCTTCTTCCTTTTGGAAAAGTCTATAAATCTGTTCCTCTGGGGACATATATTACTATATAGTATATTATATTATATTTATATTTAATTATGTATATTATACAATAAAACTGAATATAATTCAAATATATATTTAAAAATTAAAAAATATAAACAAATATTAAACATATATACAATATAAATAACCTAAATAAAATATAATAATGAAAATATAAATTTTATAAGAAATAATAAACTCATGAAAGAGTTATTTCTTTCATTTTATTTTATTTTTCTCAGCACGATGTTTGTTCAATGATTTGTTCTATGTTTTCTTTTTTTTTGTTTGTGATTTTTCAATTTTCTTCTAAGAGTTTGCTCCATTTTCTTGTAAGAGTTTGTCTACAGTGTGCACACTGGTCTGTTTGTCTGTGATTTTGATCTATTATTTGTTTCTTTTTCACATTTTGTGTGTTCATGATTTTTTATTTTATTTTTAATAACATTTTGTGGAGGAGGTTGAAGAGGCAAAGCGGAGGAAAAGGAAGGGATCAACAAATAGCAACTGAAAGGGTAAAATTCTTCTTCTAGGTAATTCTTATTATATATTATCTTTGTTTATTTTTTTCTTATATATATGTGGTGGAAAAGGCATAATAGAGAATTTGTTTACCCTGCTAGAATGAAAATAGAGTAGAGATAGAGTAGAGGAATAACAGATCTTTCTATGAAAAAATAATGGATTGTTTGTCCTTCCATGTTATCTTTACTTAAACAACTAATGGATTGTTTGCCCCACCTGAAGGAATAGGAATTATAGATTGTTTATATATGGACAATTGCTTATATTAAGGAAGATAATAATAAAAAAAAATAGCCATCTACCCTGAAGTTGTGATCCTTGGTTTATTTATCCTTAGTATTATTATCTTTATTGCTTTTGGTGTGACTTTCCTACTCTCCATGGTGTTATGATGATAGTGGTGGGCATTACATGTTAGATATTTCAATATTTGATATAATTTAATGTAATATTCATTGGTTATTTTTTAATCTTAGTACAATTTAATATTTAGAATATAAATTTATAGATAATTTTTTTTAGATTTGACCACTTCAAAGGATGTTTTTCTCTTGATATTTAAGTTTTTACGCCATGTCTTATTTTTCTTAGAAATAAATGTTTTGGTTAGTTTTAATTTTTAATAGATTGACTTATATTTATTTTTATATTCAATCATTCATGACACTGAATGGATTCATGGGTGGGTCTATTTCTCAAAGGAGGCCTTACTAAGCACTTCATAACTCCCTTTGAACCTGCTCAGAGGCAATTGACTACCAAGGATAACTTAGCTACATCATCAACATAGGTTTTTCCTTTTTCCCTTTTTTTTCCTATGTATATGAGTTAGTGTAGAAGTTGAGATAAAGGAGGACAATGAATCTTCTCTTAGTTGTCTCTAAATCCTTTCTTTAACCTCTCTTCCTAGTTATATATGTGCACAATCTGATTATAGATATTCTCAAGCTGTTGTCATGAATGTTTGTATTTTCTTCCATTATGTCTTATACTTACCATTTTATTTCTTTTTTTTTTTAATTTCATATCATATATCTTATAGAGACTATTGTTGCAAAATAGTACAATAGTTTTTATGGAGATTTTTTGCTACAGAAATCTCAGGTGAGGCATTCTATAGTTTCAGCAACAGAATTCTTAATGGCTAAATTCTTGTTGATAAATTATTCCCTCAAACTTTACTTCCTATTAGATTGGGATATATAAATTGGAGTGTCTGACTTGCAATAATTTTGATCTTTTGGTGTGGATATATAGTTACATGTTTCTCAGTGATTTCGTATATAAACATTATAGGAGTAGAGTCTATAAAAGTTGATGGATCTACAAACACTCTCACTATGATTAGAGAAGCGGATCTTGTAGAAGTTACTAAAAAAATAAGAACCCCTTATAGAACTATTTAAATTTTTTAATTTAAGAAAGCTCTTGAGGAAGAAAGAACAAGAACCATAAAGGCTTTAACATTGTATTTCACATGATGTATTGAGACCTAAAATGAATCAAGTAGACAAGGATAAAATTAAACTTGAATTATACCAACAATAAAAAAATTGGATCCCATTGTTGACATAGACCCTAGATTGGAAGTCATTCCACATGAGAAAAATGTAGATGTCATGATGGTCTATTAGCCCTTATTTAATTGCTAAATAATTATTCTTTAATAGTGGTGCATCTAAACATTGTATGGTAGATGGTTGAGAATGAACCCAATAATCTAGATCCAACCTTGTGTATACTTAAACGATATTGTGCATTTGATCACCCATCTCTAGTTGCTAAGTCATTTACATAGCGTTGTTCTTGCGAAATCAAAACTAACATTGGTGATGAGACATTAGATATATACTAGAATGTGGGATAGAGGCTTAAAAGTTTGGAAAACACTTTGGGATGCACCAAGAACATAGATTGGGATGAATAATTTTCCTCATTTAGGTTCATTATAAATGATTAGCATTCCTCCAGGAAACTAGACAGGTCTCTTATGTGAACCATAAAGTATAGTTTGAATAATTAGTAACAATGCAATGGAAAGGTCCATAGCCAAAAAGTTAGCTTTGTTTCTGTTCTGACTGATGCTAGAGGATATTACCACACTCTTTTAAGTAATGCAGGTTTACTGTCAAAATGTGCAATGTTTTGATGTTATGATTCAACATTTTTGTATTGCACCTATAGAGGAATAATAAGACAACCTAGTTGACCTTCTTAGTTGTGATAGGCACCTATGTGAAGTACATAAATTAATAGGATGCCTCTAGAACCTACGTGTTTGGGGGGATTTTCTTAGAGCATGCAAAAAATTTTGTATAGACCATAATTTGATGAAATCTATGGAAAGTTGGATGGACCAGAGACTAATGAATGAATTAGGTTATGTACTGTAATTGCAATACATAAAAGAATTATATATCTAAAAATTCACAATCCATAATGAATTGGCTGATTAGTTACTTCCTTGATCCATCCCCCATCTTTCATCTCCCATGATTGACCTATTAAAGTTTTCTGCACAATGAACATATCATCCAAAGATGGCTCAAAATGGTTTTGGTACTATGTTGGAAAACTGGATTAAGCTAGAAATAAATTGAACATTACCTTTCTAATACCCTTCTAATTATTTTTGGTTCCATTAGTGATTTGTCACTAGAGTGAGGCAAACTTGTTCTAGGTTATCATGAAAAATTTCAAGAGATTTAAAGATCTCTATATTTACTAATTACAATTAATTAAAAAAATTGAATGACTAAAGAAGAAGCCTTGTGAAATTATTTAATTACAATTAATTGCAATGCTTTGGCACAAATGGCACCACCGATGGTTTCTTGGAGATGACCAACAAATCTATGAATGTTGCACAGGTTGTTAATTATACAAAAGAGGTCACACCAAAAGAATGTGAGGTTGTCTATCTCGACAAATTCCCCTGTACCACCTTCTCTCTGGGTAATTTTGATTCTCGTAGTTGTCAATCTATTAAACATGTGAGATTGGCTCCCTCCACCCAAATTTGTCTTCATAAGATGGCTGCCTCATAGTTATCTGAGAAACCAATCCCATAAATATTGTCATGTCTAGCTCCCTCCATGCTTGCAGGTACATCGTTTGAAAGACTATGCTATGAATTTATTTGACCTAGCACATTATTGGTGAGAGTGGCCATTTGGAATCCCATGATTCCTCCATGGCCCTTGTGTTGACTTGAATTTCATCATCAGAATACTACTTGCAACATATTAGTTTCACAAAATACAAAGGAAATGCTACAGGAAATCCAAACTCAACCAATGAAACTACATGAAATACATATAAAATAAAAACACTATTATTACCTTCAAGATTTATGTCTCATTGTGTCCTAACTCCATTGTTACTGGTTGTAGATGGTGTGCTCTTAGACAAGCACTGATAGCTTCCAAGATGGCATATGGAGAATGGAGTGATAACTGATAGTTAACTGATACTATGATATGCAATGCTAAATGATTATGCTAAATGAGAAATGCTATTTTCTTCAAGATTAAAACTCTCGGATGCATAAGTTTTCACAAATGATTAGCTTGAAAACTCACTTGAAGACTAACTCTTTCTCAACTCAAACTCTTGATTTTATAGACTTTGAGAGGATAAGATGATATGGCTTGGATCAACAGTCATGATTAGATCTATAGATTTGGATGGCTGCGAGAAAAGGTGAAGGTTGAGAGAAAGGGGGAAGGAGAAGAAAAGTGTCACTCATCTCACCTTGACTAGGTTGCTGACTGAGGGAATCTAGGGATGGTTGGAGAAGGTTTAGGCATGAGAGGACAAGTGGACTCAAGTCCTTCCTAAGATGTAGGGATGTTGGAGAGAATATAGAAGAAGGTTAAGAAATATGTGTACGTACACAATATTTCATTAAATTTGGAAGTTGGAGATAAATGATGAATAAATATTTAAGAAATATTAATATCTTTAGCCACATGATTGATGAGTTGGCAAAGGAAAGATGAAGTGGAGATGGAAGGATGAGTTGGAAAAGAGATTAAATAATTAAGAATTATTTAATATTTGAGACTATAGGATAGAAGAATCACCATTAGATATTAGATATTCAAATATTTGGAGGAAATAATTAAATATTAGATATTTAATTAATTAATAAAATATTTCAATTAAATTAATTAGTAGAAAGACACGAAATGTATTAAATAAATTAATATTTTTAAATTAACTATTTAATAGAAGAATAAACATTAAATAAATATAAATCGCTTATAGCCATTTTTATCTGTATACATTTTGCCCCTCTTTGAAATGATGTCAAGACAACATTGTTTCAAATATTAAATCAAGTCTTGATAGTGTTCCTGATGAAGATTGAAAATTTTGATTGTGTGCCCCCTCGGGAGATTGATCGTGAATATGTTGACAATTTTGGATAAGCGATTGATCTCACGATAATTGAAAAGGTCCTTCGATTAAATTTATTTATGAAAAATAAATATAATTGCCCCATTGAAAAACATTAATTACCCTTCCAAATAGTAAATATAAAATTAACCAAAGTTAATTTTAATTTCATTTTCAGTGTTGGCAGCTTGTGAAGAGATTATTTTGGTGAGGTGGCAAAATGGTGATCCTGTTGGAGCACCATCGATTTGAGCACGTTCGATGATATCAGTGACCTCATGAGTATGGGTATCCGGTATGTACCTTATCTCGAGCCTTCTTGCAACTTGTCATACAATTTTTCATGTTTGTTTAGTGCGGTTTTGGCTATTTTGAAGTTTTTTTATTTTTGGCAATTTTGGTTAGTGGTTTTGTTTTATATGTTAGCGCTTTTGCATGTAAAGTTAGCACATCTAATTTTTTTAGCGCATATGCTCATTTTGTTAGTGCATTTTTTATGAATGTTAGTGCTTTTTCTTTGTTAGCGCTTTTTCTTTTAGTGTTTGTGCATTTGATGTTTAGGACAACACTTTTGATTATTTCACACTTTTGTTCCAAGGTATAGTGCCTGTGCAAAAAAGGTTCACGCATATTTTCGATTTAGCGCCTGTGTTCAATAGAATAGAGCTTTTGTTAAAAAGATTAGCGTTTGCATTTCAAATGAATTTGTTTGATGTTGTTCATGTTAAAATTCACTTTGATGATTAGATTTAGGCATTTCGATGCACAATTGTGATGAATAGGTACTTAATTGATTGATTTGATAATGTTGATTGATAGGATAAATGATTGATTGATTTGATTTGATTGGATAGATTATCTCTAAGAAAATAATTTAGTTTCTGATGAAGAGCATAGCAGAGTTTGATTGAACTCAGTGATTGATAGAAAACTATGATTGATAGGTTTAGATTGATTTGATAGCCTAATTTGCTTCATATGAAAAGATTTACCAATTGTTTATGTGATAGATTAGTGATCTCTTTGATTTGATAGATAAATGAATGATGATTGATCGAATTCTCTTGGTAAACAAGAGAAACTTGATGTTCTCCAATATCGAGAGAAATTCCTGGTGATGCGGCACTTAGTGCCAGAGCTTACACAGGCAGAGGTGAGACATATAGATGCCTGCGGATTACACCACTTCTTATACATGCCTGATATTACCCATAATAGGGGATTGTTGACAATGTTATCTGAGAGATGGCATAGAGAGCATAACACTTTCCACCTACCCATGGGTGAGATTAGTGTGATGCTTGAGGATGTCTATAGGATTCTCCACATCCCAATGACTGGTAAGTTAGTTCAGTATGATTTTCAGGATCATGGAGGGATAGAGGCATGCAAAGCCATATTTGGTGATGAGAGCATTTTGAGAGGAGAGATCTGATGGGAGGATATGATTATGTATTACGAGACTCTCCCTATAATCCTTGCAGGTTTGATTGGGAGATTTATCTATCCACATAAGAGATCTCAAGGTTTTGCTATTGGGTGGGGTGAAATTCTTTAGAGCATGATGCAGCATCAGACTTGATATGCATGGGGTGTTTGTATGCTCGCTCATTTGTATCATGATCTTTATCGGGTTGTTTTCAATGAGAATGTTAGTTTGTCGATAGGATGCACACTTTTGCAGATCTAGTGTTGGGAGCACATTGCTATTACATGGCCTATTCATCATAGAATTCGTGGTGAAAGACAACCATATGTTTATCTATATGTAGGTATCCTTACTCAACATAAGCTGGGTAAGATGGAGTATTGGCATTGGGTTCTGGATTCACTAGATAGTGTTATTTGGAGACCTTATATTGATTGTGAGTCATGGATGGATGATGCACATACATTACCATTTATTATGTAGAGTAGATATCTCATTGGTTGGACTCCATACATTGTTGAGAGACAGTTGATTAGTCACATTCTAAAATAGTTCGGTATCATTCAGCCTATGCCTACTGGTGTCATGATATATGCATGATGGTATAGAGATAGGCAAGATTGGGGACCTTCTTTTTCTTTTGAGATAGCACATGCAAAAATTTTGGCTACTCCTAGGGTAGCTTATGATATGAGATTACACATTCTAGATCTTGGGGTTACTGCAGACTATGCTTAGTATATACTTGCACACCCTTTTCCTCGTATTACCGATCCAACAAACCCTCCTCCCAGCTTAGGAGATGAGGATGATGATTCAGATGATCCTATTATCAGGAGATGGAGACAAAGACAGAGATGAGAGCTTAGAGTTGCTCGCTCAAGAGGCTGAAGGTGAGGGAGATGAGGGAGGAGATGGAGGCAGAGGCGGTAGGAGACCTAAACAAAGAGGAGGTTGATTGAGAGTCCATGGAGGACCTTTTGTACCAGTTGGCAAGAATGGGAGACCAATTCCTATGGGTGGGAGAGACGTTGGATGGATTGGGATGGATATTGGCAGGGCAAGGATGAGATCACCGAGAGGGCTTCCCTCTATAGGAGGAGGCAGGATGACTGGACAGGATGAGGGTTGTAGGAGAGGCATTGATTTTGGCTAGATTCAGCCAGACCTAGGGGTTATTGCAACTAATGGTGGAGAGGATGAGGATCCAGAGGATGATGTTCCACTCATTAGACAATGGCTTTTGAGAGCTACTTGGACTGAGATTCTAGCAGGTGGACAAGGAGGTGGAGATGAGGGGATTGGGTTTCATGTACCTCAGCAGGATGTGTCAAAGCAGGAGACCGTGGATAGTCTCAAAGAATAGATAGATCACCTTAGAGAATAGGTACATACATTCATGACAGAGAGAGATAGAGCTGTCAGGAGATAGCAAGATACTCAGGGCCTCCTTTATCACATTTAGCAGGTTGGATCGAGCACTAGTTCGAGCCAAGAAGGAGACTTCCCATTGGCGACAATTATATGAGGATTTAGTCGCATAGAGCCAAAGAGCAAGTAGCTATCATACCACCATGAGGATGGATACTAGCAGTGGTGGAGTCATGGGACCTCCTTAGAGGAGTAGTGATCATGTGAGACAGGCATTTGGAGGATCTTCTCACCCATAGCCATAGAGACGAACAAAGTCAGGTGGTAGTGGTACAAGACAACCTTGACTTGACTTTGTATTGATGAGGCACTTGTACTTTTGATCTGATATCATTTTATACTTGTACTTTTATTGTTTTATGATGATCTATATGTAGACATGGACTCTATATGATGATCTTTTATTATGCATGTTACTCTATTTTATGATGATGATCTATATGCATTGATTATATGGATGATTTTATGATCATTTCTTTTCTTTATGATGATGCTTTATATGATGATGCAATGATAAATGTTTTTTATTTTTTATTTTGATGAACTTGGATGCAAATGAAAATGATTACTAACTCAAATGATATGTTGATGAAATGATCTATATGGGAATACAAATGAATGATTGATTGTTTAAATGTTTATGCATATAATGATGGGAAAATGAAAATGATCTACATGATATGCTTTTGATTTTTATATATAATGCTTATAATGAATCTAAGTGCAAAGATGCAGCTAAATGATCTTTAATGAACTTTAATGATAATGCAAATAATAATGATGATACACTACATGATTACTGAAATGCACTTAATTGAATGCAAACTAATGCAATGATTAAAATGCAACTAAATGAAATAGATGATGATTAAAATGATTCTAAAAATTAATGCACCTATGATGATCAAATGCAAATTGTTTTTGTTTGTCCAAGTATACTTAATATTTATTCATGACCATTGATTTGTGAATGAAATTAGATGCTTATAATGCAACTGACAATGAATTTTTATAATGCAGATGAATAATGAGCTAATCTAAAAATGATCTAACTAAAAAGTGATGCTGCCATTCTTCATATGCTTGTCTTATAACAGTGCTTGATTTCATCATTGAGCTTTAAAATGTTGTAAGAAAATACAAGTAACTTGACATAGTGATTCAAGATGACCTAATTATTTCATACATGGATTTTTATATAGAAAGTTTATACAAGCAACTTGATATAATGAATCAAGCTGACTTGAGTATTTCTTGCAAAATAGACAAGGATTATCCCCTTTCATGCATGACTCAGAATGCCCTCCTTGATCTTTTGCCAATCATATCCTTAGACAAGCACATACCTTAATAAGAGATAAACCATAGACAACAATCAAAGAAAATAATCATGCCCCATCATAGCTTTTGTAGTCATGGACATCCTTGAGTCGCATAGAGTACATGATTAGCAATAAAATCAAGATATAAACACTGAATCTTGTAGGTCATTCACATGTTCGCATGGTCATTAACTGATATAATCATCTTGATGAATGATCATTGATAATCTTTTATTACTTGCTAGTTGATTCTTTATTTTCTGAGTTTCATGATTCAGTTGTCATAAGATGCCTTGATCTCCATTGCTTTGTTGCTCGTTATCTATTTCAAAACCCCAGATGTTTTTGTTTTTTCTAAGTTTTCCAAATGTTTTGGATTTTCAAAGATTCAAAATATCACCTTAGCAAAAGGAATTAGGGTTTTTCCCCTAGCGGAAATAAAACTTTATTATGGATATACCAATTGATCAAGATCCAAACCACGGAGGGATACAAATGTAGATTGATTGATTCTGATAAAATCTAAGACACTGACTACGATAAGTATGTCAAAAATTGATAACTGTTGGTAAGCTGCATATTTCCTACTAATGGTTCAGAGCAATAGATGCGAAAGATGAAATGGATGAGATAGGATAGATGGAAGTGATAGATACGATATGATGGAGTGGATAGGTGTGCAAAGCGATCTCATAGATGGAAGGACTCACTTTTAGATAGCGCCTGTTTACCAGGTTTTCACTATCTAGATTTATTGCATTTTTTTCATATTTTGATTTTTGCTTCTTTTCTGCTTTCATTGTTTTATGCTTTTTAGGGATTTTCTGCTTTTTTGATTTTATTTTTTTCAGGACTTTATATGCTTTTTATTGATTTTTTGAGGACTTTAAATCTCAACCATAGAACTTCTTGAGATGAATAGAATTGATAGGTTCATCAAACCAATCACCTTCAGGGGTAGATAATGTGTATGCTCTTGAGCCATATTCTACTACTATGACAAAATTTCCTAGCCAATTTGGTTCAAATTTACCCTTCTTTTCTCGGTCTTGTTGATTTCTTGGATTCTCCCTTAGAACTATATCTCCAATCTGAAAAATGTGTGGCTTGACTCTATGATTATAACTTCTTTCCTTTCTCTGTTGATATACTTTCAAATGATCTATTGCATTTTGGCAACGTTCCTGTATCAGCTCAAGTTCTTGAAGTCTAGAGACTCATTGTTCTTCCTCTTATATAAAACCTTTCAAGGAAACCCGTAGAGAAGGTATCTCTACTTCTATGGGTAATATGGCTTCTAATCCATAGACTAAGCAATATGGAGTTTCCCCCATTGGTGTGCAGATGCTGGTTCGGTATGCCCAAAGAGTAGGATTTAGCTTAATGTGCCAGTCTTTTCCAGCTTCATTGACTGTTTTCTTCAAGATTTTCAAGATAGTCTTGTTTGATGCCTCAACTTGACCATTTCCTTGTGGATAATATGGAGTAGAAAACCTATGTTGGATATGAAATTTCTCACATAGCTCCTTCACATCTTGATTCTTAAATGGTCTTCCATTATCAGTGATAATTGTCATAGGAACTCCATAGCGAAGATTATATAATTCAATATGAATGATGATATTTGTTTTCTTGTCACTTTTGTCAAAGGTGTTGCTTCAATCAATTTAGTAAAATATTTAGTAGTAGTCAGAATGAACTTATGTCCATTAGAGGATGAAGGATTTATCTTTCCTACCAAATCAAGGCCCCATTGAGAAAATGGCCATGGGATACAATTCTTGTGCTAGTGCATGAATGAGATTCCCATGGATCTGACATTGCATTTCTTGGCATATGTGAATGAATCTCTCTCCATAGTAGGCCAACAGTAACCCATACGAAGAAGTTTCTTAGCTAGTGTTAATCCACTTGAGTGTGTACCACAAATACCTGCGTGAAATTTGTTAAGAACTTTCTCAAATTCTTCTTGTTCAAGACATCTCAATAAAGTTCTATCTAGACCTTTCCTATATAAGGTATCAACAATAATAGTATAGCAAGATGACTGATGGATAAAATTTCTTCTTTGATTGTGGGATAAGTTAGGAGGAAGGATATTCTCTTTTAAGTACTGATAGGTTTGGTCGTATAAGGATTGATCGGTTCCCAATATATGGAAAATCATGTAGGTATGCTGGGATTGAATGATAGGGGTTAATATATCTTCCACAAGGAATTCTTAATGTTGTTGATTCTCCTGATTCTGCAATAGAGATGCTATTGTAGCCATTGCATCTGCTGGTTTGTTCTCATTTCTTGGGATTTGAGTGAATGATACTTCTTCAAAGTATTCAGCTATTTGTAGGCCATGAGATTGTCATCCTTAGTTTGATAATCATCACTTATTTGGTTGATGATAAGCTATGAATTACCATATATATGTAATTCCTTGATATTCCATTCAATAGCCATTTTGAACCCAATAGTCAATGCTTCATATTCTGCAACATTGTTTGTGTATGGAAACCGTAGTCTATATGATTTTAGAATTGTGTGTCCCTGACGTGTGATGAACAAAATTCCTACGTCTGATCCATATTGCGTATAAGAAATATCAAAGTACAATTCCCAAAATTTTGCACTTACTATTAGAATGTCTGCATCAAGAAATTCAATGTGTAATGGTACACCATTTTGTAAAGGTGCTTCAGCTAATTGATCGACAATGACTTGTCTTTTGATAGCTTTTTTATCAACATACTCTATATCAAATTCACTCGGTATCATAACCCATTTGGCTAGTTTGCCTGTCAAAGTGGACTTGTTCAGCAAATACTTTAGTGGATCTATCTTTGCTATTAGTTTCACAGAATGAGTCAGCATATAATGTCGCAGCTTCTGTATTGATGTATAATTTAGTTCATAGCTGACAAATGTTCTACTGATGTAATACATTGCTCTTTCTTTTCCTTCTTCATCATGTTGTGCTAGGAGAGTGCCTAATGATACAAATGTCACCGAGATATAGAGAAACAATGGTTTCTCTTTGATTGGTGATACAACTACTGAAGGATTCATGAGATATTCTTTGATTTGTATAAAAGCCTCTTCACATTTCTGATCCCATTTGAATGGAACGTTCTTATGTAAAAGATGAGTGAATGGATGACATCTATCTACTAATTAAGAGACAAATCTTTTGATTGATTACAGTCTTCCTTGTAAAGATCGCAATTGACTTATGTTCCTAGGTGACTCCATTTCCATGATGGATTTGACCTTTTTAGGATCTACTTCAATTCCATGAGTTGATATAATGTACCCAAGAAGTTTTCTAGAGGTTACTCCAAATGCACATTTCTTTGGATTTAATATCAACTGATATCTTTCCAGCCTATCAAAGATCTTGCTTAAGATGTTCAAATGTTCTTGTCTTGTATGAGATTTTGCAAGTATATCGTCTACATAATCTTTCATAAATGTATGCATAATATCATGGAAAATTATTGTCATAGCTCTTTGATAAGTTGCTCCTACATTCTTAAGCCCAAATGGCATAACATTCCAGCAATAAGTACCCCATGCATAGGTGAATGTTGTCTTTTCTTGATCTTCAAGGGCAATTCTTATTTGATTGTATCTTGACAAGCCATCCATTAACGAAAACATCTCATGCCCTATTGATAAGTCCACAATTATATCAATGTTGGGTAGTGGGAAATCATCTTTTGGACATTCTTTGTTCAAATCTCTTAAATCAGTATAAACTCTTATGCTTTTATCTGGCTTTGACACTGGTACAATGCTTGAAACCCATTCTGGATAGGCAATAGGTCTTATGAAACCCACATCTAAAAGTTTCTTTAGCTCGGCTTTTACAAGAAGAGCAATGTGTGGATGCATCTTCCTTAGATTTTTCTTAACTAGTTTTGCTTTTAAATCCACATTGAGATGATGCATTATAAGATCTGGATTAAGTCTTGGCATGTCTACATAGGACCAAGCAAAATTTATTTGTCTTTGTCTAAAGAATTCTATGTATTATTTCCCCTCTTTTTTGATAATGAGGCAGCAGAATGAAGTATCTTGGGATCCTTTGATGTGCCAATGTTTATTGCTTATGTTGGTTCTATTAGAATAGAAAATCTCTCCTAAAAATATGCAAGGAGGATGTCAAACTTTCCATCTTCTGGTGCCTCAAAGAGGTTTTCACTGTTAGATACGTCCATTATTTTCCCTTTTGATGGATCTAGTGTTGCCATGAAATGGTTTTCAATAGTAGATCTCTTTCCTTGTTTTATTTTAATTTTGCGACTGGAAAGTTTGGCATTCTCCTGACTGCAAGAAACATTACTTGATTCTGCAATGGAAGATATCTTAGGTGTTATGGGTTCGACAACATTAAGATACACAACTAAGTCATGATCATTAAAAAGATCCAATTCGGGGTTTTCTAGTGTAGTCACATAAATCTGTCCATTTTAATTAAATGAATATTTCCATTTATTTAATTAAAAACCCACTAGCCATCAGTTAATTAAATTAATATTTAATTAATTCATCTTCAAACATTCTCCTATTAATTAAATAAATTATTCAATTTATTTTAAATTAATTCATTCAACCAAATTCACAAACAATTAAATGAATAAATTCTATTTACTCAATTTAATCCTCTTTCCTCTTTTAAATAAATTAAATAAAACATTTATTTAAATCATTTATTCCCCCCCACTTGCATTTTCCTACATCTCCCACTTACCCTTCCTAAATTCTTCTAGAACCTATCTAATCCTAATCAATTAGCCTAATCCATCCCCTAATTATTGTCACATTCCTAAGCAACTTGGAGTCACTTCTCAAAGACTTCAAAGTCTTTGAAAAGCATTAAATGCTTGGTGTGTTCAACAATTTAACCTCTAAAGTCTTCCAAACCACTTATGGATCTTACATGACCATTTATGGTTAACCCCTAACTCAACCCTAATGTGACTCATGTGTCTCCTCAAGCATTTATTGCTTTGACCATGGTTATCCATTTTACCTTTGCACAAGAGTTTATCCATTGGATAAAGGCTTTATTCTTTGAATAAAGAATTTATTCACTCAACCCAGCCTTGACCTTAACTACCAAGGTAACTCTTAGGTCATGTCAAGCATTTAATAGTTATTCCCTCTCCTCTCAACCTATCTCACATTGACACTTGTCATCTTGGGATTGGGTTGAAAGCCTTCACATGGATTGAATTTCATTCAATCCTAACCCTTGTGGAGATTACTCAATCTCAACCATCCATTGCTCCATTTTTCCTATAAATAGAGCCCATTTCTTCATAATCCAGATCCTGAAAACTTGTATGCATTTAATCTATAGTGAATTTTAGAGAAATAATTTAGCATAAATCACATATATTGTCATTTTGGACTAAAATAAATCTTCGTTCATTTCATAATATATCTAATTAGTTTGTTTTACACTTGCATAGCATAGTTAATCATCTACAATCTTGAATCTCCATAAGCATCCATAGTGCAAAAAGCTGTTGAGAGCTACACTAATTTGGAACTTGGAGAGGAGAGGAACAAAGGAAAAGGATCTAAGAGCATGTTAGAAGGCATTTGGAGATGCTTTGTGATATTTGTTTCCCTAGTTAAATACTTTAGCATTTTTTTAGTGTCTCTTTTGATATGCCTGCTTAGATTAGTCTTTGGTTGAATAACACTAACCTTTGATCCTTGTTTCTTGTTGTTTTTTTGTGTGTTATATGACCACAAGCTTTAATCTAACCATTGTCCATTTTGCAGAGCATCATCTATATTATCCCAATCAATTAGTTCTGGATGAAGAAGGGGTAAGTCATAATCATCGTCATTGTTAGGTGCTTCAAAGTTCATGATATAATGGTCATAATTTGGCGTAGAGTAGGTAATGTCATAGATAGAATGATCTTGAGGATAGTCTCTCCCAATTGTTCTCCAATTAGTTCTAACAAAATCAATATTAGTATTCTATAGTTCACACTCAAATGGTTCTTCATCTGACATTTGTCCCTTAAATGAATGGATTATATCAACACACATGTCTTTAGTACTGCAAGTTTCTTCTTGATTACTTTCAATAAATTCATTTGTATTTTAAATTCGACATGCGTGTGTACATAATATAGAGAATTATTTTGTTATCTTTTGTCTTCTTTCAAACTCAGCTTCTTTTGGACTAATAGTCAATCCTAGTTGACTATCTTTTAGTTGTTCTATGGTTCTGCCTTACCTTGGTACATCTCGCTCCTTATTTGATAGAAATCTAATATTTCTAGATGCTTGATCCATATCTGTTTGTACTTGTTGTGGTGTTACTTCTTTTTCATCCCCTTTCTTTTATTGTCTTATATATGCCTCTTTTCTCTAGATTCTGAGTTCTTCTTGTCTTCTTTCTAACTCCATCTTTTGTTTTGTAATAGACATGTCTTCCTTTGTGATAGCTACTTGCTCTTCATTTTTTTTCTTCACTTGATATAATAGATGAGACATTTGGACCCCATTCATATTCATTTTAATCTCTCTCTGAACCATTGTCTAGGACTACCCCACTATACCACACAGGAATGTTGTATGGTGCAAAAAGTTCCTTGATTTCTGCCATCTCTATTTTCACTGCTTCTGGAATATTTTGTTTAGATTTTGCATTTGCTCGTATTCCTTGATCTTGTTGACAAGATTCTTCTTTTCTTTTGATTGCAATCTCCTCTTCTTGTTTCTCATGTTCTTCTTGTTTCTGCTTATTGGCTACTATTTCTGCTATTTGATGTAGCTTTTCTTGCCATTGTTCTTCTTTAGAGACTGATTTCTTTCTCCACTTTGGCTGTTGATAATTATGGTTCTTTTGATTTTATTTTAGATATCCAAGACCTAATTTATCTTCTTTAGATTGTGAGTGAGGACAAATAGGTTCTGAAATGCCTTGATGTCACTTACCAATTGGTCCTTTTACTTCATATCCCATTTTTTGCATGATCTTATAACCATTGCCATATTGTTCTATGGGAATATTGACTATTGCAACTATTGATATAGTTTCATTTTCATCTTTGTACAACCAAATAAGAATGTCCTTGTCTTTAGTTTCTTCTTCTAGTGTTCTAGCTCTAACAAATGCTCCATTAAACATGTCTTTTGATTTCTCTGAGGTCAGTGATTGGTTATTTGTAGGCTTTCCATATGATTTAGATGAAAGTGAAAAATTATTCAAAGAATATTTTCCCATTCCTTCAGCATTTAATTTGATATTTTTCTCAAAGGTTTTCCATAACTTTTCTTGAATTTGTTTGGTAGGATATATTGATTTTCTGTTATGTGGAACTCTTGTATCTTGTGTTGGCTTCAGATTATTGCAATATTGGCTAGATTCTGCAATTATAGTGACCTCTTGTCCTTCATGAGGAAATTTTACACATTGATGATATGTAGAAGGAACTGCTTGCATGTTGTGAATCCATGGCCTTCCCAGAAGAATGTTATAAGAGAGGTTCAAATCTAAAACCTGACATAATGTATTCCTTTCCAAAGGTCCTATTTTGATTGGTAACGCCATAATTCCTTTAGAAGAATGCTCTGCTTAATCATAAGCCTTAATGGTTATTTTCTTTTTTGGATCTACTGCATTTTCTGAATATCCCAAAGATTTTATTAAACTTAATGCACAAATGTTTAATCCTACTCCACCATCTATGAGTACATGTTTGACATGAGTTTTACTAATGGTGACTTCAACATGTAAGGAAGCATTGTGAGGATGTTGCAAGGACACATCATCATTTTTAGAAAAATGATAAGCAATGAGGGGCTATAAGTTGTCCCACCATGTTTTGGAACTAATCCACATCCAGGTCTTTTGAAACTATTGTTTCTACTAAAGCTTTTTCCAAAATTTCCTTACGCATAGGTGAAACTTTGAGAAGTTCCAAAATTGATATTTGAGCGGGTAATCTTTGTAATTTCTCTACTAAATTGTATTGTTGTGAAGTGGATATTGAGTCTTTTGTTATACCCAGAAAGGTGACCTTCACTTTGCTTCTCGTAATGACATTGATTGGCTCTGAAGGTGTGTTATCTTTTACAATGATGCTATTTACCACATCATCATATGTATAAGTGTAGTTTACTTTGGCTTTTCCTTTTTCATCTATTAATTGGGATTGTTCACCTTTGTCATAATTTGGAAGTGGATTTTTGAAAGCTAGGTGTGATTCATTTGTCTTATGGCTATCCAATTTGATAGTTCCATTATCGATTAGATCTTGGATAAGGTGTTTCAATCTCTGACAATCATTTGTTTGGTGTCCTTTATTCCTATGGTAATTACAAAAATGATAATCATTCCACCAATTAGGCTTGACTTGTGGTTCATAACTTCTTGCTTCTGGTAAAACAATCAGTTTGTTTACAAGAAGAGTTTTTAAGTTGACTCCAAGGGCTCTCCAATTTTTGTGAATTTCTTGCGAGGATTGGAGAAGAAAGACCTAGATTTATTGCTTTCTTGATTTTTATTGTTTGGGATTTGACTTGATAGATTAAAGATTGGTTGTTGTTTTGTAGCACTATTGTCGTCATTTCCTCTAGTGATGACATTCCTATTCTTTGACCAAAACTTGGGTTTGTTATTGTTGTTGTTGTTGTAAGAATTATTTTAAAGTTTTAGCTCTCCTTTCTTAACCATCAAATTTTCTATTTCCAGACCATTCTCTATCATCTTAGCAAAGGAGGGAGGACATTGCATTTTTAGTCGATAACTCAGTTCACTAATAAGATTATCAATGAATATGTCCATCTTTTCTTGATCAAGTACATCTCTTGGATACCTATTAAGCATTTGTTTCCATCGTTGCAAGAAGATCATAAAAGATTCACCATTCTTTTGTTTAACATTGCATAAATCCAACATTGTTATCTCATTCCTTACATTGTAGGAGTATTGTGAAATAAATCTATTCACAAGTTCTTCAAAAGATTTGATTCCAGATGGTAATCTTGACAACCATTCCATTGATTGTCCATTTAAACTCCTAGGGAAAAGATGCATCAGGTATGTTTCATCGTACACAAATTCCATACTCATAGTACAAAACTCCCTAATGGGATCCTGAGGATCATATTTTCCATCGTATTTGTCATATTTAGGGATCTCACAATGTTGTGGAAATGTTATCATATTCAAATTCTTATCAAAAGGATATGACCAGATATCTTCTAATGAATACTTCTTGGAGCTTGTTCCATTCGGCATATCTTGTATCTGTTGTTGTAGAGTTTGCATTTGTTGAGTGAGATTTAACAACGGATTATCCATATAGTTTCTCCTTATTTCTTTGTAAGTTATTTTATCACTATGCTCTCTTCTTGTGTCATCATGTTATTTTCTTGTCTCTTCATGACTTTCTTTGTTTACATCTTCATTATTTGGATCATCAATGTTTTGGGTGTTACTTGCCTCCGCATCTTGTTTCAAGCTTTCTATGTTAAAGTCTTGTGGCAATTTAGCTCTTGATTTTGCCAACATCAAAAGATATTTCTCTTTTTGCTTTGCCAATAATTTTTCCATTAGTCTATCAATTTTGAAAACTTTCTCAAGGTCTCTAATAGTCTTATTGACCACTTCTTCATCAACAGTCGTATACCCAAAACTTTGTAACATCGGATTATCTTCTTCCTCCATTTGTTTTTATTGTTTTCTAAGTTGTTTGTATTAAGCTCTAGTCCAAACTAACTTGTGATTGTTTCAAAAATTTTGAAGTTTCCAAAGGACAAGTCAATAGGTGATTATTGGTTTAGGAAGATATGCTTTGTTGATTTTACCACTCTTGTTTGTTCATTGTGATAAAGCATCTTTTTGTTGAAATGAACATCCTTGCAAAATTTCTCCATCAAATTTTGTCCCGTAGCCACATAAATGTTAAATTCTGTGAGAAACAAGAATTGAGCCAGGATTTGATGTCGGTCATAGATCACATGCACCTCCAAGCAACGGATGATCGAAGATCAAAATAGCTGAATGAAGATAAATCTGATATGAGAGAAAAATAGAGATAAAAAAGAGAATTTAGAGAAGACTCTCACCGAGCTATCACTTCACTTGTGAAGGTGAGAGTATATTGCTTATTATATAGAAAAATAATAGCATATACAACCAAGAGGTGCATTAAATCCCACCTCCATAAAAAGTGGGAGGTTTTACCTACTACCCCATAAAAGGTGGGAGGTTTTTACCTACTTGGTAAATGCCAAAACATGTGGCATAACCTCCTTACATGAAAACAAAAAAGGAGTTATAAGAGGTGGCACATAAGGCCAAAAGAGGGTGAGAAACCCAACTACCCCATAACCCACTTAGGAAATGACAAAATAGTGGTTATGAGAGGTGGCACAACAAGCCAAAAGAGGGTGTGTAACTCAACTACCCATGTGAGGTGGAGAGTTACACATGTAGCTAATGTATTCCGCCACGTGTCCTCATATTAACCACACCTAATAACCTAAGCAAGCTTAATAATATATGTGTAGGAAAAATAAATACCCCCTAACATAAGGAAAATAAAAAAACCTACACTAACACCCCCCCTTAAGCGTAGCTTAGGTGGGTGAAAAGATGGGTCCCAGCAAATGAGGCCATGTTAGGTACCCATGTACATAAATATCCCCCCCAAAAGAAGAAGCCCCCCATAAGAGGAATAGACCCCCCCTAAATAGAGAGAGAAAGAATGAAGGACTAAGAAGCCCCTCCTAAAGTAGACACCTTTTGCATCCCAAGCAAAGATCGCAAATGAAGGAACTTGCTTTCATTGAAAGGTTTGGTGAAGATGTCCGCAGTTTGCTCCAATGTAGAACAATACTTAAGATCAATGATGCCTTCCTGAATGAGCTCCCGAATATAGTCCATATGTATCTCAATGTGTTCGTCCTCTGATGATGAACTGGATTTCTTGAGATCTGTATAGCACTTTGATTATCACAAAAGCTGATGGTAGGCTTTCTGACTGGAATACCAAACTCAGTAAGAATATTTTGAAGCCAAATAGCCTCAGTGGTGGCATTGACTGCCCCTCGATACTCAACCTCTGTCGATGAAAGAGCAATTGCAGACTGCTTCTTGCTCGACCAACAAACTGGACCAGAACCAAGTGAGAAGCAATACCCAGAAGTAGACTTGCGATCCTGAGAATCACCTGCCCAATCTGAATCCGTATATCGTACCAAGTCAATATTCACACCTGCTACATACTGAATTCCATAATTGTGAGTACCCTGAATGTAGTGGAGGATCCGCTTAGCTGCTTTCCAATGCAACTCATGTGGCTCCTGCATGAATCTAGAGACCATGCCCACAACATAAGAAATGTCGGGTCTCGTATGAGTCAAATAAATGAGGCTTCCAACAAGCTGTCGATATAAAGTGCCATCAACCAAGGGTGAAGAGCACTTAGCCTCAAGTTTGACCCCTGACAAAAATGGAGTAGGTGCAGGCTTACAATCAGCCATGTGAAATCTGGAGAGCATATCAAGTGCATACTTGGGTTGTCCAAGGAAGATTCTTGAAGATGATTGAGTGATCTCAATTCCCAAGAAGTAATGCAGAAGACCCAAGTCTGACATCAAAAATCTATCATGTAGAGCAATTTTCACTGCTTTGATGGTGGATGAGTGACTCCCTGTGAGTAACAAGTCATCAACATAGAGAACCAAAAATGTGAGAGTTTCATCCTGTTGCAGAATGTATACGTTCGGATCAGAATGGCACCGAGTGAAACCAACTGTCAGAAGGAATGAGTCCATCTTGGCATACCAAGCTCGAGGAGCCTGTTTGAGGCCATAGAGAGACTTTTGAAGTCGACACACAAGTGAAGGATCCTGAACAAACCCCTGTGGTTGCTCCATGTAGATTTCCTCCTGAAGGTCACCATGAAGAAATGCACTCTTCACATCCATTTGATGAACTTCCCAACGATGGGCTGCAGCTATAGCAAGAACAAGTCAGATGGAATTCATCTTAGCAACTGGAGAAAAAGTCTCAAAGTAATCAACCCCTGGAACTTGGGAAAAACCTTTTGCTACCAAGCGAGCCTTATACTTATCAACCGACCCATCCACTGCAAATTTTGTTCGATAGATCCACTTGCATCGAACAAGTTTCCTTCCCTTAGGAAGAGGAACTAAATCCCATGTGTGATTCCTTTCCAAGGAATTGAACTCTTCTTGCATTGCAGCACCCCACTTAGGAACACTTGAAGCTTCTCGAAAGGACTGTGGATCAGAAGCTGAAGCAATGAAGAGATGTGGAGCTTGCTGAAATTGTGACCTTGTTCTTCTAGTATCTAATGGATCACCAAGCCAATCTCCTGCTAACTCAAATGTTTGTCAAGCCCAAAGAGGCACTGAGGCTGGAGAGTCTAGGGGAGAATCATCAGCCTCTGAATGATGACTATGAGAGGAATGTGAATCCTCATCATCATTGTCACCATCTGAAGTAGAGGAAGAAGACTCCTCATCAAGATTAGGAGGATTAAGATCCTCTAAAGAACTGTCATCATAATGCAATTTCTCCAATGTGATAGTGGATGGAGAGGTGGTATGAGAAGAACTAGAAGAACTCTCCTCAAAACGAACACTCCTCTCAATGAACAACTCATGAGTAGTGGGATGGAGAAGCCTATACCCTTTGACATCATCTGGATATCCAACAAATATGCAAGGCTTACTCTGCGGATCCATAGCCTTGCATTTTTCAGCTGGAATGTGGGCCCATGCAAGAGAACCAAACACTCTAAAGTGTTTAACTATGGGTTTTCGACCAGTCCAAGCTTGAAAGGGAGTTACCCCCTTCACAGCTTTATGAGGAACTCGGTTTTGGATGTAACACGCACAGTTGATGGCCTCTGCCCAATACTGAGGTGCCAAAGACTTGGAGTGAATCATACAATTAGCCATCTCCTTCAAGGACCTATTCTTTCGTTCTGCTACACCATTTTGTTGAGGACTGTATGGAACTGTGTGCTGCATGTTGATACCTTCTGAAGCACAAAACTGTTCAAACTGATTATTAACATATTCACCCCCATTATCTGTATGCAAAATCTTGATGAACTTCCCAGATTGTTTCTCTGCAAAAGCTTTGAAATATAGAAAATTTTCAAAGACTTCAGACTTTTGTTTGAGAAAGTAAACCCATGTATATCTGGAAAAGTCGTCAATAAATGTCAAGACATATCTAGCCTTGCTGAAAGATGGTTGTGGAAATGGTCCTGCCAAGTCACTATGTACCAACTCCAATAGTTGTGTAGCTCTCCAAGCTTTACCTTTATCATACTTCTCCTCTGGATGCTTACCAACAATGCACCCTTGGCACACTCCATCAGAAAATCGAATAGAAGGCAACCCTGAAACCATTTCTTGTTGACTGAGTTGTTGCAAGTAACGGTAGTTCAAGTGGCCAAACCGTTGATGCCACAAACAACTCACCTCATCTACATGAGTGAGTAAAACTGTCGAAGGAGAGTCAGGAACAAAGTGAGAAAACTGATATAATCTAGAATGATGATCTGCTTTTCCCACAGCAACAGTAGACCCATTATGCATTTCACTGATTACCACTGCATCTGGTGTGAACTCAACTCGCTTGCTAGAACCAGTGTGAGTGATCTGATAAACAGATAGGAGATTAGTTGATCAAGATGGAACACAAAGGACATCTTGAAATGTTCCTTCACCCACATCAACAGACCCTCTCCCATGCACTTCAACAGGAGTATCATCACCCATTAGGATGGAAGGCATAGAACATGGCTCTAAAGATGTGAAATCATCTTCTGAAGAAGCCATGTGGTGTGAAGCACCTGAGTCAATTATCCAAGAATTTGGTTGTGAAGCAATAGCAACTAGGGCCTTACCCTTTCCTTTCCCCTTACTCTTATCTATGTCCTTAGAAGATCCTTCTGATGAACTCTGTTTGACTGAATTAGGAACCTTGATATTATTCTTTTCAAGAAGATTTGAAAGGTGATCAATTTGTTTCTTTAAACACTTATGTTCATCATGACCAGGCCTCTTACAATAAGAACACTTGACCTTCTCCTTCTTAGGTTGTTCACCTTTTGATGAAGAGGTCTCATTGTCTGCTTTTGAAGTAGCAGATTTCTGATCTTTCTTCTTCTCTCCTTGGTTCTTTTGTTTCTTATCTTTCTTACTAGACCCTTTCTGTTCTTTTGTGCCTTGATTTACAACTAAGGCATGTGACTTAGAGGGCTTTATTGTACCCATTTGAACCAATTTGTCCTGCTCCCTAGTGAGTTCTGCAGCAAAATCATCTAAAGAAGGCATTTTGAATGTGGTACCTAGGGCACATTTGGTAGCATAGAATGTAGAAACAAACACTGAATAGTTAGGACCAAGCTTAGAAAGAATACTCAAGATCAGTTGCTTATCATCTTTCTTAGTTCCACACTATTCCAACTGCAATCTTATAGACTTAAGTTTAGTGAAGAAGTCTTGTATAGTATTAAATTGGTTGGATTCAATCCTATGAGTTCATTTTCCAATTGATGACCTCTTAGTTCATCCTTCTTACCAAAGAGGTTTCCCAAAGTAGTCCATACTACATTTGGTGTAGTAGCAGATTCAATGTGAAAAAGAAGGTCAGGAGAGACTGACATGCACAATGTACCAAAAGCTTCATCACATTTATTAAACCATTTAATCTTTTCTGCAGCATCTTGAGGTTCAGTTTCAAGTCCCATAGTAACACGATGATATCCATGTCTTTTCAGATATATTATCATCTTAGATTTCCATTCAAAGTAATTATATGGTGTTAAAAGTGGAACTGTAGATGCATCCATGATAGCAGAAAAGAAGATTGCAAAGAGTCAAGAAGAGTGCAAGAAAGAAGACACAAGAGACACCCCCCCTTTTCACTAGTCTTTGAAATCACCCCCCCCCAAATATTACAAGGTTGGCACTTTATAATTAGTGCATTTACAAGGCTTTTATCAGATTACAATGCTTTCTAAGGCTTTAATGGCCAAAATAGAAAGTTTAAATACATATAAATTTAACACAAAATCTGAAAAAATTAGCCTTATTGCTGCTCAATGTATCTTAATACCTTTCCAACAACTATTCATTTTTGTAAAATAGAGTTGTGAGAAGAAAGATATGATCTCTAGAAGGGAAAAAAACATGCAGCTGATTCAACCTGCAATATCTAAAAAAGAAGGGTAGAATATTTCAATAAGACCTGCAATTATGAAGAGTGCTCATTTCCAGCTTTCCATCAAGTACTTTGATTTTTTTTTTTTACTGTGTTCTCCAAACTCTGAATTTGGTGAAATAAAAGTCACTTATGATTTTCACAAGCCTTCTGGACACTCTGGAAATGCTAAAGAAGCTTCCAATATTACCAAAAATGCTGCAATCACCCAGATCTCAAAGAACACATATATAAAACCAGATTTAACTAGAAGCTTATTTTCCTTAAAACTGTTCTGATTCTCCAGATCACACGAAAATGCAGGAGAAGAGCATACTTGGTTTTTAAGAAAAATATTAGCTATTTAACAATCTCAAATCTCTCAAATAAATCAGAAAAGCAATGAGCTATACCAGACAACACGGCTCTGATACCATGTTAAATTCTGTGAGAAGCAAGAATTGAGCCAGGATCTGATGTCGGTCATACATCACATGCAACTCCAAGCAACGGATGATCGAAGATCAAAATAGCTAAATGAAGATAAATCTGATATGAGAGAAAAATAGAGATAAAAAAGAGAATTTAGAGAAGACTCTCACCGAGCTATCACTTCACTTGTGAAGGTGAGAGTATATTTCTTATTATATAGAAAAATAATAGCATATACAACCAAGAGGTGCATTAAATCCCACCTCCATAAAAAGTGGGAGGTTTTACCTACTACCCCATAAAAGGTGGGAGGTTTTTACCTACTTGGTAAATGCCAAAACATGTGGCATAACCTCCTTACATGAAAACAAAAAAGGAGTTATAAGAGGTGGCACATAAGGCCAAAAGAGGGTGAGAAACCCAACTACCCCATAACCCACTTAGGAAATGACAAAATAGTGGTTATGAGAGGTGGCACAACAAGCCAAAAGAGGGTGTGTAACTCAACTACCCATGTGAGGTGGAGAGTTACACATGTAGCTAATGTATTCCACCACGTGTCCTCATATTAACCACACCTAATAACCTAAGCAAGCTTAATAATATATGTGTAGGAAAAATAAATACCCCCTAACATAAGGAAAATAAAAAAACCTACACTAACAATAAATAATGATGAAAATGGTGTAGGAATGTCCTATGTTTTAATAAGATCTTGCGATTGATATACAAGAATCTTATTCTTTTCTGAGTAACTTTATAACTGGGTTTTCTTTTCTTAAGGTGATACTTAAAAGTCATATAAGCATCTAATAGTTTATAAGTTTGTTTGATTCCAAAGTTGGTGCAATTTATGATTTTGATATGACCTAGGTTCAAAATAGGAAAGATGTATCCAAGATAATGAACACAAGATGAATTGATCAAGCTTCGTGATAGAGGAGTTGATATATCCTGATGAGAAACTTGACAATCATGTTGATTTTTGCACTTAAAATGTTTGAATCAATAGCTTGTTGAATGTTTATGCTTATGGAAACCTTTCAAAAATAGCCTATTGGATTAGTGACCTAGTTATTGAACTAGTTTGAAAATGTGTTATAGTTTAAAGACAAATCTACTCAAGAAGTGTTTTGATACTAATGCTGAAATTTTGGTTTGATATGCTTTTAGATGTGAAAAAGCCTTTGTGCTAAGTCTTGTGGTAAAGAGTGTTAACTTATGGGATAAAACAGCTATTCTGATTGTGTTTCAAGGATTCTTCTCAAATCTTTCAGCAAGTTGTTGGATTTTTGTTCATTTTTAGATGATGAGTTTCTTCAATTTTTGACCATTTTGAACATGTCATAGACATAGAAGACACAATGTTTTGAAAAAGAAAATTCATAAGCAAGTACAAATCCTATGGCAAGCTGAGACAATAATTATTGAATCTCACACGGGGTTTCCCCCTAGGTTGTGCTCTTCAAAGAGGATATTTAGATGCTTGACCCTACTGGCTCCACCCTCGGCACTCACTTCTCTGGGGCAGCCAAGCACCAGTTTCCATGAAAACTCCCTATGGAAAACTTTATATCTCTACTAAGAACCGTATATGTGTCAGCCACTTCAAAGGTCCGACCTCCTGCACCAACAATTAGAACGATTTTGGCAACTAGTACAAGTGGTTTTTATTAAAGGCTTTCAATCATGTGGCCACACATGCAGCACTTTCAGCTCTATAAATATAGAAGGTTCCCAACCTATAGAGGTTACACTCCATAGGGTTTATGGGGAAACATAGTGTCGGTATGAACTTATCAGCACATGCTTCTTGTGACTTTTGTCACAAACATGATTTATTTAGAGTGGATTGGAAGGACTCAGTATTAGCCCATTTCCATTTTGGGTCATTCCCTTCTCATTGGCCCCCTCAAGGCAACTCGGGAAGGCAGGCCCTCTAAAGGTTATACATAAAAGAAAGTAGGTCTGGTTTTTTATCACCGTATGAGGGTGAGAGCATAATTACCTACTACTTCATCAAACACGGAAAACAAAGTTTTATTTTAGCCTTTTAAAATCTATGTGCAACTACTTTAAAGAAGTCACTCAAAATGCAAGTTGCATGCTACCAATTTATCTCCTTAGTTAAGCTAAATGAGAAAGATATGATGTGTTACATTCCAAAATAGAGCTCTTAATTAATTAGGTGAGGAAATGCATGAAATTTTCTTAAAAATGATCTTGCACATAGACATGTCAGTAGTTTGAAAATTTTAGTTCTTGGACATTCGGACCTGCAAGAAAATTTTGTCAGTTGCAAATAAAAGCGCTATCCTAACAAATGCGTTGTCTTTCACCTCTAAAGCACTAACCTAAAGGACAAAAGCGCTAACCTAAAATACAAAAGCATCGCTTTGCAAACTAAGAAGGAGAATTCACTAACAAAAGTGTTAACCAAACTGACAAATGTGTTAACCTGAAGGAAAAAAGCATTGTTCTGAAGATTAAATGCATTGATTTACAAACAAAAGTGCTAACCTAAATGACAAATGCGCTAACCTGCAGGACAAAAGCACTAACCTATCAAATAAAGGCACTGTCAAAACTCACACAGGCATGAATTTGTATTATAAATGTGTTAAATTTTCTTTTGCGATAATTAGATAGGATATTAGAAAGAATATGCGAGGCTTTGAGCCCCACGGTGGGCACCAAATGTGTCGACTTGAATTTCATCATCAAAATACTACCTGCAACATATCAGTTTCACAAAATACAAAGGAAATTCTACAGGAAATCCAAACTCAACCAATGAAACTACATGAAATACATGTAAAATAAAAACACTAGTATTACCTTCATGATTTATGTCTCATTGTGTCCTAACTCCACTGTTCTTGGTTGTAGATGGTGTGCTCTCAGACAAGCACTGATAGCTTCCAAGATGGTATATGAAGAATGAACTGATAACTGATACTATGATATGCAATACTAAATTATTATGCTAAATGAGAAATACTATTTGCTTCAAGATTAAAACATGGATGCATAAGTTTTAACAAATGATTAGCATGAAAACTCACTTGAAGACTAACTCTTTCTCAACTCAAACTCCTGATTTTATAGACTTTGAGAGGATAAGATGATGTGGCCTGGATCAACAGTCATGATTAGATCTGCAGGTTTGGATGGTTGTGAGCAAAGGTGAAGTTTTAGAGAAAGGGGGAAGGAGAAGACAAGTGTCACTCATCCCACCTTGACTAGGTTGTTGACTGAGGGAATCTAGGAATGGTTGGAGAAGATTTAGGCATGAGAGGACAAGTGGACTCAAGTCCTTCCTAAGATGTAGGGATGCTAGAGAGAATATAGAATAAGATTAAGAAATATGTGTACGTACACAATATTTCATTAAATTTGGAAGTTGGAGATAAATGATGAATTAATATTTAAGAAATATTAATATCTTTAGCCACATGATTGATGAGTTGGCAAAGGAAAGATGAAGTGGAGATGGAAGGATGAGTTGAAAAATAGATTAAATAATTAAGAATTGTTTAATATTTGAGACTATAGGATAGAAGAATAACCATTAGATATTAGATATTCAAATGATTGGAGGAAATAATTAAATATTAGATATTTAATTAATTGATTAGAAGAATAATTAAATATTAGATATTTAATTAATTAGAGGAATAGGATAGATGAATTAATTAATAAAATATTTCAATTAAATTAATTAATAGAAAGACACGAAATGAATTAAATAAATTAATATTTTCAATTAACTATTTAATAGAAGAATAAATATTAAATAAATATAAAATATTTATTTAATCGCTCATAGCCATTTTTATGTGTATACAGCCCTCAACATGAAAGTAGTCCAAATTTAGTAGGGGTTATTACATGATGAGGATGATGACATTGCCCATTCACGAACCTTTATAAAGTATTTGAATAGGAATTTTCGTTGATGCACGATTTCTTTCATCTCACTCTTGATCATTGCATGTATCTGGTTTGCATTGGATTGACCATCATGAATAGGTTGACAAGTAGTTTGATATATGTTGATGTTTGATGTTAGGGCTTATGCACATCAATTGTATATGAAAGGCCATGCAAAATCCAAATAAATCTACTTCGGTATCATTAATTTGGGGTCCATAGTTGAAATCCCAGTAAACAACTCTTCAAATGAAAATCTAAATGAGTTATGGCTTATGAAGAAGCCTATTAATAGAATACAAGAGAACAAAGAAAAAATCAAGAACTAAAATAAATAAGGAATTTAATTTTCCCATCTATTATGCATATAGCATACCCTTGAGAGAGGTGTATGGTTGATTATTTTCTATTTATGATGTCTAAACTATGTTATAGAGATATGTATATATGGCTTACAAGGATTCATGTCATGAAGGCCAATGGTTGCTAGGAAATTAAATCATCTCGAGAAGAAGTGGAACTATTTCCTATGTTAGACTCCTATATTCTCTAGTGGTTGTCTATTTGAACTAATTGCTAGCATATCTTGATGAGTTGGCATATTGCGAGCCTCATAGGTGTTGTCTTGATTGCCATGTTGACTAGTCTATTTGAAGAATATAGAGTGATAGTCTTGATGCTGAAATAAGGAACTTTGTGAATCAGACTTTGTGGATTTGGAAGGTGTAATGGACCTTGATTGAGCTATGGTTGAAATTGAAAATTGTTTGGTCGAGGCATCTATATTTTAGAAGTGTATTATCTATTTGCAAAGTGCATTGTGTTGCTATTGAAGCATGTGTGATGTGTGCTAGTGAGTGAATATGGGTGTTTGTGTTCCTTTAAACATTTGGAAGGTACTTTGGTATGCCATGGACTTGAGTAGTAGCCTCATAGTTGCCACCAAACATGAGGATGGCTTGGGTGTCACTACAAGTACCTTTTTTAGTTAATCCTCCTGGCTCATTCTTATTTGTAAAGATGTAAATCGTTCTTACTTCAATAATAAAATGGAATACTTTGTATTCTTAAATAAACTCACAATTTCTTTAAAAAGTCTATTTCATTCCACTTTTCCTTCCATAGCTTCATTTGATCATTCCATTTATATCATAATACACATGAAATTTCTATAAAAAGATAAAGATTTATCATTCAATAAATTGATATAAGTAGTATCTCAATCATACAATACTTAGGCTTTTCAAAATGCCTTAAATTCAATAACAAAAGAATACAAAGTAAAGGATGAGATGCGTCTTTTGATTTGCAATCCAAGCTATCTTCAATGTAATCTTTAGAATGAAGATGAGAACAAGATTCAGGTGCTTTTTCCACCCAACCTTGACGCTTACACTTCCTTGGAATTCTTGGTCAACCAAGAATAACTGACCCTGCACGAATTGTTTAGCAAAAAGAATTTGATAGACAAGATGAAATCTAGTGTGTGCCTAGAATAATACATGTATTTTCTATTTTCTAATTCCATTCAGAAACAAGCAAGATTAATCGAGGATATGGTGGAGTGGATAAATAAATAAATCCATCTATTTCAATGGTTATTTGATTACTTGGCCAAGTATAATGTCATGCATGGCAATAAAATATAGTTTGGAAAAAAACAAACTCTCTCTCTATAATCCACATTCGGCACCCGTCCTGGAAGGTAACTTTCCACAAATACAAGCCTATCTATCTTTGTTCATATGAATCTAGAATAAATATATATAGAAGAAAATATTTCATTTTTCAATTCTAGCTTCCTATTTCTCGCATGATAAAAATACAATGTTAAAGAAGACAATCTTTCATTACCACCAATCCTATCGGATAGGAAGCAATATTTCATGGATAAACAAATATATATCTAAAAAGAAAACAATCTTTTGCTTTTATCTTTCAAGTAATTCGAAGACAAGAATTAAATATAAGAAGGTGTAGCACATGTATGTATCTTTACATAAAAATTGAATAAAAAATGAGTACACATTCTTTTATTCAATTATCAAAACATTTAAATAATGTAATCATTACTTGCATTCTATTTCTTATGGTTTTGATTTTTCATGTTTATATCACCTAAGTTCTCTATCTTTCCATGTGTTTTGGTTTGTCTACTCTCTCTATCCCCTTGCTCTGTTTCTAGAGGATTTTGTGCTCTAATTTCTATGAGTTACACTATGTTTATCAACAAACCTTAAGAAAATTTGTCTATTGATAATCCTAACACTAAGGAGGATCAATTTGTTTATAAAAACTGGAGATTAAAAGCTCAAGAGAGTATCCAGAGTAACCCTAGAGAGGGAGTGATATGGACCAACTCACTTAGGGGATGGATGAAAATCAATTTTGATGGGGCCTCTAAGGGAAACCCGGGGGTTGCAGGATGTGGAGTGGTCCTAAGGGATGAATGGGGAATATGTAAAATCATAAAATGTATTCCTATAGGAAAACAAGCCAACCATGTTGCCGAAGCCATGGTGGCTTATCATGGGATTATCCTTTCCAAAAAAGCCAAATGCACTAAAGTTTGGTGTGAAGGAGACTCCTTAAACATTATCAATTGTTTAAATATGAAATTCCCGCTGTCATGTTTGATTAGTAATGCTATTAAAGCAACAAGGAAAATCAGCAAAGAGTTTGAAATATGTTTTTTTACACATGTTTATAGGGAGGCCAACTCTTGTGCTGATTGGGCAGCCAACCTAGCTTGCCAATCGGAAAACATCATCACTAGTTATGGTGAAAAGGAGATTGCAAGTGAAATGAAATCCTTTCTCAATCAGGACTGAAGCTATACAAGGCAACGTGGTACTTTTAATCATTATTTCTAATGACCTCTCTACCTTTTTCGATGCAGGGCTTGCTTGAAGATAATGAGCTATTAAATAGGTGTCATATCATCATTATTTGGCACGGATTATGGGCACTCTTATAGAATAACCATAGAAACCAGAGGAAAAGTTATCAAAATGAGAGAAGGCATTGCAAGGAAGGTGCTGGAAAAATGGGAGGAAACAAGAAGAGATTTGAACCTGCTTCCTGCTCTAAATGGAGAAAGAACGAAGAAGTCTGGAGTATCCTTCAGCAGGGGGGACTCAATGTTTTCATAGAACAACTGAATGGGAAGGACCCCACAATTACCAGCTACTTCATAAAGAACTGGAAAAATGGAAAAGTTCTGATTGGATCACATATGATGAATGTAGATGAAGAGATTATCATTGAGGCCACGGGGATGACTACCAAGGGTATGAAATTTTATAGGGATAGAGGGATATCAGATAAGGCTATAGATAAGTTGCCTATTACAGATGGTGAGAGAAGAAAGATGATCAAAATTGACAACTCCTACCACTCCCCGAAGAGAATTTGCAGGCCATGGAGGTTTGTCTTATTTGCTTCTATTGAATATATTGCCTTAGACGGTAGGTTTACCAGGGCTTATGGGCATCACTTCATCCTTCTTAACCATTTCCGTCATGGTGAAAGGGTTAGCCTTCCCTATTACCTGGCCTGTTCAATGGATCATACTATAAAGGAGATCCAGAAGGACCCTAAAGGCAATCATGCCCTCCACGAGGGGCTCATGGTCCTGGTTTACAAAATGCTAAAGGGGAAGTGCATTGAAAAGCCTATTAAAGGCAAAAATGCTAGAGATGAGACTACGGAAAGTAAGGATAGTGGTTTCAACTTTGATTCTGAGACCGAGGGGGAGTCTGAAGAAACTAGAAAAAAAGGGAGGATTAGGGCTAAGAAGAGGAGGATTATTGTGGAATCTGAAATGTCAGACTCTGAAACTAATTCCCTTGAGGAAAAACCTATTAAAAAGAGGAAAGGGAAAGCCTCTGGAAAGAAGGCTCAGAAAAAGAACAATAAAAAGGGTAGTAATTCTAATCTCAATTATGTTCTGGCTGAGTCTGAGGAGGAGGATGATGATAATAAGAAGGTTGATAGTCAGGACAAAGAAGGGGAGGGTAACCCGGTTAAGGATAATCTAGAAACTGTGGAGACCGTGAAAACCACTAGACTGCATAATGAGGAAAAAGGGGGTCAAAGTGATAGTGGTGACAAAGATACCATTAAGGCTTTCTCTGAGACCATCACTACTCTGGTGAAGGATATTAATAGCTTGAAAATAGATACATAGGCCATGGCAAAAATTACAGTTGGTGACAAGCCCTTGGCGGAGCATGTTAAAGAGTTAGTGGCCATTCTGCATAATGTGCAAGCTATTGAATGTATGGTTGGAAAAATCTTAGCCACAGAGAAAAAGTTCAATGAGATGGGAGATAGAAAGGAAATGGACAACAAACTAAAATATTTTGGCAACAGAATTGACAAGCTGGAGCACAATGTCAAGCAGCTTGCTGATCAAAATTTCCAAATCCTTAAATCCTCGGTGGACAACATGAACATCTTTATCAACAGGTACAAGAACAATGCAGAGAAGGAAGGTGATAAAGAGCAGGTGAACAAGAAGGATCATGAAAGGAGGACCAGAGCCAACACAAAGAATAAGGTCGACATCAAAGGTTGTGAGCTAGAGGATATGAAGACCTCAGCAAACAACATGAAATAAATGGTTGTTCACGCTGAGGAGATCTTGAATAGTATTTAGTTCCAGTTGTTGTCCTTGGTTCTGTCTCTTTGCTATCTTTTGCTTTCTTGTTGCTATCTGTTCTGAGTTTTATGTAATTATGTAATGATGTTTTATGTTGTGCCCATCCAGTGGGTTC
This sequence comes from Cryptomeria japonica, assembly GCF_030272615.1. Lineage (NCBI taxonomy): Eukaryota > Viridiplantae > Streptophyta > Pinopsida > Cupressales > Cupressaceae > Cryptomeria > Cryptomeria japonica. The sequence goes on from NC_081411.1 coordinate 688,762,093, forward strand.
ATTTTGACTTTTTGAAGTGATCAGGCACTTTTTTTATGCTTTTCTGTTCTCTTGGCTTGTAAAAGGTTTAGGTACCTTTCAAATACCTATTTTTACTTAATCAAAACAAACCTTAAGAAAACATTTCATTATTTCATCTTTATTTACATGAACATATTTTAAAGAAATTTAAAATGGTTTCATATCAGGAAATTGAATATCATGATTCTAATTCCTTCATTTGATTATTGTATAAATTTGAACAAAATAGACATTCTTTTATCTTTTAGATATCTACAACAAAACATGATAGAATAGAGCCTACCTCTGGAATACGATCCAAGTTTGTTATGATCATTGATAACTTCTCCCAAAAATGTCTGCAATAAGTCTAGATTCCAATGCTTTTCCCCTCTACACTATTTTATCTCATGAGCTCTCTCTTCTTTACTTACTACTCTATATTTCCATTCTCTATTCTTTAGTTCTTATCTTTTCTATATTCTCTGAAATTCAATGCAAAATCTAAGATGATCATCACCAATATTTTACGACTGGTCGTAATACTTCTAAATCTCCAATACTTTTCTCTTCTACATTCCATTCTCTAATCCTTTGTTGTGTGTCTCTTTCTCTTCCAATTCGATGGTCTATATATAGTGTTTTCATCAACCTTCTTTCCTATTTTTGGGCCCATCTCTCCTATTGGTGGACTAATTCTAAATGACACCACACATGGTTTAACTGCAACATCACAGTCCTAGATGGTTTCAAACACTTATGTGTTCTCCATGCAATGATATTCATTATTCCTGTTGTTAACACCAAACTACCCAAGTCGTTTAAGTTCTTTATTACCGGTGTTATTATGTGGACTAATTACCATGTTACTATTAAATCATGCCACATTAAATTGCAGTTACAATGCGTGCAAAGGTGGACATTTGGGTGGGTAGTTGATAGTAACACCAACTCCCTCCCTTCCATATGTGGAATAGTTCTCATGGCACCTTGACATATAAATATACCACGCACTACATATATCTAACAGTATCGTTTGAATTTATCTCAAACACAATGTGTTTTATTTAGTTGCATAGTCGATGTTATTCTTTGAATCCACTATGCGGTAAGCTTAGCTATTAATAACTTGTTATAGAATACTACGTGGAATAATCAACATCGACTCCCACTTCTCATTCCTTATTCGGTGTAATATATAATTTGCACGTCGGTTTCAATACAAACACTAAAATACTTGTTCTGTGGCATGGTCGACATATTACCATTTTTCTTGCAAACAATTTTTGAAGTTTCCATGTTATGCCAAATCGACTAGTATCGACTACCACATAGCATGCAAAGCTTATTAAATTAACTTCTTACTGCACATGTCATTCAAAGATATTAATATCAGTGTGTTTATGTGGGCTGGTAACCCATGACTTTCACCACGTACTACATTGTCCAAGCTTGGTCAACGTGGCTACAACATGGTTGATATGGAAAGTAAAAAGGGGAGGAGGAGTGGGAAGTGGTAATACTGACCCCTCCCTATAAATATGGGGAGTGGTCGATATTACTATCAACCTCCCTAATTAATCATTTACTTTGCATAAAAATAAACCACCACATTAACTAAAACATAATACTTATAATCCACCATCATTCGGTTAATATGCCATTAAATAAATCATTTACTATTATTTTATATATTTATATATATACATACATATAATATATTATATATGTATCTAATCAAATGAATTTTCAAGCAAAAATAATCAAATTTCATAAATAATCAAATATGTTTTTATATATCATAATTACATATGTATATACATGTATATGATTGAATCATTATTTGAACTCATATACATATATAAACGTATAATTAATAAATATATATACTAGTAAACTAATTAATATATTGTTTCACCCATTCACACATATCTCCATAAAAAGTATATATAAACATAGGGTCAATATTCGATTTTAAATCATTAACAATTTACATCTCTTTTAACAATAAAGCATAATATTTCACAATCACTAATGTAATTCAACTCTAATTCTATCACAAACTCCAATTATATATCTAATGCACACATAAGTATTCTAAAGTGGTGTGTGAGATTCAATTTATTCTAATGAAGTCCATGAGCTAAGAGAACTCTACCTAAACCTTATTCTCACCTTCATCTGCATTCACCTATTCCTGCATTCACTTGCACTCAATTGCTCATTAGCAATGACAATCCCTAATAATAAAAATAATACTGATCATTCAATTGCACTTACAAAAAATAATATAAATCATTTCTTTGCATTTGAATTTCTTTCACATTATCATCTAATTCCTCTAAAATTTTCCATTTCCATTTCAATTTCATTTGCGAAAAGTAAACATTATTTTCTTAATTAAATAATTATGGATAATTAGGGTTCGTGACATCCTTCCCCTCTTAAAAGAGACATCATCTTGAGGTCTTATTATTCTATCAATAAGCACATACTTTCTCAACATCATAAACATTAACCATACATTGTGGTCTCAAATCAAATATAACAAAAATAGTACCATCTATACTATCCAAATTTACAACATATAAATCAAAATCAGAGTATTAAAGTATTTCATGCATCAAAGGAATATTACTCTAAGAAAACAAAAGAGGAATATGATAGTAAATCATCTCAGTATCTTCCCAAGTAGCACTATCATCAGAATAGCGGTCCCACTAGACCTAATACTGAGTGGAATCTCTACTATGTAGCTTAACACTACACTTATCAAGAATTTGGATGTGCTCCACTAGAACCATTCACAAATCCTATACCCATAAGCAACTGGATTCATAGCCTTCAGCACATCGAAGGGTCCCACATATCTTGGTACCAACTTTGATGATTTCCTCAATAAAATAGAGGTCTTATGAGGCTTCTCCCTCAAAAGAATTTCATCTTCAGTAACAAATATCTCAAAGTCTTGTTTCTATTATCATAGTTTTTCTTGTCTGTCAACTGTCTCTTTCAATATATTCTTGATCAATTTCATCTTCTCATCTATTTCCTTAAGCATATTTGAACCAATGATGATCCTATCTTTATTCTATTCCAACTAACAAATGTTTGTCATTTCCATCATAGAGCATCTTAATTGGTGTCATTCCTTAAAGATGCATGAAAATATTTTATTGTATGTAAACTCAATCCAAAGGCAAATACTTCATCCACTTGTATTTCTAATCCATACAATACACCCAAAAGAATCCTCCACTACCTAATTAGCTCTTTTATGTTTGGTCATCTATCTAAAGATGTCATGCCGAATAAAACTCAATCTAGTTCCCAAAGATGTATTCAATATTGTCCAAAACCAAAATGTCATCCAGACATTCCTATTTGATATTTTTTTAATTTTTTTTTGGAGCTCCATGCAATCAATAAGTTGAATCAATAAATTTCTTCACAAGATTCAATGATACATCTTTAAATATATCCAAATATGAAATGTGCAATCTCTGTCAATCTGTCCTTAAAAGAAATTCTTGAATAAATTTCATATTGATTTCCTGCCACCTATACTTAGGTTTGATACAAAAGTCCCATTAGACAATCATGCTCAACTTTCACTCGCTAAACATTGTGCCACATACTCAACTACCTTTTCCAAAGTTCTTAGTTTCGTCACATCTTTATCAACAATCTTTAGATTAACTTGATATTTCCAAATGTTCTAAATAAGGTGCAATATTAACTTCCTCAAGTTTTCGCCTCTAAGTGAGTACATTGACATTCTTAATTACCCTCAAGTCCTTATCTCAAATCTATCAACTCTATGATCCGTAAAATGTTGGCAGTGGGTCAACGTCCCTCGTGGAGATTCATGACATGGTTTAACAGCCTCATGTGGATTCTATAAGTCTAGTGGTTGTATTGGGCATTGACAGGTCGATCTTTTGGTGCAACGAGAACCCTAGCTTATAACAAGTGGTATCAGAGCTTGGTCACAGGTTCAAATCATGCAAGCCACGATGAGTGATTCTAGGAGGGGGATTGTTGGCAGTGGGCCAGTGTCCCTCATAGAGATTCATGTCATGGTTTAACAGCCTCCTATGGATTCTATAAGTCTAGTGGTTGTATCGAGCATTTACAGATCGATCTTTTGGTGCAACAACAACCTTAGCTTGTAACATAAAATATACTTCCAAAACCTCAATAATGTTTTTCTTCCAAGTGATTCTGAAATAATTGCTATCTCAAGTTGACCTTATAGTAACCACTGTAGATATAATTTCCTTGATCTATGAGAACCCATCATTTTAATTCCTTTTTATTTCCAAATATTCCAACCAACTAAATCTTCTTCATACCTCTGACTTCTATCAATCCATTAAGATTTCCAAACTACTAGGTATACTTTTAATCGACAAATATCAAGGCAACCATGATGACAGAAAATTCTTAATGTCATAACATATATTATACAACTACTAGCACAACCTTATTTATCTCAAATGTGTCTTTATGCCAAAGACCATATATTCTTGGACGTTCAAGACTCCAAAACCGACTTTTAACAAAAGACATCTTACATGGTCACATGACCTCGAAGGTAAAACAAAGGAAGTAAGATCACATATAATTTATGAACTAATTTGAATTTGTCTATCTGCTAAATATGTATATATATATATATATATATATATATATATATATATATATATACACACTTTTGAAAGGCCTATTCTCTTATTCCACACATTGAATTTACTCAAACTAAAAATTACACATTTACATAGTATTATTGCCCTAACTAACACAACACCTATGTTTGGTACACTCTCTACTTTTTACTCTCTTGGACATACTATCAGGGGTTTGATATGAACATGATAAGGAAGGAATACAATATGAAAGATAATAATTTTTTTAACATTAGATCAGCCACCATAAAGGTTAAGAGAAAAAATGATCAATTTCAACAGTAAATTATAAAATGTGCATAATGAAACATTAAGTCAAGTGTGACCAAGGGCCACAAAATAGAAAATTGGTGACTCGTCCACTTAGAAAAAGAAAAAAAAATTAATCAAGTTAAGTCATCAAAGCTAATCCAAAAATCAATGATCAAATAATTCATCAATAAACCAAATAAAGCATCAAACTGAATACATAACAAATGTACTGAATGTGTTGGCATTTGCATGAAGATTGCATTAATGATACGTTATGTTGTCATTGATGTCAATTGAACTGGTAATGGTATTTATGAAATTATTGATATTGTTGTTATTATTGATATTGTCTTGTAACCAATAGGAAGAGCTTTATGGAAGATGTTATAAACTGATATGTAAGTATGTGAGTTGAACTGGTAACCGGTGTATAAGGTTAAACCCTTTCTATGTTATGTAACCAGTAAACCCTACCAATTGTTTTTTGTTAAACCCTAACTGATTAAGTTTGCTGAAATGGTTATGTTGGTTTATTATCTGATGATGAGCAGTAATGATAGTGACACATGTGGTCATTGTATAAAGACAAGTTCAGATTATTTTGGTGTGTTTGTTTGATTGTCTAGGGAATGAGCAAAGTGGATTGCATCTAATGCAAAGTGTGTGATGAGTTACAAGTCCAATGAAGTGGTGATCATGGAGCGGCTGGAATTTTCTTGAAGAATGTGTATATATTGCTATGTAAATCCAACGGTCACACTTGAACCAATTTTTTTGTAATCTCTATGAGAGAATTAGGTTTTTGTTGTGTTACTGACCTAATTGATTTGTATTTAAGGTCGATGAAGTTATTTTGTAAAAGGTGTTGGCAAGAGTTGGCAAAAATCAGTTGAGTGTGTGGTTGCCTAACCAGAGAATGGATCTGCAGTTTGTGTAAAGGCAGATTGAAGCTTAAAAGGATCTGATGAAGCAAATGTAGTGCTATTTAGATAGATCAAGAAAAACCTATTGTCTTCTAACAATTATAGCAGAATTGAAATCCCTTAACTGAGTAAGCTCTAACAAGCTTGGTTACTTCTTAAATCCTCTAACAAGGTGGTCCATTAGCTTGGATTCTCAAATCCTCTATCGAGGTTACTCCTAACAGGGTATTTGATTTTTTATCAAGGCATTTGTAAATCCCTTAACCAGGTGATTCCTAACAGGATCAATTCTTAACAAGACTTATTGTAAAAGCTTTAACAAGCTTGACTCCTAATAGGGTGAACTTTAGAAGAGTTCAGATAGCTATCTTGTGAGCCTCATCTCACCATGGTTTTTACCTATTTATTTTTTTCACGTATAAACATTTGTGTCATGTGGTGAATGTTTTTGTGGTTATGATCTTATTTGTTGATTTGATTAACTTCTGATAGGCCATGATAACTAGAAGCATTGAGAGATGCTTGATGTTGAGTATTCTTATGAGTATTGATCTTGACAGTGATAAGTTTACTTTGTGTGATTGAGTTTGAGTTTGGGAAGTTTGTATCAATTTTTTTAGTTTACTGATTCATGCCCCCTCTTAGTAATCTATCGGATACATATTCTTTCATCATACCATCAATTGGTATTAGAGCATCTCAGGTCCTCTTAAATCTAAAGCCTAATAGCTCAAGGAAAATATCTTGTAGATCATGATGAAGAAGGAAGGTCCGAAGTTCAACAGAGAAAACTATAGGATATGGAGCGATAGAATGAAGATTTACATCAAGAGTCTGGGAAGTCAGTATTAGGATCATGTAGAAACTCAGTATATTGCACCTAGTGGAACTCTGACTGATGATGAGAAGAAAGAACAACAAGAAAATCATCAAGCATTGGAGGCATTTGGTGATGATCATTGGGTTAAAGCTATGGAGGAGGAATTGGATCAAATTGAGAAGAAAAACACTTGGACCCTAGTACCCCGACTAGTAAATAAGAATGTTATAGGTACAAAATGGGTATTCAAAAACAAGTTAAATGAAGATGGTATTGTAATTTTCAATAAGGCTAGGTTGGTTTGCAAGGGTTATGCACAAGAAGAAGGAGAAGATTATGGTGAAACTTTTGCACTAGTAGCAAGATTGGAATGTGTCATAACTTTACTTGCATTTGCAACCCATAAGAAGTTCAAGGTATACTAGATGGATGTTAAGTCTACATATTTGAATGGGATATTGGAAGAAGAGGTATACATAGAGCAACCAGATAGTTATGATTTGACAGATGAGAAAGACATGGTATACAGATTGCATAAAGATTTGTATGGATTAAAGTAGACACCCAGAGCATGGTATGAAAGGCTTCATACACATTTGATGAAGATAGGATTTGCAAGAACCAGTGATGATAGTATATTTATCTCACATCTAAAGGAGATGAAATACTGGTCAGTGAAGTATTTGTTGATGATATTATTTTTGGAGGTAATGATGTCGTGAGCAACAGTCTTGCAGATGGAATTAAAAATGAGTTTGAAATGTCTTTAGTAGGGGAAATAAAAAATTTCATAGGCTTGTAGATATAGAAAATGAAGAATGGTATTTTCATTACTCAATCTAAGTATGTGAAAGAGGTTTTGAAGACTTTTGGCATGAGTGACTGTAAACTAGTTGGAACACCAATGGTTACAGGTTGTAAGTTATCCAAGGAAGATGAATCTAAGTTCGTTGATGAAAAAGGATACAGGTCAATGATTGGCAAATTACACTATGTTGTTCACAACAAACTGGATATAGCCCATGCGGTTGGTATAGTTGCAAGATTCCAGAAGAATCCAAAGGAAGCACATCTAATAGAAACCAAGAGAATTTTTAGATATTTGAAAGGTATTGTTGACTATGGATTATGGTATCCATATGGAGGAAACTTTGATTTGAAAGCATACACAAATGTTGATTGGGTAGGAAATGCTGATGACTAGAAAAGCACTACCGGTAGAGCATTTTTTCTAGGAGGAAGGCTTGTTTCATGGAGTAGTAAGAAGCAGAGTTGTACTTCACAATCTACTACTAAAGCTGAGTATGTTGCATCTTATATGAATTGCACACAGGCTATTTGGATGACACACATTTTGGAAGGTTTCAAGATGAAAATCTCAAAACCTATAAAGATTTTATGTGATAATACAAGTGCCATAAATATTTCTAAGAATTCTGTTTTGCACGCATGAACCAAGCACATTGAATTGATGTATCATTTCTTAAGGTAAAAAGTTCAAAGCAAAGATGTTATCTTAGAGCATGTTTCTACCAAGGAGCATCTTGCAGATATTTTTACCAAACCTTTGCCTAAGACTACATTTGAGTGTCTTAGAAGTCAACTAGGGGTTATACCCCTTCATGAAGTTAGTTGAGTGTGTATAGATTGCACTATGTAAATCCAACGGTCACACTTGAACCAATTTGTTTGTAATCTCTCTGAGAGAATTAGTTTTTTGTTGTGTTACCAACTTAATTCATTTGTATTTAAGGTCGATGAATTTGTTTTGTAAAAGGTGTTGGCAAGAGTTGGCAAAAATTAGTTGAGTGTGTGGTTGCCTAACCAGAGAATGGATCTGCAATTTGTGTAAAGGCAGGTTGAAGCTTAAAAGGCTCTGATCAATCAAATGTAGTGCTATCCAGAGAGATCAAGAAAAATCTGATGTCTTCTAACAATTACAACATAATTGAAATCCCATAACCGGGTAAGCTCTAACAAGCTTGGGTGTTTCTTAAATCCTCTAACAAGGTGGTCCATTAGATTAGATTCTCAAATTCTCTATCGAGGTTACTCCTAATAGGGTATTTTCTTTTTATCAAGGCATTTGTAAATCCCTTAACCAGGTGATTCCTAATAGGATTAGTTCTTAACAGGACTTATTCTAAAAGCTTTAACAGGCTTGGCTCCTAACAGGGCAAACTTCAGAAGAGTTCAAATAGCTATCTTGTCAGTCTCATCTCATCGTGGTTTTTACATATTTGGGTTTTCCACATATAAACATTTGTGTCATGTGGTGAATGTGTTTGTGGTTATGATCTTATTTATTGATTTGATTAACTTCTGATAAGGCATGATAACTAGAAGCAATTAGAGATGGTTGATGTTGAGCATTCTTATGAGTATTGATCTTGACAGTGATAAGTTTACTTTGTATGATTGAGTTTGAGTTTGTGAAGTTTGTATTATTTTTTTAGTTTACTGATTCACCCCCCCCCCCCAGTGTTCTACCAGATACTTATTCTTTAATCATACCATCAGATTGAATAGGAGTAGTCACATATGAGGGAGTTTTACAACACCTTGGAATATCTTTTCCAAAGTGTGATAGAGAGTATCAAACATAGTACCAACAATTTCATGTTTGAAGATGAGGACACAAAACTAGAATACAGAAGTCCTATGAAGATTTCATCATATCATCCATAATTCCTATCCATATAGTACCTACCTCGTACACTATAGACATAGAATAATATCTTTCACAAGAGATAAGTTAGAATAATTACCAGTCTAATAAATCAAGCATCCCAAGCGTCTAGGTTCTAATGACAACCATCATTTTTATATCAATAGTCTCAACTACAACTTTATTATATAAGTTCTCAACTCTTACTCAATAAACTATTATTCATCATATATTTCCATTAAGTATGCTAACTCTAGGAGATATTCTTTCTCTGCCTATCCTAACACCATGTTGATTTTGCAAAAAGAGACTTTATTTATCGATTGTTCATAAATGATATCACCCAAATTTATATCTCTTCTCATGGAGTCAATGGGGTATATCCTTTCGACTCATCTAAACTAAATATAGTTGACTCAATAGAGAGATACTCATATAGATATTCTTCATCTATCTCCTTAATAGGGTAGTCCAACTATTCTTGTCTCCCAAGGGAATGGTAGGTGAGATTTTCGTTACCCTACTCGGCTTGATTAGCTATTTCTTCTTTCTTGGTTTAGGAGTTGATTCCTTTCTTCTTTCACCCTAGAAGTAGACAACTGCCTTCCTCGACCTTATCATTCTGATCTTGAATATCATGAATTCCTTCCATAGTAGGAGGGAAATATTTCTTCCTTAGTCAACCACCCTCCTTCTAGGTTGTTGTCATCAATTCACCTTGTAAAAGCTTTGTGCTCCTTAATTTGCAAGTATTATGTGTTAGATATCTAGTAGAAAGTTTGTTAAGCACATGATTTCATTCATGAAGCAGACTCATAGGCCCTAGAGTTATAAACCATGCTCTGATACCAAAATGTAAAGACATAAATCGTTCTTACTTCAATAATAAAACAAAATACTCTTTATTCTTAAATAAACTCATAATTCCTTTAAAAAGTCTATTTCATTCCACTTTTTCTTCCATAGCTTCATTTGATCATTCCATTTATATCATAATAAACATGAAATTTCTATTAAAAGATAAAGATTCATCATTCAATAAATCAATATAAGTAGTATCTCAATCATACAATACTTAGGCTTTTCAAAATGCCTTAAGTTCAATAACAAAAGAATACAAAGTAAAGTATGAGATGCGTCCTTTGATCTGCATTCCAAGCTATCTGCAATGCAATCTTTAGAATGAAGATGAGAACAAGATTCAGGTGCTTTTTTCACCCAACCTTGAAGCTTACTTCCTCAAAATTCATGGTCAATCAATAATACCTGACCCAACACGAATTGCTTAGCAAAAAAAATTTGATAGACAAGATGGAATCTGGTGCGTGTCTAGAATAATACATGCATTTTCTATTTTCTAATTCCATTAAGAAACAAGCAAGATTAATCGAGGATGTGGTAGAGTGGATAAATAAATAAATCCATCTATTTCAATGGCTATTCAATTACTCGGCCGAGTATAATACCATGCATAGAAATAAAATATAGTTTGGAAAAAAGAAAACTCTCTCTCTATAATCCACATTTGGTACCCTTCCTGGAAGATAACTTTCCACAAACACAAGCCTATCTATCTTTGTACATATGAATCTAGAATAAATATATACAGAAGACAATATTTCATTTTTCAATTCTAGCTTCCTATTTCTCGAACGATAAAAATAAATGTTAAAGAAGACAATTTTTCATTGAATAGAAATAGAAAGAATAAATCTTTCATTACCATCAATCCTATCTGACAGGAAGCAATCTTTCATGGATAAAAAAATATATATCTGAAAAAAAAGCAATCTTTCTCTTCTATCTTTCAAGTAATTCAAAGACAAGAATTAAATATAAGGTGTAACACATGTATGTATCTTTACATAAAAATTGAATAAAAAATGAGTACACATTCTTTTATTCAATTATCAAAACATTTAAATAACGTAATCATTACGTGCATTCTATTTCTTATGGTTTTGATTTTCCACATTTATATCGCCTAAGTTCTCTATCTTTCCATGTGTTTTGGTTTGTCTACTCTCTCTATCCCCTTGCTCTGTTGCTAGAGGATTTTGTGATCTAATTTCTATGAGTTACACTATGTTTATCAACAGACCTTAAGAAAATATTTCATTATTTCATCTTTATTTACATGAACGTATTTTAAAGCAATTTAAAATGGTTTCATATTAGGAAATTGAGAATCATGATTCTAAATCCTTCATTTGATTATTGTATAAATCTGAACAAAATAGAAAATTCTTTTATCTTTTAGATCTCTACAACAAAACATGCTAGAATAGAGCCTACCTCTAGAATACGATCCAAGTCTGTTATGATCACGAATAACTTCTCCCAAAACTGTCTGCAATAAGTCCAGATTCCAATGCTTTTCCCCAATATGCTATTCTATCTCATGAGCTCTCTCTTCTCTACTTACTACTCTATATTTCCATTCTCCATTCTTTAGATCTTATCTTTTCTATATTCTCTGAAATTCGATGCTAAATCTGATATGATCATCACCAATATTTTACGACTGGTCATAATGCTTCTAAATCTCCAATACTTTTCTCTTCTACATTCCATTCTCTAATCCTTTTTTGTATGTCTCTTTCTCTTCCAATTCGATGGTCTATATATAGTGTTTGCATCAACCTTCTTTCCTATTTTCGGGTTGATCTCTCCTAGTGGTGGACTGATTCTAAATGACACCACACATGGTTTAACTACAACATCACAGCCCTAGATGGTTTCGAACACTTATGTGTTCTCCATGCAATGATATTCATTATTCCTATTGTTGACACCAAACTACCCAAGCCGTTAAGTTCTTTATTACCGGTGTTATTATGTGGACTAATTACCACGTTACTATTAAATCATGCCACATTAAATGGCAGTTGCAATGCATGCGAAGGTTGAGATTTGGGTGGGTAGTTGATAGTAACACTGACTCCCTCCCTTCCATATGTGGAATAGTTCTCATGGTACCTTGACCTGTAAATATACCACACAGTGCGTACATCTAACAGTATCGTTTGATTTTATCTCAAACACAATGTGTTTTGTTTAGTTGCATAGTCATTGTTATTCTTTGACTCCACTATGTGGTAACCTTAGCTATTAATAACTTGTTATAGAATGCTACATGGAATAGTCAACATCGATTCTCACTTCGCATTCCTTATTCAATGTAATATATAATTTGCAAGTCGAGTTTCAATACAAACACTTAAATGCTTGTTTTGTGGCATGGTTGACATATTATCAATTTTCTTGCAAACAGTTTTCTAAGTTTCCACGTTATGCCAGATCGACTATTATCGACTACCACATAACATGCAAAGTTTATTAAATTAACTTCTTACTGCACATGGCATTTAAAGATATTAATATCGGTGGGTTTATGTGGGCTGGTAACCCACAGCTTTCACCACGTACTACATTGTCCAAGCTTGGTCAACATGGCTACAATGTGGTTGATATGGAAAGTAAAAAGGGGAGGAGGAGTAGTCAGTGGTAATACCAACCCCTCCCTATAAATATGGGGAGTGGTTGATATTACTATCGACCTCCCTCATTAATCATTTACTTTGCATTAAAATAAACCGCCACCTTGATTATAACATAATACTTATAATCCGCCACCATTTGGTTAATATGCGATTAAATAAATCATTTATTATTATTTTATATATTTATATACATACATACGTATAATATATTATATATGTATATAATTAAATAAATTTTCACAAAGCAAAAATAATCAAATTTCCTAAATAATCAAATATATTTTTATATATCATAATTACATACGTATATACATGTATATGATCGAATTAGTATTCGAACTCATATACATATATAAACGTATAATTAATATATATATATATATATATATATATTTATATATATACTAGTAAACTAATTAATATATTGTTTCACCCATTCACACATATCTCCATAAAAAGAATATATAAACATAGGGTTAATATTCGTTTTTAAATCATTAACAATTTACATCTCTTTTAACAATAAAGCATAATATTTCATAATCACTAATGTAATTCAAGTCTAATTTTATCACAAACTCTAATTATATATCTAATGCATGCATAAGTATTCTAAAGTGGTTTGTGAGATTCCATTTATTCTAGCGAAGTCCATGAGCTAAGACAACTCTACCTGAACCCTGCTCTCGCCTTCATCTGCGTTCACCTATTCTTGCATTCACTTGCACTCAATTGCTCATTAGCAATGATAATCCCTAATAATAAAAATAATACCGATCATTCACTTGCACTTATCGAAAATAATATAAATCATTTCTTTGTATTTGAATTTCTTTCACATTATCATCTAATTCCTCTCAAAGTTTCCATTTCCATTTCAATTTCATTTCATTTGCAAAAAGTAAACATTATTTTCCTAATTAAATAATTATGGATAAATAGGGTTCGTGACATTGATTCTTGACCTTAATTATTCAACAATGTGATGTCTTTGTTTTAAACAAAGGTCAGCAAGCTAGTGAGACAAATTCCAATGCTCTGAGTCTATAGTGTAATCGAAACTAACTTTTACTAATATTATCTATGTTCTTTGCCAGCTTTCTCTAGTAAGCTACAAAGTCATGATTCCTTGACTATATTGTTTATTCTAATAGTTATATTTGATGATGTATAATAGTTAAAACTCCTTTTTGGTAGGAGCACATAGCTATATTTATGCAATTCTATATATTTTTACAAAATTCTTCATGTAAACTTCTTAATTAAAATTTGGGTCATTTTCTTATATAAATGTGAACTTCAATATATTCCTATGGCACTTTCATGGTTAACATAGATTTATGTTCATTAAAGCTCCTATATTCAATAAATGTCTAACAATCCACATGCCATCCAAATAGTACTTCCTTGCATTAAGGAAGTCTAATAAAATATTGTTTTTGTTCACTACAGGTTGCTTGCAGTGCACTAGGCTCGGGCCCTCACCATGCTATGCAAATAGCTAAGCGATTATACACACAAGGCTACATAAGGTGTGTTGATTGTCCATGTTGATATTATTTGGTCAAATTATATTTCATATACAATCAATTTAACTATTGATCACCATTTTTTCTTCTACATGGTTGTTTTATTTGTTAGATATTTGAGGTTACCATAGTCCAAATATTTAGAAAATAAGCTTGTAAAACAACTGTGTAAAATTTTTAGACACATTTCAAGTGGTCCAAAATGTTAATGTCTAGAAATTTCCACATGTCTAATAATTTGACCAATCAACACCTTATACACACAAGGCTACATAAGGTGTGTTGATTGTCCATGTTGACATTTATTTGGATAAATTATATTTCATATACAATCAATTTAACTATTGGTCACTATTTTTCTTCTTCATGACTATTTTATTTGTTAGATATTTGAGGTTACCACAGTCCAAATACTTATAAAAGGAGGATTTTGAAATAACTGTGTATAATTTTTAGACACATTTCAAGTGGTCCAAAATGTTGATGTCTAAAAATTTCTACATGTTCCAAAATCATTTTTATGTCAAAATGTTTTATTTCCTCTTTTTATTTGAGAAGCATAGCATGTTATTTCATCTCAACTCTCACATATTTAATGTATTTAAACTAGCAATATTTGACTTATGACTGTGTTCATGTAGTCTCTTGTCTTATCCTCTAGGTGTTCTTTATTGGAACAAAAGAATTATACTTATTGAGCTTTGTAACATTTATGTAAATGCCAAAATTTATGGTAGAATGCTTGACCAATAAACACACATGCAAAAATTTCCTAATATGAAAAGTTATCTACAACAACAAAATTTGGAACAGTTCTAAAAATTTAATTATAATGAGCTCAATGTGCATGGTCTTAATCATATGTATGCTTGTATTGTCCCAAAAAGCACTTACTAGGAGGAGTCTTGATGGATTTAATTTTAAAAAAATAGCCTCAACAGTTCTAGATATCAAAATTAATTAGATTCTATATTCAAGTTTGTTTGATTATTCTTTTTATCAACACTTATATTTTTTACAAAAAGATAATATATTATATAAGAGGAAGCTGCCTTTTTTAGGTTGGTATTCCATTACATCTGTAAAAGTGGAGAGTCAGAAGGGAGTCAAAAATTACAAAAACTAGGGGTATATGAGATATACATAGACCAGTAAGTATATTAGTAATATTTGAATCCTATGAGAAATACAAATTGTCAAAAACTCTGATACAAAATTCACCCTAGAAGGAGATAAAACATAGAAGTGTAAAATAGAACAACTGACAGAGGAGAATATTTGGTTTTCTTTATTGATATTATTGACACATTACTAAGTACTCAACATGATTATGCCACAACCCACAAAGGCTCCTTCCTCACGGTCGATGTTTTTGTCCTTTTGGATTGAACAAGTAGTGAGTTTGTTGTTCTATGGAAGTATTGACCATGTCTTGCCTTTTTGTCATCTATTGCATTGTTGCTTTATTAAGTTGGTTCTTTTGCCTTTCAGAAGTGATGATTGCTTCAATTAGTTCATACTTGTTTTGGAGGTTCTTATAGTTGTGTGTCGCCTTTTGAGTAGTTAAGAAAATCAATAAAATTTAAATTTTTCATTCTTCTTCTCTTAGCAATACATACAGATTCTTCAAGATTCATCTCTTTATCAAGACTCTTTGTAAGTTTGTAACATGTATGAGGGAAAAAAAAATTCTGGTAAGGACAATTTGCATATGTCCTTTGGAATGGGCCTAGGCTAGGAGATTGACAAGAAAATAGAGGTTGAGATTTTAAAGAGGATTAGCAATAAGAGTTGTTGGAGGGGCATCATTGGACTCCTGTTGGTGTATTTTTTATCATATACCAAACATCTGAATAAGATACCCAAAGGTATTCTATCCTCTCATGAAAAAACACTATTGATTCCAAGGTCTATATGTGTGAAGAAGTGACTTTAATGAAATAGCTACTTGGGTAGTGTATGCTGAAAATATCAAGGGGGACTTACGTTAAAGTGTCTTTCAAGCTTCTGGACTTAGATAGATTTATCAATTTTAGGCTCTTTCTTTTTTTTGGATTTTTGAGATTTAGACTTCAAAAAAAAAAGGAAAAAGGAACAAGGTTAAGAAAACTGATCTAAACCTACGAATTCTGGAGACGGTATTATCTGGGTGCTCTCGAGAAGCCACACTTTGCTTCATCACACTAAGTACAAATACACAAAGTGGGTGCAATCTTCAATGGGTTGTTCTTATGATCAAAATGTTGGCATGCACAGAGGATAGGCTCAAACTAACTTTGCACAGTAAAATGGAAATCATCCATTCACCAATAGTATGAGCAGAGATACACTGTCAATTAACACTTATCAAATCCTTCATTCAATTCTAACAACATGAAAGCAAATCTAAATTAACTTTAACTAATGTGTTGAGGAAATTGAAACCATGCTAATCACTCAAACAACAGAGATTACAAATCCTTAAGAGAAAGCGCACAAGCAATATATTATTTGAAAATATGACCTTCATGCAACAATATATCAAAAACCTCACACTCTCCAAATGAGAGGAGGTAGCCTTATATAGTTTTTAGAAAATAAATGAACGACTGAGATCAAACAGTGATCAAGGGCCCAAATTGAAAGTTATAAACCCTAATTAGGGTTTCCCAAGACTCTATCAGTTTAAAAGAATGAGAACATGACAAGTAGCACAACTTCTATTGTCACTGAGGTGAGTGTGAGTGTCCAGTTTCCACTTTTGCAGATTCAATATATCTGGACACGACAATCCTAACCTCTTCCATAGTGACACTTGGAAGATTACTAATCCGAAATTCGATGATGTCCACATCATCAGTACACGTGGTAAGGATGCCTTCCCACTCAACTGCCTGGACAAGAAATTTCTCGTCAATGAGGAGAAAACTTGCAATCCTTGAGAGATCGCCCTTATCAATCATCCCCAAGTCTTTGAAAAATCTCGATTGAATTTTAGCTCTCAGGTTCTCTACATGTAGGTTTTTTTCTCGTATACCCTCTTTCTTCCAGATCTTTGATGCTACATGAAATACCTTACTCAAATCTCTCTAACACTTTCCTTC
Source organism: Cryptomeria japonica (assembly GCF_030272615.1). Classification (NCBI taxonomy): domain Eukaryota; kingdom Viridiplantae; phylum Streptophyta; class Pinopsida; order Cupressales; family Cupressaceae; genus Cryptomeria; species Cryptomeria japonica. Next base: position 688,779,559 of record NC_081411.1, read on the forward strand.
ATCTCAAATCACTTAGTTTCAGATTTCTTCAGGACTTCAATCCTAGTGACCAAAGCATAATACCAAGTATTAAAATCATACCTATCCCCAACCTGTATGACATGTGAATCTACCAAGCTTCGCTTTGACAGACCTCGGATAGCCCTCAATTGTGGAAGTATTTCATCTTGGATTTCTTCAACATCTTCCCAGTTTGCAACTAAGTCCTGGATTCGACTTACCAATGAAGAAGCCAACTCATGTGCTGATACCAAATTTTCTACAAGTATGTCAGCACATGCCGAAGCATCTAAGATCCATTCCTTAGCTTGTGTGAATGTTCCCTTCATGTCCTCATAATATTTCATTGACTCTTGCTAAAGAGGTTGCAGAGGGGTGACTGGTATCTCATGGTTAAGTGGCCTAGTTAGATGGAGAACATATTTCCTCCACTATTGATTCTCTTCCTCAACCTTCTTTCTTTTTGCCCTCTCCTTGGCTAGTCTTTCCTTGAGGACATTGCAAGAGTCATCAAAGTATTGGACTTCTTGGTCCTAAGTAGGCTTACCCAACTCTACAGTAGTAATCTTATAATCCTCTAGGGTGATATTGTCCTGAGTTTTACCTTCTTTCAGTATAGCTATCTGAACCATTCTAAACCCTGCACTATCCCTCTAAATCAAAGAGAATTTTCTAGTTGGCTTAGGTGGCTTAATTACAACTGGTTCGTTCACCTTTTCCAAAAATATTGATGTATTCTCTTTAGAATGGGTTTCATTAAGAACCTTAGCCCTTATCCTTTCTCTCAACCAATCGGGAATGGTTGACGGCTCCACAGTATTTTGATCAAATCCACCATTTGTCCCTCTTGGTCCAGTAACTATACCATCAAGGAAAACTATTGGGGGCTTAGGCTCTTCAACTTCTATGGTTTTATTAAGAACTTGTTCTTTGTCTGGGTTTTGGACAACCTCTCTCATTATTTCTTCAATCAAAGGAGAAGGCCCTCTCACTTCATTATTTCCCATATTTGTATCCATCTCTTGCTCTTCAACTACATTCTGGTCAGGCACAATAGATGCAACACTTATAATGGAATGGCCTTCGTTGGACTCATGTCTCTCCCCAATAACTTTCTTTCCCTTGGCCTTTCCAGAGCTTCCAACCAGTTCCTTTCTTTTCTGGGACCCAACACTTTCTGGATTCTAAGCATTGCCTGCAGAGCTACAAGGGTTGGAGGACATAGAGTCATCTATTCCCATTAAATCATAAGTCAGGGTAACAGCTTTGGAATTTAGTTGCTTTGTCTTCTCAGATTCCCACCACTTGGAGTATTCGACCATTGATCTCATACGGTCTACCAAATCTTACTTTTCTCCTTCTGACCAATCAACCAAGGCTAGTGGCTCATTTCTTATCTTCTCAAAGCTATCTTCTCAAAGCTTGACTGCTGAAGCTTAGGTTTGTCTTCTATTTGATCAACAACTCTGAATACTTATGTTGCTCTCACCATACTCAGGGGAATCCTTAACTATCAGCTGCATTAGCCAAATAATCTTCCAAATTAGCTCTATGCTCAAATACCATTCCTTATACCTTTTTCATCTTATGGAATGGATCAATGTTCCCTCTTGACTTGTATTGGTAGAAAGGGTACCAAGCCAGCTCTTTCTCTACAGTGGTAGTGGCTTGTGATGACGAGAATGTCTCTAGTCCATTTCCAATCGTGAGAGAGGATGTTCCTATCTTATTCTTCTCATCTCTATGAACTATCATATAGCCCTCTAGTTGCCTCACAACTTCCAGTAGCACAACTCGGTTGGTAGGGTAAACTGGGAGCTTATAGGGAGATCCAGAAAATCCCCAAATTCTAATGTAGGTGAATTTTGGGTATTGAATATACCAATACCCAAATCTACTTATGAAGATCATAGACTCTTGAGAGAGTCTCTGATGTAATCCACCTTGCAATGTTCGTGTGATGTGTATAAAAAATGTATCATTTACCCTCTTGAAATGTAACGTTTCTTCCATGTGCAATTGGGGATAACAGTCATAGACAGGAAATTGATTCTCTTTATTTCCTACTTCCCCTCTATAGGTGAGGCTTCTGTATCTATAGGTTATAGCGAGGGAATAGAACAAGTATGAGCTCATGTAAAAGGTCCTATTTGCCTCCAAATTTCTTAGTTGGTTGTCCAAGGTAATGCTTATCATCTGAGCCCAGTCAATCATCTTGACTCCACTCATTATCTCGTTTATGAAATAATACATCCAAGGCTCAAATGGAGTGCCTTGGGGATTACCCATTATTTTTTTCAACTGGACAATCATGTCTCCAATATCGTCTTTAAAATATGCCCTTACCAAGCTCTTCCTTTGTAGTTTGGAGGCACCCTTTCTTGGCTTGTTCAGCTAGGAATGATTGATGATGGCATCATACTCCTCCAAATTGTCTTGATACATTTGATCAACCTTATCCTTGGTCACATATACAGTGTTATGGTATTCTAGAATTCTGAAAGCTTCCCTTATGGCCTCATCACTGATATTGGCCAACACTCTTCCATCTGGTGCCACACTATCTCTACTGGCAGGGTTATAGTGCCTAGCGCACTCAGGTGCCAACTTCATGCACTACATGGTAGGGAGGAAGCCAAAAACATGCACAATACCACTCTTCATCATTTTTCGTGCGGTCACGGTAGCACAAGGTTATCTAAGCGGAACATCCGCTTCTTAAATTCCCTCAAATTGATGTACCCGAGGTTGGTATCACTGATACTCTTCCATTTTGAGTTCATTTTTTATTCAGGAGGAGCATCCTTGTCTACTTGGAACTTCATCATGCCCAAAATTTGTGAATAAAAATGAAACTTAAGTTAGAAACCAGAAATTTAACTTAAAATTTAGGATTTTGATGACTAAGTGGTTGATATCTCACTCTATTCTTGATACTTGGTCACAAAAAGATGGAATTTTCACATATAAACTCCACACTCTTACGATTTCAATCCAAAACCAAGTCTTGTAATCTTGAAAACTTTCATCCCACTCTTACGATTTTGATGACTAAGTGGTTGGTATTTCACTCTATTCTTGATAGTTAGTCACAAAAAGATGGAATTTTCACATTTAAACTTCACACTCTTACGATTTCAATCCAAAACTAGGTCTTATAATCTTGAAAACTTTCATCCCATTCAGTCCAACATGATCTTTCTTACTAAAAATTTGGATAAATCCACTAAAATCATCTCCAATGAATTTTGAAAACTCGGAGAATGTAATTAATTTGCATTTAACCAACTTCACCTTCAATGGGGAGAGAAGAAAAGACAAGAAGATAGAAAAATCTTTCGGAAAACTTAAAAAATTCGAATGATCTGTCTCCTACTAGCTGGTTATACTCCAAAAATCTATAGATACTTGATAAGAGTGAGGTTGAAAAATTAAAACTCCTTCAAAAGTTCGCTCAATCTGCAAGAGATCACCCTGCAACACCTCCAATCTGCAAAATCTTCTTCAAAATAACCCTCAACTTGCAAAATAACTCTCAATATTGCTCTTAACTTGCTCAGAAATTTCAAACCTTATGTGTGAGAATGAAGAAGTGAAGAAGGTTTTTGTAATGAAGCTTGAATTTGTAATTAGAAACACACAGATCTTTTCCAATTCATGTTTCTAATTCATCTGGTAGTGTCCACCCTTGACTTGACTTGTTTTGATTAGAGTTGACTTTTATTCCATGTGTGATAGACTTATCTTGACTATTTATGATGATTTGGATGATGATTATTCATGTCATTTGATGGATACTATATGCTTTCTATGTGATAGATTATCGAAAGATTATATTGATCATGGATTTGATGTTGATTATGATTACACTAACCCTATTTCATGATTACATTTGATGAGATGCTAATGAGATGTGTTTGACTATTGTTTGACTATCTTTGTGGATAATCAATGTCACATCACTCATTGCGAGCGGGATGTGTCGTTGCATAATTCTACCACTTATGTGTTTTATATGTGTGTGTGTGTGTGTGTGTGTGTGTCATTGTTAGTGGTTGCAGGACTTGCAGGTACTGGACATTTATTCCTCCTGGAATTTCCAGGTGCGAGCGTGTCCTTATCCCAATGGTAATATGTGGTTTTGGAGTTGACATGGGTTCCCTTCACATACTCTAGGTTTAAGTTGTCACTAAGCACAATTGGTCATGTCAGTTATTAGCTTGGCTCTTTCAGTTTTGGGAGTATGTTAGTATTGATTGACTCTTTTGGTATGATGATTATTTATGGTGTGGTTGATTTTATTGCCACGTGGTTATTTATGTGGCATTGGATTATTTGTTTATTTGTTGAGAGATTTGATAGTTAGTATTATTTATTTTTAATTATTTGATTTAAGCTATTTGAGCTTTTGATTATTTGATTTATGATTTTTAGAATTATAGTATTTATTTAATTAATAATTTTGTAAAGATTATTTAATTAATTATTGATTATTGCCTATAGTCTAAATATTAATTAATATTTAATATTGAAAGTAATAAATTATTTAATGGTATTTTGATTTTTATGTTCTGCTTTGCTATTTGGCGAAATGCGAAATCATTTCCCAGTGAACTTGGCAAGGTTTTCGGCGGGGGGTTGCAGACAAGTCTTTGCCACATGCCCGAGGATCATCTCTGTCTTCAGTCCGCCATGTAAGGGATACCCTGCAACAAACGAAAGGCGGGATTCGGTTTACAGAGCGGGCGAGTTTGGGAAAAATGATGTAATTAGGGCAAAAAAAACCGAAGCCTTGTCACTTCCCTCCGACGGAAATTGGCAAGTCGTTCGATCAAAAAATGCCAAGAAGAAGATGAGCGAGAGTAGAAATATGTCTTTAATCTTCAATTGGCACAAACCCACAGCCACAAACCAATATCCGGCAACTAGGGCAAACCTGGTGCCGCTCGAGAAAGTTAGAAATTTTGAGCCAAAACCTAGAATAAGGCCGAGGCGAATATGTAATATCCCGGCAAATTTGATGGAACCCCAATTCAATTTATATAGCGAATGTGGGGTTTTTGCAAAATGGGCAGGAATTGGAGAAGATTCAGGAAAAATTATCGATTCGTGGACGGCCTTATACCCGGGACAGGTAAGTATCTCTATCCTGGAAAATAATTTTCTTGCAATTTTGTGTGATAATCAAAATACAAAAAATGACATTCTCCATGGTAAGGTAAAACTGTATAAAGGCTATGGTTTTTTTAGATGTGAATGGAAACCGAATTTTGACCCACACTCACAGAATTTAAATAAATGCCCTAGATGGATTAATCTGGGTACTTTACCAGTTGAATATTTGGATTTTAAAATCTTAGAATATATAGGGGAACAGTTTGGTTCTTTTCTGGGTTGTGAAGGACTAGGAAAAGAGGTTTTAAACAAGAATATCAAAATCTTAGTTGAATCTGACATTAATTCCCCGGACTTAGAACCCACCATGCTAGTATCGAACAGGGGGGAGTGGAGCATTCATCCCACCTTCTATGATGGGGTTATAAATGAATCTGATATAAGGTTGAAATCATGCCCAGTTCTGATTAATAGTATCGAGCAAATGGAAAACCCTCTTCCAGATCAGTATAAAAAAATCACATCAAATGCATCCCCTATACATGATAGTAGCCCTCCAGTGGCTAACACTGAGGAAAATAGTAACAACAAATCTAGTAACATTAGTGATCTTGATAAAATAATAGATGAGGCAAACTCTATAAAAGAAGAAGCCTTAGTGGAGATGACAAAAAGAATCTCCGATTCGGTGGATTCATTGAAATTTCCATCTGAAACAAAGTCAGTCAAAAATTTGGGACAAGATAATGAGGCAGATCAAGAAGAAATGTCTTCTAGAATGGCTGCAGTTCTTGAGGTATTCGATAATAATGTAGTTGAAAATCTTTCCCCGGAAGAGGAAGCTGAGAAGAGGTTCCTAATTCAGGAACTCTTGGCTTCTATGGATGAGGAAGAAAATAATGAGAATAGGGTAGGAGATATCATACCTATTCCTGTCAATGACTACACAGTAGCTCAGTCCCAAATGGGAGAGGATGATGGAGAGGGAGTGATAGTTTCCCAGCAAACCTTAGGGATAAAAAACATATATGACGGGAAAAACTTTCCTGACTGCGCTAGAGAAGCTAAAAGTAGAGGCAGAAAATCTTTGAGCGAATTAAGATTGCAGGATGGAAATGCGAAAGACCAAGGCAAATTAACAGCCTTCTTTGATGCTGGGAAGGGGAAGGGCCTTCCCATGGCCCCATGAAAATCTCTTCATGGAATGTTAGGGGCATGAATGCCCCTAACAAACAACGTCTAATTGGACGCAACATTATAAAATGGAAACATGACATCGTTCTCATACAAGAAACTAAATTAGCCCAGGTAGAAGCTGAGGCTTTTAAAAGGAAATTAGGTCTTCTTTGCTGTGAATTTGTGGAAGCCAGGGGAGCTTCTGGTGGTATTGGAATAATTTGGAATCCGCGGAGTATAATATTTCGTCCTATAGCAGGTAATAGAAATTGGCTAATGGGAAAGGTAATTAGCAAACACAGCAATCTCACATTCACCCTAATAAACATTTATGGCCCAATCCCGGATGCAGGAAAGCGCAGGGTTTGGTCAGAAATCTCGTTTATGATGGGGCTAGATACCTCTTCCCCTGTTATTCTAGGAGGGGATTTCAATGCTATCCTGAATTTATTAGAAAAAAAGGGTGGTATTCGTAGGGAACCGCAGTCCTTAAAAGACTTTAGAGAGTGGGTTGCTCATAACAACCTGATAGATATAGAAACAAGTAATGGTGTGTATACCTGGTACAATAGAAGATCAGGCTTTACACAAATCGCTGAAAGATTAGATAGATTCCTTTTTAGAGGGAACTTGAGCGATCTAGCGGTTAACCTCTTAGCTTCGCTACTCCCATCTTCAGGATCTGACCATTACCCTGTTATACTCAATATTGAGGGAGAGGCTACGCCGCGATGTTGCCCCTTTAAGTTTGAAAAAATGTGGATGCAAAATCCAGATTTCTATGATCTCGTCTCCAGGTGGTGGTCTGAGGTAAGTTTCCAGGGATCAAAGATGTTTTGCCTTGTAAATAAACTAAAACATCTCAAGAGCAAGTTACTGAAATGGAATAGTGAAGTTTTCGGTAACATTTTTGAAACCAAAATATCATTAGAAAAAGAAATCGCAGATCTAAATGAAAAAGTGTTTAGACTAGGAATGGATGAGGATAGCTTCCTCAAAGAAAAGGAGCTTCTTGGGAAATATGAGGATACGTTAACAAAAGAAGAAGTATTTTGGAAACAGAAGTCTAGAGAGAATTGGCTTCAAAATGGGGATAGGAACACTAAGTTCTTCCACAACAGTACAAAAATTAGGAGGAACACTAACAGTATTCACAAGATCATGAGTAATAATGGTATACTACTGGAAGATCAAAAGGACATAACTACAGAAGCGGTAAACCATTTTAAAACCCTGTTCAGTTCAGAATCTTCCCTTAAAGATGCCAATTTAACTTTGCTTAGGAATATTCCTAAGATCATAACTGAAAACCAAAACAAAGCGCTTAACAACAAATTTACAGAATCAGAAGTAAAATTAGCATTGGGGCAGCTTAACCCTGATAAAGCTCCCGGCCCGGATGGTTTTCCTGCTTGCTTTTTTCAAAAATGCTGGCACATTATTGGTAAGGAGGTAGTGGAAGCATTGGAAGCTGTTAGAAACTCTGGGAGTATTTTAAGGGAGATCAACAATACTTTCATTACCTTGATTCCAAAGAAGGAGGAATCAAGTAATTTTGAAGACTTTCGACCTATCTCCTTATGTAACACTATTTACAAACTTTTTACTAAAATTTTAGCGAATAGACTGAAAGGCATCCTTCCGTGCATAATTTCTGAGGAACAGACCGGTTTCGTACCAGGTAGATCTATCTTTGATGGCATTATTATTGCTCAAGAGGTCATGCACTCGTTACAACAGAATCGATCAGCTGCTATGATGATCAAACTAGACATTAAGAAGGCATATGATAAAGTCGATTGGAGATTTCTGTGTAAATGTTTAGAATCCTTTGGTTTTTCTAAACAATGGATCAATTTAATCTTCGAATGCATCTCATCTCCCAGGGTATCGTTACTTATAAATGGCTCCCAAGCTGGCTTCTTCCAGATATCTAGAGGGATTAGACAAGGAGATCCTTTATCCCCTTTCTTATTTATCATAATGGCAGAGGGCCTTGGGAGAATCATTTCAAGTGCTCGGATGAATCAGATTATCAAAGGCATTAAAATTACTAATGGAATGGAGGCCATAACCCACCAGCAGTTTGCTGACGACACAATGCTGATGGGATGTGCGAATAGGTCTGAAGCCATGGCTTTCAAAAGGATTCTTGACATTTATGCATTAGCTTCTAGTCAGGAAGTGAACAAGAATAAATTGGAAATCTTCTTCTTTAACACTTCGCAAAACATAGAGTCAGATATTTGTAATATATTAGGGTTTGATAAAGGGAAACTTCCTTGTAAATATCTTGGGATTCCGATGGATAAGGGAAACAATATAAATTCATTATGGAAAGGAATCCTTGAAAAGATGGATCTCAGGTTGGATTCTTGGAAGAACAAATGCCTATCTTCGGCTGGGAGGATTACATTACTAAAAGCTGTTATGGCGGCTATCCCGATATACCAAATGTCCTGCCAGCAATTACCTAAAGGTGCTCGTCTAGAAATGGTAAAAAAGATAAGGAAGTTCTTTTGGAATATGAATTCAGACAAAAAGAAATTTGCGTTAATCTCTTGGGATAAAATTAGCCAGCCTATCAATATAGGGGGAGCTGGCATCAAAGATTTGGGGGTTCAAAACATGGCTCTGGGGGCGAAGTTAGTCTGGAAAATGTACTCGGAACCGGATCTTAAATGGGTAAGGATCCTCAAAGCTAAATATCTCACTAATTCCAACCCTAATAGTATACTAAGGACGGAAATACTACCAAAGGGATCCAAAGTTTGGAATTTTATGCTAGAGTATAGAGAGGTGATCAGAGATTATCTAACTTGGGATATTGCGGAAGGATCAGAGGCATTGTTCTGGGAAGACTCGTGGGGGGGTTATTCAGCCCTAGACAAAATAGGAATAAGCGAAGAAGGTATAGAACATTGCAAATCAATTAGGGGCAGGTTTGTTAAGGATTATATCAAGCTTATATCCAATGACCCCGCTTTGGGTTGGGAGTGGAAACCCCTTGATGAGATGAAATTGACAAATGCAGACAAGGAAATCCTCTGGAATAATTTGAGGCATAGGCATTTTTCATTACATAGTGGGAAAGACAGGATAATTTGGGTGGGTAGTTCATCGGGCATTTATAAAGCCAAAGAAGGTTACTCACTTTTGAAACTCAGAAGAGCTGCAACCAATCCTAATATTCCAATTAGCCTATGCTGGAATAACGTGGGTCTACCCAAAGCTGGTATCTTCTCATGGGCAGCTTCCCAAAAAAGGATTCTTACTTCAGATTGGTTCTCAAAATTAGGATTCATGGGACCATCGAGATGCCCTCTTTGCGAATCTGAGGAAGAAAATGTGGATCACCTGCTCCTTAATTGTAGTTTCAGTCAGAGATGTTGGGATTGGCTTTGCTCAAGCCTTGGCTGGCCGACACCGAGACCTAGGGACATTTCAGAATGGCTGATTAGTCGGCAACCTCCCCACACAAAGGATATATACCACTTAGTGTGGCAAATTGCGCCGGCAATTCTCATATGGGAAATTTGGAAGGAGAGAAACAGGCGGATCTTTAAAGAATCAAAATTGAGGGTGGAATCACTTCTAAATAAGATCGAGGCAACAATTGTGGAAAAAGTCAATAATAGACTAAGACATGCACAGGAAAAGTCTATTAATTTAACCAGATGGGATGAGGTTCTTTGATCTAAGTGGAGGGGTTTGATAATCCCCCCGTTTATTGGGAGTGGAGGTAAGCAGGCTGAGATAGATAGGAAGCTAACAAAATGGGCTCCCCCCCGAAAGGGCTGGGCTAAGCTAAACTTTGATGGTGCCTCTCATGGGAATCCTAGTTTAGCAGGTATAGGGTGTGCTATTCATCAAGATAACGGTGTACTGATAGCTAGCATTAATAAGCCTATTGGCTTGGCTTCGAATAACATGGCTGAGTTTTCAGCATTGCGGGAGGGATTGATTATAGCTAAATCACTCAAGATTAAATATCTAGAAATAGAGGGGGATTCGTCGTTAACTATAAATGCAGTCAGGACTAGGGAAGTGTCAAACTGGAAATTGAAAGCGGAATTAAAAAGTATTCTGGATTTGATCAAATACTTTGAGGAAACTTCGGTTAAACATATTTATAGGGAAGGCAATTCTATAGCAGACAAGTTAGCCAATTTAGGGGCAGATGGTAATTCGTATGTTTTTAGGAAGGATAGCCCCATGGATTAATTTTAGGTGATGGCCGTGTCACCCCTTCATATCACTCCTCTCCTAGTCCTCTCCTAGTTCCACATTTATAAGCTCTAGGAAGGGTGGCCACAGCCTCCTTATATCAGTATTTTGGTATACTAAGATTCAGATATATATATATATATATATGTGTACTCACATATATATATATATATGTATATATTTATAGTCAATCCCATATTCATCGGATTGATTCATGGTATATGATGTATTCACATATATATAAATATATACATATATATATATTCATATATATAGATATGTGTATATATATACATATATTCATATTCTCATATATATATGTATATGTGTGTGTATGTGTGGGTGTAAATAGAAACTTACACAATTGCACACACGCATATATACATATATATATACAGAATCTATATATATATGAGTATGTATATATATAAATATATATATATTTATATAGATCCATATCTGAACCTTCATATATGATTGCATACTTTCTCCTGACCGATTCCTTGACTACCAAGTCTGTGAGTGGGTGCCAGGGGTGTTTCAGTCGTGTAGAGGCGTGATTGGTAGAAGTCTGGTTTCTCTGTTCTGGCTCTTGCAGGTTATCCCTCCAATGCATGTAATATGAGTTAAGATGGTCCTGGGCTGCGAAGGTATAGACTTAAATAAGGATTAAATCATATCTTTTAATGGCAATCTGGGTCTGCCAAGCTATGTGTCTTCGAGCTATGGTTACTGGCTTTTTTTGATATTCGGTCTTCAAGATTCTACATATCGGTTAGAGTTGGTAATATTTCTAACTTAGGATACAAGCCTTGTTTTAAAACTGGGACAGATATTTCTGGTTTCTGTCTCGATGTTTGCATGACAGTAGAGGATTTTACAGAATAGCTTAGCATTCGATTTATCTCGATTTTGAGATACCCTGTCTATATCGTGTAGGGTTCATTCGGGTTCTTTCAAATGATTGAGGAATGGGTGGCAGGTTTTTTGTTGAGGTTTTGTGGAGGGTAGTAGAGGTTAACCCAGACTTAGTCATGGATTCAGATAATTAGTTGGTTCTATTGATGAAAGCATCTGGACAGTGCCTCTGCCCTTTTGTTGTTTCACTCCTTTCTCCAGGCATATTTATTTCTATGTGCATCTGTATATTCTTATGATCCTGGCAGACTCAATGATAGATTTTTTCGCATATTGACATATAAATACACATACATATGCATATGAAAATATTTATGTTTGGGAGAATCTGATCTCTGCAGAGTTAAAAGTAATTAAGAATCTGATAGAAATTGATCCTTTCCATTAGTAGGCAGAATTGTAGCCTGGATAATCTCTTAAATTGAAACCCAAAAGGTTAAGATGGTTTCAAGCTAAGGGATATCCAGGCTATAATCCTCTTACATAAATAGAAAGATGTAACTATTCATTGTATGATTGCAGCAAATTATTATGTTTACTATGCTTCTAACAGTCTGGCAAAGTAAGTTGCAATAAGGTTTTGCAGATTCGGGAAACAGGACAGAAGTTAAAGCTCGAAGCATTAGTGGATTAGCCAAAGTTGGGAAGATGGATTCAACTGGAAAGTGCTGAAAGTTTTTATGTACAGAAAGAATCTAAAATGTCTTAATATGTCAGCCTCCATCCTCTGATGAGGATTTGTAAAAATGTACAGTTGGTTATAATATCTGATCCCAGAAGGGATCTGGGCTAGACCGGAGGTTTTCTTATCTCCATTCTTTCCTACCGGTGCCCACACTGAATGGAGATGTAATATTTTTTATAAAAAAATAATAATAAGATTTTGGCTTCGGCCTTTTATCGATCAAAAAAAATAAATTATTTAATGGTTGATTTATTTAATTATGTTTTCTATTGGTGAAGTGTTTAATTAAAAATAACTATAGTTCATAATGTATTAAATAATAATTCCTATAGGGCTATAGCTTAAATACTAATATTTATTTGGTGGTATGGTAATTATACCTTGGGATATTAAAATATATTTATCCCACCTACTTATAATATATGTTAGTATTTCCTACCTACCCTATTCTCCTATTGGAGGATTTTATTTTGGGGAAACCATAAGATATGGGAAAAATATTCTAAAATGGAATTACCTTATTGGTTGGATTTCTAGGGTTTCTTGTTTATTGCTTCCTTTTAATGGCTTTCCTATGACTGGTCACGGGTTCCATTCTTTGGCTTTGGATTCTTGATGGATTGCTTGGACTAGGTTTGGAAGATATTTGGGTTTGGATTTGGATTGCAAAAACTTGTGGGCTCTCCTTCAACGACCTACCATCACACAGGTTGCAGGTTGGAGGCCATACCCTTGTCGTTTATCTTTGTTTTCACTGTCTGCAAGTGTTTACTCCGTGAATGTTTTGTGTGGGGAATAAAGAAATAGTTCATTTCATTCTCTCTATTCTTAATGGAAATGTTTGAGAATCCCATGGGCTATGAGATCTTTATTTGGATGAAAGTTTGGAAGTTATATTTTTGGTGGTTGTCATGAATGCATGACATGGGATTTATATGTATTGAGATTTCTTCCATTTATGATGTGATTGTATTTGATTGTTGTTGTTTTTTGAGATTTATTTCATGTTGTTAGAGATTTAAGAGAGCCTTGTGAGCTTCCAGTCTGGCCTTGCCGTGAGGAAGACTCACATGACTCATCTCATTCTGAGAAATTTTATATATTTCCCTTGTTTTAATGTGTTTTTATGTTTGGAATAAGTTATTGTTTGTATATATATGTGTGTTGAGTCTATTTCATGATTTGGATTCAAGATTTGGTGTTTGATGGTTTTCTAAACTTGTTGGAAATGTTTTTGTTAGTGTAGGTTTTTATTTTCCTAGTTGGGTTTATTATTTTCCCCTTTCCTAGGTTTTTCCTACACTTTAATTCAATTTGCTTAGGTTAATAAATCATGTTTACTTAAGACAAGTGGGTATTGAGGTGTCAGCATGCTATGAGGAGGTGCATTTACTATGTTTAGACCATCATGGTGGTCTCTCCTCATTGGCCAGTATTACCACCTTCACACCTCTCTTGAGTCTATATAAACATGCTACCTTGCTTGTATTTTAATATAGTTGGAGAGAGTAATCTGATGCTATTTTGCCTTAGAGCACTTCACATCAGTTTTCTCTCAGTATCACTGTTATGTTGTTTATTTCATTTGCATTTACAGTTTATTTGATCTATCTCTTTCAATTCAATTCTGGGTTGTAATTTGTTTCTCGGATTTTAACATGGTATCAAAGCCTGTTTTGAAATATTAGATTATTGTAGAGATCTTGTAAAATCTTGTTGTATTTTTTTTTTCATTTTGCATGATCTAAAAAACCAACAAAGGTTTATGAAGATCTGGTAATATTGTTCTACATATATGGTTTTTTTTGTAAAACAAGGTTTCTGAAGCTTAGATTTATGAAAGAACTTTCAAATAATATGTTTTCATGCTTAACAGACATTTCCTTTGTGTTTGGAAGGCCCAAAAACCTCTATTTTCATATAAAGTGTGTGCAGATCGGACACTAGAAGCTTTGCATGTCATTTTTTCTTTGTTGAAGGCACTTTTTTAACATTGTGGCCCCATTTTCCAAAATTTATAAAGGAAAACACTTTCCGGGTTTGTTTCACCACTGGAAAAAACCATCTGGGTCATTTCCATATCTTTTATTCACTCAATAGATCTCTTGAAAATCGCGTCGGAAAGCTTTAGCTAGACCCCTCACCATTGCAATTTTCATTTTTGCATTTGATCTTCAAATGAGATTTTCTCAATCATATGGAGGTATTTTTCAGTGCAATTTTTTTTTAAATGAGGTATTTTTTTGTTCTCTTTGCAGTGGTGCAATCAATTTTTTCTTAGAAGTTACCAATTTTCTAGAAATTAAGTTTTATCAGCAGATCTAAAGGGTAGTCCCTATTTTATGAACTTCAAACCAATATAACTTTCACATATGATCTTGGATTCAGGTCATTCTTTTTTTGTAAGTGGATATTTTTTCAACTAAAATATATTGGTGTTGGTTTTACACTCATGTTTCGAGATAGTATTTTTACCTTCAATATTTGTGTCCATTTTTTGGACTTTGTAAAACTTTGGAAAATAACTCCAGCATTGTAAATGCACTAAATTATAAAGTGCCACCTTATAATATCTAGGGTGTGATTTCTGATCTAGTACAAAGGGGGGGTGGTCTAGTGTGTTCTCTCTAAGTTTTTTGTCTCTCTTTCCTACACAAACAATCTTACTTTTTGCATTGAAATGGATCAAAATACAGTACCAATACTCACACCTTACAACTACTATGAGTGGAAATCAAAAATGAAAATCTATCTTAAGAAGTTGGGGTTGTTTAGAGTAACTATGGGACTTGAAACTGAACCAACACTAATTGCAGAAAAGCCAAAATGGTTTAACAAATGTGATGAAGCTTATGGTACTCTATGTATGTCTATATTTTCTGATCTTCTTTTTCATGTTGAATTGGCTACAACTCCAAATGATGTATGGACAACATTAGAAGGGGTTTTTGGTAAACAAGATGAGTTAAGGGGACATCAATTGGAGAATGAGCTAATAGGGATAAATCCATGTAATTTTGATACAATTCAGAACTTCTTCACAAAACTAAAGGTTGTAAGATTGCAATTGAAGGCATGTGGGATAGATAAGAAAGATTCACAATTGATTCTAAGCATTCTTTCCAAACTTGGTCCAAACTATTCAGTTTTTGTGTCTACTTTCTATGCTACAAAAAGTGCCTTAGGAACCAACTTTAAAATGCCTTCTCTTGATGATTTTGCAAAAGAACTCACACAAGAATAGGATAAGTTGATTCAAATGGGCATAATTAAGCCCTCTAAATCTCAAGCCTTGGTTGCCAACCGAGGTACAAAAGATCAAAATGGGTTTTCTAAGCAAGAAAAGAAACAAAAGAACCAAGGAGAAAAGAAGCAAGAATAAAAGTCAGTTACTTCAAAAGTAACTAATGATGCATCTTCTTCAAAGGGTGACAAGCCCAAGAAGGAGAAAACTAAGTGTTCCTATTGTAAGAAACCTGGTCATGATGAACATAAATGTCTAAAGAAGCAGATTGATCATTTGACTCATCTTCTAGAAAAGAACAACATCAAGGTGCTTGATTATGTCAAACCAAGTTCATCTCAGGAATCTTTCAAGGACACAAATAAGGGGAAAGGAAAGGGCAAGGCCCTAGTTGTTTTTGCTTCCCAACCTAATTCTTGGATTATTAACTCGGGTGCTTTTCCCCACATGGCTTCATCAAAGGATAGTTTTTCCTCCTTGGAGTCATGTTCCATGCCAGCTATTCTATTGGGCGATGACACTTCTACTAGAGTGCATGGGAGAGGGTCTATTGACGTGGGCGAAGGAACATTTTAGGATGTCCTTTGTGTTCCATCTTTGTCAACTAATCTCCTATCTATCTATCAGATCACTCACACTGGCTCTGGCAAGTAGGTTGAGTTCACTCCAGACACAGTGGTAATTAGTGAGATGCCTAATAGGTCTACAATTGTAGTAGGAAACGCGGATCATGAGTCCAGACTGTATCACTTTTCTCACTTTGTTCCTAATTGTCCTTCACTTGCATTGCTTACTCACTCAGATGAGGTGAGTCATTTGTGGCATCAGCGATTTGGCCACTTGAACTACTGCTACTTGAAGCAGCTCAGTCAACATGACATGGTTATAGGGTTGCCTTCTGTTCGATTTCTTGATGGAGTTTGTCAAGGCTGCATTCTTGGCAAGCTCCCCGAAGAAAAATTTGATAAAGGCAAAGCATGGAGAGCCACACAGCTTTTGGAGCTAGTACACAGTGATTTAGTAGGACCATTTCCAAATCCTTCTTTCAGCAGGGCCAAATATGTCTTGACATTCATTGATGATCTTTCTCGGTACACCTTTGTATATTTTCTCAAACAAAAGTTTGAGGTCTTTGAGTCTTTTCAGGAATTCAAAGCCTTTGCAGAGAAGCAATCAGGGAAAACCATCAAGGTTTTGTGCACCGATAATGGGGGGGGATATGTCAACCAAAGGTTTGAGCAGTTTTGTATCTCAGAAGGCATTGATCTTCAACACACAGTTCCCTACACTCCACAACAAATGGAGTTGTAGAATGTAAGAATAGGTCCTTGAAGGAAATGGCTAATTGTATGATCCACTCCAGATCATTGGCACCTCAGTATTGGGCAGAGGCCATCAATTGTGCATGTTATATCCATAATCGAGTTCCTCATCAAGTTGTGGGGGGGTTAGCTCCTTTTCAAGCTTGGATTGGTTAGAAACCCACAGTCAAACACTTCCAAGTGTTTGGGTCTTCTGTATGGCCCCATATTCCAGCAGAGAAACGCAAGGCTATGGATCTGTAGATCAAGCCTTGCATATTTTTTGGGTATCCAAATGGTGTTATAGGCTACAGGCTTCTCCATCCTACCACACATGAGCTTTTCATTGAGAGGAGTGTTCGTTTTGAGGAGGATACTTCTAGTTCTTCTTCTACCACTTCTCCATCTTTCATTCCTATGGAGACATTGCAACTTCATGATGACAGTTCTTCTAAGGATTTCAATCCTCCTGATCCTTATGAGGAGTCTTCTTCCTCCACTTCAGATGATGATGGTGACGATTCATCTTCCTCTTCTCTTATTAATCCTTCAAAGGGTGATGATTCTCCTCCAAATTCTCCTCATTCTCTAGCTACTAGGCCTCTTTGGGCTCGTCAGACATTGGAGTCAGTGGGTGATTGGGTTGGTGATCCTTCAGATGAGCGAACAACAAGATCACAATTTGAGCATGCTCCACATCTCTTCTTTGCTACAATTTATGATCCACAGACCTTTCGGGAAGCTTCAAGTGTCCCTAAGTGGGATGCAGCTATGTAGGAGGAGTTCAATTCCTTGGAGAGGAACCATACTTGGGATTTAGTCCCTCTTCCTAAGGGAAGGAAACTTGTTCGGTGCAAGTGGATCTACCAAACAAAATTTTCTACAAATGGGTCGGTTGATAAGCATAAGGCTCGCTTGATCACCAAAGGATTCTCCTAGGTTGCTGGGATTGACTACTCTGAGACTTTTGTGCCAGTTGCCAAGATGAATTCCATCTGACTTGTCCTTGCTATTGCTCGAGCCCATCGTTGGGAAGTTCATCAGATGGATGTGAAGAGTGCTTTTCTTCATAGTGATCTTCAGGAGGAGATATATATGGAGCAGCCATAGGGGTTTGTGTAGGATCCTTCACATGTTTGTCACCTTCGAAAGTCTCTCTATGGCCTTAAACATGCCCCTCATTCCTAGTCTACCAAGATGGACTCCTTCCTTCTATTAGTTGGGTTCACTTGGTGCCATTTTGATTCAAATGTCTACATTTTACAGCAGGATGATACTCTCACCTTCCTTGTTCTCTATGTTGATGACTTGTTGATCACTGGGAGTAACTCATCCCGTATCAAGGCAGTCAAAACTACCCTTCATGATCACTTCTTGATGTCTGACTTAGGCCTAGTCCACTAATTCTTAGGGATTGAGATCACTCAGTCACCTTCTATTATCTTCATTGGACAACCTAAGTATGCTCTTGATATGCTCTCTCGATTTTGCATGGCTGACTATAAGCCCGCATCGACTCCATTTTTGTCAGGAGTCAAACTTGAGGCTTCTTTTTCTTCACCCTTGGAGGATGCTACCTTGTATCGTCAATTATTTGGAAGCCTCATATATTTGACTCACATGAGGCCTAATATTTCATATGCAGTGGGCTTGGTCTCTAGGTTCATGCAGGAGCCACATGAGCTGCATTGGAAAGCAGCTAAACGGATTCTTCACTATGTACAGGGTACTCACAGTTATGGGATTCATTATACAATGGGCATGGATATTGCTTGGTGGGATATATAGATTCAGATTGGGCAAGTGAATCTCAAGATCATAAGTCCACTTCAGGGTATTGCTTCTCTCTTGGTTCTGGTCCAATTTCTTGGTCGAGCAAGAAACAACCTACTATTGCTCTTTCATCTACTGAGGTTGAGTATCGAGCAACAGTTAATGCTGCTACTGAGGCCATTTGGATTCAAAACATTCTCAGTGAGTTTGGCATTTCCTTTCGAAAGCCTACAACCATCTTTTGTGACAACCAGAGTGTTATTCAGATTTCTCGCAATCCGACCCATCATCAACGAACCAAGCACATTGAGATTCACATGCACTATATTTGCGAGATGATTCATGGGAAGGTTCTTGATCTTCAGTATTGTCCGACATCATATCAAACTACAGACATCTTCACCAAACCCTTCACTAAAAGTAGGTTCATTCATTTGAGATCTTTGATTGGGGTGCGACAGGTGTTCTCTTTTGTTGGGGGGGGGCTTCTTAGTTCCTTCTCTCTCTCTCTCTCTCTCTCTCTCTCTCTCTCTCTCTCTCTCTATTATGGGGGGGTGTACTCTCCTTTGTTGGGGGAGATTATTCTTTGTTGGGGGGGAGGACTATGTACATGGGTACCTCATCAAGATTCATTTTCCAGGACCCATATTTTCACCCACCTAAGCTTGCTTAAGGGGGGGTGTTAGTGTAGGTTTTTATTTTCCTAGTTGGGTTTATTATTTTCCCTTTTCCTGGGTTTTTCCTACACTTTAATTAAGCTTTCTTAGGTTAATAAATCATGTTTACTTAAGACAAGTGGGTATTGAGGTGTCAACATGCTATGATGAGGTGCATTTACTATGTTTATACCATCATGGTGGTCTCTCCTCATTGGTCGGTATTGCCACCTCCACCCCTCTCTTGAGTCTATATAAACATGCTACCTTGCTTGTATTTTAATATAGTTGGAGATAGTAATCTGATGCTATTTTGCCTTGGAGCACTTCACATCAATTTTCTCTCGGTATCATTGTTATGTTGTTTATTTCATTTGCATTTATAGTTTATTTCATCTATCTCTTTCAATTCAATTCTAGGTTGTAATCTATTTCTCAGATTTTAACAATTTTTCCCACCTGAAGTCTGCATTATGTTTTCAATTGGAGTTCCTTGGGTGAATTTTATCATTTTATTTTTTTCACATATTCTTATATTTCATTTTGTGTCAATTCCAATGAGTATAAATACATCATACTTGGCTCATTATGTTTCGAGCAGTTTTGATCCTGCACTTAAGTAGTTTTCTGCCAAAATTTACATTTTTTCCTATGCAGTAAAAGAATGACCTTATGCGCTAAAGTAATCACCACATGTGCTAAAAGATCACTCAGATGTGCTAAAAGATCACTCAGATGTGCTAAATTATCAGTCAAATGCACCACTTCAGAGAATGTATGCACAATTCTATGTATTTTTAGGGTTTTGTCTAGTTTGAAGTATGTTTGATGTTAGTTGGATTTTGGGCCATACCAGAGGCTTTTTGAGGGCATTTATGATGTTGTCTAATGTTGATTTATGATTGGTTATGTCTTCATATGATTTATTTGTGAGTTTTGTATGCATTTTAATCCATTTGAGTTGTTTGTGCTTCCTCTCTTATTGATGCACCAAGAGAGAGATTGAGATTCTTGTGATTATGTAGCAGCAAGTGGATAGGCCTTGCCGAGATTATTTGATGATTCATTTCAGATTTAATGGAATTTATTATGGCCTTGATATGTTTATTTTTCCAAGAAGCTCATTGATTTTTGGTTCTCATGTTGTGACCTTTCACACGTTTCATGATTATGAGATGAGATTGTTGGTTGCATATGGATTGTTTATGATTTCAGATTTATGTATGTTCTCATATTTAATTATGATTCTAGATCCTCTTGTGTTGTCATGTTTGAGACCATGTTAGGGGGGAGTGGGCTTCCTAGTGATGATCGAGGTCAGGAGAGATAGACTTGCATGAGGTTCCTTGTAAGGATGCATGAAGTCTAGACCCTGAGGGCAAATTGGGAGTTTATCATGATTTGTAAATAAGTGATACCCTAATAATTAATGGGTTGGGTAGTTGGATTCATTAATAAAGATAAAATTGATGTGAGCCTCATGACTTGATCCTTGGGAAGATGTTCTAGGATAAGCATGAGAAGGTCGTGAAGACGGTAAACCAAACTCCCTTTATCTCTCATAGGTTGAGTTGGTTCTGCATGTGTGTCACTTACCAAGAGATTCCTTGAAAGGATGCTTAGGGGTCTAAATCTAACAAGAGATTCCTTGAAAGTATGCTTGCAACATGTAATGACACTCCACTCCTACATATATTCCCTTTGATGATCTTATGACTATGCCTTGTTGATTGATAAGCCTCTGGGAGTTTCTTATTATGGTTGTTTGTGTTGGCTGTATTTGCTCCATGCTTGAGAGAGTTGTTGTAATCTTGTCTTTTGGTATTAAGTGTCAACCTAGAAGTAGAATGTGCATTGGGACCCTGTGTCATCTCCTAGTACGGTGGGTGATTCCTTTGGTTCCACATGGTTGGGTCGTTGGTGCTTTTTACCATTGGGTTTTTCCCCTTGTTGGTGTTCTTCGTGCGTGGATGTGGATTCTCCTTCTTGATGGATTATGGATTGTAAAGCGGAAAATCGTGATCGAACCCTAGTTGCTCTCCCCTCTTCCAACTCCAAGGAGAGAGAAGGGAAATTCACTAGGGTTGATGGTTTTCACTTAGGGGAAAGACTTTACATTCAAAAGAGGGGTTGAAACCCACAAGATCCAATCCCATGCAATGCAAGATTGGATGCTAAATGAGTTTCAAGGGTTAAGAAAGCAAGGCTACCCTCTTTTGTAAAGAATGTGCATAGAGGAATTAAGCTAGGAATGCATAGAAAGTGACAAAGATTCACTTATAAACTGAGATAGGAATACAGTATGAAGCTGCGGACCTGGAATTAGCAGTAAAATGTTGATACGGCGCTGTCCTGCAAATTTGAGCAAAAGTTGTTGGGACGATGGCGCCCGGCGCCACGGTCCTCCGAAAAATCCGCGAAACGAAGGGGGATCTGTTCGTCTCTGCACAAGGATTCCAGATCTTCAATTTCAGCCACGTACCTACAACCTACACACAGAAAAGCGAAGACGATTGGGGGGTTAGGGATTAGGGGTTTGCCTTTAGGTCAAACCCCGGTTTTGGAATTAACCAAGAAATGAGCAAGAGCTGTAAATGTAAATGACTGTAAAACAAGTACTAATACCTTGTTCTAAGGATGTTTGTATCCTTATGTGTGAAGGTTTAGATGTTTGTATGTTGTATGTTGTAGTAGTATGTGATCTCCTCTTCAATGGTTGAATCCTTGTCTTGAATGCAACACTTAGCCTTGAATGGAGACTTGAAATGATCAATTGCTTGAAGGAATGCTTGAATGCTTGAATGCTTGAGTATAGTTTCCATGCCTTTTCCATCATATCGAATGAAAGAGGAAAATGTAGTTTATATACTTGTCAATTAGGGCTGATAGACTGATTTTCCCGACCTTAGGCTGACCAGGGAAAGATAATTTCCAAATTGCAAACAAAAAGACCCGAGACCCCTTAGGAGACCGGGCCCAAAATAGGACCCAGGGACCAGGGCGCTGGGCGCTCTGGTCCCACCTCCCGGGATAGCAGGGTGCAAGGAGGTTCAGGCCAGGGTGCTTGAAAAATGCAGTTTTCAGTGTTATAATCAGGTTTCGGGGTCTCCATTCAGGTTGCGTGTTGCGTCACCATCGTGAAGACCGAAGTGCAGTCGAAATTGCAAGTGTCGCAATTTTAGGACGCTACATTTAGCCCCCACTTTAGCAGGAGTATGTATGCTCATACTTCCGGTAAAGTACAAGGAAACAACATTGAAAGACTTTCACCACGTCAAGGAGGCAAGATACACCAAGCCCCCAGTGGACTAAGGATCTTACGACTTCGATTGACAAAGTAAAAGGGAAGATCACGAGGGAGAACCATGACTGTCAGTAGTAAGGTTCCCTCACTATGAGTCATGCAAGAAAGATATCGAAAATTTTCAAGGCAAAGCTAAATTTGTCAAGAAATTTTCAAGTATCTTGAAAAGATATGAACGGGATGTATGCCCGCCTACGTTAAAGTGATCACACATGCCTCACCGGGGGTGATTGCTTTAAGGTAGTGATACATATAAGAATGAGAAAGGAAAGGAGCACGTTATCACAAGGATTTAGCCCCCAAGTGTGAGATAAACCCAAGGATAATAGACACAAAACACAAAGCACGAGGTGACTTCACTTTCCTCAGGGTCAGTATGTTGTATGATAATTCATGTATATCATATGTATGTATGCATAATTGTTCTTCATTCCCCAATCAAGGAAGGTCACCTAGAAGAAGGGAACACATGTGTCTTTTGAGTCAACATGAGAGAGATCGAGAGATCTCAATGCTTTGCATCATCCTCAAGTAGACAACACTAAGGACAACAGATAGAAGAATGAGAATAACATATAGAAGAAGTAACATAAGAGAGGAGGAGAGAATCTGCTATGCTAATGTAACTAGTCTAGCACGTCATCTACCCCCCGATCTTGCTGATCAATGTTTCGGGAAGGTAGGGAACACGCTAGAGGAGGAACATTCAACATAGCAGATGGAGCTATCACAAGATCCAAACAAGGTCTATGTTCATGTTCCGAGCCACATTGTTCTTGTCTAGGAGCTAGGATAAGTGCTTTAGAAAATTCAGTAGATAAATGGTTATCAATATCAACAAGTTCATATTCACTATCAGAATGAACAGGAGTAACATTTTCATCATGAATAACATTTTCATCTATATCATCATCAAGATTTATAAAAATAGGATCTTTAACTCGCACAGGATCAAGACCATCATGCATCTTATGTTTAGGAGATTTAGGCTCAATGTCCGGCTGAGGAGAAAATGGAATAATGCTTGTTGAAGGTGTTTTTGGAGATTTCAAAGATTGAGCTCTAAGACGACGCTTTCGTCGGCGTTCACGTGCAGAACGATTTCGTCTAGTCTTAGTAGGAAGTGAACAAGATTGAGGAGGAGAAATGTTCTCATCCCTATCACTTGGGTGTTTAGGTTGTGGTCTCTTAGGTTGAATAATAGGAGAAGAAGAAGGTCTCTTCTCTCTATAAAAGGAAGGAGGAGGAACTGCTCCATATAAGGGAGGAATATTTTGTTTAGGAAGGAGACCAAGTCCATCATGACGAGGAGGGATAGGTCTACTTTTAGGAAGTTTATTAGATATAGACATAGTCACATCCATAGGGATGGGTTGGGAATCTTCTTGAGGAAAGACATTAGTTTTATCTTTCAAAGGAAGAACTTCGTTCTCAAGAATGATAGGAATGTCAAGTTTGGGTGTTCTAGGTTCACTTAGAGATAGGATCATATCTGTTTTCCATTTTTGATAAGATTTGAAAAGATGATCACTTCATGGAGGAAGAGATTGGAATTGTTTAGGCCAAAAGTAATCAATAGGAACACTAGAAGTTCTTTCAGCTGGTTTAAAGAGACTATGATTGACAGTAACAACTTCACCATTATGGGGAAATTTCAAACACTTATGTATAGGAGAAGCAATAGCTTTCATGGAAGATAGCCAAGGATAGCCAAGCTTCACACGAAATTGTTCGGAAGATGGAATAATAGCAAAGTTCACATCAAGGGATTTGTTATAGACCTCAATAGGCAATGTAATAGAACCAATTGCGGGAGAAGAAAATGCATCAAATAGTTTCACAATCACATCTATTTTGTCATAGATCACTTGATTCAATTGCAAAGTAAAAAGAAATTCTTCAGTAATTAAATTAACCATGCACGAAGGATCAATAAGCACTCCACGGCAAGGTGTATTCTTGACTTTTGCAACTATGTATAAAGGACCATCAGGTGCCCTAATGGTTTCACTGGAATCAAATGTGATGGAAGGTTCTTTAGGGTTTTCTTGCTGCTCTACAAAGTTAATCACATTCGGAGCCATAGACACAAGACCATCAGATGAAAGAGAGGAATCATTAGTCTCAATCGTATTAGAGGTATGAGAAGGTAATGGATCAGTGAAAATCTGAAGATTTTGATTAGGAGGAGCTACAGATGTATTGCCTTTATCATTCACTCCAGAAACAGAGATAGTATTATTATCAATCAAATCTTGAATTTTACCCTTTAAAGAAAAACATTTTTCAGTATCATGCCCAGGCTGACGATGAAATTGACAAAAAGCTTTGTTATCAAAATAAGGTGAAGTAATCTTTGCAGGATCAATTTGCCTTATAGGAGGAAGAGTAAGCACATTTTGTTCCAATAACTTATTCATAATACTATGCAATGATTCATTCAAAGGAGTATACTTTCTTTCTTTCTTGAAAAATTTAGAAATAGGAGGCACACCTGATGCTGCATTCACATTGTTGTTGATGATGTTTTCATTGAATTTGATGGAATCTCTATTCGGCTTAAACTTCTCAAATGGTTGTTGACTGCTATCACCCTTATCACTCGGAGCCATAGGATGTGATTGTTCCATTTGACTCACTATCAGTTGATAATTGTGAAGAGTGGCACACAACTGTTGGAAAGAAGTAAACTCAGAAAACAGAAGTTTGTCTCGAATATCTTTTTGTAAATTAGAAATAAAGATTCTTTGAATATCATTGTCAGGCACTGGAAAAGAAATTTGAGCATACAAATGCTTATACCTACCAATGAAATCAGTCACTTTTTCTTTAACACCTTGTTTACAATGCATTAAATCAATCAAAGTAACTTTAGGACTTATATTGTTTTGAAATTGTTGAATGAAAGCATTTGCAAGTTGTTCGAAAGAAGTAATAGAATAAGAAGGCAACGAGCAATACCATTGTAGGGCTTTGTCTCTTAATGTTCTCGTGAATAGTTTTGCAAGCAACCTTTGGTCATAAGCAAAATCGGTACAAATTGTTTGAAAGGTCTTAACATGTGTTAGAGGATCACCTTTACCATTATAAAGTTCCAAATGCGGGATTTTGACATGTTTAGGAGGGATAGCTCGAACAATGTCAAGAGAAAGTGGGCTCGCAACATCAAATGTGGGCACACTAAACTTAGATTGATTCATAGAGGCAATTTGTTGCTGTAAAGAAGAGACAGTTTGTGCAAGATTGTTAATGGTCGCTTCAGTCGAAGAGTTCATATTAGATGTGTTAGATTGAGATGGAGGTGTTATGTTATTGAAAGAAGGTAAAGAGTAAGGTGGTGGGACCCTATGATAATTAGTCATAGGAGATGATTGGACATGAGGAACACTACAAGGAGGAATGGAATGGTTAAATGAATTGCCCCCTTGCGTCATGTTCATTTGTGAAGATGTAATAGGAACACTCATTGAAGGAGTGAATGAAGAAGTCAGATTGAATGAAGGAAGAGGGTTAATTGAAGAAGAGGGAGGATTGCCCCCATGACTAGTGATCACAGGGGGAATGTCTTGTGTAGAAGTAGCCATTATGTTTGATGTAAAGGTAGGTATGCTAGCAATAGAAGTCATCAAAGGAATAGAATGATTAACTTGTGTAGGAGGTTGTGTATAACCTAAAGTTTCGGCACAACTCTTCATGGGCATCACATTCGAATCCACGATGTGTGCAATACCACACAAAATATCAATTCCATTCTTATCACTTTGAAGCATACGTTTTAGACCCTCAATTAAAGGAAGAGCTTGACTATCGGGGTATTCATGAGACATCCATTGTCGAAAATCGTCAAATTGGTTATCCAATTTTGAAAGTTGTTCTTCAGAAACCTCCTGGAGAGCTTCTTCATCATTAGGAGGATTAAAGGAATTACCCATGTTCTCGTTAAAAAGGCTATTCAAATTAGGTACCATCTCCTCGGTAATTAAACCTCGGAAAGACTTAATTCTCAGGCTTCGTCTAATGGGAATAGTGTAAGTAGGGCTTATTGTTGTAAAACTCATGCACTAAAGAAGGAGAGAAAATTTTGATTTTAGAGGTAGCAATTTTCAGTAAAATCAGCCAATCTTCTGGATTTAAGCTATTAAATGCAATCACGACAGTCTCCCGAAATTTTGGAAAAAATGTCCGGGACCGTGGCGCTCGGAGTGCAACACGGTCCTTGCAATTTTTTTTGAAATTTGCAGGGATGAAAGGTATGATGATTTTAGAGCTAATCTGAAAAAATTGAGTGATTTTACGATCTGTAGGTAGGCCAAATTAAAGTTGCAATCTCAAAATTGAACCCTACCCAGATTGTTGAAAAATGCAAAATTTGAATTTTGAAAAAGAGAGGGAAACTGAAATTTTGAATTTTATGATTCTAGAGGGAATGTCAAGAGTAATGCAAATTTTGAAATTTAAAAATTGACTCAATTTCACGCAAAGTTCAATTTTGAAAGCGAAAATCAAAGTTGTTGTAATTAAGCACTTAATTTCAAAAGTCACAAAATGCAAGAATTTGAATAAAGCACTGAAATTTTTAATGAATGTTAATGCACTTTTCAGATTTAGGACAGTAAGAACACAATTTTGACATAAAATTTCAGTTTCAATGATTTTTGAATGTTTAAAAGCCTTAATCCAAGCAATTACAAGACCAACTTTGACTGTAATTTTGAAGGTGTTAAAATTGATAAAATCAGCCAAAATCCTGGATTTTAGCAGGGAAATACTGTAAGATCTCGCTCCCGAAATTTCGGAAAAAATGTCGGGGATGATGGCGCTCGGAGTGCACACGGTCCTCACAAATTTTTTCCAAATTTTCAGGGATGAAAGATATTGTGATTTTATTGCGGAATCCAAAGTTACAGCTGATTTGGAGGTGTTTTGATCAGTGAAATTGTCAGTCAAAGGTTGAATCAAGAAGGTTTCAAAAATTAGGGTTTTGACACTTAACCACTTAATTTTCAAAATTAAAGCACAAATATGAATTGATAATTTGTAATAGAAGGGCAGATCTAAAACAAGCATTAACAATTAAATGTTTCACAAGTTTAATTACTAAAAAGAAATTTTAGGGTTTTTATGCAATTACCTCTAAAATTTTGCAAAAGATCAAACATGGAAATGTAATCAATTTTTTCAGATCTAAGCATGAAAAATTAGAAAGGATGTTCACGTCGGGTTCACCAAAATGTAAAGCGAAAAATCGCGATCGAACCCTAGTTGCTCTCCCCTCTTCCAACTCCAAGGAGAGAGAAGGGAGATTCACTAGGGTTGATGGTTTTCACTTAGGGGAAAGACTTTACATTCAAAAGAGGGGTTGAAACCCACAAGATCCAATCCCATGCAATGCAAGATTGGATGCTAAATGAGTTTCAAGGGTTAAGAAAGCAAGGCTACCCTCTTTTGTAAAGAATGTGCATAGAGGAATTAAGCTAGGAATGCATAGAAAGTGACAAAGATTCGCTTATAAACTGAGATAGGAATACAGTATGAAGCTGCGGACCTGGAATTAGCAGTAAAATGTCGATACGGCGCTGTCCTGCAAATTTGAGCAAAAGTTGTCGGGACGATGGCGCCCGGCGCCACGGTCCTCCGAAAAATCCGCGAAACGAAGGGGGATTTGTTCGTCTCTGCACAAGGATTCCAGATCTTCAATTTCAGCCGCGTACCTACAACCTACACACAGAAAAGCGAAGACGATTGGGGGGTTAGGGATTAGGGGTTTGCCTTTAGGTCAAACCCCGGTTTTGGAATTAACCAAGAAATGAGCAAGAGTTGTAAATGTAAATGACTGTAAAACAAGTACTAATACCTTGTTCTAAGGATGTTTGTATCCTTATGTGCAAAGGTTTAGATGTTTGTATGTTGTATGTTGTAGTAGTATGTGATCTCCTCTTCAATGGTTGAATCCTTGTCTTGAATGCAACACTTAGCCTTGAATGGAGACTTGAAATGATCAATTGCTTGAAGGAATGCTTGAATGCTTGAATGCTTGAGTATAGTTTCCATGCCTTTTCCATCATATCGAATGAAAGAGGAAAATGTAGTTTATATACTTGTCAATTAGGGCTGATAGACTGATTTTCCCGACCTTAGGCCGACTAGGGAAAGATAATTTCCAAATTGCAAACAAAAAGACCCGAGACCCCTTAGGAGATCGGGCCCAAAATAGGACCCAGGGACCAGGGCGTTGGGCGCCATGGTCCTGGGGACCAGGGCGCTGGGCACTCTAGTCCCACCTCCCGGGACAGCACGGTGCAAGGAGGTTCAGGCCAGGGTGCTTGAAAAATGCAGTTTTCAGTGTTATAATCAGGTTTCGGGGTCTCCATTCAGGTTGCGTGTTGCGTCGCCATCGTGAAGACCGAAGTGCAGTCGAAATTGCAAGTGTCACAATTTTAGGACGCTACATGGATGTACCTTGTAGAAAATTTATGTAATGAATATGATGGAATAC
Organism: Cryptomeria japonica; assembly: GCF_030272615.1. NCBI lineage: Eukaryota > Viridiplantae > Streptophyta > Pinopsida > Cupressales > Cupressaceae > Cryptomeria > Cryptomeria japonica. Next base: position 688,808,454 of record NC_081411.1, read on the forward strand.
ATGTATGTAGTATCTTGTATGTGGTAGATGGAATCATGTAAAAGGAAGAGCTATGTTCATGATGTATTGTTATGTGAATGTATTTGTAAGTAATCCATAATTGGTAGTTAGGGTATGTCATGATTTGTAAATGTGGCAATGAGATGTATGGATATGTTCTTGTTAAATGAAGGGAATGACTTCATGTACCCAAATTTGGTAATGGAGTTGCAATTGAAATAGATGTGATTTATAATATGATCTGCTTGTATTGGTTAGAAAGGATTTCTATGGTTATTCTTTAGATTGTGATTTAATATGCGAAAGAACCTTGAGAAATGGAATAATCTTAAATATCAGTATTGAGGATGTTAGATAATATGGATAAGGTTTAGATAATGATGTCTCTATGTGTACGCTTGGAAATTAGGAAAAGTATGCATAGAATGAAAAAGGATTATGAACGGAAAATATTAGGATTCTTGTGTTTTGCATTGGGGTTATTGTCAAATTGGGAAAGTGGTTGCATGTGTAGTTGGATTAGGAAATGAAACTATTGCTATTGGATTCGTGGATATGCTTTTGGTGCTATGTGAAAATTACGATGTTATGAAGGAATTAGATATGTGAATAGATCATGTTGCTAATAGGTAAATCATAACGGAGGAGACATATATGACCATGTGAGAATTTGAATGTAAAAGAAAATTGGGATTAAAAGGTATTGAGGCTTTAGAATGAAGCTACTATGAAATGGATTGATTTGCATAGTTATGGAATGTATATCATGCTAGATAAATAGTAAATGACTTGTATATGATGTATGCCATGTACTTGTAATGAAGTTACTAGATTTATATTGTTATATGTTTGTAAGCCAATAAATGAACTTTATGATTGAAGGATTAGTGTGATGTTGTGCTTGAGTAAAGAAATAAGGGAACTAGTTTATTATATGGATTGAAGAATGAATTATAGTTTATACTTTATGAGGAGATAATTATAATAAATGTAATGAGATCATGTTAGTATTAGAAGCGATTGAAGTATGTTTAAATGGATTATCAAAGATGGATTTTACCTATGCATTAGGATTGCATCATCATGGAAAAGGAAAAGAGCATGTAGATAGGAGATGTTCGGTTAAAACACATTTGGATTTGGTGTAGAAAATGAATGTAGGATTATGGGGTTGTCTTGCATTTTAAAAGAAGGAATGTAATATGCTAGTAGAATGGTATAATGGTATGCATTTCATAATGGATAGATAAGCTAATTAAAAATAATAATCTCAATTAGTATGATAGATGATTAGTTTTCTCTAGGGTATTTTGGCAGGCATTACACATCCTTAGTCCATCGTATCCACAAAGAAAGTTTCTATTTTAGACTTCAGTTGGCTTGTCATCCCTTCAAGTTCAAAAATCTTCTTCTTGGTTCACAAAGTAAAACTTTCTAAATTGATTTTTAGTCCATAAATTCGAACTTGATCTTGAGATATCTTCTTTCAAAACTTTCTAATTCCATCCACAGTTCAAATTCTTTCTCAATCTGCACTATATCTTCTTCCAAAACTTTCTAAATCAATTAGCAATTCGAATTGTTTCATGGATTTGATGACATCACTTGCATTTTAAACTTGTTTTCAAACTTGTTGTTGACTTTGCTTGACCTCTGAGTGTAGGGCAAACTTTCTAGCTCATGGATGGCAGAGTTTGAGCAACACATGGCACCAAGGCATTAAGAAGGTGGACTTTAAACAACTAAGTGCCTTACTTGGACATACTTTTCATCTCTCTCCATAGGGTGGTGTTTCTCATGAGTTTATCACCTTGGGAAGACTTTATTCACTTTGAAATCCTCTTGCATGTCCTCCAAAGCGGACTTTGCTAGTTTCTTCACACCTTAGCTCCTTCAAGGTGGACTTTCTATCTTCCATGATGGCGGACTTTGTGAGCTTCATGCCACTTGCTATCTTCCCACCCTAAGGTGGACTTTCTTGCCTCCTTAGACCTCTTTCATGGGCGGAGTTTGAAGAGTTGGGCATCTTCCTTCATCACCTTAGGCAAACATTTAGATCATGCACTTCAAAACTCCTTCATAGGGTAGACTTTATGCACTTAACTTCAGGGCAAAATTTTAGAAGACCATGTAAGGGCAGACTTTTGAGTGACTTGTGCTCCAAGGGCGGACTTTCAAGAGATCACCAAGTAGGGCAGACTTTCAAGACTACCTCCAAGGGCGTACTTTTGAGAGATCACCAAGTAGGGCGGACTTTTGAGTGACTACCTCCAAGGGCAGACTTTATTTAGTTCACTTCACAGGGCAGACTTTGTGAGCTTCATCATCATGCTTGGGAGAACTTTTGGGAGACTTAGAACTCAACCATAAAGAGGGCGGACTTTTCATCCCTCTCCACAAGGCAAAATTTATTCACTTAACTTCAGGGCAGATTTTGGAGAGATCATCAAGGTGGACTTGGACTTGTCATGATCATAGGTGGAGTTTCAAGAGATCACCATTATGGTGGAGTTTGAGACACATGCTTCAAGAGTGGAATTTCATAGACATCCATTCATTAGCACCTTGGGCGGAGTTTGGAGAGATCATCAAGTAGAGCAGAATTTTGAGTGACTACCTCCAAGGGTGGACTTTCAAGAGATCACCAAGTAGGGCGAACTCTTCTTCACTTTGAAATCATCTTCATGGCCGACTTTTAGCTCTCTGCATAGGGCAGAGTTTCTCATGTTCACTTCATAGGGCAAACTTTTTAGACATCTCCATCATCAATCATTGATTAGCCAGACTTAGAAAATATTTGGAATGCTTCAAAATTTCACAATTTCTTTAATTTTAACCAGATCGACTTGAAATTTAAAATCCATACTTAGGCAAACCATCTAAAGCATAATGACCCCTAAAATGTAGGATCTTAGCTTTTTAGGTCAAAACTTGGAAATTCTCGATCACGATCGAAGTAGGTCAGTGGTACCAGTGCAAACCCTAGGTCCCCATTTTGAAAAATCAAAAAGAAGGCATCCTTAAAAAATAGGGAAAACTTTCTAAAAATAGCCATATCGGGGATTGGGCTAAAAATGCCAAAAACCAAACTTCCTAAAAAATAGGAAAAAGCAAAAAGGCAAACTTTCTAAAATTAGAAAGTTGTTCAAATTCGTTCAAATCAATTGCGTTCTTCATCCTTTGGCCTTTCTAGGCACTTCAACGGTATCTGAACTCTATTATCACTTGGCTTGCAAAAACTAACTTTCAATCCTTAGGACTCAAACCTAAAGCGAAAGGTCACAGGCACAGGCACTAACAAAAACCCTAGAAATTTTAAACAAATACAAGTCATTTAACTAGTAGCTACTATAATCTTGGTTGTAGGTTTTACCAAGTCGCATGCTAGGAATGGATATTTTATCAAAATTGGAACTTGTGTGTTACATAATTGACTGCCAAAAATCATCATTTTCATAACCTATTATATTTCTTTCGACTTCCTAGGAATTTAGATTAAAATAGGTAGAAATGGTTCTGACCTCTACTTTTTGATACTTCTGGGTTCTCATAGCTTGGATGTTTGTGAAACAGTGGCATAGGATGAGCCTGATTTGTTACAAAATGTGAAATGAGTTAGTCCATAGTTGGAAGTAGTTTCCAATATGCCTACCACATAGATGACACCTTTCATTCTCCTTAAAAGGAAGCTTCCAATTACACAGCCTCCTTCATTTCATGATGAGGGCCATGGAGGAATCATGGGACTCCAAACAGCCACTCTCACCAATAATGTACTAGGGAAAATAAAGTCATGGCATAGTCTTTCAAACAACATCCCTAAAGGCATGGAGGGAGCCAGGCATGACAGTATTTATGGGATTGGTTTATCAAACATCTATAAAAAAAAATCGTATCCAAGTTACTTTTAGATAACCTACACCACCATGACCTAGGGCTATGACTCATGTTTCCACGGATCTCAATATGGGGAGCTTTTCTCTTGAACAATCAAAGGTGTGAAAGAGTCTCTCTTGTTCACTAACCATGAGGAATTCATCACAAAGAAAGAAAAAAGGTGGCAAGTATACTGGTAGTTCAACCCCTAAGACCACATCGTTTCTACTGTTTGGGAAGCCTATTCATCAGGTACAGTCACCACAATGCCAAAAGTATGGAATAAACTCTCCAGGTGGGCTAGGATTTTCAAGCTTCAAAGACACTAGTTTTCTTAGCCTTATGACCAATCAATTAAAAGACAGATTGAATTTTTTTAACAATTCTAACATAAGACCTCAACATGAAGAAAGATGAATGTATATTTTAATTCTATTTTTCTTTTGAGGTCCATTTGGAAGAACTTACAACTTTTGAGTATGATACAATGTACATATTGATTCCACCTTGCTTCCATATCAATTCCCCATTAGCAAACTTTACAACTTTGACTATGATATAATGAACATTTTGATTTTATTCCGCTCTTGAATGCAAATTTAGATCTTGAGTGTCATATAATGTACATTATAAACTGTGTCAAAGCCCCTTTTGCAAAAAATACAACTTTACATATATATAATATAACATGTATTTTGGTCTATGTTGTTTCTAGGTCTTGTTAATGTTGCTTCCTAAGGTTGTAAATTTAAATTATGTTGACAATATTTCATCCTATGAAGTTTATTCAATGATAGTCATTTATGCACAAGACATAGTTGTGTTAAATGCATGTCATAGCTAAATATCCACTCTAAGAAAACACATGGGACTTATTGTAGCCACTTATGTCTAATTTTTGGGTTGCTCAAGATTCTCTCCAAACAATTATGTCGAATTTTACACATCCTCAAATAGTGTAAGATGCTCAATAGCTAGAGCTCTCTATCATCCTTCACAATTTTGATGTAAATATATCCTTACATTGGATGATATTTGTGTTGCCAATAGACTTGATTTGGGTTTCTCTTTGATACTTGATGCCTACACTTTTAAATTCTCAATTAACAGTGCCTATTTCAATGCTTCTCAGTGCCTATTTTGATGTTTATCAGCTTTTGGATGCTTTTTGAGGTAGCTTGTCATGTTTAATTAGGTTATATCTTTCTTATGAAATTTACCCATGATACTCCTCTATGGAAATGAGTTTGATGATGTGCAATATGTTTTGTTTCTCAAGGCTCACATTGAATGGTTACATGGGAAATTCCTTATAAACTCTGACATACTATCCAATGGTCAATTAACAACATACATGATTATTTTTTTGACATTTTTTATTGCACTGTGAACTTACGCACTTCAAATTGCAATGTCTTTCCATAAGATCTGATTCTATCTTTTTGTCTTAAAAATAGCCAATTTTTAGCTCCTAATTGGCCCCCAAAATTTACAACCTTGAATTTAACATGATACATTTTTTTAATGCCACAAGAATTTAGACACTATTCATGTTGGCTTCCTGTACTACCATATTCAATGGTGTTTCAACTTCTTTTGGGCTGATTTTTTATAAATTTATATGTAAAAAGGCCTATTATGTCTAAGTTATTTTCTTTCTCAGAATGACCTCCAATACACATGAACTCTTTAATGTATTCTGACTCTCAAGATGTTCCTCCAACATCCTAGTTCTCCTATTAAGGTTTCACAAAGAAGAAAACCAATCAAAGGCAACAAAATGGAATTCTCTAAAACTCTAGTGAAATGTGAAACATGTAACAAACAATATCATACCATTAATCTGGAGGAAGAGGAACCCCACAAACCCATTAGTACATTGATAAAGGCTTTGTTTCATGGCCCAGGTAACAAAATTTATTCTCTTATAAGGTTATTTCAGATGCTATAATTAATTATAAATGTGATAGAGATTATATAAGGCCTACAAAAGTCCTTTCTCCTTGGGATCTTTTTCAACATCTTATTACAAAAAGTCTGCATTCTAGTCTTTCCTCCCTAGAGTGTCATCCTACACTCTCTATTTCTAAAAGAAACACCCTGCAATGATCCTTCATGAAACCCCAACTATAGAGAAGAATTCTTGACACAAGGAGTCCAATGATGCCCCAATTATACTATAGACTCAAAGCATTGGAATTTGTCTCACTAGCTTGCTGACCTTTGTTTAAAATAAAGACATCACGTTGTTAAATTATTAAGGTCAAGAATCAAGGTGAAGAAAACAAATAAGAATGATCCAGGAGTATTAACTTAAAAAGGTACATGTAGTGACACCCAGGAAATCCTCATGTTTGGTGGCAACTATAAGGCTACTGCTCAGGTCCATGGCAAACCAAACTCAAAGTACCTCCCAAATGTTTGAAGGAACACAAAAACCCATATTCACTCACTAGCACATGTCACACATGCTTCAAAGTAGCACACTGCGCTTTGTATTTATAGATAATACACTTCTAAAATATAGATACCTCAACCAAACAGTTTGCAATTTCAACCACAGTTCAATCAAGGTCCATTACACCTTCCAAAACTGCAAAGTCCGAATTACAAAGTTCCTTATTTCAGCATCAAGACTATCACTCTATAGTCTCCAAACATACTAATCAACATGGAGACCAAGGAATCACCTATGAGGCTCACAATATGCCAACTTATCAAGGTATGCTAGCAATTAGTTCAAATAGACAACCACTAGAGAATATAAGAGTCTAACATAGGAAATAGTTCCACTTCTTCTCGAGATGATTCAATTTCCTAACAACCCTTTGCCTTCATGACATGAATCCTTGTAAACCATATATACATATCTCTATAACATAGTTTAAATATCATAAATAGAAAATAATCAGTCATACACCTTTCTCAAGGGTATGATATATGCATAATAGATGGGTAAATAAAATACCTTATTTGTTTAGTTCTAGATTTTTCTTTGTTCTCTTTTATTCTATTAATAGGCTTATGCTTAAGCCATAACTCATTTAGATTTTCATCTGAAGAGTTTACTAGGATTTCGACTATGGACCCCAAATTAATGATACCAAAGTAGCTTCATTTGGGTTTTGCATGCCTTTTCATATACAATTGATGTGCCTAATCCCTAACATCAAATGTCGGCATATATGAAACTACTTGTCAACCTATTTCACGATGGCCAATCCAATGCAAACCAGATACATGCAATGATCAAGAGTGAGATGAAATAAATCATGCATCAGGGAAAATTCTTATTCAAACACTTTATAAAGGTTCGTGAGTGGGTAATCTCATCGTCCTCATCATGTAAGAACCCTTGATAAATTTGAAATAGTTTCATGTTGAGGGCCATGGAGTAATCATGGGACGTCAAATGGCCACTCTCACCAATAATGTGCTAGGGAAAATAAATTCATAGCAGTCTTTCAAACAACATACCTGCAAGCATGGAGGGAGCCAGGCATGACAGTATTTATGGGATTGGTTTCTCATACATCCATCCAAAACAAAATCTTATCCAAGCTATTTTTAGATAACCTGCACCACCACGATCTAGGGGCTATGGCTCATGTTTCTATAGATCTCAATATGGGGAGATTTTCTCTTGAACAATCAAAGGTGTGGAACAGTCTCTCTTGTTCACTAACCATGGGGAATACATCACAAAGCAAGCAAAAAGGTGGCAAGTATATTGGTAGTTCAACCCCTAAGACCACATCATTTTTGTTATTTGGGAAGCCTATTCATAAGGTACAGCCACCACAATCCCAAAATCAGCAACAAGATGGAATAAACTCTCCAGGTGGGCTAGGATTTTTTAGCTTCAAAGACACTGGTTAACCTGGCCTTACGACCAGTCAGTGAAAAGAAAGGTGGATTCTATTTTTTTAACAATTCTAACATAAGACCTCAGCACGACGAACGTTGCAGTGATGTATAATATAATATGAATTGTTGAGTATAATATAATGCATATTTTAATTCTATTCTGCTTTTGAGGTCCCTTTGGTAGAACTTACAACTTTTGAGTATGATACAATGTACATGTTGATTTCACCTTGATTCTGTATCAATTCCCCATTAGCAAAATTTACAACTTTGACTATGATATAATGAACATTTTGATTTTATTCCACTCTTGAATACAAATTTAGATCTTGAGTGTCATATAATGTACATTATATTACCGTTTCAAAGTCTCATTAGCAAAAATTTTAACTTTAAATATATATAATATAACATGTCTTTTGGTCTATGTTGTTTCTGGGTCTTGCCAATGTTGCTTCCTAAGGTTGTAAATTTAATTAGGTTGACAATATTTGAGCCTATGAAGTTTATGCAATGACTATGTCATTTATGCATGGTACACAGTTGTGTTAAATGCATGTCATACCTAAATATCCACAAATATCCACTCTAAGCAAACACATCAGACTTACTATAGCCACTTATGTCTAATCTTTGTGCAGCTCAAGATTCTCACTCAAACATTATTTCTAATTTTACACATCCTCAGGAAGTGTAAGATGCTCAATAGATAGGGCTCTATATCATCCTTCTCAATTTTGATGTAAAAACATCATTACATTGGATGACATATGTCTTGCTAGCAGACTTGATGGTGATTCTAATGAACTCATGAGGACTGACATGGAAAATTTTATGTTCATTTTATGAAGACTTCTGAATTCTTATGATGATTTTGATAGTGTTGATACTCTTGTCAATGTTAGAGGCAACTCTGGACTTTGTTTGCATCTAATCATACAAAAGCATGTGCATATGTGAGGAATCAATTTTGAAAGCATAATCTTCTAGTTCATAGAATCTATAGTTGAGTTGCTAAAAGGAAAAGAAAATTACAGGTTCAACAAATCATCTGAACAAATAAACTATGGAATAAATTTTCTAGCAAGGCTTGTTAGCCAGAAATAAATCCCCATGGTATTAGATAGAAAAAGGCTATTAATGAAACCTTAGTTTTTTAACAAATAAACGTATCTCAAAAAGGGCCTTGACAAAACTCCAACCTAAAGAAAAATTCATTGGAGGTACGAGAGGTTTATATACTACTAGGAAATCTTTAGTTTTGTATCAGACAAATAAATCTCAAATGAGGCCTTAGACAAAAATTCCATTTAAAAGAAAAAGTCTTTTTAAGTAGGTTAAGTTTTGATCAAATAATTTGTTGGATTCCACATTCACCTCTTGATTTCGTCGGCCAGATATGATTTCAAGCAGGCTCATTCCAAGACTTGTCCACACAAAACCCTCTAAGCAGGACCAAATTGACGTGATGTATGAAGCAAGAACCAAAAGGGCAGGGAAAACAATGACACCAGCAAGCAACATACGAAGAAAAATGGGATTTATCTTTTGATGAGGATGACAGGCATGACAACTGTGAGGCAACCAATCTTATGAAGACGAATTCAGACGGAGGCAGCCAATCTCGCACGTTTAATAGATTGACAACTACAAGAAGCAAAATTACCCAGAGAGAAGGTGGTGCAGGAGAAGTTGTTGAGAGAGACAAACTCACATCCTTTTGGTATGACCTCTTTTTTATAATGAACAACTTATGCAACAGGAACAGATTTGTTGGTCATCTCCAAGAAACCATTGGTGGATCCATTTGTGCCAGAGCATTGCAATTAATTGTAATTAAATAATTTCACAAGGCTAGTTCTTTAGTCATTCAGTTTCTTTAATTAACTGTAATTAGTAAATATAGAGATCTTTAAATCTCTTGAAATTTTCCATGATAACCTAGAACAAGTTTGCCTCACTCTAGTGACAAATCACTAATGGAACCAAAAATAGCTTAGTTGTAGACTAGCCAACAATTAGAGGGGTATTAGAAAGGTAATGTTCAATTGATTTCTAGCTTAATCCGGTTGTCCAACATAGAAACAAAACCATTTGAGCCATCTTTGGATGATATGTTCACTGTTCAAAAAACTTTAACAGGTCACTCATGGGAGACGAAAGATAGGGGATGGATCAGGGCAGTAACTAATCAGCCAATTCATTATGGATTGTGAATTTTTAGATATACAATGCTTTTATGTATGGCAATTATAGTACATAGCTTAATTCATTCATCAGTCTCTGGTCCATCCAACTTTATATAGATTTCATCAAATTATGGTCTATACAAAAAAACTACATGCTCTAAGAAAATCCCCCCAAATAGGTAGGTTGCAGAGGCATCCAATTAATTCATGTGCTTCACATAGGTGTCTAGCACAACCAAGAAGGTCAACTAGGTAGGCTTATTGTTCCACTGTAGGTGTAATACAAAATTCTTGAATCATAACATCAAAATATTGCACATTTTGACAATAGACTTGCATTACTTACAAGAGTGTGGTAATATCCTCTAGGATAAGTCAGAACAACAACATAGGTAACTTGATTTGGCTATGGACCTTTCTATTGTATTTTTAATAATTAGTCAAACTATTGTATTTCTATTGTATGGACCTTTCTATTGTATTTTTAATAATTAGTCAGACTATGTTCCTGGTGCATCCCAAAGCGTTTTCCAAACTTTTAGGCCTCTAGCCCACATTCTAGCATATATCTAGTGTCTCATCACCTAAGTTACTTTTGATTTCCCAAGAACAAAACTACATAAATGACTTAGCAACTAGAGATGGGTGATCAAATGCACAATATCATTTAAGCATACACAAGGTTGGATCTGGATTATTGGGTTCATTCTCAATCATTTGTCATTCAATGTTTAGATGGACCACTATTAAAGAATAATTATTTAGCAATTAAATAAGGGCTATTGGACCATCATGGCATCTACATTTTTCCCATGTTGAATGACTTCCAATCTAGGGTCTATGTCAACAATGGGGTCCAATTTTTTTATTGTTGGTATAATTCAAGTTTGATTTTAGCCTTGTCTACTTCATTCAGTTTAGGTCTCAATACACTGTGTGAAATACAATGTTAAAGCCTTTATGGTTCTTATTCTTTCTTCTTCAAGAGATTTCTTAATTTAAAATTTTTAAATATTTCTGTAAGGCATTCTTATTTTTGTAGTAACTTCTACAGGATTCATTTCTCCAATCACAGTGAGAGTGTTTGTAGATCCATCAACCTTTATAGACTCTACTCTTATAATATTTACATACCAAATCACTAAGGAACATGTAATTATATATCCACACCAAAAGATCAAAAGTGTAGCAAGTCAAACACTCCAATTTATATATCCCAATCTAATAGGAAGTAAAGTTTGAGAGAATAATTTATCAAAAAGAATTTAGGTGTTAAGAATTTTGTTGCCAAAACTATGGAATGCCTTATGTAGTACCCCTGCCCTAATCAAATTTTAATCTTGGTTAGTTATCATGTAATCAAGTTATAGTCAAAAGTTTTAATTAATGTGTGTACCTATTAATGTGGTTGTCACATCAATTCGTATGTAATTTTATTTTTCTCTTGAATTGTGCTATTAATCTCGGGCTAACACTTTTATTATATATATATATATGCATGTGTGATTCATGGTTGTAGGAGATTACAGGTATAGTACCGCATGGGTGCGAGGTTCGACTCCATCTGGGTTCACAAGTTTGAGTGCTCCTCATTAACCCTTATAAATTGGATTAGGTGGTCGGGAGACCCTCATTTGACCTTTGTCAGTCGTCTGTCAGTATTCCTTTGGTTGGGTATGCAGGTCGTCTGTTTGTTTGGCCTTTGTGGATTGCGTGTTTTGTGTGTGGTTAAATTGAGTAATTAGTCCTTAGTATTTAAATTGATTAAATCTGTGTTTGCGCATTAAAGATTAAGGGACTAAATTAAATAGGGTTCATTTATGCGATTAATCGTTAATTTGAATTGTTCAATTTAAATTAAGAGCAAGTTCAATTAAATGATTAATTTTAATTGATTGGTTTACTTAGATATGCTTTGGGAAAGGAAATATTTAAATTAATTTGAAATAGAATTAATTTAATCTCTTTGCCTTTTGAAAATAGAAAGGTTGTTTTAATTATTTAAAGAAAATTAATTTTAATTAGAAAAGCAAGTTAATATATATTTGATAAAGTGTGAAAAATTAATTTTGGGATTTTATTTTAAATAAAAATATATATTGCCCTCATAATATTTTAGAAATTTAAATGTTAAGTTGTGTTAAATTGGAAAATTAGAAATTAAATGAGGAAGAGGCATTTTGATTTTTCGAAATTAGAAATAAATTGTGTAAAAGTATTTTTATTTTAGAAAGGAGATTTTTGGTGAAAAACTTGGCATTTAACCTTGGGTTTGGAAATATTTTTGGGGAGGATTATTTTGGGAAAAATATTTGGGGATTTTGGGGAAGAATTTGGGGAACTTTTGTGGAAGGATTTTGGGTATTTTGCAGGTGGAGCTCATCTTCAACACCTCCAGGATAGCATTCAAGGTTGGCATTTTAGTTAATCCTTTGTTGTTTTTGTTGAAATTTGCCTGAATTTAAAGGAGCTTCCTATGTGTGTAGGTGCCCTTTTTCTTTAAAAAAAAACTCCTTCATTTTGGATATGAATTGAGCAATTAATTTAGCATTGAATCCTTTATTTCATGGATGCAAATCCATTTCTTCATTTTGGGAAAGAAATGATGTGTTAAATTTAAAATGTTGTGTGTATATAGGAGTTGGAAGAAATCTGAAATTCCTTCCTGTATCTTGCTATTTGGTTTGTAGATTGTTAAATTAGTTGGATATCATGTTTATAGATTGAGTAGATTTGCTAATTTTACCCCTGAGAGGGGTTATGTTGGAAAAATTTCGCCAGAATGGGTTTCCTGGGAATGAAAATGTTTTGTTTTAAATTGATTGAATTCATTCTCTGTTTTGTCTCAGAAAATTTCTGAGTCTATTTTATTTGGGAGTTTTGTCTGAGATTATCAAAACAAAATAAAAATAAATGAATATATATATGTTTGATGGTTTGAAAATAAAATTTATTTCCCAGAAATCGACTGGGAATTTCTCTGTGACTGGGGCAGTTTTGTTTTAAATTTTATATAAATATATATATATATAATTAAAAAAATAATTATTGTTTTACGTGAGATGGGAGAGCCAAGGCTCGACCCCATCCCCATGCCTTGGGCTGCCATAGTGGGGAGTCAGGCTGTGAGGCCATGGCGTGGCCTCCACACAGCCGTGGCTATGTGGAGTCCACGACATGGATTCCACAACCCTTCCCTTTGGAAGGGAGCCTACATGGGGTCCTCCACGTGGGTAGCCTTTTATGTAAAACAAAAAAAATAAATAAAGATTGAAAATATATGGGGTTTATATATTATATTTTATTTAAAGGTTTTTTTTAGATTTTACATTTTTATTAAAAAGTTTTAATGATTAATTTTATTTATTAAATTATTAATTAATGTATATATATAATTAATGAGTAATTAATATATATTAATTAATGTTTAATTTGCATTTTTTTTACGATGCTTGCAGGAAGTATCTTTTTTTTTTTTAAAAAGATAAAATAATATTTTATTTGGAAAGTTTTTGAAAATAAAATATATTTATTATTTGGTAAATTTTAAATAATATATTATTCAGGAATATATTATTTGATAAATTAAATGATAATAGGTTATTTGGAAATTTTACAAATGAAATAATATAGTATTTGAGTAATTGGAAAATGGAATATTATATCATTGGATATTTTAGAAATTTAAATGATATACTATTGGAAATATTGGAAATTAAATAATGTATTATTTGGAAATATGGGGAATTAAATAATGTATCGTTTGGAAAATTGGTAAGTAAATGATATTTTCATTTAGTAAAATAAATTATTTAATTTATATTTTTTCTCTGTATTGAGAAATAGGCAAGATTGTACTATTGCAATTGTGGTATTGAATTTATCTTGTAATGGTGATTTTTCTATTATTGTATTTTGAAAACTTCGATCCTTTAGAAAACTAGATCGATTGTTGTGTGAAAACAATAGGAGAAAAAAAAAGATCGTCACTCCCGATTATTGCCTATGCAAGTTTAATTTTTTGTATTAGCTTTTGCTTAAGTAATGGCAAGACTTGCTTTGTTTGATTGGACCCTGTCGTATGGTTGATTTGGGGTGCCTATTTTTGTCCTCGATTTCGAGTTTGACTATTGTCTTGCGATGGTGTTATAACTAGTCATGTCCTTTATGCGGGTGTCAAGTGTTGATTCGTGGTTGACCATAGCTGGTCAGGTCTCCAATTAGAGTACCATAAGTCAGTGTACCTCATATGAAGTTGAGTTTGACCAAATGGTTGTTCTCTCCATTTTGAACTCTGTTTGATTGACCTTGTGTATGCCTGGGTTTAGGAGTTCATTGAGTATGGTCTAGTGTCATGTGGGAAAGTGGCTTTTGATTGGGGGTCGTGCCCAAAGTGGTTGTTGGATAACCCATCAAAAGTGTGTATAATAAGTGATAACCTAATAGCATATTAGAGAGTTAGTTAATGAATCACTAAGTAAGATAATTGTGCCTCACACATGGGGCGAGTGCTAGTACATACTCGACATGCAATGAGAAGGCCTGAAATGGAAAACCATCATCCTTGTCTTCATGAAAGGATGTGTGGGTCCACATGAGGCTTGGATGGGCCAGAGGTTTGGAATAGGTTGCCAGGGTAACCCAATGGATGAGGCCGGAACTTATGAAGACCTGCCATGGTAACCATACCAGGTTATGTGATGACACTTGTCCCTTATGTCCGCTAGTGTGTTGTTGAGTTGTCTTGATAGGAGCATTGTTGTGGAGTCATCCTGTTGCTTATGTCTTGTGAGTACCTACTATCATGCTAGACCTTGGGTTGCGATGACTTAGTTTTGTGGATGCTCCAATGGACCTTTGTATTTGCTTTTATTATGTTCAGTTGGATCCTTTCCTATTCAGGGATCATTTATGTATTTATTTGACTGATGTGGTCATTGTATATTGGTTATATTCGCCTTGATGGTAGGATTGTAAATGATGTGAACCTTATGTATACTTAACTTATTTAATGATCAGACAGGGCTTGCAGTTGAGCAGACCCGAAGATGTAGCCCTCTAGGGGTGAACTCCGATATCAATTTGGTGTTATGTGATGCTTACGTTCTTATGTTCCTTTTTAGTTTTAGCATGTATGGTTGGCATTATGTTAGAATGTATAAAGTGGATTAGATGAAATTAATTGTAAATGCATGTATGCAGTTGTCTTCTAAATGCAGTAAATTGGATCATGAAATAATGTAGATTAGAATAATGGAATATATTCAGTTATTGTTAATGAAATTAAGTATGAATGTAAAGAAATCATTAGTTTATGATGAAATTTAAGTACGCTATGAAATTAGATGCATGACTTAAGTTTTAATGAAAGCTTGAACGTAAGGTATGAATAAATCTTAATGGACGAACCTTATCATGTGATCTATATTTTTATCTGACTAAAAGAAATTAATCCTTGTTTAAGAATTATCTCGTTATTAAGATAATAAGCTTTTTGGATTAATTAGCATGAGTTAAGTTAAATGTGGAATTTAGTAATCACGTTGGGAAACTCTTTAGGTGATAGTTGAAGTCTTTCGTTGTGTAATCTGTACTTTGATATCTCATTGTATCATTATGTTGTGTTTAATTTTTTTTTTTAATTATTTACACTCTATTCTTGTGTTTTAGTTTTATCCCTTCGGGGTTTCCTGGCGGGGCATTACACCTTACCTAGGATATTGGCAGCAATCTTCATAACTTTATTCTTGCATTTGCAGCAAGAAATCTCCATAGAAACTACTGTACTATTCTGCAACAATAGTCTCCATAAGATATATGACATGAAATTTTTAAATAATAGAAATAAAATGGTAAGTATAAGACAGAATGGAAGAAAATACAAACCTTCATGACAACTTTTTGAGAATATCTATAATCAGATTGTGCACATCTACTACTGGGAAATGAGGTTAAAGCAAGACTGTAGAGACAACTAAGAGAAGATTCATTGTCCTCCTTTATCTCGACTTCTAGACTAAGTCATGTTCAACAACTTTTAAATAGGAAAAAAAGGGAAAAAGGAAAAACCTACGTTGATGATGCAGCTCTGTGATCCTCAGTAGTCAATTGCCTCTGAGCAAGTTCACAGGGAGTCATGAAGTGCTTAGTAAGGCCCCCTTTGAGAAATGGACCCACCCATGAATCCATTAAGTGTCATGAATGGCTGAATATTAAAAAAAAGCATGAGTCAATCTATTAGAAATTAAAACAAACCAAAACATGTATTTCTAAGAAAAATAAAACACAGCGTAAAAACTTAAATATCAAGAGAAAAACATCCTTTGAAGTAGTCAAATCTATAAAACATTTATCTATAAATTTATATTCTAAACATTAAATTATAGTAAGATTAATAAATAACCAATGAATATTAAATTAAATTATATCAAATATTGAAATATCTAACATGTAATGCCCACCACTATCAATATAACACCATGGAGAGTAGGAAAGCCACACCAAAAGAAATGAAGATAATAATACTAAGGATAAATAAACTAGGGATCGAAGCTTCAAGGTAGATGGCTATTTTTTTATTATTATTATCTTTCTTAATATAATTAATTGTCCATATATAAACAATCTGTAATTCTTATTCATTTAGGTGGGGCAAACAATCCATTACTTTTTTAAGTAAAGATAACCTAAAAGGAGATCTAGGATTCCTATTCATTTTGGCAGGACAAACAACCCATGAGTTTTCATAGGAAGATCTGTGATTCCTCTACTCTACTTATATGATTCCTCTATTTTGTCTCTACTCTACTTTCATTCTAGCAGGGTAAACAAATCCTCTACTATGCCTCTGCCACCACATAAATACAGAAAAAAAAGAGATAATATATAATAAGAATTACCTGGAAGAAGAATTTTTCCCTCATTCAGTTGTTATTTGTTGATCCCCACCTTTTCCTTTGCTTTGCCTCTTCACCCTACACCACAAATGTTAAAAAAGAAAAAAATATATAAAAATCATAGACACACAAAATGTAAAAAAGAAACAAATAACATATCAAAATCATAGACATCTAGACCAATGTGCACAATGTAGACAAATTCTTATAGAAAATTGGAGCAACCTCTTACAGGAAAATGAAAAAATCACAAAAAAATAACAAAAAAACAGAACAAACATCGTGTTGAGAAAAATAAAATATAATGAAAAAAATAACAAAAAGATGGAATAGAGCATTGGCAGAAGAAAAAAACAAATGGTCTGACATATGCCAAGGGTTATAATCTTAACTCAACATGATTTTCCACGCTCCACGAAATTTGAGTTTTCTATTGGTTATAAGTCAGTTTTAAACATTCTATCACTCAACAACTAGGTTTGCAACGGATCAGTGCTTGATACGAATCATGGTTTGAATCCATCCGTCAGATCACTTTTCTCCATAAAATTTGAATTTTTTTCGAATTTCAAACTTTCTTTTAAATTTTAATTTGAAATAGATCGTCGTTTGAAACAGATTGCTCACATTTTCCTCGGGTTGGAATTTGAAACTCACTGGTTTTCAAATCTACTTTGCTAGGGTTTTCAAATATTTGGCAACAATGAATATTTCGCCATATCTAGTCCGATTGTCCTCCAAAACTTGAACCCTTTCATGAGTTTATTATTTCTTATAAAATTTATTTTTCACTGTTATATTTTGTTTATGTTATCTATATTGTATGTTTAATATTTGTTTATATTTTTAAAATTTTAAATATACATTTGAATTATGTTCAATTTTATTGTATAATATACATAATTATATATAAATATAATATAATATATATAGTAATATATAATATATTTTTAACATAAATATTAATTAAACATAAGAAAATGCACATTTGTAAAGAATTTTTTTGAATGGAGTTGGGCAGGAATACTGTTTCTGGCAATCGTGCTGGAATCTCTGTGTCTTCTTTGTACGGGCATAAGGATTCAAACAGATCTACTGAAGAGAAAGAGGATGGGGACCCTCCTTTTGATCCAGGAGACAAAGGGGGATCACATGAAGATGTTTCAAATCGGGAGGGAATCTTGAAAGATGGAGATGAGCTAAAAAATAATGATAATTAGAAGGGACCCTCCAAATCTTGGTCGGGACTATTTGGTACTAAACCCTCCGAAAAATCTATCTTTCCTAGTGTCTCAAACATTTTTTATAAGGCAATGGGTAAGTTCATCTTTTCCATTCCAGATGATGCCATTGAACACAATATATCACTGATGACCTTTACTCTAGTTGGTAAATTTGTTGGCCCAAGACCGAACATTGAAGTGGTGAGATCTTTTACAAAAAAGAAGTGGCATCTGAAAGGCCAAGTGGAAATATTGGTGATGCCAAAAGGGTTTTTTTCTTTCAACTTCTCATGATTGGAATATTTGGAAGGTGTTTTGTGTGGAGGTCCTTGGATGATTGGTAGAACTTCGTTGTCTTTAAGGAAGTGGTCTACTAAAATGGAGCTAAATGAATCTTTTTTTGAATCGACCCCTTTTTGTGTGAGGTTGCATGGATTATCGATGGAGTTCAGGTTGAAGATGTTTTCAAGGGCATTGCTAGCTCCATTAGAGAGCTTCTAGCCATGGACCCTATGACTGTAGCCAGAAAAAAGATGTTTTACACTAGGATCTATGTAAATGTTTGCTAGAATATAGATCTTCCTTCTTCGATAGATATTTTCTCAAAGTTGGGGAAATGGGAGCAACCCATTGAGTATGAATCATTGCCTTTTGTTTGCTTCCATTGCAAAAAAATTGGACACCGGGCTAGGTTTTGTCCTAGTAATCAGAGGAGTCTTCCAAAAAGTAATGTATCTCATAAGAAAATTTGGAGGGAGAAACAAAATAAAGGTGATGGTAATACTGAAGGGGCTAGGAAACAACAAACAAAGAATCTTGATCCACCATTAAACCACTAGAGATGGTATGATGGTAGAATCTAGGCAGATTAAGCTGCCTTCAGCAGAAGATAAACGAGTGAGTACAAACAACCAAAAGTACCACCCTGGTGTTTACATATCTTTTAAATGGGAAGTTGATCTTTTGATGGATATTATGCTTGGCATCCAAATTGCTTCCAAAAGGAATGGGATTCACAGATGAATAGGAATGATATGGAGGTCTTTTGGATAGTTTGATGTAGGTAGATGGTTGGAAGGTTCTCAAAGATGTGTGCCTTTGTTGATCTTGAATTACGACCAGGTAATTGGATTGTGACATAGGGATCATATAGATAGTGGATGGAGGGATGTAGGGTCCTAAGATAGATGGAAGGAATGAAGGCTTTGATTTTGGGATACAAGAACCCAAAATGGATTTGGAGGATGGGGAGTGTGTATGCTTGGATTTAGATGGAGGAATGTGGGATTTAGTAGGGACACCAACGTTTTGAGAGTGAGTTGTGTAGCCAAGGCCACGATAATTGAGATTTGCTTTGATATGAAGGGGTTCTAATATACCTTGTTCATGTAGGCCTAACCCTTTGCCTTGATAATGCATTTTTTGACAAATATTTTTAGCAATAGGATACTTGTTGCATTTAAAACAAGACACGAGTCTATTTTGAGGAGGATATGGTATGGAAGGAATGATAGGATCATGAAGTAGACCGGATCAAATGAAAGTGGAGGAACCCATTTGATATGTAGGGGACACATGAACAACATGGGTAGATGCAATGGGATCTTGTGGAAGATTAGGACCATGAAGGGGATAAGAATGGATGATGGGATCTTCAGGTGAATATGGAGGATTATGACATGGAGGTGAAGGAAAAGTTTGGTCTTTGCATTTTGCTCCTGATTTGGAAAGGAGTTATTGGATAATATGGAAGGAATATAATGATCTTTCTCAAGGAGAGTCTTATGAATAAAATTTGAAAGGATGCTTTTCTCTTGAGTTGGAAGGGAATCATCTTGGATGGAATAAAAAGAGATGAGGGGATCATCTTAAGACTCTTGGGAGATGGGATCTTGGTCAAAAATTGGATGAGATGGAAGGGTTTGTCCTTGATCTTGATTTATTCCAAGACTTGTTTCTTCATACTTTAGATTATCCTCTTGGCTTGGGGTAGGAGTTTGGATAGGTACAAGGGATTCTTGAATGGATTCAATGTTTTGTCAATGATGGTACTAGATCTGAGATAGGATTCTCAAAAGTAGGTTTGCTTAGGAAATGAGAATATGGAGGCATTGGATCTAGGATTTTTGAATTGTACAAGGGATTTGTATTAAGAAATAAATTAGCTTGGATTTCTATTTTGGATAGCCCTTGAGAGGTTTCATCATTGGATGCATTGTTTGATGGAGATGATAATGATTGATCATAGGAATAAAAAATGGTGGGAGATATGAGGGCTACTTGAGAGTTAACTTCTTTATGAGAGGATAAGCCATTGCTAGACACCAGTACATGATTTTGATCTTGCTTGGAAAGTGTGTCTCGAAAAGCTTCTATGAGAATATTTAGTATACAATTATTCTTTGGAGGAGCATGTGAATTGTTTTGATGCTTCGATGTAGTTGGGTTTTGATTTTGGGTTCGGTTGTAATGAATTTGGTTTTAGTTATGGTATTGATTGCTTGGGTTTTGACTTGAGAATTAGTGGAAGTTTGTGTTTATTGATTGAAGTTGATTTGTCATGTTTGTTCATGAGATAGGAATTGGTATGTAGGGTTACTGGTAGGATGGATTTTCGAATTGTAAGTCTTGTGGTTGGGATTGGAGAAATGAAAATGAAGAGGTTTTGGCTCTACTATTTTGATTATTCACCATTTGTTGTTGTAAGCTATAGACCTTTTGCACTAAGATTTCTATGGATGATGATGGAATAGGGATGGACGGTATAAATTATTTGCCTTCCCTCAAAATGTGTAATGTCATTCCATGATGTTTGTTCAATTGGTTTTGGACTAAGATCAAGGATACTTAAGATCAGGAGGATGATGCTTTGGATGTGACCTTGATAGATTATTTTGATTTTTGGGATTTTGGATGATAATGCAACTAAATTGCACCTATGTTTTTGGATTTCTTGGGGATTTAATATGACTCTAAAAGAGGAACTAGACACACCTATAAACTCTAAGATCTTGATTGATCACAAAGTTTGAAATGATTCAGATGCTAGCTAACAGATTCCGATTGACCCTATAAGGCACTAGTTTACCAGTCGAATGTGAGATTGGATTTGGACAATCTCAGGAAATGCGAAATGAGTTTAGGACACATATGAAATGAGAACTAGACACTTGCAAAATGGAAACTGGACGATTGCAAAATGGGGACTGGATGATTGCAAAATGGAGACTGGACGATTGCAAAATGGGAACTAGAAGAATGCAAAATGGGGACTAGATGATTGTGGAATTCTATGTTTTTATTGTAGTTTTGGAAATGTTTTATTTATTTCAGTGAATTCTTTGATCGATTTGTGATAATCAGACACTCAAAAAACATTACAGACGGTATGACCATTGGATTTTTTAACTCTGAAAAATTAGAGTTGCATGAGAAAGGGCCTAGATCTACCTGAATTTGAACTGAATCTACTGGTTTAGTATATCGAAAAGTTTGCAGACACTTTGAAAATATGCACGTGACCTACTTAGGATACAAAGGAAACCATGTGATGGGGCCCATGTGATAGAATACCTCAGACAAAATGGATAACTAGAGATATTGGTGACACTAGCTCCCCTCCATAGCACGGGCACACCAAATATCTTACCCCGAAGATTTGAGATCTTGTAACTGGGGAATTCCTATCTCATTTTGAAGAGTACATGAGGGTATCTACAGGGTACGATCCGCACTCCTTGAACCACTAGATGTAGGGATTTGGGCCTCTAAGAACAATGGTTTCTAGTTAGAATCTAGGGTATACTGGTGTCTATACATGCAAGGTTTCTCTCAATTAAGAGGCCTCCCATCCCTTAGAATAAGGGTTTTAACACATCACATGGATACTGAGGGAGACTTTCGTTGATATAGAACAGTGGCACCAGGTGGTTGATGACTTTCATCACAGTCATGATTAATTATATGGTCGGCTATATTAAAGCACCACTTAGGTCGTTCCCTCTCACCTGCCTATTGCATCGAGAGGTAGGCCCTCTAATGGGGTTGAAAAAAAAAAGTGGGCAAATGCTCCAAAAATGGCAAACACCAGTTAATTTTAAATGCACCAATGGAAGTCTAAGTTAATCTAGAAATCACAAACAATCATCTAACTACCCCTACAAACACAGTTAGTTAGTGGTTTCAGTTTATTGTCTTCGACCAATGGAATGTCTCCTTCCTTATTATTTTGTTTTTCCACACACTGGAAATGAAACATCAGTAGCAAAGAAAATAACAAAAACGGAGTTTTTACAAAAAATGAAATCAGAAAATTTTTATTTCTTACCAATCAAATGCAGAACATACTACTAACGAATGTAAAATAGACTACCATTAAATGCGTAATAAACTACTATCTAATGCATAATAAAATAATGGCGAATGCATAATAGAATAATGGCGAATGCATAATAGGATAATGGTGAATGCATAATAGAATAATGGTGAATACATAATAGAATGATGGAGAATGCAGAATATGTTAAATTGGTTGAAAGGACCAGAACACTGAAAGGAGGGGTGAATCATTATTTCCACATAATCTAAAAATTTCCACAAGCTTTTACTGGTATGTTAATTTTATTAATTAAACTCATCAACATGAAATAGAAAATGCAGAACAAATAACACAGCCACAAATGGAACACCGGATTTTATACGTGGAAAACCCAAATGGAAAAAACCACAGAGTGTTAGCTCTCAAGATAATATAACTAGTTATATGGTGTTTACAAAATGGGTGGTTCACTGTCAAATGGCTTACTACCAGATTCTAAGAAGCGGCTTACTACCGGAATACAAACTACAATAGAAAATAAGTGAACTAGGAAAATTGCATCTCCTAATGCATGAAGTCAATTCCAATTTAAGCTCAAATAACCCGGTAAAGGATTAATGTTGCACTATCCACAATCACCAGTAGCAAATCTGGTAAGGGATTACTGCACTACTATGTCGAACCAATCACTTGTAGCACATTCAGTAAAGGATTACTACAACACTTCCTGCATATTGACTATTCTATATACTCCTTTTCTCATTCAACTACTTTTCTTACTGCAATTGCTTCGTTGTCTACAACTCTATCATCTGCACACTTCTTACTCTACACACTCTTCTTTCTATGTCATACTTTCCACACACTCTTCTTTGTTCATTCATAACATACATTTGCTAAATGCATACAAACATGCATACATATATATTAAAAAGCGCATACACTGAGATAATATGTCGGCCAAAAACAAATGTTTACATAATAATATGCTACTCAGACCAACATGTTATCCAATAAATCCTTAACCAGAAAGAACATGATAACAAAGTCGACCTTCACATGATCACCTGCACACTTCCTTCACTCAATTCATTTACAGATACATACACCTTAATTACCGAGACAAAACAAGGGTCTACCAGACCCATAGACTCGAACCCATGAGCACAAAATTCCAACTCCTAATTCCAAAATGCAAATACCACAAATGTCAAAACATGAACCATGATGGATACAACAAAAACAGTTGACATAACTACTATGACTAATACCGGAGCTCACACAGTTGATATCAAAACAGGGTACCAACCAAGATCGGCACAACTCGGGATTCTAGAGATGAGGATCTTCAGGAAATGACTCCAGTAGATTATCTATGCTTTACTACTCCATATCTCATACATTTCTTCCATTGATGCTCAATCAGCAATACCAAAACTGCTTCAACAACATAGTACACCATTCAGTACTAACTGGATAACCAAGTTTGACATCAATGACAACAATGACAATATTCACATGAGTCTAATAGAATAAATGATAGCAAATGCAAAATGCAAAGATTACAGATGCATAATAGAAAGATGGCAAATGCAAAATAGAAAGATAGAAAATGCGAAATGGAAAGATGACAAATGCGGAATGGAAAGATAGCAAATGTGAAATCTAATGCTGACGAATGCAAAATTATGTTTAAATGAATGTGAAATTATTTTAGTGAATGCGAAAATCTATAAACGAATGCAAAAAAATGTACTTGTAACCTACAAACACAAAAAAGTCACAAAATCATATCAGAAAGTGTTCACATAGGGTTCACCAAATGTTGTACGCCTGAAATCGTCATCGTTAATCAAAAATTAATAGGCAACCACTAAACCTATCTAATTAACATATTTCAAATACAAACAATAAGAAAGATGTTGAAATCAACAATTAAAAAATAATAATTAATTTAAACACAATCTATTGTCGATCATGAGCATCGAGTCTCCTATTGCTCTTCTCCTCCTTGTGGTATGTTGACTCTCAGAGTCACATTATGGAAAAACCTGTAGAATGTTAGCACAAGAATTCAAAGATAGTGGTTCTAGAAAATGAAGGAATTGATGCTTAATTTATAGAGTTTGGGAGGAAGATTTGAACACTCGGGATCAATTTGCAAACTGATTCGATCAATGGTTGAGATTTCATGAGAGAATTAATTGGAGATTATTATGATGAGAACTAGTTGCATGACATAACTAATTGAGATTTGAACTCATTTGATTGAACGGTTAATTGATTAGATTGAGGAGATGACTAAATTGATTGATATGTTCGAAAAAGTTGATTAGGAGTTAGAAAAAAGGTGATTAGAGAGTTAACTGGATTAAATGGCCAGTTGACTGAATTGATTGACTAGTTAGAAAAAGTTGATTGGAAGTTGAATTCGGAATCAGTAGTAGTTAGATTTTAGGCATGAGTTGTAGGAATTTGGCATGAATTTGAATTTTGATTTGAATTTGATTTTCAAAAATATCAAATGACATGCAAATTAATTAGAAATGGAATACAATTTGAATTTAGGGAAATTTGAATTAATTAGAAAGTGGAGGGAAATGAAATTAATTTGATTTAGAGGAAATAAATTAGATAATTAAATAATATGACAAAATTATTTAACTATGGGAAAATAGAAATTGAACTTAATTAAATAATGAAGATTATTTAATTAAGGTAAATAATCAAAGATTTAATTAAATATTTAAAATTATTTAATTAATTAAATTGGGAGAGATCACTTGATTTAGATGATTATGATAGAAATAAATAGTTAATTTGTGATGAGAAATGATGAAATATTAATTTAGAAGAATAGAGTTAGATTAATCAAATAATTAGAGAATTATTTAATTAATATAGAAGAATAATTAGCAATGTTAGTAATAGGACATTTTTTAGTGTCTACAATTCTCAAGGATACAAGAAAGTCAACGAAACTCAAGTTGGATATTAGAGTTCTCAAAAATATTTTGATATGCTAATAATATCGTTTGTAGATAACTTGAGTGCTTCAAAATCCAAAACTTGCAAAGAGAGCTTCAAAGAATGAGATACTTTGTACAACATCGAAATGTCTTCTATTCAAAAATGAAAAGAGAATAGAAGAGAAAGAAACCAAGGACTCAAAGTAGCCTTTGGAATTTGACCCAAGTTAGTTACAAAGCTTTGTTTTTCAAAGAAAGGTGACAAAAATATACGAAAATGACCACTAACAATATATTTTACAAGACACAAGGACATTATGTTAGCATTTAAGCATAATAGGCTTGTAAAGGCTTCAAATACTAAAGAAACATGAGGTAACTATAGAAAATACATTGGTTTACACAAAAGAACTAAGGAGAAGTATAAACATAAACACAATTTGGCAACGATTTCAGAAAAAGACTAAGGTGTGTGCCCAATGGTCAAAAATTTGTTAAGGGTTATGGACACTAAAGTGAGCCCAAAATATGACTTAAAATTTGTAAGGTTGTATATTTTTTTATGTTACAATTGTAAACCTCATAATGACCTAGAAAATTGATTTTAGTGAATTTGTCAATTTGTACATAGTGAATTTATCATTGACCATACTGAATGCACCATACCTTAGCAAATATCAAAACCTGGACAAAATGTATAATACAAAGAGACTATGTTGTTTGGTTTTCCAATATAATGTTTGATCTTCTATTTTTAGGATGGGAGGTTAGACGTATGTCATATTTTATCTATCCATAAAGTGTGTATGGTTGGTTCTAATGTTGATAGTGATTTTAATCCATTACTTGACTATACCAAGTGTAGTAGGAATATTTTTCATGGCAAGGGTCATTGTAGGTGTTGTAAGAGTTTCAAAATGGTTATCATAACTCATTGAATAAATTATGAAATTCTATAAATATTTAATCATCATTTGCATTGTGGAATGGGTAGTATTTTGTTCTATAAAGCTATAGTTTTCACCTAATTTTATATTTATCTAAGGAAAATTTTGATTTGTATAAGATCCTATAATCAAGTAGTGAGTTAAGTAGGCATGATAAGCAGAATATAAGTGGTACAGGGGTGAAAGTTCAAAGTTGTCCCATTGATTATGATTTAGTGGCCAATTTATCATAACAAATAAAATGTATTTTCAATTAGAAGTTAACTTTGGTCAACCATATGGTTTGGTTGGATTGATTATAGCTATATTAAATCCAAACTACAACTTTTCCAAGTGGGTGTGTCTAGTAAATAGATATGTAGCATACTTTGAAGTCTATTGTAAAAAATAAAAGTAGTACTATTCAAAAATAATAATATTCTTCCAACTCGATTGGTTTGGTGCCTAGGAAGATGAAAGCTCTACAAAAACGGTTGGAGGTTAATGGCGAAGCAAGACGCAATACAGGCAATCCAAAGGGGGGGCATGATTTGGAAGAGGATGAGACGGTGGTGGATCTTAGGGAAGAAATCGAAGAAGACGGTCAACTTTGGGATAACCACGCTGTGATCGCAAGAATCATTGGCCTCAATTGGTCACCGAAAAACATTAAACTATGGGTGGCAGAAAATTGGGGTATTCGCGTTGTTATCAAATTTATCCCAAGGGGTTTTTTTGTGGTGCTTTTTGAAAATCAAGCGGATAGAGATCGCATTCTCAATCAAGAGAACTGGTATGCAAATAAGCATGCGGTATACTTGCAGCCATGGAAACCTAATTTCAATCCAACCCCACTGTTAGTGTATTCAAGCCCGATATGGATAAATTTGTATAATTTGCCAATAGAATACTGGGGAGAGTCTTATCTGGAAAAGATAGGCAGGATGTTGGGAATGGTGTTAGAGATAGATTTTGATGATGAGGAAGATCTATGTAAGTTGGTCAAAATCAAAGTTGTTGCGGTTAAAAGAATTCCTGAGTATATCTGTTTACAAACTGCAAATGGAGTATGGAGACAACTGTTGGAAATTGAAATAGAAAGGAAAATTTGCTCTGGATGTGGCAACAAGTCACACGTGGCTGAGGACTGCATAATGTTTGTTAGGAAGGCTAGGAATCCCCCCAGAAACCCAGAGCAACTGTGGAGGAAAAAAATGGGGAAAACGGTTACGGGTTCAGTGGTTGAGGGAGATGCAAAAAACAACACTAGAAGTAAAGAAAAGGATGGAAATTCTTCGGCAGAGATAGAGAAGAAAACTTAGCAACGGAGAAAAGGCCTGTTGACAGGCATCTTTCTTCAGTTGTCGGTGAGGGATCCTATAAAGAAGCGGTGATAGGATCCAAGGATGGAGGGGTTGCTTCATCGCCACCGAGAACCTTCAATATTAGCAAAGGCCTATCAGATACGGAATTTGAATTGGATAAGGAATTTGATGAAGATTTTTACCAAGAGGATGCATTAGAAAATGTTGATCTGAGATGCATTAGCCAATCGGCGAACATCCTCTTAGGAAAGGCCAAAGGATCCAGGGGAAGGAGAAGTAACCGTCAAAAGAGAGAAGAAAGTGCCAAGGAGAAAGGAATTGTCAGTGTCTTTGAATTCATGAGAAAAGCCAGGAGAGAAGGAATATCCCCTGGCAAAAGATGAAAATCACCACGTGGAATGTCAGGGGCCTATCGGCCCCTAACAAAAGACGCTTGGTAAAAAGAGTGTTGGCTAGAAGTAGTAGTGACATAGTTTCTCTCCAGGAAATGAAGTTTAATGAGGAAAAGGAAGACAGCTTCATTAGTTATTGCAAAGTTTGGGAAGGCATCTTCCAAGAAGCATCAGGGGCCGCTGGTGGGTTGGGAGTCATCTGGAATCCTGCTCAAGTCAGAGTAACCTTGCTGGAGAAAGCAGAACATTGGATGATATGCATGGTTTTCGGTTTAAGGAGGAATTGAACTTCCCACTAATTAATGTCTACGATCCGACAAAAACATCAGAAAAGTATGAGGTATGGCAAGCTCTCACGAACAAATTGTGGGAAATTAGTAATAATAAGGTAGTAGTGGTAGGCGATTTCAATGCCTTGCTCGACCTGGATGAGAAAAAAGGAGGATTGAGAATGTCAAACAAGATTATGGAAGATTTCAGAGAATTTGTAATGTAAAATCATTTGATGGATGTAGTTCCAAAGAATGGAACTTTCACCTAGACGAACAGAAGAGCTAAATTTGCACATATTTCAGAAATGTTGGATAGACATCTTATTGGTGAAGCCTGGTTGGAGTCGTCCTTTCAGGTAGAAGCTTTAATTCTTCCTATCTCCCTATCAGATCATTTTCTAGTTGAACTTAAATTGAGCAAGGTGTCTATCAAAAGAAGTAGCAACTTTAAATTTCTCAGTATGTGGTGGAGAGATCCAGAGTTTATAACACTTCTTCAGCAATGGTGGGTAGATAGTAACATTTTTAGGGGTTCACCGAGCTTTTTCTTCGTAAAAAGATTAAAGTTTATAAAAGAGAAGATTAAAAAATGGAATAGAGATTCATTTAAAAATATCTTCACAGAAAGAAACAGAATTGAGGAGGAACTTAACCAAATTAATATGATCACCATCTCCTCTGGGATGACAAATGATATGTACCTCAAAGAAGTCTCACTAAAACAGGAATTGGCAGAAATTCTTTAGAGAGAAGAAGTCTTTTGGTGCGATAAATTCAGGGAGCTCTGTATTAAAGAGGGAGATGCAAACACGAAATTCTTTCATGCATCTATTAAATCTTACAGGTCCAAGAATAGAATTTGATAGGATCACCAACCTGGAAGGTAAGTTGCACTCTTCTCCAAAAGCCATTGAGGAGGCAGCGATAAGTTTTTTCAAAAATCTGCTTGGGAATGCAAAGGAACAAAATCCGCAGTCCCATTTGCTAGCAGATATTATCCCAAAAGTGATTTCAAAGGTCGATAGCCGATCTTTATGTTGGCCCTTTTCGCTCGATAAAGTTAGAAAGGCAGTCTTTGATCAACACCCTAACAAAGCTCCGGGTCCAGATGGGTTCACAATGGAATTTTTCGAGAGATGTTGGGGATTCATGGGGAATGATATTCTCAGAATCGTGGAAGACTTTAGAAAACAAGGGAAATTCGTCAAAGAAATCAATCATACGAACATTGCTCTAATTCCAAAGAAACAAGACTGCTCATCAATTGTGGATTTCAAGCCAATTTCTCTCTGTAACTCCCTATACAAAATCATCTCCAAGGCAATGGTCAATAGACTTAAACCAATCCTAAAGAACATAATCTCGCCAGAGTAGCATGGCTTCACTCTGGGGTGTGAAATCATGGACAGCATCATCATGGCAGCCGAAACCATCCACTCAATGCACTCTTCCAAATTCCAAGGTATGGTTGTCAAACTTGACGTCTCCAAGGCTTACGATCGAATTAAGTGGAGTGTCTTAATAGAAGTCCTCAAGAAGTTTGGTTTGATGATAAATGGCTGAGATGTATAGTCCAATGTATTTCAACGGTTTCTTTCTCAATTATTGTTAATGGCTCCACATACGGTTTCTTCAAAGCTTCTAATGGGATACGACAAGGAGATCCTTTGTCGCCATTCTTGTTTGTTCTTATGGCAGAAGTGCTAGGCAGGCAGATCAAAGCTAAGGTTGAGCAAGGTCTTTGGAAAGGGTTTTCATTTAACAAAAGATTGAGCCCAGTGTCCCACTCCCAATTCCCAGACGATACCATTCTCTTCGGCATTGCCTCGGAAAGAGAAGCTCGGGTCATTGGCAACATTCTCGAAGAATATGAAAAGGAATCTGGACAGAGCATGAACAAACAGAAGTCCCAATTTTACTTCCTCAATTCCAGCAAGAAAATGCAAGAGAAAATAGTTGGAGCGCTGTAATTTGGCCAAGGTGTCTTCCCGATTCAATACCTTGGGGTCCCCTTATTTGTAGGCAAAGTAGATAATAGGCTATGGGAAGAAGTCGTCAATAAATGCAAAGCCAAATCAGCCCTCTGGAAGAACAAGTGGCTTTCTCAAACGGGGCGGATTCAGATGATCAAATCAGTGCTATCTGCCTTCCCTATTTATTACATGTCATGCTACAAGGCCCCACATAAGGCATTGACGACAATGCATGACCTATTAAAAAGGTTCATCTGGGAGGGATCGAAGGAAGGAAAAAAGATTACGTTGATCAATTGGGAAACAGTTTGCATGCTCAAAACGAAAGGCGGAGCGGGTCTAAGAAAGATGAACTTGCAAAATTTGGCGTTGGGTGCAAAGTTAGCTTGGAAGATGTACAATAGCCCTAACAAAGGCTGGTGCAAGATAATGTCACATAAATATCTGGATTCGAAAGAGCCAGAAAGAATCTTCACCATGGCGAACTCAATTGGAGGGTTCCCACTTTGGAAATTCATATGGGAGAGTAGGAGGATCATAACCGATCATTTGACATGGAGAATAGGCGACGGTCGCAAGGCTAAATTCTGGAGGGATTCATGGAACGGCGACAAAGCACTAGTTGATGAAATTGATGACCAGGATTGGATAAATGAGATGGAAGATTCTATGGGTGAAAAGGTGGCAGACTATGTTCAAGCAGAGAGTCGTCCAAATTCCCCAATAAGATGGAAGGTGTTCGAAAATGTTCAGATTGCAAATAGTGGGAAGGTGAATAATATTCTCTGAAGCAGAATCATTCATTTGTCAACCAAAAAAGACACTCTTATCTGGAACGCATCTAAATCAGGGAGTTATAAGGTTAACTTGGGATATGAATTACAAAGAAGGAGGCAAAAAGATGGGGTCTGGCCGGTTGCCTTATGTTGGGACAAATGGGTGTTACCTAAGGCGGGGGCTTTCCTTTGGATTGCTCTACACGGAAAAATCTTCACTAGTGACAGATTGAAGTTAATAAGTATCTAGGGGCCTAGCAGATGTTGTCTTTGCAAAAATGAGGAAGAAACAGGAAATCATTTATTGTACAATTGTCCTTTCTCTAGGAAGTGTTGGGATTGGTTGCACATGCAGCTTCAGAACTATATGGTTTATAACGATTCCTTCAAAGAATTCATTCATGCTTGGCCGACAGGGGGCAGATCTTCAAAATGGGGAAGCTTGTGGATTATGTCTCCTTCTTTGATGGTGTGGCTTGTGTGGAAGGAGAGAAACAGAAGGATTTTTAGGGAAGAAGAGCTGGAGGTCGATATACTAATCAATAAAATTCAAGGGGCCATTGAAGAAACAATTAATGGCAAGATCTTCAGCAGTAAATATAAATATTACTCAAAGTGGAATATGGAAATGGAGCAGGTGTGGAAGTTTAAATAGAGTAGCAATCACACCCAAGGTGTCAAGTCAATAGATCGAAAAAAGGCTAAATGGAAGCCCCCCCTAGTGGATGGAAAAAAATGAACTTCGATGGGGCTAGCAAAGGAAATCCGGGATTATCAGGCTATGGAGCGGTTATTAGAGACGAGAAGGGCAACTTTATAGGGGTGGTATGTGGCCAAGCGGGCGTTGTCTCTAACAACATAGCAGAAATCATAGCTCTAGAGGAAGGACTCAAATGGGCAATTAATAACGGATTAACAAAGGTGGTGATTGAAGGAGACTCAAAAGTGGTTCTCAATGGCATCACCAATAAGCGCTTTATGAACTGGCGATTGGATACTTGGATCCCAAAAATTTATGGTTATCTTCAAAAATTCGAGGATTACCAGATACAGCATACATTCTGTGAAGGCAACCAAGTTGGGGACCTCCTTGCTAATCACGGGTTAGAAAATTCTCTGCCAGCCGTCTTGTCGCCTGCAAACGCAGCTAACAGAGATCTCTAACATAGATTGCTAGAGGACATTGCCCACATCCCAAAGTCGGGAATTGGTTGATCGGAAGGTGGCATGGCTCCAAGGATAAGAGAAGGTACACTCTTATCCAGCGGTTCACGAGGGAGGGCAGAAGTACCCTCAGCATTTCTTCCAACTTTTGACAGCCCGTGAATAAATAGATAAAGGATATAGAAAGACCGAGAGGGTTCTAGATTCAGACGATCATTATAAAATAGAGTAGATAGTCCAGAATGAAGCATTCTGCATAAGCAAGATGGTTCACAGGTTTGGTCTAAGCGGCCTTTGTCGTGAGGAAACGTTGGAAGCCCAATGCGAACAGCTATTCGATATAGACATTGTAGGCCAGAATGCTATCCAGGGAATTCTCAATGATGCATTTAGTGAGGAGCGACACTGGTGCGACGGTTTTATTTATGAGATTATCCTGTGCCTGTTGGTGGATGTTTTACTGTCAAGGGAAGCATGTGTGGAAAACTAGAGGGCTTCATTAGGGAAGAAGATATTGAAGTCGTTGGAGGAGCGGTGTTGGATGTGGAGGAGGAATGGGCCAGCATTCTTGGGCCGTATTTCAACCCCCTGGTTTTTCTTTCTGATAAGGAGTGTTCGGACCCCGAGGATGAAGTCTGGCTTGCTGCCGAAGCAATCAGGATGAGGAAGGAGGACTTCATGGTGGAGGCTTGGGAGGTTTTCAGAGTGGGTGTCAAGAACGCAAACATGGGACCTTTTGGAAGGATGATGATGCAGGAAGATGGTTGGCTGTCAGAAGGAAATGTCGACAAGGTGGCAACCATAGGCATACGGGTGGCCACCATCCTTAGGCTTATGTAATTAGCATTAGAAATTGTTTTGAAGGATGTGGTGGTTATTAGTAAATGTCACTATGTATGTCTCTTTTGGATTAATGTAAGGCGCTATCCCCATCTCGATAGCACTTGCTAATAAAAATATATATATATATTCTTCCAACTCCTACTCATGTAAATAGTATTTTTTAAAAATCTAAAAATACACTTTTGTAAATCTACAAGTATATTTTTCAAAAATATATATTTTTTAATATTATAATTATTGTATATATCTTCTTTTTCTTTTTTACTAAAAGCAAATCATGCACCAAAATATAAGTTTGATTGTCTTGTCAATAAAAAGTATTAAAGTGTTTTAAAAATAAAATAAAATAAAAGATGATGCAATAAAGATTCAAGTTATGACTACTTGAAAGAAAGAAAAAAATCTATAAAAAGAGCAAAGTCCCACTTAACTTCATTTTTATAATATTCTGCTAGCAACTGAATTATAGTGTCATCTTTACGAAAAAAAAAAACATTCAATTTTTTTTTCTAAAAAAATACACTAAAATTTTTATATTTTATTAGTTTATATTATTTCAAAATTCAAAACACACATGCAACTTTTTAGCGACTCAAGTTAAAAAAACAGATCAATATTAGTTCTTTCCTTTATAAAAGCATGAGACAAATTTTAACATTCACCTAGCTAAGTGTAAGAAATGGGCACAAGGATAAGATTTGTGGAAGAAGCTAAGAAACATGGAATATTTGGCATGTCTATAATGGGGAAGAAGAGATTGAAGGGACAATAGAAGAAGAGGTTTGTATAGGAATGGTATGAAACACCATTCAAAGAACTTGATGAGCTTATCCTTTGACATATACCCTTGAATACTTTAATTATATTAGGCTTGGTAATAACAAATTATGGCCATCAATTAAATTTTAAGGTTTATCTTTGTTCTTAGCAAAGATCTAGTGAAAGCATTTGTACAAATTAGAGTCATTTCTTGCTTATACATTTGTTCAACATAAGCATCATGAATAAATAGTAGTATTCATGTCCTCAACCATAAATTCCTCACCTAGAAGTAAATTCATTATATGGCTTAATGAAAGACTTCTCAATGAAAAGTGGATAAGATGATGAGAACTTGGTATACAAGTAAAGATAAATCATTATAAGGCAATAGAAAATAAGGGGAAGTTTAAATTTCATATGAAAAATCAAAAACTAGAAGAGGATAGATCTAAAATAGAAAACCAAAATAAAAAATTAAACTAAGGGTGGGGATGACCCCACAACATAGCGGTTAGTTGTGAGCCTCCTACATGGGAGGTCTTGGGTTCAAGTCTACTAGACTAGTTCTTAGCTCCAGGGAAAAGCTAAAAAATACCACTTCGGTTGTGACTTATCAAAAAAAAAACAAAGGGTGTAGGAAACATCAAGTTCACCAAAATAAAGAGATAAAAATGAATCTCCATGGTGTTACCTGGGCTAAAGTATGCAATGATCAAAATTAACTTGGATATGCGAGTTGAGTCTAGATAAAGTAGTAAAGCATGCACTAAAATAAACAAAGGGAGAAAGAGGTGTTTAGCTCTATGTATGACGGGATATTTTGATAAAAACATGTTTCTATGATCAAACTCAAACTTCTACTATTAGATCTACAACAATGAGGCTCTAACTGAATATAAGCTAATACACTCTATGTTAGGAATCAAACCCACATGCACAATCTTGATCTAGAAAATTATGGTCGTGGACCCCGAATGACAATCTTCACCTATGTTCTCTTGCTCTTCCAAAATTTATTTTGTGTGCTTGGACAAGGTGCTACTTCAAAGTATCAATCTAACCTACTATCAAGTAGGGGAATCTATGACTTTCTTTAATTGCATTATGTCATATATATCATCATCAACAAAAATAGCTCATAACCCTAACAAGGACTAAGAAACAAATTTATATTGTTAAATCTCTCAAATATCCTTGTTTAAGTGTTTATAAATGAAAAATGCATATAATCTATAGCAAAACATGCTCAAGTATGCCTAAACAGCATTGAAACATCAAAAAGAGTCCCACGCAACATTGCAAGAATCAATAGACACCATTTTTTACCAAAGAAGACCCTTAAATGGTTGAAAAAAATCCAAGAGTATTACAAAAGCTTCCACTATATCAAATGTCTAGTACAAAGTTTAAATTGTTCATAAGTTGGTGATTGTACAATGAATGCAATAACCCCTCCATCCTTGCAATACTCATTGCTTCCATAAGAGCTCTACTTTCACTCAAATTCCAAATAGAGAGCATGATGAAAGTTCCAACAAAGAGCTAACCAATCTAACATGAAATGTTTGCACTTCAAGCATCCACCTATCCCTCATTGGCACCATTGTCTATAATAAGATGTATATGCTAGCTACTTATGAAGTCAATCGCCACAACTTGACATGTTTGTCCCTACAAAAAGCAAGAAACATGTCAATTTTGTGTTTCACATAATGTCGAGCATCCCTAATTTAGACATAGGTGTTCTACATCCCAATTATCTTCCCATACATTTCGCAATATCATACATCTATTTCCAACCACTACAAAGATGAATCAAGTTTTTTGTGTTGCTTGCCAATTTTCTATCCATGTAGTAACAACTTCTTCAAGGCCTCCAAGACTCAAATAACTAACCCAATTTTCATAGCATAACAATTTACCAATATTGTAACAAGATTGAATACACCAAGAAAAGTGTAAATGTATATACATCTACCCCTGCATATGTAGATGTCGATACAATACTCTCAATAAATACTCAATTGATCTAATGATATATTGATGAGAAAAAACTAAAATAACCTCAAGGTCTTTGTCCTTTTACACGACGTCTTTATTGATCAAATGAAATATTGATAAAAGATATCTAAGATAACCTAGGTATTTGTCCTTTTACACATCTCTATTGATCAAATAAAGTATTGATTTAAGATATCTAAGATAACCTAGGTCTTTGTCCTTTTACCCAACATCCTAGCATTCAAATATGAATATTTCATGTATGAACTAACAAGTAAGACCTATTCCAAGCCAAGCCAATTTGAGTCCATAATCAAATTAGAAGTTGGAAGATTATGAAGATAATCTTGGATGCGATCCTTAGACCTAGGCTATTAATTTAAGCCATAATCTTTTTAGATTACGGTCATAATCTTGGATGTGATCCTAGACCTAGACCTAGGCCTAGTAGTTTAGGTCATAATCATAATCTTGCATGTAATCCTAAACCTAGGCCTAGACCACATTCAAGTTCAAATTAAATGCCAACTACACAAAAATACATCATCCAAACACTAAACTACAAGAAACAAAAGGTCAGAATCAGTTATAAAAAATCAAACAAGAAGTCTTGAAAGATACACAACAACATACATCTTGCCCTAGCTCCACGCACTTGACTCCAACATCAACATTTAATCATACTTCATTCTCATTCTAATGCAACTTCACCTACCTAATTTCTCTTTCTTTGTTGATGTCTTCATCTACCTAACTTCTCTCTCTGCATTTGCACAGTGACCATGTGAACATTGTGTACATACAAAAAGACAAAAACTTATTCAGCTTCTAGAAGTCTACTTATTTATCGTATGCGTAAATACTTTCAACTTATACGTTAGTCGTAAAACGTTTTACCGATTAAACTCTGTTGCCGTCAATAATTCCCGGCAAAGCTGTCCCATCTTCTGCTTAAAAAGATCTTTAATCATCTGAATTGGGCAGCTAATACACAGATCCATGTTAAACCACACGCATGGAACAAAAGTAAAAAATGGTCTCGAAGAAAGAGAAAGGCTATAAAGAGAGAGTAAAAGCGTGATGTGACTTCACATTAATTGGAGCATTTTAGAGGCTCCTACTCTACACGTGTCACCGACCACGCCGTGGAATGAATGAGCTGCTGACGTGTGTCCAGCCGTGACGCCAGCTACACCGTGTGCGTGGACAAAAATGTTTGTCCTTGGAGTTGTATGAAATAAGCTGAGGAATATTTTACATTAAAAAGGACGACTA
The DNA here is from genome assembly GCF_030272615.1 of Cryptomeria japonica. Classification (NCBI taxonomy): domain Eukaryota; kingdom Viridiplantae; phylum Streptophyta; class Pinopsida; order Cupressales; family Cupressaceae; genus Cryptomeria; species Cryptomeria japonica. Next base: position 688,845,501 of record NC_081411.1, read on the forward strand.
CCTACTAAAACTATTATTCTATTGAGTCCCAGATCCACGTTTTATGTCGGCCATTATTATGAACTCCAATGTGTTCGTAAATGTGTGCTTAGATTGATTTTATCGTTTTTTACCATAAAAGTCCATGGCCTAGGAAGAAGAGAGATGATGGGTGTCATGAATTTTTAGGGTTTGCCGTATAGATGACCTGTCTATTTCCTTCCCAAGAGCCAAGATATCACCATGGAATTTGAACAAGCTAGGTTATCGGAAACAGGTCAGTTAGGTGGTAGAAGAGAGATGATGGATGTCATGAATTTTTAGGGTTTATCGTGTAGATGACCTGTCTATTTCCTTTCCAAGACCCAAGATATCACCATGGAATTTGAACAAGTTAGGTTATCGGAAAAAGGCCAGTTGGGTGGTATCTCAAAGAATTTTGTGCTGATTCTCATCCTCTTATGAATAATGTATACCCACTTGGCTGGAATTTCAGAAAAATGTTTCTACCATTCAGCAATCTTAATTGAAACCCATGGAAATCAAGGGGTGCCCTGGGATGTACTAGTCTTTTTTTCAATGGATTGTGAGCTTATAAGTTGTCACGATTAGAGGATCTTTTTTCTCAGAATCAACTGAAGATAGAACCTGGTCTTCATGGTACCTCGGATATTTGTACCTTGATAGATGGGACATGACACACCATCATCATTACCAATCAAACAACCACCCCTATAGTTAGTAGTCTATCTGAAGAGGTTGTCTACGTATGTCAACAAAGAAAATGATCTAAGATGACAGAAAATACAGTATGTGTCAAGGCCTACACAGTTGGCTAAGGAATTCCTGTTTATTACACATAATCAAATGGTAGATGTTTTTTGGTCCAGAATTCAAATGGTTGAAAGCATACAGCTGGCATGTTGAAACAGCTCTTTCCATTCAAATATGAGATAGTGACTACCATAAGCAATAACCAATTCACCACCATATAATACTCCAATGCACACAATGAATCAGCATTAATACTGAACAATGATCAATTTAATCCAAAGCACAAGGGGTAAACGGTCTCTCAAAGAGACGATCCATGTTCAAACCCATGAAAGTGTAAAGCTTTGCCTGATCAAATGTAACAGGAAAATTTTGCCTTACCAAGGAATCAGTCACTGACTGCTTCCCCCTCCCTTTAACCTAAAAAAGATTATGTACTGAGCGATGGATGAATCTGTGATCCTGGTTGGCTTATCAAGTCTTGCAACTGCATTCTGTCGGCACTTCAAGTGATTACACTTACTACAGCCTCATTATTTAGATGACTCGCATACTGCTCCATCCACCGTTGCTAGGGCATTTTGGCAAAGAACTATACCACATGTAAGATGCAACACATTAATAATTAATTGCATATCCTGCACAGTTATCAGGCTTAACCATTAAATGTTGTTTCAATAGGACCTGTCTGTGCATCAGAGTATTTGTATTGTATGAACTGGTGAAGATCCACACGAACTATATAGAAATCGCAACAATTAAGTGGTGCAAATCTGTGGTGTACAGAACTGCATGATTAATCCTAAACAGTTTGAAATGAATCTCTGCCATCCTATATGCCAGATGCTAGACCCAACTCAGGCAATTTGCACTGGAATGCATCTGAAACATTCTTTATTGTATGAAGCCACAAATAGTATCTTGAAATGAATAAATAACTGCAATACAAACCAGGGGCATCTCCAATTACACTAGACATGAAAGGGGTAATTGCCAATTACACTAACATCAGTACCACTACAATCAAAAATATAATTGCTCGTCACTAGGAGTCTTCCTTGAGATTACGAGTGACTTGGTTGCAGGAACACACAAGGATCTTCCAAGAATTCACCATTAGGAACAGCGTGTAGATTTAGAGCAAACATGTTGAAAACAGATCTCCAGTTTTACATACTTAATTGCAAGCCTGAGTGTGTTGTACTATCATAGGTCAATGTCCAACACTCATAAAAGTTCTCCAATATGATCTTTTACCCATGAATCCAGCAAATCAATTTACATGTAGAAAAAGTGCATCAGATTGAAAACAAATCTAAAATATTGATAAAAATAATATATGCCAAGATTTACAGGGTACGCTCTTCCATGTGCTTGAATGGATGGGCCTAATGGTGAAGGCTTGTGTAGTGTAACCTATAACAGAGGCACATGTTCAAACCCACATTGGATAGCGATGTATGATATACATGCTAAACAGGTAACTCCTATGTATGATATACAAGCTAAACAGAAAAATTAACTCCCTGTGAGCTTCCACAAGATGAACTCATACACCAAATGGGCATCTCACTTGGTTGTGACCTGAAATCCTACCTTTACTTTATCATCTTCTCCAAAAATAATTTTATTATATGTATTGGATATAAGTTCAAACTCTGCACAATTGTTGAGCAAAATAGCAATTACAGAAATCATAGAAACAAAATCTTTGTTGCATTTTCAAAACTAACATGTACGCCTCTTATTAAGGGCAGATATATATTTATCAAGCGTATTTGCTGCTCACTGACTAATTGTAATATATGGGCATAGGATATGATATGTTCTGAGTAGATGCCTTCGTATCATCCTTTCGCTTCCTGAAGCTAGATACAAGAAAGAAATTTAAAAAACTAACATGTTTCTTGTTTCTAGTTCAAAAAAGAAGCAATGCCCAATAGAGATGCTTTTGCATTTCTATCTCTGACAATTCAAGAAAATATAGCCTGCTTTGCAGACCAAACACCCAAGACAAAACAAGATGACACATCCAAAATCTTTGCCAAGTACCAAATCAAGACTGTTTTATGCAATATACCTTCAAAAATCAAAATGTCATTGTTTTTTTCATCATCTACATAGGAGTGTATATAGTACCACAACTAACAGGACATGTCATATCAGGAATAGACATACAGCACCTACTAATCCAGCTTCTTCAGAGAGATCATTCCCTTGTTTTGGAAGCATTCTCTCAAATATAATGAGATTAAATGTCAGGTCTGCAATGGCAAAATCATTCACAAATCTGCAGCATAAAGTGAACTTCCAATACTTACATTTTCAGACAAAACTCTACAGATTCCTTTGCCTTGAGTTTAAACAATGTAGAGTAACTACAAAACAACATGAATACCTGCCAGGAGAGTTAAAAAAACTTGATCTGTGGTTAATGAAAGGAATTTCATCCTTGTTCTGCAAGGCAGTGCCCATCGATTAAAAGACGGAACATATGCTTTAATGTCCATCACACATTGCGTGAGCATCTTGAGAAACATAAAAATAAGATGCTCATTAATGAGCCTATTTTACATGGACTGATTCTTCTTAGAAGCTCCATTAGCCAAATGGACAAAAGATAATGATGGGAAAATACTATATCCTCTGTTACCAGATATATTAAGAAATGACAGGCTACGAACAATCATGCTAACTGAAAGGATTTGGGGGATAGAGAGTTAAGGTCTGTCCATCATTTTGGAGATTATATGACTGTGTACTTTGCATCCAATACAATTGCTCTGATGTCATTGAACATGGAACAAAACCTGGTTGACAAGCATTTGACTCAGTTTGGTAGCAGCAGGGATCACCAGAAGCTTCATTTGTCTGCTGTAAGCCACTAGAGTTCCGGAGCTCTGACTCGGAAATCTGTGGTTGTGGAAAAGGCACTGAATACACATTCCCATCTTCACCAGAATATGCTTCATGATCTGTGGCGGGAACTCCTATTACCCTGGAGGGAAGTTCTTGCTGAGGATGTGTATGGAAAGAAGTGGTATCTGCTTCTGCTTCCAGCGACACATGGTAATCATAGCTAACATCATTAAAGTACGAAGCCATACCATTTCCTTCAGTCTGCTGATCAGTAACCTCCAGAGCATTGTCACCATTGTAGCCTTCACTGGAGGCTTGAGATTTCATCTTCTCTGCATATGCTTTCATCTCTATCTTGTACCTTTTTGTATCTTGCTGTCCCCGTTCAATATATGGCTGTAACAAAGATATAGCACATGAAAGCTACTGTATAAACACAGACAAATCTCACAACCTGCATCAGTGTAGGAAGAAGAGAACAGCATAAGAAAAGGAGGATACAAGACGTACATACCAATTTTTCCTCCTCTGAAAGTCTGTTCCACATATCAATCACCATTTTTTTAATTTGATGATCTGTCTGTGCATAACTCTCTTTGAACCTAGCAAGTTGCTCAACATAAAAGAAATTGTACCCATTTCTTGATCGACGAGGAGCATTGGGATCTCTTTTACGTACGAGTTCTTTCTTTTTATCAGTCACTTGTACCTCTAGTCCAGGGGCATTCATCTCACAACCTACATTGGACATCAGCCCTGGCACAACTGCATATTGTTGGACTGTATTTTCTGTTGGAACATGATACATAACACCTTTAAGCTTTTCTGAACCTACTACTACAGTAACCAAGTATCCATTATCAACTTTTTTATCAATGGATCCTGTAACAATTTGCCCAATGGAAGCACCAGGATCCACTGAAATGTAAATCAAACATGACAAATGTTAGAATCATTTATCAAGTGTAGAAAAAGAGAATGAATAAAAGAATAGACAAAGGACAGCATTGTATTCTGCTATTATCATGTCCAAAATTTAAAAACTAACCTCCATAGATGTCAGAGGGATCAGTCTTCTTTTTCTTTCTCTTTCTTGACTGATCTTGATTAACTTGAGGATAGTATGAAATTGCGTTGTCAATGGACTTCCCAGAAGGACAAGGAGCAGGCAATGGACCTCCACATCACACACACATTTTCTAAGTCATGGGAAAAAAGATTGGAACCTACACTTCGTATGTTGTTAAAGACACTTTCATACAAATTATTTAGAACTTGCATACCAGGAGGGGGTGCAAGTTGCCCCTGTGCTCCAAAATAATAAACTTGTTCAAGATGGTAAAGCAGATCTCCATAATGTTTGCGAAGTACATATGAAGGATTTACAATAGAGCTTGGGAGTTTTAAAGCAATTGCTATTTCTTTCCACCTTCTCTCCTTGATAACCTACAAAACGTCATTTCCCATAAACAACCAAGTAAAGTTGTTAAATAAAAGAAAGTTCAAGTGAAAAGTAGTAATCAACATATACACAGAGAATATACAACTTGTAAGAATGTCTACAAAAAGACTTGGAAGGTGTTTTGAAAATTGCATTTAAGGATGCAGTCCAGATTAAATGAATTAAGCTTATTATTTGCTTGAAAGAACAGAAACATCAAAAAGAATTCTAGCACCGTCAAACAACATTTTAGCCACGGTATAATACCCCACCTGTGAATTACTATACCTGAATCAGTACAAATATGTTAACAGTGTGACAAAAGAATCAGAGATAAAATGAAAGCGATACAAAAATTGACCCAGGCAACACACCTTTATGGGAAGCAACATGACCAATAGTAACATTGAATGACATTTAGAGAATTCTGAACCATAAGTGTTATCCATGATGAGTCGTCAACAAAAAATTCCATAAAAATGAAATTTAGAAGGTTGATTTTGCATACCACAATGCAGAAACATCAAAAGCACAAAACAATGAAAACCAATGACTTGGTATTTCAAAATCAAAGGATTTAAATACTCATCGATTCCTTTTGAACAGCAACATTGAAATCCATTTTGTTTTAATTTCAAACTACAATCACTGGGGATCATCATTGGCTTTGCCAATTTTTATGCTCTCAATTTCACTTCACACAGAAAACAAACATGAATACATTTGCTTGAACACTTAGATTTTCTCAAAAAATTGGAAATTGAGAACACTTCCTACATGTAAATTTATAATGCCTAAAAAAATAAACCAATCTGAATATGAGAACAGCTTTGTGTTGTAGCAGTTTTGTAAAATTGCACCAGATTGACTAATCCAATGAGCATGGCTTTTCAACATATGTAAGAAATCCAAATACATTTACAAAACACAAGAATATCAGGGAGCTTCCTTTAGAACATCAACATGGAACCCCATGCCATTTTACTTAAAAATGCTGCCCCTCTGATTGAGATGTCTAAATTCAGAGCTTGGCTTAAGGATCCAGATATTTCTTTGCAGGAGAAATCACCCACCTAACATATAGTGAAAGCCTAACCATTCCACCTATGTTTATCTAGTAAAAGGGCTAACCCTACCTATTTGGGCTTCAACTCATAAGCAGTATAGGACATCAAATTTCAAAGGCATAGTTGGACCCCCCTGGGTTGGTTTTATCACCACTGCCCTTACCATATTTTTCTTGATTTTGTCTATATGAACAAATGTCCTTGATTCCAATTTTTAGTTTAACAATAGGTAAAAGGACATTTATACAGAAAAATATCCTGCCTGTTTTTAAACCAAAAACATTTAACATATTTCAAAAAAAACATATATCTAATTTTTATTGTTTGCAACTTTCATAGTTAACTTAAAAAAAACATATATCTAACTTTTATTAATTGCAACTTTCATAGGTAGCTTGTACAGTTGTACTTGGTATGTTTCAACTTACTATTTATCTCAGGAAGGCTAGTAGGCATCTGGCCCAGAGACCATAAGCAATGGGAGCAACATTTCTGCAGACCATAGGAAGACCATGCCATACATAAAACTATAAAACCATAGACTGTGCGCAAGTTTAGCAGATTTTCCTGGATTGTTGTGACCCCCTTATGTCATTCAGAAGACTATATTGTAAGCAGATTTAGCATGTTTTCCTAGGTTGGTTTGACCCCTTTATACCCATTCAGAAGACTACAGACTGCAAGCAGGTTTGGCATGTTTTCCTAGATTGGTTTGGCCCTCATCTAAAGTTCCAAGGAATGGCAAACCCAGTCCGTGTCCAGCTGAGCTAAGTGACTATTTTTTCAAAATTGCAGGCTGAAATTGTTGTGACAAGGAAAGCAACCCCGTTGAAGAAAAACCTGCACATAATAAAATTTACAAATAAAGTTCATGAAAAGATATGTCAGAAACTAAAATGTTGAAATCTGCAACTTCAGCCCAAAGAACATTGTAAGAATGCTCAGATGGTTTCAATAATCATATGAAGCTTATTATAAGGATGCAACATCAACAAACAAGCTCTCTATCAATTTGTTGTTAGGAACAGAAAAAATAGGCAGAAGGTATGCACACTACAAAGGCACATTCTTGACAATCAAAAATTTTCCCTATGGTTAATACCATCACTATTGAACAAATTAGAAAATAACCAGGACCAATAAAATAACCTGCCCACTTATCGAACGGCTTTTTATAAATAACTCACGCAAAAAGAACCCAGAAAAGGCTTAAATCACAGGATGATTATACCTCTGATTTACTTCTGCAACCTACTATAAAAAAGAAATTAAACCCTGCAAATCTAAAAGTATCGCACCACATCAACAAAGAACTAGGAAAGCATACTAGAACACCGCATAAAAAAACACATAAATCTGCTTCATAAACCAACAGCGTGATTCAAGATGATTCCCTAAAAGAGAGGCAGAGAAACCAAGCTATGAAAAGATAGTAAAGCTGCTGAATGTCCAGAAAATTTTGGAACATAAGAGGCACCTTGACATGTAGAAGACACATCTATTATTTGATCTTTGATGTACCATGTAATCCATGATCACAAAAAAATGTCAGAGACTGCATTAACATTATGATAGTATTAACTATTTCTGCAGTGCCTGTATTCTTCAATTATGTGGACAAAACCATCATGTATCTGATAAATAGCTAGTGTGGATTGTGAGTTACTTTTTGGTCAGTGATATGCTTCCAACTAGCAAAACAACTGGTGCATGGTGTGTGGCGTGCTTCTTTCCCACTCTGATCCCATATAGGTCAGACAATTGGTTAGTGTGGTTCATCAGGACATAGGTACTTGCATTGATTAGCATGTCTCATTACCAAAAGTTCCTATCTGTAATGCATTTCAGGCTCTTCCATCATTGGCCTGCCTTGAAAGACAGCTCTCAAAGGGGTTGCCATGGATTTGAGAAAATCCACAACTTTGCCTTGCCCCTTAATGAAAACCACCAGTTAAAAATCCGTCACGGCAATAACTATAAATTAACTAAACATTCAACTACATGTGTGTGGCATATCTAGAACATGTGTAAAGTCCCGTGCAAAAGAAATTTAAAAATATAACAAACACCTGAAAGCTTAGAACTCATTATAATTCATGAATAAATTTATAAATATCAGAACGTAAACATGAGGAAGATGCAATTGGTAACATCTATATCCTGACGATGCATCACCTAGGGTGATCTAAAACTTCAACAAAAAATACATTTCTCCTATGATAGATTGTTGAGACTTAAGAAACCTGATAATTAGAAAAGTGGATAATGAATTTAGTACATGCAAACACTGGGCTAATATGTGGAAACATGCATGTAAGAAACAACAGTGTTTCTTCAACTTTATCAAGTTCCTCACACAGAAATAGCATTTTTAAATACCCACAAAAACAGGATCCATACACAACCAGAAAAGTAATAATACAAATCAGAAACAGAGAAACTCTCAAAGATGCAACCACAGATCTATGATTCAATTTTCCCCACATTAGTATATAATCCTGAATCTTTGTGCAATGGGAAAATAATAGGGGTGCTGGAAATCTGCAGTAGGACAAAACTGGCATAACCCTCATCAAATATGATGTTTAGTTTAGTTAAAGCTTGGACCCTCCAGAAGCCAGGAACTGGTACCTAAAGTGCCTTGTAGTCTGGTGTATTGTATTTTTGTTTAGTAATGCCAGTAATCAACTGCCGCTAAAATACAATACATAATCTGAAAAGTCATCACAATGTTGTATGCACAACATTAAGGGCTGAATGCAACAGCACACTGGAAGCTTTTTGAAATTGAAGAACTAATAGTCTAATAAATATAGGAATTAAAAAATAAAAAAGATGAGACGTACCTGCTCAAGCCCTCCACATGCAGTGACTTGTCTATACAATAAATGGAGGTCTAATTCTGTGCCACCTATATTAGGTACTCTGAGGGGAAAAAAATTATGTATTAGTAAGAGACCAATTCAAAGGTCATGTCCACATTAAATATTCATTTTGTAGCAAATCATTGTTGATAAAGAGCATATGCACCAGGTCAAGTAATTTTAATGAGCATGAAAGATCCTGACTAAAAATTTGAAGGTCCACAAAGGTAAAGTGGTGCATGACATGGGTGCAAAATTGAAAATAGTTTATATGTTTTAAGTAACAGATGGTACCAAGAAAATAGCATGTACAACATAGCATATAGAAAGTGAGGGCAGACAGAGGGAGGAAGGGAGGGCAAATGTACAGACTAGACCCCCACCAAGTTAACAAATACTATTACTTCTATTAGAGTACAGGTTGCTACCAACAGAGCCTCAGCCTCAAATGTAGGCATTAACCAGGCCTAGCCCATGAGACAACAAACAAGAGGCATGTCCCTAACAGACAACAGTCTCCACGGGCATGGGAATCCAGCACGGGCTTGAACCTGGGTAAGCACAACAGCAATGCCACCCACAACCATTGCACTGTGCTCTAAACAGCAACAAGTAAAAAAATAAAAAATTAAAATGACATTAAAAATTTTAAAATTCATATTTCAAAATTACAATGCTGCAGGTCAACAATCACTTGGAGAAAAAAAATGATAATTAATGTATATTCAACAAGGTGTGTCACGGTGGGCTCTTTTGAATTAAAACGTTTGCCAAGCCCTTCATGAGTTTCATTTGGGACACTGCAGCTAATAATAATCTACTAATTTCAACACATCCAGCCATCAAGATAAAATTCATACTTTGTGAAAAATTGCATGCATCTTTATTTTGATGCTAGTCAGAAGTACAAGTACACTGGCATGAAAATATTGCTTAAAAACCCTAACAATCAATGTCCAACAGAATATCACCTAATATTTCAGCCAATATTTGTCATATAAATTAAAGAAAAAAGGTATATGAGCAAGATAAGACTTGATCTACAAATTGTAACCCCAAGATAGACTACTCATAAGACACAGTACAGGGATCAAAAGCTCATACTACAGAACAAAAAAAGATTGATGATGCAAATTTCCTCCTAATATTGCTGCTCCCAATAGCAGGTTCAAGATACAATATGTGAGAAAACATCTCTTTCCAAAACACTACTGATAACACTTAATACTTTTAATGAGAAAAAATAAGGACATGGATTTTTAAGGTATTTAATGAGAAAAAATAAGGACATGGATTTTTAAGGTAGATATCCTTTATACAAGCGACCCCAAGAAAGAGTGAAGATATACCGCATTCTCTCCACAACATAGATTCAAGTTTAGGATATGGCCAAGCATCTCTTTCAAACACAAATGTTTACAACCTGAAAATTTAATTAGGAAATATAATACCAAAGATCCCAAAATTTTGGGCCCAGTTCCACAGCAAATAGATTAAGGAGTATGTCCTAAAAGACCACCTACATAACAGATGCAAAGTTCAACTACTAAAGAAATCCTCAGACAAAGCATCGCATATTGCAAGCTAGCAAGGGTTGACCACAACACCACAAAGCAAGCTTATGAATCACTTTGTTGTCGAACCACAGGTTCTGGTGCACAACAGTACACAGCCTGTCAGGGCCAAGTATTCCAGGGGACCATACAGCAACTTCAAAGTCACTTGGTCGGTAACAGAGAATACACAAGCAATCGTACCTAACACACATATGATACATAAAATAAGGCTCTGCTAACAGAATCCCATGTTACAATGTGACCTTAAGGGCATATAATATATAAACAATAGGAGATACTCCACATCTAATTTGAATAACATACAAATTAGCCCCAAAATGCACGCAAGCCATACCAGAAGGCAAAAGAGCCAGACGTAAAGAACATTCATTTGAGCATGCATTTGGAGATTTTTTAAACATAGGCTTTGGGCATTTCTGCGACAGAGGCTGTGTTCAATCACTTATAAAATAAAATGGACCAACCACAGTTCACCATGAAATCAATATGTATTATGAATCAATCTCATTTCCTCACTAAAACAAGGATATCTCGTCAAGCTGAGCTATATTCGGGTTATTCATTACAACAGGTTGCATTAATAACAATCTTGTTATGAAACCATTGGTAGCTAAAATTAATTTTTATATTACATAAAAATTCAGCTGAACAATATAGCATATACTAGATTACAGAAAATGGGATTGTACAAGGGCTTATGGACTCATTGTAACAACCAGAAGACACATAGAAAGACGCAATGGACACAGCCTACAGCCAGAAGGCAAATAGCCCATACTTGTTAAATGGCAGAACATTCAATTTATGCATTTGTTCAATATGGGTTGTCATCGGTTCCTCACTTAAAAAATAGGCCAATCTCAGCTCCTTATTGAAAAAAGTTATGTCTTCAACCCGGCGCAATGCTACACTCAAGTTCTTCAAAAATAAGATTAACTAATTTTAGTTTCCTTTCATTAAACCATGATTTGCTAGGGCTATTTCCTAATATACTACCAAGTTCAATAAAAGATTTATAATAGCACTTGTATAAACTGGAGAAAGGAACTCAAAAACTCATTAACCAGCTTATAACGCATCCTACCAATCTAACCTTAAATGCACAGTAGTAATGCCGCATATAGTACTGTAGCAATCTAGCCTTAAACGCATAGAATATGCAAGTAACAGAAGATAGCCTACATTTAATGTGAGTTCACAATACAGGATGGTTTCTAGACAATTCATACAACTCACAGATATATGGCAAATAACCCCTGCTTGCTAAACAAAAGTGCATCCAAATTAGGCATATTCTCAACGGAGGTGTCTCTTGATTCCTTATTACAGCAATATAGACCAAGCTCAGTCGCTGATTAAAACAAAGGCATCTCCTCAACCACGATACTCAGATTTTTTCTTACAGAAAAATTACCTCGGTTTTCTTATTAAACCATAAATTGGAATGTTCGTTTCTGGTATAGAATATGGTTCAATAGAAAAATACAATATAAGGCATTCCCGATTACAGAAAGAAACGTAGCGTGTACTCGATTACAGAAGGCGGCCTTAAAACTTATTATGACAGATATAATAAGCATATCTTCAATATGGCATATACCATAGTCAAAGTTTTCAATTAATTTATCCCAGTTTCCTTCCAAACCATGGGTTTGCTAAGGCTAGTTTACGCAGCATAAAAATCCAATTAAAAATGCATCATTATTACCAAAAAGTGAAAGAGGGTTAAAGGGCGGCGCTTAAAAAACATCATTACAGGCATAAGAAGCATCCAAAGAGGCAACCTGAAGACTGTGAATTACCACTCACGTTAGCCTGGTTCCAAGAGATGCATGGAAATTGTTGAACAAGCTGTAGAAGTATGTAGGATTGGCCAGCAATGCCTCATGCTCCGCCAGAGCAGACGGATAAACCTGTTGGTCAGGTGGGTCGACCTTAAACACATTTGGGTACACTTCCTGCTCCGGCGGTTCCACCTGAAACACTCTCGGGTATACCTGCTGGTCAGGTGGGTGCACAAGAAATGCTCCTGTGGGTGACCCCAAATCATATTCCGCATACCCACTTCGGTTTCCTGGCAACCCATTTGCCTGAAGATCCATTTTCTGCTCTGTTTCCATTGTTGTCTGAGGGAAAAGGCTTAAAATCTGAGGGGAAGATGAAGCAGTAGAATGCACCTCCATATTCAACAAAACATAACAATCACTGTAATTTGATAAAATGGGTATTGGAATGCAATATGTGGAGGAGGGTTTGCTTGTTTGTACTCCTAATAAAGGGAATGATCACCACCACAACCACAAGCAGGTCAACAGTACTAATTTCCCAATGTATTCAATTGCATATTTCACCAATTCCCCATAACACTTACTAGAGCTAGAAAAATACAGTACAGCAGGAGGTCTCGATATAAATATCCAGATCATATAACAAACAATAAGACATATAAGAGTGGCACGTCTCTGCTTAAAAACCTGCTATAAACTCAGTTAAACTTAGAGGACTTCTTCACTTTTTCTTATCTAGTTTTAATTTCTGGGATTATGCTAACACAAAATTTGCCACGCTTTCCTGGCAGTCCGATTGGGCGCATCTAACGGCCTCAAGCTCCTTGTTTTGTCACCTTTCCTTTTATACGGCCCATCTCACCATTTTTTAGATTCTTCTTAAAAAAATACAGTTTTAATTAATAAAAAAATAGTTATAAAACATTACCAAAATTGGAATGTGGACCATCACAAACATTGCTCTCCTTGTCACTTGGAGACTTAAATTATTTTTTCTTCATAGACCCTTTTTTTAAGATATTAATTAACAAGATTTGGTGCATAGAAAATATAGTTGGCATATTTACACATGTTAGTTATTTAGGAGGGAAGTAGTGGACAAAAAAATCATTTTTTTTTCTTTGCAAGGCATATTCAAGTGTAATTTAAAACTACAAAGTCATAACTTTTTGTGAATTTATCAACTACCTTTTAAAAAATTTCTATAATGAGCATTCCCACCCTTGGGAATTCAGGGTCTATATAAGGCATCATAACTAACTTTCTCTCTCCAAATCTCACTTGTAATTTTTTAATTTAAATTATTTTTTTAAACAAAGCCATTTGAGGGAATTGATTTTTATTATAATATTATAAAGTATTTCAAAAAAAAACATTCCTTGGAAATATAAGCTTATTACATGTAAAACATTTCATCGTAGTATTTTTATTAAATAAATTATGATTTCCATGTCAACTTTTAAAAGTTTTTAATAATAGATGAAAAGAAGTAAATATTTTATTTAAATAAATGATTGAAGCAATGATTAGTAAATATGTTTAGAATTAATGAGCTAGTTAAAGTAGATGTTCATATTTAAATAAATAATAATGATATTTAGCTTTTAATTTTGATGAAGAGTTCTTATAATAAATATTATTAATTGATTCTTCAATTAATCTTGAAAATGAAACTGAGTATATATATGTTACAATTTTTTTTATGTAATGTTTTGTTTTCAATTTTGTGCTTATGAAATTGTTTGTCATGTTTGTGATTATTAAGTCTACTTGTAGATCTAAACCCTACAAGTGGAAATGATCTTCATGGAAATTGGTATCTAGAATCTGCTACTTGAAAGAGGTGGTGTCTATCATGGAAATTGGTATCTAGAATCTGCTACTTGAAAGAGGTGGTGTCAATAGATACGTTTATAAATTTGTGAATGAAAGAATTTTCTCATTTGGTCAATCCCTTATTATCAAATCACTTATTTGATCCAAGTGATCAAAAACAACAAGAAAACATGTAGTGATGCCTAAGATGTTCGCATAAGCTAATGCTCTAATGGATGCTTCACAATGCTCTTTGTGTCCTAGATGAATTTTCAATTATCTAATGATGGACATAAATGAATTAGGGTTTACCCTTAAATGCAAACAAGATAATAAAATTTGATACTTGAGTTAGTAAATAACAAGTAGTTAGAGGGAGTTGGCTTGGACCCATAATTCTAATTTGAATTTGTGAGTTTTTTTAATATGACCTAAGATAAGTAATAGATAATTGAATATTGGGACTAATCCATTATGACGTGTGCAAATGTAATCATATTAGGTTTGTGTTAATTTTTAATTTTAGGTTGAAAATGTAATCCCCGCCAAAATATTCTAGAGAAATACACCAACTAACAAGCAAATAGAGATAAAAAAAAATTTAAAACATCTACTAGTGCAATATATACAACTAACTATTCATATGCATTTAACATCCATTAACATGATATACATATTTACATCATGAGCATGAACATAAAAGCATTATAAGCAAGCGGAAATAAACACAACTCTATAATTAATCTTTCCCTAGGGTACCTCAACGTCATTACTTACAACTTATCAAGACCATATCCACATAAGCATAACTTCATATTAACTACCATGATCCAATGCATTCTAAAAACTACAGTTGTCTTTTCATACACACATAAGATACCCCACTAATCTATCTATTGTGAATACATCCATTTACAATGTAAAACCTATTTAACCCCTTAGGTTCATTTTAAGAGCACCAATACCAAATGTTCCTAATCCCAGTCACTTAATCAACATCCTAGCATCATTATTCCATTTCCAATACTAATTACCACTTTACCAATCCATTTATTTAATCATCATAGCACCATACCATATAATCATTACCAAGAATAAGATTAAATCGATTCCTAAGAATCATAACTTTTTTTATTTAATTAACAACCATTTGTCTAAGCAAGAATCACAACAACTAGTACCAATCCTTTCTAATATAAATAAACATATAGCTATTCTAACACATGATCTCAATACAACAATTATTCATGATCTTTAACCATTTCCTTAGTAAGACTAGTATATCCTTTAAGATCCATTGCATTTCCCTAAGATAAGACAGATCAATTTACCTAAACAACATAATCCATTCATCTAGAAAGTTTCCCTTTTCTTAACAAGAGTTATGAAAACAATTGCTATTCCTTTCCATAAAACTATACCTAACAAATCCATCTCACAATTCTAAATACCATACAAGTGCACAAGTACTAACTCTCTCTTTCTACATGGATCTCATAATCTAACATTACATAATGAATATACAATACATGATAACACGTGATACAATTGTTCAATATCTTTCTCTACAATTACAAATCATCATGATACAATGTTTCCACTCCAAATACATAGAAATCAGCTCCATAAGATATCTACATAATGAAGAACAAGAATCCAATTCCACGTATGCTAGCATCCAAGAAGAACGTCCCAATGGAAAAGGCATCAAACCACCCGACCATAAGGAACCACCCCCCGTGCTAGGGGAAGACACAAGATCCCACTCACACTCTAAATCTAGGCAGACACCTAACAACCAAGGGACTCAACATGACATCCACAAGAGATAAACAACCAATAAGCAATGAACCAAATCACATCACAAGGCTAAACATAAATCAAGAAACTCCCAGAGGCAACACATCAAATCAAGACTCAAGGTGCTAGGACATACATGTAGGGAAGGAGTGTCATCACATGCAGTCATAATGGGAACCTGGGAGCCTCTCCCAACATCCATAATGCCCATGCGGAGCCATCTCAACCTTGAAGGAGTAAGGTAGATTAGCTTACCTGGATCACCCAGGTCTTCTCAACCATTCTCGGATCGCCCCAAGGATATGCATTGAGGCCACAACCCATTTATTATCTTATTATGGTGAATTACTCTTACCCAACCTTCCTCGAATCAATTAATTAAATTAACACTTGATTACAAGATAAACTCCCAATGAGATATTCTAGTGGTCTAGACCCCCGGCAACATGGTTGTCTACTCCCCACAACCTCAGTCACTCACTTGGAAGCCCACTCCCCCTAGCATGCACCTAGACCTCGGGGTACAACACATACATAACAAAATATAACATGACTAAGGGCTCTCAACAATAAATAACCTGGTTATCCAAGGTTCTCAATTAGATAAAGATCAACAAATGCATCCATGGCAGCCTCATAAATAGTATGCCATCAATCCCACAATATAAAAATAAAGTCAACATGAGCCTGGGTAAATAACAACACATGATCCTCCACAGCGAGGCACAACATAACATCTCACTAGAACTACAATAATTCACCCTCAACAACAAGGATTCCCTCAACTTGTTGGAGAATTATCATAAAACCTCAATGAACAAGAACAAAATCACTTATCAAAGCCCAAATGAAATCAAAACATCAAATATGAATGACACAAAGCCCAAAAAGCCTCAAACACATCATATCCAAGCCTCTGGAGAATAAACAAATCAGAAAAACCAATCAAGAAGGGACTAAATTGTCCAAACATGCATTGTTACCAATTTAGCACTATTGTTCTTTGTTTTAGCTCTTTTGTTCTTTGTTTTAGCGTTATCATTCTCCGTTTTAGTGCTTTTGTATCAGAGAGCAAAATTCAAGAAAATGAAACTTAAAGTGATTCAAACTTACCCAGATCTGATCCAAGACCTCAAATTGACTCAAAGGTGACCCAAAAGATCCGCAAATCCATAATAAAACCCAAGCAAGACTCTAAATAAGCCTACCAAACCAAATTCCAAAGGATTAACAACTTCAACTGACGATACTATGCACAAATTAAATCATAGGGACATCCAAACCCAAAAACAATCTACCAAAAGGAAAGATGACCCAGTAAGGTCCTAAAACAAGATTCTTAATGGCAATTAAAGCCTTTATAAACCAAACCAATACACAAAATAGTTCTCACGAAGATTAATACAATACAAACATAATCCCCAATACCTACTCCCGGCAATGCACAAAACAAGATATCCATTTGAATGCAAATCTTTTCCCAAACTTTTCCTTTTGAATTATTGACGATAAACAAACCAATTCAAACCCAAATCTCCCCAAAAACAATCTTTTACAAACACTCGCAGACAATCTTTCTTGAAGCAATGTTGAGAATAGGGTAATCAAACTCCAACCTGGAAAATGAAGCAAGGGCAAGAAATATGTTGAAGAATACTTCAAAAACTAGCAAGCTCCCAAGCAAATCCAATCCAAAAGCCAAAACAACAATCTTCCAAACAAACTCCGGCAATCTCCCAAAAATCCAACCCCCGTGAATGCACAGGAAGCCCAATAAATTCAAAAAATCAAAACTCAAAACTATAGTAAAGGCCAACCAATCAAAATATTCCTTTCAATCATATATTATACCTACCTAGTATGATTTCAAGGCATGTAATAATTATATTATATTATTTACCTACCTCCCACCATTCAACCAATAGGATAAAAGGGTAGGTAGTGTTTATAAAATTAAATTAACCAAGAGGTCAAAAAGGCAAATCAATAAAATAGTAAATCAAACCCCCCATAATAAATAATATCCATGGATAATAATATTATCCATCCAATAAAAATATTAAAGTCTTGACAACAACATAAATTAATTAAATATCAATAATAAATCCAAAAAGGGCACAATTAATTATAAAAGCCCATTAATTAAATAATCAATGAAATATAAAAAATACCCACATAATATTAAAACCACAACAAACAATTAAATAAATAATAATTAATTTCTAAATAATAATAACCCATTAATATTAGAATGTTTATATCAACTATTATTTAATTTATTATTACAAACTAAATTAATCCATTAATTTGATTTAAACTTATTAAACTATATAAATCAATTTAATCAATCAATTAATTAATTAATAATTAAACCAATCAATAATCATAAACAACAAAACAATCCAACATAGGATAACTCAAGGAACCACTTGACGTTAGGCAACAACTCGCACCAAGACACTAAACTGACGAGGGTGATCAACTTAGACCTAGAGTATAAAGTGGGTTTCATGTCATCTCTGATCAACTTGCCACTGGGATGAAGACACGTTCAAACCTATGGAGCCAAGTGGAGTCGATGTCTGGTACCTGCAAACCTGTCACCACCAATACATATACAACAACATATGCAATATCGTATAACGTAAATAAACAAGCAAGTGAAGAGAATCGCAACATCATATCATTCTCGCAATGAGCGATATGACATCATCTCTATCACGAATACACTTAAAAGACAATTGTCACAACAATCAAGCACTATCATCATCATATCCAATACAATCAGGACATAGGGTTAGTACATCATAAAATATCATCAAATCACCATAACAAATATTAACCATGCATATGATATGAGTACATATAGGTCATCAAATAAGAGTCCATCATCATCCTCGTAAAATCATAATGTCAAGTGCAAATATATTATGTCTATCATCAATAATGGAGCGTCCAAATCATAAGTAAATCCAATCATAGCATCACAAAATAGTCTAATCTATGCCAATATAGTCTATTGATGCACAAAAAGGAAAGATGAATCAGGGAGGGGCACTACAGAAACACACTTGTACACTATTCACTTCATAATGAACAACCCAATCAATGTAAGTTCAAAATGAAGGTAAAATGTGCTCGTTGTGTAGTTTTTGTCATTACATTGTGCACCCTCTTTGACTTGCATGTAAACTACTATGAAGATGAGTGTTGGAGTAAAATAAGCTATAAAAATGAAAGTGAATATTTAGACTCTAGTAGAAAGGATAAAATTAGGACATCAATTTGATAAATGATCCTTACAATCAGTGCTCCATCTTGGAACTTGCAAAAATAAAAAAATTCAATGAGTAGCATTTGTCAAGCATTTAAAATAGAGATTGACTATAATTTCTTAAACATCAATGATTAAAATGTACAGTGGAATGTGTATGCGGGAAAAGTGGGCTGATAAAACTTAATATGTGAAAATATTGCTAAATACTAGTCCACACACACACACAGGACTTCTTGGTGCAAGCTATGGAGTAACAAAGTGTTACTCAGCTTCCCAAGGTGGGTCCCATGGTTCTCTATCTCACAATGTCCCTCAAACCAATGTTTTTGCTCTCAGATCATTGAGCAAAATGGTTCAGGGATGGCAAATGCAAGAACGAGGGATGTCTTGATAGATTTTAGAATGAAATGGATTCTAAACTATGCATGATTCTAGAAATGCAATAAATTAGATGATAAGATGACAAGATTAGTATGAATACTATCCTAACATGATATATTAGTCTATGATTGAGCTAAATGATAAAGAAAGTATTCTAAACATGCATATTTAGACTAAATTCTAGTTAAAAGAGAGGCTAAAATGATGAGCATATATGATATAAGAAAGCTTGAATGTATTTGAGCATAAGTGTGATACTACAAATTTGGAGGATGATCGTTAAAAATGGAGGAATGAGAGCTCTATTTATAGCAAAAATAGGGCAATGGATGGTCAGGATTGAAAGAGTTGATCAAGGGTTGAGTTTGAAAGTTGGGGATCCATGTTTGTAATTGGCACCAATGAAATGGTGACAAGTGTCAACATAGGGTTGGGTTGAGAGAAGGGGTTGGAGACATTAAATGCCTGAGAAGACCTCATGGTTATCTTAGAGATAAGGGTTAAGCTTAAGTTAGGCTTACCCAATGGATTAAGAGTTAATCCAAGGAGAAACCTTTGTGCAAATGATTAAGAGATAATCATGGTCAAAGCATTAAAGGCCTGATGAGACCTTTGGGTTGGGTAAAGGTTGAGTCAAAACAAATTTTTTAACCATGTAGGAGGGTTTGAGTTAACCATTAATGGTTATTGGAGACTTTGGGGGATTAAGTGGTTGAAGGTTGGAAGCCTTTAATGGTTATCAAAGACTTTGAGGAATTAAGTGGTTGAAGGTTGAAAGCCTTTAATGGTTATCAAAGACTTTGAGGGTTTGAGAAGTGACTTCCCTTTGCTTAGGGATGTGACAAAGTTTAGAGGAGGGGTTAGGTTAATTAGGAGCGATTAGAAGATTCTAGAAGGGATTAGAAAGGGGTTTGGGATTTTGCAAGAAAAATGGAGGGATAATAGGAATTAATTGAAATAAATGATTTAATTCAATTTGGTTGCAATTAAATAAATTAGATTTATTCAATTTAGGATAATTATTTAATTAAATTTGGATTTAATTAAAAGTGGATAGGGGGAATTTAATTGAATAAAATGATTTATTCATTAAATGGGTATAGCGAATTTAATTTAAATAAATTGAGTAATTTACTTAATTAAATAGAGGAATGTGGATAATTTAATTAAATTGGATTTAATTAAATAGAGAAATGAACATAAAATATTCATTTAGGAACATGGTCATTTTTATACGTCTACATTTTGCCCCTCTTTGAAGTGACGTGTGTGCACATGTTACTTCAAAGAAAATGATGCTTTATCATGATTTATGATCAAATGCAATTTTTGTGTCGCTCTTTTGATTTGCAAGTCGTGCCCCAGATTTGATTTGATGTGTGATGCCCCAGATTCGATATTTTGATGGTGATGCCAGATTTGATTTGATGTGTGATGCCCCAGATTCGATATTTTGATGGTGATGCCAGATTTGATTTGATGTGTGATGCCCCAGATTTGATTTGATGTGTGATGCCCCAGATTCGATATTTTGATGGTGATGCCCCCTTGGGAGATGAATCAATTTTTTTGAAAATTTTTGATTTGATTTGATGAGTTGCGTACCTTGTTTCAAGTTCAATGTGTGAAGCCTGATTTGTGTTACAAGCTGATATGGGTTGGAAACTTGAGTTGTGTTACAAGCTAATATGGGTGGGAAACTTGAGTTGTTTTACAAGTTTATGTGATTGTGGAGACTTGAGCTGTGTTACAAGTTTTGATATGGTTTTTGATAACTTGAGTTGTTTTACAAGTTGATATGAAATGATAGGATTTTGAACTTGATGTAGATGAGCAAATTGTTTCATGTTGTTGATGTGAGTTTGATTTTGATATCTTTGTTTTGATGTGGAAACTGATATTGGATTTGATGTTGAGATTTGATATGATAATGCCCCCTCGGGAGATCATTCGTGCACACAAAGCATGAATGATCTCTCGAAAGAAGAAGAATGTTGTTTGAAAGATAGAAGAGTAGATAGTGATGGCATGCATGGGTTTGATAAGATTGATTAGATTGATTGGAATGAGAGCAAGTCTTGTTTCAGGTATGACACCTCCTGTATAAGACATGGATGATCGAGCGTCTGGTTTCAGGAATGATATTGCCTGTATAAGACATGGATGATCAAGCATCTGGTTTCAAGAATGATACTGCCTGTATAAGATATGGATGATTGAGCATCTGGTTTCAGGAATGATACCGCCTGTATAAGACATGGATGATCGAGTGTCTGGTTTCAGGAACGATATATCCTGTATAAGACCGATCAAAACGCCTGGTTTTAGGAATGATATATCCTGTATAAGAGCTGATCAGAACATCTGGTTTCAGGAACGATATATCTTGTATAAGAGCTGATCAAAACATTTGGTTTCAGGAACGATATATCTTGTATAAGAGCTGATCAAAACATCTAGTTTTAGGAACGATATATCCTGTATAAGAGCTTATCAAAACATCTAGTTTCAGGAAAGATGCATCCTGTATAAGACATGATAGAAGATAGTTTGGAAGAATGATAGAAGACAGTTTGGAAGAATGATGAAGATAGTTTAGAAGAATGATAGAAGATAGTTTGGAAGAAGGATAGAAGATAGTTTGGAAGAATGATGAAGATATGAAAGTGAAGAAAGATTCCATGATGATGTGATAGATATGCATGCGAGGGATGCAATGATGAATGATGAATGATATTTTGAAAATGAGATGTATGATATGATATGCAACTAATTGTAAAATGATATGCAACTAATTGTAAAATGATATGTAACTCTGTGTAAAATGATATGCAACTATGTTTTTGGTAGCATCCTCATTCTGCATTTGCCATCCGATATAGCCATTTGTTTGTTTTCTTTGTAGATATCATCATTGAGCATTGATTTGTTTAGGATATGTTGAAAATTTATACAAGCATAATGGTATAATTGAACCATAATTACATGAGAAAAATTTACATGATATTTGATTTTGCAAGATAGCACAAGCGTCAAGGTATAATTGAACCAGGACGACCTGAGTGCGTATTGCGTAAACATACAAGAGTTAACCTTTGTCCCATACAAATTCAAAATGTCCTCAGTGATATGCCATCTGATTTCTACATAGGACAAATTTGCATGGTAAAAGACTTCACTCACAGATAGAAGACAAATAAAACATCACATTCCTTCCTTGCTTCTCTAGTCGTAAGACATCCTTGAGTCACTTAGGAGATATGATAAGCAAAAATTAACAACCATAAGTAATCATGCATGCTATTGGAAATGTATTCTTGTCAATTAAAACATCTTGCAAATAGATCTTTGTTCAGTTGAAATCAGTTCAAGTTCGTGATGTTTAGCCTTCTCGCATTGTCGTTTGGCATTTGTTGGTTGTTTTGATCCTTGTTGTCTTGCTACGTTTTTGGTTTGATGTTGAAAATCTCGAAGGCGAAAGGCCCCTAGCGAGGTCAGGATTTTGCCCCTTGTTGTTGATTCTACTTCGATATGGATATGTACACTGATCACCTAGCCATGGTGGGATATTATTTAGATAATTGTTTCAGATAAACCAAGGACAGTGACTACACTAAGTATGTCCAAGATTGATAAGCATTTGTGAATTTTTGGTGATGCCTCAGATGGGTGGATATGATGTGTACAATATGATTTGTGAAACATGTATTTCCATCAATTGATAAAGATAAGGCTAACTATAATAAAATCCAGCAGTCATATTGATTGATGTCATTGTTATGATTTGGTTGATGATTGATAAGAATGTCTGGTTTCAAAGAGTGAGTACCCCGTATAAGACTGATATGTCTAGTTTCGAGTGTACCTATCCTTGTATAAGACATGTTGATGTTGATGTTGATAGATGGATTGATTATCAAGACTTGATGATTGATAGAAATGTCTGGTTTCAAAGAGTGAGTACCCCGTATAAGACCGATCTGTCTGGTTTCGAGTGTACCTATCCCTGTATAAGACATGTTTGATGTTGATGTTGATTTCAAGTAATGAATTGATTAACAAGACATGTGATAAGTTTGATTGCAGACTTTGAGAGTTTTCCTGTTGTTGATCTGATTTGATGGATGGTCCATGTGTTCATGTTTTGATTTTTTTTTATTTTGTTGATTTTTAGTTTTTGGATATTTTGATTTTTTTGAGTTTTTGGATTAGAAGAAAGATGTATTTGGTTGCCCCAATGTATATCAAGACAAGGAATGGATGAATGGATGACTGAACCATTGAGGTGGAAATAGATTTGTTGTCCATAGTTTTGATCAAGATCAAGGATGAAAAAGGGGATATGGATAGAGATAGGATATAGATAGCACTAGATGATGGAATCAATGAATAGATAGGATAGATAGATATGAATTAGAGTGAAGCAAGATTGTAGAAAGAATTGGATGATAGAAGAAATGAATAGATAGGATAAGGGATATGGATTAGAGTGAAGCAAGATTGTAGAAATAATTGGATGATAAAAGAGATGAATAGATAGGATAAGGGATATGGATTAGAGTGAAGCAAGATTGTAGAAAGAATTGGATGATGTAGAAGAAATGAATAGATAGGATAAGGGATATGGATTAGAGTGAAGCAAGATTGTAGATAATGATGAAGTTAGATAGGGTAATGGATATTGGAGGAAGGATAATGGGAGATATGGTAAGAAGAATAGAGTGGATGAACTTTACCCCCAATCATAGAGGTTTCCATTTGCAAAGAGGTGATATGTAAGATTGTCACAACATTTAGCACCATCTGAATAAGTGTTTCTGAACTTTTCAAAGATAGAGACCCAACCCACACTTGGAACCTCTGGAAATTTCAACTGAACATTTCTAGCAACTAGGAAGCAGACTCAAAAGGGAATAAGAATCCCAAACTGGATCAAGGTACTTAGTCTTTGATTACCCATGTGTGTGCAAGTGGGTTCATTCTGGCTCATATGATCATTGTAATCTTCAGAATCCAGCATGGCTAGCTACATGAGTTATCTTGACTTCAAAAGCATCCTAGATAGAGCCTCGCTGCCTGCAAGCATCCATAGCCCCGACGAGGTTATTGTTGTAATCTCACAAATATTGCTCCATTGCCAGCCAGGCGTCCATAGCCCCGATGGAGTTACTTGCATATTCCCATAGCCAATCATTTTGATATTGCATTTTATAGCATTTTGCTTTTCTTGATATTCATTTTCTTGCTCATGCTTTTGATATTTCTTTTTTTTTCTCTTTATTTTTCTTGCATTGGTTTGTAAGTGATGAAACTTACATGGGTCTGATAATTACAGTGGCGCTGAAGTAAGATTTTAGATTTTTCACTTGCCATGTCTTCAATTTAAGAGATCACAATGATTTAGAGTAATCGATTAAGTGTATGAGATATAGTAATCAAAAGATGTCGGTACCAAGATACGATAAGTGGTTCTTTTCTGGATTGAGTGTGTATCCCAACCAAAAGAAAATGTTAAAGAGGAAACAACCTCGGATTCTGAAGCATTTCATGAATAGATATCTAGGAAAATGACTGAACATGAGATTCGAGCATGGGCAAGTATGTGACAAAATGACACAAACACCTATCTCACAGATGAAAGATTTTATGCAAAGGATTGAATGAAAGGGATGGAAGGATAGAAAAGAGGTGTTGGATAATAGATACAATGTTTTAAGATTTGTGCAAGGATAGATAGAAATGTTTTCAGGATGAGTGTTGGTACTTGAGAAGTGATGAAGAGATCGAGGAAAATTGAATTTTGGAACAAAAGGACCCTAAATAGATAGAGGAAATGATAGAAGAATAGTTTTGGAAAGATGTTTAGATAGAGGGTTGAAAGAAGTTCAAAGATGTGTTCCTTTGTTGATCTTTCTTATGGATCATTTCAGGTGATGGCTTGGTGGATGGAGGGAGGTAAGGACCCAAGATGGATGAAAGGGATGGAGAGTTTGATTGTAGAATGAAAGGACCTAAGATAGATTTAGAAGAAGAAGAAGAGTTTGACTTTGGAATGAAAGGACCTAAGATAGATTTGGGGGATGAAGAAATTGACTTTGGAATGAAAGGACCTAAGATAGATTTGGAGGATAAAGAGATTCCTTGATCTTGATCTTGACTTGGAGTAGGATCATTTGATTTTGTGCTTTTCTCTTGATTTTGAATTAGAATAGTGGAGGATATGGAAGGAATATCATGATTTTTCTTAAGAGATGGATGTTGAATGGGACTCTGCTTTTGAGATGAAAGAGGGTCATCGTGGATGGAATACCAAAATTTTAGGGGATCATCATAAGATTCTTGATAGGTGGGATCTTGATCAAAAATGGGATTAGATTGGAGAGACATGATATCGTGATCTTGATTTATGCTAGAACTCATTTCCTTTGACTGAGTTTCCTTTTTCTCGGTTTGATGATGAATGGTCATATGAATGATCAAAGTTGATGTTTTCGATAGGTTGATGTAGAGAAATTTACTCCTTTTGGTAAGGGTCTTAGGACTAGGTTGTCTCTTCTTTAACTTAGTTTTGTGATGAAGACTTGTTCGTCTCAAAATATGAGGAGTGGTCATACACGAATGATCAATGGTTTCCTTCGATGTTTGGATTGAGATACTTTGTTTGAAAACTTAAGTCTACTTTTATCAAATGAAGGTTTAGATGCCCCCTCACGACAAAGTGTGTCAAATGATATGGATAAAGTCTCCCGATATGGAAACTTGATTTGACAACTTAAGTTTTAAACTTGGTATGTTGTTTGATAGAATCCTTTGGATGATGGACCTTTTGATCAAGGTGATGATAATACCTGATTTTGATAGGATATAGTCTTATCTTTAGCTAGTTTTGGATTTGACAACTTTTATTCTAAGACTGACTTGTTTGATTTGGAAATGATTTCTCTAGTGTTTTGATTTGATTTCTTGTGATCGCATATGATATTGGACCTGAAAGGATACTTAAGAAGTTTGAAAACTTTTTCTAGAAAGGCTTGTTTTGCTCTCTGGTTTTCTGAGTTTTGACCATGCGCTAAGCCAGAGACTAGATGCGCTAAAACAAATTCTCAATGCGCTAGAGAAAAGACTCCACGTGCTACACTACCCCCTGATACGCGCTAACTGATTTATTTTTCTTTTGCCTTGGTTCAAAAAGGTCATGCGCCAATATGGGCCACCAATGCGCTAACTGTTAAACCCTACGCGCTAAAGTTTGGCTTCCACGCGCTAAGCTGATGCTTCAACGCGCTAAACTGTTTTCAAAACGCGCTACTTGAAACTGCTAGAATTGGATTTCTATGAAGCGCTAATGTTAAGACTTAATGCGCTAAGGTGAAGGTCTAATGCGCTAAAAGATGGTCCCCACGCGCTAAGAAGTTGCTCTCACGCACTAAACTGCTCTGATATATTTTGACTTGGTTGTTTTTTTGTGTTTTTTGGAATTTTTAACACTTGTGATTTTGATGGATGATTTCTTTTTGGATACTCAAGCTTACTACGTTGAATAGATAAAATCTTGATTACATGGTTTGGTATTCCCCTAATCTTGTTGGATGAAAGTCTTTCCTAAAGATAGTTGAAATGTTGATAACCATCTCAAAAGATGTTTTGTTGGATATGGAAATCTTCTCCACTTTATGATTTTTCCTTGTTTGAACTAACTTTTGAGTTTAATTGTTGGATACTTTGCAAGATATTTTAACATTTGTGACAAGAATACATAGCACACATGAAGACAATGATCATCCTAATGCTAAACATTGAGTGTATATTCTTTTGAGGATGTGTTCAAATCCTCGATGTTATCACTGGTTTGATTTACAACAAAAGACACATCAGATAGACTCTTTATTCAAAGGTCATTGACAATATCATAGCCCACTAGTCTCGATACTTCGTCAGCTCAAACAGCCTTATCACCCCCTAGAGGGCGCCCATTTTTTTGCCTTTTGCCAGAAATTAACTCAAAGTGAATTGCTTCACAATTGAGTAGTTATCTTGGGAGATATATGGTGAGTGATCTTGGGGGCGGATTCTTCCCCACCCTTGCACTATGATATTGTAAATGTTTGGTTACTGACTCGGTTCAAGGTTTCTATTTCTAAGGTTCATAATCAGGCTTCCTGTTCAGCCGTCAGTGATAAACTCCCTCAGGAGGCTTCCCAACCTTTAGAACAAAGGCTTTACGTATCGTAAAGATACTGGGGGAAGGCTAATCGCTGCGCGTAACCGTTGAAAGGGACTTTCGTCACCCTCCACTTTTGATTATAGTGGGTTGGAACACTTGGCATCAAAGTCATTTCCCACTTAGGTCATTCCCTTCACACCGGCCAAAGAATGGCTTTAAGAGTTTTTCAACCCCTCGGGAAGGCAGGCCTGCTAAAGGATGTAAATGCTTGAAGTACAGAAAGCTTAAGAGTGGTTTGGCTTTTTGGTCACCCAATTATGGGGAGAGCATATACCTTCCACTTTCGAGACAAGGCAAACAAGTTGTTCTTTTTAGCCTTCAAGACAATGATTTTCTAACTTCTATTTGGAGATGTTGCTCCAACAAGCATGATGTTCTTTTTAACCCTTCATAGCAAAGTGTGTATTTCCAAAAACCTTTGAAAAATAAGTCTGGTCAACAAAGTAAATCGTGATAAACTTTCCCTCTTTGCCTTGCACAAAATGAAGATGAGGTTCTTTTACTTTGCAACATGAAGTGAATCCTTTTAAACACCAAAGGATGGTGAGGTTCTTTTTAAAACTTTTGCCAAAGTAAAGATTGTTGGTTCTTTTTACAGCTTCCAAAATGAAGTGTTTTTCCTCTAATCTTGCAAGAAAGCAAATATGAAGTTTGTTGTTCTTTTTACCTTGCAATAAAGAAAAGATGAAGTTTTATTTTAAAACACCAAAAAGGAAGGCATGAAGTTCATTTTATGCATCCAAATGAAATGATGAGTTTTATTTTAACTTTTGCAAAAAGGAGAGTGAGTTCTTTTTAACCAACTTTTGTTGAAAGAAAGTAAAAAAAGAAACTTAAAGCCTCTAAACTTGCTCCTTCCCCTGCACAAAAAATATTAGAACCTGCACACAGTCAGTGATCAAATGTTAGTGTGGGCTTACACAAGCCTAAATTCTGATCTTGGTTACAAATTTTACAATCCTGATCCTAAAATGCCCTGAAATTTGACTAAGTTTGAAATTTGGAAGATCTTCCAAAAACTAGATTTTGCATTATAACTCCTAGAGGTCCGAAACCCCTCTCAAACATCCTGACAATATATATGGAATATAACTTAAAGTATAAGAAAGAGAAAAGAGAAGAGGAAATGTCACTTATACTTGAATGTTATATTCCATATATATTATGCCTCCCACAAGCCTAATTTTTGACTCTGTCATAAATTTTTGGCTCTGCAAACTCTATGCTCTAAGAAATGATGTCTATGCGCTAAGAAAAAGCACCTACGTGCTATTATGTGCCCCCAATGCGCTAAGTTGTTTTCCCGATGCGCTATTCTATTTTTCTCCTGTGTCGAGACCTACAAGAAAATATTAGTGGGATGATGCGCTAAGGAAAAGATTTTACGCGCCATAGAATAGACTCCACGCGCTAAACAGTGAGCCGGATGCGCTATCTAATAGACCCAACGCGCCAAACTGTTTTTCAGATGCGCTACTCTGTTTTTCTCCCGCGTTGATACCTACACGAAAAGATTAGTGGAAGTCATGCGCTAAAGAAAGGACTTCACGTGCTAAACAGTAAGCCAGATGCGCTAGACTGTCAACCGGATGCGCTACTCTGTTTTTCTCCCGCGTTGATACCTACAGGAAAAGATTAGTGGAAGTCATGCACTAAAGAAAGGACTTCACGCGCTAGAGTATAGACCCCACATGCTAAACAGTAAGTGGGATGCGCTAGACTGTTAACCGGATGCGCCAGTGAATGTTTCCCACGTGCTGATTCATGTTTCCCGTGGACCTGCAAAAGTGGTTAAATTCAAAAACCAATTTGATATATGGGGTCTAGCCCCACGGTGGGCGCCAGAAATGTATGCGGGAAAAGTGGGCTGATAAAACTTAATATGTGAAAATATTGCTAAATACTAGTCCACACACACACACAAGACTTCTTGGTGCAAGCTATGGAGTAACAAAGTGTTACTCAGCTTCCCAAGGTGGGTCCCATGGTTCTCTATCTCATAATGTCCCTCAAACCAATGTTTTTGCTCTCAGATCACTGAGCAAAATGGTTCAGGGATGGCAAATGCAAGAACGAGGGATGTCTTGATAGATTTTAGAATGAAATGGATTCTAAACTATGCATGATTCTAGAAATGCAATAAATTAGATGATAAGATGACAAGATTAGTATGAATACTATCCTAACATGATATATTAGTCTATGATTGAGCTAAATGATAAAGAAAGTATTCTAAACATGCATATTTAGACTAATTTCTAGTTAAAAGAGAGGCTAAAATGATGAGCATATATGATATAAGAAAGCTTGAATGTATTTGAGCATAAGTGTGATACTACAAATTTGGAGGATGATCGTTAAAAATGGAGGAATGAGAGCTCTATTTATAGCAAAAATAGGGCAATGGATGGTCAGGATTGAAAGAGTTGATCAAGGGTTGAGTTTGAAAGTTGGGGATCCATGTTTGTAATTGGCACCAATGAAATGGTGACAAGTGTCAACATAGGGTTGGGTTGAGAGAAGGGGTTGGAGACATTAAATGCTTGAGAAGACCTCATGGTTATCTTAGAGATAAGGGTTAAGCTTAAGTTAGGCTTACCCAATGGATTAAGAGTTAATCCAAGGATAAACCTTTGTGCAAATGATTAAGAGATAATCATGGTCAAAGCATTAAAGGCCTAATGAGACCTTTGGGTTGGGTAAAGGTTGAGTCAAAACAAATTTTTTAACCATGTAGGAGGGTTTGAGTTAACCATTAATGGTTATTGGAGACTTTGGGGGATTAAGTGGTTGAAGGTTGGAAGCCTTTAATGGTTATCAAAGACTTTGAGGAATTAAGTGGTTGAAGGTTGAAAGCCTTTAATGGTTATCAAAGACTTTGAGGTTTTGAGAAGTGACTTCCCTTTGCTTAGGGATGTGACAAAGTTTAGAAGAGGGGTTAGGTTAATTAGAAGCGATTAGAAGATTCTAGAAGGGATTAGAAAGGGGTTTGAGATTTTGCAAGTGGATGGAGGGATAATAGGATTTAATTGAAATAAATGATTTAATTCAATTTGGTTGCAATTAAATAAATTAGATTTATTCAATTTAGGATAATTATTTAATTAAATTTGGATTTAATTAAAAGTGGATAGGGGGAATTTAATTGAATAAAATGATTTATTCATTAAATGGGTATAGCGAATTTAATTTAAATAAATTGAGTAATTTACTTAATTAAATAGAGGAATGTGGATAATTTAATTAAATTGGATTTAATTAAATAGAGAAATGAACATAAAATATTCATTTAGGAACATGGTCATTTTTATACGTCTACAGAATGTATAAGGGTTTCTTTCTTGAATGGGAATATGATTTTGCCTAGAATAGAAGCTATGTGATTTCATCTATAGTGGAAGTAATCATGAGATAGTTATGGCAGCTATAGTCATCAAAGGAATGTTAGTGATATTACTATTATCCCTCCAATTTTTTTGCATACAACAGATGCAGTGAATTAGAGGAGGGGAGAAAAGGATATTATCATGTTACACCACCTAAGCATGTAAAGATATTATCATGTGATAACATATGTAAATATAGTAAGATGTCATTATGAAAACACGTGAGAAATAAGAAGAAAGTTTTCCCCAAATATTTTTACTTATGAGGAAAAATAATAAGTTCTAATAGATAATATCATGGAAGCATAAGTAGATGTGAGATAGATCAAGGAAAGCATGTGTAAAGGGGAATGTGTGCCTCTAATATTTCCCTAATGAAGAGAACAAATATAGGTAAATGTAAGATGATATTGTGATAAGAAATAGATCATAGTATGCAAGCATGTGAATATAAGGAATTTATAATGTTATAAGATGTAAACATGATGATTTTAAGTGAGCATGTAACTTGTAAGTTTACAAGAACATGAAGAGAACAACATTAATTATAACAAAAAAACTGTTGGCATTTTTGTTGTTTATGTTGTGATTGTCATTGATGGACACACACTTGTATTGAGATCCCCTTTATATGTATGAGCTTGTGCTCAACCGGTATTTGTTCCAACCGTTATGTTGTATACTAGTCTTTAGACTAGTGGTGATTTTGCATAATGTGTTTCCCGGTCTAAAGCGGCATGTTGACCCCAAGCGGTTCGTAGATCACAAGCGGTACAAGGGAGCAAAGCGGCACACACATTCTTACCAGTCTTCATTTTTGTCAAACCGACAACCGGTATTTTGTATGAACCAGTAATACTCTGTGATGAGTTACCAACCGACATTTTGTGATGAGTTACCAATCCACCGATTGTTTGACGGTGCTTCTTGTGTCGTGTTACTAAGTATGTCTAGATTCATTGAACCTAGGAAATTGTAATGTAATCCTATTGGACCGACATGAAATCAGATTCCTTTAAAAGGACATCATGTCTAGGGTTTTAAGTTGTTGCTGAAAGGGTTAATGTTGTGCTAGGGTTTAAGGTGGAAGTTGAGAATGATCTTATCTGAGAAGATCAAGTTGTAACTATGAGAGAGAGAGAGAAGACTGAAGTAATGCTGGAATGCATTAGCTGTGAGCAATATTGGATCTAACCAAGCAGTTTGTGCTATTAGATAGATCAAACACTTGTTGATTACTCACATCTTTGACAAGTCTATAGTCCTTAACCGGGTAGGCCTCAAAGCCTTTTAAAAATCCTCTAACAAGGTGGTTCACACATTTGAATCTAAAATCCTCTAACAAGGTAGTCTTTAATCGGACTTATCTCCTAACAGAGATTGAGATTCCTAACAGGATCTGTTCTGGTGAAGAACATTGTAAGACCTTAACCGGTCTGGTTTCTATTCTGCAGATAGTGACTTGTGAGTTCCATCTCACCGTGGTTTTTCCCAGTTGGGTTTCCACGTCAAATATCTTGTGTTATAGTTGTATTGCTTCTGTGGGTGAATGCTTTATTTGCATTTTGGTTTGCATGTGTGGTAACTGGTTTGACTGTTAGACTTCTTTACCGGTTTATCTTTAGACTGTGTAAGTGTTTTAGTGCAGTAATTTTTGGCATACTAATTCACCCCCCCTCTTAGTATTCATCAATTGGTATCAGAGCCTACCTTTCTATAAGTTTAACCACTTGGAAAGAGATATGGGGGAATACACCATGAGGGAACTTACTCAATGGCTCACTAAGTCTGAGCAAGCCTATGATGATCTTATGGTCAAATACAAGGCATCTCAAGCAAAAAGGAGAGAACATGCAGAGAAGCTGATGGAACTATCTAAAAGTAGTTCTGAAGATGAAGCTAACATAGAAGCCATGATTGCTGAAGTAAATAAGCTAAATGATTCAAACTCCAATCTGAGAAAGGAGTTGGAAGGACTGACTATTCGGTTCAGTCAAGAGCTTGAGAACCGAAGAAAAGCTGAAGATCGGATAAAGGATAGAGATCATGAGATCTCCAAGTTGAAACAAGAGATTAGTGCACTGACCGCTCACCTTCACGAGAGCAGAATGGAAAAAGAAGACATGCAAGGAGAACTGAACATAGCCATCTTAGAAAATGCAAGTCTAATGGAGACAAACACTACTATTTCCAAATAACTCTTTGAGTTAAAGGAAATACTTGCTAAGTTTGGCAAAAGTACTGTCAAGCTAGAGCAAAAGCTTGAGTCATCTAGACTGGCAAAGAATACCAATGGTCTTGGTTTTTCTGGACATGAGGAAGGAGAATCCTTAGGAACAAATGTTGATGCATCAAAGAAGCAACCGACACTCGAAGGAAAAGGTAAGCAAAAATTCAAACTTGTTTGCTTTAACTGTCTTAAAGAAGGACACACTACCAATGTATGTAGGAGCAAAGCCTACAATAATTTTCCTTATTTTATCAATAATGTACCTAGATCCAATAAGTTCAATGGTCATTGTTATGCATGCAACAAGTTTGGGCATAGAGCATTTGAATGTAGGTCTGTAATGGATAACACTGGAAGATATCCTTAAAGGACCCAAGGAACTGGTCTTGAACCTTTTATGAACCAGAACCACAACCAATTTAATGTCTTCAATCATCAGTCAAGAAGCGGTGGCCATCAAGCGGCAACCGGATGGAGAGAAAGTTGTATGATTTGTCATGGTCATGGTCACACTGCTGCAACATGCAGAAGGAAGAATGGAAATATGTACAATGGACCTTGGAGAGCACCTGGACTTGTTTGTTATCACTGCAACAAACCGGGTCACATTGCAAGATTCTGCAGAAACAGAAAAAGTATATCTGATGATATACCGGTCACTCAGGAAGGAGAAATAGATGTTGAAAAAGTTCAAGGGGACATGAAGAAAACATGGAGGAAGAAACCAACAATGTCGAAAGAGGAACCGGTTTCTGCACCTAGTGTGGAAATATCGGAACCGGCAAACTAAGCCTTAAAGGCCTAGGGGGAGAAAACGGCGAAATGCTTTCGAACCCCCGGTTGACACCGGTAAAAGACCTTAACTAATATGCGAAACTTGTCACTTGGCAGAAGACCGGAAATGGTAAAAAGGCAAATTAGGGTTTACGCCCTAATAGAGGAGCATTAATGATGGTAGGTGAGAGACATGTATAAATGCATTTTTCAAATCATTTCTCCCTATCTGTTTTCGAGCGAACAAAAGTTTTCAAGTGCAGAGCGAAGAAAAGGCGATTTGAGCTTAGATTTCAAGAAATTGAATAACCTTGAAAGAGATTCAAATCCAGTTTGCAAGTGGTAGTAGAGAACACAAAGCGGTGATTTGGCGTCTGACGGAGAGTGAAGTGAAGCTGAATCAGGAAGGCCTAAATTCGTATCTGAAAGGTATTTTTCGTGTTCTTGAAATACTCTTCAATGGCTTCCGCATCTCATACCAGTTCGCGTACATCAATTGAGTCAGAAAGTTTTATTCAGAGGAAGTCTAAATGTAATGCTTTGTCACAAGTTCTGGCTGGAGTCATAGTCGAAGAAGGAATTTCTGATTATATTGATTGCAAAATAGAAGACCTAGGGTCTTTAGCCATTCACACTTAGTTAGGTCTATTTTGCGGCAAGGACAAAAAGATCAAATCAGAATTTAGTGTCATAGAGAAGAAGAAATTCCACAACGCAGTATATTTTTTGGAAGATTTCACGGAGGATCATATCATAATTATTTTGAGCAGAGTCCACAGTGACAAGATGTACCTGGAGAGGACGCATGATATCACACCTCAGGCAATTCATGCAGTCATCAGTTTCTGCAACACAGGGGAAGGGCCAGCCCTGAGAAAAGTGAGCAAAATGGAAATGACCAAGCTCACTGGTTCAACAAGTGATTCACGGGGTATGACAGTCAATCCTATCAAGGATGATCTGGTGAAATATGCCTGCATGGTGATAGGATACAAAATGTTTTCAGCTAGCAGGATTAATTATGTATCTGCTGCAGCAGTAGATGTCGCTTACCAAATGATAAAAGAGGATGCATCTTTCGACTTATGCACCGGTATGCAGAGGCAACTCCTATTAAATCTTAAGGCAATCAAATAGGACAACACACTGAGGTTTAAGTTTGGACAACTATTGGTAGGGTTGTTCTTTTATTTCCAAGGCTACTTTTCGGGTGTAGGAGATGTCTAGTGGTCCCCTGACCAACTAGTAACCAAGCATATAAAGGAAAGCGTACAAGCCATTGGAACCAACTACCCTAAGGTACTAAACAAATATTTTGATGAGTTCAGAAGAAAGATGAGTCAAAGGGTAAGAATCTCAGGTGACATAGTGAAGAAATACGAAGATGACATCTGTTTCACTATTCAGGTGGACAAATGTTTAATGGAGGTTGTTGAGCCTAGAATGGAGGAGGTAGAGCCAATGGGCTATGAAGTTATGTTTGACATGCTGGAAGGGTATGCCGCAACCCTTATTGCTTCACCTCTTGATCCAAAGGCTAAGAGGACTGGAACCTACTTGGAGAGGATTGCACTGGTTGAAGAACCATTGGTAAAGAAAGGAAAAGAACTAACAGCTAAGAAAGCTAAGGCAGTGCCTGCAGCATCGGTACCGACTACCACTGCAACTCCAAGAGTGACCAAGCGGTCACCGGCAAAGAAGAAACCGGAGGTAACACTGACAAAAGTCTTCGAAAGAAAGAGGAAGACTAAGGCAAATGAACCGGACTCCGAAGAAACCAAGTCTGATGAACAGCCAAAGAAGGCAAGACAGACAAAGAAGATGAAGAAGAATGAACTGGTAGCATCCACACCAGTAAATATAGACATCTCCTCATACAAACCTTTGACACATTGTCAAAGAGCAATAAAAAATATTAGGAGAAAGTTACTTCATGATTTAATAGACTATTATGATGAATTTAATAATGAGGAAAAAGATGAAGTACTACAGGAAATCATTCTTTATTTATGTAAAAATGACCGGTCACCATCAAAGATTAAATCTTAGACACCGGATTCATTATTGAAAGCATTAGATAATAAATGGTGCATTGACATTGAAAAGGAACAGGAATTAGGGAGAAAGTCTTTGCACAGTACTTCCCCGAACTCTCAAATTCAGAATTATTTGATGCCCTGGATCAAAATAAAGGTCTCTTCTTCACAAGGAGAAGAAGACTCTGGTTGTTGGAGGGGAGAGTTGATGATGTTGAAAAAGATACACATCAGCATATGGCTCATGCTATCAGCTCTCACAAAGCATGAATGGCCAACCTCCAAGCGGAAAAGGAACCGATTATTTCCAAACCGGATGAGGTCTTTGATGAGGAAGGAAACCTGGTGGAAGAACCAATCGACACCATCGACCTCGATGCCTTGGATGTAGAAGATGTCACTCAGGACATACCTTCTGAGGGAACTAGATAGGGGCAACAAGCCGATCAGGGTGGTGAACAAGCTGAGGACACACAGCAAGCGGCAACGGAATAGGAAGAGAAAAAGAAGAGGGATGAAGATGAGAAATAGAAGAAAGAGGAAGAGAAGAGAAAAGAGGAAGAGGAGAAATGAAAAGATGAAGAAAAGAAGAAGCAAGAAGATGACAGGAAAAAGAAAGAAGAAGAGGATAAGGAAGAAAAGAGAAAGAAGGAAGAAGAGGAGAAGAAAAAGAAGGAAGAGGAAGAGAAGAAGAAGAAGGAAGTGGAAGAGAAGAAGAAGAAGGAAGAGGAAGAACAAAAGAAGAAGGAAGAGGAAGCACAGAAGAAGAAGGAAGAAGAAGCAAAGAAGAAGGTAGAAGCAGAAAGAAGAAGAAGACAAGAAGAAGATGGAAGAGGAAGAGAAGAAAAAGAGAGAAGAGAAAGAGAAGGAAGAGAAGGAGAGGAAAAAGAAGGAAGAAGCAGACAAGACAATCAAAGCGATGAAGAGCACACAGATGGAGACTCCTAAGGCAACTGGTAGCCAAGCCAAACCGGTTGCTATCTCAAGTCCTATTGATCTCTAATCTACAAGTGAGTCTGAGCTTATGCAGAGCATCAAGGTTGCCCAAGAGTGCCTTGAAGGCATTCACAGGAAAAGGGAATAAGATATTATTTAGGCAGCTGTAGACACACTTACCTGTTTAATCCCCAGTACTAATCTTCCTGACACTGAATCATCACTAGCACAACTCAAACTTCTGTGTACTGTAGTGGATGATCAGGTGCAAAGTCTAGAAGAAGCAGCAGAGGCTAATGTAAAGAAAGAGCACCAAAAGGCTCTTAATGTTGCTCTAGTGAAGAAGTTGAATGAGCTTAGGACTAAACTGCTGAAAGATCAAAAGGACATAAGGAATGCCTTGGATGAGGGAAACTTGCTACTCAGCAAAATCTGTCAACCTCATCTGTTCTGTGATGATGTGCTAGCTAAGAAGCAATAGCTTCAAACAGACTTACAATCCTACTTGGGCACATTTAAGACTCCTTATGATTCCTTTGCAGCGTATGGGCAAACCGTTCATCGGATCCAGATCCAGTCAGCCAAGATGGAGCAAGAGATCAACACACGGTCTAGGGATCTGCAGGAGCTTCAACTGGTATTACTTCCACGACTGCAAATTCTTCAGAAGTGTTATCTGAACCTGGATGCCCTGACAGTCACATAGGAACTGAGCACAGTAGATGCCATGGAGGAACAGGTATCCCAGATGCAGACAAAGAAGGAAGTGGCAACCTCCCTACTTGAGTCTTGGTCCCTCTCCATGAAACAATTTTTGCAGGACTATAAATTGGTTTTTGACAAGTATTATTCATTATTGTCATAAACTCTTTTATATATATATGG
Source organism: Cryptomeria japonica (assembly GCF_030272615.1). Lineage (NCBI taxonomy): Eukaryota > Viridiplantae > Streptophyta > Pinopsida > Cupressales > Cupressaceae > Cryptomeria > Cryptomeria japonica. Next base: position 688,883,593 of record NC_081411.1, read on the forward strand.
AAACAGGTTTTTTCAGTGGTACTTTGTCATTGTTGGCAAAGGGGGAGAAGTATATCTGGTTTTTGGTTTTAAAATTTTGATCTTCTAACACAGGGGGAGAAGTATCTGTTTTGAAATTTTGATATATGCTGTGATATATGTTGTATGCTCTGATGATTATGCTCTGTATGCAAAATTGCTATACACTGTGTTGATTAAGGGATAGTGTATATGCTTAGGGGGAGCAATTTTGTTAATGGCAAGTTTTTGTCGTAAAACACTTAGATGTCAAAATTTTATTTTCCTAAGTGTTGCCATCAATGCCAAAGTGGGAGATTGTTGGAATTTTTGTTGTTTATGTTGTGATTGTCATTGATGGACACACACTTGTATTGAGATCCCCTTTATATGTATGAGCTTGTGCTCAACCGGTATTTGCTCCAATTGGTATGTTGTATACTAGTCTTTAGACTAGTGGTGATTTTGCAGAATGTGTTTCCCGGTCTAAAGCGGCATGTTGACCCCAAGCGGTTCGTAGATCACAAGCGGTACGAGGGAGCAAAGCGGCACAACACATTCTTACCCGTCTTCATTTTTGTCAAGCCGGCAACTGGTAATACTCTGTGATGAGTTACCAATTGACATTTTGTGATGATTGTGCCGACACATTGATGGTGCTTCTTGTGTCGTGTTACTGAGTATGCCTAGATTCATTGAACCTAGGAAATTGTAATGTAATCCTATTGGACCGACATGAAATCAGATTCCTTTAAAAGGACATCATGTCTAGGGTTTTAAGTTATTGCTGAAAGGGTTAATGTCGTGCTAGGGTTTAAGGTGGAAGTTGAGAACGATCTTATCTGAGAAGATCAAGTTGTAACTATGAGAGAGAGAGAAGACTGAAGTAATGCTGGAATGCATTAGCTGTGAGCAATACTGGATCTAACCAAGCAGTTTGTGCTATTAGATAGATCAAACACTTGTTGATTACTCACATCTTTAACAAGTCTGTAGCCCTTAACCAGGTAGGCCTCAAAGCCTTTGTAAAATCCTCTAACAAGGTGGTTCACACATGTGAATCTAAAATCCTCTAACAAGGTAGTCTTTAATCGGACTTATCTCCTAACAGAGATTGAGATTCCTAACAGGATCTGTTCTGGTGAAGAACATTGTAAGACCTTAACCGGTCTGGTTTCTATTCTACAGATAGTGGCTTGTGAGTTCCATCTCACCATGGTTTTTCCCAGTTGGGTTTCCATGTCAAATATCTTGTGTTATGGTTGTATTGCTTTTGTGGGTGAATGCTTTATTCGCATTTTGGTTTGCATGTGTGGTAACCAGTTTGACTGTTAGACTGCTTTACCGGTTTATCTTTAGACTGTGTAAGTGTTTTAATGCAGTAATTTTTGGCATACTAATTCACCCCCCCCTCTTAGTATTCATCAAAAACTATCATAAAGAGGATTTCCCCAAGTGGAAAAATGACATGCTAAAAACATATAACAAGACATTAGGCATAATATAGGAGATGAAATGATAATCAAAGACATAATAATATAGGATTCTTAATAAAAATGTCATAATCAAAAACCAAGGTGAAAGGAGGATATAAGATAATGCAAGACCTAAGGAAGGAAGTTGATAAAGTAGGATGGATCACTAGTACACCAAATTACCAACTTATCAATTGAATTGTTAAGAGTTACAATGTGAGAGTAAACAATTGTTAAATTAACAACAACAACAACAACAACAAACAAAAAGTAGAGAGTTAGAAACCTTAAAAAAAGAACTAAGATATCTTGGAGGAACTTCTTGTGGGTAAAAAATAGAAATAAAAAAGCAAACACTCACTCAAGAACTTCAAATGGTTACTATAATTGATATTAAGTCCATGGAAATTCTTAAGATCTATCAATCACTCTAAAATGATCTACTAAGACCAATTATAACTCACAAATTATTTCCCAACTCTCTACTAAATAATAGGCATGAATATGAGAACAATACTCTCCCTATAATTCTCATTACTTGAGGTACAATATTTTTAAGCCTTATAGAAGCTAAAAAACTACCAATGAAGAAGAGAAAACTAAATAATAATAATTTTGGAATACCAAAAGATGGCAATTATCATTAGTAATAAAATTGTCACTTTGGCTAGACCAATGATTTTGTATTCATCGCCTTTATAAATTACCAAAGAGCCAAAGAGCCAAAAAACTATCTTTCATTGATTTCTTATCAAATAAAGCCTACACATTGATGTCCCATTCCACCATACATATACTCCAATATCAAAGTAATGGTCGATTATCCAAAATTGTATAAAAATATATAAAAATGGATCCGTTTTTGGATCACACATCCCAAATTAGGGATATTTGATCCTAAAAAGTTAGAGACTTAGAAATAAGGGAAATAGATCCCATTATCATGTATACCACTTCACCTTAACCTACGATACGAAATCAACCTATTAATTAGATGATACAAATAATTTTTTTGAACTAGGAGTTATAGTGTAGAAATTTAGTTTTCTTGATCAAAAATACAAAAATGTTGTCGCATATCTTCACGTGAAGGTTAAGGATCTTGGCATATTTCTTACCACCATAAAAACCACATAACATGAAATGTTTTTCGTTCTTGACATGACCCAATTATATTATCCTCTCCTATAAATAGTTGCTTTACTAATCATATAAATAGGGGCTATCAAACATAACTCCACATATGTCTATAGGGGTGAAATCTACTAAAAATTCATTAATAAACTCACCAATAGTAAAATTCAATGTGTATTACTATCAAAAATAGTTTATTTACCTTCTTTAATCCAAGACCACGGGACTCAGGGTGTTGAAATATCTTCAGACTAAGTTTTGCTACCAATCTCAATGCAATCAAGTTAGTATGTCAACATGAATTAAACAAAGCATCAAGTTTGACAACATTAACAAAGATCACAATATTAAACAATGCTTCTCTATTCATCAAACCACTCTTCTTAGTAGTGCAAATAATTCTATAATCCCATTGAAATCATCAATAATCTCCTTACCCCTAGGAATGCCAATTGACATATTAGCATCCTTTTGACCCTTCTTTTTGAGTGGGTATTTTTTAATGTAACTTATATGAGGACTTTATTGGTGATATGAATTCTAGGTCCCACATCACTAAGGCAAGATATTCTCCCAAGTGCTAGTGGTGTCAAATATAAGAAGAATATCAAAAAACCTATGTTCAAGTTTGGTTCAAGCTGTGCAATTAAAGACTAGTTATTGATGTGGGTAAGAAAACTTTCACTTATAGTTCTACAAGACCAAAGGGAGGTTCCCTAAGGTACATCATACCCCTTTACAAGTTGTCATAACATATATGTGTGCTAGTTTGAATAGACAAGGTCTCACCTTTATAAAGCGCAAAAAGTAGCTTTCTAAGTAAATTGTTTAATATGTGAATATAACCTCTATTATCATTACACATGTGTACATAGAAGCTTGGAAAAACAAAACAACTAAAAATGTATATAATTCTTAGTATGTTTTAACATGTGGTGAGGTGATGTAATGGGGATCAAATCAAATACCGGTGAATGTATCCAATTAGGAATAAAGCATGGATTTTATGCAAAGTATGTAACAACCAAAACAAAAGGGGATTCCTTAATCAAGATATAACAAAATATTATATCCTTTCAAATGCAAATATAAGCTAGGTTCTTCACATGTAAATAAACAAATGAAAAAAGTTGTATAATTTTATAAGAGTATACTTAATTATCCAAAAATAAACCTAAATATACTTTATTTTCCTTGAGAAGATAAATTATAAATGCCTTGGAATGATTTTTTGGCCTTCTATTTGAATCAATAACCCATCAAGAAAGCACATAAATGAACTTGGAGACACTCAAACAATGTTGGACTTGTTATTCACACTTGTTCTTCATGGTTACAAATTTTTTTTATATACTCAAACAAGCCGACATCAATAAAATCATGAAATTATAATATCCCAAACTAGAAATTGAAAAACTAAGGTTTTTCATGATAATTGTCTCTTGTTGGTTTCACATATGCTCCTTATTTCTATTTCTTCTTATTATTCATTGAATGAGGACTCTTTCACCCTTAATATCCCTAGGGGCATACCAATCTAAGTCAAAACTAAAATTTATTAATGTATATGTCGTAACAAATGCTCATTCCACTTGAGAGGCATGTTCCCTTATTCCCAATTTTGTAATCATGATCCAAACATTTATGAAAGTGCCTACACAACATGGGGAATTTTTCTTTAGGGCTTGTGACTATCTTATGTAGATCTTCATCATTTATGCTTTGTTAAGTCCTTGAGCTACAAGGACTACCTAATAGATGAGGGGTCATTTAGCATATTCATGGCACCTAAAAGGATTTTTGTAACATATAAGGGGTAGTGGCGGTCCTTAAAATACTTTTGTTTCCCTTCCCTAATTAGAAACTCCATTCTATAACCTCTTCTCTTTTCTCATCAAATATTTGACCTTTTTGCAAGCTATATTGCATAGTTTGTAAACTCATGAACTATGCAACCTTCAAAACTTACTCCCTTTTCTTCTTCACTTTCTTGATTTCTCTTCATTCTTTCTTCATAATTTCACAAAATTAGTGAAATCACAAAATTTCCAACATCATGAACCAAATGAATCTTCAAATTTTCTCATCCACTTTCCCTGTTCACTTTGTTTCACCTTTTTCAACATCTTGAACCTCATTGCAATTTCACAAAGTTCATGACAACATAAACTTTGAGATGTTATGAACCTTAAAAAATTTCATACTTTTATCATCGTATTTTTGCAAGGTTTACAAACCCACAAAATGTGTGACTCTTTGAACACAACTTAATCAAAACCTTTAGGAACCCCAAGACATATATTTAGAAATTTTGAGAATAACTTAAGATTAGGAATATTGGGAGGGGAAATAGAATATTTAGGCAAGAGTTGACTAAGGCAATGTCCTATCAACTACTTCTCAAATCAATTATATTCAATCCACAAATAAAGAGATTGCAATACGAGGAAAAACTTATAAAATTTTGTAATTTGAAAGGCTTGCAAGTCTAAGTGTCAACACTAGATTTTCGAGATATGTGTCTCTAACAAGCACAAGCAGAATTCAGAATTCTAAGAGTAAATCAATGAAAGAAAACTAAATAACAAAAACACACTTTATTGTGACTATACAAGAATCATGACTACACAAACACAACAATGTATACATGATGCAGTCAAGGATGGAGGGTTTGGAATGGATAGTCCAACCTTGCACCCTTAACTATTTAGAACTCATCCATAGCATAAAATAGAAGCAACATACAAAGAAGAATCCACAAACAGAGACACAAGACACAAGAATTATCTTCGGAAAACTCTTAAAGGGAAAAATCAAACCTCAAAAGATTCATCCTCATTACATTAGATCTCAAAACTCATCACATCTACCACTAGGGCTTCTAGCATGCTAGGCCGCAACCTAGGGTTACAATAACCTCATATACAAACACCAAAGCACAACATCACCTTCAAAAACATATCTAGATCCTTTGTATCCTATCATTTCCCTCAACTCTGTCAAATACTTCTCTATCCTTCTGCTCTAGACCTCCTCTACCTTTTTTAATGCCTTGCAACAATCGCAAGCCTTGCTTATATACCCTTTCACTCCTTAAGTCAATTTGCATTGATAAATGGATGGCTCTAAACAATAGACTTATGTAATGCGTTTTTGGCCACCCCTCAATCCTAAATTGCCTCTAAAATAATATCATGTAGTTTTGAAGACAAGCTCTAGTAGTCCAAGTTTTCCTTCACACATTTCTTCTTGTTGGTACAAACTCTCATACTTTTGTATAATCATTTCTTCTTCAGCTTAGAAACACAATCTCAACTATGTCACCTCTAGAATTTATTCTGGTAACTCAAACCTCTAGAAACTTGAAACTAACAATCCTCGCAACTAGATCTAACTTCCCTCCAAACTACAAGTCCAAACAATGAAATATGGTAGAATGTGGTATTCAATAATGCTCCTCTGTACAACTCGTCACTTTGTGACAACTGATAATTCAAATCTTCTGGATTCTCCTACATCAGACTCCTTGAGTTAATTAAAAAGTGAGCCTCTCACTTTCCTAACTATCCATCCTTAGTTATCTCTCAACCAATGGTCTACCTCAACCTCAAGTTTAATGATCTACTCATGAATCACTGTGTTGCCTCAATAGTTGATGGTCTACACGAGTCCTTTCCAAAAGCTACCTCAAGATGAAAACTCACTATTATACCACCTTTAGGTCACAACCAGGTGCTAAATTTTCTTTATCTGGTATGCTCAAACTAAACATTTGTGAAATTATCTCAACACTGCTCTCTCCTTCTAGACATGGCCACAACTCAGTCCACACACTTACACAATTTTTTTAAAATTTCTACCTTAACTTTCCTTCTCCACCATCCTCATGGAGCCCAGTTATTTCTTCGCAAGTTTGATCATTATAGTTTCTTTGTCCATATTTATTTTATTTTGGCATAATTTATGGCTTCTTCTCCTTTTGTGTTATAATTTCCCACTACCACTTGACTAATCTCTACTACGTAGAATAGGATGATGCAAAAAACTCAATGCATATTCCTAATGGACCAAAATATCCCCAAATTAAGTAACCTATTGTTCTAGTGAGGCCCATTTAATTATCAGCCAAGGACAAGCCTTTGGATGATGTTGGAACTATATGTGCACTAGGTAAGCCTTCTAGGTTGTTCTATCCATGTGTATAGAAAATTAAATTGAAAACAACAAATTGAATTTAAAAGATAACAATGTTGAAAGCAAATCTAACTACACTACAACAGTTGCAGGTTAACTATATAATGGCATAGTGGTTGTAGGTTTATTGGTAAAGTGATACAACAATGGTTGTAGGTGGTGCAAAATTACTAGAATTAACTATGCAGCGACACAACCTAATCTAAACAATTGATCACTAACACTTCAGAATCTTAAATGACAATTTAAACTACTATAAAGTCACAATACCTTAAGTGGTCTTTGCTTGAGTGGCTATAATTTTAGTTATTAGGATTCAATCTTCAATATGCTAGCTTCATTGTTGAAATCATCTTCTTATTGAAAATCAAATATATTACGTGGACTGATATCAAACTTGTTGATTGAACAAAGACGCTACTAATAAAGTATAGCACCAACAAGTTACTCTCCTATTTTCAACTCAAACAAAATCTTAGATTTATACATGAGACCTAAGAATTAGATTAAGTATAGACTTAAAAAAAAAACATAGCACATGTTCATTCTCTCATGACAATGAGGAGATGACTTATTCTACCCATCACTAATAATAAAAACCTAACTAACAAGAGTTGATGGTATCACAATCCTAATCAAACTCTTACAACATAAAAATACAATTATACCTGAAAAATGTGTACAAAACATGTCATAATAATTATGAACCATGTTCTTCATTGTTATTCAACTTTCTCCATTGTTCTTTGACTTCAATTATTCCCAATCCATGACACCAGAAAGAGGTAGAAGATTCAAAACTAAACTGCAACCAAATTCCTTAATTGTTGCCTTCAATCTCACCACTTTTGACTCAATCAACTTTTTGTGAACATGATTCCTTTATTATTGTGAATCTCTTCAAATAATTTTTGGTTCTATTGCTCCTAATTTTCACCTTTCTAGATTATTTTGGAAATCTTAATTTCATTAAAAAAAATGAGGAGTTATTCCCATTTTACTAAAACTATTTTTTTTACTTTTTTTGCGCTTTCCAGCAATAGCTACATCTGACAACTATCAACATGTTTCTTCTTCTTTCCAACTGCATGAACAATTCAAATCTCTCACAAACAATATGTTAATCCTTCCAAAATACTTGACATTTAATAATATCTATTCATCATAATATATTATCATAAATTAGCATTAACTAACTAGACATACAAATACAAATCAATAATCATTTATCATAGTTTATGCTTCATGGAATTAAGGTAATGTCAAGAAATGTATTGGAATGGCTCATCACTTCCCCCACCTAAAATCTTAGTTGTCCTCAAGTAGAAGATAGACATTGGTTATACATGAAGTCTACTAGCATGAAATTTTGTGACTTTATCTTGTCCTCTTCTTCATTAAGATATAAACATTGGTGTCTCTTTGCATTCTCTTAGCATCTTCTCTCATTAAGTCATTTTCAAGATAATGTGTGTAGACGACTAAAATTAATTAAATTATTATTTAATTAATTTAGCCTTTTCGAATAATTAATTACATTAATTATGTCAGTCCTATTTCTTCTTAAAATTAATTAAATTATATTTTAATTAATTTTATCACCTTAGCCTTATAATTAATTTATCAAAATTAATAATGTTCTATTCTTCTAAAATTATTCCAATTTTCAATCTTAGTCAATGTTTCCTCTAATCCTGATCAGTTAATTAATTACAATTAATTAACTAATGCCTTGATTCTTACAAATCACGCTTCTAATCCCCATCAATTAGCCTAATTAATCCTAGCCTAATCATGATCACTATTTCCTTCAATTTTATATTCATCCACTCATTCTCTCTCCTCATGTCCCATTCTCCTAACTTGCCTACTTGCACTCTAGTCCCTCATTAACCCACCTAATCACTTTCCTTAATCATTTTCACATCCCTAATCACTTTGATTAGAGATGGGTCAACTCTTTCCCCTAAATGGATTTTCCATCTCACCCTCCAACCTCAAATGCCACCCACGTTTGTCTATCCAAGGAATGTCAAATTCCTTGAATCTCCCCATACCCTCTCTTCCCAAGGAATTTTTAATTTATTTATCATGTATTCTCCCCATGCATCCTCTTTCTTGGGAATTTTTAATTCCCCTTGTCCTCTCCCAAGGAATTTCAAATTTATTTCCTCTCTTCCCAAGATACTTGGGAAACTCTTCCCTGTGTACTTGAGAAGTGTGGAGACAAGAAATGTCTTTATGAAAAATCTATTGGATCTCCCACTTGTCCTCTCAAATCCTCTCTCACTCACGTTCAATCCTAGCCCTCCATTCCTCTTCAATCTTGGTCATCCGTTTTGGGCCCTTCCAATCTATGAATTGGAGTCTCCTCCCTTCATAGTCATATCCATCATTCCTACATTGTCATGTTGTCCATTTGAGTCACAAAAGCATCCATAGATCCCTTATCATGCCCAAATATTGTCACACAATCCATCATCCACCATCCCATATTATCATTTTGTTGTGTAGTGGAGAGCAATCCACATTTCCTCAATCATAAGGAGCAAATCAAATGGATATCAAGGGTACACTTCCACTTCTTGCTCAATCGGAGGAGGTGAAGAAAGAAGGTATATTAAGTTTATTTGTATGTTTTTATTGCTTATTGTGCTCTGTTTTATACTGCATGCATTTGATCTTACCAACTTGCTTTTCCTCATCCTTATTTTGGCATGCCCAGTGGAACCCCCAAGTCCCTTAATTTAACATTTTGTGTGAGTTTTATTATGAATGTTCGCACAAGTCTCACTTTGTCGTCTCCGCCTCACATCAGTGTCTACGATTGCATTTCATCATCTCTGCCAACAATCTGACATCTCTTCCCTACAGATATCCAGATTAACATTATTTTTTGCAGTTTTTGAGTATCACTGTTTGCACATGCAAAATGACATCTGTGCCTCGGTTTCAACGTCTGCGTAGAAGAGATTTGTCTTCTTCATTCTAACATTTTTTTGTGCAGGTTTTCTAACTTTTAGCACTAAAAAAAAACATTCAAAAAAAAATCTAATAGAATATGAAATTCCTAAAAATCACTAAGTTGGTATTTTCTGTTTCTTCTTATTTGAAAAAAAGAGGATATTCTAGCTTTTTGTTCCTCATGAATCTAAGTTGCAGTGAAATTTTGATTTTTAAGGCTAACTGGTTTTTTGTAGAGACTGAAATGCCATCTGCGCCTCTGCGTTGACATCTATTTATCATCGTCTACATAGATGTTCTATCGTATGTGCCTTCATTTTGACATCTCCACCTCAGTATATTTTGATAAGATTTTGCTAATCTTTTCCTAGTTTTTGCAACTTTTTCCCAATTGTCGAAGACCAATATTCACAAGACTACTAACTTTTGTTACAGGTTCATGTGTTGAAGATTTGTTTTTATCACTAAGTGTATAATAGTATTTATTTTCATGCATTAGTAATTCAAAAACCTTTTTTTTTGTTGTGCTTGCATAGGATAGTAGGTATATGCTCTCCCCTTGTGAAAGCTTGGGTGATAAAAAAACTAGACCTATCCTTTTTTGTTATAGTCAGATCCCAAAATATTTTGTGGTATTTTCCCCTCTTTGGTGGTTGAGGATACAACTTAGTATTTATTTAGAGGTTCTTCCTCTTGATGCAATAGGTGGGTGAGAGGGAACGACCCAAGCAATACTCTTTTGATATGCTATACAAATATTTGTGAGGGTGACGAGAATCATCACCACCTGGTGTCATTGTTCTGTACCAATGGATGTCTCCTCCAGTGTCTGTGTGATACATTAAACCCTTATTCAAAGGGCTAGGAGGCCTCTTAATTGAGTGAACCACCACATATATAAACACTAGTATACCCCAAAAGTTGACTAGACACCATTTGTAGTAGAGGCCAAAATCCCATTTGCTTGTTGGTACAAGAGGTCGGATTTTTGAAGTTGCCCCACATCATACTATTCACTGTCGAGATAGATGTCCCCTAGTTCATAAGATCTTTGGATCTTCAGGGTATGAGATTCTAGTGTGCCTAAGAAGTGTGTTCTATGTAAGGGGGAGCCAGTGCACTAAATCTCTTTCTATCTGCTTTGTCTAAGTATATGGAGAAATCCAAGTGGGGACTCAACAAGTAAAATCCTCTTCCCATCCTAGGCAGCGCATGCTTCCGCATGTCTTCAATTGTGCATAATAGTGATTTTGTAAAATCGGGCTAATCTAAGCCCTCCATTTCACGCTTGTTTCAAGTGTCTCCTTGGCCAACATTTATTCATGTTTGACATCTCTTGCCAAAACAAACAAACCCAACATTCACAAATTTAACCAAAAATTTGACCAAAATCCATCAAATTTTGCCTAGTCATTGTCAAACTGCATGCACCTTTATTTTGTCATTTGCGCTCATACATCATCATCTCAATTTTCTTGCAAACCACCATCTATGCCTGAGAATTGTCGTCTCTGCCTTTGTTTTTCCATCTCCGCCTGAATTAAAGTTCTAGTCATTCCTTATCCATGCACCATAACCAAAGGTCCCTCAAGCATCCCAAAAAGTCAATCCACCACCAAGTCAAGAAAAAGAAGCAGAGTCTCAAGAAAATATTATAATGTAGAAGCTTCTTGTACGAAAACTAAAATCTCAAGTGTTAAAACACCGAGTATTTTTACATCAAATTACCAAGATTACATACATAAAACTTTTCAACAACGAATTTGAACAAGAACCTTTGAGAATTCGTGCCCTTGAACAAAGGTCAGGATTATCTTAATCGATAATAGGAGTGGCTGCATTTCATTATATCTCCTTCCCCAACTAGAGATCACATAATAGGTGTCTTGCCCATTTCAGGTAACCTCCACCCCTTCTTTTTCTTTTGTCATTTATCCATTCTTCCATAATATTTTTTCTCCTATTCAGAATCAAGCTTTGATTCAGAGTATCTGGGCCGTAAGGACGTAACACATCAAACCAAATCCATCCTGTACTTCAAATTTCAATCATAAATCATCAATCCCAATCCAAGGTCAGCACTTTGCAAAAACCTAATTTAGATCTTTACCATTCATTAATCCCTAATTGGTGTGGTGCTTGAGAAAGTATCTATCTCAAGTATTTTTTGTGTAGATACTAAAATATTTATTCCAAATTGGATGTTGGTTCTATGTATGGATATTAAAAAATGGGATCATAATAGACCCTTTAACTATTTGGTAGAGAAGTTGCATAAAGCACTCTGTGAATTCAAGGTGGTTCCTTCTTTGGATTTTGAGTATTATTCAATTCTCATGCATATTTTACTATATAAAGGTCTTAAGGTTTGGCATTCAAACCTAAGGGTTAGGCCAGGTTAGAGGTAAAGCTATCCATGTCCAAGAATGGACATATTTGTGGGATATGCATTTGAGGCAATCTAATTACATTGTGTTTGAGAATAATTTTGTTAGAAAATTAATAATTATTCTTCAATAGGATGTACCATGGGGTGTAAATGAGAGGGTAAAGAAGTTTTTAAGACCTAAAGACCTTGAGCTCGAAAAGAAGATTGACCACAATTGGGGGTCATGGTTCTATTTTAAGGACCATACTATTATAAGAATTTTTGGTAGCTTGTTACTTTGAGGCTTCTCCCTATTATAGTACCTAATAAATTTGCCTTTTTGGAGATAATGCATCAGTTGTATGAGGCAGAGAAATCCCTTATTGGGGGAGTCCATAAGAGAGGATCACTCCTCCCATCTCAAGTGAGGGTGGGTATGTATCATTTTACAAATAGAAGAGTCTATGATCTCCTAGACAACATGTTGAATAAGCATAACCTCCCCCAGGCTACATATAGGTTTTATGATTCAAAATGGTTTGTGCAAGGCCTAATAAAGGCTAAGATTCTTAAACATAAATGGAATGAAGAAGAAAAATTGATTAGGAATGCTTCATATTATAGTGACGTTCTCAAGAGGAAGAAAGGTGGTATAATATACAATATTTAGAGAACCTAAAAAGGAGATCTGATAGTTCTTATGCCCCTTATTGGGATGAGATTTTGATACCAGAGGTGAAAATGAAGGAAATTTTTAGTGCCTACATTGATGTTAATCATATACCACTACCCCATCAAAGACTAGTATAGGTTAAGCTAGAGGCACCACAAGTTCAAGATGAGCCTAAACCAACCCAATCCATCGAATCTCCCATTGAACCAACATCTCCACCCCATAGCCATATTCCATAATCACCTCCACTTGGCTATGAGGCTCCATCCATTGTTCCTCCTACCTTTCACAATTACCCTCAATGGCACCTCTCCCACCACCAAGATAATTTGTTGTAGTAGCTTCAAAGAAGCCAATCGTTTCTTCTTCGTCTTCTTCAAGTGGACAATCTCTCCTTGTCCCTAAGAGTCCTAGGGCAGTAAAACCTCTGCATACTATGTCTCTTGGTAAAGACATACCTTTTGAGTCATATGGGAGGATCAACATCTAGGTTGAACCACCTATGCCTCCTCACAAATTTGATACAAGGCTTGGAGTGAGGATACATGACCACTCTCTTGAAAGGGCCCTTGATGCTTTTAGATTTGGGGGGAGATATTACTGATGATGTAAGGCTTGTTGCTTATGAATAATTTATGAGTGATGACAGTTTCATCCATACAAGAGAATTCCAACAATTTATGCTCGGGATTATCACAAAAGAAATGCAAAAAAGGGAGGCCATATAGCTTGGCCATCTTGATGAAGGAGAGAGATTGAGGATAAAGAATGAAATATTGAAAAATACCAAGGAGCAGTTGGCGAGTATGACTCCTGAAATAGGGAGTTAGATAGTTAAGAAGAGTGGAATATTACTCTTAGAGGGTTGGGACACATCCTCTTCTATTTGTTTTGACAACCTAAGGAGGAGACACGATATTGACTTGGAGAATTTGGCCCTAAGAAAGCACAAAGATTATTCTTTAGAACATTTTTTATGATCATTTGGATTTGTTGGCTATATGGTGTCTATACCCTATGACATAGAGGCCATCTATGAATAAAAAATTGGATAAGCTGTATGGAAATCTACTCATCAAAAGGGTAGTAGATACATCAGCCACAATGGCAACATATATGTCTGTGAATGTTGCCAAATTTTCTCACAAGGTAGTAGTGAAGAAAGATGAGGAGAACAGGTATCTAAGGGATAAAGTGAAGCAACTAGAAGCACAATTATACTCAGTACCAGCCTGTCAACCTCTATATTTGCAACAATAATTGTTTGAAGACACTATGGGACTAAGGAATGACCTAGCTTTGGCTAGGATTGAAATCTCAATAATGAGGAATGGGATTAATCAACTAGGTTTTGATGTAGCGAGAACAGAGAGTGAGGCAGTCACTGAAATGATAGAGGAACTTCTAGAGTCTCAGTTTGATGCTATCCTAGATCATACAAATGCAGAATGGGATGAGGATAAGGAATTATTAGAATTCTATCAAATCCATCTCAAGTGGCAAAGGTTTGTAGCTTGTTGTATCTCATTCTTACAGAAGATGGCTCGTGCACTTGAGGTCATTTTTTTCAATCATTTTCCATTGCATTTACATGAGTTAATATTTTAAATGAGGTCAAAGTTAAACATACTGATTCAAGTCTTCACGACTCACCAAATTTACACAAAGAGGATTAAGTCAGAACTCTTTGGTTTTCAGCGTTTAGTGAGTTGTCATATGCCCACTCTATTTGACAAGGAGAAGAGGGATCTATAAGGGAAGAAGGTTGCAAGGCCAAAGTTAGATTGGAAATTTGAGATTAAGACAATTTTGGAGCCTATGCCGGTGGACATATTTATTGATGAAACACTGACCATGAAGAAGCTTGGTACCTAGATGCACTATCAAAATTTCATAGTGGAATGACACGAGTAAAAATTTCAAGAAGCATCATAAATCATGACGACTACCAGAAGCACATCAAGATAATCCAATAGATTAAGGAGAATGGATTGGGAGCCTTTTAATTCTCTTCTTTTCTCTATTTTATTATTTCAAGTTTTTGAAATTTTGAATAAGAAACTAACTGTTGTTTCCCACCATTTTTTGAATTTTTGTATTTTCGTGTTCCTTTAGTAGAATGAGAATAGGAAATAGATTTGATCTTGTTATGGGATTAATTTTTGGTCATACATAGGAGATTTTGGTTTAAATATATGGTTGTTTATTGTATATCCTTTAAAAGGTGTAGTAAGCTGCTCTTTGTCATGGTGATTTTAATAGGTTTGTAAGGTTATCGGATTTCCAACTTGATAAGTGATATCACACAAAGAAAAGAGGACTCCATATAATCTACAAGAACTACCATAGGTGCGGAGGAGAAAAGGAATGTCTATCATTGTCAGCACCTCAAAAAAATTTTTTGTCTTTTTTTGTGTCAGGCGGTCACCTACTACCATAAAGATTTTGTAAAAGGCCCGAATCTTGTTTGCATCCTTGTTTTATAAAAGGACAAGGTCTTATTTTGAGTCTCTTGGAAGCTCTTAGAATCTCTTGAGTCATATATTTTTTCTTAGAGCACTTCAAAAAGAAGTATTGTATATTCTGTCCACAGGTCTATAATACAGTGACATGCTCAATCTCTATGTTCTCTAGTTTTTCTCTATGAATACACTTGGTATATGAAGCATATATAATTTTTAGAAACATCTTCGAATCAATTTCAATGATTTTTAAGTTGTCTCCAATATGTTTTACAAAACTTTATGAAATCAATAGTTGACGTCTTTTTGATTTTGTCTTTGGAGAGTGTTGCTCATGTATGTTTGAATCTTTTCTTTTGTAGAGGATGGGATTTGCTACCCTTGAAGTGATGAATTTTGAGGAATAAATAGACCTTTGCTTTACCTTAATTTAATAGTGCTAAAGGTGAGCTAGGGGATGCAAGCTACAAAACTAAATAAGTAACACCATAGAGACCTCTCAAATGACCTCTGCTAAGTCTTTGTTCCTAGGACGAATGCACAGAACTAGGACACCAGTGCGATGCGCTAACGTCCTGTATGGATATAGTATAAAGACCATACAATGGATGTGGATGTTGAGAATGGGTGTCTCAAACTTACTGGTTGTGATCTTGATATGGTATGTCACCCCAGCTGATTAGCTGAAATCATAGTTCTCCACCGAGACCTTTCGGGATAGCAGGGAAGAAAGGAAATTACCTCTTTCTGTACCCCATGCAAGCAAAAGACAAAAGCGACTGAGGTCGTAGGATAGCAAGGAGAAAGGAAACTTGGTCTCCCCCACCAACCCGCGAGGAAATCATAAAATAGTAAAAACATTGCAGGCCAGCGGGGGTAGACGAGGGAAGTCTCCTCATCATCCTACAAGATATTTCCTAAGGGTCATGGATCGAGCACGAGCTAGCGAGAAAGGGAAGGCGTGTGAGTCCCCGCCACCCCGTGAGTGTTTCTCAAGCCTGTGGATGAAGTGCGAGATAAATGGGGAAGCAAGGAGATCCTTTTCACTGCCAACGGCAAGGCACAAAGGACCATGACTATCAACAGACTTGTGAGGGGCCCATTGACACAACACTATCAGGGATTGGAGATCGGGTGGAACAAAGCTTGATGACAATGAGTTACACTTCCATTAGGTAGCGATAAGATGATGATTGGTCCAAATGGGAACATTAGCCGATAGTAATTATAATTTAGTGGGGGCCACATCCAACTGGTTTTCCTACTGAATTGGATGCCAATAATTGGTCTAAGCTAGAGTTTGAGGAGCGCGGTTGGAATTCGGTGTAGATTACATATC
The DNA here is from genome assembly GCF_030272615.1 of Cryptomeria japonica. Classification (NCBI taxonomy): domain Eukaryota; kingdom Viridiplantae; phylum Streptophyta; class Pinopsida; order Cupressales; family Cupressaceae; genus Cryptomeria; species Cryptomeria japonica. The sequence goes on from NC_081411.1 coordinate 688,900,199, forward strand.
GTGTTTTTGACAACTGAAGAATCTGACAGTTGAGCCGTATGGAAACTGAACCAAACCATTTCCTTGATAGACATATAAAATGATTGAAGAAACTGTTGTAGAGTGGTTGGAAGTGGATCAATCGGCTGGAGAAGTTAGTCTGTTGGCTTGTTGATGTTTCTGTTGGAGCTGAATTGCAGAATCCATTGTGCCTGTAATCTGTGTGATCTAAATTTTCCTGATGTTGTATGATACCTACACAGAGATTGATCCAGAGTGATTAATCTATAACTTGTATGTAAATGTAATTTATTGTAATACAAGTGGTTAGTTCTTTGGTGTGTGGGTTTTTCACTCGAAAGGGTTTTCTCACGTGAATTCTGGTGGTTTTGTCTATGCTTGTGAATCTTATTGTTTACTTTGTTTTCTATTATATGCATCTTAATGACTATAATTGAAAATTAAAAGTAACCCCTACTTCTCTCCTCTAAGAAATTGACATTTAGGAAGGCGTTTTCGCACTTTGCTTTCCTTGCAGTGGACATGACAATTTAACCAAATTAATGATGTTGTGATAAATAAAATGAAAATGGTAGAATTCAGATAGCTAAAATAAGATGAAGAAAGATAAAGGAGCTTACAACCGGTCCACGATTGAAGCCTCTAGCAAAGTAAACTCCTTCCCTCAATCATGAAAATGCTCAAAGAGAAAAGGGAAAATGTTGGGGTTGTGTTAAGAGTTTTGCATTAGTCAAACCCTTGTTTTGGTGTTTCCACCTCCACAAAAAACTAAGATAATAACCATTAGTGAAAGGAAAAAAGGTAAAGATGAAAGTAGATAGCTAAGACAATTGATATGCTAGATGGAAACAATAAATATGCAAGCAAAGAAAGAGAGAAAAGGAACTCCCCATCAACACTTGAGAAATTATCACCCAAATGATCGAAGTTAAGTTCCAAGAGTTTTCCAAAGATTTTGGTAACGACAAATGTTAGAAAGAAACTTGCGAGAGATGTAGAAATTATGCCAAGAGCTTGAGAAATTTACCAAAAGATCAAGAAGTCCCAAAAATCTTTCAAATGAGTGAAATATAGACCTCTAGGAAGAATTTCGACGTTAGTGGTTGTGGATAGAGGCGTTATGAACTCCTCTAGGCATAAGCATAATGCTCAAATGGCCACTTCCAGACTATCATATTTATGGGATGCGAGTGCGGTGTGTAGACATCTTCGCGACATGCTAGTGTCCATGAGTTGAATGATCAACATGGTCAAGAAAAGGCCAGATTCTAAGCTGACAAGGCGATCCATGTGGACAAAAGGACAAGAGGATGAAGAATGACCCATTTGACCTGAATCAAAGGTGCTTATGTGGCGTGAAATTGCACAGGGCACAATTTATAATGTTACATTTTGCCCCCACTTTAGCAAGCATATCATTGTCAAGAGATACAAAGAAAAAGTAGAGAGATGTTACCAAGATTTGTGAAGGGGAAGCAAAATTCACCGATCAAACGAAGTTGCACCTATGAGATAGATTTGAAATTGTGCTAAATTTTTCTAAGTTGTTTCATCACAAACACGTTAGTTGCAAACAAATGTGTTAGACAATTTTTTTGATAATAAGTAATCATGCACAAAGTTGATAAGATAATGTAATAGAAATAGTAATGCAGGAGAACCCCTATCTTGAAAGATACAAGATAGTGCTAGTACGGGTAGCAAGTTGTGTTATACTAGTTAGCCATATGATTGGGCAAGATTTCATTGATATGGATAGAAAATTGTGTCATGCTATATAGCCATATGATGGAGCGACCATAGATTGATTCGATAAGTAGTGGATTGACCCCCATAAAAGGTGACAAGATAAATAAATCAAGTCATTTGCCCCCCACCAAGGTAGAAAGATAGATAGATCAAGTGGTTTGGCCTCCACCAAGGTAAATTAGATGCCAAGATAATCAAATGCAAATGCAGATTATGCAGATATGATAGCCTCCCCTTAGAATGGTATGCATGAAGGGCATGCCATTATAAGGAGAAGAAATGTTGTTTCATGTCAACATAGTGAGATGTTTCTGTGGAATGTCACCTTCAACGAATGACACATCAAATCCACAACATCGACAAAAAAGAAAGAGAATAGGGGGATCCATTTATTTGGCATCAGAACCCATAATAGTAAGATAAAATAAATAGTAAAGTTGTAGATGTGTATTTTATCATAATGCCAAAGTTCTGAGATATTCAAGTCATCATCGAAGAAGGCCTAAATGCCCCTAGCACTTTGCATTATCCCTGAATGTCGAAAAAAAAGATACAACAAAGAGAAGAAATATATTAACTTATATCCCCTATATCCGAGCACCTGTAGAGTAACTTAGGCTCTCCAGGAGAGAAAAACATATAAAGACAGTCAATCTCCTATTTCCAAGCACCAACATAGTGACTTGGGTCCTCTAGGAGGGAACAAACATGTAAAGCAAGCATAGGGGAACACAAATATGCACACATATTTTGCTACAAGATAAGAAAAGTATGGTCCTAGAGGTTATACCTTAGGAGATCATAGTCCTCCCAATCTAGATAATATGAGGAAGGAGGATGAGCCTAGAGAAGAACCATCACAAGGGTTACACTAGCGACCTCACTAGCAGTGAGAGCAAGGGACAAAGAATCTTCAACATCTGCATCCACAAGCTCAGAAGAGGCAAGAGTCAATGATTATGTGAAGATCATAGACATCGTTGGGATATCCTCCAAAGAGTTGAACAAGCATGCCTTTGTAGAGGAAGAAAGTGACTCAGTCCAAGGAGGCAAGACAAGAGTTAGACTGCCAGCCTCCACAAGAGGGGCAGTGACAAACTCGGGAGAAGGTGAAGGCCTCTTAATAACACAAATAAAAATAGGTAGAGAAATAGACACTAAAGTAGGAAAAAATATAGGTGAGGAGCATGTCTAATTTGATTCACACCAATGAAACTCTAGAACGGGGCCCTTCTCAAACTTGTATTTAGGTTGCACAAGAGGCACAAACTGCCTATTAATTGTAGTAGGTTAGAGAACCCCAAGATAGATCTGATGAAGAAGTGGTTGTGAAATAGGAGGATCAAGCAAAGTAGCAATAGAGACCACCTACGTGTGCAACATATTTAAAAGAGGTATCTCAAGGAATAAGGTGATGAGAGGCGGCTCCAGGGACAGTGTAATGAAGACCTGAACCCTTTTGGGGGGAGGTTCATCAAGAGCCCCAAAAGTGATTGGTAGCAACATTGAAGATTATGCAGGGATTGGGACATCTCAAGGAATGAGAATAAACATTATAGGAATAGGTGCCAAAGGTGCACCTTTGGACTGCAAAGCAACATCATGTTCTTGGGCCATCTCCTGTCGATGACGCTTATGCTCATGTACACGCTACTTGTGACAAAGATGGGGAATAGGGGTTGAAGCCCAAGAGGATTTAGGAGCATCATTCTCCATAGGAGGGGCCTCCAAAACCATGTTGGAGATAGGAGAGGGCCCCACTAATGGAATAAGAGGTGCACTCGAGATAGGTACTACATTCATAGAAACAGGTGCCCTACCTTGCTTTGCTCGAGGAGAAAGTGGAGGAACAGAGGGTGCCTGTACAGGTTGTGCAGTAGGAGAAAACAATGATGAATAAGCATAAGGGTAACACTTCTTCTCATATCAAGTAGGATGAGGGATATCTGCCAAGATCAGGAGCTTGAAGGGAGGTTGGGCAACAAACTTTGACAATGCAGGTGCCTTTCCCTTGTCTGCACTAGGTGCAATTGCAAGAATATAAGACATCACTAGAAGATGTGTAGTCCTGGGTGGATGAGGAGGTCTGATAAGAGGAACATGCTTAAAATAAACACCCAATGGTGAAGGGGCATAAGGCATAACCTTCTCTAACACAAGAATAGATGGAGCAAAGATTGATGTAGGAAGAGGCAACAAATAGTTAGGCTAAACCGATTTAGGAGCCAACTCCCCCATTTTATATTGATAATATGCTTTATACATTAAGTCACCATGAGGAAGCATAGGCCCAATCAGAGAAGGCCAAAAATGATCTAGCAAAAACTCCCCATGAGCTACCAGTGGTCGATATCCAATATCCTGGACAACATGTTGTGAAGTAGGAGGAACAAAGGGTGCCTGCATAGGTTGTGAAGTAGGATCAAGAAATGATGAATGAGAATGAGGGAAACACTTCTTCTCATATCAAGTAGGATGGGGGATATCTGCCAAGATCAGGAGCTTGAAAGGGAGGCTAGGCAACAAACTTTGACAGCGTGGGTGCCTTTCCCTTGTCTACACTAGGTGCAATTGTAAGAACAAAAGACACTGCAGGAAGATGTGCAATCTTGGGTGGACAAGGAGGTCTACTTAGAGGAACATGCTTAAACTCAACCCCTAATTACAAAGGGGCATAAGGCATAACCCTCTCTAACATAGGAATAGATGGAGCAGAGGTTGATGTAGGAAGATGCAATAGATAGCTAGGCTAAACCAATTTAGGAACCAACTCCCCCATTTTATATTGATAATATGATCTATACATTAAGTCACCATGAGGAAGTATGGGCCCAATCTAAGCAGACCAAAAATGATCTAGCAAAAAATCCCCATGGGCTACCAATGCTCGATATCCAATATCCTGGACAACATGCACCGAAACTTCATGAGGAAACGTTAAGCACTTATGGATTAGTGAAGTGACTGCATCCATAGCTACTAACTAGGGAATACTTAGTTTAGCATGAAAGAGGTCTAATTCAGGTTTGATAACGAACATAGTCAAAATAGCCTTGGGTCCCACGAGGACTGTCAAGGTGATACTACCCAAAGGAGAAAGAGACAACCCATTATGCGTTCTCAAGGTAGCATGAAACTCATCATATTTTGGCCTATTCCATCCATTTACAAACAAAAAATCTTATGTGATGACATCAACTCTACACGAAGGGTCAACCATCACACCCGTGATAGTTTGACCTTTGAGCTTCGTAGGGATGTACATAGAAGCAGGCTCTCCACAATATGGGACATCCAGAAGGGTGAATGATGTATCATAAACTTTTGCCTTCTGGATAGGAGGCGAAATCAGAGTGATAGTGACCATGCTAATATATAGGCCCTCATTTAATGCTAGATCTAAGGATGGTGCAAAGATAAAGTAAGAAAAATATGGCAGAAAAGGATCTGCGTAAATCTGCAACTCACTGTTTGTTTTATCAACAAACTTATTGGAAATATGTTTTCTTTCACCCACTTTGATAGCTGCACTATCAATGTGGTCCTGGACTATATGCCTAAGACAATAATATCATTTAGTATCATGTCCAGGTACATGATGATATCGATAGAATTTAGAACCATCATACCAATGAGGGTATGGTTTTGTTGTTAGGAAGAGGTCTAATCTCTAGAAGGGTTATGAGATTGTCCTTTATTTTTTTTTGAATTATGCTCAAATAGGAGTCATTCAACTTTGTGAAGACCCTATTTTGTTGTGGTTGCTGTGCAAAAACTATCGGTGGTGTAGCTATGACATTGGCCACAACTTTGTTCTTCCTAGACCCTTTCATGGAGATGCCTCCAAAAGCACCAGTATGAGAGTTTGAAGTAGATTATCCAAACCGAGTCATTGTATGCTAGTAATCAGTGAGCGTAGAGCACAAGTTAGCAAAGTTCTAATATCGGTTAAGACAAAACTTCTCCCTTAATGTTGGTTGTAGATTTCCAATGAACATTCTTTATAAATCACTATCTAGAAGGGCAAAAGGGATTCTGGTAGAGATAGAATGGTACCATGAAATGGAATCTATAACCTTCTCATTTAGCTTCTATTTACAATGAACAAGGTCTGCAATAACCCTACTACCAATGTTAGCTTGGAACTATTTGAGGAATAGATCCACATAAGCTGATCAAATGTCTGGATGGAGTCATTAGGTAATGAGTTGTACCATTCTAACATAATTCCTTTGAGGGAACACGAGAAAATCTTAAGTAGGACAAAATCTAAACTATGGTAATCACTACACATAGTCATGAACAATTCAATATGCACATTAGGATCGCCATCTCCATTGAATTGATCAAACTTAAATGCCTTATCCCCTTAGGTAAGGATGGTGTTAAGGATAATTAAATTGAGTAGGATCTTGTGATAGTAAATAGGTAAGGAAGACCGATCGGAGACAAATGCAAGGTTTTTGAGTTGTTGTTGCAATTGGCCCATGTTCTACAACACGATATTTGGGATAAGATTAGCAGGTGGAGGAGGAGGTGGAGGAGCACCACTGGTGCCATCACCTCCACTAGCACTAACATGAGGACCAATACCACCACCAAGGATAGCACCAACACCTGAACTAGCACTGACAAAAGTGGTATGAGCTGCAACAAAAGTGGTAGTGGAATTGCTAGACATGCTAGTTTAACCCAAGGGAATGGTAGAAACATTGATCCTAGGGATGGTGGATGTGGAATCAACCATGTGTAATGTCATCCCAAGTATGTCAAAACCAATTTGAGAATTGTAGGTGTCATACAGATTATCCCGAGGAAGAGCACTCGCTAAGGGCACATGATTCTTAACAATCAATGATAATGCCCTCAACATCTGTAGGCCTCTTTTGTCTAAATCAAAATGTCTCTTAGAGTATTCACGATATTTATAGTTTGGGGGAGGATATTTTCTCAGTTTAAGAAACCTTCCAAATCTCTTAGGTTCTGTAAAGGTGAAAAATTAGTGTTTCCACGACAAGAAGGATGGAAATTGTTAATCTTTGCTTGGAGACCATTGCGTTAAAAGAGGTATAAATCTAATGGATCTAGCCACAAATAAGAAAGGATAAGGGCTGAGAATTCTATTGGATTTACTAGATTTGAATTGATTGCCCTCTTTTAAATTGAATTGTGAAAATGCTGAAATTAGGGTAAATGTGCAAGAATTGATATAAAAACTCAAGAAAAGTGAGCTACAATTGTCAGATTGAGCCACAAACCTGGATGTAAGAAATATAAATGTATGAAGATCTATTCCCAAAAGGAGCTCTTGATTTGTCAGGACCGTGGTGGTGGTTGCCCTGGTCCTCCATACTTTTTGTTCTCCAATGGGGGGATCAATTTGTCACTGTAAATAAAGCCAATTCTGAAGATCGCAACTCCATACCTATCCTTGCACACACTAGTGAAGGGAAATAGGTTGGGAATAGGGGTTTGCCTTAGGTCAAACCTCGATTTTGGAATTAACCATGAAATAGAAATGAAATATGATTGAAATGTAGTAATGGAAATGTTCTCATTTTGAGGGAGATGCTAAATAATGGATGAAACACAAATGTTTTACCTCATTGTGAAGTTTTGTATGTCTCTAGACAGAATTAGGGTTTCATGAAGTCTTCAACAACATAGAATATGAATGTGTACTCTAATGCTTGAATCTTGACTTTATCTCTGCTCCAATGTTGAAAGACGACAAATTGCTTGCTCACTTGAACTTGAATGCTTTATGTAAAATTGAATTGCTATTTGTGGATGTCGAATTTATCGTGTATATCCAAAATGAGAGGGGTAGACCTCCTTTTATACTTTCCTGTTGAAAAACAACTTAATTTTTTGACATGAGCTGACACAAGGTCAGGATTCCCACTCAAAAGTTGTGGCTATTAAGGGGCCCAAAAATGGGTCCTAATTGGGAGGACTAAGGCAATGGGAACCCTAGACCAAGGCGCCATGCCCTAGTCCTAACTAATTAGGCACCAAAAATTAAGGGGAAAAAGAAGTGCAGGGTAAAAAAAACATGACAATTATGCATAGTATGAGCAGAATCAAGTCTCCAATCTGGCCTCGGGACATGAAGACCAAGGTGGGGGCCCAAATGAGGACAAAATTTTAAGGGAGTATAATTAAGATGCTACATTTATCCCCCACTTTAGTGAGAGTATGAGACTAAGCATACTCTCAGTAAAGTACAAAGGTTCACATTGGAAAGCTTTCATCAAGATGCTAAAGAGGCAAGACACACCAAGCCCCTAGTGGAATTTAGGTATCCTACAACTTTAAAATCAAGATAAAAGGGACATCATAAGAAAGAGAGAGATAGAGAACCATGACTAATAGCCTATTAAGGTTCACTTACCATGAGTCATGAAAATAAAAATACCAAAATTACAAAGCAAAAGACTAGGTTTGCAAAGTAACTTGAGTATCGAGATATGCAAAAGAGAGAATCATTGAGCGGAGTGTATGCCCCCACGTTAAAGTGATTGCATATGCCACAAAAGGAGCAATTTCTCTAAGGTAGTATACATGCATCCAAAAGGAAATAACATTATCACAATGATATGCCCCCAAGAGAGGAAAAATCAAAGGATAATGATCACAAAACACAAAACACAAAACACATAAGGGTTCTACTTAACTCTGGGGTCAATATGCTCTTCTGTTAAATAATATATATCATGTATATATTTGGATTGAATTATACTCATCCCCCTAATCAAGTAGAACCACAATGGAAGAAGGGCACATGTATCTTTTGAGTCAAAATGTGTGAGACCAAAAGAGATCTCAATGCTTTGCATCATCCTCAAGTAGACAACACTAGGGATAACAAATAGAAGAAGTCTACAAACAAGCAAGAGAGGAGAGAGAGAGAATCTATGGCACAAATGAAGCTAATCAAGCAAGTCATCCACTTCTCAATCTTTCTCAATATTGTTTTGGGAAGGTGGACAACATGCAAGAGGAGCAACTTCGAGCATGATAGATGGAGCTACCATAAGTTCCAAAAAAGGACCATGCTCTAATGATGGATCACTTTGTCTATTACTAGGAGCTAGGATTAATGCTTATTAAAATTGTTTAGATAAATCATTATCAACATCAACATATTCATATTCATCACTTGAGTCAACATTGTTAGTATGAACATCATTTTCATCCATTTCTTCATCAAGATTAATAAAAATAGGATCTTTAATTGGAATAGAACATGAACCATCATTTTTATTAAGCATTTTATGTCTTGGAGATTTAGGTTGAACTTCCTCCCTAGGGTTAGGTAAAGGCTGGTCAAATGGGATCATATCAATATTTGGAGTCTTTGGGGAGGAAATAGGTTGAGAAGCAAGTTCACAATCTTTATCACAATATCTTTGTTTGTGTTCTCTCGCACAAGGATTTCTTTTAGTTTTGGTCGATGGTTGTGAAGGTTTAGGATCAATAGGCATAGGCTTCTTCTCTTCTTTAAAGAAGGATGCATGGGGGAATCTTTTTTAGGTTGAAAGATAGGAGATGTCGGGCACTTCCCTTTGTAAGATGTAGGAGGCATAACCGCAACATATAAAGGAGGAATAAAGGGTGTAGGAAGGAGACCAGGTCCATCATGAGGAGCAGGAATAGGTCTATCATGAAGAAGAGGAATGGGTTTAGGATCTCTAGGATTACTCAAAGATAGGATCATCTCATTCTTCCACTTTTAATAAGATTGAGAAAGAGCATCACTTCTAGGTTTGAGAGGGTCAAATTATTTAGTCCAAAAGTTTAATCCAAATTAACATCTCCACACCTCATGGTGGGTTGGTACATGCCATGATTAATTGTCATGATTTTGTCATTAAGACACTTATGAACAGTAGAAGGAATCACTTTCATGGAAGATAGCCAAGGATGTCCCAACTTCACATGAAATTGCTCTGATGTAGGAATGATAGCAAAAATGACATCTAAGCACTTAGTACCAACCTCAATAGGAAGAGTAATAGAACCAATAGCGAGACAAGAGAAACCATCAAAGATATTAATCACCACATAAAATTTATTATATGTTAATTGATGCAATTGTAAAGTATAAAGATATTCTTCAGTTATCACATTCACCATACACGCTGGATCAATGAGAACCCTTTATGAGAATATGATTTTGATCTTCATAGTGATATATAGTGAGCCATTAGGTGCTTCAATAGTCTCACTAGGATAAAAGGTAATTTATAAGTCCTTAGGAGGTGTAAGTTTATCAATAAGATTCACCATATTATTAGACTCAAGGCCAAGATCATTAGGAGAAAAGGCAAGATGCTCAAAGTCAATCACATTAGTGGAATGAGAAAGAAAAGGATTAGTAAATATTTGGAAAAGTTACAAATTTATTTTCCTTGTCATTCACACCAACTACAAATATGGTATTGTTATCAATAAGGTCTTGAATTTTACTCCTTAAGGAATAACACTTTACAATGTCATTACTAGGTTGATGATGATATTGGAAAAAAGATTTGGAATCATATTAAGGTAGCAAAGGTTTAGATGTCAATTGGTTTGATGGGAGGAAGTTTCAAAACATTTTTGTTCAACAGTTGTGTCATAATGCTATGCAAAGATTCATAAAAAGGAGTAAATTATTTTCTAAAATACTTGGATAAAGGAGGCACACCTGTTGTCGTGACTGCTAGTTGGGTATTATTGTTGTCATTAAATTTGATGAATCCCTTGTTCAGTTTAAACTTCACAAAAGGTTGTTGAGTACTTTCATTCCTATCAACCAAAGCCATTGAAGAAGATTGTTCAAATTGACTCACTTGTAGTTGATAGTTATGAAATATGCGCATAACTACATAAAGCAGGTAAAACCAGAAAAGGAAGTTTATCCCTAATGTCTTTTGTCAAATTAGAAATAAAAATTCTTTGAACATAATGATTAGGCATAGGATAAGAAATTTGAGAATATAGATGCTTATATCTACCAATAAAATCAATCACTTTTTCTTTAACACCTTGCTTACAATGAATCAAATCAATCAAAGTAATCTTAGGACCAATATTATTATGAAATTGTTGAACAAAAACATTAGCCAATTGTTGAAATGATGTAATAGAATAAGGAGGCAAAGAATAATACCATTGTAAAGCTTTATTTATAAATTTCCTAGTAAAAAATTTAGCCAAAATTCTTTAATCTTAAGAAAAATCACTACACAAAGTTTGGAATGTTTTCACATGAGTCAAGGGATCACCTTTTCCATTATAAAGCTCCAACTAAGGAATTTATACATGTTTAGGAGGGACAAAATGAACAATGTCATTAGATAATGGGCTCACTACATCAAATGTGGGCACATTAAACTTGAATTGGTTCATGGAAGCTATTTGTTGTTGTAAGGATGAGACGGTTTGAGCTAGGCTATTAATGGTTGCTTTGGTGGATGGGTTAAAATTAGACATGTTGGATTTGGATGGAGGAGTAACATTATTAAATGAAGGAGGAGGTCGAGAGTAAGGAGGTGGAACACTATGATAGGTAGGTATGGGAGATGATTTGGTCACAAATGGAAGACTCACAGAAGGAGGTATAAAAGAATTTCGATTATTAATGTTTCCCCCTTGACTAACATGTGTAGGAATAACATTTTGTGTGGAAGTAGCCATGATGTTAGATGTGAAAGTAGGCACACTAGTCATAGAAGTAGTCATAGGAATAGAATGATTAACTTGACTTGGAGGTTGAGTGTAACCAAGGACTTCAACACAATTTTTTATAGGCATGATATTAGTGTCAACAATATGAGCAAGGCCATGCAACAACTTTATCATTGTGAACTATTCTCTTTAATCCTTCAATCAATGGGATAGTCTCACTTTCTGGCTATTTTTGACTCCTCCATTGTTGAAGATTTTCAAATTCATTCTCAATCTTCTCCAATTGGTGAACGAAAACCCTAGTTAGTGATTTACCCCCATAATGAGAATTATGTAAAGAGTGGGGATAAATAACATCTATTGTTGAAATAGAAGAACCACCCACATTCTCATGAAACAAGTTATCCAAATTAGACTCCATATCCTTAGTAATTAAACCTTGGGAAGCCTTAATTCTATAACTTCTTCTCATAGGAATATTATAGGTAGGACTAATGGTAGTAAAACTCATGCACAAAGGAGGGAAATTTGAATTTTAAAATTATGATTAAGCAATACAAAATTTTATGAAAAATGATTGATTAACCAATTAATCAAGCAATTTGAGTTATGAATTTTAAAGATAAATGCATCTAGATCATAGCATAACATTCAAAAAGATCAGATCTAAAAATTAATTTGAAAAATTATGCAATCCACATGATTAATTTTAGAATTATAAATTAGGGTTTTTGTAAATTTAACCACTAAATTTATGTAATTTGATTTGAAAATGAGATATAGGAGGGAAAATTGGAATTTTAAATTAAATGAATAATCGGATCTGAAATTATAACTCCAAATTAGACAACCCGCAAGCTTAATTTTAGAATTAAAAATTAGGGTTTTTGTGAATTTAACCTCTAAATTTTTAAAATTCAATGAAAAATTAAACTTGCAAATTTAAATTTGAATTTGAAATGCATAAACACTTAGATTTGAGAACAAAAATTAGAATTATAGGCATAAGGAATCATGTTTACCAAAAATGTAATGGGTGAGAAATTAGGGTTTCCACCACAAGAAGGATGAAAACCACTAATTTTTTCTTGGGGACCATTACATTAAAAGATGTGTAAATCTAATGGATCTAGCCACAAATCAATAAGGATAAGGGCTTAGGTTTTTTGTGAATTTAACCTCTAAATTTTTAAAATTCAATGAAAAATTAAACTTGCAAGTTTAAATTTGAATTTGAAATGCATAAACACTCAGATCTGAGAACATAAATTAGAATTACAGGCGTAAGGAATCGTGTTCACCAAAAATGTAATGGGTGATAAATTAGGGTTTCCACCACAAGAAGGATGAAAACCACTATTTTTTGCTTGGGAACCATTACATTAAAAGAGGTGTAAATCTAATGGATCTAGCCACAAATCAATAAGGATAAGGGCTGAGAATTCTAAATTGGATTTACTGGATTTAAATTGATTGTCCTCTTTTCAATTGAATTGTAAAAATGTTGAAATTAGGGTAAATGTGCAGGAATTGATGTAAAATGCATGAGCAGTGAGCTAAAATCATCAGATTGAGCCACAAACCTAGATATGAGAAATGTAAATGTATTCAGATATGTTACGAGAAGGAGTTCCTTATTTTATTGGGACTATGGTGGTGGCCTCCTTGGTCCTCTGCACCTTTTTAACTCCAATGGGGGATCAATTTGTCACTATAAATAAAGCCAATTCTAAAGATCGTAACTCTGTGCCTATTCCTGCACACACTAGAGAAGGGAAATAGGTTGGGAATAGGGGTTTTCCTTAGGTCAAACCCCGGTTTTGGAACTAACCATGAAATAAAAATGAAATATGATTGAATTGCGGTAATGGAAATGCCTCTAGCAAAGTGAACTCCTTCCCTTGACCACGAACCTGCACACAAAGAAAAGGGAAAATATTGGGGTTGTGTTAAGAGGTCTGCCTCAATCAGACCCTTGTTTTAGTGTTTCTACCTCCACATATAGTGAAGATAACAACCACGAGTGAAAGGAAAAAAGATAAAGATGAAAGTATATAGCTAAGAAAATTGATATGCTAGATGAAAACAATAAATATGCAAGTAAAGAAAGAGAGAAAAGAACTCCCCATCAGCACTCAAGAAACTATCACCCCGATGATTGAAGTTGAGTTCCAAGAGCTTTTCAAAGACTATGGTAATGATAAATTCTGGAAAGAAACTTGTGAGAGATGTAGAAAGTATGCCAAGAGCTTGAGAAATTTACTAAATGATCAAGAATTCCTAAAAACCTCTCAAATGAGTGAAATATAGACCTCCAGGAATAATTCCAATGTCGATGGCCATGAAAAGAGGCATTATGAACTCCTCTAGGTGTAGGCGTAACACTCAAATGAGCACCTATGGACTAACATATTCATGGGACGCTAGTGTGGTGCGTGGACGTCTCTATTGGAAATGTGCCTCTAATTCACTTGACCTTTGTTCATACTGATTGGGTTAACTCTGGCCGATGAAACAGTGTGAAGAAAATCTGCGAGCTCTATTGGCACAACCTCTGCCGATGACCTCGACATATCAAAGTAGGTTTCGGCTATCGGGAGCGGTCTCGGTCTGCTATACTGATACCCGATGAGTCCTCCTTCCTATGTCTTTAACGAAGCTCGGAGTAGTAGGTTTGAAGTCATCCTGATGACCCGATGAAGTCATCTTCGGTCATCAGGGTAGCATTGGTTATCAGATGGATGAAAGGATAAAAGGCATGTAGGTTAGATCCAGATCCAACGGTTGTCGCTATATCGCATAATGGAGATGCATGAACATTATCCATCGCGGCTTGGTGACCAAGTGGTGGGGCACGACAAAAGAGCAGCTCGGGCGAGTTAACTGGTGAGAAAGTTTGGGATGATCGAATGGTTGTCGCTATACCGCATGATGAAGATACTCACTAGTTAACCATCATGGCTTGGAGACTGATGAGGTGGCGGTCCAGTGGCAGGTTGAGATGGCAGTCCAGGTGGTGGGTCTAGATGGATCCATGAGCGAACCAGAAGCAGACATGTGGCACAGATGGACGAAGAGATAAAGGGCTAAGGCTTGAAGGTGGACTTGTTCGATATTACGTCAATACGTGGAAAATGTATATGAAGCCAAGAGGAAACTCAAACATTGGTTGTTGTTCTGATGATAAGCCATATACTGTGGTGTGTAGCCGAAGTGATCAGAGTGAACATTTGTGCTATGATAACAGACTTTATTGTAAAGATTCTTTGCTATGAATAAAGTGCTCTTGTTGTCGGTGGTGGGTTTTTTCCTGAAAGGGTTTCCCATGTAAATTCATGGTGTTTATCTCTGTGTGTGTTTGAATTATGATATTGTTTCTATCCTATATATTCTAATCTTAGTATTATGTAAAGTTTTAAAACATACTAGTCTTATTTCCCTTGCAAATTGACATTAGGGAAGCGCTTTTCCGCACTATGCTTTCCTTACAAGTGGTATCAGAGCCTGGCCAGTTGTGTTATCCTTGTTGGGGTAGGGTTGGTTTTTTGTGTTAATTTGTTTTAGTGGGAGTCTGTTAGTGTGTTTACTTGTTTACAGATTAAGATGGAAAGCACTTCTGGAAGAATGGATATTGAGAAGTTCAGTGGCTCCAATTTTGAGTTATGGAAACTTAAAGTTGAGGACCTGTTGGTTGACCGATATTTTTGGATTGCAATGAGTGGACTGAAACTTTCAGGCATGAAGCAAGAAGATTGGGACTTAGTAGACCAGAAAGCCAGAGGACTCATAAGACTAAGCCTTGCAGACTTAGTTCTATTGAATGTACATGAGGAGAAGACTGTAAGTGATTTGTGGAAGAAGTTAGGAGACATCTATCAGGGAAAATCCTTGGTGAATAAACTCTTCCTCAGGAAGAAGTTATATTCTCTGAAAAATGGATGTAGGAATACCCTTGGTAGATCATTTGAATGTGTTCAACATGGTTCTCATTCAATTGACATCAGTTGGTGTGGCTATTCAAGAAGAAGAACGTTGCATGTTGCTACTATTCTCATTGCCAAATTCTTGGGAACATTTGGTGATGGCCATTGGAAGCACTACTACCCAATTCAAGATGGATACGGTAGTTTCTTCTTTGTTTTCAGAAGAAATCAGGAATAAATCTTCTGAGACAACTAAGAGACACTCTCTGTTTGAGGTAGACCAAAGGACAAAGGAAAAAGAAGGATAAGAAGTCCAAGTCCAAGTCCAAGTCACAAGAGAGGTCCAAGTCTCCTGGAAGGAAGTCTAAGGTGAAATGATGGACAAAAGTCTCCTGGAAAGAATTCTAAGGTGAAATGCTGGAACTATGGACAAAAGGGTCATATTTGAAAGGACTGCAAAGAGGAGAAGAAGAGAAATAACTCTTTTGATTATGAATCTTCTCACAGTGATGCAGATGCCTTTGTAGCAGCTCTAGTAGTGCCTGCTTCTGACAATGTGTGGTTGATTGACTCAGGGGCATCTTTCCATATGACATCTCACAAGGAGTGGTTCTCAAAGTATGAACCATATGCTAGTGGGAAGGTGTACTTAGCAAGTGACTCAACACTTGAGATTGTTGGGAGAGGAAGAATTAAAATCCAATTTCCTGATGAAGGGAATCAATGGAGTTCTGCACATACCAAGTTTGGTAAGAAACCTACTTTCTGTAAGCAAGCTGAATGATGTTGGAGTCCAGGTAACATTTGTGTCTGGTGGTTGTAAGATTACTAGAGGGTCTATTATTTTGGCTAAGGGTGAACGCATTGGTACATTGTAAAAGTTAGATGCTGAACCTGTGTGCTGTAATATAGTCACTAAGAAATTTGATAGAACTACCGAGTTGACATATGATGTAAATTCTACGGAAGCTAAACTTCCTATAGAAAAGACTATGCTCTGGCATTATAGGCTTGGTCACATTGGTGAAAAAGGTTTGAAAACTTTAAAGAGTAAAAATTTGGTAGGACTTACTGATTGTAACCTTGAGTTTGATTTCTATGAACATTGCATATATGGAAAACAAAACCATGTTCAATTTTATTCAAGTCCTCATAAATCTTCTGACATTATGGACTATGTGCATTCTAATGTGTTTGGTCTAGTGGATGTACCTTCTTTGTCTAAATAAAAGTACTATGTATCCTTTGTTGATGATTATTCGAGAAGGACATTTGTTTATTTTATGAACAGTAAGTCAGAAGTGTTCAGTCGGTTTAAAGAATTTAAAAACTTGGTTGAAAATCAGATTGGAAGAAGAATAAAATGTTGAAGAACTAATAATGGTGGTGATTATTGCAATACAGATTTTGACAAGTACTGTGTAGACCATGGAATCAAAAGACATAGAACTATGCCTTATACTCCACAACAAAATGGATTTGTTGAAAGGTTGAATTAGTCTCTGATGGAGAAAGCAAGAAGCATGTTGAGTAGTGCTGGGCTAGAACAAAAGTTTTGGGCAAAAGCAGTTGCTACAGCATGTTACCTGTTGAACCGGTCACCTACCGCAGCGTTAGTAGACAAGACACCTATGGAAGCATGGTCTGGTAAGAAACCGTCTCTAAGACACATTCGTGTTTTTGGTTCAGAGGCATATGCACATGTGCATGATGTTAAAATATCTAAATTGGATAACAAAGCAGTCAAATGTATTTTCATTGGATATGGAGTTAGAGTTAAAGGATACAAGCTTTGGAATCCGGAGACTAGAAAGGTTGTGTACATTAGAAGTGTCATCTTCCGAGAGGTGAAATCTATGTCTATAGATAAACCAACAGAGAAGGAAAAAGAGAAGGATGTGGTTGAAGTTCTACTAGGAGAAGAAGTGAAAACTCTTAGATGACTTGAAGATGAGAGTTCAAGTAACTCTGAAAGTTTAGAAGAAGAACAAAATGAAGCCTCGCCACAAGTGTTAAGAAGATCCACATGAGAGAGGCGACAACCTGATAGGTTTACTCCAGATAGGTATAATTTTTTAATGTTGAATGTAAATTGTGCCTATGCTTTACTTGCTGATACTAATGAGCCTAGGACTGTAAAAGAAGCCATGGATGTGTCAGATTTAGATTCTTGCTTGGAAGCCATGAATGATGAAATGAAATCATTGGACAAGAATGGAAAATGGGATCTGGTATCCTTGCCTAAAGGTAGAAAGCCTATGGGCTATAAATGGGTTTTCAAAAGGAAGTATGGTCCAGATGGTAGCATTGACAAGTACAAGGCCAAATTGGTTGCAAAGGGGTATTCTCAAAAGGAAGGTATTGACTATGGAGAAATCTTCTCTCCTATAGCTAAGATGACATCTATTAGATTTCTTTTGTCACTTTCAGTAGCATATGATTGGGAAGTCGAGCAAATGGATGTGAAAACAACATTTCTTCATGGGGACCTTGAAGAAGAAATCTATATGTCCCAACCTGAGGATTTTATGAAAAAGGGTAAAGAACATTTGGTATGTAAACTAAAGAAGTCTCTTTATGGTTTGAAACCGTCTCCTAGAATGTGGTATAAAAAATATGATGTGTTTGTGTTGTCTTTGGGATTTGTGAGATCAAAAGTTGATCATTGTGTTACTACAAGGTTGAAGATGATAAGATACTTATTATTGCTTTATATGTTGACGACATGTTGTTCATTGGAAATAACAAAGGTATGATCTCAGACTTGAAGTCCCAATTATCCTTGAAGTATGAAATGAAAGATTTGGGGTCAGCAAACTACATTCTGGGAATGGAAATCAAGAGGGACAGGTCTAAGAGAAAACTATGGCTCAGCCAGAGAAAATACATCACTAGTGTTCTTGATAAGTTTAATATGTTTGACTGTAAACAACAGGTTGTTCCTATTTTGCAGGGAACCAAACTGTCTGTGCATGACAGTCTAAAATCTCTAGAAGAGATAGATGACATGAAGAGTATACCTTATGCAAGTGCTATTGGTAGCTTGATGTATGCAATGGTTTGTACAAGGCCAGACATTGCCCAACTAGTGGGATTATTAAGCAGATTTATGTCAAACCCAGGAAGACCACATTGGGATGATGTAAAGAGAGTTTTCAGATATCTGAAGGGTACTTCAGAATTTGCATTATGTTATCATGGTAATTTGAATGATTCAAAGAGAACTCTCAGCATTTGTGGTTATGCAGATTCTGATTGGGCAGGGGACATTGACAATAGAAGATCCACCAGTGGATATATTTTTGTTCTAAATGGTGGAGCAATAAGTTGGATGAGCAAATGACAGTCTATAGTTGCTTTGTCCACTACAGAGGCAGAATACATGGCAGCCACACATGCTTGTAAAGAAGCTGTTTGGCTTAGGCATTTGAGTACAGATGTTGGTTTTGATGCAGGGCAAGTTGAAGTGCGAAGTGACAGTCAGAGTGCTATATGGTTAGCGAAGAATCCTACATACCATGCCAGGTCTAAACACATAGATGTTCAATTTCATTTTGTGCATGACATGGTAGAAGATGGAAAGGTTAATTTGAACAAGGTAGACACTCAAGAAAATGTTGCAGATGCATTAACAAAACTGGTGAGCACTCACAAGTTCAGGTGGTGTTCTAACTCGATGGGTCTTAGTACCCATCCCTCTCTATAATGTTTGGAAAGTGCTCAAGCAGTCCAGTGAATTCCTCGTCAAGTGGGAGTTTGTTGGAAATGTGCCTCTAATTCACTTGACCTTTGTTCATATTGATCGGGTTAACTCTGGCCGATGAAACAGTGTGAAGAAAATCTGCGAGCTCTATCGGCACAACCTCTACCGATGACCTCGACATATTAGAGTAGGTATCGACTATCAGGAGCGGTCTCAGTCTGCTATATCAATACTCGATGAGTCCTCCTTCCTATGTCTTTAACGAAGCTCGGAGTAGCAGGTTTGATGTCATCCCAATGACCCGACGAAGTTGTCTTCGGTCATCGGGGTAGCATCGGTTATTGGATGGATGAAAGGATAAAAGGCATGCAGGTTAGATCCATATCCAACAGTTGTCACTATACCGCATGATGGAGATGCATGAACGTTATCCTTCACGGCTTGGCGACCAAGTGGTGGGGCCCAACAAAATAGCAGCTCAGGTGAGTTAATGGGTGAGCAAGTTTGGGATGATCGGATGGTTGTTGCTATACCGCATGATGAAGATACTTGCTGGCTAACCATCACGGCTTGGCGACTAATGAGGTGGTAGTCCAGTGGTAGGTTGAGATGGCAGTCTAGGTGGATCCGTGAGCGAACCGAAAGCTGACACATGGCATGGATGGATGAAGAGATAAAGGGCTAAGGCCTGAAGGTGGACTTGTTCGGTGTTACATCGATACCTGATGAATTCGCCTTCGGCGATCGGGTCTGTCATTGGCCATCGAAGATGTAGTTTTGAAGTTACGTCGATACCTGATGGAGTCGACTTGTCTGAGTCGGTGTATTTGAATATGAATCGGTTTGATTCCTGGATGCATGTGGGATAATTGTTTTGTCATGAATGCAGACCGACGCAGACAGTTAGATGTCTAACCGATTGGTGCAAACTGACAGTTGAATGGTCGACATGGAAAATGTATATGAAGCCAAGAGGAAACTCGAACATTGGTTGTTGTTCTGATGATAAGCTGCATACTATGGTGTGTAGCTGAAGTGGTCAGAGTGAACATCTGAGCTGTGATAACATACTTTATTGTAAAGATTCTTTGCTGTGAATAAAGTGCTCTTGTTGTCGGTGGTGGGTTTTTTCCCGAAAGGGTTTCCCACGTAAATTCATGGTGTTTATCTCTGTGTGTGTTTGAATTTTGACAATGTTTTTGTTCTGTATATGCTAATCTTAGTATTCTGTAATCTTTTAAAACATACTAGTCTTATTTCCCCTGCAAATTGACATTACGGAAGCATTTTTCCGCACTGTCCTTTCCTTACAGTTTCTCTGCGACATGCTAGTGTCCATGAGTCGAATGATCAACATGGTCGGGAAGAGGCCAAATTCTAAGCCGACAAGGTGATCCATCTGGACAAAAAGACAAGGAAACGAAGAATGACCCAATTAGCCTAAAGTGAAGGTGCTTATGTGGCATGAAATTACATGGGGTACAATTGACATTGTTACGACTTTTTCTAAAGTAGAAGGCTAAATGCTTGAATGACACATAAGGGTTTTATAAAATTCTTATTGGATAATAAGTATGACTTGTACATTCATTATCATATCATGATCAATATCAGGGGTTAAGCAGTAAGAAGTGGCTATTTCTAATTGAGGATGTTGTAGTTGTTTCATATACTGTGTTGTAGTTATAGTTTATTTTTCCCAATGGATAGGTATTGATCAAGTTCCTTGTGTTATTAACCTTGACATATCATAAATAATCAAAACAGTTATATTTTCATGTTTTTTATTTTTATTTTGAATTTTTTAGTTTTAGAATTAAGACTATTTATTCACAAGGTTTTCAGAGCTCATTATTTAGGGATATAGTCATACTCATTCAAATCACACACTTTCTAATTATCCAAAGAATTGAGAATACATTTGTTGCAATACCTAAACTAAAAGAATTAGGATAAAAAATTATTGTTATAAGGTTCACCCACCTAGGTTTCATAGATCCTAAAGTGTAGAGGATTGTGATTAGTCCCTTATCCCTAATCATCATCTTGTTAATGGGCCTTTGATCCAAGTCCTTGTAGATTGAAGTTGGGTACTCATAGAGGATACTTGGGTACATTAGTTGGAAGTACCAACAAAATGGCAACTTTGCTGGGGAGATAAAAGAGATATATTGGTTTATGAAGGATTAGGATAATGGTACTTCCACATAACAATGAATTCCCAATAATCCAACTAGTTGTTGATTAGAGGCAGATTGAGCTTACAAATTTGGTTTCTCATCTTAGTACTACAACTTGGCATAATAGAAAAAATTTCATAGAGTTCATTAGAGTTAATGCAGCTCTAGTTGGGAAAGAACAACAAGCTGGATATTTAGATATTGCTATTCAAAGGATGCTTCACCCTTATTTCATATGATCAACTAGAAATATTTGTACTATTGGGTTGGTATTCAACATACTCTATAAGGATAATACCTATTGGAGATTTTATAATCATTTGTTCCATAAGAAATTGATAAAGGAATTGGAATCTATAGCTTTTTATCATTCTAAAAAGATCCACCAATTATTTTATATCCCTGATTCAAGGGTGGTGACTTACTATATCTCTAAGCCGACCATTTCAAGGTGCCTAATAATTAAAACTTCTCCCCAATAAGAAAATGGTAAATACTAGAGCTCAAATGCAATCAGAAATAAGTATGAGTCAAGAAAATCCTAAACAAGCTTGGGTGCCAAGACAACCAAATGTGTCCACTCCTTCAAACATCCCAAGTCCTTCGAGTCAGGAGCAAGTTGCTACTCCTAGTATAGAGAAAAGACCAACTAGCAACACATATGATAGAATGTTACAAAAGACGCTTATGAGAACAATTGCAGAAGGCACTGAAGTTGTCTCTGGATCATAGGAAGATATGAGTGTCTATATTGCTAGCCTTGAGAATATTGTTCCTAATATCACTGAATCCTATGAATTGATAAGATGGTTGCAACAATCCAAGGATCCCTTCTATATAACTCAAAGGAAATATAGAGGCTAGAATTGCCCAATATCTGGATCCTCAATTGGATCCCAATATTTTGAATTAGCAAATCCATCAAACCAAAAACAATGTTGGGAATCAAATTCTGGCATCTAGTTCTTCTATTGTTGCACAATATACTTATGCTAATATTTGCTCTATTTCAGCTCCTAAGCCAATAGATGATGGGCTTAGTATACAAATTTAGGAATTAAAGGCTCAAGTAGAAAGGGTCGGGTTGGAAAAGGAAAGAGAGGCTTTGTTCCAATAATTACTTGCTTTAAATCCTAGGATAGGTCCTAATGCCAACATGCAGTCCCTTACCAACACTACTAGTCCCTTGACTCAAAACACTACTTTTGTGGCAAGCACACAAGATGTACCTTCCAATGCATCAATTTTTGCTTCATCTATTGCATTTGGTTTTGTTAACACCACTGCTCAAGTCTAGCCAATATTCAATAATTTTACACTTAAATTAAACCTCTGCAAACACATAAGTTTTTGGGTCTACACAAAATATTGTTGTTAGTTATGAACCACTTCATAGTCAAGTTACTTCCATGCCTTTATAATCTACAATTTAGCCCTTTGCTCAAATACCCCAAAGTGTGGGTGTACATGCTTAAAGTCATCAAAGTGTCGGTTATAATTCTTTTGTGGGTCAATAGAATTAGAACAATCAAAATTGGCAACAAAATACAAATACATTGTTGCAACAAATTCTAGTTTCCACCTCAGATACATCAACAAATACCCCATGTTTAGATGCCTCAAGCACAAGCTGGTCAACATGTTCAATATAAGTAGAAACAAGGTCAACAACAAAACTTACAAAACCAAGGACATCACCATGGCCATGTAGTGTCATAAAATTGTGCCTTCTACAATTTTAACCACATTTTAGGTCCTCACCTCAGCGACGACATCTTCTTCCCCAACCAAGACCTATTTCTGCATTTTCACCATTGACCCCTTCCTGTTTGAGCCCTGTGATAGCCTCAGGACCCTGTTCGGGCCCCAAGATAGGGCAGGACAGGAGCGTGGTGCCCCTGTCCCCCCTAGGATAGGGGCATGGTTCCCCTGTCCCACCAACTTAGGGTGGCCCCAAGATAGGTCCCCCCGACCCCATTTGAACTTTGGGATCCTAAATCTCCCCTATGTCAACCTTTTATGAGATGAATTAATCTTCAAAAGGCATGTATAAAAGGGAGTTGGTTTTCTCATTTGCATAAGGAGGAATGGGAGGTAAAATTCAAGCGAACGAGATAAGCAAGCATAGGCAAAGATATACATCATCAAGCATTCAAGTCTTCTTCATTAATCCATTGGAGCAATATTTCAACATTCATTTGCAAGCATGTATGTGTGTTAGGTTTTTGTCATGTTACATGCCATTCTATGCAACGCTTGTGATTACATTCAAGAAGCAAAGCAATCATCATCAACAAGTTGCAGATCTACAAGGTATACATTTCCATTGTTTACATTCAAGCATTTGCAATTACTTTCTTTCAAGGTTGATTCCTCAACCAGGATTTGACTGAGGCAAACCCCTATCGACAACCCCATTTTCCTCTCTTTTTTGTGTGTAGGTTGCAGGTGCACATCTATAATTGCAGGTTTGGGCTTCATTTGTAGAGACATAAGAACCCTTTTCATTTCGCTGATTTTGTGGAGGACCATGTACATTCTCGCCATGGTCCTAATAAATTTTCTCCAAATTTGTAGGATAGATCTGTATCAGTCTAATTAGCTCAGATTCGAAGTTACAACGCGATCCTGAACTGGTAGCTCTTCATTTCACTCATTTTCTCTCTCTTTTCCACATAGTCAACAAGTCAACTTTCTCATTTACAAAAGAGGTTAAATCACACTTTAACCCTTGCTATCCACTTAGTATTCAAATCCTTGTTTCCCTCTTATTTGGATCTAGTGGATTCAACCCCTCTTTTGAATGTAAAGTTCTCCCAAGTGAAAATCATCCTAGTGGCTTCCTTTCTCTCTCCTAGGTGGGGAGTCACTAGGATCCAATTTTCCACTTTACATTTTGGTGAACTTGAAATTTAATTATGTCCTATTTCGATCATTTTGGTGAGTTACATTAAAGATGCATATGATGTTCCCTTTCATGCATATGATGATAGTTTATTTCTCCCTTTCATTCATAGATATGATTTACCCTCTCCCAAAATTGATCTCATTAATGAGGGCACATTGGCGCAAAATAGGAATATGGACACTTCTTTCAAAGATATCACTCCTAACGATGAATCTTTGGAGAATTGTGTTCCTTCTTCTCCTAAAATGTATCTCCCTCATAAGGATTATTTGGTGCAAGAGGATGATATTATGGCTACTTATCCTAGTGATACCATACCTTCTTTTCATGATCTTCCCTCTAAAGATGAAGCATTAATTACATATGATAGTCCTTTTTCTAATGAGTGTCTTGAACATAAAGATACCTTAGAACAAGAGGATGATATTATTTCTCTTCATAATGCTCTTTCTCCCTGTTGTTCTAAAAAATGAGCAAACCAAGTTCACCTGCAATCTATCTATGAAATAGCCAACTTCATACAATGAAGAACTTCAGGACTTGGACAACATAACAAGGATTTGAATCCTTCTACTCTTCAGGCTCTACAAAACCTAGATGGGTGCACCTTTGATGTATTGACTCAGATCCATTACACACATATGATAGCATCAATAAAAGCAGATAGATCTCATAAGGCTTAAACAACTAGGAGGTTATTGCAGATGGGGTAGATCTACATTGACATCTCAACTAAGTTGAAGCATGAGATAGGTGGAACAAACTAAAACTACAAACATAAAAGTAAATGGATATTTGATTTTAAAAATCTCTGAGAATCACCAAAATCTGCAAGACTAGTGCCTTATCCAAGGGCATAGAGTCATACATCAAACTGCAAACGAAAAACCTTTACTGCAAATGCATATTCACCATTAAATATTCCCACATTAATGCCTTGAATAAATGCATTACTCAGCTCATTCACAAAAATCATCAGATCTTGAAAATATATTCCATTATTTATGATTGATTATAGAATTTAAATTCTTCCTTGAAGAATACCCACAAACAATCACAACAATCTCCTTGAGATGACAAATTCCAGCCTCCTTGAGGATTTAATTTGTAACAAAGAAATATATATCTAGAGACAATTCTATGTGAATTTATGCATGCCTTACATACATAAGAACCTGCAACAAAAACACCTACAACAAGAAGATATTCTCCATTACTTGAAAAAAGACATTATATTACAAACTTGGAAAAACTCAAAATTGGAAACCAAGATTAAGGAGCCTTGCTCACAAAAATCTGGAACCCCTACAAAATCAGAAGACCTCAGAATAAGAAGGAAGAGAGGAGAATTTAGATTTCATTAATGACAAGTCCTACTCCCTCTGCCATCGACTTCTCACACACTTGGCCTGTAGAAAATCTTCTCTGACAAATCCCTTTGAAATTCCAAGGAAACTTCTCTTGATATACTTGATGTGTGCCACAATTAACTGTAGAAACATACTCCTTGAATCAAGAGCTTTCCAACGATATATAACACTTGTATATTCGGGCAAAAAATAACCCCTCAACCATCAATCTCTCTATAGGTCAGTCACTAATTTCTCTTGTAGATCAATCAGGCACAACATCCATTTAAATATTGGCACTTCTGTACTATAGTCCAAAACTATATATTTAACTTTGACTTTTGCCTCTGCGTCCTCTTTCTGCGCTCTACCACGTGTCACCTCTGGATTGGCTCCGGGGTCCCTATCCTGCCACCTTAGCACGACCTAGACTCACCACCAGAATGAAGCTCCTCTTTGTCGCTGGGTCATGAGGAATATTCTTCTGGGCACTCACAACCACTGTACAGCGACAGCCGTTGATAGTCCTAGAATTCTCACTTGGGCGCCACTTTTCTGCCGCCTCGCCTTGGGCTTTGGCTTCACTTAGTCACCTTGGTTCGCCTTTGGATCCAACTGGGCCCCACCTTAACCACCATGTCACCCTAGGCCGGACCCACCTTTTGGTCACCATGGATAACTGGTGAGCAGTTTCCCATCGTGGTGTAGCGACCACCATTAGATCTCTTCGTCCGGTCATCAGATCTGCTCAACTTGCTCAGCCTTTACCTCTTCGTCCATCCGTGCCACATGTCTCCTCCGACCCTCTTGTAGATCCACCTATCTTGCCACTTGGACTCGCCACCTGGACATGCCACCTGGACATGCCACCTGGACCTGCCACCTGGACCTGCCTTGGTCTCCAAGTCACGATGGAATAACATTTTGGGCACTTTATGTCTCAGTACAGTGACAACTGCTGATAGTCCCAGAATTGTACTCCACCGTTGATCTTTCTTGGATCTGGCATTGGATCTCTTGATTTGCGTGACCCTTAGCCCTTCTCACCAGCCTATCCCAAAATTTGGACACCTTGAGATGTGTGCACGCATAGGGTCCACTGGGCCACGAGCCACCTCTTGCCAAAAGCCCTTAAGCTTTGACACTTAAGAAGTGTGCGGCTTTGTATTTAAATACAAAATACTCCCTTCGCACAACCAATGTGGCATAAATATTCATGCCTGGTGACCTTGTTTCTTTTGTAAACCCAATTTGGCACCCAAGTAGAAATGCCTTACAGAGGCTGATTGCATTTGTTTTGAAATTTCTTTTACCTTCCATCTGCCACACAGGGGATTTGGCGATACACTTGCCAAATGAATTTGCCTGAAGATTTTAATAGCCATGCCATACCATGGGCAAGGAGAATGCAAATTTTTTGTTTGAAATGGGCCTCTCAAATCATCAAAATTTTATAGGTCCCAACACTGCCAAAAATCAAGAGCCTAACAACAATCAAATCCTTTCCATTCATGTTCCTATGAAACCAAAAATTCTTCCTGATTATCATGTTGTGCCTTACACATATACTAATGAGGTAGTTGATGAGAACATAAGTGAAGCATCATATGCTTTCTTAGTTCCTACAATCCCCTCTTCAATTCACTCAAATGCCCCATCTCATGCCCCATCTCCTACCAAATAAGTTCCTAAAGAAGGTCTCTTAGAGGATGATTGGGGGTCCTCAGATTTCACTCCTACCTTTTCTAGAAAGTCTAAGATGCCTGAATTTCATATTCCAAATTTTTCTCTTAACACAAATCTTGAAATTGATTGGGCCTCTTTAAACTTCAATCCAATTCCCCCTAAGAGTGAACTTTCTTTTGAACATACATGCAATGGACAAATGTTTGAATGTGAGCGACAAAGTCTTGAGAAATCACACTTTCCTTTGTCCACATTTTCTCCTCCATTGTCTTGTAAATCCACACCTTCTCGTTCTAATTTTGAGTTATAACAAGAACATGTATTGACCAATCTTCTAAATTCCAAATTCATATCTCCTCTTTGTCCTAAACGAAGAAGAAAACATAAACAACATTCTCAAACTTCTTCTTTTTATAAATATCATCAAAACCATGGCCATTCTACTAATGAATGTCAAGCTTTGAAAACACAAATACAACATTGCATTGATTCAGGCATTTTAAAAATAACATCTCACAATGAATGGCTTATTCATCATGATCATTTAAAATAACATTCAAATTCCTATTATGTTGCTCCTCACTATGTGACATAGTTAGCCTACCTATTGGGGGCTCTTTGTCATTCGTGGTGGTAGAATTTCAGGTGCAATCATACTTAGTGAGCAACATAATAGCCTATTTATTCTTGCCTCTATGCTTGGGGGACAAGAATATTCCTTTTCCTCTTTCTAAGGTTTCACTATTTTCTTTATGGAGGGCATTATTCATAAACTTGATTTCCTTTCTTGCATGGAGTTTTCCTTCATGCAAGCGCATGTCTGTTCCGTGCTTAGGATATTTTCCTTGCTTGAAACAGTACGTCTATTATGAACAATCTCTCCTTAGAAAACCTTTGTGAACCTTCTTCTTCTTTCTCTCTCTTTGCAAATTACCTCTTCTATTGCATTATTCATAAAAATGATGTCCTTTCTTGCATGGAGTATTCCTTCATGCGAGCACATGTCTGTTTCATGAGTGGGATCTTCTCCTTTCTTGAAATGGTATGTCTATTATGAATAATCTCTATTTAGAGGACTTTTGTGAACCTCCATCTTCTTCTTTCTCTCTCTTTGAAAATTATCTCTTCTATTATGTTATTCATAACTTGATGTCCTTTCTTGAATGTAGTTATCCTTCATGCGAGCGCGTGTCTTTTCCTTGGTTAGGATGTATTCCTTGCTTGAAATGGTACGTCTTTTATGAGCAATATCTCTCTAGAAGTTGTGTAATTATTCTCATTGTCCTACGCTTGGGGGGCAATGATCTCTCTCCCTCTCTCTTTCTCTAAGGATCCACCTTTCCCTATTGTGTGGATGGTGTGAGATTTGTTACTTGATATCATTCCTTGTGTGAAATTATTGGTTGTTTTCTTAAGGATTCTCTAGACTACAACCTATTTTCACACTAGGTAATGTACATCTATGATAAATTCACCCATCCCTCTCGGGGCTAAACGTGAGTCATCCTTCATCAAGAATCCCTTTTCACCTAGCAATAGGAGGAAGGATTGCATTCTTGTTCTCATTTGAGCTTCATTCTATAAGATGTTATATTTGTCTAAGACAACTCCTCTTGGGGGTAGATGTCTTTTGAACAAAGATCTCTTCTTCTCCAAGGATCACCTTTACACTTACAACAAGATATCTCTTTTCAACTATCTTATCCTTTCTTGAAGGGTATTCCCTCTCTTGCTTGGATTTATGAAATCGTTGCATAACAGATATCTTCTTTGTAATGAAGGTGGGTATCCTTGTTCTTATTTGCTTAAGATATCAAGATTAGCCTATGTTGACATCTTAAGGGGGGGGCACCCACACTACT
Source organism: Cryptomeria japonica (assembly GCF_030272615.1). Taxonomy (NCBI): domain Eukaryota; kingdom Viridiplantae; phylum Streptophyta; class Pinopsida; order Cupressales; family Cupressaceae; genus Cryptomeria; species Cryptomeria japonica. The sequence continues at coordinate 688,929,234 of NC_081411.1, forward strand.
CCTTTGTACTATACTTCTCTCATGCATTGCACAGTGGGACATTCTTGGAACCAGAGGACAACCTCTTAGAGAAAGGTGTCTTCACTTTTCTTGTACAGCGAGACATTCTTGGAACTAGAGGGAAGCCTCTTAGAGAAAGATGTGGTCACTTTTTACAATGGGTCATTCTTGGAACCAGAGCATGATCTCTTAGAGCGAGATGACACCACTTTTCTTTTATGTAGGGTGATTATTCCCAAAACCAGAGAACGATCTCTTAGAGTAAGATGTCACACCTTTCTTGGCACTTTTATATAGGTTGTAGTGTACTCGGGCATAGACTCCTATGAGGCACTTCGAACCTCACTTGCACACACACACGCTTGAGGTTGGGTGGAACTAACAAAGTTCCCACTCTCCTCCCTTACATGGATCACCTAGACACGCTCTAGGGGTGAGATTTTCCTTGTCCTTCTCTCCATGGATCACCTAGTTTTAGGGGCGAGACGCCCATGGTTCCTTGTTCTTCTCTTTTCTTCTCATGGATCACCAAAGTGTGTATTCATGTCCTCTCTCTTCTTCCTCTCATGAACTTATAGTTTTACTATTGATAGTTCATGGATGATGTCAGATTTTCTCTTTTATGTGATCACTTGTGTTTATGTAGTGGCATTGGTCTTTGTGTCTTGATTAGTTGTTGAGATATCTGAGTATCGAGGACTCTTCGGCTAGTTGGTTTGTCATCTTGTGTCTTGTCTTGTCATGTGTATTTTGTGCTTTGTCTTTGTTTTGTGTGTCTTGTTCATTTTGTTTTGTGTGCTCTTGCATATGTTTGAGTGAGTTAAGATCCTGAGATTGGGGGCTTGGTTCCTCGAGATTAGTGACATCTTATACTCCTTCTGATCTTTCTCCGCATTTCTCATCTTCATCTCTCTCTTTCTTCTAGTTTACCGATAGTAGTGGCATAAGCCATACTCCCACTAAAGTGGGGGCTAAATGTAGTGTCATAAAATTGTGCCTCCTGCAATTTTAACCACATTTTAGGTCCTCACCTCGACGATGACATCTTCTTCCCCAACCAAGATCTATTTCTGCATTTTCACCATTGACCACTTCTTGTTTGAGCCCTCAGATAGCCTCAGGACCTGTCCGGGCCCCAAGATAGGGAAAGATAGGGGCGTGGCACCTTTGTCCCCCTTGGATAGGGGCATGGCACCCCTATCCCACCCTCTTAGGGTGGCCCCAAGATAGGTCCCCCCGGTCCCATTTGCACTTTGGGATCCTAAATCTCCCCGATGTCAGCCTTTTATGAGATGAATTAATCTTCAAGAGGCATGTATAAAAGGGAGTTGGTTTTCTGATTTGCATTAGGAGGAATGAGAGGCAAAATTCAAGCAAAGGAGATAAGCAAGCATAGGCAAAGATATACATCATCAAGCATTCAAACATTCAAGTCTTCTTCATTAATCTATTGGAGAAATATTTCAACATTCATTTGCAAGCATGTATGTGTGTTAGGGTTTTGTCATGTTACATGCCATTCCATGCAACACTTGTGATTACATTCAAGAATAAAAGCAATCATCATCAACAAGTTGCATATCTACAAGGTATACATTTCCATTATTTACATTCAAGCATTTGCAATTACTTTCTTTCAAGGTTGATTCCTCAACCGGGGTTTGACTGAGGCAAACCCCTATCCACAACCCCCTTTTCCTCTCTTTTCTATGTGTAGTTTGTAGGTGCGCAGGTGTTATTGCAGGTTTGGGCTTCATTTGCAGAGATGGAAGAACCCTTTTTCATTTCGTGGATTTTGTGGAGGACCATGTACATTCCTGCCACGGTCTCGATGACTTTTCTCCAAATTTGCAAGGCAGATCTGTATCAATCTAATTAGCTTAGATCCAAAGTTACAATGCAATCCTGAACATGTAGCTCTTCATTTCACTCAGTTTCTCTCTCTTTTTCACATAGTCAACAAGTCAACTTTCTCGTTTACAAAAGAGGGTAAATCACACTTCAACCCTTGCAATCCACTTAGTATTAAGATCCTTGTTTCCCTTGGTTTTGGATCTAGTGGATTCAACCCCTCTTTTGAATTTAAAGTTCTCCCAAGTGAAAATCATCCTAGTGGCTTCCTTTCTCTCTCCTAGGTGGGGAGTCACTAGGATCCAATTTTACACTTTACAGGCCAATAGAGGATGAATTTATTTGCACGAGCTCCTATGCAAGTAGACTGATATAGACAATTGAATTTCAATGGAATTCCTGGATTTTCAAATCAAATGGATGATGTTAGGGATTAATATAGAAGTTTGTTTGATGGTTCTACTGACTCATGGGGAGAATTCAAACATATGTTAAGGGAGAAATATGACCCTAAGTTTCCCTTGAATGAATTGACAAGTATTCAGAAAGGTAGTAATGAATCAATTGCATGCTTCAATGCAAGGTTTCTTAAGGTTTTTAATAGGATCCCAAATCATTTAAAACCTTCTAATCCCATATGTTTGACTTTATATGTGAATGCATATGATCCTAAGATAGGGTATGAACTAAGGAACAAAAACCTTTATGATTTAAGAGATGTCTTCAGAATTGAACTAAATATTGAAAACAATATAAATGATTCTAGAATAATTGGGAAAAGAGAGGAGGTCAAGATCCTGCAAAGTCCTAAGCATCACCAAGTAAGACAACAAAGGGATGGTGATAAGATTGAAAAGATGATGAGGCAATTAAAGGATATATACTACAAGATTGCAAGTAATGAAAAATTATTTGCACAAGACAAGACTAATTAACATAGACATGAGAGACCTACTCTTCATAGTATGTCCTATAACACAAATTGGAAAGATGGTAACACTTTACCTAATAGACCAAGGGAATAAAAAAATAGAGAAGCTCATGATCTATTAAAGAATTCAAATGTGAATTTCACTGATGATACTCCTTGGTGCCTTGCTTGCCAATTGCCTTACCCTTCTGATGGATGTGCAATAGCCCAATCTCTTCAAGAGTCAGATCCAATGGAGGAAGATCATATTGATGAATACTCCTAAGATGCACACACTATAAATATGCTATCAACTAAATATTTTAACAAAGATAGTGATGTGTCCTCTAAAGAGGAGGGATATATGGCTGATATGGACACACAAAGATATAGGAGTAATACGTACCATCAACAAATTTTCTCTGATTGTGAAGATTTTCCAGAGACAAGTCATTCGAGGATCCCTCCTCCCTTTTCTAATGGAAATATCATATTGAGAAGGCATTCTAATGAGGAAATCAGATCTTGTAGTGTTACTGCAATTCAATGAACCAATAGTGACTATCATTTGAGGAACATAGTGGTGGGTGCAGATCAAGGAAGGTTGGGAAGTCTATTTGTCAAATCAACATATCAACCAGAGTAAACTTTTCAAACAACTAAGAGGATTGATGACTAGAATCAGAAGAAGGGTCAATTTGACCTTCCAAATGATATTCACAAGGAAAAGACACCTAAAACTACTCCTGCTCAAGATGTTGTAAAACCATCACTCTTTGTAGAAAAGGAAAAGAAATCAAAACTAGAGGTATGCAAGCCTTCTTCATCTTCTAATATGCTCAACATGCCCAATTTTGATATGGATCATGCATTGAACCAGATAAGGATTTCAATGCCTTTCCTTGAGTTAATGAAGATACAATACCATAGGAATGCAGCTTTATATATGACTGCCAATACTTTAAAGTTATCAAATAAAGTTGATATAGACAATGAGGGCCATACATCTTATAAAGTGGAAAATTTGGGGCTTTGTAAATTCACCACTTGGAAAGGAGAATTCATTAAGATGATTTTTTCTTTGAGGAATTTACATTCAAAAGAGTGGATGAAACCACTAGATCCAATCCTAAATGATGCAAAGGACTGAATACTAAGTAGATTGATTGTTTTTGTAATGTGTTTGACCCTCTTTTGTAAGTTGACTAGTTGAATTAAGACTAAGTGCTGGAAATGAAGACAAATATGAGAAAACAATGAGCTACATATTTAGGATTCAGTTGTGCACCTGGATCTAAGAAGTTTAAGATGATTCAAAGCTTCTCTACAAAATCTACCAAAAGTTGCAAGGACTATGTGTCCATACCAGGTCGCCCTCCTATTGGTCCTCTGAACTTTCTGCATGTCAAAAAGGGTATCTTTGTGTTTGCAAATAAAGCTTAATTCCAGAAGTACAACTGCACATGTGCTCCCTACACACAGAAGGAAAGGGAAATATGTTGGAAATAGGGGCTTGCCTTTAGGTCAAACCCTAGTTTTGGAATTAACCAAATGGTTGAAATAATGTAATTGAAATGACTGAAAGTAGAAATCCTCCTCTTTTAGGGGTTTTTGAATTGATTGAAAGTGAAATGCTTATAACTCCTTGTGAAGTTTTGCTTGCCTCCACATGGAATTATGATTTCATGGATTAGAATGATGATCTCCTCTTCAATGCTTGAAATATTGACTCTATTTCTTCTCCAAGGCTTGAAGGAAGACTGAAAATTTCAATTGCTCTTGAATGCTCGATCTCTTGAATGCTCGAATGCTTGATTGAATTTCTCGATCTTTCAAATGAGAGGGGAAAACCCTCTTATATACTTTCCCATAGGATGAATTGATTAATTTTCCGACATGAATCGACATAGGTCAGGGGAGGGATCAAGATAGGTCCTCATTAAAGGGGATCGGGGCATCATGCCCTAGGCCTACCCTAATTTGGGGCAGGATCGAGGTGGAAGCTGGGTGCATTACTAAGTTGAATGTTGTTTTTGACATGTGTGAGCATAATCAGGTCTCCAATTAGGCCGAGGGGCGCAAACACCAAGTTGAAGACCCAAATGTAGTTTAAAATTGCAAGGGGTGCAATTTTGGGACATTACACATCTACACAAAAGATAATCAGATAAATGGAACTCAAGATGAAAATATGAAGACCCCTGAGGTTTACTTGGGAACAACTATTGATAAGATCCTTCTCAAGTTGACCCTTTTTACATAACACTCCTTATAAATAAAAAAAGTAGTGAAGAATTGTATGTTGGATTTAGGACCTACAATAAACATCATGCCTCTTGGAATAATGAAACATATGGGATTATGGGTTGACACTGCTTATGGAAAATTCTATTCTATGGATAATATAGAAATACCAATTTTTAGGATTATTAAAGACCTAGAGTTAAGATTTGCTACATACCCTGAGGGAGTTTATAGGATGGATGTTACTGTGACTGACATTCCTCCTTAGTATGACATGTTATTATTAAGATAGTGGGGTGCAACCATAGGTGGACATATGCAACTAGGTCTTTCATTTGCTACTATCTATGTAAATGGTAAGGATGCCAAAATTTGCAGAGAACCTAGGTCTACTGTGATCATAGAAGATGTTTCACCAAATGAACTTATATGCTTTTGTGATGTGGATATTGATAATTTTAAAGTAGACCGGCCACAATTACTATTAAAAAATACTGATGCTATCAAAATTGACCTATAGAGTGATCAACAAGGTTTATGGAGTATGAATGGGGCATGCTCCAAAGGGGGATCAAGTGTTGAGATTTTATTTATATCCCCAAATGGAAAAAAATTTAAGTATTATTTCCTATTGAATTTTGAATGCACTAACAATATTGCAGAATATGAAGCCTTGTTGTTAGGGCTTAACATCACTGAAAAACATGGAATAAGGTTGCTAAAAGCATTTGGAGATTCAGAACTTGAATTGTATCTCAGGTCATAACTAAATACTCTTGAAAAAGAGAGGTTAAAGAAATATAGACATGCTGTTTGGGACACTCTTGAATTCTTTGATGCATTTTCCATTGAATGGATAGAAAGGGGTAAAAATATAATGGCAGAATTTCTTGCAAATATTTCCTTGAAAGGGTTTTATATAACACTTGTAGGAATATTAGAAGTTGACCTTTAGTACCTAACAATATGTACAATTGGCAAGTGTTTGAAGATGATGTTTATTTATTAAATTTTCTGCAATGTGTGGGTGGATAAGAATCACAAAAAAATGGTTGTAATTCACTAGTTCAAGTTGTAAATAACAAGCAAACCATTTTTGGGAATGAGGTCATCTAGTTGAGAACTAACAAAATTCCTAGAGGATTGGTTGTGTTAGAAAGAATATTTGATGGAACTGATAGGTACATAATGAGGAATGCATCAACTAAGGATGAAAGCTTAGATGAAGTCAATTTAGGTACTGACATCTCTCAAGAAAGGTATTTATTGGTAAGAAATTAAATGCAAAAATTAGGTCCAAGCTTGTTGCCTTATTAAGAAAGTATAAACATGTCTTTGCATGGTCCTATGATGACCTGAAAGTTTGTAGAGAGGACCTTTTTCAACATAAGATTCTTGTAAAACTTGATGCCAAACCATTTAGGAAAAAACAAAGACCAATAAATCCTACTCTAGCCCCAATAATGCGAAAGGAATTGACAAAGCTTAGAGATGGAGGAATCATTAAACCTATAAGACATTCAACTTGGGTATCTAATTTGTTTCTAGTCAGGAAAAAGAATGGAGACATTAGACTATGTGTTGATTTCAAAAAATTGAATGTCTCATCTTTAAAAGATAATTAACCATTACCCAATATGGAGGTTATATTGTAGAAAGTAACAATATGTGAGTTGTTGTCTATGATGTATGTATTTTCAGGATAAAACTAGGTTAAGGTCAAGGAATCTGAGCAATATAAAAAAACTTTTACTACTTCATGGGGAACTTATGTGTATATGACGATGCGTTTTGGATTAATGAATGCAGGGGCTACTTTTTAAAGAGCTACAGATGTTGCATTTGCAGGACTTACAAATGAAATTATGGTTGTATATCAAGATGACTTGATAGACTATTCTAAGAAGGCAGAGGATCATTGTCTCCACTTGCAGAAAATCTTTGATAGAGCCCTAGAATATGGAATTTATTTGAGTCCTAAAAATGTGTATTTGGAGTAATAGAAGGGAAATTATTAGGACACATTGTTTCAAAGGATAGAATAAGAATAGACCCTGAGAAGGTGGCTGCAATTGATAGAATCCATATTCCTATAAAAGAAATACAATCCTATAAGGGAACTTGCAGCCATATTTATGACAATTTCCATATAGCCCAATTTAGGTTTCAACAAAATAATCACATAGATCCACATGCAAAGAATAGACGACATAGCCATCAAAATTGACACAAGATTTACCCTAGGAAAACCCTCATGAGGGAAAAATCTAGCCTCTGAAAGCATCCATCATCCATGTATTATTCAATAATGTAACCATTACAAATACAACCACAAAAGCTTTCAAAACCCCAACCATCAACAAGCACTCCATGTGAAAAAGCATGCAACCACACATCCCATGGCATGCTTCCAACCTCCACAAATGCTAAACCTTGCTAACTGGATAACCCAAACAACTACCCTTGTGGTTGATTTTATAGACACAAGCTCCCATAAAACCACCAAGTGGTATTACATCAAAACCATGTGCTACAAAACCATGTGCAAATACCATGGGCTAACTACCCATTGACCCAACATCTAATATTCGGTACTTATTTAAATTAATTTCTCCAATATTAAATAAATACAATATAATAATCCTAATATTGCACAACACATCAAGTGGTACTGAGAATATTCCCAAGGAATCTCTACATGTTACACGTCCACCTGAAACATCAAATAAATAAATATTACATTACATGTCCATGAGAAACTCTCATAATAAATAAATATTACAATTATAAACATTATTATGCAAGCTGTACAACACCTATTTTCCAAACTTTCTCCCACTTGTATATTACATAAGGGGAAATAAGCAACCACAACATGAACAAGAGAACAATCCCTCTAACACATATGCCATCATAGAATCCAAGTGCTCCATGTGCTCCATCAAGATACCTACAACAAGAAAAAAAGTGACCACCATCTCATACATGAATGATCTCACTCTCCATCACACCATTAACACTGGACATAGAAAAGGTCATCCAACTTAGAGAAAGCCACACAATCTGCCACAATGAAATATAAGTCCCGCCTCAACTGATATCCAAACACAAACACTCAATCCAAAGGTATCAACTACAAAGGTAGCTATCAAGAACCAATAACCATAGCTAAAATAGAACCCACAATAAGTGTTAACACATCCAATTATCCATACCTCCAAGGTATACATATCAAGTGAATCTCATATCATCAACATATACAACCCATAACATGCGACCGTAAGCTCTAAGTGCAATACCTATCACATACATGTACCTAAAAACTCCCACTGCATAGGTAATGTCAAATCTAAAATTAATCCACTAACAAAAACACATACAAAGTGTAACCATAACCATGTAGTATCAAGGAACATCCACATCAATATGAATAGCCTATAAACCAATAACCTGCAAGTACAACTATCATCATAATTCTCCATAACTCTCCTATGTTCTCCACAACCAACAAAAGAAAGAGATAAAGGAACCTCCATGCTAGCTCTCACATGACAACACATGAACACAAACTAGTGACCACATAGCTCCAAACAACCTCAAATCCAATGTAATGTGAAACTGAACATCCAAGAAGATAACCAAGACCAAAGAGAGAAACACTACAAATCACAACTTGTAGCATGTCCTTCTACATACACCTCTAAATGCAACTGTGTTAAGTATGATATCCTCCATAAAAACCCCAAATGAAAAACCACAATAACATGCAAACCTATTTAGTCCCTTGAACCAAACAAATATATACATATCATGTAAACAACATGGATGTAAGCCTCTCATAACCAAGAAGATCAAACCAATACCATTCCCTATCCTAAGGGAAAAATATCAATAAACCATCTCCCAAATTCAATCCACAATGAATGCTATCATAATGTAAAGCGGAAAAATATCGCGATCGAACCCTAGTTGCTCTCCCCTCTTCCGACTCCAAGGAGAGAGAAGGGAGGTTCGCTAGGATTCGATGGTTTTTCACTTAGGGGAGAGACTTTACATTCAAAAGAGGGGTTGAAACTCATAAGATCCAATCCCACGCAATGCAAGATTGGATGCTAAATGAATTTCAAGGGTTAGGAAAGCAAGGCTACCCTCTTTTGTAAAGAATGTTGTTAAGGAAATTAAGCTAGGAATGCATAGAAAATCATAAAGATTCGCTTATAAACTGAGTTCGGGTTATAGGATGAAGCTGCGCACTTGGAATTAGCAGTAAAATGTTGATACGGCGCTGTCCTGCAAATTTGAGCAAAAGTTGTCGGGACGATGGCGCCCGGCGCCACGGTCCTCCGAAAAATCCGCGAAACGAAGGGGGATCTATTCGTCTCTGCACAAGGATTCCAGATCTTCAATTTCAGCCGCGTACCTGCAACCTACACACAGAAAAGTGAAGACGATTGGGGGGTTAGGGATTAGGGGTTTGCCTTTAGGTCAAACCCCGGTTTTGGAATTAACCAAGAAATGAGCAAGAGCTGTAAATGTAAATGACTGTAAAACAAGTACTAATACCTTGTTCTAAGGATGTTTGTATCCTTATGTGCGAAGGTTTAGATGTTGTATGTTGTATGTTGTAGTAGTATGTAATATGTGATCTCCTCTTCAATGGTTGAATCCTTGTCTTGAATGCAACACTTAGCCTTGAATGGAGACTTGAAATGATCAATTGCTTGAAGAAATGCTTGAATGCTTGAATGCTTGAATGCTTGAATATAATTTCCACGCTTTTTACACATCTCCTCTTCATCCCAAATGAGAGAGAAAAATGTAGTTTATATACTTGTCATTTAGGGCTGATAGACTGATTTTCCCGACCTTAGGCCGACCAGGAAAGATAATTTCCAAATTGCAAACAAAAAGACCCGAGCCCCTTAGGAGACCGGGCCCAAAATAGGACCCAGGGACCAGGGCGCCTGAGGGACCAGAGCGCTTCTGGTCCCACCTCTCGGGACAGCAGGGTGCAAGGAGGTTCAGGCCAGGGTGCTTGAAAAATGTAGTTTTCAGTGTCGTGAGCAAGTTTTAGGGTCTCCATTCAGGTTGCATGTTGCGTCGCCATCGTGAAGACCGAAATGCAGTCGAAATTGCAAGTGTCACAATTTTAGGACGCTACATTTAGCCCCCACTTTAGCGGGAGTATGTATGCTCATACTTCCGGTAAAGTACAAGGAAACAACATTGAAAGACTTTCACCACGTCAAGGAGGCAAGATACACCGAGCCCCCAGTGGACTAAGGATCTTACGACTTCGATTGACAAAGTAAAAGGGAAGATCGCGAGGAAGAACCATGACTGTCAGTAGTAAGGCTCCCTCACTATGAGTCATGCAAGAAAGATATCAAAAATTTTCAAGGCAAGGCTAAATTTGCCAAGAAATTTTCAAGTATCTTGAAAAGATATGAACGGGATGTATGCCCCCCTACGTTAAAGTGATCGCACACGCCTCACCGGGGGTGATTGTTTTAACGTAGTGATACACATAAGAAATGAGAAAGGAAAGGAGCACGTTATCGCAAGGATTTAGCCCCCAAGTGTGAGATAAACCCAAGGATAATAGACACAAAACACAAAGCACAAGGTGACTTCGCTTTCCTCGGGGTCAGTATGCTGTATGATAAGTCATGTATATATCATATGTATGTATGCATAATTGTTCTTCATTCCCCAATCAAGGAAGGTCACCTAGAAGAAGGGAACACATGTGTCTTTTGAGTCAACATGAGAGAGATCGAGAGATCTCAATGCTTTGCATCATCCTCAAGTAGACAACACTAAGGATGACAAATAGAAGAATGAGAATAACATATAGAAGAAGTAACAAAAGAGAGGGGGAGAGAATCTACTATGCTAATGTAACTAGTCTAGCATGTCATCTACCCCCCGATCTTGCTGATCAATGTTTCGGGAAGGCAGGGAACACGCTAGAGGAGGAACATCCAACATAGCAGATGGAGCTATCACAAGATCCAAACAAGGGCTATGTTCATGTTCCGAGCCACATTGTTCTTGTCTAGGAGCTAGGATAAGTGCTTTAGAAAATTCATTAGATAAATGGTTATCAACATCAACAAGTTCATATTCACTATCAGAAGCAAGAGGAGTAACATTTTCATCATGAATAACATTTTCATCTATATCATCATCAAGATTTATAAAAATAGGATCTTTAACTCGCACAGGATCAAGACCATCATGCATCTTATGTTTAGGAGATTTAGGCTCAATGTCCGGTTGAGGAGAAAATGGAATAATGCTTGTTGAAGATGTTTTTGGAGATTGCAAAGTTTGAGCTCTAAGATGACGTTTTCGTCGGCGTTCACGTGCAGAACGATTTCGTCTAGTCTTAGTAGGAAGTGGAGAAGACTGAGGAGGAGGAATGTTCTCATCCTTAGCACTTGGGTGTTTAGGTTGTGGTCTCTTAGGCTGGATAATAGGAGAAGAAGAAGGTCTCTTCTCTCTATAAAAAGAAGGAGGAGGAACTGCTCCATATAAAGGAGGAATTTTTGGTTTAGGGAGAAGACCAAGTCCATCATGACGAGGAGGTATAGGTCTACTCTTAGGAAGTTTATTAGGTATAGACATAGTCACATCCATAGGGATGGGTTGAGAATCTTCTTGAGGAAAGACATTAGTTTTATCTTTCAAAGGAAGAACTTCCTTCTCAAGAATGATAGGAATATCAAGTTTAGGTGCTCTAGGTTCACTTAGAGATAGGATCATATCTGTTTTCCACTTTTGATAAGATTTGAAAAGATGATCACTTCGCGGAGGAAGAGATTGGAATTGTTTAGGCCAAAAGTAATCAATAGGAACAGTAGAGGTTCTTTCAGCTGGTTTAAAGAGACTATGATTAACAGTAACAACTTCACCATTATGGGGAAATTTCAAACACTTATGAATAGGAGAAGCAATAGCTTTCATGGAAGATAGCCAAGGATAGCCAAGCTTCACACGAAATTGTTTGGAAGATGGAATAATAGCAAAGTTCACATCAAGAGATTTGTTATGGACCTCAATAGGCAATGTAATAGAACCAATTGCAGGAGAAGAAAATGCATCAAATAATTTCACAATCACATCTGTTTTGTCATATATCACTTGATTCAATTGCAAAGTAAAAAGAAATTCTTCAGTAATAACATTAACCATGCACGAAGGATCAATAAGCACTCCACGGCAAGGTGTATTCTTGACTTTTGCAACTATGTATAAAGGACCATCAGGTGCCCTAATGGTTTTGCTAGAATCAAATGTGATGGAAGGTTCTTTAGGGATTTCTTGCTGCTCTACGAAGTTAATCACATTCGGAGTCATAGACACAAGACCATCAGATGAGAGAGAGGAATCATTAGCCTCAATTGCATCAGAGGTATGAGAAGGCAATGGATCAGTGAAAATCTGAAGATTTTGATTAGGAGGAGCTACAGATGTATTGCCTTTATCATTCACTCCAGAAACAGAAATAGTATTATTATCAATCAAATCTTGAATTTTACCCTTTAAAGAAAAACATTTTTCAGTATCATGCCCAGGCTGACGGTGAAATTGACAAAAAGCTTTGTTATCAAAATAAGGTGAAGTAATCTTTGCAGGATCAATTTGTCTTATAGGAGGAAGAGTAAGCACATTTTGTTCCAATAACTTATTCATAATACTATGCAATGATTCATTCAAAGGAGTATACTTTCTTTCTTTCTTGAAAAATTTAGAAATAGGAGGCACACCTGATGCTGCATTCACATTGTTGTTGATGATGTTTTCATTGAATTTGATGGAATCTCTGTTCGGTTTAAACTTTCCAAATGGTTGTTGACTGCTATCACCCTTATCACTCGGAGCCATAGGATGTGATTGTTCCATTTGACTCACAGTCAGTTGATAATTGTGAAGAGTGGCGCACAACTGTTGGAAAGAAGTAAACTCAGAAAACAGAAGTTTGTCTCGAATATCTTTTTGTAAATTAGAAATAAAGATTCTTTGAATATCATTGTCAGGCACTGGAAAAGAAATTTGAGCATACAAATGCTTATATCTACCAATGAAATCAGTCACTTTTTCTTTAACACCTTGTTTACAATGCATTAAATCAATCAAAGTAACTTTAGGACTTATATTGTTTTGAAATTGTTGAATGAAAGCATTTGCAAGTTGTTCAAAAGAAGTAATAGAATAAGAAGGCAACGAGCAATACCATTGTAGGGCTTTGTCTCTTAATGTTCTCGTGAATAGTTTTTCAAGCAACCTTTGGTCATAAGCAAAATCAGTACAAATTGTTTGAAAAGTCTTAACATGTGCTAGAGGATCACCTTTACCATTATAAAGTTCCAAATGTGGGATTTCAACATGTTTAGGAGGAATAGCTCGAACAATGTCAAGAGAAAGTGGGCTCGCAACATCAAATGTGGGCACACTAAACTTAGATTGATTCATAGAGGCAATTTGTTGCTGTAAAGAAGAGACAGTTTGTGCAAGATTGTTAATGGTCGCTTCAGTCGAAGAGTTCATATTGGATGTGTTAGATTGAGATGGAGGTGTTATGTTATTGAAAGAAGGTAGAGAGTAAGGTGGTGGGACTCTATGATAATTAGTCATAGGAGATGATTGGACAGGAGGAACACTACAAGGAGGAATAGAATGGTTAAATGAATTGCCCCCTTGCGTCATGTTCATTTGTGGAGATGTAATAGGGACACTCATTGAAGGAATGAATGAAGAAGTCGGATTGAATGAAGGAAGAGGGTTAATTGAAGAAGAAGGGTTGCCCCCATGACTAGTAATCACGGGAGGAATGTCTTGTATAGAGGTAGCCATGATGTTTGATGTAAAGGTAGGTATACTAGCAATAGGAGTTGTCAAAGGAATAGAATGATTGACTTGTGTAGGAGGTTGTGTATAACCTAAATTTTCAGCACAACTCTTCATAGGCATCACATTTGAATCCACGATGTGTGCAATACCACGCAAAATATCAATTCCATTCTTATCACTTTGAAGCATACGTTTTAGACCCTCAATTAAAGGAAGAGCTTGACTATCAGGGTATTCTTGAGACATCCATTGTCGAAAATCGTCAAATTGGTTATCCAATTTCGAAAGTTGTTCTTCAGAAACCTCATGGAGAGCTTCTTCATCATTAGGAGGATTAGAGGAATTACCCATGTCCTTGTTAAAAAGGCTATTCAAATTAGGTTCCATCTCCTGAGTAGTTAAACCTCGGAAAGACTTAATTCTACGGCTTCGTCTAACGGGAATAGTGTAAGCAGGGCTTATTGTTGTAAAACTCATGCACTAGAGAAGGAGAGAAAATTTTGATTTTAGAGGTAGCAATTTTCAGTAAAATCAGCCAATCTTCTGGATTTAAGCTGTTAAATGCAATCACAACAGTCTCCCGAAATTTCGGAAAAAATGCCCGGGACCGTGGCGCCCGGAGTGCAACACGGTCCTTGCAACTTTTTTCGAAATTTGCAGGGATGAAAGGTATGATGATCTTAGAGCCAATCTGAAAAAATTGAGTGATTTTACGATCTGTAGATAGGCCAAATTAAAGTTGCAATCTCAAAATTGAACCCTACCAAGATTGTCGAAAAATGCAAAATTTGAATTTTTGAAAAAGAGAGGGAAACTGAAATTTTGAATTTTATGATTTTAGAGGGAATGTCAAGAGCAATGCAAATTTTGAAATTCAAAAATTGACTCAATTTCACGCAAAATTCAATTTTGAAAGCGGAAATTAAAGTTGTTGTAATCAAGCACTTAATTTCAAAAGTCACAAAATGCAAGAATTTGAATAAAGCACTGAAATTTTTAATGAATGATAACACACTTTTCAGATTTAGGACAGTAAGAACACAATTTTGACACAAAATTTCAATTTCAATGATTTTTAAATGTTTAGAAGCCTTAATCCAAGCAATCACAAGACCAACTTTGACTGTTATTTTGAAGGTGTTAAAATTGATAAAATCAGCCAAAATTCTTGATTTTAGCAGGAAAATACAGTAAGATCTCGCTCCCGAAATTTCAGAAAAAATGTCGGGGACGATGGCGCTCGGTGCCACAGTCCTCGCAACTTTTTTCCAAATTTTCAGGGATGAAAGATATTGTGATTTTATTGCGGAATCCAAAGTTACAGCTGATTTGGAGATGTTTTGATCAGTGAAATTGTCGGACAAAGGTTGAATCAAGAGGGTTTCAAAAATTAGGGTTTTGACACTTAACCACTTAATTTTCAGAATTAAAGCACAAATATGAATTGAAAATTTGTAATAGAAGGGCAGATCTGAAATAGGCATTAACATTTAGACATTTTGCAGGTTCAATTACTAAAAAGAAAATTTAGGGTTTTTATGCAATCACCTCTAAAATTTTGCAAAAGATCAAACATGGAAATGTAATCAATTTTTTCAGATCTAAGCATGAAAAATCAGAAAGGATGTTCACGTCGGGTTCACCAAAATGTAAAGCGGAAAAATATCGCGATCGAACCCTAGTTGCTCTCCCCTCTTCCGACTCCGAGGAGAGAGAAGGGAGGTTCGCTAGGATTCGATGGTTTTTCACTTAGGGGAGAGACTTTACATTCAAAAGAGGGGTTGAAACTCATAAGATCCAATCCCACGCAATGCAAGATTGGATGCTAAATGAATTTCAAGGGTTAGGAAAGCAAGGCTACCCTCTTTTGTAAAGAATGTTGTTAAGGAAATTAAGCTAGGAATGCATAGAAAATCATAAAGATTCGCTTATAAAATGAGTTCAGGTTATAGGATGAAGCTGCGGACCTGGAATTAGTAGTAAAATGTCGATATGGCGCTGTCCTGCAAATTTCAGCAAAAGTTGTTGGGACGATGGTGCCTGGCACCACGGTCCTCCGAAAAATCCGTGAAACGAAGGGGGATCTGTTCGTCTCTGCACAAGGATTCCAGATCTTCAATTTCAGTCGCGTACCTGCAACCTACACACAGAAAAGCAAAGACGATTGGGGGGTTAGGGATTAGGGGTTTGCCTTTAGGTCAAACCCCGGTTTTGGAATTAACCAAGAAATGAGCAAGAGCTGTAAATGTAAATGACTATAAAACAAGTACTAATACCTTGTTCTAAGGATGTTTGTATCCTTATGTGTGAAGGTTTAGATGTTGTATGTTGTATGTTGTAGTAGTATGTAATATGTGATCTCCTCTTCAATGGTTGAATCCTTGTCTTGAATGCAACACTTAGCCTTGAATGGAGACTTGAAATGATCAATTGCTTGAAGAAATGCTTGAATGCTTGAATGCTTGAATGCTTGAATGCTTGAATATAATTTCCACGCTTTTTACACATCTCCTCTTCATCCCAAATGAGAGAGAAAAATGTAGTTTATATACTTGTCATTTAGGGCTGATAGACTGATTTTCCCGACCTTAGGCCGACCAGGAAAGATAATTTCCAAATTGCAAACAAAAAGACCCGAGCCCCTTAGGAGACCGGGCCCAAAATAGGACCCAGGGACCAGGGCGCCTAAGGGACCAGAGCGCTTCTGGTCCCACCTCTCGGGACAGCAGGGTGCAAGGAGGTTCAGGCCAGGGTGCTTGAAAAATGCAGTTTTCAGTGTCGTGAGCAAGTTTCAGGGTCTCCATTCAGGTTGCGTGTTGCGTCGCCATCGTGAAGACCGAAATGCAGTTGAAATTGCAAGTGTCACAATTTTAGGACGCTACACATAATAACAACTCAAATGCAGAAGGAGATAACCAATGACAAACATCTCTCAAATTGAATCCTCCATAACTAACCATCTATCCATAGCTCAAGATCCATATCTATGAAAGTTAATCATAAACATAATGCACTTGAAAGGAACAATGGGCAATACCTCTCAAGTAGTAAAGTTCCAAGTAGACCAAGAGTGGGGAATGAGATTTATCACCCAATAAATCCAAGTCATCATGAATCATCTAAGAACAATCTCCTCTCAAGTCTATACCAGGTGAATGCTCCTCAGACTTCCTGTTAAAACCATCAACCATCTCAACACATGCCTCTAATCACAAGAGAATATCAACATCACCTATGTCTCCATGTATCCATGAGTACATGTAACCAATCAATCCATGCCAAACTCCAAATGCAACATAGCACCACCATGAAGTAATCAAGAAAATGATCATGTACCCAATACAAAGAGAACCATCAAGATCAATGTCAAATCTCCAACCATAGAATCAGGAACATAATAGGACAAAATGATCGAACAATCCCCTCCAAGGAGATAACATGCTCCATATGAACATATCAAATAGCCATATCATTCCAAAAATCTAAGCTAGACATAAAGAGTATACTATGACATAATATCAACCATCTTATCAAGCAAGGATAACATGTCAAAAGAAAGCATAAACCACACCTCAACCAAGCAATCCTTGAGCCCTCAAGATGTCAACATCCTCAAATATCATGAGGATCACCATCTCCTACAAGTGTACCTACAAATGTGAAAGACCTTTCTACAACAACAGGATCTAAGGTATCCTACAATATCTGCACACAAAGAAGATCATTCACCATCCAATGGTGAATACACATCACTACTACAAGCTCTCACTGAAATGTGATACCGATCTCTCCATAACATTGTGATAACCATATCCGAAATGAATATCATCTAGGTATACACACATACAATTGAAATATCAATAACATCAAGTAAACCAAGATCTCCAAGCCAAGAAGATACAAAACCTTGTTAACAAACAATCAAGAACCAATCCTAAACCAACACATCATCATTGTCAAAAGATCCCACTAAAAGTATATAAAAAAGCTATCCATGACATCTTGATAAAACCATCAATTACATGATAATTAAACTAAGTGCTCAAATAACCAAAGAACTCAATAATGCATATCATGAGCTCTCAAAAACCAAAGTAACCATGATCCTCAAACAAGAAGATACACCACCATAACCAATCAAGAATCCAAATCAAATCATCACCAATCAAAGCACCTATAAATCTAATCATGTTATGCCAAAGTCCCTAAACACAAGGAACATTTATGACATCATGATCAACTCCATGAAACAATCATCTAACTCCCAATGTGTCCAACTTATAATCATCACATAGTCAGCACCATAGGTCCTCCATCATGAGTGTACCTTGTAACCACATCTCTCCTTCTCAACATGACAATAAAATTAGTGAACCATGTGACTAAACCAAGCTACCAATCTGAATACGCATCAACAAAGAAAGGTCTATGAGCATAGACAACCCATATCTAAGTCATAAATGCAATCCTATAAGTATAGATTGCCTACAACACTACACAACTTGTAGACTCAATAATGGAACACACATACTCAAATCAAAACTGATAACCATGTCAACATGAGAGCAATCTCAGATACATACTAAGTATACAATGAAAACTCCAAATCTCCATATGTAACATGTCAAAAAATCATAATGTTACCATATGTAGCCAAAAGAACCCATAAATAGATCAGGTCAGTATATCAACAAATAAAACATCTTATACTTACTCCAAATCTGAATCAATGTGTAGTTCTCTCTAAGAGATTTTCGTTGACTATTTGAAGTCCAAAATTTGACTCTGTATGCTCAAGTTATGACCTCTCAAAGCCAAAAAGGTAACTTTGACTTCTAGCTAACATTTCACTATCAAAATGACAAAATTTGGAAAAACTAATCATATCACAATGTAGTACACTGAGTCACCTTTCCAACAACTATAAGAAGTTAAAAAATGACATCATATGCCTAAGTTATGCTCCATGGAAGAAAACAACCAATTAGACTATTTTTGCAATAATATGAATTCTAAAAAATCTCTAGTATGCCATAAAAATGATTTCACATTTTTTTTCATTAAGGTCAGCCCTGGCTAGACCCCCTCACTATAACTAGCATACAAATTAAATTGGGCAGCATTAAAAAGAGTACCAAAGTTTCTATTTAAAAAAGCTATTAAAACAAACTTAAAATTTTAATGAAATTGACGGGATTTTTTTTTTGTTTTAATTTTGTGGGAAGCCGCATCGTTGTGGTGGACCCCCATCGGGGAACCCACCCCTAGGAGGAGAGCTCTGATATGGCAGTGGTACCCTGCTGGTGATGGTACCACTGCCGACAGTGGTACCATTGTTGATGGTACTTGCCGTGATAGGGGGTGTCACATAGGGGTGTGGGAGGTATGGGGTTTGTGGACCTCGCACCCCCTCTATATAATTTTTTAATTTTTTTTTCTTTAAAATTTTTTCAAAGGGCCCTCATAGTATTTTTTTTTCTTTTTTTAAATCTGACTTTAATTAAAAATCCATTGATTTTTGCATAATATTTAAATAATATTTTCTGACGATTTTTGCAACTTGATCCATATGGTTGTGTAGACACCCAAAAATGGTCAACGCTTGCAAGGTCATACTTTAACATTTGCACATTGCCTCATTTTAGGTTTTTTGCGTCGCATTAATATTTCTCCTATGATTCGCACTTGGTTTTTATCATTTGCGAACATCGAGTCATTCTTCTACAGTTCTTCAGTCACCTCGTCCTCAAATTTGGTCTTGTCGACAACATAATCTAGTTATGATTTTGATCGATTTTATCTTATTGCATCAATGTGCGTGCTAATTTCGCATCAATTTGGACATCGTCAATCCTAATTAGGGTTTTGTCCTATTTTCAATCTTATCATTTGGCGATCGGTTTATCAATCTTGTCGATTTATCATCAATCCTTCAATCTTGTCATCTTGCGATCGATTTGTCATCGATCGTGGTCATGTCTAATCTTTTCATCTTGGAATCTATTTTGTCAATTTTGTCATTTTTCAACCGATTTGTCATCGATCGTTATCTGTCTCAATTATGTCAATTTGGATCAATTTGTCATTGTTCCTCGTCAATTGGCGCATCTATCAATCAAATCATTTTGTCGCATTGGTCATTTATCAAATCAAATCATGATCAAGTCAATTATAGACCTAATTGTCATCCTCGCATTTCTAATTCGCCTTCTAGTGTTTTATGATTTAATCATTTAACCTAATGTGTCATTTCTTCCTTTAGGATTACTAAATTATTTATTAATCCTAAGTCTTCTCATTACAATTAAATGTTCATTTAATTGGCTAATTATTCCTCCTTGTAAATTAATTAATAAATGACAAATTATTAATTAATTTACCTAATTTCTAATTTTCATCAATTTCCTAATTTCTAATTTCTTAATTCCTCTTTTTTCTAATTTTTCTAATTTCTTAATTCTTAAATTCAATTTCCACCTATTTCTCTCCTAAATTTATGGCAATGACATAGAAATTTGTCATAAATTGTCATAAATTCTTGACATAGAAATTTGTCATAGAATTTGTCATAAAATGTCATAAAAATGTCATAAATTCTTGACATAGAAATTTGTCATAGAATTGTCATAAGCCTTGCATAGCAATTTGTCATAGATATGTCATAATTTTTCTATTCTTGATTTGAATTTCTATTCGAATCTCTATCATGCTAATCTTGTCATTTCTCCAATTTCTCTATAAATTGGATGATTTTCTTCAATCAAATCCCTTAATCTTGAATCCTTCTAATCCCGAGTCTGAATTTCATATCAAATTACCGAATTTTCGTTTCTAGTACTCTTGAACTTTCTTGCTTTCAATTGTATGTGCACTTGTAGGTGAGATCCACAAATCCATTGAAGAGGAAAGAACAACAATGGAGCCGCATGGAAGGAGTGTTCAATTCTACGTCTGGTTTGCATAATTTTCATTTTGAATACTTTGTTTTCATACCTCCATTGAATGTGCTTTGGAATTAGGTTCATTTCAATGAGTATTCTTATGATTGAGCTATCATGTCTAGTGTTTTGATTGATCTACTTGTTTTGATGATTCCTAATCTTCTATGCTACAGGTTGTATGGGCTAAATTTTTTTGCGTTTCAATCTTTCATCATCAAAATAGGGGAATTATATATCAAAATTCATCTTCCAACCTCCCTGATCACAACCATGGGGTCTATTTTATCCCACATGGTCAAACGTAAAACCAATTCCCCAAAACCGCCAAAATGTAAATCCATGGAAACCCATTTTGAAACAAGTTTTAATAAAACTAGATCTGAAATAAAGTCCACAAATATACAACCCCAAAACTTGTAACAAACCCTCATATCTTGTCTTGTCTTTCATTCTTACATGTATTCATGAATTTAGCATAGGGTTATAACACTATAAATCCATAGCTTTGATACCACTTGTAAGGAAACTTGCAACCAACTTTATGACAATTTCCACATAACCCAATTCAGATTTCAACAAAATAATCACATAGAACCCACATGCAAATAATAGAAAACATACCCATCAAAGTTGACACAAGATATACCATGGGAAAAACCCAACCTCCAAAAACATCCATCATCCATGTACTATTCAACAATGCAACCATTACAAATACAACCATAAAAGCTTTCAAAACCCCAACCATCAATAAGCATTACATGTAAACAAGCATGCAACCACACATCCCATGACATGCTTCCAATCTAAACAAATGCTAATCCTAGCTAACTAGATAACCCAAACAAGTACCCATGTGGTTGCTTTTATAGACACAAGATCCCACAAAACCACCAAATAGTATTACATCAAAACCATGTACTACAAAACCATGTGTAAACACCATGGGATAACTACCCATTGACCCCACATCTAATATCAGGTATTTTATTAAAAAACATTTCCCAATATTAAAAAAATATGATATAATAATCCCAATGTTACAATACAACACATCAAGTGGTCCCGAGAATATTCTTGAGGAATCTCTACATATTACACATCCATGTGCAACATCAAATAAATATATATTAATGTTGACCATTTTTGTGCCAACCTTAGCCATGCAAATAACTGATCTAAGATATACCAATGGCTAAAACCCTGCATATTTGCCTAAGGCCTAAACCCTAAACCCTTAAGGCATTTTTGCCTTAGTCATCTTTGGCCTTGTTCTATCTTGGTGTTGACCAGTTGTGTCGATCATTTCACTTAAACTCATTGGTTGGAGGGGGGCTTCTTCATTCATATTACTGTAATACCCTAAAAATGGTCATCTAAACCATGAGCCCCTAATCTTGACAACATCACCAAGGTCCTAACCAAAGGCAATTAAATCAATCTTGAGCACATTAATTAATTCTTTAATCATCAAATGTCACATGGCAAAATTAATCAACCAATTCTAATTAAATATTTATTTAATTAGTTGATCATTCCAAGTAAATCATTTTTAAACAATTATCCTATTTATTTTATTGAATATCCTAGCATATTTAATGAAATAAATCAATTTGCCATTAAATCATAAAAAAGAGGAATTAATTGACAAAAAAGAATTAAAAAATTGAGAAAATAAATCAATTGGAGATAATCTTGAAAAACAAATTAAAAATTGATAAATAATCTCAGAGAAAGCAATTAAAACAATTAAATATTAAAATTGAATGAAATAGAGAATAAACAAGTTTTTTCTGATTTTATCTTAATTTTAGTTCAATTTCCTTTAAAACTGAGAAAAGTAGCCAATCACATCAATTCACCTGGATTGTGCTTCCTCTTGGAAAATTTTGACGGCTCATCATCATTTGATCTCAGCCGTTGGTTTGTTTATGAATTTTCTATAAATTCAGGCTCTCATCTCTCATTTAGGGATCCTGGAGAATATATTGTTATTATGTTGTTTTTGCTCTAGGTTCATTGAGAATTTGCATTGAGATATTGCATATTAGTTATTTCATATTGTTTAAATCATTTAGCTTAAATATTCATATATTGCTTAAATCATGTTAGATTAATCTTGCATATCTAGCTTAAATCTTGCATCCATTTAGCTCATATTCATGCTCATATAGATTAAAAATCCTTCGTTTAGGTGTTGTCCAGTCACTGGATAACTTAGCAATCTGAGAGCAATTTAAACTCGCATCTACGAGAAGGCAATGGGTCACTTTTTAATGGTTTATTATTCATTGATTATTGATTTACTAACCATGCATCTGATGAATTAATTGAAGTGTTGTGTATTTCAACTTGCAGATACAGGTCCACTTTTCACACACACATTTTTGGCGCCCACCGTGGGGCAGAAAACTACTTTTTTTTCGGCCTCCAAGACTAACTATTTATTTTTATTTATTTTTTTAGATTTTTTTCCGTACAGTCGCTGCTAAATATCGTATGAGTGTTATTACAGCATTGTATGACATTCTATCAAGGTCTCTGTTTTATCGTACGAATCAGAAAATGGGCTCGTACGAATTTCTGCTCTGAATATCTGATTCTGTACTTTGGCGTTCTAACTCGTATGAGAAAATGCTTTTTCGTTTGCTTCTATGAGAATTGTCGTACGATTCTGTATTCTGTTGGGTTAAAAAAAAAACAAGTTTCATTCTTCAGGTTTTCTCTTCAATTTTGATTACACTGACGCTAACCCTGAATTGTCTTCTGTCTGCCTAAGAATTTTTACAGCCTAACCAGTTTCTTGCAGAACGCTTGTCAAAGAATTTATCAATCACACATATGCCTATCAAAGAATAAAAACAACATGACTACTGATGCGTTGTTTTTGCAGGTTGCCTAAAGAGAATCAACCAAACATCATGTATTCTTTAAATTTATTTTTAGGCACCTAAATTGCTATCGGGTTAAAAAAAAAATCTCTATTTCGTGTTTTAAGAAAATTTTGAGAGGCAGGAGAGTATGCTCTTGTCTGTATAGACAATCAGAAATCCAGACCCTTGAGGCATTTTCTTTAAGTTTGAGATTTGTATATCTTTAGCGGGCTTGCCCTCCCGAGGAGCTAATAACTCTATAGCCATTATGACCGGTGAGAGGGGAATGACCCAAGTGGGAATGGCTAAACGCCAAGTACTCCAACCCACTATAAAACAAACGTGATTTGATGAAAATCAAGTCAACGACAGTGCTCGGGAACAGCTCTCCTCTATACCTTTGGGTATATTAAACCTTGGTTTTCAAGGCTGGGAGACCTCTTAATTGAGTTTATACCTCAACATGCCAAATAGACCCCTTACTAGTTCCAATTCAAATTAGAAGCTACCCGGTTCACCTCCGAAAAGTTGATAATCTTTGTGCAAGAGAGATAGTAACTCTCCCAAGATACTTGCCATATCGTGCTCCCATTAGCGTTTGGAGTCGGCTAATACAACATTGAGAATCCATTGCGTGAGACTCAGCGGTCGTATTCTGATTAGCTATTGGGTGTGTACCTAAGTCAACAAGCAAAGGCTTTCTTCTCTAAGCCAACTTCCATAGGGTTTGCATGTTGTGATTAGAGTTATTATTTGTATTACGTGTTTTCTGTGTTTTCATCCCTGAAACTAAAACTGGAATACCAAAAATGGAGAAAAAAATACCAAATAACTTAGTAATAAACTCTGTTAGTGTCAAAAACTAGTCCTCATCAGTCAGTGAAAACTCTGTCCACCTCAAAACTGGTCATACTCAGTCATTGAAAACTCAGAATTTAACCTCTGTCCAGACACAGTCGTACAAGTCTTTTGATTTATCATTCTGTTTCATTTTATGTGTCGTACGATATTCCATCAGTCCTAACAGTTTGTCATTTGAGCCTTCATCTTGTATCGTACGAGCCCTGATTATCTGTCATCCGATTATGAGAATTGTCGTTTTAGCCTGAATCCTGTGTCATACAATAAAATTTTGCACCTTAATAGTTTGTCATTCCAGACATACCCATCTATCGTACAGTACTAGGCAGCAACTCGTACGAAACAATATTGTCATTATCTTGAAGCTAGTCTACTGTCGTCTGGTCCTGTAAAACCTATCGTACGGATCTCTACTTTTTGCAAGTCTAGAATAGTCAAACTTGCCTAAAATAGTCTACATTGAGCATAAAACTAGTTATCATCCTCTTGAGCATAAACAACCTTGATAGTGTACCCCTGCCATTGCGTTGCACAATTTTATCGATCGTCCCTAAGCTAGTTCAATCAACTACTTATCAAAACCTAATTTAACTTAGATAACATCTTACATAGGATAGATCATTCCTGAAACTAGACCAGATCTTAGTTGCTTCTCTCAATCACTACGTTAAATGAACAACTAGCTTCAATTTGATCTTGACTTTTGCAACACATCTAGCTCTCGGTCCCATCAGTTGTAATGCCTATTCAAACCAGAAGTTCTCACAACAAAACATACAAAGAAAAAGGAACACCCTTTTTATCAAATGACAATCCATTCTTTGTAGAAAAACTTGTCCCAAATAGACCATCATCATCACAAATACTAGTTTATGATCTACCAATCTTTGGTCAGCCCTTATCTCCCATCATGTTTGGAGAAAGAAAAGAAAAACAAGCTGCTAAACACAAAACTTATGACGATATCAGTATCCATGATACCAACAGTGATTCCTCATCAAGTGAATTTGAAGCCTCTGAACCACCAGAAAAAGATATTCATAAATGTCAAAAGGATAAAGATTTCTGAAAAATGATGAAGGTTATCATGGCTAGAGAAAAAGACGACTATTTTCTAGAACTAGCAAAACAAGGTGCTAAACTTCCTACTGGTTATGATGTAGAGACCCTTGTCACTAAAGAGGAAGAGACACCATTGGGAATGCTAAACAAATAATTACAAGCATTGTGAACTGAGATCACAAAACTAAAAAACAAGGATAAATCACCAAAACAATATTCTCTGGACACAATATGCCCATTCCCATTTGACAAAAACCTTTACATGCCTCCATTTCCCTCAAAAGTAGAAATGCCTAAGTTTGACAAATATGACAAGAATACAGATCCTCAAGATCATATCAGAGAATTTTTTGCTTTATGTATGGAGTTCATGCACGACCAAACGTATCTCATGCGCCTTTTCTTGAGAAGTTTAGGGGGGCAAGCTATGGAATGGTTCTCAAGTCTACCTATGGGAATAAAAACTTTTGAATAATTAACCCAACTATTTCTACAATAATACTCCTATAACATTAGTCACCCAGTCACTATGATAGAGCTTTGCAATACCAAACAGAAAATAGGAGAACCCTTTCTCATTTTTCTCCAACGACGAAGAAAGATGTTCTCTAGATATTCATGGACTATTCTAGATTTTGAGAAGATGGATATCTTTGTCAACAACTTAATCTTTGAATTGAAATACAACATCCAGATGCAAGTACATCCTTCATTCAACAAAATGGTAGATAATGCCCTCAGAATGGAAGACGTGCTTATAAAAAAAGGGACATATATCACTTTGGAAAGAAACATCGCAAGGTTCTAGTTCTAAAGAAAAGAACAAATACTGGAAATACGAAAAAGATAACAATAGAAATGTTGTTAATGATGGAGTGGTAGACATTGTTAAAGCAAAAACAAAATCCATAATATTTAACTTGGCTAGTGGCACACAAGCACTCAAGGTAGCTGAAACTGCAGCAGAAAATCTGCCAAAAAAATCAAGAGAATGGTTTAAAGAGAAACCTTGGCTTTCAAAGCCTAAGCATGAGTTTACTCCTCTAGATGAATCATATGAATCAACTTTTAAAAATTTATTGGCAAATGATCTGATAACATTGCCAGACAATTCTAGACCATATGATCCAGAAATTAAATCTAAATGGTGGAGAGAAAACGAATACCGTGACTACCATTAGAACAAGGGACATAACACAAACAACTGCATGAAACTCAGACATGAAATTCAAGATCTCATTGACACTGGAAAAATTGTTGTTGGAAATCACGTGACTAATGCTGATCATAAGGCCTTTAAAGATCCCTTACCAACCTATTAACAAGGAGATTCCTCAAAATCCAAGGGAAGTGCTAGAGTCAATTATACCTACACTAACAACGACAACATGATCAACATGATTGAATCTTCCCAACCTGAATATTGCAATGTGATCATAATAAAAGATAAACAAAATCAAGCACAAAATGCCAATGCTGTGACCCGCGCTCAAAAGAAAGTTACTCTCCAAGGAGCTAGTTCCTCAAATTTTGCTCAAACAACATCAAACCTACCAACTCCTTCAAATAGACACAATCACGGCCAAATCAAAACAACTAGCTTCATCATCCTCTCCTGGTTATAGTATTGTCGAACAATTGAAAAGAAATAATGCTCAAATCTCCTTTTGGAACTACTTAAGATCTCTTCTGCTCATAGAGAAATCCTAGACAAGGCTTTGCTCACCACTAGTGTCCCCAAATATTTAGACATAGATCGATTTCAATCTATGGTGGGTCACCTGACTTCACCTCATTACCTCACTTTCTCTGAAGAAGATGATAACTCACTGAGTCACCCACATAACTAACCATTACACATTGAAGCTATGATCCATAAACACCGAGTTAAACATGTTTTGATAGATGGAGGCGCTGGGTTGAATATCTGTACCTACAATCTATTGAAATAGCTGGGATTTTCTAAAAATGTTATTGATCCAATAAAGAAAATAACAATCAAAGCTTATGATGAATAAGAAAGAACCTCTAAAGGCTTGGTACTATTACCAATCAGGGTAGGACTTGTGGAAAGAGATGTCATCTTTCAAGTCCTTAACCTTCCTCTTTCATACAACATCTTACTAGGCAGGCCATGGATTCATGAAATGAAAGCAGTACCATCTACATATCATCAGTGCTTGAAATTTCCTTATAATGGAGTTGAAGTTAGTATTCCTGCCGATACAAGCTATACCTACAATGCATTAAAGCAGAGTGCTGATGCTTTTGTTCCTCATAATAGAGTAGCTTATACAGCTGAAAGTTCAGAATCTTTGCTGAAATATTTAAAGAAGGAATTGAAAATCACAAACATCGGCATGGATGGCTACAAGATAGAGCCTGTACTCTCACTAATGTCTCTTCCTCTATCACCAAGGTAGTCAAGAAAACCATTAGAGGTTATGAAGCCACAAACTTCAACTCCAAAAGTTATTTATGATGACCTCTTTATACAATCCTCTACTTCCCTTGAAGATGAAATAGAAGAGGATGCTATTCTCAAATGACTTTTCAAAGAAGATAGTGCAAACAAAGAAATGCGACATTGTGAGATTTCCCCGACACAATATGGTCTAGGATATAAGATGCTTCAACGCATGGGATATTCAGGTACTGATCCTCTAGGCAGTCGTCAAGAAGGTATTGTTGAACCTATTCAGTTACAAACTAAGTCTGCAAGTGATAAAGCTGGACTGGGATATGATCCAAGAAAGTCATCATATAAAAAATGTACTCCTCACCATCAACCTAAGTGGAGGAAAAAGGTACTACCTTCAACATCACAGAAAATTAATACTCAACAAACTCAGGAAGAGTGTGACAATGAACAAGAAGAATCGCCAACCCAGAGAGAGGAAGTAGATGGTAATCAAGTTCTGA
This sequence comes from Cryptomeria japonica, assembly GCF_030272615.1. Taxonomy (NCBI): domain Eukaryota; kingdom Viridiplantae; phylum Streptophyta; class Pinopsida; order Cupressales; family Cupressaceae; genus Cryptomeria; species Cryptomeria japonica. The sequence goes on from NC_081411.1 coordinate 688,957,754, forward strand.
TTTTATCAACTATAACACTACAAGAAGTAGAAGTCCCAGAGGATATGAGGGAATAAGTATACATAATCAGGGAATTGTTTGCACCACTGAACATTCCGGTCACATATACTGGTAGACGACAAGTAGATGAATGGGAGCCAGACTATCTCTCAGATATATCTACTACAGAAACCCCCAAAGAATTCAGTGATATTACAAATGACGCACAAGAGCTGATACGCTTAAAAATGCAAAAGGAAATATAAGAAATCAGACTAAAAAGACAAGAAGACTATGAACAACATCTGGAGGAAGAAATGACACAAGAAATTTCTTCACCTACTAACTCTCCCACTAATGAGATAGGACAAATCAGGTATGGAACTACAAAAGAAGAATTAGAAGCTACAAAAGTAGGACCAGTTATTAGTCCAGAGGAAGCTGAATGGAACAGATGATAGTGATTAATAGAACCATCAAGGTTATGTCCACAAGTGTGTCAAATACAAGTGATCAATGCACCAAATCACAAAGGAACTTGCAGCATCAAAGATGTAGGTATTGATACTATATATACTTTTACTAAATCACTTGAAGACGAGTCAGAAACTTCATCTTATGACTCTGATAACTCAGACCAAAGCTCTATTTATAACAACAACTATTCAACATATTATGACTACTCTGTCATGAATGTTGAGATGCTGTCTGCTAAACCTATTACTATCACACCACGCTATGTAGTCCAGTCTGAAGTATGGGATGACACTAGGAGTAGGTCGGTTGGGTTAGGTCCAATAAATACTAACATGAATTTCCATAATTGTGTTGTAACTCTTCCTGGCTCGAGGCACCTACGCAAGGTAGTCTTCTGGAACTTGACTAGTTGATCCAAAGTCATGATGATAGTACTGTGAACTCCCTTGAACCTATTCAAACTTTATCTTTGATACATCCTGAACTGATTGACTGTACTCTTTATAACCAACCTTTGAATATACCCACCTTCACCAATGACTACACACTATCCTGCTATCTTAATACAGTGGAACCAATGAACTCTTCCACCAGTGAGAAAAATGAGAACATGACTGAAACAAACATCAAGTATCTCAGTCACAAAAATCAAAAAAAGAAAAATAAGAGATCTGATGGTGAAAACCACATTGTGGTGGTCTCAAAATCAAAAATAGTCAAAATAAAGGATGTACCTAAGGGTGAAAACCTCTATGAGGCACCTGAAGGTGAGATACTTGATATGCTGCCAAGTCACTTCCAAGAAAGGTATTCAATATTGATTGAACCAACTCAACCAGTCAATATTGGAAGTCAAGAGATGCCACATATCATTCATTTAGCTCAATCACTATCAACAGAAGAGTTAAAAGATTTCAGCAACCTCTTTTCAGAAAAGAAGATCAACTTTGCATGGACATACTCTGATATGCCAAGACTAGATCCTGATCTCATCATGAATCATCTCTCTATTACACCAGGAGTTAAACCAGTCAAGTAAAAACTTCGTAAGATGCAACCTCATGTGGCACTGCTAGTCAAGGCCGAGCTAGAAAAATTGCTAAAAGTTGGATTTATCAGAGCTATAGACTATGCAGAATGGATATCAAACATAGTACCTGTATCAAAGGAAGACAAATCTATTAGAGTTTGTACAGACTTCAGGGATCTCAACAAAGCATGTCTGAAAGATGATTTTCCATTGCCCAACATTGATATGATAGTAGATATGAGTACTAGATATGAGATGTATTCATTAATGGATGGGTTCTCTGGTTACAATCTGATCAAGATAGCTCCTGAGGATCAAGAAAAGATAGCCTTCACATGTGCATGGGGAACCTTCTGCTGGAATGTTATGCCATTTGGACTAAAGAATGCAGGAGCAACTTACCAGAGAGCAGTAACCACTATCTTCCACGATATGATGCACAAAAACATGAAATATTATATAGATGACACCCTAGTAAAAACCATGAAGAGATCTATGCTTATTCAAGAGCTAGGCCTCATACTGGATAGAATGAAAAGATTCAAGTTTCAACTAAATCCTAAAAAGTGTGCATTTAGAGAAATATCAGGAAAATTTCTTGGTTATATAATTTCAAAGAAAGGAATTGAGGTTGACCCTGAAAAGGTCCAAGCTATAACGGAAATATCTCCACCCAAGAATATTAGTTAAATGAGAAGTTTACAAGGACGTCTTCGATGAATAAGGCGCTTTATATCTCAGCTAGTAGACAAAGCTCAACCCTTCACAAAGGTATTAAGGAAAGGAGTTCAATACAAATGGGATAAAGATTGTGAACAACACCTAAAACAAATCAAAGATTACCTTTCTAATCCACCCATATTGATGCCACCGATTCTAGGTAAGCCATTGATTCTATTCATATTAGCTACAGATACTTCACTGGGGGCACTTCTGGCACAACAGGATGAGAATAAAAAGGAAAGAGCCATATAGTATATCAGTAGAACATTGCTATCTTATGAAATGAACTATACAATCATAGAAAAGGCTTGTTTGGCATTAGTCTTTGCATCACATAAATTAAGACACTACATGTTAGAACACTCTATTAAGCTGGTGGCTAAGATTGATCCATTCAAATATCTTCTCAGTAAAGCAACGCTCATAGGAAGACTAGCTAAATGGGTCATGGTTCTTACAAAATTTGATATTGAATACGTGGAACGTAAAGCCATCAAAGGACAGGTTATTGTAGACCAACTTCTTGATGCTCGACTCGAAGACAATCAACCTCTGCATATAGAATTTCTAGATGAATCAATCATGCACCTTACTCAACAATAATGGAAGATGTTCTTTGATGGGTCTTTCACTCAACATGGTTCTGGTGCCAGAATAGTTTTTATTACTCCTAAAAAATATTCAATCCCAAAAGCTTACAAGATTCTCTTCCCTTGCACAAACAACATTGCAGAATATGAAGCTTTGGTAAATGGGATCAAGCTGGCTATCGAGTGGAAGATTGTTGAATTACACATCTATGGAGATTTTCAACTCATTATCAACCAAATCAATGATCTATATCAGACAAGAGATGAGAAAATGATGCCCTATAAGAGAATGGTGGATGATCTTAAGAAATACTTTACCTTTGTATCATTTCAGCAGATCCCCAGATCAACAAATAGAGCAACAAATGCAATGGCCACCTTGGCATTTATACCACAACTATAGGAATCTAATTTATGCTTTGAATTCCTGGTGGAAGAGTTACATTATCCTTCCTATGACTCTCTCGAGTCCCAGATGGTCTATTATATTATTGGACATGACTCATCTCACTATAGCCACATTTACTCTTACCTGCGTGACCAAGTCGTCCCTGCTAATCTTTCCCAAAATGAAAAAAGGAACCTAATCCGAAATGAGTCACGGTACATCATCATTGCTAACAACCTATTTAGGTGAGGTTTAGATAGTACTTTGCTTAGATCCCTAGAAACTGAGGAGTCCCAATGCGCATTATCCGAGGTTCATGGAGGTGTTTGTGGATCCCATTCGAACGGTCTAACTTTAGCACAAAAACTACTAAGGGCTGGATACTACTGGCCAGACATGGAGAAAGAAGCTATTAAATTTTCTAAAACCTCTGAAAAGTGTCAGCTACATGGGAACCTTATACATGCTCCAGTGAGGGATCTCATACCCTTTGTTACACATTGGCCCTTTCAACAATGGGCATTTGATCTGATTGGCCAAATATATCCTGCATCATCTAACAGACACAAGTTTATTATAACTGCCACCAAGTACTTCACTAAGTGGGTAGAAGCGGTTCTGCTTATCAAAGCAATTGGTAAACAAGTAGCTATGTTCATACTTAATAATATCATCTGCAAGTATGGTATACCTTCATCCATTATAACTGACAATGGAGGACAGATCAAGAACAAAGATCTAAATGAACTCTATGAAAAATTAAAAATAAAACAACACTGGTCATCTATGTACTACCCTCAAGGTAATGGACAAGATGAAGCATCTAACAAGAATCTGTCGACTATCTTACACAAAACAGTAAATAAATCTGGAAAGGATTGGCATCTGTAGCTAAATCCTGCCCCGTGGGCTTATAGAACAAGTATTAGAACACCTATTGGGGCTACACCTTTTTCTTTGGTGTATGGGTCCGAAGCAGTATTACCTATTGAAGTGGAAATACCATCTCTAAGAGTTTCTTTACAAGGTCTTGTTACTGATGAAGACTAAAAAATAGCTAGATTGCAAGAACTCGAATTGCTGGATGAACGTTGGCAAGTGGCGTTTGATCATTTGAGAGTGTATCAAAAGAGAATGTCTAGAGGATATAACAAGAAGGTTAGACAATGAGAATTTCAGGTTGGTGACCTTGTTCTGAGAGAAAATCCTAAGAATCAACAGTTTCAAGACAACAAAGGGAAGTTTGAACCCAACTGGCTGGGTCCCTACATTGTTACTGCAGCCTTTGGCTCTGGTGCCTATCAACTCTCAACATTGGAAGGAAAACAACTCCATGAACTGATCAACACCATCCACCTGAAGAAATTCTTCACCCAAATATTCTCTGCTCCAGTAGCCTATGCAGTTAAAAAGTCCTGAAGAAATCCAAAAAATCAGAAAAAGTCCTGAAGAAATCCAAAAAAAGCAGAAAAAGTCCCGAAGAAAAAAAAAAGAAAAAAAAAAGGAAAAAGAGAGAAAATGCCTTGGTGAAAACCTGGTAAATAGGCACCTTGGTAAAAAAAATAAAAAAAATGAATCTCTGCCAAGCAGGTGAAAACCTGGCAAATAGGCGCCTCTTGCACTCAAGCGCTCCATCTATCAATGCAACATTGGCATTTCCCGTTTTCATGCATAATTGCTTTCGCTTGTACATATATTTTATTCACTTTTGTAACATCCTGGTTCGTTGGAACCCTCATGGCTTGAAACTAATCAATGTCCTAGTCTTAGGTTAATCGACAGAGCACATTACATGTCCTAAGCATTATCAACCAAGTCATCATTCTGTCAATGATACCTGGTTATCCACTTCGAGTCAGTACCTGTCTCCTGATTACTAAAGAGTTTTATCACTGAGTACACAAGCAAAACAAGACTAATGAAAACAATCACTAAACTATTTAAGATATGCATGAAATTTTCTTTGTGTGTTGTCTTTTATATTGGTTTTCAATTATTATTCCCTCTGAGTAACTCGAGGAAGTCTATCTTGACTAAGAGGAGCAAGGATTGAGGGCATAATACTTTTATTTGTTTTCTGCTCGTAGGAATGATTCTGATGATCTGGAAACATCTAATTAGTTGGTTGTCTATGATAGGAGCCTTCACATCAAGGGGAAATCGCCACACATACCTCAACTTCGCTTATTTGTATGCTACAGGGAGGTTCACATCATTTCTTTGTCTATTTTGAGGGAATTTCTTTATCATGCAATCCGGCTCCCTATGAAATCTGTCCAAGAATATGAACAAAAAAGAGGGTCATTGCGGACAAGATAATTAATATTGCACATGAAAAGAAAGGAACTCTAATATGCCTGCTATATTTGTAAAACGCTCAGTGATGAAAATTAAGCATACCAAATCCAATGACTAGGTTGATAACTTAATGATGAACGAATAGTACCAAACCGGTACTGAGAGGGGGGGGTGAATCAGTATAGACAAAAATACAGTCCTAAACCGGTTTGACAGCAGATACTCTAAATGACTGGCAAACAGTAACACCGGTTTGAAATAGAGTGTAACCAGTAAAACCTAGAACAACTAAAATAATCATAAACTGGTTACTGGTTACTCACTTGGCTTTCCTCTTAGCTCAATACTATACTACCGTTTCACCCTCATGCATGAACAGGTAGTCTATCATCAGATCTTCACAATTAGCTAGTTCAACATGTTTTATTGACAGGCATAAAACATAGAACCATCATAAGCTTAATAGGCAATAACAAAGCATCTCAAGATAAAAGCATCACACATGACACACTTATTTTTCACGTGGAAACCCAACTAGGAAAAACCATGGTGGGGATGAATACACACAAGCTACTTTTTGAACTCTTTAGAAGTCCGCTTTGTTAGGAGCCTTGTTCGGTTAAAGACATTACAATAGGTTCTGTTAGGAACCGATCCTGTTAGGGATCACCCGGTTAGGGGATGGCTACAATACCTGGTTAAGGGTTAAACTCAGTTAGGGTTACCTTGTTAGAGGATTTCAAGAGCTCAATAGCTAAAGGATCTCTAGAGCTCTATAGCTTTCCAAAACTCAATAACTTTGAGTTACCCTGTTAAAGGATTTGTATCAAGCCGGTTAAGGCTACCCTGTTAAGATATTTCACAACTATTGAAGTGGTTAAAGATCAATAGGAATTACAATGATTTGGTCACAACACTCAATGCTAATGCAGATCCGCTTTGGCTCCTCTTCACCTTCTGCACATTCACTTTGCAGGTATCTCTTCTCTTCTTTGGTCTAGCAAGAATTACGTATCACTTCCTTTGGATAGACACACAACCTTGGCCAACAACCTCTGAAAGAAGCACAACATCGACCTTATAGGAAACAGATAGGTTGGTAGCAAAAACCCTAAACCCTAAACCTGTTAGGTTAAGCAATTCAAACGGTTCGATCCTGACTGTTAATCATACTGCATTAAATGCAACAATCTTGAATCGATTCTCAAGACATTCTCCATCGTCCATTATCCACTGATTTTATGGCGGCTGATAACCCATCACGCGTTATCACCATTTAAGAAACTTCACACATTCCCAAGGTAGATAGGGATAGTCTCCTTCATGCAATATCTGTCATGCGCACAAGGCTGACTTGGCAACATGAGCTTGTTCTTTTGTTACACTACTAACTCATCACATGAGGTCACCGATCAAGTCACACAGGCTTGAGGTTCATCAACCAGAAACCCTGAGACTACCAACTGGTAGTAATGCAAAGGTTCCATGTACCAGTTCCTATAACAGCATGCCGGTTCACCTTCATCAAACATACCGCTTCACTTTCACATAACTAATTCTCATATCATACCAGTTTACTTTGAATCATACATACCACTTCTCTTTGACACATATGCCGGTTCACACATACCGGTTCTCTATTCTTCACATATTGACATCAATGACAACATACAATGTCATTATGTCCTCATACTAGTTCACATAATGCCAACAATCTCCCCCTTTGGTATTGATGGCAATATACAAGGATATCTCTCCGCTCCTCATCTTCCCATATCAATTTCTGTAGATATCTTCTCTTCTTCTCTTCTTCACTTCTTCTCCCCCTTTGACAACAATGCCAAAGTGGAGGCATAAGTAACCCTGATCCATTATGCTGCTCCCCCTGAGAAGTAGCATCCTTCAACACATCAATCAAAAAGAAATTTTACTGTGTAATATCTGACTGATGTGGAACAAATACTTTTAGTTTACCTCCTGAAGGGGCAGTACCCCTAATTCACCTCTTAAGTATACAAATGTGGCCTTTGGGAGAGGCTTGGTGAATATGTCTCCTAACTGCTCCTGACTGGAAACATGTTCTAGTGCAATCTCCTTATTCTGAACCTTTTCCCTCAAGAAATGATACTTGAGCTCAAAATGATTGGTTCTAGAATGTAAAATTGAATTCTTTGAAATATTGATAGCACTTGTGTTATCATAGAATATACTTATCGGTTCAGATACAAGAATTTTGAAGCTATTCAATACATGCTTCATCCAGATTGTCTGAGTCCAGTTCATGAAAGCTACAACATACTTTGCTTCTGCTGTAGACTGAGAGACACAACTCTGCTTCTTACTCATCCATGAGACTAGTCTACCACCGAGAAAGAATACACCACCGGTTGTGCTCTTCTGGTCATCCACATTACCTTCCCAATCAGCATCTGTAAATACTTTCAGGTTGAAATCATTGCTATATGGGTACCACAATCCATAGTAAACAGTTCCCTTTAGATACCTAAGAATCCGCTTGACTGCAACCAAGTGAGATTCTCTTGGACTTTTCTGGAACCTTGCAGTAATGCCAACTGCATGAGCAATATCCAGTTTTCTATGCACTACATAATGAAATTTACCAATCATTGATCGGTATTCCTTCTCATCAACCAATGCTGAGTCATCCTCTTTGGATAGTTTACAACTGGTCACCATTGGTGTACCAACCGGTTTGCTATCTTCCATGCCAAAGGTCTTCAACACCTCTTTGACATACTTGGACTGAGTGATGAAGATTCCATCTTTCATCTACTGAATCTGCAGTCCAATGAAGAACTTAATCTCCCCTATGAGTGACATCTCAAACTCCTTCTTCATCTCATCTGCAAACTCATGACTCATCTTGTCATCTCCACCAAAGATAATGTCATCAATAAATACCTCACAGATCAGAATCTGATCTCCTTCAATTTTCAAGTAGATATTGCTATCTTCACTTGTTCTCTCAAATCCAATTTTCACAAGATGGGAGTGCAGACGTTCATACCATGCTCTAGGTGCCTGCTTTAGACCATATAAGGCTTTATGTAGCCTACACACCATGTCACTGTCTTCAGATAGGGCAAACCCATCTGGTTGCTCTATATACACCTCCTCTTAAAGTACACCATTTAGAAATGCAAATTTTACATCCATTTAGTATACCTTGAATCCTTTAAAGGCAACATATGCCAGAAGCATACGCACTCCTTCCAACCTAGCCATGGGAGAAAAGGTTTCTCCATAGTCTTCTCCTTCTTCTTGGGCATATCCTTTGCACACTAATCTGGCTTTATTCCTAATCACTATGCCATCTTCATTCAGCTTATTTATGAAAACCCATTTGGTACCAATAACATTTTTATGCTCTGGCTTGGGTACTAAGGATCATGTACCATTTTTCTCTATCTGGTCAAGTTCCTCTTCCATTGCCTTGATCCAGTCTTCATCTTTATGTGCCTCTTTGAATGATTTAGGCTCAAGTTCAGAGATCATACATGAGTTTTCTCTGATCTTCCTTCTTGTAAGGATCCCTGCATCCTTATCTCCTATGATTTGTTTAGGATCATGGTTCAGCTTTACATACTAAGGAATGGTCTTGACAGATTCCTCTTGCTTTTCTCCTTCATCTTCTTCTTCATCAGTATTAGTATTTACATCTACCGGTGTGGGAACACACTTACTGGTACTTGGTTGACTGACAACCGGTTCCCAGAAGGTAACAGTCGGTTCATTTACCACTTGCTTACTACCGGTTTCCTCAGCTTTCTCAGAGGTTTCATCAACTCTCACATTGATGCTTTCCATAATTCTTTGAGTCCTTTTGTTATAACACTTTAGAGCTTTACTCTTGGTGGAATATCCTAGGAATATTTCCTCATCACATTTAGCTTCAAACTTACCCTGATGTTCACTCCTCATGATGTAATATTTGCTACCAAATACCCTAAAGTAGCTGACTACAAGAGTCTTACCGGTCCAATACTCATAAGGAGTTTTATCCTTACCCTTTTTGATGAGTACTCGGTTCAATGTGTAAACTGCAGTGCTCACCGCTTCTCTCCAGAAGGTATGAGTGACCTTTCCTTGAATTAACATTGTTCTTGCTGCTTCAACCACTTTCCGGTTGTTCCTCTCTGCTAGGCCATTCTGTTGTGGAGTCCTAGGGGCAGACAGTTGCCTCTTGATGCCAAACTCTTCACAATACTTGTTGAATTCTCCAGAAGTGAATTCCCCTCCTTGATCAGTTCTGAGACATTTGATTCTTCTACCACTTTCTTTTTCAACTAGTGCTCTAAAAGCTTTGAACTTTCCAAAGGCTTTAGACTTGTCCTTCAAGAATGTGACCCACATCATTCTTGAGCAATCATTTGTAAGAATCATAAAATACCTATCTCCTTGCACACTCCTAGTTTTCATAGGACCACACAAATCAGTATGCACAAGATCAAGTAAGTTGTCTGCAGTGAAAGACTTACCTTTGAATGTTGAGGAAGACATTTTTCCAAGTTGACATTCTCTGCACAAAGGATTTTTCGGTTTGTTCAGAATTAGCAATCCTCTAACTGTCTTATTCTTACTGGCCTTCATAATGTTGTCAAAATTTATATGACAGAGTCTCCTATGCCATATCCAGCTATCATCAAACTTAGCCATAAGATAGGTACTGATATTAGCATTCAATTGAAACAGGTTACCTTTGGTTTGCATACCAGTGGCCACCAATTCACCATCCTTTCCTTTGATTCTGCACATTCCATTCTTGAATTCCAGAGTGAGTCCACTATCATTTAGCTGAGCAACACTCAAAAGGTTGTGTCTGAGACCATCAACCCAATACACATTTTCAACACTACTCTTTCCATTCAGAGAGATGGACCCTCTTCCTTTAACTGTGCATGGTGCATCATTACCAAAATGAACCACACCACCATCATATTCTTCCAAAGATAGAAACTTGCTCTGGTCACTAGTCATATGGTGAGAACATCCACTGTCAATAATCCACTCATTGAAATTGTCAAAGCAGGAGACAAGAGCTTTCTTGTCTGACACATCTTCCTTTACAACAACAAACACAATGTCTTCATTCTCTTCATCCTCTGATTCTTCATCTGTGGCACCTTCATCAACTGCAACAAAATAGTTTCTTCAGTTTCCTCCTTTGAATTTCTTGAACCTTTCCGGTTTATCCTTGTTGTCACTATTAGGATAGTTTATAGCAATATGTCCTATCCGGTTACAAGAAAAGTATTTCAAAGGAAGCTTACCTCTATATTTACCGGTTCCTTTAGAAAATTTCCTAGCAAGAAGAGCTTCAAATTCCATCAGAAACTCCTCATCATCCATTGTTCTGCTCTATCTTGATTCATCATTGGTGCATGCTTCTTTTCCTTTTCTGGATGGTGCAGCAGAGGTTTTAAAAGCTAATTCAGTCTTTTTAACACTACCATCAAAATTATTTAGCTCATAGGCAATCAGTTTTACAATGATTGAGTCTAGGGATACCTTAGTTTTGTCTATTGACCTCAACTCCTGAATAGCTACAACCCTTATTGCATAGACCTGTAATAAGGATCTCAGAACTTTGCTTACCACAGTGGCATCTTCCATGGTACCACCTGCACTCTTGATATCTCCGATAACAGTTTTGATCCTTATTCCATACTATTGAATGGTTTCACCTTCAACCATCCGCATGTCTTCAAACTTCCCTCTAAGGCTTTCTTCCTTGGCTCGTTTTACATGCTCATCACCACCATAGATATTTTCAAGAGCATCCCATACTTCTTTGGGATTAACTTTATCTTAGACATCAATAAACTCAATGTCAGATAAACTACTAATTAGGGCTTCCATGACTTGCCCATTCTCCTGCATTTCTCTCTTTTGGTCATCTGTAAGAGTATCAGTAGGGGCTACATAAGCATTCTGAACATAGCTCCAGTGTTGAGCACCCATGCTTTTGATGTATATCTTCATTCTATCTTTCCATATACTGAAATTATCTCTTTTGAACTTTGGACCTTCCCTCTTCATCATTTCAATAGGATCTTTTCCTCAAGCGGTTAAGCTTACAATACAAAGGACCTGGAGGTTTTCTCTACTACCAATTGATAACTTAATGATGGACAAATAGTACCAAACTGGTACTGAGAGGGGGGGGGTGAATCAGTACAGACAAAAATACAGTCCTAAACTGGTTTGACAATAGATACTCCAAATGACTGGCAAACAGTAACACCAGTTTGAAACAGAGTGTAACCGATAAAACCTAGAACAACTAAAACAATCATAAACTGGTTACCGATTACTCACCTGGCTTTCCTCTTAGCTCAATACTATACTACTGTTTCACCCTCATGCATGAATAGGTAGTCTATCATCAGATCTTCACAATCAACTAGTTCAACATGTTTTATTGACAAGCATAAAACAAAAAACCATCATATGCTTAACAGGCAATAACAAAGCATCTCAAGATAAAGGCATCACACATGACACACTTATTTTTCACATGGAAACCCAACTGGGAAAAACCGCGGTGGGGATGAATACCCACAAGCTGCTTTTTGAACTCTTTAGAAGTCCGCTCTGTTAGGAGCCTTGTCTGGTTAAAGACATTACAATAGGTTCTGCTAGGAACCAATCCTGTTAGGGATCACCCGGTTAGGGGATGGCTACAATACCTGGTTAGGGGATGGCTACAATACCCGGTTAAGGGTTAAACCTGGTTAGGGTTACCTTGTTAGAGGATTTCAAGAACTCAATAGCTAAAGGATCTCCAGAGCTCTATAGCTTCCCAGAACTCAATAACTTCGAGTTACCCTGTTAAAGGATTTGTATCAAGCCGGTTAAGGCTACCCTGTTAAGGGATTTCACAACTGTTGAAGTGGTTAAAGATCAACAGGAATTACAATGATCTGGTCACAACACTCAATGCTAATGCAGATCCGCTTTTGCTCCTCTTCACCTTCTGCACATTCACTTTGCAGGTATCTCTTCTCTTCTTTGGTCTGGCAATAATTATGTATCACTTCCTTTGGATACACACACAACCTTTGCCAACAACCTCCTAAAGAAGCACAACATCGACCTTATAGGAAATAAATAGGTCGGTAGCAAAAACCCTAAACCCTAAACCTGTTACGTTAAGCAATTCAAATGGTTCGATCCTGAGCGTTGATCATACTACATTAAATGCAACAATCTTGAATCGATTCTCAAGACATTCTCCATTGTCCATTATCCACCGATTTCATGGCGGTTGATAACCCATCACGCGTTATCACCGTTTAACAAACTTCACACATTCCCAAGGTAGATAGGGATAGTCTCCTTCATGCAATATCTTTCATGCGCACAAGGCTGACTTGGCAACATGAGATTGTTCTTTTGTTACACTGCTAACTCATCACACGAGGTCACCGATCAAGTCACACAGGCTTGAGGTTCATCAACCGGAAACCCTGAGACTACCAACTGGTAGTAATGCAAAGGTTCCATGTACTGGTTCCTATAACAACATGTCGGTTCACCTTCATCAAACATATTGCTTCACTTTCACATAACTAATTCTCATGTCATACCGGTTTACTTTGAATCATACATACCGCTTCTCTTTGACACATATGCCGGTTCACACATGCTAGTTCTCTATTCTTCACATATTGACATCAATGATAACATACAATGTCATTATGTCCTCATACCGGTTCACATAATGCCAACATAGGTTTAGGTTGCATTTCATTTTGCATCTCATTTTTTGCATTTCATTTTGCATTTTGTGAATTTAGAGTGATTTCGGTATAATAACAATGCTCTGTTTATCTTCTGAATGAGAGTTGGAAGCTTCATCATTTCTTAGCTAAGTGGTCTCTTTTTCATCATCATTTCTCTGATCGAGTACTTGTGTATTGAGATGTTCGCTGCATACATGAGCATCTTCTATAGATCCACACATTTCATTTTATACTTATTTGCATTCATATTATTGCATGAAGAAAAATAAATATTTGCATTACTAGTTACTCATTCTCCTCATTTATTTGCATAAAAAGAAACAAAAATAAACATCCATATTCCATTTGCATTCATTCATTCATCTATACTGAAAATATATGCATATATATAGAACAACATCTCATAATCAATCAACACAAGTACAATGAAGTCAAATCAAGATCTCATATATAATGATCAAGTCTCAGGGTACAAAATAATGTCAACTGACATATACAAACTCCCATTGGAGCAAGATTCGTAAGGGGTGCAAAAAAATGGGTGTGTCTACAAAAAAATTTAAGAGCTACACAAAAAAAAAATCTAGCTCTCTGCCTCTCCCTCATCGCTAGATGGTGGAGGAGGTGGAGCTTGCTGACCCGGATCCTGCCTAGGTGCCCAAGCTCCCTTTGATCGAGACATATACTGTGAATACAATACAACCTGATGCGCTACTAGTACTGCTATGCTATAAGCCGCAACATAATAGGCTGCTCTAGTCATCTAACGGAGAACCTCCTGTTGAAGAGCGTCTCACTGTGACTTGACAATCGTGCGATACCCTAAGCTCCACCAGCTGACGATCACGCTCAACTAACTGATGATCGCGCTCTTCTCTGAGCTTAGCTAACTGGCGATCTCTCTCTGCTCTAAGCTCTACTAGATGTCCATCGCGCTCCGCCAGCTGAGTCTGGGCCACTTTCAGATATGACTGTAAACCCACTAGGTGTGCTCTCATCGATCGTGCTGTGTTGGCCCCCTGATCCCTCGCAGGCTCTCCACCTCAATCTCTACCTCCATCACCTCCTCCATCTCCACCTCTGGCTCCCCCTACTCCTCTCTCCTCTGCTTGACCTATCTTAGAGCTACTCTCTCCTCCTCTCCTCCACCCTCTGACACCCTCGCTCCACTAAGTCTCACCCCAACAGTCCCTAGGGATCCACCCTCTCCTCTCTTCTGCTACCTACCACCAGTTGGTACCCTACTGCTTCTACCACCAGGATCACCACCTATCTAACTCAGAGCCTCGACTCTCTATTCCTGCCTTTGTCCCTGTCTATGTGATTATGTAGGGGCATCATCCTCAACCTCCTCTATGTGAGGTGCTTGCTCAGCCGGATCTGCAAATCTCGGGAATGGATGTTGCTGGAACCAATCCCTGTACTGGGGAAATACCCCCGCATCTACAATATCATCTAAATAATCCCATTTGAGCCGCTGTAACCCAGTCAGCTCCTGCAAGCCCAAGGCATATGATAGCCTCGGTCCCCATCCCTACCTCTCCTCATCTACATAACGTGCATATGCAGTAAACTTCTGCGAGATCCCCTGAGGTCTACCATACTGCCTCATCACTTGAGTTACAACAAACCACTCGACCACTGTCTATGATCTGCCTATGAGAGGCCGTGTCATGAAGAGGTATTTACAAACAACTCTCCAATCATCCCAAGGCTCTAGACCCCTATAGGGTCTCCATATCACGACTATCAAATCGTCCAGGTGCCATCTCCAATAATTAGTCTTGCCTAGGTGGGGCTACGTAATATATCTAGAATATCTGTAAACAATGGGCTGTTGTGGATCTTTGGCCTCATCGACAATCGGTTTGCATATTGGGAGATGCTCCTAGGCCCATACCTATAAAATCAACACCCCGACAACCATACTCTTCCCCTCCCAGTAGACGACCTCATGCATCTCATGATACATGTGTGCCAATATACAAGAACCCCATCCTAACCTCTAGGGGTTCTCCACAAGCCTCTCCAACATCCTGCCCCATCCACATAAAAACCCCTGCTGTCCCCTGTCCGACATAACAAAACAACTGATGAAACCTGCTAAGATGCAAGCCAGTGGAAAGTTCTCACTATACCTGGTCATCATAACGTCCCAACTGATAGAATGAGTCAGGATGTCTGCATCATGAAATACCTGTCTTACAACTAGTTGCCTAAGACATTGTGCTGCATCATAATCTACCTTACCCCAAGTAAAAGGGATACAGAGAATCCTGTATACATCCTCGGGAGTGATCATCATCTCCCCAATTGGTAAATGAAATGTATTATGCTCTGAATGGAACCTCTCAACCAATGTAGTGAGCATACTGTGATTCACATGGATATCAGGCAACTTGAGAAGATGAGTTAATCCACACAAATCAATATGAGCCCGGTCAACATCAGATAACTGACAGACTAATTTCATAATTGGTGGATATACACATCTGAATAACACATGGGGAAATCGAACCTGCAAAAACCAAATGAAAGATCATTAGGAAACATTTCGAATTCACATATAAGAGAAGCAAAACATCATGCAAATCCAACACCATCAAATGCAACATCAAAATTTCAAGTTTGCACCTTCAAAAATGCTCACTATTTTCCAAATGATAAAAAATCATAGAGACAGAAACTTGTACGAGTCAGGAATAGGTCTCGTACGACAAAATAGTCTGATATGACACAAGAATGGCCCTAGAACGACAAAATGGGCTCTTTTGAAGGTATTCGTACGACATAAGGGTGTATTCTGTACGAGAAAACTAATGACTTTAAACGATAAAACAAACTTGATCAATTTGTCGTACTAGATAGGATCCTATCTCGCACGACAAAACGAGAATGCCCGACTTCTACATGCCAAAAAATTGAAAAATTCAACCAAAAAATTCAAAATGGAAATGAATAATAGGCTTAAGATCGATCACTTACTGTTGACAAATAGTTCCGAGGTTGATTATGTCGTATCTAGCTCTTGAATCGATGAACTTGAGAGGGAACCACCATTTTTCTTCACATAAGGCTTTTTGAATTTTCAAACTTGGAGGGTTAAAATGAATTGAAAATGACACTTTTACCCCATATATAGCCAAAAACCTAATTTTTCAACTTGCTCCGATGGACATGAAAATTGTACCCTTAGCTAATTTGCCTGTCCTGATTCCATTTTTGGGATTGAAATCAAAATCTGAGATTGTTCTTCTAGTCAATTTCATGACCTAGACCACTTGGCGCTTTTCATCAAAAGCTCATTCTCTTCGTCAATTTGTGCTCAATTTCTCAATCAACACCAAATCTTCAAAAAATGCGTTTGAATCATTCGTGCTCAAATCAATATCATCGCTAAACAATTGTGCAACCCTCATTATCTTTCAATTTTGCTCTTGAGGGGGCATACTCATGACCTCAAAGTCGAGAATTTCTTTCAAAAATCTTCATTACAAGTCGAGCAACTAAGCTTCATCAAATCAATCGCTAGGGGCATATTAGTTTCATCTCTTTTCATCAAGTTGATATTTGTCTTCGTCTGAATCAATCTCTTAACGTTAATCAGTTTCATCGCTTTTCATCAAGATGATTATCCATTTAAACTCAATCAAGGGTTTAAATAGTTTCTTTGATCACACGCTCAAACTAAGCAGGTGTTCAGTTTCATCACATCGAATCAAGCTGGACAGTTTATTTTTGCTCATCATATTTTGATCCATCAAGTTCAAGATCGATTTTATCTTTGCTCACTGTGTCTAGATCAATCAAGTTCTAGATAAGTAAGATCCACTTCTTGATCAATCAAGTTCAAGTTCGGTATCTTTGATCTCTATCGTTCCTAGTTGAATCAAGTTTGAGATCGGTATCGCTTTAATCAACTCTGTTCAGCTTCATCGCTTCAAATCAAGCTAAACACCTCGCTCTTCATCTAGTTCATGATCAATCAAGTTTAGAACTAGTATCTCCTAGACATCGAATTTTCTTTGAACCAACGTGCTGCTCACACATTAATTCAAAGAGGGGCAAATGTAATACCCTAAAAATGGTCATCTAAACCATGAGCCCCTAATCTCAACAACATCACCAAGGTCCTAACCAAAGGCAATTAAATCAATCTTGAGCACATTAATTAATTCTTTAATCATCAAATGTCACATGGCAAAATTAATCAACCAATATTAATTAAATATTTATTTAATTAATTGATCATTCCAAGTAAATCATTTTTAAACAATTATCCTATTTATTTTATGGAATATCCTAGCATATTTAATGAAATAAATAAATTTGCCATTAAATCATCAAAAAGAGGAATTAATTGACAAAAAAGAATTTAAAAATTGAGAAAATAAATCAATTGGAGATAATCTTGAAAAACAAATTAAAAATTGATAAATAATCTCAAAGAAAGCAATTAAAACAATTAAATATTAAAATTGAATGAAATAGAGAATAAATCCGTTTTTTCTGATTTTAGTTTAATTTTAGTTCAATTCACCTGGATTGTGCTTCCTCTTGGAAAATCTTGACCGCTCATCATCATTTGATGTCAACCGTTGGTTTTTTTTTCTGAATTTTCTATAAATTCAGGCTCTCATCTCTCATTCAGGGATCCTAGAGAATATATTGTTATTATACTATTTTTGCTCTAGGTTCAATGAGAATTTGCATTGAGATATTGCATATTAGTTATTTCATATTGTTTAAATCATTTAGCTTAAATATTCATATATTTCTTAAATCATGTTAGATTAATCTTGCATATCTAGCTTAAATCTTGCATCCATTTAGCTCATATTCATGCTCATATAGATTAAAAATCCTTCATTTAGGTGTTGTCTAGTCAATGGATAGCTTAGCAATTTGAGAGAAATCTAAACTCGCATCTACTAGAAGTCAATGGGTCACTTTGTAATGGTTTATTATTCATTGATTATTGATTTACTAACCATGCATCTAATGACTTAATTGAAGTGTCATGTATTTTAGCTTGTAGATATAGGTCCACTTTTCACACACACAATTACCTACCCCTTTTACCCGCTACCGACTGGTGGGAGGTTTGTATTTCTTATCACAGAATCATGGTGGTTTGGACTTACCTTTGGGTCCCCCTCATGATACTGCGATATAGAGGTGGTCGCTAATGCTTCAACACATTATCATGATAGTTTGAAAGAAAATTTAGGTGCCCCCATTGGTACGGTGGTGATGATGGTGGAGCCCAAAGGAAATTCTTACCGCTCTATCACAATGGTTAGGTGCTGATGGTTACTTGCCCTTGTGATGTTGTGGTGACCGGCCAGGAAAGAGCGAATAAGGTTATCATGGAGTCGCATCGGTTATCCCTAACTATATGGCAATATTCCGTTGATGATATGAATGTTTTATTATGTTGGAAACAATGGATCACTAAGAGGGGGTGAATTAGTGGTTTAAACACTTTTTCTCAAACAAAGATATAGCGATACAATATAAACAAACAATGTGCTAACCGGTAGACAAAACAAGTCAAACTAAGTGTGTGAAAGGATTTGCTATAACATCAATATAACTCATACACAAGAATGCATCAGATAACACTAGATATATGAGGAAAACCCAATGTGGGAAAAACCTCGGTGAGAATAGTTGTTGGAGATCTTTTGCTCCAATCCAGCCTCACAAAGTAAATGATCTGATTACAATTCTAGGGCACCAACCCAACGAGCACCAACCCCTGATTTATGAGCACCGACTCAAAGGAGCACGAACCCCTAAACAATTTATAGGCTACAACCTAAAGGAGCTACAACCCCTGCATTAAGCACCTACTAAGTGAAAAACAATATGATGATTCAAATACAAAAATAACTTGTTGCAAATGAAGTTTTTCAACCCTTCAATACACTGATATACCAGATTCAATCTTACCGGTCTGTGAAACCTCCACACTCACTGCAACACTGCCTTTATGCTGGTCCTTACTCTATTAAAAAGTTCCCTTCCTTTGTCTACTGGATTCACCTCACACTTGCTCATACTTTGATAGGTTCTATTTATGTCGGTTGTTCTCTGCTAGTTTACACACCTTGCCGGTTTCTCCTTCAACACATAGTCACTTGAGATTTTCCTTGTTTTTCACTTAAGAAATCTTTTCTATTTCTCTTTCATTCACCAACATAATCACATATCATATTGCAACAACAACCTCATCAGTTTAGACTTGTATATTTAAAAACAAGTTTTTCCTGCCAAAAGAAAATTCAAACATCGGGCGGTTAGGGTTTCTTTCCTTCAACCAAATCTGCATCAAATCTTGTTTGATCCAACTTGGATCATTCACCTGCTTTTGGGGAGAAGCATCTGCACACGTTTTTATTCATCCGATGCATGTTTTCTAAAAATAATAAACCTTACCCTTCTTTACGACCTTGATCTGGGTCGACCTCATTTCATCCAGCTGTTTCTAACTAGAGGTCAATCTGTAGTTGGATTTCATGCCCTGATCACCATGCCAACAACTACCTGATCATTCTCTATCATCCATTCTTCCTCGAGCCACAACTGTCTGATAGTATTTTGTAATTTTTGGATTTATCATTTAATGACCACCAACTGCACGAACATCCATGTCGATGAACATTTTATCAACCTCTGCATGTTTGCCACCTTAGCTCACCATGGCACACATCGACATACTTTCAACTTACTGACAAAGAGTCGGTTCCACCCTAAACATCCCTGCTGATACAAACCCTTCTATCGGTATAGACCTTTACCGGTATGCCAAATACACTGGACAACCACTGTTATCCGCATTATGCAATACTGGCAGTTCATCTATCCTTCCAGTATGTCTCCATGCTATTCATTCAGTTCAGCTCACCGGGTGTTGTTGTGATTCATTAAACATTCTGCCTCTTCGTCATAAACAAACAACTAGCCTGCAATACTTCTGTTCTCTATGGCGGTTCAATCTTTTTCATACCGGGTTGACACACTCTACCGGTAGCTTGTTATACCAGATTACATCAATGACAACTCAATACCAACAATCTCCCCCTTTGGTATTGATGTAAATATTTTCTATTCTGGTTTCTCTCCCCCTTTGACAACAATGGAAAAGGGATCCTTAGTCTAACACCAATCATACTGCGAGAGTCTACCCATAATCTCTTCCTTGTCTACATCTAGTTAGGACACATTCTCCCCTTATGTCCATGCTTCATGATTCAAGAGTTATAAGATAGTAACAATTGTTGGCTCCCCTTGAACCATACATCCTCCTACACATTTAAGTGTTGCCAGATGGTGGGACAACTCCCATATTTTGTCTCAAGTACTCAAATGGGCCCAAGGGAAGTGGCTTGGTAAATATGTCAATAATCTGCTCACCAGTTGGAACATATTATACTATGACCTCCTTGTCTACTACCTTCTCCCTCAAGAAGAGATACTTGATTGCAATGTGTTTTGTTCTTGAGTGCATTACTGGATTCTTGGAGATGTTGATTGCACTTGAGTTATCACACCGGATTGGAATAGGTTCTAGTATCTCCACCTGTATGTCTTTCAGTGTCTGCTTCATCCACAATACCTGTGAACAACATGTAGCAACTACTATATACTCTGCCTCATTAGTAGACAATGACACTAAATCTCTCTTCTTGCTATGCCATGATACTAACCGGTCTCCTAAGTAGAAAGCACCTCCACTTGTACTCTTCTGGTCATCAATACTTCCTGCCCAATCTGCATCAATATAAGCCTACAAAGAGAAGTCTCCTTTCTTTGGATACCATATGCCAAAACTGATAGTTCCTTGCACATACTTGAAGATTCTCCTGACTGCATTTAAGTGAGACTATTTAGGAGAAGCTTGGAATCTTGCTACCTTGCAAACAACTTGTAAAATATCCGGTCTTGATGATGTTAGATATAACATACTACCAATCATAGACCTATACAATGTTTGCTCAACTTTCGGTGACTCATCTAGTATTCTCAACTTACAACCGGTAACCATGGGAGTACTCACCGGTTTTTTGTCCTCCATTTGAAATTTCTTAAACATGTCTTTAACATACTTGGTTTGTGAGATGAAAATTCCTTTCTCCTGCTGTGAGATCTGTAAACCAATATAATAGGACAACTCACCCAGCATGGACATCTCAATTTATATCTTCATCTGATCTGCAAATTCTTTGCACGTGATGTCCTTGTCTCCACCAAAGATAATATCATCCACATATACAACAACTATAATCATGTGATCTCCATTTACCTTGACATACAAGTTACTCTCTGCTTTCCCTTTGCAAAATCCTTTCTCCTTCAAGTATTTATCCAACCTATGACATTCTTGTCTGGAGGTCTAGGAACAAGTTCCCAACTTTGATTTTTCTCAATTTGTTTCAGCTCTTCATCCATAACATCTATCCACTTTTCACTTTTGCTTGCTTCATAAAAGGTTTTGGGCTCAAATTCTATCATGAGACAGAAATTTACCGGCTCATCATTCGGGGCGAGTCTCCTTCTGGTCTGCACACCTTCATTTTTATCTCCTATGATCTGTTCTTCTAGATGGTTCTTCTGCACATACTAGTTAGAGTTCTTGCTTGGTGCTTCTTCTACTAGTCCATTGTCAGATTGATCTTCATGCTTATCATCTGAAACATCAATATAGGGTGCCAGTGCAGATTCTTTCTTGTGTAGGTCTTCATCTATTCTCACATTTATACTATCAACCATTTTTCTCAATTTCTTGTTGTAGCATTTGTAGGCTTTTCTATTGGTTGAGTAACCCAAGAAGATTCCTTCATCACTCCTTGAATCAAAACTTCCTAATCCATTAGCATCTCTCTTGATGAAGCACTTACTTCCAAACACTCTAAAATGCTTGAGTGATAGTTTTTGGTCGTACCATAACTCATAAGGAGTCATTCTACTATTCACTCTTAGCTGTACCTAGTTTAATGTATAGACATCAGTATAAACTGCTTCCTTCTAGTATGTATCTGGTATGTTGACCCCATTCAACATTGTTCTAGCCATTTCCTTTACTGTGCTATTCTTCCTTTCTGCCACACCATTCTGCTGTGTTGTTCTTGCTGTTGAATACTGTCTCCGAATTCCATGTTTCTCACAATAGTCAATAAACTCATTTGAAGAATATTCTCCACCCCAGTCTAATCTTAAACACTTTAACTAGTGTCCACTTTCATTTTCAACCATCCTTCTAAAAATCTTGAATCTTTCAAATGCCTATGAATTTTCATGCAAAAATGTCACCCAAGTCATCTTTGAGTAATCATCAATGAATAGCATAAGTATCTCTCACCGGTCAGAGCCCTTTTCCTTGTTGGTCCACAAATCTGTATGTACTAACTCCAGAGGTCTTGAGGTATTATACTCTTTTATTTTTCAACTCACTTTGATTTGCTTGCCTTTGATGCATTCATCGCAAAAGATACTTGTTGGTTTAGTTATTTGTGAAAAATTTCTCACATACCGGTTTTTACTTATCTTCACCAGATTATCAAAATTCACATGACCTAATCTCTGATGCCACAACCATCTTTCATCAACCTGTCCCATCATGTATTGGGACTCATAGCATTCCTTCAGATTGTAGACATTACCATCTGTTCTCTTTCCCTCTGCTACAACTTGACCGGGACTCTGCTTGCTTATCTGACAACCGGTAGAGTCAAATGTGAACTTGTATCCTTTGTCACACATCTGACTTACACTTAGTAGATTATGCTTTAGTCCTTCCATATAGTGCACATCATGAGCCATGAGCTTTCCATCAATATTCAATGTACCATGATCCTTAATTTTGATAGAGTTGTCAGCAAACCAGACAAAACCACCATTCCAATCATCAAGCTTGATAAAAAATTTCTTCTCTCCAGTCATGTGATTTGAGCAGCCACTATCAACTACCCATAAATTCTTCCTTTCAGCATGTAGAGTAGTCTGCACAATCAAGCTTGACACTATCTTGTTCTTCTCCTTCTCTATCCAAACCTGTTTCTCTTCTTTCTTCTCCTCTTCTGTCATCTTGTGTTCCGATTTAGTCTCTATCTTTTGATCTGGTACTTTTTTCTTTTGCTCGTCAGTTATCAACTTACAATGCCTTGCTATGTGACCAAAATTTTGACACTTATAATTGTATATGGTGAAAATGGATAACAACAGTAATAATATTGAAAGACTAAATGAATTCAACCACAAAACCCTAGCCTAACAATCAACAAAGATCCACCATAACATATGAAGATTACCTAAGACAATGCAAATCAAATGAAATCATAAAGATTATACTATCACATGTCCAATAGGGTTTGGATCTCCATTCTTCCTATCTCCATTGATCTTGCTTGATATATTTGCTCTCAGATTTTATGTATGCACAAGAGCTCAACAAAGAATAGAAATGTGGTTGTAAGTAGGCTTGATCGCATATGCAAGTTCGAAAGCGTAGTCGGGGGTTTGATAATGAAGGAAGCATCTCCTTATATAGAAGACAATATATGAAATGGAGGGATAAGATTAAGAGGTGTAAAAGAGGTCGACTATGATTAGAGGGTAGGTAAAGAAAATAATAAAATAATGAAAGGGTAGGTAGTGTATGAATTAAGAGCTGAATGACATGTGTCATGGGTGGAAAAAGCTAATGAAACAATTAAATAAATAAAGATTCATTTAATTAATAGAGGAAGTGGGATCAATTAAATAAACAAGATATTTATTTAATTTAGGAAAAGGGACAAATTAAATAAATAAATGTATTTATTTAAATGAGAAATAAGGCTAGAAGAGGATAAATGAATTAATTAAATAAATAAAGATTTATTTAATTAATAGAAGAATTAGGCTAAATTAAATAAATAAATAAAATTATTTATTTAATTAGACTGGACAATTTTAGGTGTCTACATTTTGCCCCTCTTTGAGACAATGTAGCTTATCGCGTTGTTTCAAAGAAGATAAGATGAACTGAAACAAAGTTGCCCCAAGATGGGAATAATATGCCCCCTCGAGAGATTGGATGAAAATGTCTAGAAAGATCGCAGACAATCTCTCGATAAGAAAGAAAGGCTAGAATGGACTGACCCGATAAAGTGACAGAGTCACGAGATAAAGAAGATGGACTCAGGAGACTAGGGCTAGGGCTAGGGCTAGGGCAGTCTATAAGATAGACCACGAGGGGAAACATCCTCATTGTCATCCACACATCCAAGAGATCAAAGTGCAGAGAGAGAAAAGAGCAGCAGCAGTCAGCAACGATGGCAATGGTGCATAGATTCAATCGCATTCGCCGATTTCAGAGGCCAGCAGATGCAGGAGAGTTGGTGAGTACCATAGAACCTCCTTGTACTTTGTCATAATAAATGTTGTCATTAATGCATGCTAGGTAGTGCAATAAATGCATTTTATAAATGTCAAGCAGGGGGAAAAAAAGTTGAGGCACGTCTGTGCTGGTGCTAGGCGCGTCTGGGTTGGCTAGGCGCATCTGTGTTTGTGCCAGGCGCGTCTATGCAGGAAAAGGCATTTATGTCAAATGCGAGCGTGTCTGTGTTGTGCAGGTGCATTTGTGCTATGTGGACGCATCTGTGCAGAACAGAGGCACATCTATGTGTTTCAGGCGCGTCTGTGCAGAGCAGGCGTGTTTGTGCAGTATGTAAGCACGTTTATGTCATGAAAGCGCGTGTATGTGTTCTAGGTCGAATCGACAGTTCTGTGATGAACATACGCTGTCGATTAGATAAGCTGCTAAGAGGATTCACTCAAGCAGGTCCTCTAGGGAAGACCAAAATAGATCAAGGCACTTTGTGATGAACAGGGAGTACCAAGACATAGTACTTTGTGATGAATAGGGAGTACTAAATATGAGCAACACTTTGTGATGAACAGGGAGTGCAAAATATGAGCAACACTTTGTGACGAATAGCGAGTACAAAAACGTAGTACTTTATGATAAACAGGGAGTACCACTAGGATAAAAGCAACACTTTGTGATGAATAGTGAGTGTCACTAGGATAGAACACCATATGATAAATATAAGCACTAGGATAAAAAGCAGCATTTTGTGATGAACAGTGAATACCACTTTGACTGACACAGTTGATTTGCTTGACTGTAGGAGTATCTACCTATGATGGAGTCACGGGAGAGATTCCCATCGACTCAAAGTTTGAGAGCAGAGCTGACAGTTGATGAGAGAGCTACTATTGATGTTATGGGCTTACGCCACATTCTGTATGTGCCTAAGTTTCGGGCGAACATGGGTTTACTGACTGCACTTGCTGAGAGATGACACTCAGAGACTTGTACGTTTCATTTGTCGATGGGTGAGATGACAGTCACCTTGGAGGATGTATACAAGATTCTGAGGATACCGATTGATGGGGAGTTAGTTCCTTACAATCGAGATAGAGACAGGGATACACTGAGATGAGTGTTCTAGGATCCATGACTAGAGATGAGGGTTGGACACGTGGCATGGGACACCATGAGATAGAATGGATTAGAACTACCAGTAGTACTGATAGGAGTTATCAGTGGGTTTTTATGTCTTGATAGGGCGACACAAGGATTGGCTATGGGCTGGGGGAGCACATTGGAGACATTGGTTACACAACATACCAGATATGCCTGGGGACCATGTGTGCTGACACACTTATACTATGAGCTGTATCAGTTTGTATATCATGGATTTGTAGGATTGGGCTGCAGAGTGACATTGTTGCAGGTGTGGGCTTATGAGCATCTGTCGATGACATGACCTATTCACTTCAGAGGCAGGGGTCATGGATGCAGTTTTGTTCACTTGTATGATATGATTACATCACAACCACGGATTGGCAGGTTGGAGCATTGGCACCGAGTCATCAATGAGATTGATACTATGGTATGGAGGCCATACCGAGAGTGCAAGGAGTGGGAGGATGATGCAGGACAACTCCCTTATACTTTCAAGAGAAAATATCTGATTGGGTGGACGCCCTATGCGATGGAGAGGCAGTTGGTTGATAGAGTTGGTAGGTAGTTCGGCAGGATTCAGCGGATGCCATGGGGTTTCGGGATGTATGCTAGGACAGTGATAGATCAGGTACACTTCAGGCTGTTACTGTCATATGATTAGGTAGTTACATAGATGGTAGAGATGATTCCCTTGCCTTGGGATATGTGGCCAAAAATTGAGGATGCAGGGATGGATGCAGAGTATACTACATATTGGGTGGAGCATCCATTTCCATGGTTGACAGATCCCAGAGAGCTGATAGATGGAGATGGTGGAGGGGATGAGGATGATGATGAAGGAGGCAGGGTGCAGTAGTATAGAGGCAAGTGGCTCCGCAAAGAGAGGGTGGAGAGGAGAGACAGGCTCGAGTGGTGAGAGGCAGAGGTGGTTTTCCATTACAGGTGCCAGTAGCACAGGGTCCCAGATAGGTGCAGGGACAAGTACAGGGATGGGGACAGGGGCAGAGGTAGCCACAGAAGCAGCCACAGGTACATGGATAGGGGTAGCCACAGGGGTAGCCACAGGTAGATGGGGCTGAGGAGGAGGATGAGTTATTAGAGTTGAGGGAGATCTGCTAGGGATAGGTAGATGAGATCTAGGATCTCAAGTGAGAGAGGGATCGACTCAGGAGATAGCTCAGGGACACTTAGCGGGAGAGAGATCAGGCTATCCAACATTACACTGAGGCTGAGACAACACTGAGGGCCAAGAGACAGACAATAGAGGACACAAGGGATGGATACACCTATGTTCTGCGGGCAGGGGAGGAGATAGGATACTGGTGAGACCTATACTATGGGGCACTACCACCAGATCAGTGGGCTAGGAGCTTCCACAGACCATCACGGACAACAACGACCACCAGAGGGAGTCACAGGAGACAGGCATTGAGCGGTGGGGTCATTGGTCCTCCACCACCACCAGACAGAGGGGGCATGAGAGATGATCTTGGGTTGGGTCCTTCCAGAGCTCAGACTCCGTCGAGGCCAGGCGGCTTCGAGGGAGGGAGTTCATCATAGCCTTAGAGGGCTCCCTATGTATGAGTTTTGTACCATTTTGTATGATGATGTAGACACCTCCAGGTGATTTTGTAGCCATATGTATTTTGACATCATTGTATCATGACACTTATGATTATATATATGAGATGATTCATCTTTGTGGTAGCTATATGCATGTGTACCTATGTGATGTATGTTTCTATGTGATACTTATGATATGGATGCAAATATATACATGATGCAATGCAATATTTTTGTTGTTTTATGTTTTTAAATGTTATGCATGATGCAAATGTGAATGTATGAAATGCAGATGAATATGATAATGCAAATGACTATTTACATGATGAAAATGTAAAATGTGCTAACCTGTGTTGTGTGCAGGATGTGATGTCATTGTGATATCTATATATATGTATGAACTACATGAAATGCTAATATGTGGTAATGCAGGTGAAAAACTATATAAAATGAATTTTTTTTTGGTGTGTCATTATACTCAGTCATGTGATAAAAGGCTACACAAACTCAAGAAGGACTATGGAGGTCAATCAAGAAAGGGGGATGAAAGATAGAAGATATGGAAGTGAAAGAGCTTCTTGTGCGTTATCATCATTGAGCTTTATTATGACAAGTAGGTTATGACAATCGAGGCATATGTTTGACCCAGAAAGTCTTTGTACCCATTTGCATGGAGATAAGATAGTCACAAACAAGGAATGCCCCAGTTCACACTAGACTCAAAATGTCCTCATATCCTTGGACAAGTCATAGCATTACTAAGAGACAATCCACAGACAACAAAGAAAAATAGGTGATGATACCCCATCCTCACCTTTCTCGTCAAAGACATCCTGGAGATAGAATCTCTAGTCACAGACATCCTGGAAAAGCTAAAAGAGATGTCACCAAAAAATAAAATCAAAAAGAAAACCAAGACTCAACACCAACATTCACTGAGTCCTCAAATTTAGTGTCTCTTGTCACTTGTATAAGTCTTATTTGATTGTGATCACAATGTTTACTTTCACAAAAGGATCGATAGCACTGAACCATAATATTGTCTGAGTCTATTGAAAGATTTGATTTGTTGAAGCCCATTATTGTTGTTGTGTCTCGTCTGAAACTGACTGAATCCATGCAACTGATACTTTATTGCGGAGAAGACGAAACTTTATTGCGGATTGTGCATGGATAGACTAAAGAAAGTTGGAAGAAACTCTACTCCTCGAAACATGTGATTCTCTCAGTTCCACACCCATCACCAGACGTAGGATTTTCCTTAGCCACATATAGGAGCTGATTTATTATGGATGGAAAGGTTGTGAGTGTGTGCAAAGTGACGGGATGAAAGTGAATCCTGAAGGAGGGAGGAGCAATGTCTATATGCATAGCACCAATGACCTGGTTTTCACCATGGTACATGCCCAAGGCGCCACGAAAGTGGTTTTCACTGTTGGACGAAATGTTTTTCTTTACTTTTTTAATTTTTCAATTTTTTTGGTTTTTTTTTGTCTTTTAAATTTTTTTTTTTTTCTTTGTATTTTTGAACTGGGATACTCTGAAGAGCTATGTGTAAAACCTATGAAGGCACATGCTATTGATAGGGTCCTTTAAAGGGTCACCCTCTATGGTTGAGAGTTGATATGCACCAGATCCATATGCTGCTATGATGATGTAAGGACCAAGCCAATTTGGTTCAAACTTGCCCTTCTTCTCTCTTTCTTGCTGATTCTTAGGATTTTCTCTGAGAACTAAGTCACCTACCTCAAATGTGCAAGGCTTGACTTTATGATTGTAGCTATGACTCATTCATTGTTGATAAGCCTTCGTTCATCTAATAGTTCTAGTTCTTGTAAGCGAGAGACCCTATAGTCTTCATCATGGATAATGTTTTGCAAAGAGACTCGTAGAGAGGGAAACTCGACCTCTATAGGAAAGATAGCTTCAGCACCATAAACAAGTGAATAAGGTGTAGCTCCTGTAGGTGAGCAGACGCTTGTGCGGTAAGCCAAAAGTGTGGGATTAAGTTGGATATGCCAATTGCGGCCAACATCGTCGACTGTCTTTTTTAGGATTTTAAGGATTGTTTTATTAGACGCCTCAACTTGACCATTACCTTGTGGGTAATAAGGTGTGGAGAAATGATGAGTAATATGAAAGCGATCACAAAGTTCACGAACATCTTGATTTTTGAAGGGACGCCCATTATCAGTGATGATGTAAATAGGAATACCATATCGACAAATGATATAGTTGAGAATGAATGTAGCAATCTATTTTCCAGTGACTTTTGTAAGAGGAACCGCTTCGATCCATTTTGTGAAATACTCTATAGCCGTGATGATGAATTTATGACCATTGGAGGAAGGAGGGTGAATCTTGCCTATGAGATTGAGTCCCCACTGACAAAAGGGCCAAGGAGTCGTAATTGGTTGTAGTTCTTGTGCTGGCGCATGAATTAGGTCTCCATGAAGTTGACACTGCTTACATTTCTTGACAAACTGATATGAGTCTTTTTCCATATTGGGCTAGTAATATCCAGTTCTGATGGGTTTCTTGGCTAAGGTAGGACCACTAGAATGCGGACCACATATCCCTTCATGAACTTCTTGTAATGCAACTTGAGCTTCGTCCCTTTCTAAATATCTAAGAAGAGTGCCATCTAGACCTCGACGGTATAGGATATTGGCTAAAATGTCGTATCGAGAAGATTGGCGGATGAAAGTGTGACGTTGGTTATTAGACAAGTCAAGAGGAAGGGTATTGTCACGAAGGTATGTGAAAATGGAACCATATAACTGGGGACTGACGACACATATCATCTCAGTAGGAGTGATCTCATATGAGGGAACCAAAAGGTTATCCACTAAGAACTCATAGCGGGTTTCATTATGTGGTAGATCGATTAGTGAAACAATAGCAGCCATGGCATCTGCGGCTCGATTCTGCTCTCTTGGTATTTTCTCAAAGTCTAAGTTCATGAAATGTTGTTTTAGGACATCCATCATTCTTTTGTAAGGCATTAATTTTTCATCCTTTGTTTGCTAGTTATTAGTTGCTTGACGAATTACCAGTTGAGAGTCCCCAAAAACATGAAGTTCCTGGATCTTCCACTGAATTGCAATCCTTAATCTAGTTGTTAATGCCTCGTATTTTGCTATGTTATTAGTGCAAGGAAATGATAATCAATATGATTTTGGTATGGAATCCCCTTGAGGTGTGATGAAGAGGATGCCAGCTCCTGCACCATGCTGTGTATATGAGTTGTCAAAGTATAGCTGCCAAGGCTTTGTGTGTGATACTGTCAAGATGGATTCATTTGGAAATTCTGAAGTTAGAGGAGCATCATCTATCATGGGAGCATCTGCTAATTGATTTGTGATAGCTTGTCCTTTTATGGCTTTTCTGTCCACATATTCAATGTCAAATTCACTAAGGAGCATCACCCATTTGGTGAGTTGACCAGTAAGTGTTGCTTTATTGAGAAGGTATTTCAATGGATTGATCCTTGCGACCAACTTAGTTTTATGAGTTAGCATGTAGTGTCATAATTTCTGTGAAGAAAAGACCACATCGAGACATGTACACTCAATTGGTGTGTAGTTTAGCTCATATCCCACCAACATGCGACTGATATAGTAGACTGCCTTTTCTTTGCCCTCAGCAACCTGTTGTGCTAAGAGTGCCCCCAGTGTTGTTGAAGTAGCGGATATGTATAGTAATAAGGGTTGATTTAGAACTGGTGGCATCAAGACTGGCGGATTGAGAAGATAATCTTTGAGTATCTAGAAAACCTATTGACAGTTATCATCCCATTTGAATTTGATGTTTTTGTGCAGCAAGTGCTGAAAAGGATGACATTTATCTACAAGTTGTGCTATGAATCTTCGTATGGACTGGAGCCTCCCTTGCAAAGATCAAAGTTGACTGATATTTCTTGGTGGTTGCATCTCTAGGATTGCCTTGACTTTTGCTGGATCGGCTTCGATTCCTCCTTTTGAAACAATGAATCCTAGGAGCTTCCCGGAGGTTACTCCAAAGACACATTTCTTGGGGTTTAATCTTACTTTGTATTTTTCCAACCGATCAAAAATGACTGAAAGTATGTCCAAATGTGTATCTCTGTTTATTGATTTGCCCAAAAGGTCATCAACATAATCTTCCATAGTAACATGCATGAGATCATGAAAGGTAGTAGTCATGGCTCTTTGATATGTAGCACCTGCATTCTTTAGCCCAAAGGGCATGACATTCCAGTAGAAAGCTCCCCAAGGACAAGTAAATGTTGTTTTGTGTTGGTCTTCAGATGCAATCTTTATTCGATTATAACCAGAGAATCCATCCATCAAAGATAACATCGCATGACCTACTATGAGATCTACGATTAAGTCAATATTTGGTAATGGAAAGCCATCCTTAGGACAAGCTTTGTTGATGTCTCTGAAATCTATGCATATTCTGATGCTACAATCTGGTTTACTAACAGGTACTAGGTTAGATATCCACTCAGGATAATCAATTGGGCGTATGAATCCGACATTCAATAATTTTTCAAGCTCTACTTTGACTAATAATGCCACTTGTGGATGCATCTTTCTTAACTTTTGTTTGACTAGTTTTGCCCCCGGTTTGACTGTCAGATGATGCATTACTAAATCCGGATCCAGTCCAGGCATATCAGCATATGACCATGCAAAATTGATTTGTCGCTCTGTAAAGAAACTTATGAACTTTGATCTTTCTATCTCTGTGAGAGATTGTGCCAGAAATATGTTATGTGGAACTTCTTCTGTACCAATGTTTGTTTTGATGGTCTCCTCTACCAACATAGATGATTTTCTTCATATGATGCTAGGAGAATGTTGAGCCTTCCATCTTCGGGTGCCTCAGAGAGGTTTTCACCCTTAGATACGTCCTTTCTTTTTACTTTTTTGGGGTCAGATAGCCCCACAATGTGGTTTTCGCCATAAGACCCTTGATTTGTTTTTATTTTTATGTTTTTGCGACTGGAAGGCCCAACACCCTCACCAAAATATGCCACGTTGTTGAGTTCTATAGTGTATCCCACCTTATGGTCCCTAGGGGGAAGATCATCTCGTATGCCTAGATAGTCAATAAAGGCTTCATCATTTTGGAATGTGTCAAACTATATAGGTCCTTCATGGTCCTAGTCAATAAGTTGGTGGTGAACAAGAGGAAGGCCTTGGATGTCTTCAAAGTTAGCGGGACTAAGGGTGAAGATGCAGTTATATTCAGGTATGTCAAGGCAATCATCGAGGTCGTCATTGGCACTCTCCTCATCTATCTCGATTGTGAACAAATCCATATTGTCATCACTAGTAGCACATTCCGGGACGGGTGTCCTCATTCTATGTGATTTCGATCTAGAACCTAGAGGTAAGGACTGTGTGGGATCCTCAGGGTTTTTTTCTTGACCAATTTTGAAAAATTCCTCTTCTTCTATAGGTTCACTTGGTTCTCTGAATGTCTCGGTGAGTTCATAGTCACTGGAGGACTTGTCTGAACCCCATTCCCATTCATTGGAGTTAGTGGAATAATGGTTTTCTTATTGAACTTTGGTAGCTTTGATTTGTAATGCTTCTCCTGTCTTTTGAGTATTTATCTTGGAAGACATGAAACCAAGTCCCTTCGAGCGTTCTTTTTTGATTGTCAATTTAGGTTGTAAAGGTTCAATGATGCCTTCTTTTCTTAAGCCCAAAGGACTTTTGCCATCATACCCAATTTTTTGTAAGATCTTGAACCCTTTGCCATATTTCTCACATGGTATGCTAATATGATATTGTGTACCATTTTCACGGTCTTTGTAGAGCATTTTGTATAAGTCTTCTTCTTCCACTTCACCCCATCTTTGGAAGATAGTAAGATCCCATTCTAGTGTAATGATAGATACCCATTTAGAAGGATGTGGTCGTCCATATTCTTTTGGTGAACTCATAACTTGTTGTAAGCACATGGTCTGATTCAAAGTGTATTCACCCATGCCTTTGTCCTGATATTTTCCTTTAAGCTCACCTTGTTTGGATGTCGAAGGTTTTAATGATTCAGGATCAACATATGCAGAAGAAGGGATAGCCTCCCTATTACTTGGAATGATCATCTCAGTTTTTGGTCTCAAATTATTGCAATATATGAATGGATTAGGATCACCATTAACTGTTATTTCAACTCTATTGTGAGGAAACTTAATGCATTGATGATATGTAGATGGGACTGCCCTCATTTCATGAATCCAAGGACATCCTAGCAATATATTTGTAGCTAGGAAATGTGGAAATCATCACAAGCAATTCAACATTAGTCATAGCTCAATCACAAAAGCTCAAATGCAATGATCAATCCTAATTACACTCAATAGAGACATGAAAAGAAAAACATTCAAAACTAAAAACTAAGCAAACCATATGCAGATTCGAATGTCTCCTTCATGCAGCTCCATTGTCCTTCTTTCTTCTCCAAATAGCCTTTGTTTGTGGATCTCACCTTCAAGTGCATAAACCTAATGTGAAAGAAAGATTGACATTGGCACAAGAATACTCAAAGCGTGATTGATTCTACAAAGTAATTCAAACAAGTGATTAGTAGATCGATAATGTGATTATTATTAGATTGAGATTGAAGAAATTCATCCAATTTATAGACAAATTGGAGAGATGATCAAATTAGCATGATTCAATTCAAATGGAAATTGTAAATCAAAAATGTCAATTATGACAAATTTATGACAAATTATGCACTTTCTATGCAAAATTGATTGATTGTCAATTTATGACAAATTATGACAAATTTCTATGTCAAAATTGATTGATTGTCAATTATGACAAATTATGACAAATTGAAATGTCATTCCCATGAAATTAGGAGAAAAATAGGAGGAAATTGAAATTAGGAATTAGAAAATTAGAAAATTGGAAATTAGGAATTAGAAAATTAGAAAAAGAGGCAAATTAGGAAATTAGTGAATTAATTAATAATTTTTCATTTATTAATTAATTCACAAAGAGGGAATTTAGAAATTGATGAAAAATTAGGAAATGAGGAATTAGGAGAAATTAGGTAAATCAATTAATAATTTGTCAATTATTAATTAATTCACCAAAAAGAGGAATAATTAGTTAGCCAATTAAATTAAACATTTAATTGTGACATGAAGACCTAGGATAAATAAATAAATTACTTAACCTAGAGGGAGAAATGACAAACAGGGTTAAATGAATAAAATCATGAAACCCTAAAAGATGAATTAGCAATGCAAGGATGACAATTAGGTCTTGACAAAGGATAATTGACCCGATCATGACTCTGATTAACAAAGGACCAATGTGATAAAATGATTTGATTGATAAATGCGCCAATTGACGAGGAACAATGACTAATTGATCCAAATTGACACGATTGAGAAGGACGACGATCGATGACAAATCGATCGCAAAAAATGACAAAATTGACAAGAAGACAAGGATCGATGACAAAATAGATCACAAGACAAGAATCGATGACAAATTGATCGCATGATGACAAGATTGATAAGAGGACAAAACCCTAATTAGGATTGACGATGTCCAAAATGATGACAAATTAATACGCACATTGATGCGATAAGATAAGATTGACCAAAATCATGACTGAAGATTGCTATCGACAAGACCAAATTTGAGAGCGAGACGAATGAAGAATGCAGAAGAAGGACTCAATGCTCGCAAATGATAAAAACCAAGTGCGTGACATAGGAGAAATGTTAATGCGATGCAAAAACCTAAAATGAGGCAATGCACAAATGTTAAAGTATGATCCCGCAAGCGTTGACCATTTTTAGGTGTCTACATTTTGCCCCTCTTTGAGACAATGCGATTTTAAGCGTTGTTTCAAAGAACAGTAATGAAAATGCCCCAGACATTGACAATGACATATGCATGCCCCCTCGAGGAATTGGCCGGAAACATGCAAAAAAGAGGCCAATTGATCGATAAAAAATGATAGGATCGAACGGACTGACAATCGGAGATCGGATGCATGAAGGACAAGCAATTAAAGATGCAAAAGACCGCGACCAACATAAGATGGAGAGGGTGCACATCCATCTATGCACTAACAAAGATCTATAAATGAGACCAAGAGAGTGAAAATTGCTCATTTGCAGTAGCCCAAGAGGAGAATTTGTTGCTCTGGAAAAGGACACTTGCAGAGAGATGGTGAACATTCCAATGGTAGATCACCTTGGAGAACGTGTATGCACGTACAAATGACCGAACGACGCGGGAGCAGCTGTATGTATCTCAAAAACCCATGTTTTCAATTTGATGAATTTGACTGGCTTGCGGGACATTGCGAGGCCCACAGAAAATGTAGAAACTGACTTATGCTCTTGTGTAGGGTGAATCCTGCACTTATGTAGGGTCTTCTGTGCTTGTGTAAGGGGACACAGGCGCAGGACTCATCACACAAGCACAGTTGTGCTTTGGGAACTCAATTTAGGTCAAAATTAGCATGCAAATGATCCAAAAAGGGGGGATAAGGGTAGGATAGGTCAGAATAGATGAAAAACACCCTGATTTAGACATGAACTAAGGAAATGCAACCCGTAGGATAAAACCCTAAAACTAACAAAATGTGCCCCAATTGTGATGCAGAGTCGACAGTATCCATTGATCACGCGGGAGAACCCACCTGACTACTTCATGTTACGACATAGACTCAGAAGCACAGACAGAGATACATTAGTAGGACTTGGGATAGGAGGGACATCATCCTTGAGACATGGCAGGGATGAGGAGGATAGAGGGAGCACCCAGTGACAGAGGCAAGTGCTCCTTATGATAGACAGTGGACATTATGTAGTGTGATATTATATAGTCAGCTTGCAGGCCATACTTAGGACAGACAGTCCAATTTTGTACTCTGATATTATTGTGACATATGATATGATATGCATCGATATGATGGGATGCAATGTGTTATGACTGATGTTGTTTTCTATGTATGGATGACTTATGCACCGTTTGTGTACCATTGTGGAACATGTATGGATGTATTTTTTATGTGTTTTTGATGCATTGATAATATGAAATGGATAAAATGCCTGATGTGATGCTTGATGTAATGCAAATGCACTAACCAAATGGATGTAGGATGCAGCATATGTGTGTGGGGAAATCAGAGCACTAGACCGAACTGACTATCCGAACTGACAGAAGAAATGTTAGTAAGAAGAAAAATGAGACGGAGGACAGTGAGAGATGAAGAAAAACTTGCTTTCATTAATGCACTTTGTAGGTGAGAACCTTTATTTTAATGTAGCAAAATGGATGTGTAGCATCATGGCATGGAAGGCCAGAGGTGAAATGCAACCCTTTTTGCAAAAGGCAGACACATCACAGACAAACAACAATCACAACAAAAAAGAAAGGGACCATGAACCATCCCAGTCACTCTAAATCACTCGGTGACATCATCGAGCAGCATAGGAACATGATCGAAGCCAAAGATAAATCAGTAAAAAGATAAGATGCACAAATTCCAACAAGTCAAACAAACATCTTGATCTTCATTGTCAAAAGTTGAAAGTGCTGATAGGACGATCATGCTGTCTAGTTTCAGGGAATGCGGTACCTCATCTAAGACAGGACACAGTCTGGTTTCGAGTATACCACACCCTATATAAGACCCATGATAGTGTGCCAAGGATGAATGATAGTGATGCGGATGTTCGATTGAGAAGACAATTGTGATTAGTTTGAATGTCTGGTTTGATTGAAAAAGTTCATCTGTTTAAGCGTGATTTTATTAAAGCACAATGTTGGATTGCGTGTCGTTGGATGTATACTCAGTGATCTGTCTATGCACAAAGGGGATATTTATTGACAAAATGCAAAATGCCAAAGGAATTGTTTTTGGATTTTGATGTTTTGAAATTTTTTTGTTCGTTTTTCAGGACTTTATTTGACTTTTTTGGGATTTTTTTCAAGACATTATTTGTTTTTTTTGGATTATTTCAGGACATTTTTCATTTTTTTTTTGAATTATTTTAGGACATTTTTCAATTTGTTTTTGAATTATTTCAGGACATTTTTCAATTTTTTAGAGATTTTGCCCCCAGTGTCTAGCAAGGCAAGGAATATGACAGGTGAATAAATAGGCTTTCTAAAATGATGGTGGATAGAAGGAAGATAAAGGCCTTTTATTATGGAGACAACGCGGATGCAATTTTCAAGGGCTATGGCGTGATGGGACAAGAGACTGGATATGACAATGTAAAGCAAGAACATGACATGAGGAACATGTCAAGAGGTTTTTGAAACCATGTTTAAATTTTGCGTCCTTATGTCAGATCAAGATCGAGGAATGAAAAAGAGTGTATGGATAGTGATAAGATATGGATAGGATAAGCAAGACCAAGAATGGATAAGGGACATGGACTGAAGGTCGGGATTGGCTAAGGGATAGTGGCAGAAAGTTGCAATAAGATAGGGAAT